>NW_027362762.1:883952146-886352146 GCF_046119375.1 Phyllobates terribilis
GTCGCCGGGTTTGTGCCAGAGCCGCGGTGAACCCTGACGGCCAGCCCCCCTCTCCCAATACTGGTGCCTGTCCGCTGGTGGGTCGAGCGAGCCCCCCTGTGGTGGAGGCAGCTCTAAGCTTTTTAATTTAAATTGTCTCTCTAATTTGAATGAATACACTTTAAATCCATTTACAAGGATCTATTGGAGGGCAAGTCTCATGCCAGCAGCCGCGGTAATTCCAGCTCCAGTAGCGTCCACTAAAGCTGCTGCAGTTAAAAAGTTTTTATAAGGATCGAGCTCGGCTGTCCACCGCAAGGCATCCTACTGCCAGTCCCAGCCCCTATGCCTTGGGGTGCCTCCTGATGCTTTTCACTAAGTATCCCATGGTCCCGAAGCATTTCCTTTGAAAAAATTAAGTGTCTAAACTACAGGTGGTGTAGCTTGCTTAACAGCCGGGATAATCCGCTGACTAGCAGACACTGCTACTAGGCACAAAGTATTTCCTGGGCTAGATGCAGTTAAAAATTTGTAATTAGATACTCTCGTTGGATGCTGAGAAAGCATTCCATAGAGTCTCCTGGCACGCCATATATGATTCTCTTAAAAAGCTTGGGGTAGGGGTCTAGGGGACCCTTTTATAGCCAAAATCACGGCCCTGTATCGCAATACGTCACCTAGGCTGAAGATAAATGGAACTGTAGCACCCTGAGGGCTCGGTTGCTACAGACGTATTGCACCTCACCCAGAGGTGTGATATCTCACTCTCAGGTAAGGATGGAGTGTGGATCAGGACCCGACACCTGCATTCATTACACCACATTGCCGTGGGGCAGGGCGACCAATATGCCCCTGAGATGGGCACGACAGTCCCTGTCCCTGGCTGTAGTGGGGGGAGGGAACACTGAGGAAGGGGAACCCTGTAGTGCAGGAGCAGGGAGGAAGCAGTTCCTGGGTGCATTGAGAAGGGAGTATAAAAGGTGGGCACCATCTTAGTTCAGTGCAGAGAAGTCTGAGCAGAAGTGGCAGGGAGCAGGGGCTCTGCATGAGCTCTGCTCCGGAGGCGGGCCTAGTAACAGAGGCCCAGGCCTGGAAGAGGGAGAAGGAAGGAAGAGGAGCGGAGAAGGCTCCAGGAACGAGGAATGAAGGGATCCCAGGGGTGCGGACGGGCGAGTCGCCACCGCACGCCCGAATCCACCTGCGTGGAGGGGTCAAGCCAAAGGGGGAGACCGGTCCCCGAACTAGTGGAGGCAGGAAACGACCCTCAGCTAGAAACCGGAGGCTGTGACATTTTATGTGGCGCAGCCCCTCGCTACACCCGCTAGGAAGGCACCACATAGGGTCAGGGAAACTGGCGCCAAGTTTACCAAGAGGAGGCCCGAGGCAGCCGGACAGAAATGTTGGTAAGAAAGGCCAGACAAAGGACACACAAAGGGGGTCCTGTGAAGTGCTCCAAAGTTATCTGGGAGTTGTCTGAGCCCCTCTCCTGGTGAGCACAGTACGACGTGGGCAGCCGTTACCTGCAGACGTGGTCTGGATAATAAGAACGGTGAGTAAAGGCCCTGGACTGCATCACTGACTCCGTGTCGTTAATGCTGCTGCCCTGCACCATCACCCCCATCCTCCGCATACACTGCCCTGAGGCTATACTCCTCCCGTGGGGAGTTATGCTACGCTCTGCTGCACCCACAACACCAGCCTCAGCGGTCTGCCCTGTAGCGGCGGTTCACTCTGACCGCAATCCACGGGTGTCGTAGTCGGACATTTAAACATCAAAACCACATAAATAGTTCCGCCACTGGTTTGACCGCCCTGAGCCACGGAACCGGGTCGCCGCCACGAAGACTACAACCACCAGCATCCACCAAAAAGGGTCCGGCTCCGGGTGTCCCAAGGCCCAGGGGGTGCGTCAGAACATTTTCATCACCTTTCACAATCACCAATGGGACAAGGCAGGGATGTCCTCTGTCCCCTCTCTTATACATCCTAGTGACAGAGCACCTGCTCTCATCAATTCGCCATAACCCCAATATTAGGTGGATTGAGGCGGGAGGCACCGAGTACAAGTGCTCTCTATTTGCTGATGATGTCCTAGTATATATCACTCAATCACATATATCCATCCCTGCTGTTATGGCTGAAATAGATCACTTTGTTACATGGTAAAATTTTAAAATCAATGCAGCGAAGTCTGAGGCCCTTGATGTCTCCCTCCCCAAATCCATATAGGATTCCATCCAGTCCAACTTTCCCTTTGCCTGGCCCTCACAGGGTATCAAATACTTAGGAATTCCTATTCATAGAGACCTCTCCCATCTATGTTATCTTAATTTTGGGCCCTTTATTGAACAATTCCATACAGACCACGGTTGGCAAGTTAGAACTGTAAGATTCACTACGTGAACCACTGGTGTTTTGTGGAAAAGCACATGTACACTGCGTTCCAAATTATTATGCAAAAAGTGTTTAGGAGTGATAAGGGAAGAATTTGTTTGTTTGTCAGTTAAACTCATTGATGGTGATGTGTGTCAGGGCTCTTTATATCACTGTAAGCAATTGCAGACACCTGTGCTAATTAGTTTGGCAGGTGTGTCCAATGAAAGGCAAGACTACTTAAGAAGGCTCTCTCACATTATTAAGCAGCCTACATTTTCTGCCAAAATGGGAAAGAAAAAGGATGTGTCGGCTGCTGAGAAGCAACAAATTGTGGAGTGTTTAGGTCAAGGCATGACTACAATCAACATTGTGCGATGATCAGGATGAAGTGTCTTGGCAATCAAGAAGTATGCAGCTGATTCACAGTACACACGTGTGCGTGCTGATAAGGGCAAATTGAGGACTCTTTCCTACAGGCAATTACGTCAGGTTAAAAGAGCAGCGGCAAAAAATCCTTGTCATAGCAGCAGACAAGTTTTTGAAGCTGCTGGTGCCTCCAACGTCCCCCGAACAACAAGATGCAGGGTCCTTCAGAGGTTTGCAGCTGTGCATACGCCATCCTGTCGACCTCCTCTATCCACTTCACACAAGCAGAAACGGCTCCAGTGGGCCAAACATTACATGAAGACTGATTTCAAAACTGTTTTGTTCACGGATGAGTGCCGTGCAGCGCTCGATGGTCCAGATGGATGGAGTGGAGGATGGCTGGTTTATGGACACCCCACGCAAACACGGCTACAGCGCCAACAAGGAGGAGGTGGAGTAATGTTTTGGGCTGGAATCATGGGGAGAGAGATTGTCGGCCCCTTTAGGATCCCTGAAGGCGCTAAAGATGAACTCCATAATGTATGTGGATTTTCTCAAACAGCACTTCCTGCCATGGTTCAAGAAGAAGAACCGTGTATTTCACAGCAAGATCATTTTTCTGCATGATAATGCACCATCTCATGCTGCACATAAAACATCTGCATCTCTGGCTGATATGGGCATAAAAGGGGACAAACTTATGGTGTGACCCCCATGCTCCCCTGACCTCTACCCCATTCAGAACCTTTGGAGCATCATTAAAAGGAGTGTCTATGATGGCGGGAGGCAGTTCACATCTAAGCAACAGCTCTGGGAGGGTATTCTGTCCTCATGCAAAACAATTGAAGCAGAAACCATCCAAAACCTGACAAATTCAATGGACGAGAGAGTTCAGAAGCTCCTTTCGAACAAGGGGTCCTATGTGAAAATGTAACATCACCTACAATAAAGTTTTGAGTTGAAAACTGTTTGATTTCAGTTTCTAACAACCTGCTAATGCTTATACTTTCAAAAATGACCATTTTTTTGGTCTTTATTAAAATGAAAAGTTTGATCGAAAAGTTTGGGGGATCTAAGAGTGTGGCAACCCAGTAGTCATGATTACTTCGAATTCTGACAATATGAGGGTCATGCTGCAGGTAGTGCAGCAAGAAGGCACTTATGTGTCTTGAGCATCTCGGAGCCCCAAAATTATTTTCCGGGCTAGATGCAGCTAAAAATTATTTTTAATTTTAAATCTGGTGGAGCTTATTATAGATGGCCTAATAGGATCAGTGCTGCACACTGCTACAAAGCCCAAATTATTTTCCAGTCAAGATACAGATAAACATGATTAGTAATTTGAAAGCTTAAAACGGTTGCTAGGGTGATTTTAACCAATCATCAAGCTTTTACTCTCCCCAGGATGACACAGGGGTAGAAAAGTCGTTTCGGATCCATGATTTGTTCATCTTTATGAACGTGAGTCTGTCTACATTATCAGTGGAGAGCCGCGTGCGCTTATTTGTCAGCACACCACCAGCAGCGCTGAACACACGTTCAGACAGAACGCTGGCTGCGGGGCATGACAAGATCTCCAAGGCGTAAGTGGCTAGCTCCGGCCATTTATCCAGATTGGAAGCCCAAAAAGAGCAAGGGTCCAGTGACACAGTCGTGGCTTCAATGTTTACTTGGAGATACTCCTGTACCATCGTCTCTAGGCGTTGACTATGTGTCAGACTTCTTGTCTCCTGTGGCCTTGCAAAGGATGGGCTAAAAAAGTGGTGAAATGATTCCGCAAAATTGATGTTACCACCAGATACTGTGGTTCTGTTACGGTTTGAGTGCTGAACACTTGACGGTCCCACGGTTGGCAAGTTGGAACTGTGAGATTCACTACGTGCACCACTGGTATTTTGTGGAAAAGCACATGTAAGATTCTGCAACAGTCTCTGCTGATACTCCTGCATGCGTGCATCCCTTTCTATGGCAGGAATAATTTCTGCAAATTTACTTTTGTACCGGGGATCTAACAGTGTGGCATCCCAGTAGTCAGGATTATTTCTAATTCTCACAATTCGAGGGTCATGTTTCAGGTAGTGCAGCAAGAAGGCACTCATGTGTGTTGCGCATCCAGGAGCACCAAGTCCCTGTTGTGTTGGTGGCGAAGTAACAATCATGCTTCCTTCCTCTGTCCTCTCCCCCCAACCTCGCACAACAGAAATGTGATCAAGGTCTCCCTCATCTGATGAGTCTTCCATCAGTTCGTCCTCCACTTCTTCCTGGGCTCCTGCACCTTCCTCACTAGTTTGGCTGCTACCATGCACCCTGGTAAAACCATCTCCCCCACCCTCACATGCCTGCCGCCTTGGTGCTGCCGACCGTCTGGACCTTGCAGATGTTAGCCCTTCCGCATACAACTCCTCCTCCTCTACTTCCTCCACCTCCTCTTGTGCCACCACCTGACTCTGAATTCTGTTTAACATGTGCTCCAGCATGTAAATCACCGGAATAGTCATGTTGATAATGGCATCGTCAGCACTAAACATCTTCGTCGCCATTTCAAAACTGTGCAGAAGGGTGCATAGGTCCCTGATCTGAGACCACTCCTCCAGCGTGATTTGCCCCACCTCTGAATCTCGTTGGCCCAGGCTATACGTCAGAACGTATTGCACCAGGGCTTGTCGGTGCTGCCACAGTCGCTACAACATGTTCAGAGTTGAATTCCACCGGGTAGGCACATCGCATTTTAGCCGGTGAAGTGGCAGGCCCAACGACTTCTGTAGAGATGTAAGTCGCTGAGCTGCGGGATGCGAATGGCGGAAGTGAGCACACAGCGACCGTGCCCTCTGCAGAAGGCCATCTAGTCTGGGATAGTGGGCTAAAAATTGCTGGACAACCAGGTTCAACACGTGAGCCATACAAGGCACGTGTGTGACATTGCCCCGGCGAAGGGCCGCACCCAGGTTTGCAGCATTGTCGCACACGGCCTTCCCTGGTTTCAGGTCCAGTGGAGACAACCATTCATGAAATTGGTTCTCCAGAGCTGACCACAACTCCTCAGCTGTGTGACTCACATTTCCCAGACATTTCAATGTAAAAACCGCCTGATGACGTTGAGCCCTACTGCCAGCATAGTAAGAAGGTGTGCAGGATCCCTTCTGCGCAGTTAGAAAGCTTGTTGCATGACCAGACAGGCTTTGGGTGCAGGTGGAAGACCGAGAGGAGGTTGAGGAGGCAGAAGAAGTGGAGGAACTTTGACATAAAGAGGATTGACGCACAACTCGTGGGGACGGCAAGACTTGGACAGCAGCCCCTTGTCCTGCTGTCACCATAGTTACCCAGTGCCCAGTCAGCGAAATGTAACGCCCCTGTCCATGCCTACTCGTCCAAGTGTCTGTGGTGAAATGCACCCTGTCACACACAGAGTTTCTCAAAGAAGCGGTGATGTTGTGTGCGACATGCTGGTGGAGCGCAGGCACACCTTTCTTTGAGAAGTAGTGCCGACTGGGCATCTGGTACTGGGGCACTGCGACGGACATAAGGTCTCGAAAATCCTCTGTGTCCACCAGGCGGAAAGGCAGCATTTCTGTAGCCAAGAGCTTGCAGATGGTGAAATTCAACCTCTTAGCTTTCTCATGGCTAGGAGGAAATGGTCTTTTACTTGTCCACATCTGAGGGACCGAGGGCTGGCTATTGTGCTTAGACGGGGTTGATAAGGGTGTCCCCGGCAAACTGCCGGACTGTGAGGAAGATGCAGGCGGACATGTTAGGTTGCCTTGATCCAAAGGTGGTGCTATCGATGTCGGACAGCGCTCAACACCAGCTGGTGTTACCACCTCCAAAGAAAATGATGACCTGCCAATCACGCTGGCTGTTGCGGGTTTTGGGGCGCAGGTCTGCGCCCCAAAACAGGTGTGACTGCTGTCCCCCCAGTCACAGAGGATGAAGAGGCCGCGGATGCACAAGATATGGCAGACGGTGGTTGGCCCGGCCGGCTAGGCCGCATTGTAGCACACTGAGCTTCCCACTGCAACTTATGCTTCATGTCCATGTGCCGGTTCATGCATGAAGTACTCAAACTATGTATTTTTTGGCCTCTACTTAGCTTTTGCTGACAAATGTTACAGATAACACGAGTTGGGTCATCTTTATCGATCTGAAAAAATGCCCAGGCTATGCAAGGCTTAGCACCCATGCGACCTGAAGAGCCACCACGACTTGTGGTGAGAGGCAGAGTTGTGTTTGAGGATGCAGTTGTTGACGTGCTTCCAGTACTACGTCTCTGTCCAGGAAGGCTCAACCTGACCTCGTCGTCACTAGCATCTTCCTCCACCTCCTCTGCTGACCTCATCTCTTGGCTGACTGTGGGTTGACAGTAAGTGGGATCTCCAACCTCATCATCATCACCCTGTGCGTTATCACACCCGTCGTCCTCAGAGCCAACCTGTTCCTGCCCTGACAAAAAACTAAAGTTGTCGCTCCAATCAGGTATTTGAGTCTGATCATCGTCTTCCTCATTGTCTCCACCAACAGGAGTTACAGTTTGGGAATGAGGGTCTACATTATGGTCAGAACCTTCTGAGTCTGGTCCTGGATCCGACTCATAAAGATTCTGGGAATCAGTGCAGATCATTTCCTCGTCTGGATTCACAGAAGCGCTGGAGTCGACCTCTGATTCCCAGGCTATAGTCTGAGTAAACAGCTCTGCAGACTCAACCATCTGTTCTACCTCATACTCAGACGGGCAGCTGGAGATTTGGGAGCTGTGAGGAAGCAAGTGCGATTGGGGTGACACCTTTGAGGACTGGAGTATTTGTGATGTTGAAGTTGATGTGGAGGAGAGCCCACTTAAAGGAGCACTTGATATCCGTTGAAGCACCTGCTGTTTTTGTGCCTCATCTGGAATTTGTAGCGATTGGCGTGGCCGTAAGAAAGGGATCTTATCACATTGTCCGCTAAAAGAAGTAGACATTTTAGTTTGGCTGGAAGATGGTCTTTCTTCTGCAGATGTTACTGTTGCTTTAACACCTACCCCACGGACACAACCTTTTTTCCCCTTCCCAACACGCCTATTCCCCTTTCCAGCAGCAGCAGGCCTTTTTCCACTCATTTTGGTGGTTAACTAATTCACAACTCTGGAGTTGTTTGCACAAAAATACAATGGATGGGAACCGAGCAGAGCTGAGTGGCCAAACTGTGGTATTAGGCCAAAACTATTGGTTGGGTTAGATGCAGAAAAAAAATATATTCAATTTGCAACCTGATGGAGGTCTGTATATTTGGATTAATAGAACAAGTCCCACACACAGCTAGAAGCCCAATATTTTTTCAGAGCTAGATGCAGAAAAAAATATATTCAGTTTGCAACCTGATGGAGGTCAGTATAGATGGACTAATACAACAAGTACCACACACAGCTAGAAGCCCAATATTTTTTCAGAGGTAGATGCAGAAAAAAATATATTCAGTTTGCAACCTGATGGAGGTCTGTATAGATGGATTAATAGAACAAGTCCCACACACAGCTAGAAGCCCATTATTTTTTCAGAGGTAGATGCAGAAAAAAATATATTCAGTTTGCAACCTGATGGAGGTCTGTATAGATGGATTAATAGAACAAGTCCCACACACAGCTAGAAGCCCAATATTTTTTCAGAGGTAGATGCAGAAAAAAATATATTCAGTTTGCAACCTGATGGAGGTCTGTATAGATGGATTAATAGAACAAGTCCCACACACAGCTAGAAGCCCAATATTTTTTCAGAGGTAGATGCAGAAAAAAATATATTCAGTTTGCAACCTGATGGAGGTCTGTATAGATGGATTAATAGAACAAGTCCCACACACAGCTAGAAGCCCAATATTTTTTCAGAGGTAGATGCAGAAAAAAATATATTCAGTTTGCAACCTGATGGAGGTCTGTATAGATGGATTAATAGAACAAGTCCCACACACAGCTAGAAGCCCAATATTTTTTCAGAGGTAGATGCAGAAAAAAATATATTCAGTTTGCAACCTGATGGAGGTCTGTATAGATGGATTAATAGTACAAGTCCCACACACAGCTAGAAGCCCAATATTTTTTCAGAGGTAGATGCAGAAAAAAATATATTCAGTTTGCAACCTGATGGAGGTCAGTATAGATGGACTAATACAACAAGTCCCACACACAGCTAGAAGCCCAATATTTTTTCAGAGGTAGATGCAGAAAAAAAATATATTCAGTTTGCAACCTGATGGAGGTCTGTATAGATGGATTAATAGAACAAGTCCCACACACAGCTAGAAGCCCAATATTTTTTCAGAGCTAGATGTAGAAAAAAATATATTCAGTTTGCAACCTGATGGAGGTCTGTATAGATGGATTAATAGAACAAGTCCCACACACAGCTAGAAGCCCAATATTTTTTCAGAGGTAGATGCTGGAAAAAATATATTCAGTTTGCAACCTGATGGAGGTCAGTATAGATGGACTAATACAACAATTCCCACACACAGCTAGAAGCCCAATATTTTTTCAGAGGTAGATGCAGAAAAAAATATATTCAGTTTGCAACCTGATGGAGGTCAGTATAGATGGATTAATAGAACAAGTCCCACACACAGCTAGAAGCCCAATATTTTTTCAGAGGTAGATGCAGAAAAAAATATATTCAGTTTGCAACCTGATGGAGGTCTGTATAGATGGATTAATAGAACAAGTCCCACACACAGCTAGAAGCCCAATATTTTTTCAGAGCTAGATGCAGAAAAAAATTATATTCAATTTGCAACCTGATGGAGGTCAGTATAGATGGACTAATAGAATGATGCTATGCCCAAAAGATTTTACTTCACTAGGTGCAGTAAAAAAATTGGTATTCTATACACAGGTGTTATATCTTGCAACACAGATAGGCTACTCCACTGACTAACACACTCTGCAATAGGCCAAAAAGGATTAGCTTTGCTAGATTCAGCCAAATGCTGTGAAAAAAACTTGCACAGCACTGGCACAGACCTGCCTGGCAAAAACTGATAGGAACTGATGTAACCTAGTCCTGAAAAGGACTCCAATTACAATTAGGCTGTGTGCCCACGTAGCGTTTTTCAAGCGTTTTTGATGCGGAATTTCCGCAGCGGAAACGCTTGTAAAACGCTTGGTAACCCGCACCCCATGGTCCCCAATGGGATTCCGCAAGTTCTATGCACATGCTGCGGATTTTTCCGCAGCGTTTATGCTGCGTTCAAAAATCCGCAGCATGTCAATTAATTTTGCGTTTCCGCAAGCAGAATTGCCATAGTCCAATGCATAAAAAACGCAAGGCAATTCCGCATGTGGAAAACGCGTGATAAACGCGCGAAAAACGCGCGATAAACGCGTGCGGAATTCCGCATGCGTTTTTCCGGGAGAGGACTTGCATTTATGCAGCAGAAATTTTCTGCTTCATAAATGCAACGTGGGCACATAGCCTTAGTCTTTACTCCCACAATCTATCTATTTTAGAGCACAGACCTGCCTGATAAAAGTCGTAGGAAATGCTGTAACCTAGTCCTTAAAAGGACTGCAATCACAACTATTCCCTACTCCCAAGCTATCTGTAGATTTGTGCGAAAATTGGCTTGAAATTAACAAGGTATAGCGCACACAGCAACAGCGGTGCCGTCTAACACGCAGCTGCAGCAGTGAGAAAATGGTGGCGACGGGGAAAATGGCTTGGTCTTATAGGGCAAGGACATTTGACATACACTGCCAATGACACATGCCCTTGCTTGTGTGAAAAAAAGCACTTCGCTCCGTGTGTGCGCTGCTGATAGGCTGACAGATTGCACCTCCCCACTGTAAATGCGGGAAAGAGAAAAAAAAATGGAGATCTTCATTGTTCCTGCAGAGATCCATCCCCTGCCCCTCCCCCCACCCCGCTGTACACTCAAACTGCGTATTAACATTAATTTTCATCATTACTGAGAAAAAATCCAGTTATGATTTTGGTGCACGAACAGTTATCGAACATAACCTCGAACAGCCGAATTTTTCTCAAATTGTTCGTGTTCGCCGAACGGCTCGAACACCGCCCAAAACAGCTCGAATTTGAGATTGGCGAACAGTTCGAGTAGAACAACGCTCATCTCTAGAGAAGACCCGGAAGAGCTGGAGGAGATAGAGCTACCGGCTTTCCATCGTCACAGGGTGACCCAGTGCTCCCAATGTGTGAGGGACAAGCGATCGGCCAACAGAGAGGCCACTTTTAACCCATTGCTCCACCATGGATGGGCAGAGATGCAGAATAGCGACCCGGCTGGCCACCTAGTAAAGGAGTTTCTGACACAAGCTGACTCGCACCCTGGTCCAGATGCTCCACAGGAAACCCAACAGTTGTGGGAGGAGAAGGGCAAGCTGTTCATCTACAAGGGAAAGCTGTGTCGGAGAAGCATCAATTCCCGGACACACAAACTGGTCTGGCAGGTGGTAGTCCCGAAGCGGGATGCGCCAATGGTCTTAGAAGCGTACCACGATGGAGCAGGACACTTCGGGTGGAAAAAGTTGGAAGTCCTGTTACGTGAGCGATTCTACTGGGTTGGCATGAGGAAAGCAATCGAGAGATGGTGTCGAGAATGTGGTCCATGCAACCTGAGAAGGAAAGACCGTGATAGCCAGAGGGCTCCCCTGCAGCCCATAATCACCAAACAACCACTTGAACTGGTAGCCTTGGACCACGTGAAACTAGCCCCAAGTCGGTCAGGCTATGTCTACGCTCTCACAATAGTAGACCACCACCTTCCAGATGGCTAAGACGGCAACAAAAGTGTTTCAACAACACTGTTGCCGCCCGCATGGTTACCCTGAATGAGTGCTTACCGATCAAGGCCCAGCCTTTGAAGCAGAAGTGTTCCAGGATTTCTGTAACTTGTACGGCAGCAAGAAAATAAGGATGACGCCGTATCATCCCCAGACCAATGGGTTGTGCGAGACAATGAACCAGGTGGTAATTGACCTGTTGAAGACATTGCCCCTTGAAGAACATAGCCTGTGGCCAAAGAAGTTACCAGACTTGGTGGATCTATATAACCATATCCCGGTGAACTCCACCAACTGTCCACCCGCCTACCTGATGAGGGCAAGACCTGGCAAGTTACCCACTGACTTAGACATGGGAGTTTTAACACCTGAGTAGTGTTGAGCCACCCCCGTAGTGTTCGAGTTCGGTTCGGTTCGTCGAACACCCGTGTGTTCGCCGAACTGTTCGTCGAACTGTTCGTCGAACACCTTCGAACACCGTTAAAACCAATGGCAGGCAAACAAAAACACATAGAAACACATAGAAAACACCTTCAAAGGTGTCCAAAAGCTGACAAACTGCTCAGAAGACATAACTAACACATGGAAAAGTGACAAGTACATATAGTCATGCGAAAATAAAAGAGGTGGAGGAGTAAAAGGAGGGGGAGACACAGATATAGGCATGTCATGCCCTTCTAAAATCCAAAAAGTGAGAAGCCGACCGCTCCTGCCCGTGCCACCTCCGTGTCGCCGGGTTTGTGCCAGAGCCGCGGTGAACCCTGATGGCCAGCCCCCCTCTCCCAATACTGGTGCCTGTCCGCTGGTGGGTCGAGCGAGCCCCCCTGTGGTGGAGGCAGCTCTAAGCTTTTTAATTTAAATTGTCTCTCTAATTTGAATGAATACACTTTAAATCCATTTACAAGGATCTATTGGAGGGCAAGTCTCATGCCAGCAGCCGCGTAATTCCAGCTCCAGTAGCGTCCACTAAAGCTGCTGCAGTTAAAAAGCTTTTATAAGGATCGAGCTCGGCTGTCCACCGCAAGGCATCCTACTGCCAGTCCCAGCCCCTATGCCTTGGGGTGCCTCCTGATGCTCTTCATTGAGTATCCCGTGGTCCCGAAGCATTTCCTTTGAAAAAATTAAGTGTCCAAACTACAGGTGGTGTAGCTTGCTTAACAGCCGGGATAATCCGCTGACTAGCAGACCCTGCTACTAGGCACAAAGTATTTCCTGGGCTAGATGCAGTTAAAAATTTGTAATTAGATACTCTCGTTGGATGCTGAGAAAGCATTCCATAGAGTCTCCTGGCACGCCATATATGATTCTCTTAAAAAGCTTGGGGTAGGGGTCTAGGGGACCCTTTTATAGCCAAAATCACGGCCCTGTATCGCAATACGTCACCTAGGCTGAAGATAAATGGAACTGTAGCACCCTGAGGGCTCGGTTGCTACAGAGGTATTGCACCTCACCCAGAGGTGTGATATCTCACTCTCAGGTAAGGATGTAGTGTGGATCAGGACCCGACACCTGCATGCATTACACCGCATTGCCGTGGGGCAGGGCGACCAATATGCCCCTGAGATGGGCACGACAGTCCCTGTCCCTGGCTGGAGTGGGGGGAGGGAACACTGAGGAGGGGGAACCCTGTAGTGCAGGAGCAGGGAGGAAGCAGTTCCTGGGTGCATTGAGAAGGGAGTATAAAAGGTGGGCACCATCTTAGTTCAGTGCAGAGAAGTCTGAGCAGAAGTGGCAGGGAGCAGGGGCTCTGCATGAGCTCTGCTCCGAAGGCGGGCCTAGTAACAGAGGCCCAGGCCTGGAAGAGGGAGAAGGAAGGAAGAGGAGCGGAGAAGGCTCCAGGAACGAGGAACGAAGGGATCTCAGGGGTGCGGACGGGCGAGTCGCCACCGCACGACAGAATCCACCTGCGTGGAGGGGTCAGGCCAAAGGGGGAGACCGGTCCCCGAAACTAGTGGAGGCAGGAAACGACCCTCAGCTAGAAACAGGAGGCTGTGACATTTTATGTGGCGCAGCCCCTCGCTACACCCGCTAGGAAGGCACCACATAGGGTCAGGGAAACTGGCGCCAAGTTTACCAAGAGGAGGCCCGAGGCAGCCGGACAGAAGGGTTGGTAAGAAAGGCCAGACAAAGGACACACAAAGGGGGTCCTGTGAAGCGCTCCAAAGTTATCTGGGAGTTGTCTGAGCCCCTCACCTGGTGAGCACAGTACGACGTGGGCAGCCGTTACCTGCAGACGTGGTCTGGATAATAAGAACTGTGAGTAAAGGCCCTGGACTGCATCACTGACTCCGTGTCATTACTGCTGCTGCCCTGCACCATCACCCCCATCCTCCGCATACACTGCCCTGAGGCTATACTCCTCCCGTGGGGAGTTATGCTACGCTTTGCTGCACCCACAACACCAGCCTCAGCGGTCTGCCCTGGAGCGGCGGTTCACTCTGACCGCAATCCACGGGTGGCGTAGTCGGACATTTAAACATCAAAACCACATAAATAGTTCCGCCACTGGTTTGACCGCCCTGAGCCACGGAACCGGGTTGCCGCCACGGAGACTACAACCACCAGCATCCACCAAAAAGGGTCCGGCTCCGGGTGTCCCAAGGCCCAGGGGGGGCGTCAGAACATTTTCATCACCTTTCACAATCACCAATGGGACAAGGCAGGGATGTTCTCTGTCCCCTCTCTTATACATCCTAGTGACGGAGCACCTGCTCTCATCAATTCGCCATAACCCCAATATTAGGTGGATTGAGGTGGGAGGCACCGAGTACAAGTGCTCTCTATTTGCTGATGATGTCCTAGTATATATCACTCAATCACATATATCCATCCATGCTGTTATGGCTGAAATAGATCACTTTGTTACATGGTCAAATTTTAAAATCAATGCAGCGAAGTCTGAGGCCCTCGATGTCTCCCTCCCCAAATCCATATAGGATTCCATCCAGTCCAACTTTCCCTTTGCCTGGCCCTCACAGGGTATCAAATACTTAGGAATTCCTATTCATAGAGACCTCTCCCATCTATGTTATCTTAATTTTGGGCCCTTTATTGAACAACTCCATACAGACCACGGTTGGCAAGTTAGAACTGTAAGATTCACTACGTGAACCACTGGTGTTTTGTGGAAAAGCACATGTACACTGTGTTCCAAATTATTATGCAAAAAGTGTTTAGGAGTGATAAGGGAAGAATTTGTTTGTTTGTCAGTTAAACTCATTGATGGTGATGTGTGTCAGGGCTCTTTATATCACTGTAAGGAATTGCAGACACCAGTGCTAATTAGTTTGTCAGGTGTGTCCAATGAAAGGCAAGACTACTTAAGAAGGCTCTCTCACATTATTCAGCAGCCTACATTTTCTGCCAAAATGGGAAAGAAAAAGGATGTGTCGGCTGCTGAGAAGCAACAAATTGTGGAGTGTTTAGGTCAAGGCATGACTACAATCAACATTGTGCGATGATCAGGATGAAGTGTCTTGGCAATCAAGAAGTATGTAGCTGATTCACAGTACACACGTGTGCGTGCTGATAAGGGCAAATTGAGGACTCTTTCCTACAGGCAATTACATCAGGTTGAAAGAGCAGTGGCAAAAAAGCCTTGTCATAGCAGCAGACAAGTTTTTGAAGCTGCTTGTGCCTCCAGCGTCCCCCGAACAACAAGATGCAGGGTCCTTCAGAGGTTTGCAGCTGTGCATACGCCATCCTGTCGACCTCCTCTATCCACTTCACACAAGCAGAAACGGCTCCAGTGGGCCAAACATTACATGAAGACTGATTTCAAAACTGTTTTGTTCACGGATGAGTGCCGTGCAGCGCTCGATGGTCCAGATGGATGGAGTGGAGGATGGCTGGTTGATGGACACCCCACGCAAACACGGCTACAGCGCCAACAAGGAGGAGGTGGAGTAATGTTTTGGGCTGGAATCATGGGGAGAGAGATTGTCGGCCCCTTTAGGATCCCTGAAGGCGCTAAAGATGAACTCCATAATGTATGTGGATTTTCTCAAACAGCACTTCCTGCCATGGTTCAAGAAGAAGAACCGTGTATTTCACAGCAAGATCATTTTTCTGCATGATAATGCACCATCTCATGCTGCACATAAAACATCTGCATCTCTGGCTGATATGGGCATAAAAGGGGACAAACTTATGGTGTGACCCCCATGCTCCCCTGACCTCTACCCCATTCAGAACCTTTGGAGCATCATTAAAAGGAGTGTCTATGATGGCGGGAGGCAGTTCACATCTAAGCAACAGCTCTGGGAGGGTATTCTGTCCTCATGCAAAACAATTGAAGCAGAAACCATCCAAAACCTGACAAATTCAATGGACGAGAGAGTTCAGAAGCTCCTTTCGAACAAGGGGTCCTATGTGAAAATGTAACATCACCTAGAATAAAGTTTTGAGTTGAAAACTGTTTGATTTCAGTTTCTAACAACCTGCTAATGCTTATACTTTCAAAAATGACCATTTTTTTGGTCTTTATTAAAATGAAAAGGTTGATCGAAAAGTTTGGGGGATCTAAGAGTGTGGCAACCCAGTAGTCATGATTACTTCGAATTCTGACAATATGAGGGTCATGCTGCAGGTAGTGCAGCAAGAAGGCACTTATGTGTCTTGCGCATCTCGGAGCCCCAAAATTATTTTCCGGGCTAGATGCAGCTAAAAATTATTTTTAATTTTAAATCTGGTGGAGCTTATTATAGATGGCCTAATAGGATCAGTGCTGCACACTGCTACAAAGCCCAAATTATTTTCCAGTCAAGATACAGATAAACATGATTAGTAATTTGAAAGCTTAAAACGGTTGGTAGGGTGATTTTAAACAATCATCAAGCTTTTACTCTCCCCAGGATGACACAGGGGTAGAAAAGTCGTTTCGGATCCATGATTTGTTCATCTTTATGAACGTGAGTCTGTCTACATTATCAGTGGAGAGCCGCGTGCGCTTATCTGTCAGCACACCACCAGCAGCGCTGAACACACGTTCAGACAGAATGCTGGCTGCGGGGCATGACAAGATCTCCAAGGCGTAAGTGGCTAGCTCCGGCCATTTATCCAGATTGGAAGCCCAAAAAGAGCAAGGGTCCAGTGACACAGTCGTGGCTTCAATGTTTACTTGGAGATACTCCTGTACCATCGTCTCTAGGCGTTGACTATGTGTCAGACTTCTTGTCTCCTGTGGCCTTGCAAAGGATGGGCTAAAAAAGTGGTGAAATGATTCCGCAAAATTGATGTTACCACCAGATACTGTGGTTCTGTTACGGTTTGAGTGCTGAACACTTGACGGTCCCACGGTTGGCAAGTTGGAACTGTGAGATTCACTACGTGCACCACTGGTATTTTGTGGAAAAGCACATGTAAGATTCTGCAACAGTCTCTGCTGATACTCCTGCATGCGTGCATCCCTTTCTATGGCAGGAATAATTTCTGCAAATTTACTTTTGTACCGGGGATCTAACAGTGTGGCAACCCAGTAGTCAGGATTATTTCTAATTCTCACAATTCGAGGGTCATGTTGCAGGTAGTGCAGCAAGAAGGCACTCATGTGTGTTGCGCATCCAGGAGCACCAAGTCCCTGTTGTGTTGGTGGCGAGGTAACAATCATGCTTCCTTCCTCTGTCCTCTCCCCCCAACCTCGCACAACAGAAATGTGATCAAGGTCTCCCTCATCTGATGAGTCTTCCATCAGTTCGTCCTCCACTTCTTCCTGGGCTCCTGCACCTTCCTCACTAGTTTGGCTGCTACCATGCGCCCTGGTAAAACCATCTCCCCCACCCTCACATGCCTGCCGCCTTGGTGCTGCCGACCGTCTGGACCTTGCAGATGTTAGCCCTTCCGCATACAACTCCTCCTCCTCTACTTCCTCCACCTCCTCTTGTGCCACCACCTGACTCCGAATTCTGTTTAACATGTGCTCCAGCATGTAAATCACCGGAATAGTCATGCTGATAATGGCATCGTCAGCACTAAACATCTTCGTCGCCATTTCAAAACTGTGCAGAAGGGTGCATAGGTCCCTGATCTGAGACCACTCCTCCAGCGTGATTTGCCCCACCTCTGAATCTCGTTGGCCCAGGCTATACGTCAGAAAGTATTGCACCAGGGCTTGTCGGTGCTGCCTCAGTTGCTGCAACATGTGCAGAGTTGAATTCCACCGGGTAGGCACATCGCATTTTAGCCGGTGAAGTGGCAGGCCCAACGACTTCTGTAGAGATGTAAGTCGCTGAGCTGCGGGATGCGAACGGCGGAAGTGAGCACACAGCGACCATGCCCTCTGCAGAAGGCCATCTAGTCTGGGATAGTGGGCTAGAAATTGCTGGACAACCAGGTTCAACACGTGAGCCATACAAGGCACGTGTGTGACATTGCCCCGGCGAAGGGCCGCACCCAGGTTTGCAGCATTGTCACACACGGCCTTCCCTGGTTTCAGGTCCAGTGGAGACAACCATTCATGAAATTGGTTCTCCAGAGCTGACCACAACTCCTCAGCTGTGTGACTCACATTTCCCAGACATTTCAATGTAAAAACCGCCTGATGACGTTGAGCCCTACTGCCAGCATAGTAAGGAGGTGTGCAGGATCCCTTCTGCGCAGTTAGAAAGCTTGTGGCATGACCAGACAGGCTTTGGGTGCAGGTGGAAGACCGAGAGGAGGTTGAGGAGGCAGAAGCAGTGGAGGAACTTTGACATAAAGAGGATTGACGCACAACTCGTGGGGACGGCAAGACTTGGACAGCAGCCCCTTGTCCTGCTGTCACCATAGTTACCCAGTGCCCAGTCAGCGAAATGTAACGCCCCTGTCCATGCCTACTCGTCCAAGTGTCTGTGGTGAAATGCACCCTGTCACACACAGAGTTTCTCAAAGAAGCGGTGATGTTGTGTGCGACATGCTGGTGGAGCGCAGGCACACCTTTCTTTGAGAAGTAGTGCCGACTGGGCATCTGGTACTGGGGCACTGCGACGGACATAAGGTCTCGAAAATCCTCTGTGTCCACCAGGCGGAAAGGCAGCATTTCTGTAGCCAAGAGCTTGCAGATGGTGAAATTCAACCTCTTAGCTTTCTCATGGCTAGGAGGAAATGGTCTTTTACTTGTCCACATCTGAGGGACCGAGGGCTGGCTATTATGCTTAGACGGGGTTGATAAGGGTGTCCCCGGCAAACTGCCGGTCTGTGAGGAAGATGCAGGCGGACATGTTAGGTTGCCTTGATCCAAAGGTGGTGGTATCGATGTCGGACAGCGCTCAACACCAGCTGCTGTTACCACCTCCAAAGAAAATGATGACCTGCCAATCACGCTGGCTGTTGCGGGTAAAGAGGTGGCAGGTCTGCGCCCCAAAACAGGTGTGACTGCTGTCCCCCCAGTCACAGAGGATGAAGAGGCCGCGGATGCACAAGATATGGCAGACGGTGGTTGGCCCGGCCGGCTAGGCCGCATTGTAGCACACTGAGCTTCCCACTGCAACTTATGCTTCATGTCCATGTGCCGGTTCATGCATGAAGTACTCAAACTATGTATTTTTTGGCCTCTACTTAGCTTTTGCTGACAAATGTTACAGATAACACGAGTTGGGTCATCTTTATCGATCTGAAAAAATGCCCAGGCTATGCAAGGCTTAGCACCCATGCGACCTGAAGAGCCACCACGACTTGTGGTGAGAGGCAGAGTTGTGTTTGAGGATGCAGTTGTTGACGTGCTTCCAGTACTACGTCTCTGTCCAGGAAGGCGCAACCTGACCTCGTCGTCACTAGCATCTTCCTCCACCTCCTCTGCTGACCTCATCTCTTGGCTGACTGTGGGTTGACAGTAAGTGGGATCTCCAACCTCATCATCATCACCCTGTGTGTTATCACACCCGTCGTCCTCAGAGCCAACCTGTTCCTGCCCTGACAAAAAACTAAAGTTGTCGCTCCAATCAGGTATTTGAGTCTTATCGTCTTCCTCATTGTCTCCACCAACAGGAGTTACAGTTTGGGAATGAGGGTCTACATTATGGTCAGAACCTTCTGCGTCTGGTCCTGGATCCGACTCATAAAGATTCTGGGCATCAGTGCAGATCATTTCCTCGTCTGGATTCACAGAAGCGCTGGAGTCGACCTCTGATTCCCAGGCTATAGTATGAGTAAACAGCTCTGCAGACTCAACCATCTGTTCTACCTCATACTCAGACGGGCAGCTGGAGATTTGGGAGCTGTGAGGAAGCAAGTGCGATTTGGGTGACACCTTTGAGGACTGGAGTATTTGTGATGTTGAAGTTGATGTGGAGGAGAGCCCACTTAAAGGAGCACTTGATATCCGTTGAAGCACCTGGTGTTTTTGTGCCTCATCTGGAATTTGTAGCGATTGGCGTGGCCGTAAGAAAGGGATCTTATCACATTGTCCGCTAAAAGAAGTAGACATTTTAGTTTGGCTGGAAGATGGTCTTTCTTCTGCAGATGTTACTGTTGCTTTAACACCTACCCCACGGACACAACCTTTTTTCCCCTTCCCAACACGCCTATTCCCCTTTCCACCAGCAGCAGGCCTTTTTCCACTCATTTTGGTGGTTAACTAATTCACAACTCTGGAGTTGTTTGCACAAAAAAACAATGGATGGTAACCGAGCAGAGCTGAGTGGCCAAACTGTGGTATTAGGCCAAAACTATTGGCTGGGTTAGATGCAGAAAAAAATATATTCAGTTTGCAACCTGATGGAGGTCAGTATAGATGGACTAATAGAGAAAGTCCGACACACTGCTACAAGGCCAAATATTTTTTCAGAGGTAGATGCAGAAAAAAATTATATTCAGTTTGCAACCCGATGGAGGTCTGTATAGATGGATTAATAGAACAAGACCCACACACAGCTAGAAGCACAATATTTTTTCAGAGGTAGATGCAGAAAAAAATATATTCAGTTTGCAACCTGATGGAGGTCAGTATAGATGGACTAATACAACAAGTCCCACACACAGCTAGAAGCCCAATATTTTTTCAGAGGTAGATGCAGAATAAAATATATTCAGTTTGCAACCTGATGGAGGTCAGTATAGATGGACTAATACAACAAGTCCCACACACAGCTAGAAGCCCAAATATTTTTTCAGAGGTACTGTAGATGCAGATACAAATTATTTTTAATTTGCAACCTGATGGAGGTCAGTATAGATGGACTAATACAACAAGTCCCACACACAGCTAGAAGCCCAAATATTTTTTCAGAGGTACTGTAGATGCAGATAAAAATTATTTTTAATTTGCAACCTGATGGAGGTCAGTATAGATGGACTAATACAACATGTCCCACACACAGCTAGAAGCCCAAATATTTTTTCAGAGGTAGATGCAGAAAAAAATATATTCAGTTTGCAACCTGATGGAGGTCAGTATAGATGGACTAATACAACAAGTCCCACACACAGCTAGAAGCCCAAATATTTTTTCAGAGGTACTGTAGATGCAGATACAAATTATTTTTAATTTGCAACCTGATGGAGGTCAGTATAGATGGACTAATACAACAAGTCCCACACACAGCTAGAAGTCCAAATATTTTTTCAGAGGTACTGTAGATGCAGATACAAATTATTTTTAATTTGCAACCTGATGGAGGTCAGTATAGATGGACTAATACAACAAGTCCCACACACAGCTAGAAGCCCAAATATTTTTTCAGAGGTAGATGCAGAAAAAAATATATTCAGTTTGCAACCTGATGGAGGTCAGCATAGATGGACTAATACAACAAGTCCCACACACAGCTGGAAGCCCAAATATTTTTTCAGAGGTACTGTAGATGCAGATACAAATTATTTTTAATTTGCAACCTGATGGAGGTCAGTATAGATGGACTAATACAACAAGTCCCACACACAGCTAGAAGCCCAAATATTTTTTCAGAGGTACTGTAGATGCAGATAAAAATTATTTTTAATTTGCAACCTGATGGAGGTCAGTATAGATGGACTAATAGAGAAAGTCCGACACACTGCTAGAAGGCCAAATATTTTTTCAGAGCTAGATGCAGAAAAAAATTATATTCAGTTTGCAACCTGATGGAGGTCAGTATAGATGGATTAATAGAACAAGACCCACACACAGCTAGAAGCCCAATATTTTTTCAGAGGTAGATGCAGAAAAAAATATATTCAGTTTGCAACCTGATGGAGGTCAGTATAGATGGACTAATACAACAAGTCCCACACACAGCTAGAAGCCCAAATATTTTTTCAGAGGTACTGTAGATGCAGATAAAAATTATTTTTAATTTGCAACCTGATGGAGGTCAGTATAGATGGACTAATAAAACAAGTCCCACACACAGCTAGAAGCTCAAATATTTTTTCAGAGGTACTATAGATGCAGATACAAATTATTTTTAATTTGCAACCTGATGGAGGTCAGTATAGATGGACTAATACAACAAGTCCCACACACAGCTAGAAGCCCAAATATTTTTTCAGAGGTACTGTAGATGCAGATACAAATTATTTTTAATTTGCAACCTGATGGAGGTCAGTATAGATGGACTAATAGAGAAAGTCCGACACACTGCTAGAAGGCCAAATATTTTTTCAGAGCTAGATGCAGAAAAAAATTATATTCAGTTTGCAACCTGATGGAGGTCAGTATAGATGGATTAATAGAACAAGACCCACACACAGCTAGAAGCCCAATATTTTTTCAGAGGTAGATGCAGAAAAAAATATATTCAGTTTGCAACCTGATGGAGGTCAGTATAGATCGACTAATACAACAAGTCCCACACACAGCTAGAAGCCCAAATATTTTTTCAGAGGTACTGTAGATGCAGATAAAAATTATTTTTAATTTGCAACCTGATGGAGGTCAGTATAGATGGACTAATACAACAAGTCCCACACACAGCTAGAAGCCCAAATATTTTTTCAGAGGTACTGTAGATGCAGATACAAATTATTTTTAATTTGCAACCTGATGGAGGTCAGTATAGATGGACTAATACAACAAGTCCCACACACAGCTAGAAGCCCAAATATTTTTTCAGAGGTAGATGCAGAAAAAAATATATTCAGTTTGCAACCTGATGGAGGTCAGTATAGATGGACTAATACAACAAGTCCCACACACAGCTAGATGCCCAAATATTTTTTCAGAGGTACTGTAGATGCAGATACAAATTATTTTTAATTTGCAACCTGATGGAGGTCAGTATAGATGGACTAATACAACAAGTCCCACACACAGCTAGAAGCCCAAATATTTTTTCAGAGGTACTGTAGATGCAGATAAAAATTATTTTAATTTGCAACCTGATGGAGGTCAGTATAGATGGACTAATAGAGAAAGTCCGACACACTGCTAGAAGGCCAAATATTTTTTCAGAGCTAGATGCAGAAAAAAATTATATTCAGTTTGCAACCTGATGGAGGTCAGTATAGATGGATTAATAGAACAAGACCCACACACAGCTAGAAGCCCAATATTTTTTCAGAGGTAGATGCAGAAAAAAATAAATTCAGTTTGCAACCTGATGGAGGTCAGTATAGATGGACTAATACAACAAGTCCCACACACAGCTAGAAGCCCAAATATTTTTTCAGAGGTAGATGCAGAAAAAAATATATTCAGTTTGCAACCTGATGGAGGTCAGTATAGATGGACTAATACAACAAGTCCCACACACAGCTAGAAGCCCAAATATTTTTTCAGAGGTACTGTAGATGCAGATAAAAATTATTTTTAATTTGCAACCTGATGGAGGTCAGTATAGATGGACTAATACAACAAGTCCCACACACTGCTAGAAGCCCAAATATTTTTTCAGAGGTACTGTAGATGCAGATACAAATTATTTTTAATTTGCAACCTGATGGAGGTCAGTATCGATGGACTAATAGAGAAAGTCCGACACACTGCTAGAAGGCCAAATATTTTTTCACAGCTAGATGCAGAAAAAAATTATATTCAGTTTGCAACCTGATGGAGGTCAGTATAGATGGATTAATAGAACAAGACCCACACACAGCTAGAAGCCCAAATATTTTTTCAGAGGTAGATGCAGAAAAAAATATATTCAGTTTGCAACCTGATGGAGGTCAGTATAGATGGACTAATACAACAAGTCCCACACACAGCTAGAAGCCCAAATATTTTTTCAGAGGTACTGTAGATGCAGATAAAAATTATTTTTAATTTGCAACCTGATGGAGGTCAGTATAGATGGACTAATAGAATGATGCTATGCCCAAAAGATTTTACTTCACTAGGTGCAGTAAAAAAATTGGTATTCTATACACAGGTGGTATATCTTGCAGCACAGATAGGCTACTCCACTGACTAACACACTCTGCAATAGGCCAAAAAGGATTAGCTTTGCTAGATTCAGCCAAATGCTGTGAAAAAAACTTGCACAGCACTGGCACAGACCTGCCTGGCAAAAACTGATAGGAACTGATGTAACCTAGTCCTGAAAAGGACTCCAATTACAATTAGTCTTTACTCCCACAACCTATCTATTTAAGAGCACAGACCTCCCTGATAAAAGTCGTAGGAAATGCTGTAACCTAGTCCTTAAAAGGACTGCAATCACAACTATTCCCTACTCCCAAGCTATCTGTATATTTGTGCGAAAATTGGCTTGAAATTAACAAGGTATAGCGCACACAGCAACAGCGGTGCCGTCTAACACGCAGCTGCAGCAGTGAGAAAATGGTGGCGGCGGGGAAAATGGCTTGGTCTTATAGGGCAAGGACATGTGACATACACTGCCAATGACACATGCCCTTGCTTGTGTGAAAAAAAGCACTTCGCTCCGTGTGTGCGCTGCTGATAGGCTGACAGATTGCACCTCCCCACTGCAAATGCGGGAAAGAGAAAAAAAAATGGAGATCTTCATTGTTACTGCAGAGATCCATCCCCTGCCCCTCCCCCCACCCCGCTGTACACTCAAACTGCGTATTAACATTAATTTTCATCATTACTGAGAAAAAATCCAGTTATGATTTTGGTGCACGAACAGTTATCGAACATAACCTCGAACAGCCGAATTTTTATCAAATTGTTCGTGTTCGCCGAACGGCTCGAACACCACCCAAAACAGCTCGAATTTGAGATTGGCGAACAGTTCGAGTAGAACAACGCTCATCTCTACACCTGAGACGACATCACCAGATGCAGACTGGGATACGGAGTGGCAGCAACAATACCGCAAGGTGCAAGAATGTGTGGAGAGAAGTTTGTCCCAGGCGAGACAGAGGCAGGAAAGAACTTATAATCAGCACGCACCTGCAGTTCCCTTGTCACCAGGAGAACAAGTACTCAAAAGGAAAAGACGAGTTCACAAATTAGATGAACAGCGGGAGGTTGAACCATACACAGTCTTACCTTCAAATTTCGACAACACCAAGGTATGCCTCATCAGTAAAGATGGAGGAGAGACTTCAGCGGCCGTCTCAAGAGACCACCTGAAGATATGCCCTGATCAATTGAGACACAAAGAGGAAGAGCAAAACAGCCCCCAGCACACAGAAAAAGTGGAAGAGACGGTTCAAAGCATCCTTTGAGAATTTCCCCGGTCTTGAACGCTGGTGAACCAAGCAATCATGGTACCTGTCCTGACTTTTCCCCACGTAGCCTTACCAGAAGCCACAGAGACTCTAGAACAGCAGAGAGACCAGTCGGCCCCAGAAACAGATGCTTAATCAGCAGTGAAACAAGTGAATCCACCTCCTGCTAGCGGTGAATCTGTCATACCCATGGTGAGTCAATGAAGTCGTAGAAGACTACCAAGCTCACCATTGTCACTTCAGGCTAACCGTAATTTAGTCCACACTGAGACCACCACACCAGCGGTAGACACTATATACCCGGGTAGGTCATTGGCAACAAATGTATTGCGTAGATCAACACGTAGTACCATAGGTCAGCTCCCTGACTGTTATAGAGACTAAAGTGTAATAAAATAATAGTATATGTTAAATAGTTGCAACCTTTAAGTATGAGAGCCTACAGAGACTTCCTGTAAGAACTTTTAATTAATCATGAGTGTATATAGTTATTAAATTTATGGACAAATGGACCACAGGACTAGGTGTGGTCAGAACAATGTTGTACAAAGTTAATTGTTGGCCTTGAAAATAAACCGCAGGTGTGGCCGAAAACCAGGCCCACCGACAGAGTGCACTGAAGCCACGCCCAGGGACGATACACGAAGTGGGTTGAGGCAGTTCCCACCAACCAATCTTCAAGTATCCGGAAAAAGAAAATTCCCGGATAGCGGCATAAAGACTAAGCGCCGCAGTGACTGCTACCAATTTTTGTTGGATTTTTGTGATTTTTGCCTTTTTCAGACCTTCTAAACTATTTGTAATGTGAATTGTTATTCTTGTTAATTGCTAATTCAAAAGGTGTCCTCAGTAGTGTTGAGCCACCCCCGTAGTGTTCGAGTTCGGTTCGGTTCGTCAAACACCCCTGTGTTCGCCGAACTGTTCGTCGAACTGTTCGACGAACACCTTCGAACACCGTTAAAACCAATGGCAGGCAAACAAAAACACATAGAAACACATAGAAAACACCTTCAAAGGTGTCCAAAAGCTGACAAACTGCTCAGAAGACATAACTAACACATGGAAAAAGTGACAAGTACATATAGTCATGCGAAAAGAAAAGAGGTGGAGGAGTAAAAGGAGGGGGAGACACAGATATAGGCATGTCATGCCCTTCTAAAATCCAAAAAGTGAAAAGCCGACACGGTCAGTCCGCTCCTGCCCGTGCCACCTCCCTGTCGCCGGGTATGTGCCAGAGCCGCGGTGAACCCTGACGGCCAGCCCCCCTCTCCCAATACTGGTGCCTGTCCGCTGGTGGGTCGAGCGAGCCCCCCTGTGGTGGAGGCAGCTCTAAGCTTTTTAATTTAAATTGTCTTTCTAATTTGAATGAATACACTTTAAATCCATTTACAAGGATCTATTGGAGGGCAAGTCTCATGCCAGCAGCCGCGTAATTCCAGCTCCAGTAGCGTCCACTAAAGCGGCTGCAGTTAAAAAGCTTTTATAAGGATCGAGCTCGGCTGTCCACCGCAAGGCATCCTACTGCCAGTCCCAGCCCCTATGCCTTGGGGTGCCTCCTGATGCTCTTCACTGAGTATCCCGTGGTCCCGAAGCATTTCCTTTGAAAAAATTAAGTGTCCAAACTACAGGTGGTATAGCTTGCTTAACAGCCGGGATAATCCGCTGACTAGCAGACACTGCTACTAGGCACAAAGTATTTCCTGGGCTAGATGCAGTTAAAAATTTGTAATTAGATACTCTCGTTGGATGCTGAGAAAGCATTCCATAGAGTCTCCTGGCACGCCATATATTATTCTCTTAAAAAGTTTGGGGTATGGGTCTAGGGGACCCTTTTATAGCCAAAATCACGGCCCTGTATCGCAATACGTCACCTAGGCTGAAGATAAATGGAACTGTAGCACCCTGAGGGCTCGGTTGCTGCAGAGGTATTGCACCTCACCCAGAGGTGTGATATCTCACTCTCAGGTAAGGATGGAGTGTGGATCAGGACCCGACACCTGCATGCATTACACCACATTGCCGTGGGGCAGGGCGACCAATATGCCCCTGAGATGGGCACGACAGTCCCTGTCCCTGGCTGGAGTGGGGGGAGGGATCACTGAGGAAGGGGAACCCTGTAGTGCAGGAGCAGAGAGGAAGCAGTTCCTGGGTGCATTGAGAAGGGAGTATAAAAGGTGGGCACCATCTTAGTTCAGTGCAGAGAAGTCTGAGCAGAAGTGACAGGGAGCAGGGGCTCTGCATGAGCTGTGCTCCGGAGGCGGGCCTAGTAACAGAGGCCCAGGCCTGGAAGAGGGAGAAGGAAGGAAGAGGAGCGGAGAAGGCTCCAGGAACGAGGAACGAAGGGATCCCAGGGGTGCGGACGGGCGAGTCGCCACCGCACGCCCGAATCCACCTGCGTGGAGGGGTCAGGCCAAAGGGGTAGACCGGTCCCCGAAACTAGTGGAGGCGGGAAACGACCCTCAGCTAGAAACCGGAGGCTGTGACATTTTATGTGGCGCAGCCCCTCGCTTCACCCGCTTGGAAGGCACCACATAGGGTCAGGGAAACTGGCGCCAAGTTTACCAAGAGGAGGCCCAAGGCAGCCGGACCGAAGGGTTGGTAAGAAAGGCCAGACAAAGGATACACAAAGGGGGTCCTGTGAAGCGCTCCAAAGTTATCTGGGAGTTGTCTGAGCCCCTCACCTGGTGAGCACAGTACAACGTGGGCAGCCGTTACCTGCAGACGTGGTCTGGATAATAAGAACTGTAAGTAAAGGCCCTGGACTGCATCACTGACTCCGTGTCGTTACTGCTGCTGCCCTGCACCATCACCCCCATCCTCCGCATACACTGCCCTGAGGCTATACTCCTCCCGTGGGGAGTTATGCTTTCTCTGCTGCACCCACAACACCAGCCTCAGCGGTCTGCCCTGCAGCGGCGGTTCACTCTGACCGCAATCCACGGGTGGCGTAGTCGGACATTTAAACATCAAAACCACATAAATAGTTCCGCCACTGGTTTGACTGCCCTGAGCCACGGAACCGGGTCGCCGCCACGGAGACTGCAACCACCAGCGTCCACCAAAAAGGGTCTGGCTCCGGGTGTCCCAAGGCCCAGGGGGCGCGTCAGAACATTTTCATCACCTTTCATAATCACCAATGGGACAAGGCAGGGATGTCCTCTGTCCCCTCTCTTATACATCCTAGTGACGGAGCACCTGCTCTCATCAATTCGCCATAACCCCAATATTAGGTGGATTGAGGTGGGAGGCACCGAGTACAAGTGCTCTCTATTTGCTGATGATGTCCTAGTATATATCACTCAATCACATATATCCATCCCTGCTGTTATGGCTGAAATAGATCACTTTGTTACATGGTCAAATTTTAAAATCAATGCAGCGAAGTCTGAGGCCCTCGATGTCTCCCTCCCCAAATCCATACAGGATTCCATCCAGTCCAACTTTCCCTTTGCCTGGCCCTCACAGGGTATCAAATACTTAGGAATTCCTATTCATAGAGACCTCTCCCATCTATGTTATCTTAATTTTGGGCCCTTTATTGAACAACTCCATACAGACCACGGTTGGCAAGTTAGAACTGTAAGATTCACTACGTGAACCACTGTTGTTTTGTGGAAAAGCACATATACACTGTGTTCCAAATTATTATGCAAAAAGTGTTTAGGAGTGATAAGGGAAGAATTTGTTTGTTTGTCAGTTAAACTCATTGATGGTGATGTGTGTCAGGGCTCTTTATATCACTGTAAGCAATTGCAGACACCTGTGCTAATTAGTTTGGCAGGTGTGTCTAATGAAAGGCAAGACTACTTAAGAAGGCTGTCCCACATTATTAAGCAGCCTACATTTTCTGTCAAAATGGGAAAGAAAAAGGATGTGTCGGCTGCTGAGAAGCAACAAATTGTGGAGTGTTTAGGTCAAGGCATGACTACAATCAACATTGTGCGATGATCAGGATGAAGTGTCTTGGCAATCAAGAAGTATGTAGCTGATTCACAGTACACACGTGTGCGTGCTGATAAGGGCAAATTGAGGACTCTTTCCTACAGGCAATTACGTCAGGTTAAAAGAGCAGTGGCAAAAAAGCCTTGTCATAGCAGCAGACAAGTTTTTGAAGCTGTTGGTGACTCCAACGTCCCCCGAACAACAAGATGCAGGGTCCTTCAGAGGTTTGCAGCTGAGCATACGCCATCCTGTCGACCTCCTCTATCCACTTCACCCAAGCAGAAACGGCTCCAGTGGGCCAAACATTACATGAAGACTGATTTCAAAACTGTTTTGTTCACGGATGAGTGCCGTGCAAAGCTCGATTGTCCAGATGGATGGAGTGGAGGATGGCTGGTTGATGGACACCCCACGCAAACACGGCTACAGCGCCAACAAGGAGGAGGTGGAGTAATGTTTTGGGCTGGAATCATGGGGAGAGAGATTGTTGGCCCCTTTAGGATCCCTGAAGGGGTAAAGATGAACTCCATAATGTATGTGGAGTTTCTCAAACAGCACTTCCTGCCATGGTTCAAGAAGAAGAACCGTGTATTCCACAGCAAGATCATTTTTATGCATGATAATGCACCATCTCATGCTGCACATAACACATCTGCATCTCTGGCTGATATGGGCATAAAAGGGAACAAACTTATGGTGTGACCCCCATGCTCCCCTGACCTCTACCCCATTCAGAACCTCTGGAGCATCATCAACACGAGTGTCTATGATGGCGGGAGGCAGTTCACATCTAAGCAACAGCTCTGGGAGGGTATTCTGTCCTCATGCAAAACAATTGAAGCAGAAACCATCCAAAACCTGACAAATTCAATGGACGAGAGAGTTCAGAAGCTCCTTTCGAACAAGGGGTCCTATGTGCAAATGTAACATCACCTAGAATAAAGTTTTGAGTTGAAAACTGTTTGATTTCAGTTTATAATAACCTGCTAATGCTTATAATTTCAAAAATGACCATTTTTTTGGTCTTTATTAAAATGAAAAGGTTGATCGAAGAGTGTGGGGGATCTAAGAGTGTGGCAACCCAGTAGTCAGGAATACTTCGAATTCTGACAATCTGAGGGACATGTTGCAGGTAGTGCAGCAAGAAGGCACTTATGTGTCTTGCGCATCTCGGAGCCCCAAAATTATTTTCCGGGCTAGATGCAGCTAAAAATTATTATTAATTTTAAATCTGGTAGAGCTTAGTATAGATGGTCTAATAGAATCAGTACTGCACACTGCTACAAAGCCCAAATTATTTTCCAGCCAAGATACAGATAAACATGATTAGTAATTTTAAATCTGGTGAAGCTTAGTATAGATGGCCTAATAGAATCAGTACTGCAAACTGCTACAAAGCCCAAATAATTTTCCAGCCAAGATACAGATAAACATGATTAGTAATTTGAAAGCTTAAAATGGTTGGTGAGTAGAGATGAGCGTTGTTCTATTCGAACTGTTCGCCAATCTAAAATTCGAGCTGTTTTGGGCGGTGTTCGAGCCGTTCGGCGAACACGAACAATTTGAGAAAAATTCGGCTGTTCGAGGTTATGTTCGATAACTGTTCGTGTACCAAAATCATAACTGGATTTTTTCTCAGTAATGATGAAAATTAATGTTAATACGCAGTTTGAGTGTACAGCGGGGTGGGGGGAGGGGCAGGGGATGGATCTCTGCAGGAACAATGAAGATCTCCATTTTTTTTTTCTCTTTCCCGCATTTACAGTGGGGAGGTGCAATCTGTCAGCCTATCAGCAGCACACACACGGAGCGAAGTGCTTTTTTTCACATAAGCAAGGGCATGTGTCATTGGCAGTGTATGTCACATGTCCTTGCCCTATAAGACCAAGCCATTTTCCCCGTCGCCACCATTTTCTCACTGCTGCAGCTGTGTGTTAGACGGCACCGCTGTTGCTGTGTGCGCTATACCTTGTTAATTTCAAGCCAATTTTCGCACAAATCTACAGATAGCTTGGGAGTAGGGAATAGTTGTGATTTCAGTCCTTTTAAGGACTAGGTTACAGCATTTCCTATGACTTTTATCAGGCAGGTCTGTGCTCTTAAATAGATAGGTTGTGGGAGTAACGTCTAATTGTAATTGGAGTCCTTTTCAGGACTAGGTTACATCAGTTCCTATCAGTTTTTGCCAGGCAGGTCTGTGCCAGTGCCGTGCAAGTATTTTTCACAGCATTTGGCTGAATCTAGCAAAGCTAATCCTTTTTGGCCTATTGCAGAGTGTGTTAGTCAGTGGAGTAGCCTATCTGTGTTGCAAGATATACCACCTGTGTATAGAATACCAATTTTTTTACTGCACCTAGTGAAGTAAAATCTTTTGGGCATAGCATCATTCTTTTAGTCCATCTATACTGACCTCCATCAGGTTGCAAATTGAATATAATTTTTTTCTGCATCTAGCTCTGAAAAAATATTGGGTTTCTAGCTGTGTGTGGGACTTGTTGTATTAGTCCATCTATACTGACATCCATCAGGTTGCAAACTGAACATATTTTTTTCTGCATCTACCTCTGAAAAAATATTGGGCTTCTAGCTGTGTGTGGGACTTGTTCTATTAATCCATCTATACAGACCTCCATCAGGTTGCAAACTGAATATATTTTTTTCTGCATCTACCTCTGAAAAAATATTGGGCTTCTAGCTGTGTGTGGGACTTGTTGTATTAGTCCATCTATACTGACCTCCATCAGGTTGCAAATTAAAAATGATTTTTATCTGCATCTACAGTACCTCTGAAAAAATATTTGGGCTTCTAGCTGTGTGTGGGACTTGTTCTATTAGTCCATCTATACTGACCTCCATCAGGTTGCAAATTGAATATAATTTATATCTGCATCTAGCTCTGAAAAAATATTTGGCCTTCTAGCAGTGTGTGGGACTTTCTCTATTAGTCCATCTATACTGACGTCCATCAGGTTGCAAATTAAAAATAATTTTTATCTGCATCTACCTCTGAAAAAATATTTGGGCTTCTAGCTGTGTGTGGGACTTGTTCTATTAATCCATCTATACAGACCTCCATCAGGTTGCAAACTGAATATATTTTTTTCTGCATCTACCTCTGAAAAAATATTGGGCTTCTAGCTGTGTGTGGGACTTGTTGTATTAGTCCATCTATTCTGACCTCCATCAGGTTGCAAACTGAATATATTTTTTTCTGCATCTACCTCTGAAAAAATATTGGGCTTCTAGTTGTGTGTGGGACTTGTTCTATTAATCCATCTATACAGACCTCCATCAGGTTGCAAACTTAATATATTTTTTTCTGCATCTACCTCTGAAAAAATATGTGGCCTTCTAGCAGTGTGTGGGACTTTCTCTATTAGTCCATCTATACTGACCTCCATCAGGTTGCAAACTGAATATAATTTTTTTCTGCATCTAGCTCTGAAAAAATATTTGGCCTTCTAGCAGTGTGTGGGACTTTCTCTATTAGTCCATCTATACTGACCTCCATCAGGTTGCAAATTCAAAATAATTTTTTGTCTGCATCTAGCTCTGAAAAAATATTGGGCTTCTAGCTGTGTGTGGGACTTGTTGTATTAGTCCATCTATACTGACCTCCATCAGGTTGCAAATTAAAAATAATTTTTATCTGCATCTACAGTACCTCTGAAAAAATATTTGGGCTTCTAGCTGTGTGTGGGACTTGTTCTATTAGTCCATCTATACTGACCTCCATCAGGTTGCAAATTGAATATAATTTTTATCTGCATCTAGCTCTGAAAAAATATTTGGCCTTCTAGCAGTGTGTGGGACTTTCTCTATTAGTCCATCTATACTGACCTCCATCAGGTTGCAAATTAAAAATAATTTTTTTCTGCATCTACCTCTGAAAAAATATTTGGGCTTCTAGCTGTGTGTGGGACTTGTTCTATAAGTCCATCTATACTGACCTCCATCATGTTGCAAATTGAATATAATTTTTATCTGCATCTAGCTCTGAAAAAATATTTGGCCTTCTAGCAGTGTGTGGGACTTTCTCTATTAGTCCATCTATACTGACCTCCATCAGGTTGCAAATTAAAAATAATTTTTATCTGCATCTACCTCTGAAAAAATATTTGGGCTTCTAGCTGTGTGTGGGACTTGTTCTATTAATCCATCTATACAGACCTCCATCAGGTTGCAAACTGAATATATTTTTTTCTGCATCTACCTCTGAAAAAATATTGGGCTTCTAGCTGTGTGTGGGACTTGTTCTATTAATCCATCTATACAGACCTCCATCAGGTTGCAAACTGAATATATTTTTTTCTGCATCTACCTCTGAAAAAATATTGGGCTTCTAGCAGTGTGTGGGACTTTCTCTATTAGTCCATCTATACTGACCTCCATCAGGTTGCAAATTCAAAATAATATTTTGTCTGCATCTAGCTCTGAAAAAATATTGGGCTTCTTGCTGTGTGTGGGACTTGTTGTATTAGTCCATCTATACTGACCTCCATCAGGTTGCAAACTGAATATATTTTTTTCTGCATCTACCTCTGAAAAAATATTGGGCTTCTAGCTGTGTGTGGGACTTGTTCTATTAATCCATCTATACAGACCTCCATCAGGTTGCAAACTGAATATATTTTTTTCTGCATCTACCTCTGAAAAAATATTGGGCTTCTAGCTGTCGTTGGGACTTGTTCTATTAATCCATCTATACAGACCTCCATCAGGTTGCAAGCTGAATATATTTTTTTCTGCATCTACCTCTGAAAAAATATTGGGCTTCTAGCTGTGTGTGGGACTTGTTGTATTAGTCCATCTATACTGACCTCCATCAGGTTGCAAACTGAATATATTTTTTTCTGCATCTACCTCTGAAAAAATATTGGGCCTTCTAGCAGTGTGTGGGACTTTCTCTATTAGTCCATCTATACTGACCTCCATCAGGTTGCAAATTCAAAATAATTTTTTGTCTGCATCTAGCTCTGAAAAAATATTGGGCTTCTAGCTGTGTGTGGGACTTGTTGTATTAGTCCATCTATACTGACCTCCATCAGGTTGCAAATTAAAAATAATTTTTATCTGCATCTACAGTACCTCTGAAAAAATATTTGGGCTTCTAGCTGTGTGTGGGACTTGTTCTATTAGTCCATCTATACTGACCTCCATCATGTTGCAAATTGAATATAATTTTTATCTGCATCTAGCTCTGAAAAAATATTTGGCCTTCTAGCAGTGTGTGGGACTTTCTCTATTAGTTCATCTATACTGACCTCCATCAGGTTGCAAATTAAAAATAATTTTTATCTGCATCTACCTCTGAAAAAATATTTGGGCTTCTAGCAGTGTGTTGGACTCATTGTATTAGGCCATCTATACCAAGCTCCACCAGCTTTGAAATTAATAATAATTTTTACCTGCATCTAGCCCTGAAAATAATTTTTCCCAATAGTGGTAGCAATAGATATATGGGGCGCGCGCCTGGCTAACAAAAATATACGCTTCATAACACAAAACACCAGCCTAGCGCACTGCATTAATAAGATGGCATCATCGTCTCTCCCAGTGCTAGGCCTACTACGCAGGCTAGTATTCTTGTGCCTAAAACACAATGCATGGGTCCGCGCTAGCCACTATGCTGAGGGGTATAAAGCTGCTGCTAACGCTTTATAACAATTCAATTGGCAGATTTTCACAGAGCTCTTCCACAACGCCCACCCATCGGGCAACAGTTGCCCACCCTCCCTATGGGATCTAGTGGCGAATAGTTGATGCCATTAATCAGAGCATCAGTTGCCCCGTCAAAGTGGCAAGCATACGGTAAGGCATGGGAAGAGTGGACACGACTAGTAGCAGGCAGACGGGTTGACCAATGTGAACAAGCCAGATCACAAGTCACCATAGAATTTCTCCACCAGCTAATGATGAGGGGCATATCAGGGGCGTCAGCGCAGCGGTGTCTGACCGGAGTAGCATTTTACTTCCAACTACTGAATTGGGGAGATGTGACAAAGATTCATCATCAGACAATCCATAAAAGGGTGGAAAAGGGGTCAGCCAAGTCAGGAATGTAGACGTCCCGTCCCGTGTCACTAAAACTGATTTCTCACATCTTATCCCTAACACCATTAACATGACACTCACAATTTGAAGCAACACTAATGTCTACTGCATTTGTGATCGCCTTCTTCGGGGCGCTATGTATAAGCGAATTAGTCCCTCAATCCAAAATTACCACCAGTGGACGCTTATTACACCAAGAAGTAGTCATAGCCAATAATGCAATACGTGTACGCATACACCAATCGAAAATGGTTCCAGCGGGCAGGGGTACTTGGGTACTTCTACAACCCACAAACGGTACACTGAGTCGGGTAACAATAGTAAAAACATATCTAACCATCAGATCACAAAGTAATTTCTTCGTATCACACATTGATGGAACGCCATTATCAAGATACCTGTTCCAAGCTATATTTAATAAATGCATAACATCGGCAGGGAACCACCCCAAAGATTACGGGACACACTCATTCCGCATAGGTGCGGCCACGGAAGCAGCAAGAGCAGGACTGTCAGAAACGGAAGTTCAGAGGATAGGGAGATGGCGATCCACGTGTTTGGCGAGATACATAAGACCGGACTTGTTATCCTAACGTGGTTTGTTTCTTTTACAGGTGACGCTAAGCCAACAGTGTGAGTGATAGGCCACTCGTATATATATTGGGCACAAAAAAGGGTGAAAGTCCGCCCAGGCGGGAGGAAATTAGAGTTTCATAACACATATTTCAACTGGAGAGGTATTAGAGGCCTGCTATGGCCACAGGTACTAATGGAGGTAATCAAGGTAGGGAGAGAGGCAAGAGGTCCGGTCATCTTAGTTATACAGGCCGGGGGAAACAACCTAGGTCATCACAAGAGTGCATAACTAATGGCAATAATGAAACTAGACACTGAGCGCTTCAGAGAATTTTTCACAAAATTAGCTATAGTATGGTCAGAGATTGTGCCGATAGCGGTATGGCAAGGTGCGCGAGACATCACGGCCATCGAATGGACAAGGCGGGTAATAAATATTCGGATGGCAAAATTTAGAAGAGACAGAGGTGGTGTAGTCATACGACACCGACAACTGGAAGGAGATAAAGCAGGCCTCATAAGGCCCGACGGTGTTCACTTAATAGATATTGGACTGGACATATTCCTGTCAGGACTCCAGGACGGAGTGGAACAAGCGTTAAGAGTGATGGGTGGGGGTCAGAGTCCTGCATACGAGTACGCTGGATCCTCCGTGGCCTGGAAATAGAAAGGACATGTTGGAGAGTTACACTTGTTGGCCAACTTGCCGGAGTGGGGACCCAGGGCATGCTGCAACAAGCTGAATTATTTTAGAAATAAAATGCCTTTCTAATGGAATGAGTATAAAGAGTTAATAAAGCTGTGACCGATCCTCACCCATCCAGTTGTAAGAGTTACATTATTGGGTTGTCCGTGAAAGGGGGGCGGTAGGGGGGCTGAGCATCTGGGTTTGGTTGGGGGTCCCCACAGTCTGCCTAGGCTAGATTAATTTAAAAATTCTTATTAGATACACAGGCGGTGCAGCTTGCTTCGCAGCTGGGCTACTACACCCAAAGTATTGCCTAGGCTAGATGCAGTTAAAAATTCTACGCTGACTAGCAGTCACTGAAGATTTGGAGCAGACCTCTGAGTAAACAGCTCTTCAGACTCAACCATCTGTGTTACCCCAAGCCATAGTGTATGTAGTTTCTTACAGTTAAAAGGGGGGGGTGCGACCCAACCCACCTGGAATTGACGATGCCAACGTCACGTAAGACACAGCAAGGGGACTCCCAAAATTGTGGCACAGACACCACTTAACCCTAGAACGCATACCTGTGGCCTTGCAGGCCCGCCCAGTTAATTGTTTTCTATTTTCTGCAAGATTGCTTTAGTTAGAATTTTGAAACTCTAGGTATTCTTCATGTATATAGTTGTTTGTCATTTGAGTTTGAGTTATTCCATGTTATTTGCACACGGGCCTAAAGGGCCCCAGGTATGTGAAAGTGTAGATTTTTATGGTCATGCGTTCTAGGGTTAAGTGGCATCAATTGCCCCAATGTTGCTTAAAACGGTTGGTGAGGTGATTTTACCAAATCCCCAAGCTTTTAGTCTCCCAAGGATGACACAGGGGTAGAAGTGTCCTTGCGAATCCATGATTTGATCATCTTTATGAACGTGAGTCTGTCTACATTCTCAGTGGACAGCCGCGTGCGCTTATTTGTCAGCACACCACCAGCAGCGCTGAACACACTTTCAGAGAGAACGCTGGCTGCATGGCATGACAAGATCTCCAAGGCGTGAGTGGCGAGCTCCGGCGATTTTTCAAGATTGGAATACCAAAATGAGCAAGGGTCCAGTGACACAGTCATGGCTTCGATGTTCACTTGGAGATTCTTCTGTACCATCCTCTCTAGGCATTGACTATGTGTCAGACTTCTTGTCTCCTGTGGCCTTGCAAAGGATGGTCTAAAAAAGTGGTGAAACGATTCCACAAAATTGCTGTTACCAGCAGATACTGTGTTACTGTTACTGTTTGAGTGATGAAGACTCGACAGTCCCACCGTTGGCAAGTTAGAACTGTGAGATTCACTACGTGCACCACTGGTGTTTTGTGGAAAAGCACATGTAAGATTCTGCAACAGATACTCCTGCATTCGTCAATACCTTTCTATGGCAGGAATTATTTCGGCAAATATACTTTTGTACCGGGGATCTAAGAGTGTGACAACCCAGTAGTTGGGATTACTTCGAATTCTGACAATCCGGGGGTCATGTTACAGGTAGTGCAGCAAGAAGGCACTCATGTGTCTTGCGCATCCAGAAGGACCAAGTCCTTGTTGTGTTGGTAGCGAGGTAAGAATCATGCTTCCTTCCTCTGCCCTCTCCCTCCAACCTCGCACAACAGAAATGTGATCAAGGTCTCCCTCATCTGATGAGTCTTCCATGCCCATTGCCAGTTCGTCCTCCACTTCTTCCTCGGCTCCTGCACCTTCCTCAACAGTTTGGCTGCTACCATGCGCCCTGGTTAATCCCTCTCCCCCACCCTCCCATGCCTGCCGCCTTGGTGCTGCCAACCGTCTGGACCTTGGAGATGTTATCCCTTCCGCATACGACTCCTCCTCTACTTCCTCCACCTCCTCTTGTCCCACCACCTGACTCCGAATTCTGTTTAACATGTGCTCCAGCATGTAAATCACCGTAATAGTCATGCTGATAATGGCATCGTCAGCAATAAACATCTTCGCCGCCATTTCAAGACTGTGCAGAAGGGTGCATAGGTCCCTGATCTGAGACCACTCCTCCAGCGTGATTTGCCCCACCTCTGGATCTCGTTGGCCCAGGCTATACGTCAGAACGTATTGCACCAGGGCTTGTCGGTGCTGCCACAGTCGCTGCAACATGTGCAGAGTTGAATTCCACCGTGTCGGCACATCGCATTTCAGCCGGTGAACTGGCAGGCCCAACGACTTCTGTAGAGATGTAAGTCGTTGAACTGCGGGATGCAAACGGCGGAAGTGAGCACACAGCGACCGTGCACTCTGCAGAAGGCCATCTAGTCCGGGATAGTGGGCTAAAAATTGCTGGACAACCAGGTTCAACACGTGAGCCATACAAGGCACGTGTGTGACATTGCCCCGGCGAAGTGCCGCACCCAGGTTTGCAGCATTGTCGCACATGGCCTTCCCTGGTTGCAGGTCCAGTGGAGACAACCTTTCATGAAACTGGGTCTCCAGAGTTGACCAAAACTCCTCAGCTGTGTGACTCACATTTCCCAGACATTTCAAATTAAACACTGATGCGTTGAGCCCTGCTGCCAGCATAGTAAGGAGGTGTGCAGGATTCCTTCTGCGCAGTTAGAAAGTAGGTGGCATTACCAGACAGGCTTTGGGTGCAGGTGGAGGACCGAGAGGAGGTTGAGGAGGCAGAAGCAGTGGAGGAAGTTCGAGATAAAGAGGATTAACACACAACTCGTGGGGACGGTAAGACTTGGACAGCAGCCCCTTGTCCTGCTGTCACCATAGTTACCCAGTGCCCAGTCAGCGACATGTAACGCCCCTGTCCATGCCTTCTCGTCCAAGTGTCTGTGGTGAAGTGCACCCTGTCACACACAGAGTTTCTTAAAGAAGCGGTGATGTTGTGTGCGACATGCTAGTGGAACGCAGGCACACCTTTCTTTGAGAAGTAGTGCCGACTGGGCATCTGGTACAGGGGCACTGTGACTGACATAAGGTCTTGAAAATCCTCTGTGTCCTCCAGGTGGAAAGGCAGCATTTCTGTAGCCAACAGCTTGCAGATGGTGAAATTCAACCTCTTAGCTTTCTCATGGCTAGGAGAAAATGGTCTTTTACTTTTCCACATCTGAGGGACCGAGGGCTGGCTGTTGTGCTTAGACGGTGTTGAGTAGGGTGTCCCCGGCAACTGCCGGTCTGTGAGGAAGATGCAGGCAGACATGTTAGGTTGCCTTGATCCAAAGGTGGTGCTCTCGATGTCGGAGAGCGCTCAACACTAGCAGGTGTTTCCACTTCCCAATGAACTGACGACCTGCCAATCACACTGGCTGTTGCGGGTAAAGAGGCGGCAGGTCTGCGTCCAAAAACATGTGTGACTGCTGTCCCCCCAGTCACAGAGGATGAAGAGGCTGCGGATGCACAAGATGGGGCAGATGGTGGTTGACCCAGCCGGCTAGGCCGCATTGTAGCACAGTGAGCTTCCCACTGCAACTTATGCTTCATATCCATGTGACGGTACATGCATGAAGTACTCAAACTATGTATTTTTTGGCCTCTACTTAGCTTTTGCTGACAAATATTACAGATATCACGAGTTGGGTCATCCTTATCGATCTGAATAAATGCCCAGGCTATGCAAGGCTTAGAGCCCATGTGACCTGAAGAGCCACTACGACTTGTGGTCAGAGGCAGAGATGTGGTTGAGGATGCAGTTGTTGACGTGCTTCCAGTACTCCGTCTCTGTTCAGGAAGCCGCAACCTAACCTCGTCGTCAATAGCATCTGTGATGCCCCGCTGCGCTTGGTATCACAGATCCTACAAGAGTGCATTGATGGAATCCTCCACAAGAGGCCCCCATAAACATTCACACATCTCCACCTTCCACCTCAGACCAGCAGAGGGAACCCGTTAGGGATATAAATAGGGAAGGTGGAGCTAGGCAGTTCAGTTCCTCTGAAGAGTTCCTGCAGTAGAGAAGCCTAAGAGAGGTCAGTCTGCAGTGGAGCTCAGTCTAATCTAGAGAACGCAGTTAATAGTTCAGCAGTGGAGCACGAGGCTCCTGCTTGCTAGATTCAGGGAGCCCAGATAGAGCTTAAGGTGTGCCGGTGCCGTAAGATCAGTGAAGCGCGGCAAGCTGCCGTTAGTGTGTATAGCCTAGTGAGGGCCCGAGTTGGCCGAAGGCGAGTGGCGAGTTAGTACATAAGGGGCAGAGGAGCTTAACCAGCTCACCCCGAAGCATTTACCGGACACAGGATCCGAGCTTACCGGTATCTCTATGACCCAGTAAGGCATAACCGGAATCCCTGGAGAACTACAAGTCCCAGGATCGCTAAGGTGCTGATATGTAACAGAGCCAGGAGACGCTTAGGCCCCGCATACTGGGAGCGTGAACTCCAAGAGAAGGCCCTACCACAAGGTCAGCCAGCGCAGGACAGAGACAAAGTTAGGCCTAGCTCCAGGCAGGTCAGAAACTTACTACGCAGAGGCAAGAAACAGGAGGCCCTACACCCGCTCATTGGGGAGGATCCTGATATGCACCCTTCACCCTACAGTGCTCCGGGATGTGCCTGAATTTCCACCAGTAAAAGGTACTGAAGTGACTACCGTGTCCGTTCCCGTTCTTGCTCTGACCCAGCTGGGTCTCGCCTGGCCTGCATTCCCCCTGCATACGCTGCCCTGAGACCTAGCTCCACCTGTGGGGAGCTATACCATCGAGCTGCCTTATCACTGGCCTCAGTGGACTGCTGCAGCGCTGGTGCTTGTCACCAGATACCACAGGTGGCGTCATGAACTCCCCAGGGTACGGGCCAGGGAGCCGACCACCGCGACATCCCCAAGGCCAGGCAAATGCCCGGGTACCGAGTCATCCCCATCCCCAGGGCTAGTCACATCCTCCTCCACCTCCTCTGCTGACCTCATCGACTGTCTGACTGTGGGTTGACAGTAAGTGGGATCTCCAACCTCGTCATCATCACCCTGTGTGTTATCACACCCGTCGCCCTCAGAGCCAACCTCTTCCTGCCCTGACCGAAAAGTCAAGTTGTCGCTCCAATCAGGTATTTGAGTCTCATCATCGTCTTCATCATTGTCTCCACCAACAGGAGTTACAGTTTGGGAACAAGGGTCTACAGTATGCTCAGAACCTTCTTCATCTGGTCCTGGATCCAAGTTATAAAGATTCTGGGCATCGGATCAGATCATTTCCTCATCTGGATTAACACAAGCTCTGGAGCAGACCTCCGTTTCCCAGGCTATAGTATGAGTAAACAGCTGGGCAGACTCAGCCATCTATGTTACCCCATACTCAGACGGGCAGATGGAGACTTGGGAGCTGTGAGGAAGCAAGTGCGATTGGGGTGACACCTCTGAGGACTGGAGTATTTGTGATGTTGAAATTGAGGTGATGGAGAGCCCACTTGAAGGAGCACTTGATATCCGTTGAAGCACCTGCTGTTTTTGTGCCTCATCTAGAATTTGTAGCGATGGGCGTGTCCGTAAGAATGGGATCGTATCACATTGTCCACGAAAAGAAGTTGACATCTTAGTTTGGCTGGAAGATGGTCTTTCATCTGCAGATGTTACCCCCCCCCCTACCGTGGGGGGCCTCGACCCACCGGCGGACAGGCACCAGTATTGGGATAGGGGGGCTGGCCGTCAGGGTCCACCGCGGCTCTGGCACAAACCCGGCGACACAGAGGTGGCACAGGCAGGAACGGACTGGCCGTGTCTGCTTCTCACTTTTTGGATTTTAGAAGGGCATGACATGCCTATATCTGTGTCTCCCCCTCCTTTTACTCCTCCACCTCTTTTCTTTTCGCATGACTATATGTACTTGTCACTTTTCCATGTGTTAGTTGTGTCTTCTGAGCAGTTTGTCAGCTTTTGGACACCTTTGAAGGTGTTTTCTATGTGTTTCTATGTGTTTTTGTTTGCCTGTCATTGGTTTTAAGGGTGTTCGACGAACAGTTCGACGAACAGTTCGGCGAACACACGGGTGTTCGACGAACCGAACCGAACTCGAACACGACGGGGGTGGCTCAACACTATTGGTGAGGTGATTTTAACCAATCATCAAGCTTTTACTCTCCCCAGGATGACACAGGGGTAGAAAAGTCGTTTCAGATCCATGATTTGTTCATCTTTATAAACGTGAGTCTGTCTACATTATCAGTGGAGAGCCGCGTGCGCTTATTTGTCAGCACACCACCAGCAGCGCTGAACACACGTTCAGACAAAACGCTGGCTGCGGGGCATGACAAGATCTCCAAGGCGTAAGTGGTGAGCTCCGGCCATTTATCCAGATTGGAAGCCCAAAAAGAGCAAGGGTCCAGTGACACAGTCATGGCTTCAATGTTTACTTGGAGATACTCCTGTACCATCGTCTCTAGGCGTTGACTATGTGTCAGACTTCTTGTCTCCTGTGGCCTTGCAAAGGATGGGCTAAAAAAGTGGTGAAATGATTCCGCAAAATTGATGTTACCAGCAGATACTGTGTTTCTGTTATGGTTTGAGTGCTGAACACTCGACGGTCCCACGGTTGGCAAGTTGAAACTGTGAGATTCAGTACGTGCACCACTGGTGTTTTGTGGAAATGCACATGTAAGATTCTGCAACAGTCTCTGCTGATACTCCTGCATGCGTGCATCCCTTTCTATGGCAAGAATAATTTCTGCAAATTTACTTATGTACCGGGGATCTAACAGTGTGGCAACCCAGTAGTCAGGATTATTTCTACTTCTCACAATTCGAGGGTCATGTTGCAGGTAGTGCAGCAAGAAGGCACTCATGTGTGTTGAGCATCCAGGAGCACCAAGTCCCTGTTGTGTTGGTGGCGAGGTAACAATCATGCTTCCTTCCTCTGTCCTCTCTCCCCAACCTCGCACAACAGAAATATGATCAAGGTCTCCCTCATCTGATGAGTCTTCCATCAGTTCGTCCTCCACTTCTTCCTGGGCTCCTGCACCTTCCCCACTAGTTTGGCTGCTACCATGCGCCCTGGTAAAACCATCTCCCCCACCCTCACATGCCTGCCGCCTTGGTGCTGCCCACCGTCTGGACCTTGCAGATGTTAGCTCTTCCGCATACAACTCCTCCTCCTCTACTTCCTCCACCTCCTCTTGTGCCAACACCTGACTCTGAATTCTGTTTAACATGTGCTCCAGCATGTAAATCACCGGAATAGTCATGCTGATAATGGAATCGTCAGCACTAAACATCTTCGTCGCCATTTCAAAACTGTGCAGAAGGGTGCATAGGTCCCTGATCTGAGACCACTCCTCCAGCGTGATTTGCCCCAACTCTGGATCTCATTGGCCCAGGCTAAACATAAGAACGTATTGCACCAGGGCTTGTCGGTGCTGCCACAGTCGCTGCAACATGTGCAGAGTTGAATTCCACTGGGTAGGCACATCGCATTTTTGCCGGTGAAGTGGCAGGCCCAACGACTTCTGTAGAGATGTAAGTCGCTGAGCTGCGGGATGCGAACGGCGGAAGTGAGCACACAGCGACCGTGACCTCTGCAGAAGGCCATATAGTCCGGGATAGTGGGCTAAAAATTGCGGGACAACCAGATTCAACACGTGAGCCATATAAGGCACTTGTGTGACATTGCCCCGGCGAAGGGTCGCACCCAGGTTTGCAGCATTGTCGCACACGGCCTTCCCTGGTTTCAGGTGCAGTGGAGACAACCATTCATGAAATTGGTTCTCCAGAGCTGACCACAACTCATCAGCTGTGTGACTCACATTTCCCAGACATTTCAAAGTAAAAACCGCCTGATGACGTTGAGCCCTACTGCCAGCATAGCAAGGAGGTGTGCAGGATCCCTTCTGCACAGTTAGAAAGCTTGTGGCATGACCAGATAGGCTTTGGGTGCAGGTGGAGGACCGAGTGGAGGTTGAGGAGGCAGAAGCAGTGGAGGAACTTTGAGATAAAGAGGATTGACGCACAAGTCGAGGGGACGGCAAGACTTGGACAGCAGCCCCTTGTCCTGCTGTCACCATAGTTACCCAGTGCCCAGTCAGCGACATGTAACGCCCCTGTCCATGCCTACTCGTCCAAGTGTCTGTGGTGAAATGCACCCTGTCACACACAGAGTTTCTCAAAGAAGCGGTGATGTTGTGTGCGACATGCTGGTGGAGCGCAGGCACACCTTTCTTTGAGAAGTAGTGCCGACTGGGCATCTGGTACTGGGGCACTGCGACATAAGGACTTGAAAATCCTCTGTGTCCACCAGGCGGAAAGGCAGCATTTCTGTAGCCAAGAGCTTGCAGATGGTGAAATTCAACCTCTTAGCTTTCTCATGGCTAGGAGGAAATGGTCTTTTACTTGTCCACATCTGAGGGACCGAGGGCTGGCTATTGTGCTTAGACGGGGTTGATAAGGGTGTCCCCGGCAAACTGCCGGTCTGTGAGGAAGATGCAGGCGGACATGTTAGATTGCCTTGATCCAAAGGTGGTGCTATCAATGTCGGACAGCGCTCAACACCAGCTGGTGTTACCACCTCCAAAGAAAATGATGACCTGCCAATCACGCTGGCTGTTGCGGGTAAAGAGGTGGCAGGTCTGCGCTCCAAAACAGGTGTGACTGCTGTCCCCCCAGTCACAGAGGATGAAGAGGCCACGGATGCACAAGATATGGCAGATGGTGGTTGGCCCGGCCGGCTAGGCCGTATTGTAGCATAGTGAGCTTCCCACTGCAACTTATGCTTCATGTCCATGTGCCGGTTCATGCATGAAGTACTCAAGCTATGTATTTTTTGGCCTCTACTTGGCTTTTGCGACAAATGTTACAGATAACACGAGTTGGGTCATCTTTATCGATCTGAAAAAATGCCCAGGCTATGCAAGGCTTTGCACCCATGCGACCTGAAGAGCCACCACGACTTGTGGTGAGAGGCAGAGTTGTGTTTGAGGATGCAGTTGTTGACGTGCTTCCAGTACTACGTCTCTGTCCAGGAAGGCGCAACCTGACCTCGCCGTCACTAGCATTCTCCTCCACCTCCTCTGCTGACCTCATCTCTTGGCTGACTGTGGGTTGACAGTAAGTGGGATCTCCAACCTCATCATCATCACCCTGTGCGTTATCACACCCGTCGTCCTCAGAGCCAACCTGTTTCTGCCCTGACAAAAAACTAAAGTTGTCGCTCCAATCAGGTATTTGAGTCTCATCATCATCTTCCTCATTGTCTCCACCAACAGGAGTTACAGTTTGGGAATGAGGGTCTACATTATGGTCAGAACCTTCAGCGTCTGGTCCCGGATCAGACTCATAAAGATTCTAGGCATTAGTGCAGATCATTTCCTCGTCTGGATTCACAGAAGCACTGGAGCCGACCTCTGATTCCCAGGCTATAGTATGAGTAAACAGCTCTGCAGACTAAACCATCTGTTCTACCTCATACTCAGACGGGCAGCTGGAGATTTGGGAGCTGTGAGGAAGCAAGTGCGATTGGGGTGACACCTTTGAGGACTGGAGTATTTGTGATGTTGAAGTTGATGTGGAGGAGAGCCCACTTAAAGGAGCACTTGATATCCGTGGAAGCACCTGCTGTTTTTGTGCCTCATCTGGAATTTGTAGCGATTGGCGTGGCCGTAAGAAAGGGATCTTATCACATTGTCCGCTAAAAGAAGTAGACATTTTAGTTTGGCTGGAAGATGGTCTTTCTTCTGCAGATGTTACTGTTGCTTTAACACCTACCCCACGGACACAACCTTTTTTCCCCTTCCCAACACGCATATTCCCCTTTCCACCAGCAGCAGGCCTTTTTCCACTCATTTTGGTGGTTAACTAATTCACAACTCTGGAGTTGTTTGCACAAAAAAACAATGGATGGGAACCGAGCAGAGCTGAGTGGCCATACTGTGGTATTAAGCCAAAACTATTGGCTGGGTTAGATGCAGAAAAAAATTATATTCAATTTGCAACCTGATGGAAGTCAGTATAGATGGACTAATAGAACAAGTCCCGCACACAGCTAGAAGCCCAAATATTTTTTCAGAGGTAGATGCAGAAAAAAATTATATTCAGTTTGCAACCTGATGGAGGTCAGTATAGATGGACTAATAGAACAAGTCCCACACACTGCTAGAAGGCCAAATATTTTTTCAGAGCTAGATGCAGAAAAATATTATATTCAATTTGCAACCTGATGGAGGTCAGTATAGATGGACTAATAGACCAAGTCCCACACACTGCTAGAAGCCCAAATATTTTTTCAGAGCAAGATGCAGAAAAAAATTATATTCAATTTTCAACCTGATGGAGGTCAGTATATATGGACTAATAGAACAAGTCCCACACACTGCTAGAAGGCCAAATATTTTTTCAGAGCTAGATGCAGATAAAAATTATTTTTAATTTGCAGCCTGATGGGGGTCAGTATAGATGGACTAATAAAACAAGTCCCACACACTGCTAGAAGCCCAAATATTTTTTCAGAGGTAGATGCAGAAAAAAATTATATTCAGTATGCAAACGGATGGAGGTCAGTGTAGATGGACTAGTAGAACAAGTCCCACACACTGCTAGAAGGACAAATATTTTTTCAGAACTAGATGCAGATAAAAATTATTTTTAATTTGAAACCTGATGGAGGTCAGTATAGATGGACTAGTAGAACAAGTCCCACACACTGCTAGAAGAACAAATATTTTTTCAGAGCTAGATGCAGAAAAAAATTATATTCAATTTGCAACCTGATGGAGGTCAGTATAGATGGACTAATAGAACAAGTCCCACAAACTGCTAGAACTAGAAGGCCAAATATTTTTTCAGAGCTAGATGCAGACAAAAAATTATTTTTAATTTGCAACCTGATGGAGGTCAGTATAGATGGACTAATAGAACAAGTCCCACACACTGCTAGAAGGCCAAATATTTTTTCAGAGCTAGATGCAGATAAAAATTATTTTTAATTTGCAACCTGATGGAGGTCAGTATAGATGGACTAATAGAACAAGTCCCACACACTGCTAGAAGCCCATATATTTTTTCAGAGCTAGATGCAGACAAAAAATTATTTTTAATTTGCAACCTGATGGAGGTCAGTATAGATGGACTAATAGAACAAGTCCCACACACAGCTAGAAGCACAAACATTTTTTCAGAGGTAGATGCAGAAAAAAATTATATTCAGTTTGCAACCTGATGGAGGTCAGCATAGATGGACTAATAGAACAAGTCCCACACACTGCTAGAAGGCCAAATATTTTTTCAGAGCTAGATGCAGATAAAAATTATTTTTAATTTGCAACCTGATGGAGGTCAGAATAGATGGATTAATAAAACAAGTCCCACACACTGCTAGAAGCCCAAATATTTTTTCAGAGGTAGATGCAGAAAAAAATTATATTCAGTTTGCAACCTGATGGAGGTCAGTATAGTTGGACTAGTAGAACAAGTCCCACACACTGCTAGAAGGACAAATATTTTTTCAGAGCTAGATGCAGATAAAAATTATTTTTAATTTGCAACCTGATGGAGGTCAGTATAGATGGACTAGTAGAACAAGTCCCACACACTGCTAGAAGGCCAAATATGTTTTCAGAGCTAGATGCAGATAAAAATTATTTTTAATTTGCAACCTGATGGAGGTCAGTATAGATGGACTAATAGAACAAGTCCCACACACTGCTAGAAGCCCATATATTTATTCAGAGCTAGATGCAGACAAAAAAATATTTTTAATTTTCAACCTGATGGAGGTCAGTATAGATGGACTAATAGAACAAGTCCCACACACAGCTAGAAGCCCAAATATTTTTTCAGAGGTAGATGCAGAAAAAAATTATATTCAGTTTGCAAACGGATGGAGGTCAGTATAGATGGACTAATAGATCAAGTCCCACACACAGCTAGAAGTCCAAATATTTTTTCAGAGCTAGATGCAGATAAAAATTATTTTTAATTTGCAACCTGATGGAGGTCAGTATAGATGGACTAATAAAACAAGTCCCACACACTCGTAGAAGCCCAAATATTTTTTCAGAGGTAGATGCAGAAAAAAATTATATTCAGTTTGCAACCTGATGGAGGTCAGTATAGATGGACTAGTTGAACAAGTCCCACACACTGTTAGAAGGACAAATATTTTTTCAGAGCTAGATGCAGATAAAAATAATTTTTAATTTGCAACCTGATGGAGGTCAGTATAGATGGACTAGTAGAACAAGTCCCACACACTGCTAGAAGAACAAATATTTTTTCAGAGCTAGATGCAGAAAAAAATTATATTCAATTTGCAACCTGATGGAGGTCAGTATAGATGGACTAATAGAACAAGACCCACACACTGCTAGAACTAGAAGGCCAAATATTTTTTCAGAGCTAGATGCAGACAAAAAATTATTTTTAATTTGCAACCTGATGGAGGTCAGTATAGAGGGACTAATAGAACAAATTCCACACACTGCTAGAAGGCCAAACATTTTTTCAGAGCTAGATGCAGACAAAAAATTATTTTTAATTTGCAACCTGATGGAGGTCAGTATAGATGGACTAATAAAACAAGTCCCACACACTGCTAGAACTAGAAGGCCAAATATTCTTTCAGAGCTAGATGCAGACAAAAAAATATTTTTAATTTGCAACCTGATGGAGGTCAGTATAGATGGACTAATAGAACAAGTCCCACACACTGCTAGAAGCCCATATATTTTTTCAGAGCTAGATGCAGAAAAAAATATATTCAATTTGCAACCTGATGGAGGTAAGTATAGATGGACTAATAGAATAAGTCCCACACACTGCTAGAACTAGAAGGCCAAATATTTTTTCAGAGCTAGATGCAGACAAAAATTATTTTTAATTTGCAACCTGATGGAGGTCAGTATAGAGGAACTAATAGAACAAGTCCCACACACTGCTAGAAGGCCAAATATTTTTTCAGAGTTAGATGCAGATAAAAATTATTTTTAATTTGCAACCTGATGGAGGTCAGTATAGATGGACTAATAGAACAAGTCCCACACACGGCTAGAAGCCCATATATTTTTTCAGAGATAGATGCAGACAAAAAATTAATTTTAATTTGCAACCTGATGGAGGTCAGTATAGAGGGACTAATAGAACAAGTCCCACACACTGCTAGAAGGGCAAATATTTTTTCAGAGCTAGATGCAGATAAAAATTATTTTTAATTTGCAACCTGATGGAGGTCAGTATAGATGGACTAATAAAACAAGTCCCACACACTCGTAGAAGCCCAAATATTTTTTCAGAGGTAGATGCAGAAAAAAATTATATTCAGTTTGCAACCTGATGGAGGTCAGTATAGATGGACTAGTTGAACAAGTCCCACACACTGTTAGAAGGACAAATATTTTTTCAGAGCTAGATGCAGATAAAAATAATTTTTAATTTGCAACCTGATGGAGGTCAGTATAGATGGACTAATAGAAAAAGTCCCACACACTGCTAGAAGCCCATATATTTTTTCAGAGCTAGATGCAGAAAAAAATATATTCAATTTGCAACCTGATGGAGGTCAGTATAGATGGACTAATAGAACAAGTCCCACACACTGCTAGAACTAGAAGGCCAAATATTTTTTCAGAGCTAGATGCAGACAAAAAATTATTTTTAATTTGCAACCTGATGGAGGTCAGTATAGAGGAACTAATAGAACAAGTCCCACACACTGCTAGAAGGCCAAATATTTTTTCAGAGCTAGATGCAGATAAAAATTATTTTTAATTTGCAACCTGATGGAGGTCAGTATAGATGGACTAATAGAACAAGTCCCACACACTGCTAGAAGCCCATATATTTTTTCAGAGATAGATGCAGACAAAAAAATAATTTTAATTTGCAACCTGATGGAGGTCAGTATAGAGGGACTAATAGAACAAGTCCCACACACTGCTAGAAGGGCAAATATTTTTTCAGAGCTAGATGCAGATAAAAATTATTTTTAATTTGCAACCTGATGGAGGTCAGTATAGATGGACTAATAGAACAAGTCCCACACACTGCTAGAAGGCCAATTATTTTTTCAGAGCTAGATGCAGAAAAATATTATATTCAATTTGCAACCTGATGGAGGTCAGTATAGATGGACTAATATTCCAAGTCCCACACACTGCTAGAAGCCCAAATATTTTTTCAGAGCTAGATGCAGAAAAAAATTATATTCAATTTTCAACCTGATGGAGGTCAGTATAGATGGACTAAGAGAACAAGTCCCACACACAGCTAGAAGCTTAAATATTTTTTCAGAGGTAGATGCAGAAAAAAATTATATTCAGTTTGCAACCTGATGGAGGTCAGTATAGATGGACTAATAGAACAAGTCCCACACACTGCTAGAAGGCCAAATATTTTTTCAGAGCTAGATGCAGATAAAAATTATTTTTAATTTGCAACCTGATGGGGCTCAGTATAGATGGACTAATAAAACAAGTCCCACACACTGCTAGAAGCCCAAATATTTTTTCAGAGGTAGATGCAGAAAAAATTATATTCAGTTTGCAAACGGATGGAGGTCAGTATAGATGGACTAGTAGAACAAGTCCCACACACTGCTAGAAGGACAAATATTTTTTCAGAGCTAGATGCAGATAAAAATTATTTTTAATTTGCAACCTGATGGAGGTCAGTATAGATGGACTAGTAGAACAAGTCCCACACACTGCTAGAAAAACAAATATTTTTTCAGAGCTAGATGCAGAAAAAAATTATATTCAATTTGCAACCTGATGGAGGTCAGTATAGATGGACTAATAGAACAAGTCCCACACACTGCTAGAACTAGAAGGCCAAATATTTTTTCAGAGCTAGATGCAGACAAAATTTATTTTTAATTTGCAACCTGATCGAGGTCAGTATAGAGGGACTAATAGAACAAGTTCCACACACTGCTAGAAGGCCAAATATTTTTTCAGAGCTAGATGCAGACAAAAAATTATTTTTAATTTGCAACCTGATGGAGGTCAGTATAGATGGACTAATAGAACAAGTCCCACACACTGCTAGAACTAGAAGGCCAAATATTTTTTCAGAGCTAGATGCAGACAAAAAAATATTTTTAATTTGCAACCTGATGGAGGTCAGTATAGATGGACTAATAGAACAAGTCCCACACACTGCTAGAACTAGAAGGCCAAATATTTTTTCAGAGCTAGATGCAGACAAAAAAATATTTTTAATTTGCAACCTGATGGAGGTCAGTATAGATGGACTAATAGAACAAGTCCCACACACTGCTAGAACTAGAAGGCCAAATATTTTTTCAGAGCTAGATGCAGACAAAAAATTATTTTTCATTTGCAACCTGATGGAGGTCAGTATAGATGGACTAATAGAACAAGTCCCACACACTGCTAGAAGGCCAAATATTTTTTCAGAGCTAGATGCAAATAAAAATTATTTTTAATTTGCAACCTGATGGAGGTCAGTATAGATGGACTAATAGAACAAGTCCCACACACTGCTAAAAGCCCATATATTCCTTCAGAGCTAGATGCAGACAAAAAATTATTTTTAATTTGCAACCTGATGGAGGTCAGTATAGATGGACTAATAAAACAAGTCCCACACACTGCTAGAAGCCCAAATATTTTTTCAAAGGTAGATGCAGAAAAAAATTATATTCAGTTTGCAACCTGATGGAGGTCAGTATAGATGGACTAGTAGAACAAGTCCCACACACTGCTAGAAGGCCAAATATTTTTTCAGAGCTAGATGCAGATAATAATTATTTTTAATTTGCAACCTGATGGAGGTCAGTATAGATGGACTAGTAGAACAAGTCCCACACACTGCTAGAAGAACAAATATTTTTTCAGAGCTAGATGCAGAAAAAAATTATATTCAATTTGCAACCTGATGGAGGTCAGTATAGAGGGACTAATAGAACAAGTCCCACACACTGCTAGAACTAGAAGGCCAAATATTTTTTCAGAGCTAGATGCAGACAAAAAATTATTTTTAATTTGCAACCTGATGGAGGTCTGTATAGAGGGACTAATAGAACAAGTCCCACACACTGCTAGAAGGCCAAATATTTTTTCAGAGCTAGATGCAGATAAAAATTATTTTTAATTTGCAACCTGATGGAGGTCAGTATAGATGGACTAATAGAACAAGTCCCACACACTGCTAGAAGCCCATATATTTTTTCAGAGCTAGATGCAGACAAAAAATTATTTTTAATTTGCAACCGGATGGAGGTCAGTATAGAGGGACTAATAGAACAAGTCCCACACACTGCTAGAAGGGCATATATTTTTTCAGAGCTAGATGCAGATAAAAATTATTTTTAATTTGCAACCGGATGGAGGTCAGTATAGATGGACTAGTAAAACAAGTCCCACACACTGCTAGAAGCCCAAATATTTTTTCAGAGGTAGATGCAGAAAAAAATTATATTCAGTTTGCAACCTGATGGAGGTCAGTATAGATGGACTAATAGAACAAGTCCCACACACTGCTAGAAGCCCATATATTTTTTCAGAGCTAGATGCAGACAAAAAATTATTTTTAATTTGCAACCTGATGGAGGTCAGTATAGATGGACTAATAGAACAAGTCCCACACACAGCTAGAAGCCCAAATATTTTTTCAGAGGTAGATGCAGAAAAAAATTATATTCAGTTTACAACCTCATGGAGGTCAGTATAGATGGACTAATAGAACAAGTCCCACACACTGCTAGAAGGCCAAATATTTTTTCAGAGCTAGATGCAGATAAAAATTATTTTTAATTTGCAACCTGATGGAGGTCAGAATAGATGGACTAATAAAACAAGTCCCACACACTGCTAGAAGCCCAAACATTTTTTCAGAGGTAAATGCGGAAAAAAATTATATTCAGTTTGCAACCTGATGGAGGTCAGTATAGATGGACTAGTAGAACAAGTCCCACACACTGCTAGAAGGACAAATATTTTTTCAGAGCTAGATGCAGATAAAAATTATTTTCAATTTGCAACCTGATGGAGGTCAGTATAGATGGACTAGTAGAACAAGTCCCACACACTGCAAGAAGGCCAAATATTTTTTCAGAGCTACATGCAGATAAAAATTATTTTTAATTTGCAACCTGATGGATGTCAGTATAGATGGACTTATAGAACAAGTCCCACACACTGCTAGAAGCCCGTATATATATTTTCAGAGCTAGATGCAGACAAAAAATTATTTTTAATTTGCAACCTGATGGAGGTCAGTATAGATGGACTAATAGAACAAGTCCCACACACAGCTAGAAGCCCAAATATTTTTTCAGAGGTAGATGCAGAAAAAAATTATATTCAGTTTGCAACCTGATGGAGGTCAGTATAGATGGACTAATAGAACAAGTCCCACACACTGCTAGAAGGCCAAATATTTTTTCAGAGCTAGATGCAGATAAAAATTATTTTTAATTTGCAACCTGATGGAGGTCAGTATAGATGGACTAATAAAATAAGTCCCACACACTGCTATAAGCCCAAATATTTTTTCAGAGGTAGATGCAGAAAAAAATTATATTCAGTTTGCAACCTGATGGAGGTCAGTATAGATGGACTAGTAGATCAAGTCCCACACACTGCTATAAGAACAAATATTTTTTCAGAGCTAGATGCAGAAAAAAATTATATTCAATTTGCAACCTGATGGAGGTCAGTATAGATGGACTTATAGAACAAGTCCCACACACTGCTAGAAGCCCGTATATATATTTTCAGAGCTAGATGCAGACAAAAAATTATTTTTAATTTGCAACCTGATGGAGGTCAGTATAGATGGACTAATAGAACAAGTCCCACACACGGCTAGAAGCCCATATATTTTTTCAGAGATAGATGCAGACAAAAAATTAATTTTAATTTGCAACCTGATGGAGGTCAGTATAGATGGACTAATAAAACAAGTCCCACACACTCGTAGAAGCCCAAATATTTTTTCAGAGGTAGATGCAGAAAAAAATTATATTCAGTTTGCAACCTGATGGAGGTCAGTATAGATGGACTAGTTGAACAAGTCCCACACACTGTTAGAAGGACAAATATTTTTTCAGAGCTAGATGCAGATAAAAATAATTTTTAATTTGCAACCTGATGGAGGTCAGTATAGATGGACTAGTAGAACAAGTCCCACACACTGCTAGAAGAACAAATATTTTTTCAGAGCTAGATGCAGAAAAAAATTATATTCAATTTGCAACCTGATGGAGGTCAGTATAGATGGACTAATAGAACAAGTCCCACACACTGCTAGAACTAGAAGGCCAAATATTTTTTCAGAGCTAGATGCAGACAAAAAATTATTTTTAATTTGCAACCTGATGGAGGTCAGTATAGAGGGACTAATAGAACAAATTCCACACACTGCTAGAAGGCCAAACATTTTTTCAGAGCTAGATGCAGACAAAAAATTATTTTAATTTGCAACCTGATGGAGGTCAGTATAGATGGACTAATAAAACAAGTCCCACACACTGCTAGAACTAGAAGGCCAAACATTCTTTCAGAGCTAGATGCAGACAAAAAAATATTTTTAATTTGCAACCTGATGGAGGTCAGTATAGATGGACTAATAGAACAAGTCCCACACACTGCTAGAAGCCCATATATTTTTTCAGAGCTAGATGCAGAAAAAAATATATTCAATTTGCAACCTGATGGAGGTCAGTATAGATGGACTAATAGAACAAGTCCCACACACTGCTAGAACTAGAAGGCCAAATATTTTTTCAGAGCTAGATGCAGAGAAAAAATTATTTTTAATTTGCAACCTGATGGAGGTCAGTATAGAGGAACTAATAGAACAAGTCCCACACACTGCTAGAAGGCCAAATATTTTTTCAGAGCTAGATGCAGATAAAAATTATTTTTAATTTGCAACCTGATGGAGGTCAGTATAGATGGACTAATAGAACAAGACCCACACACTGCTAGAAGCCCATATATTTTTTCAGAGATAGATGCAGACAAAAAAATAATTTTAATTTGCAACCTGATGGAGGTCAGTATAGAGGGACTAATAGAACAAGTCCCACACACTGCTAGAAGGGCAAATATTTTTTCAGAGCTAGATGCAGATAAAAATTATTTCTAATTTGCAACCTGATGGAGGTCAGTATAGATGGACTAATAAAACAAGTCCCACACACTGCTAGAAGCCCAAATATTTTTTCAGAGGTAGATGCAGAAAAAAATTATATTAAGTTTGCAACCTGATGGAGGTCAGTATAGATGGACTAGTAGATCAAGTCCCACACACTGCTAGAAGGCCAATTATTTTTTCAGAGCTAGATGCAGAAAAATATTATATTCAATTTGCAACCTGATGGAGGTCAGTATAGATGGACTAATAGTCCAAGTCCCACACACTGCTAGAAGCCCAAATATTTTTTCAGAGCTAGATGCAGAAAAAAATTATATTCAATTTTCAACCTGATGGAGGTCAGTATAGATGGACTAATAGAACAAGTCCCACACACAGCTAGAAGCTTAAATATTTTTTCAGAGGTAGATGCAGAAAAAAATTATATTCAGTTTGCAACCTGATGGAGGTCAGTATAGATGGACTAATAGAACAAGTCCCACACACTGCTAGAAGGCCAAATATTTTTTCAGAGCTAGATGCAGATAAAAATAATTTTTAATTTGCAACCTGATGGGGCTCAGTATAGATGGACTAATAAACAAGTCCCACACACTGCTAGAAGCCCAAATATTTTTTCAGAGGTAGATGCAGAAAAAATTATATTGAGTTTGCAAACGGATGGAGGTCAGTATAGATGGACTAGTAGAACAAGTCCCACACACTGCTAGAAGGACAAATATTTTTTCAGAGCTAGATGCAGATAAAAATTATTTTTAATTTGCAACCTGATGGAGGTCAGTATAGATGGACTAGTAGAACAAGTCCCACACACTGCTAGAAAAACAAATATTTTTTCAGAGCTAGATGCAGAAAAAAATTATATTCAATTTGCAACCTGATGGAGGTCAGTATAGATGGACTAATAGAACAAGTCCCACACACTGCTAGAACTAGAAGGCCAAATATTTTTTCAGAGCTAGATGCAGACAAAATTTATTTTTAATTTGCATCCTGATCGAGGTCCGTATAGAGGGACTAATAGAACAAGTTCCACACACTGCTAGAAGGCCAAATATTTTTTCAGAGCTAGATGCAGACAAAAAATTATTTTTAATTTGCAACCTGATGGAGGTCAGTATAGATGGACTAATAGAACAAGTCCCACACACTGCTAGAACTAGAAGGCCAAATATTTTTTCAGAGCTAGATGCAGACAAAAAAATATTTTTAATTTGCAACCTGATGGAGGTCAGTATAGATGGACTAATAGAACAAGTCCCACACACTGCTAGAACTAGAAGGCCAAATATTTTTTCAGAGCTAGATGCAGACAAAAAATTATTTTTCATTTGCAACCTGATGGAGGTCAGTATAGATGGACTAATAGAACAAGTCCCACACACTGCTAGAAGGCCAAATATTTTTTCAGAGCTAGATGCAGATAAAAATTATTTTTAATTTGCAACCTGATGGAGGTCAGTATAGATGGACTAATAGAACAAGTCCCACACACTGCTAAAAGCCCATATATTTCTTCACAGCTAGATGCAGACAAAAAATTATTTTTAATTTGCAACCTGATGGAGGTCAGTATAGATGGACTAATAAAACAAGTCCCATACACTGCTAGAAGCCCAAATATTTTTTCAAAGGTAGATGCAGAAAAAAATTATATTCAGTTTGCAACCTGATGGAGGTCAGTATAGATGGACTAGTAGAACAAGTCCCACACACTGCTAGAAGGCCAAATATTTTTTCAGAGCTAGATGCAGATAATAATTATTTTTAATTTGCAACCTGATGGAGGTCAGTATAGATGGACTAGTAGAACAAGTCCCACACACTGCTAGAAGAACAAATATTTTTTCAGAGCTAGATGCAGAAAAAAATTATATTCAATTTGCAACCTGATGGAGGTCAGTATAGAGGGACTAATAGAACAAGTCCCACACACTGCTAGAACTAGAAGGCCAAATATTTTTTCAGAGCTAGATGCAGACAAAAAATTATTTTTAATTTGCAACCTGATGGAGGTCTGTATAGAGGGACTAATAGAACAAGTCCCACACACTGCTAGAAGGCCAAATATTTTTTCAGAGCTAGATGCAGATAAAAATTATTTTTAATTTGCAACCTGATGGAGGTCAGTATAGATGGACTAATAGAACAAGTCCCACACACTGCTAGAAGCCCATATATTTTTCAGAGCTAGATGCAGACAAAAAATTATTTTTAATTTGCAACCGGATGGAGGTCAGTATAGAGGGACTAATAGAACAAGTCCCACACACTGCTAGAAGGGCATATATTTTTTCAGAGCTAGATGCAGATAAAAATTATTTTTAATTTGCAACCTGATGGAGGTCAGTATAGATGGACTAGTAAAACAAGTCACACACACTGCTAGAAGCCCAAATATTTTTTCAGAGGTAGATGCAGAAAAAAATTATATTCAGTTTGCAACCTGATGGAGGTCAGTATAGATGGACTAATAGAACAAGTCCCACACACTGCTAGAAGCCCATATATTTTTTCAGAGCTAGATGCAGACAAAAAATTATTTTTAATTTGCAACCTGATGAAGGTCAGTATAGATGGACTAATAGAACAAGTCCCACACACAGCTAGAAGCCCAAATATTTTTTCAGAGGTAGATGCAGAAAAAAATTATATTCAGTTTACAACCTCATGGAGGTCAGTATAGATGGACTAATAGAACAAGTCCCACACACTGCTAGAAGGCCAAATATTTTTTCAGAGCTAGATGCAGATAAAAATTATTTTTAATTTGCAACCTGATGGAGGTCAGAATAGATGGACTAATAAAACAAGTCCCACACACTGCTAGAAGCCCAAATATTTTTTTAGAGGTAAATGCGGAAAAAAATTATATTCAGTTTGCAACCTGATGGAGGTCAGTATAGATGGACTAGTAGAACAAGTCCCACACACTGCTAGAAGGACAAATATTTTTTCAGAGCTAGATGCAGATAAAAATTATTTTCAATTTGCAACATGATGGAGGTCAGTATAGATGGACTAGTAGAACAAGTCCCACACACTGCAAGAAGGCCAAATATTTTTTCAGAGCTACATGCAGATAAAAATTATTTTTAATTTGCAACCTGATGGAGGTCAGTATAGATGGACTTATAGAACAAGTCCCACACACTGCTAGAAGCCCGTATATATATTTTCAGAGCTAGATGCAGACAAAAAATTATTTTTAATTTGCAACCTGATGGAGGTCAGTATAGATGGACTAATAGAACAAGTCCCACACACAGCTAGAAGCCCAAATATTTTTTCAGAGGTAGATGCAGAAAAAAATTATATTCAGTTTGCAACCTGATGGAGGTCAGTATAGATGGACTAATAGAACAAGTCCCACACACTGCTAGAAGGCCAAATATTTTTTCAGAGCTAGATGCAGATAAAAATTATTTTTAATTTGCAACCTGATGGAGGTCAGTATAGATGGACTAATAAAATAAGTCCCACATACTGCTATAAGCCCAAATATTTTTTCAGAGGTAGATGCAGAAAAAAATTATATTCAGTTTGCAACCTGATGGAGGTCAGTATAGATGGACTAGTAGAACAAGTCCCACACACTGCTATAAGAACAAATATTTTTTCAGAGCTAGATGCAGAAAAAAATTATATTCAATTTGCAACCTGAGGAAGGTCAGTATAGATGGACTAATAGAACAAGTCCCACACACTGCTAGAACTAGAAGGCCAAATATTTTTTCAGAGCTAGATGCAGACAAAAAATTATTTTTAATTTGCAACCTGATGGAGGTCAGTATAGAGGGACTAATAGAACAAGTCCCACACACTGCTAGAAGGCCAAATATTTTTTCAGAGCTAGATGCAGACAAAAAATTATTTTTAATTTGCAACCTGATGGAGGTCAGTATAGATGGACTAATAGAACAAGTCCCACACACTGCTAGAACTAGAAGGCCAAATATTTTTTCAGAGCTAGATGCAAACAAAAAATTATTTTTAATTTGCAACCTGATGGAGGTCAGTATAGATGGACTAATAGAACAAGTCCCACACACTGCTAGAAGGCCAAATATTTTTTTAGAGCTAGATGCAGATAAAAATTATTTTTTATTTGCAACCTGATGGAGGTCAGTATAGATGGACTAATAGAACAAGTCCCACACACTGCTAGAAGCCCAAATATTTTTTCAGAGCTAGATGCAGACAAAAAATTATTTTTAATTTGCAACCTGATGGAGGACAGTATAGATGGACTAATAGAACAAGTCACACACACAGCTAGAAGCCCAAATATTTTTTCAGAGGTAGATGCAGAAAAAAATTATATTCAGTTTGCAACCTGATGGAGGTCAGTATAGATGGACTAATAGAACAAGTCCCACACACTGCTAGAAGGCCAAATATTTTTTCAGAGCTAGATGCAGATAAAAATTATTTTTAATTTGCAACCTGATGGAGGTCAGTATAGATGGACTAATAAAACAAGTCCTACACACTGCTAGAAGCCCAAATATTTTTTCAGAGCTAGATGCAGATAAAAATTATTTTTAATTTGCAACCTGATGGAGGTCAGTATAGATGGACTAGTAGAACAAGTCCCACACACTGCTAGAAGAACAAATATTTTTTCAGAGCTAGATGCAGAAAAAAATTATATTCAATTTGCAACCTGATGGAGGTCAGTATAGATGGACTAATAGAACAAGTCCCACACACTGCTAGAAGCCCATATATTTTTTCAGAGCCAGATGCAGACAAAAAATTATTTTTAATTTGCAACCTGATGGAGGTCAGTATAGAGGGACTAATAGAACAAGTCCCACACACTGCTAGAAGGGCAAATATTTTTTCAGAGCTAGATGCAGATAAAAATTATTTTTAATTTGCAACCTGATGGAGGTCAGTATAGATGGACTAATAAAACAAGTCCCACACACTGCTAGAAGCCCAAATATTTTTTCAGAGGTAGATGCAGAAAAAAATTATATTCAATTTGCAACCTGAAGGAGGTCAGTATAGATGGACTAGTAGAACAAGTCCCACACACTGCTAGAAGGCCAAATATTTTTTCAGAGCTAGATGCAGAAAAAAATTATATTCAATTTGCAACCTGATGGAGGTCAGTATAGATGGACTAATAGAACAAGTCCCACACACTGCTAGAACTAGAAGGCCAAATATTTTTTTCAGAGCTAGATGCAGACAAAAAATTATTTTTAATTTGCAACCTGATGGAGGTCAGTATAGAGGGACTAATAGAACAAGTCCCACACACTGCTAGAAGGCCAAATATTTTTTCAGAGCTAGATGCAGATAAAAATTATTTTTAATTTGCAACCTGATGGAGGTCAGTATAGATGGACTAATAGAACAAGTCCCACACACTGCTAGAAGCCCATATATTTTTTCAGAGCTAGATGCAGACAAAAAATTATTTTTAATTTGCAACCTGATGGAGGTCAGTATAGAGGGACTAATAGAACAAGTCCCACACACTGCTAGAAGGCCAAATATTTTTTCAGAGCTAGATGCAGATAAAAATTATTTTTAATTTGCAACCTGATGGAGGTCAGTATAGATGGACTAATAGAACAAGTCCCACACACTGCTAGAAGCCCATATATTTTTTCAGAGCTAGATGCAGACAAAAAATTATTTTTAATTTGCAACCTGATGGAGGTCAGTATAGAGGGACTAATAGAACAAGTCCCACACACTGCTAGAAGGCCAAATATTTTTTCAGAGCTAGATGCAGATAAAAATTATTTTTAATTTGCAACCTGATGGAGGTCAGTATAGATGGACTAATAGAACAAGTCCCACACACTGCTAGAAGCCCATATATTTTTTCAGAGCTAGATGCAGACAAAAAATTATTTTTAATTTGCAACCTGATGGAGGTCAGTATAGAGGGACTAATAGAACAAGTCCCACACACTGCTAGAAGGCCAAATATTTTTTCAGAGCTAGATGCAGATAAAAATTATTTTTAATTTGCAACCTGATGGAGGTCAGTATAGATGGACTAATAAAACATGTCCCACACACTGCTAGAAGCCCAAATATTTTTTCAGAGGTAGATGCAGAAAAAAATTATATTCAGTTTGCAACCTGATGGAGGTCAGTATAGATGGACTAGTAGAACAAGTCCCACACACTGCTAGAAGGACAAATATTTTTTCAGAGCTGGATGCAGAAAAAAATTATATTCAATTTGCAACCTGATGGAGGTCAGTATAGATGGACTAATAGAACAAGTCCCACACACTGCTAGAAGGCCAAATATTTTTTCAGAGCTAGATGCAGACAAAAAATTATTTTTAATTTGCAGCCTGATGGAGGTCAGTATAGATGGACTAATAGAACAAGTCCCACACACTGCTAGAAGGCCAAATATTTTTTCAGAGCTAGATGCAGATAAAAATTATTTTTAATTTGAAACCTGATGGGGGTCAGTATAGATGGACTAATAGAACAAGTCCCATACACTGCTAGAAGGCCAAATATTTTTTCAGAGCTAGATGCAGACAAAAAAATATTTTTAATTTGCAACCTGATGGAGGTCAGTATAGATGGACTAATAGACCAAGTCCCACACACTGCTAGAAGGCCAAATATTTTTTCAGAGCTAGATGCAGACAAAAAAATATTTTTAATTTGCAACCTGATGGAGGTCAGTATAGATGGACTAATAGAACAAGTCCCACACACTACTAGAAGCCCAAATATTTTTTCAGAGGTAGATGCAGACAAAAAATTATTTTTAATTTGCAACCTGATGGAGGTCAGTATAGATGGACTAATAGAACAAGTCCCACACACTGTTAGAAGGCCAAATATTTTTTCAGAGCTAGATGCAGATAAAAATTATTTTTAATTTGCAACCTGATGGAGGTCAGTATAGATGGACTAGTAGAACAAGTCCCACACACTGCTAGAAGGACAAATATTTTTTCAGAGCTAGATGCAGAAAAAAATTATATTCAATTTGCAACCTGATGGAGGTCAGTATAGAAGAACTAATAGAATGATGCTATGCCCAAAAGGTTTTACTTCACTAGGTGCAGTAAAAAAATTGTTATTCTATACACAGTTGGTGTATCTTGCAACACAGATAGGCTACTCCACTGACTAACACACTCTGCAATATGCCAAAAAGGATTAGCTTTGCTAGATTCAGCCAAATGCTGTGAAAAAAACTTGCACAGCACTGGCACAGACCTGCCTGGCAAAAACTGATAGGAACTGATGTAACTTAGTCCTGAAAAGGACTGCAATTACAATTAGTCTTTACTCCCACAACCTATCTATTTAAGAGCACAGACCAGCCTGATAAAAGTCGCAGGAAATGCTGTAACCTAGTCCTTAAAAGGACTGCAATCACAACTATTCCCTACTCCCAAGCTATCTGTAGATTTGTGCGAAAATTGGCTTGAAATTAACAAGGTATAGCGCACACAGCAACAGCGGTGCCGTCTAACACGCAGCTGCAGCAGTGAGAAAATGGTGGCGACGGGGAAAATGGCTGGGTCTTATAGGGCAAGGACATGTGACATACACTGCCAATGACACATGCCCTTGCTTGTGTGGAAAAAAGCACTTCGCTCCGTGTGTGCGCTGCTGATAGGCTGACAGATTGCACCTCCCCACTGTAAATGCGGGAAAGAGAAAAAAAAATGGAGATCTTCATTATTCCTGCAGAGATCCATCCCCTGCCCCTCCCCCCGCCCCGCTGTACACTCAAACTGCGTATTAACATTAAGTTTCATCATTACTGAGAAAAAATCCAGTTATGATTTTGGTGCACGAACAGTTATCGAACATAACCTCGAACAGCCGAATTTTTCTCAAATCGTTCGTGTTCGCCGAACGGCTCGAACACCGCCCAAAACCGCTCGAATTTGAGATTGGCGAACAGTTCGAGTCGAACAACGCTCATCTCTAGTCCTCAGTCCGGTAGTACTGAATTTAACTAGGGGGGAATGTGGCACCCCAGGAGTCCGGTTGCCACAGTGGCATTACCTCCCTCACAAGGGGTGATGCCATGCCTGGAAGCAAGGAGGGGTCCCCTAATCAGGTTTACCAGCAGACAACACTTTCCTGGCTCCAGACCAGAAAGGGGAGCTCCTCCCCTTTGAAGATGGAATCTGGAGGCGGGGTTAGTAAGAGGGAGTAGAGAGGAGTTGGAGACAAGGCAGCGACGAGGAAGAACCTGGGGAAGGGAGCTGTGGATAAGCTCACCCCAGAGAGAAGCGCAAAGGAACCGGACACCGGAGTCCATGGTTGAGGGGCACTGAAGGCCCAGCAGCAGAATCCAGAGGGCAGGAGACTGCAGGTCTCCTGTCCCCACCAGACACCCGGCGGCTCAGCAGCATCATATGGCCCAGCACTGCCATGTGGGAGTGACACTTGAAGAAGGCCCGAGCAGCCTGCCATACGGGTGAGGAAAAAGACGCTTTACTCAGGGACCAGGGCCACAGCATAGCTTCAAGCAGCAGGGCCAAAGAGAATAGCGCAGAGGGAAAGCCTACAACTCCACCTGGCGAGGTCGATCCCCCAACTTGCTTCCAGGCCGCCCGGACCTCCACTACCAGCTAGTACCCATGCCCTGGTCTGCTCTGACAAACCGCAAGGAAAGATAGAGGAAACCGCCATTAATTTGTTGTCTGGTCATTATCTGCGCCCTCAGCCCAGAATACACCGCACCAACAACATCTACCTCATCAATTCATCATATACTGCCCTGGAGCTTAGCTCTGCCTGTGGAGAGCTGAACCAACTCTGCTACGTCACCATCAGCTCTAGTGGATATGCACCGCAGCAGCGGCCCCATATACCCGCATACCACAGGTGGTGCCACGAACATTATTCTCCAAAAACTTTATTCCCCTTTTACTTTTCCTTTAATTGACCACCCTGGGTCACGGACCAAGTCACATCCCCCAGCACCGACCGGCCCGGCTACCGAGTACCCCACAGCCCAGGGGGCGCGTCATATATACACATGTCTGGGTGTGAAGACAGAGGTACATAGAAATAGAGTTAGACCTCCCAAAAAAAGACACTGTATTTGAGTTTATGTTATGCTACTATCATTCGGTGGTGTTGAGAAGTCTGGCCCAATCCAGCCCTTGTTCATTTTTATAAGAGTCAGCCTGTCAGCATTTTCAGTTGACAGGCGGATGCGCATATTGGTTATAATTCCACCAGTGGCACTAAAAATCCGCTGTGACAAAATGTTAGTGGCAGGGCAGGCCAGGACCTCCAAGGCATAGAGAGCCAGTTCATGCCACATGTCCAGCTTGGATATCTTATAATTATAAGGCAAAGAGCAATCACAGAGGATGTTGGTATGGTTGACAAGGTACTCCTTCAGCATCTTCCGAAACTTTTCCCTCCTTGTGAGAGTACCCTGCGCCTCAGGGCCTGTGTGATGGGAGCGGCTGAGAAAACTGTCCCAGAACTTTGCCTCTGCTTGATTGGAGCTGTGTCTCTCTCGCCTGTAGTCCTTGGTTGTCCAATGAACTGTGACCTCTGACATCAGCGTTTTCAGATAGGAAATTTTTTAATGTTCTGCACGGGAATAGAACAGAAAATTCTCCTTGTAGCATGGGTCTAGAAGTGTCACCAACCAATAATGACTGTTACCCTAAATTTGGACAATGCAAGGGTCATGGGACAGGCAGCCTAACGTAAACTCAGCCATGTGTGCCAGACTGCTAACAGGCAAGACTTCCATGTCCTCACCAAGAGGACGACTGACCATGCTCTACCCCTCATCCCTCTCCTCCTCCTCCCAGTCCTTAGGCCATCCACGCTGAACAGACGGTATTACAATTGTGCAGTTAGTACTGTCTATAGAGCAGGAAACTAGCTCCTGTTCTTCCTCCTCCTCCTCTTCCTCATTGTCACACAATCCACGTTGGGATGAGATGAGGCTGGGCTGTGTGGAATCACCCTGTATGGTTCCTTGCTCCATGTCAGCTTGCTCCACCTGCAATGCATCCTCTTTAATTGTGAGCAGAGAGTGTTTCAGAAGAAAGAGAAGCGGGATGGTGACGCTAATTATGGCGTCATCACTGCTCACCATCTTGGTGGAGTCCTCAAAGTTTTGCATGATAGTACATATGTCTGACATCCATGTCCACTCCTGAGGTCTTATGTGTGGAGTCTGACCTGAATACTGACAGCCTTTATGATGCTGTTAGTCAACAACTGCCCTCTTCTGCTCACAAATCCTTCCCAACATCTGCAATGTAGAGTTCCAATGTGTGGGGACAACGCACACCTGTCGGTAAGCTGGAAGCTGCAAATGCTGCTGAAGCATGGCAAGGGCGGCGGAAGGTGTAGGTGACTTTCTAAAATGGGCACAAGCGTGGCATACAAGCAGATCCGGAAGATCCAGGTAGGTTTTGAGAAACTACTGAACCATGTGGTTAAGTACATGGGCCAGCATGGTACGTGTGTGAGCTTGCCTCGCTTCAGAGCCGCCACCAGGTTCTGGCCATTGTCACACATGACCATGCCTGGCTGTAGGGTCAGCAGTCTAAGCCACAGATCTGCCTGCTCTTCAGCATTGTGCGGTTTGTCACCTAAGCATATTAGCTTCAGCACAGCCTGTTGCCGCTTGGCCGAGGCAGTGCTGCAGTGCTTCCAGCTTGTGACTGATGTGGTCATTTCGGAGATGGAGGCTGAGGAGGAGGAGGTGCAGGAGCTGTAGAATGGGGGGCAACCCTGATTGACCCAGGGCCCACAATCCATCCGCGTCGGGAGGACGTGTTCCGTCCCAAGGTCCGACTGGGTCACGGCTTCCACTATATTAACCCAGTGCACCATCAGAGAGATGTACTGTCCCTGCCCACAAGCACTTGTCCACATATCCATGATTAGGTGGACTTTCTCAGTAACTGCGTTGAGGGCACTGCTAATGTTGTGGGACACGTGCTTGTGTAGTGCGCGGACCACACACTGGGAGAAATAGTGACGGCTGGGGACCGAGTACCGAGGGACGACCGCCGTTATCAGGATGCGGAAAGATTCCATCTCCACGAGCCTAAAAGGCAACATTTTGAGAGCAAGCATTCACGAAATGTGGGAATTTAGTAGTGTGGCCTGTGGGGCATTTGCTCTTGCATTCCAAGGACTGGGGTATGGGCAACTGAACGCTGCACTGGGAAAAGGACAAGGACGTGCTTTCTGATGGTGCTAGTTGAGAGTGTGCAAGAACAGGTGCAGGGCGGGAGGCATCTTGGCATGCACCATGGACAGGGGATTAGCGTGCGTGCACAACAGCAGAAGAAGCAGTGGTGTCACCCGTAGACACTGTTTCTGGACCCTGGTGTTCGGCCCACTTAGTCAGGTGCTTTGCTGCCATGTTCCTGGTCATGCTGGTGGTGGTCAGGCAGCTAGTTTTGCTACCTCTGCTGATGCTGGCCTGGCAGGAGCTTCAAATGGCCTTTTTGGGGTTATCTGTAGAGTCTTTAATAAGCAACCAAACTCGGGAAGACCCAACAGTTGTACTGGCAACTTCTGTTGTTTTGGTGTTGCGGGGAACGCTTTCCCGCCTTGTGTCTGTGGTCACTACACTGCTTCTTCCTGTCTGTTGTGGTGCTACGTCTCCCTCTCCCTGTGTGCTGCTGTCCTCGCTCTGCATGTCCCCCAGGTTGGGTCAGTTACTATATCATCCACCAACTCGCCTTCCACTTCGGGACCCTGATCCTCCTCCTGACTTTCTGGCAATTGCGTCTCATTATCATCATCCACCTCCTGTGACAGTAATTTCACTTTTCCACGATTGCCTTTTTGTGACCGTGGCTGCTCAAATATTTGGACATTGCTACATGCGTTCTCTTCTTGACTCGCTTGAAGCTGGCCGGCCGAGAGGCCCGAATCTATAAATGGAAAAGTAAACAGCACTTCTGAGTGTCTAAGTGTGCGATTAGTTGTCTCCGGGCACTCAGCATGGTGGGAGGAAGGAAGATCAGGGTGAGGAATTTGCGATTCAGACTCACGGCTACTGAGACTTGACCATGTCGAAGACAGGGTGGTGGTGGTAGTGGCAAAGTGACTGGAAACATCTGCTATCAAACCAACAACCTTTTGACACTGTTCTGAGTTCAATAGTGGTGTGTTGCAGTCCCATAATAATTGGGACAAGAAGGTTGAGCGACAAGATGTGGGTGTTAGTTGTGGCACAATTTCAGCTTGCACACGGCTACGTCCTTAGCCTCAGCCTCTGCATGCACCATCACGTCCACTTCCCCATCCATTGCCACGCACCTTGTCCATTTTAAACGGAGGACAATATTTTCCATGTTCACTAGAAATGGCTCATTTTGGAATGCAGTTATAAGTGATACGTCTGACAGAGAACCACGGTTTTAAATAGCAGGCCTGTAGTTTACTAATACTATTCTTCACAGAGACCTCGTGTGAAACGCTTGACCGACACACTGCAACAAAATGGAAATGCAAGCTAGAAATGGATGATTTTGGAACGCAGTTATATGTGAGATACATCTGACAGAGAACCATGGTTTTAAATAGCAGGACTGTAGTTTACTAATACTATTCTTCACAGAGACCTCATGTGAATAGCTTGACCGACACACTGCAACAAAATGGAAATGGAAGTCAGAAATGGCTGATTTTGGAATGCTGTTATATGTGATACATCTGACAGAGATCCACGGTTTTAAATAGCAGGCCTGTAGTTTACTAATGCTATTCTTCACAGAGACCTCGTGTGAATACCTTGACCGACACACTGCAACAAAATGGAAAAGGAGGCCAATATTTTCCACATTCAGTTAAAATTTCTTTGATTTTTATCGCTGTAATATGGAAAAGATCTGTCTGTTTCCTACAGTGCTAACAAGCAAATGGAGCAGAAAAATGGTGTACCATGTATCATGCACTGCAGTCTGTCACATACCCTGCCTGCCTTGTTTTTTAAGCAAATAACTAGGATTAAGAAAAAAAAATTGCCCTGCCCTGATACATGGGGCTATATCTACAAATATTTGTCACAGCAGGATCAGTCAGAACATGCAATGGACCCTCTTGTGCTGTATCATGCACTGCAGTCTGTCACATACCCTGCATGCCTTGATTTTTAAGCAAATAACCAGGATTAAGATAAAAAAGAGTGCCAAATATGCAGGGCGGGGGCTCAAGCTCCCGCCCTAGCAACCCGAGAATACTCGCCGAGCGCCGAGCTTGTCAAGTACCGTGATGCTCAGGCGAGTACCATACCGAGCAGTGGCAAGCACATTCACTCATCACTAATAATGAGTGCAGAGTAAAAGGGCTTCTTAAAGAAAAACTAACAGGTCTGTGAGAGCCAGAATTCTTGCTGGTTGGTAGGTGATCAAATGCTTATTTCATGCAATAAAATTCAATTTAATTATTTCAAAATCATACAATGTGATTTTCTGGATTTTTTGTTAAGATTCTGTCTTTCACGGTTGAAGTGTTCTTATGATAAAAATTACAGACCTCTCCATTCTTTGTAGGTGGGAAAACTTGGAAAATTGCCAGTGCATTAAATACTTATTTTCTCCACTGTATGTAACTATGTTAAAGAGAAGTAAATCTAGTCTGGCATCTTCAAGCAAGGCAATGGAAATAGTAAAGATTTAACAAAGAAGTAAATGCGAGCAGTATGTTTCTTTGGGTTCCATTAATTGCCAATAGTCCTGAAGTTGCTGAGATGTCTCTATTTTTAGGACAGCAAATTCGGGGCTTCTCCAAATAGGATACAAATAGCAAATTCAGGGGTTCCCAAAATCAAAAAGGACTGATGTAAACCCACTCCATAAAATAAAGGCATTCCCAACAGAAATGTGAGTGAGGAGGCCTTTTTTTGTTACTTCATCTTGCTGGTAAAATTCAATAGAACCTACCCTGATTACCGCTGCGGACACGATTACATAACACTATTCAGGAAGAAAATAATCCGAGATGAACTCCCTCAGAGATTTTATGCATAAAAACAAAATAAGAATGAAGAAGATCATGCTTGATTATTAATATTTACTATTTTTGTTTTTTTATGTCAAAAGTCCAGCAAAAGAAAGAAATGCGAGAACTAATTGCATTTGGCACTTGTGAAAAGTAATGTTTGGGAAGACGTTTTTCTATCAGATGGAGTGTGGGAGTTTTGTGGAAATTAGACAAGTTCAGCCAATTGAGAATATTTCAAAATCTGAGTAAGTATTTAAAAATGGAACTCCAGATGGCATGTTATATATGTTCAGTGTCAATAAATATGCACCGAGTTATCTTGTGTTATTCATTTGTAGATATATATCCTATATGAACTGGTATACTTTTATTAATCAAAGAACACTCTAAGTTTAACTGCTTAAATGGTCACTATATTTCCAGACAACGGTATTGCATTTGTACGATAATGTGCTAAACAGGCAAAAATGAGATCACTTTATTCATAAAAGTGATGTAGTTTAATCCCTGGAAAAATAAACTGTAAAAGGTATATCCCATCTTTGTAATTAGCAGTGCTGAGGAAATCTTTTGAAATTTGAATGTGCCAGAGTAGCCACATTTTCCAAGGAAAACCAATTTTAAAAGATCTCCAAATCCTTCAATTACCCTCAAGATGCCAGATTATAATCCATATTTTCAGACCCCCCATTTCTGTGTTTCAGGCAGCCCACAAATTTAAGAAGCATCATTGTCAGAAGCTCCCTGTCATCTCTACTAGCTACAGGTACCTTTCCCTGCAACCAGAAAAAATGTAAAACCTGTCCATTTATAATGACCACAGAAAACATAAAGATACCCAACTCACACCATGACTACAAGATCCCAGGTACTTTCAGTTGTATCACATCTAATGTAGTGTACTTAATTATATGCACCAAATGTCCATCAGGGGATCTGTATGTAGTGGAGACAGGGCAAAAACTTAGGACAAGGATGAATCATCATCGCCACAAAATAAAAGAATCAAAAATAGATCTACCTGTGGCCAGGCATTTTTGTTTCCCTGATCACAACACCACAGACATGAAATTATTGGTATTAAAAGGTAATTTCAAATCTCAGAGTGCCGAAGTTCTTTTTGCAATTGAGATTACTATTTTCTTCAGAGCACCCGAATAGACCAGTGCGCGACCCCTCTCTTTTTTTCTATTAATCATTTTTGGGATCCTGCTCCTGGAGCATTGCAGCAGGTACGTGTTCACACTGTTAGAAGTTTGACAGCCTTTTTTCTGACCATGTGTCCCTCCCATTCAGTCACAGGTGGTTTTAACTAGCTCTACCAGCCCATACATTGTAGGTTAAAAGCCCAAGCAGAGACATATTGTCCATACAGGCTTACAGCCCAAGAGTGGCATATCCAGTGGTAGCGTAGCGTTGTTTCCCATCATACGAAGGTGACCTTGTCGTGGTTGATGGTCACACATAAATTGGCCAAATTATGCGCAAAAAACCTTCATTTTTCAAAGTGACATTAGTCTAGATACAATATTTCTTATATATTCATGTATGGAGTGCCGAAGTTCTTTTTGCAATTGAGATTACTCTTTTCTTCAGAGCACCCGAATAGACCAGTGAGCGACCCCTATCTTTTTTTCTATTAATCATTTTTGGGATCCCGCTCCTGGAGCAATGCAGCAGGTACGTGTTCACACTGTTAGAAGTTTGACAGCCTTTTTTCTGACCATGTGTCCCTCCCATTCAGTCACAGGTGGTTTTAACTAGCTCTACCAGCCCATACATTGTAGGTTAAAAGCCCAAGCAGAGACATATTGTCCATACAGGCTTACAGCCCAAGAGTGGCATATCCAGTGGTAGCGTAGTGTAGTTTCCCATCAAACGAAGGTGACCTTGTCGTGGTTGATGGGCACACATAAATTGGCCAAATTATGCGCAAAAAACCTTCATTTTTCAAAGTGACATTAGTCTAGATACAATATTTCTTATATATTCATGTATGGAGTGCCGAAGTTCTTTTTGCAATTGAGATTACTCTTTTCTTCAGAGCACCCGAATAGACCAGTGAGCGACCCCTCTCTTTTTTTCTATTAATCATTTTTGGGATCCCGCTCCTGGAGCATTGCAGCAGGTACGTGTTCACACTGTTAGAAGTTTGACAGCCTTTTTTCTGACCATGTGTCCCTCCCATTCAGTCACAGGTGGTTTTAACTAGCTCTACCAGCCCATACATTGTAGGTTAAAAGCCCAAGCAGAGACATATTGTCCATACAGGCTTACAGCCCAAGAGTGGCATATCCAGTGGTAGCGTAGCGTAGTTTCCCATCATACGACGGTGACCTTGTCGTGGTTGATGGGCACACATAAATTGGCCAAATTATGCGCAAAAAACCTTCATTTTTCAAAGTGACATTAGTCTAGATACAATATTTCTTATATATTCATGTATGGAGTGCCGAAGTTCTTTTTGCAATTGAGATTACTCTTTTCTTCAGAGCACCCGAATAGACCAGTGAGCGACCCCTCTCTTTTTTTCTATTAATCATTTTTGGGATCCCGCTCCTGGAGCATTGCAGCAGGTACGTGTTCACACTGTTAGAAGTTTGACAGCCTTTTTTCTGACCATGTGTCCCTCCCATTCAGTCACAGGTGGTTTTAACTAGCTCTACCAGCCCATACATTGTAGGTTAAAAGCCCAAGCAGAGACATATTGTCCATACAGGCTTACAGCCCAAGAGTGGCATATCCAGTGGTAGCGTAGCGTAGTTTCCCATCATACGAAGGTGACCTTGTCGTGGTTGATGGGCACACATAAATTGGCCAAATTATGCGCAAAAAACCTTCATTTTTCAAAGTGACATTAGTCTAGATACAATATTTCTTATATATTCATGTATGGAGTGCCGAAGTTCTTTTTGCAATTGAGATTACTCTTTTCTTCAGAGCACCCGAATAGACCAGTGAGCGACCCCTCTCTTTTTTTCTATTAATCATTTTTGGGATCCCGCTCCTGGAGCATTGCAGCAGGTACGTGTTCACACTGTTAGAAGTTTGACAGCCTTTTTTCTGACCATGTGTCCCTCCCATTCAGTCACAGGTGGTTTTAACTAGCTCTACCAGCCCATGCATTGCAGGTTAAAAGCCCAAGCAGAGACATATTGTCCATACAGGCTTACAGCCCAAGAGTGGCATATCCAGTGGTAGCGTAGCGTAGTTTCCCATCATACGAAGGTGACCTTGTCGTGGTTGATGGGCACACATAAATTGGCCAAATTATGCGCAAAAAACCTTCATTTTTCAAAGTGACATTAGTCTAGATACAATATTTCTTATATATTCATGTATGGAGTGCCGAAGTTCTTTTTGCAATTCAAATCTCAGAGAGACAGAAAAGTTTGGGAATATAAACTGATGGTGACTTTTGACACCTTCAGAGCAGGAATGAATGTGTCGCATGGATTTATGTCATTCTACATCAGCTAGAGCATGTGGTCCTCAGAGCTTTGGGGTCATCATAACAGTACTTATCTATGAACCAATCCAATATTTACAGCCAGAACTGTTTATCTTTCTCCCACAGAAATAGCTCTGCTTAACGTTACCTGTCTCATCTATTGCATTATTTCTGTGTCCGATTGTGTATAAATATGTGACTCTTCAGATTTTGTGTTATACTAGCCTAATGAAGAGGCTTGAGTTGCTTCGAAAGTTTGCAACTTGTTACCATCTTTTCAGTTAGCCATTAAAAGGTATTAACCACTGAGGACTCTCAAATCTTAATATTTTTCAATTACCCTCAAAACCATGTATGACATTATTCTTCCTTCCATACACTAATCTTCTTAACAGCTAAGCTGCCACACTATCTGTACAATTTTTTCGGTGTTTTATGACTTTCTTTCATCTTTCTCTACAGCTAAGCTGTGAACTGTGACATACTCTTCGTGTTCAGATTCACCAGAAATTCTCTCCTGCATTTCTTGCCTCTGCTTTTATACAGGCAATTATACTCCCTCCGGATTGGCTGATTTATATGATGTGATGCGATAGATGCAATGCACAATGGAGATGTGATGCTCACAGCCCTCCCTGGGAGATGGGGTTACTCGGAGCCGGGTCGGTGTAGGGGTAGCGGGGGAGGCAGTCGTGGCCCGGACCCGGTCCATGCCCAGGGGGTCACATAAAAGATTTAATGGGCTTTCAGGGTTGAGTGGTATTTTCCGACTACACCACCTACGGTTTCCGGTGATGGACACCAGCGCTGTTCCAGTCCACTGAGGCCGATGTTGCAGACAGCTAAGATGGGGCGGCTCCCCGCAGGCGGAGCGGGCCTCAGGGCAGTGCGAGAAAGGATGGTGGGTGCAGTGCCGCGCAGGAAATAACAGTCTGAAGCGGGGTGTGAAGTCATCCAGGGTTTTTACTCACATTAAGATGAACTCTAGCCGCAAAGCTTCCTTCTGCTCCTCGCGGCATACTGCGGCCACCAAGAAGGGGGTCCAGCACTTTCCAGATAAATCAGGAGCACCTGTCGAGACCCATCTGGTGTGTGTGTGTTCCTCTCCTTGGTGAGTTCTCCCACTAAGTCTTCACTTGACTGTTTGTGTGGTTAGAACTAGGTGTAAGGCCGGGTGCCACTGGATGAACGCAGGTAGAGAGGTACAGGTGGCGTATGCTGCTCTGTCCGTATCCCTCCTGGTATCCACTAAGCCTCCGGGCTTTTCTGACTGAGACGTGAAGTAACAAAGTCAGATATCGGGGGCCGGTCACCCCTCTTGCAGCAGGAGTCCCTCTGACTAGGCCAGAGTAAGAAATACAGGTGGCTGTGCCGCTCCGTCCGCATCCCCCAAGGATCCTTTTGCCTGTGGAGCCTATCTCCTCTGCTCCCCTCCAAGGCCTTCTTAGGTAGGGACCTTGACCGGGTAGAGCCAGTGGTTAACTCTGACCCGCTCCTCGTCTCAAGGCCAGAGAACGAGGACCGTGTATCTTCAATAGGCTGCATGTTCTAGCAGAAGGCCACAATCAGCGATGAAGATCACAATCAAAGACCTTGAACCTAAGATGGCTGTAGATTAAATATGAATGAATAAGTGTAACCTAAAAGTGTGTTCTCCACCCTCACCCACTACATGGTTCCCCCTAACTTTGGTCCCCCCCATCTCCTATATCCCGGGACCGGGCAGCACCCTGGTGCATTTAGGCCCCCTTCAGGACAGGAGTGGTGTAGTGTTGAATGGTGAAGTAGGGTCCGGAGAAGTGCTCCATCCTTTCCTGTAAGAGGAGATACCACACCTCAAGCTGAGGTGCAGTACCCCTGTGGCGACTGAACCCTCAGGGGCGCCACAGAGAAACGCCCCAGAGGTCATGTCATCCTTCTCGAGTTTATGCAATCTTCTGCAATGTGAAAAACTGTGGTGCTATTTTTGGAGATTTACTGAAAGAAAATAGCAAATTATTCGAATTTGCCAGGTTCAATTAAATCCTAAAGATATAAAACTAATTAAATTAGCATCAAATCGATTTTCTCATCTCTAGTAACTTGCTGTCCACTGCCTGTTGTCAAGTGTAATCATTCTATAGCAGCAAAGACAGCGAGATGGATTACAGAAAATATGGGTGATTTTTGCCTCACTGTTCCTGTGCTGTATGTTAAACTGCTTACAGACTTAACCCAGATAGAAAAAAAATGAGCAAATGCCCTGTAGTAAATAAGTAAGTATTTAGTAATAGTACATGTAATTAACACAGGGTAACAATATTTTGATGAAAAAAGCGTAAAAACCATACTACTGCAACAAGATGTGCCCAATCAGGATGATCCTATCTCTAGTATTAAACCTCTCTTTGTGTCAATACACCTCTGTATAGGTGGGGCAAAGCAGGATCCAGACCCAACTGTTTAGACACCAGTCCATCGAAAATTATATAAACAAAAAGCCCAACTGAAAAAGGGGGAGCGGCACCCTGTTTGTACAAAGTACAAAAAACTAAGGCAAAACCAAAGAAATGATCCAAAGCATATGTTTGTATAAGTTCAATGTGTAGGTGCATATTCACACTGTGGCCATTAAAAGACAAAATCTAAGATAAAAACAAAATGAGCAAATACCCTAAAGTAAATAAACACACACACACTCTGGCTCATTTCTTTGGCGTGGCTCCACCTTTTTGAGCTAGGCATTTTGTCTATATAGAAAATCGCTGGACTTGTTGAATCGAGAGACCTTAGTTTATTTTTCCTAATTTTAACTTTTATAATTCTGCCAACTTTCAATAGAGTGGCAAAATAGTGGTGTCATATACAACTCACATAAAATCATAAGATAGTGCAGAAATAAGTGAAGAATTTAAATATTACTTTCTTAAGATTCCATATAATGCTGGCATACAGTTTCTATATAGCAACTTTATATTAACATACACTGCTAAATAATACTAAGGGGTTTATATTGGATCCAAGATATTCCTCGAGGTCTCTGGCTATTTACACAGTTTGTCAAACATCCAGATAGGACACGGGTTAAAAATGTTTCTGGAATGCGACATACTAAATCGCACATTGGTGAACATTCAAGTTCTTGTTTGTTTGTTTGACTGCCTCCTCCATGGATTTACAATGATCTACATCAACTTTCATTCTTGAATTAGGTCAAATTCCTGAACCATTCATTTTATAATGTATCTGAAATTTGAGGAGTAAATTTAATTTTGTAATATACTGAGTGGAATTATATATATTTTTTTTGTGTTCGTATACATACATGTAACTCCTAACATGCAATGCAATACAAGTCTTTGGAAAGTAATAATAAATCCTCAATAACAGTAAAAAATGTAATTCAGGTTGTCCTCCACTGACTGATCATCTATTTTCATAATAGTTTCTCTGCAACATATAATGAGAGAAAAGATTATTCAAATATTCTGCACAAGCATCTAAATGTTTCCTACAAACATAATGAAATAAATGTGAATTTATGAGGAAAAGACAGTGCTTGAAAAAAATATGTTAACCCTAAATAAACCCAAGGAATAATTGAAAACTATTACATTACACAGACAGGGAATAAATGAGGCAACCTGCTCCAGAAGACTTGCAGTAAATGTATAAAAAGCTATTATAGTTATCAGTCTCACATTGCATATTCAATCTCATAGTCATTAATTAAATTCAAAGAGCTCAGCTAAAGCAAGACCGGTGTCATCTTAATTGATTTCTTTAATTTCTCATATACTAAGTTATGCTATTATGGAAATAGAATACAAAGTCCATAAGCAACTTAATTCAACTTTTAACATCTTATGAAAGTTGATTGGATTGGAAGAGATTGGATTCAATGTTCATATATATATACAGTGGCATGTAAAAGTTTGCGCACCCCTGGTCAAAATTTCTGTTATTGTGAACAGTTAAACAAGTTGAAGATGAAATGATCTCTAAAAGGCCTAAAGTTAAAGATGATACATTTCCTTACTATTTTAGGCAAAAAAAAAAAGATTATATATATTTTCATCTTTAACATTTTAAAAATAACAAAAAGGAAAAAGGGGTCGATGCAAAAGTTTGGGCACCCTGCATGGTTAGTAACTAGTAACACCCCCTTGTATCACAGCTTGCAAATGCTTTTTGCAGCCAGACAAGAGTCTTTCAGTTCTTGTTTGAGGGATTTTTATCCATTCTTCTTTGGAAAATTCTTCCAGTTCTGTGAGATTCCTGGGTCGTCTTGCATACACTGTTGTTTTGCCACAGATTTTCAATGATGTTCAGATCAGGGGACTGTGAGTGCCATTGTAAAACTTTCAGCTTGCACCTTTTGAGGTAGTATATTGTTGATTTTGACGTGTATTTAGGATCATTATCTATTTGCAGAAGCCATCTTCTTTTCAACTTCAGCTTTTTTACAGATGGTGTTATGTCTGCTTCAAAAATTTGTTGAAATTTCATTGAATCCACTGAAATGGTCCCCGTGCCAATGGCTGCAATACAACCACAAAGCATGCTTGATCCTCCCCCCATGCTTAACCCCTTTATTGCCTTGGGTTTTTGCATGTTCGTTTTTTGCTCCCCTTCTTCCCAGACCCATAACTTTTTTATTTTTCCATCAATATGGCCATAAAAGAGCTTATTTTTTGCAGGACGAGTTGTACTTTTGAGCAACATCATTGGTTTTACCATATTGTGCACTGAAAAACGGAAAAAAATTCCATGTGCAGTGAAATTGCAAAAAAGTTCATTTCCACAGCTGTTTTTTTTTTTTTTTACCATGTTCACTAAATGCTAAAACAGACTTGCAATTATGATTCTCCGGATCAATACGAGTTCGTAGAGAAAAAAACAAAGTTTATAAAAAAAATGGCGCCATTTTTCGAGACTCAACATTTTTCGAGAGCATCTTTATTTTTCATGATCTGGGGCTGGTTGAGGGCTTATTTTTGCACGTTGAGCTGACGTTTTTATTGATACCATTTGGGGTAGATGTGATGTTTTGATCACCCGTTATTGCATTTTAATGCAATGTTGTGGCAACTAAAAAAACTTAATTATGGTGTTTTGATTTTGTTTTCTCGTTATGCCTTTAACCGATCAGATTATTTCTTTATTTTTATTAATAGATCAGGCAATTCTGAACATGGAGATACCAAACGTGTGTTTTTTATTGATTTTTAATTGCTTCATTTTGAATGGGGCAAAAGGGGGGTGATTTGAACTTTATATTTTTACATTTTTTTAATATTTATAAAAACTTTTTTTTAACTTTGCACATGCTTGAACAGTCTCCATGAGAGATTAGAAGCTGCGATCATCTGATCGCTTCTGTTACACATAGCAGGGCTCTAGGGCTCATCTGCTATGTGGGCCGACCACCTGGCGGCGCTCATAGCAGATTGGCTGTGATGGGGTCTCCTGCAGACCCCGAGTTGTCATGCCAACCCATTGGCGGCCAGTGATCATGTGACGGGTGCACCGATGGATGGGTCTTATGACGCCGGAGTTTGACAGCAGAGATTTATATGTTAACAGTGGAACAGTGGCGGGTGGATCGCGATTTCACCCCCAGTTGTTAGGGGCACATGATAGCTGATCAGATCAGTCGCCATGTGCCCGAAGAGGTGTGCGTTTATTGCCGGAGCCCACGCCAAAGAGGGGGATGCGACCTTGGACGTACCTATATATCCAAGGTCGGAAAGGGGTTAATGGTTTGCGAGATGTTCTTTTCCTGAAATTCTGTGCCCTTTTTTCTCCACACAGACCTTTGATCATTGTGGCCAACGAGTTCTATTTTAAGCTCATCGGTCCACAAGATTTATTTTCAAAATGCATAAGGCTTATTTAGATGTTCTTTTACATACTTTTGACTCTGAATTTTATGGTGAGGACGCAGGAGAGATTTTTTTCTAACGACTCTTCCATGAAGGCCATATTTGTGCATGTGTCTCTGGAGTTGTGATACATTGCTATACTGTTCAGAGTCTGCTAAATCTTTCTGAAGGAATTTTGCTGTCAAGCAGAGGTTCTGATTTGCCTCTCTAGCAATACTACGAGCATCTCTTGCTGAAATTTTGCTTGGTCTTCCAGACCTTATCTTGAACTTCACTGTACCTGATAACTGCCATTTCTTAATTACATTTCAAACTGAGGAAAGGGCAACTTAAAAATGCTTTGTTATCTTCTTATAGCCTTCCCCTGCTCAGTGGGCCTCCACCTTTTACATTTTCACAGTGCTAGGCAGCTGCTTAAAAGAACCCATGGCTGCATTTTTTTGGCACAAGGCTAGAGGAGGCTGTATTTTTATAAAGCAGGGAAATCTGTATTACCTAGCCTTTCCTAAGAATGATAGTGAATAAGCCATTACCCTAACAGGCTAATTAAAGTTTGAAACCTTGGTCAAAGTTATCTAAGCACTCAAATCTCCAAGGGTGTCCAAACGTTTGCATCATTTGTAATTTTTAAAATATAAAATATGAAAATATATATAATTGTAGATTAAAATACATAAGAAATGTGTCAAGCCTTTTAGAGATCATTTCATCTTCGACTTGCTTAACTATTCACCTAAATTTTTAAATGCCACTATATATATATATATATATATATATATATATATATATATATATATACAGTGCCTACAAGTAGTATTCAACCCCCTGCAGATTTAGCTGGTTTGATAAGATGCAAATAAGTTAGAGCCTTCAAACTGCAAACGAGAGTAGGTTTTATGAACAGAAGCATAAATCTTACAAACCAAAAAGTTATGTTGCTCATTTGAATTTTATTCAATTTTAAACATAAAAGTGTGGGTCAATTATTATACAACTAGAGATGAGCGTTGTTCTACTCGAACTGTTCGCCAATCTCAAATTCGAGCTGTTTTGGGCGGTGTTCGAGCCGATCGGCGAACACGAACAATTTGAGAAAAATTCGGCTGTTCGAGGTTATGTTCGATAACTGTTCGTGCACCAAAATCATAACTGGATTTTTTCTCAGTAATGATGAAAATTAATGTTAATACGCAGTTTGAGTGTACAGCGGGGTGGGGGGAGGGGCAGGGGATGGATCTCTGCAGGAACAATGAAGATCTCCAATTTTTTTTCTCTTTCCCGCATTTGCAGTGGGGAGGTGCAATCTGTCAGCCTATCAGCAGCGCACACACGGAGCGAAGTGCTTTTTTTCACACAAGCAAGGGCATGTGTGATTGGCAGTGTATGTCACATGTCCTTGCCCTATAAGACCAAGCCATTTTCCCCGTCGCCACCATTTTCTCACTGCTGTAGCTGCGTGTTAGACGGCACCGCTGTTGCTGTGTGCGCTATACCTTGTTAATTTCAAGCCAATTTTCGCACAAATATACAGATAGCTTGGGAGTAGGGAATAGTTGTGATTGCAGTCCTTTTAAGGACTAGGTTACAGCATTTCCTACGACTTTTATCAGGCAGGTCTGTGCTCTTAAATAGATAGATTGTGGGAGTAAAGACTAATTGTAATTGGAGTCCTTTTCAGGACTAGGTTACATCAGTTCCTATCAGTTTTTGCCAGGCAGGTCTGTGCCAGTGCTGTGCAAGCTTTTTTCACAGCATTTGGCTGAATCTAGCAAAGCTAATCCTTTTTGGCCTATTGCAGAGTGTGTTAGTCAGTGGAGTAGCCTATCTGTGTTGCAAGATATACCACCTGTGTATAGAATACCAATTTTTTTACTGCACCTAGTGAAGTAAAATCTTTTGGGCATAGCATCATTCTATTAGTCCATCTATACTGACCTCCATCAGGTTGCAAACTGAATATAATTTTTTTCTGCATCTAGCTCTGAAAAAATATTTGGGCTTCTAGCAGTGTGTGGGACTTGGTCTATTAGTCCATCTATACTGACCTCCATCAGGTTGCAAATTAAAAATAATTTTTTTCTTCATTTAGCTCTGAAAAAATATTTGGGCTTCTAGCAGTGTGTGGGACTTGTTCTATTAGTCCTTCTATACTGACCTCCAGCAGGTTGCAAATTGAATATAATTTTTTTCTGCATCTAGCTCTGAAAAATATTTGGGCTTCTAGCGGTGTGTGGGACTTGGTCTATTAGTCCATCTATACTGACCTCCATCAGGTTGCAAATTAAAAATAATTTTTTTCTGCATTTAGCTCTGAAAAAATATTTGGGCTTCTAGCAGTGTGTGGGACTTGGTCTATTAGTCCATCTATACTGACCTCCATCAGGTTGCAAATTAAAAATAATTTTTTTCTTCATTTATCTCTGAAAAAATATTTGGGCTTCTAGCAGCGTGTGGGACTTGTTCTATTAGTCCATCTATACTGACCTCCATCAGGTTGCAAATTAAAAATAATTTTTTTCTGCATCTAGCTCTGAAAAAATATTTGGGCTTCTAGCAGTGTGTGGGACTTGGTCTATTAGTCCATCTATACTGACCTCCATCAGGTTGCAAATTAAAAATAATTTTTTTCTGCATCTAGCTCTGAAAAAATATTTGGGCTTCTAGCAGTGTGTGGGACTTGGTCTATTAGTCCATCTATACTGACCTCCATCAGGTTGCAAATTGAATAAAAAAATTTTCTGCATCTAGCTCTGAAAAAATATTTGGGCTTCTAGCAGCGTGTGGGACTTGTTCTATTAGTCCATCTATACTGACCTCCATCAGGTTGCAAATTAAAAATATTTTTTTTCTGCATCTAGCTCTGAAAAAATATTTGGGCTTCTAGCAGTGTGTGGGACTTGGTCTATTAGTCCATCTATACTGACCTCCATCAGGTTGCAAATTAAAAATAATTTTTTTCTGCATCTAGCTCTGAAAAAATATTTGGGCTTCTAGCAGTGTGTGGGACTTGGTCTATTAGTCCATCTATACTGACCTCCATCAGGTTGCAAATTAAAAATAATTTTTTTCTGCATCTAGCTCTGAAAAAATATTTGGGCTTCTAGCAGTGTGTGGGACTTGGTCTATTAGTCCATCTATACTGACCTCCATCAGGTTGCAAATTAAAAATAATTTTTTTCTGCATCTAGCTCTGAAAAAATATTTGGGCTTCTAGCAGTGTGTGGGACTTGGTCTATTAGTCCATCTATACTGACCTCCATCAGGTTGCAAATTAAAAATAATTTTTTTCTGCATCTAGCTCTGAAAAAATATTTGGGCTTCTAGCAGTGTGTGGGACTTGGTCTATTAGTCCATCTATACTGACCTCCATCAGGTTGCAAATTAAAAATAATTTTTTTCTGCATCTAGCTCTGAAAAAATATTTGGGCTTCTAGCAGTGTGTGGGACTTGGTCTATTAGTCCATCTATACTGACCTCCATCAGGTTGCAAATTGAATAAAAAAAATTTCTGCATCTAGCTCTGAAAAAATATTTGGGCTTCTAGCGGTGTGTGGGACTTGGTCTATTAGTCCATCTATAGTGACCTCCATCAGGTTGCAAATTAAAAATAATTTTTTTCTGCATCTAACCCAGCCAATAGTTTTGGCCTAATACCACAGTTTGGCCACTCAGCTCTGCTCGGTTACCATCCATTGTTTTTTTGTGCAAACAACTCCAGAGTTGTGAATTAGTTAACCACCAAAATGAGTGGAAAAAGGCCTGCTGCTGGCGGAAAGGGGAATAGGCGTGTTGGGAAGGGGAAAAAAGGTTGTGTCCGTGGGGTAGGTGCAGAAGAAAGACCATCTTCCAGCCAAACTAAAATGTCTACTTCTTTTAGCGGACAATGTGATAAGATCCCTTTCTTACGGCCACGCCAATCGCTACAAATTCCAGATGAGGCACAAAAACAGCAGGTGCTTCAACGGATATCAAGTGCTCCTTTAAGTGGGCTCTCCTCCACATCAACTTCAACATCACAAATACTCCAGTCCTCAAAGGTGTCACCCAAATCGCACTTGCTTCCTCACAGCTCCCAAATCTCCAGCTGCCCGTCTGAGTATGAGGTAGAACAGATGGTTGAGTCTGCAGAGCTGTTTACTCATACTATAGCCTGGGAATCAGAGGTCGACTCCAGCGCTTCTGTGAATCCAGACGAGGAAATGATCTGCACTGATGCCCAGAATCTTTATGAGTCGGATCCAGGACCAGACGCAGAAGGTTCTGACCATAATGTAGACCCTCATTCCCAAACTGTAACTCCTGTTGGTGGAGACAATGAGGAAGACGATGATAAGACTCAAATACCTGATTGGAGCGACAACTTTAGTTTTTTGTCAGGGCAGGAACAGGTTGGCTCTGAGGACGACGGGTGTGATAACGCACAGGGTGATGATGATGAGGTCGGAGATCCCACTTACTGTCAACCCACAGTCAGCCAAGAGATGAGGTCAGCAGAGGAGGTGGAGGAAGATGCTAGTGACGACGAGGTCAGGTTGCGCCTTCCTGGACAGAGACGTAGTACTGGAAGCACGTCAACAACTGCATCCTCAAACACAACTCTGCCTCTCACCACAAGTCGTGGTGGCTCTTCAGGTCGCATGGGTGCTAAGCCTTGCATAGCCTGGGCATTTTTTCAGATCGATAAAGATGACCCAACTCGTGTTATCTGTAACATTTGTCAGCAAAAGCTAAGTAGAGGCCAAAAAATACATAGTTTGAGTACTTCATGCATGAACCGGCACATGGACATGAAGCATAAGTTGCAGTGGGAAGCTCAGTGTGCTACAATGCGGTCTAGCCGGCCGGGCCAACCACCGTCTGCCATATCTTGTGCATCCGCGGCCTCTTCATCCTCTGTGACTGGGGGGACAGCAGTCACACCTGTTTTGGGGCGCAGACCTGCCACCTCTTTACCCGCAACAGCCAGCGTGATTGGCAGGTCATCATTTTCTTTGGAGGTGGTAACACCAGCTGGTCTTGAGCGCTGTCCGACATCGATAGCACCACCTTTGGATCAAGGCAACCTAACATGTCCGCCTGCATCTTCCTCACAGACCGTCAGTTTGCCGGGGACACCCTTATCAACCCTGTCTAAGCACAATAGCCAGCCCTCGGTCCCTCAGATGTGGACAAGTAAAAGACCATTTCCTCCTAGCCATGAGAAAGCTAAGAGGTTGAATTTCACCATCTGCAAGCTCTTGGCTACAGAAATGCTGCCTTTCCGCCTGGTGGACACAGAGGATTTTCGAGACCTTATGTCCGTCGCAGTGCCCCAGTACCAGATGCCCAGTCGGCACTACTTCTCAAAGAAAGGTGTGCCTGCGCTCCACCAGCATGTCGCACACAACATCACCGCTTCTTTGAGAAACTCTGTGTGTGACAGGGTGCATTTCACCACAGACACTTGGACAAGTAGGCATGGACAGGGGCGTTACATGTCGCTGACTGGGCACTGGGTAACTATGGTGACAGCAGGACAAGGGGCTGCTGTCCAAGTCTTGCCGTCCCCACGAGTTGTGCGTCAATCCTCTTTATGTCATTTTTCCTCCACTGCTTCTGCCTCCTCAACCTCCTCTCGGTCTTCCACCTGCACCCAAAGCCTGTCTGGTCATGCCACAAGCTTTCTAACTGCGCAGAAGGGATCCTGCACACCTCCTTACTATGCTGGCAGTAGGGCTCAACGTCATCAGGCGGTTTTTACATTGAAATGTCTGGGAAATGTGAGTCACACAGCTGAGGAGTTGTGGTCAGCTCTGGAGAACCAATTTCATGAATGGTTGTCTCCACTGGACCTGAAACCAGGGAAGGCCGTGTGCAACAATGCTGCAAACCTGGGTGCGGCCCTTCGCCGGGGCAATGTCACACACATGCCTTGTATGGCTCACGTGTTGAACCTGGTTGTCCAGCAATTTTTAGCCCACTATCCCAGACTAGATGGCCTTCTGCAGAGGGCACGGTCGCTGTGTGCTCACTTCCGCCGTTCGCATCCCGCAGCTCAGCGACTTACATCTCTACAGAAGTCGTTGGGCCTGCCACTTCACCGGCTAAAATGCAATGTGCCTACCCGGTGGAATTCAACTCTGCACATGTTGCAGCGACTGTGGCAGCACCGACAAGCCCTGGTGCAATACGTTCTGACGTATAGCCTGGGCCAACGAGATTCAGAGGTGGGGCAAATCACGCTGGAGGAGTGGTCTCAGATCAGGGACCTATGCACCCTTCTGCACAGTTTTGAAATGGCGACGAAGATGTTTAGTGCTGACGATGCCATTATCAGCATGACTATTCCGGTGATTTACATGCTGGAGCACATGTTAAACAGAATTCGGAGTCAGGTGGTGGCACAAGAGGAGGTGGAGGAAGTAGAGGAGGAGCAGTTGTATGCGGAAGGGCTAACATCTGCAAGGTCCAGACGGTCGGCAGCACCAAGGCGGCAGGCATGTGAGGGTGGGGGAGATGATTTTACCAGGGCGCATGGTAGCAGCCAAACTAGTGAGGAAGGTGCAGGAGCCCAGGAAGAAGTGGAGGACGAACTGATGGAAGACTCATCAGATGAGGGAGACCTTGATCACATTTCTGTTGTGCGAGGTTGGGGGGAGAGGACAGAGGAAGGAAGCATGATTGCTACCTCGCCACCAACACAACAGGGACTTGGTGCTCCTGGATGCGCAACACACATGAGTGCCTTCTTGCTGCACTACCTGCAACATGACCCTCGAATTGTGAGAATTAGAAATAATCCTGACTACTGGGTTGCCACACTGTTAGATCCCCGGTACAAAAGTAAATTTGCAGAAATTATTCCTGCCATAGAAAGGGATGCACGCATGCAGGAGTATCAGCAGAGACTGTTGCAGAATCTTACATGTGCTTTTCCACAAAATACCAGTGGTGCACGTAGTGAATCTCACAGTTCCAACTTGCCAACCGTGGGACCGTCAAGTGTTCAGCACTCAAACCGTAACAGAACCACAGTATCTGCTGGTAACATCAATTTTGCGGAATCATTTCACCACTTTTTTAGCCCATCCTTTGCAAGGCCACAGGAGACAAGAAGTCTGACACATAGTCAACGCCTAGAGACGATGGTACAGGAGTATCTCCAAGTAAACATTGAAGCCACGACTGTGTCACTGGACCCTTGCTCTTTTTGGGCTTCCAATCTGGATAAATGGCCGGAGCTAGCCACTTACGCCTTGGAGATCTTGTCATGCCCCGCAGCCAGCGTTCTGTCTGAACGTGTGTTCAGCGCTGCTGGTGGTGTGCTGACAGATAAGCGCACGCGGCTCTCCACTGATAATGTAGACAGACTCACGTTCATAAAGATGAACAAATCATGGATCCGAAACGACTTTTCTACCCCTGTGTCATCCTGGGGAGAGTAAAAGCTTGATGATTGGTTAAAATCACCCTACCAACCGTTTTAAGCTTTCAAATTACTAATCATGTTTATCTGTATCTTGACTGGAAAATAATTTGGGCTTTGTAGCAGTGTGCAGCACTGATCCTATTAGGCCATCTATAATAAGCTTCACCAGATTTAAAATTAAAAATAATTTTTAGCTGCATCTAGCCCGGAAAATAATTTTGGGGCTCCGAGATGCGCAAGACACATAAGTGCCTTCTTGCTGCACTACCTGCAGCATGACCCTCATATTGTCAGAATTCGAAGTAATCATGACTACTGGGTTGCCACACTCTTAGATCCCCCAAACTTTTCGATCAACCTTTTCATTTTAATAAAGACCAAAAAAATGGTCATTTTTGAAATTATAAGCATTAGCAGGTTGTTAGAAACTGAAATCAAACAGTTTTCAACTCAAAACTTTATTCTAGGTGATGTTACATTTTCACATAGGACCCCTTGTTCGAAAGGAGCTTCTGAACTCTCTCGTCCATTGAATTTGTCAGGTTTTGGATGGTTTCTGCTTCAATTGTTTTGCATGAGGACAGAATACCCTCCCAGAGCTGTTGCTTAGATGTGAACTGCCTCCCGCCATCATAGACACTCCTTTTAATGATGCTCCAAAGGTTCTGAACGGGGTAGAGGTCAGGGGAGCATGGGGGTCACACCATAAGTTTGTCCCCTTTTATGCCCATATCAGCCAGAGATGCAGATGTTTTATGTGCAGCATGAGATGGTGCATTATCATGCAGAAAAATGATCTTGCTGTGAAATACACGGTTCTTCTTCTTGAACCATGGCAGGAAGTGCTGTTTGAGAAAATCCACATACATTATGGAGTTCATCTTTAGCGCCTTCAGGGATCCTAAAGGGGCCGACAATCTCTCTCCCCATGATTCCAGCCCAAAACATTACTCCACCTCCTCCTTGTTGGCGCTGTAGCCGTGTTTGCGTGGGGTGTCCATCAACCAGCCATCCTCCACTCCATTCATCTGGACCATCGAGCGCTGCACGGCACTCATCCGTGAACAAAACAGTTTTGAAATCAGTCTTCATGTAATGTTTGGCCCACTGGAGCTGTTTCTGCTTGTGTGAAGTGGATAGAGGAGGTCGACAGGATGGCATATGCACAGCTGCAAACCTCTGAAGGACCCTGCATCTTGTTGTTCGGGGGACGTTGGAGGCACAAGCAGCTTCAAAAACTTGTCTGCTGCTATGACAAGGCTTTTTTGCCGCTGCTGTTTCAACCTGACGTAATTGCCTGTAGGAAAGAGTCCTCAATTTGCCCTTATCAGCACGCACACGTGTGTACTGTGAATCAGCTACATACTTCTTGATTGCCAAGACACTTCATCCTGATCATCGCACAATGTTGATTGTAGTCATGCCTTGACCTAAACACTCCACAATTTGTTGCTTCTCAGCAGCCGACACATCCTTTTTCTTTCCCATTTTGGCAGAAAATGTAGGCTGCTTAATAATGTGAGAGAGCCTTCTTAAGTAGTCTTGCCTTTCATTGGACACACCTGCCAAACTAATTAGCACAGGTGTCTGCAATTGCTTACAGTGATATAAAGAGCCCTGACACACATCACCATCAATGAGTTTAACTGCCAAACAAACAAATTCTTCCCTTATCACTCCTAAACACTTTTTGCATAATAATTTGGAACGCGGTGTACATGTGCTTTTCCACAAAACAACAGTGGTTCACGTAGTGAATCTTACAGTTCTAACTTGCCAACCGTGGTCTGTATGGAATTGTTCAATAAAGGGCCCAAAATTAAGATAACATAGATGGGAGAGGTCTCTATGAATAGGAATTCCTAAGTATTTGATACCCTGTGAGGGCCAGGCAAAGGGAAAGTTGGACTGGATGGAATCCTATATGGATTTAGGGAGGGAGACATCGAGGGCCTCAGACTTCGCTGCATTGATTTTAAAATTTTACCATGTAACAAAGTGATCTATTTCAGCCATAACAGCAGGGATGGATATATGTGATTGAGTGATATATACTAGGACATCATCAGCAAATAGAGAGCACTTGTACTCGGTGCCTCCCACCTCAATCCACCTAATATTGGGGTTATGGCGAATTGATGAGAGCAGGTGCTCCGTCACTATGATGTATAAGAGAGGGGACAGAGGACATCCCTGCCTTGTCCCATTGGTGATTGTGAAAGGTGATGAAAATGTTCTGACGCACCCCCTGGGCCTTGGGACACCCGGAGCCGGACCCTTTTTGGTGGATGCTGGTGGTTGTAGTCTTCGTGGCGGCGATCCGGTTCCGTGGCTCAGGGCGGTCAAACCAGTGGCGGAACTATTTATGTGGTTTTGATGTTTAAATGTCTGACTACGCCACCCGTGGATTGCGGTCAGAGTGAACCGCCGCTACACGGCAGACCGCTAAGGCTGGTGTTGTGGGTGCAGCAGAGCATAGCATAACTCCCCACGGGAGGAGTATAGCCTCAGGGCAGTGTATGCGGAGGATGGGGGTGATGTTGCAGGGCAGCAGCAGTAACGACACGGAGTCAGTGATGCAGTTCAGGGCCTTTACTCACAGTTCTTATTATCCAGACCACGTCTGCAGGTAACGGCTGCCCACGTCGTACTGTGCTCACCAGGTGAGGGGCTCAGACAACTCCCAGATAACTTTGGAGCGCTTCACAGGACCCCCTTTGTGTGTCCTTTGTCTGGCCTTTCTTACCAACACTTCTGTCCGGCTGCCTCAGGCCTCCTCTTGGTAAATTTGGCGCCAGTTTCCCTGACCCTATGTGGTGCCTTCCTAGCGGGTGGAGCAAGGGGCTGCGCCACATAAAATGTCAGAGCCTCCGGTTTCTAGCTGAGGGTCGTTTCCTGCCTCCACTAGTTCGGGGACCGGTCTCCCCCTTTGGCCTGACCCCTCCACGCAGGTGGATTCGGGCGTGCGGTGGCGACTCGCCCGTCCGCACCCCTGGGATCCCTTCATTCCTCGTTCCTGGAGCCTTCTCCGCTCCTCTTCCTTCCTTCTCCCTCTTGCAGGCCTGGGCCTCTGTTACTAGGCCCGCCTTCGGAGCAGAGCTCATGCAGAGCCCCTGCTCCCTGCCACTTCTGCTCAGACTTCTCTGCACTGAACTAAGATGGTGCCCACCTTTTATACTCCCTTCTCAATGCACCCAGGAACTGCTTCCTCCCTGCTCCTGCACTGCAGGGTTCCCCTTCCTCAGTGTTCCCTCCCCCCACTCCAGCCAGGGACAGGGACTGTCGTGCCCATCTCAGGGGCATATTGGTCGCCCTGCCCCACGGCAATGTGGTGTAATGCATGCAGGTGTCGGGTCCTGATCCACACTCCATCCTTATCTGAGAGTGAGATATCACACCTCTGGGTGAGGTGCAATACGTCTGTAGCAACCGAGCCCTCGGTGCTACAGTTCCATTTATCTTCATCCTAGGTGACGTATTGTGATACAGGGCCGTGATTTTGGCTATAAAAGGGTCCCCTAGACCCCTATCCCAAGCTTTTTAAGAGAATCATATATGGCGTGCCAGGAGACTCTATGGAATGCTTTCTCAGCATCCAACGAGAGTATCTACTTACAAATTTTTAACTGCATCTAGCCCAGGAAATACTTTGTGCCTAGTAGCAGTGTCTGCTAGTCAGCGGATTATCCCGGCTGTTAAGCAAGCTACACCACCTGTAGTTTGGACACTTAATTTTTTCAAAGGAAATGCTTCGGGACCACGGGATACTTAGTGAAGAGCATCAGGAGGCACCCCAAGGCATAGGGGCTGGGACTGGCACTAGGATGCCTTGCAGTGGACAGCCGAGCTCGATCCTTATAAAAGCTTTTTAACTGCAGCAGCTTTAGTGGACGCTACTGGAGCTGGAATTACGCGGCTGCTGGCATGAGACTTGCCCTCCAATAGATCCTTGTAAATGGATTTAAAGTGTATTCATTCAAATTAGAGGGACAATTTAAATTAAAAAGCTTAGAGCTGCCTCCACCACAGGGGGGCTCTCTCGACCCACCAGCGGACAGGCACCAGTATTGGGAGAGGGGGGCTGGCCGTCAGGGTTCACCGCGGCTCTGGCACAAACCCGGCGACACGGAGGTGGCACGGGCAGGAGCGGACTGGCCGTCTCGGCTTCTCACTTTTTGGATTTTAGAAGGGCATGACATGCCTATATCTGTGTCTCCCCCTCCTTTTACTCCTCCACCTCTTTTCTTTTCGCATGACTATATGTACTTGTCACTTTTCCATGTGTTAGTTGTGTCTTCTGAGCAGTTTGTCAGCTTTTGGACACCTTTGAAGGTGTTTTCTATGTGTTTCTATGTGTTTTTGTTTGCCTGCCATTGGTTTTAACGGTGTTCGAAGGTGTTCAACGAACAGTTCGACGAACAGTTCGGCGAACACACGGGTGTTCGACGAACCGAACCGAACTCGAACACTACGGGGGTGGCTCAACACTATATACAACCCCTATGTTTAATATTTTGTGGAATAACCCTTGTTTGCAATTACAGCTAATAATCGTCTTTTATAAGACCTGATCAGGCCGGCACAGGTCTGTGGAGTTATCTTGGCCCACTCCTCCATGCAGATCTTCTCCAAGTTATGTAGGTTCTTTGGGTGTCTCATGTGGACTTTATTCTTGAGCTCCTTCCACAAGTTTTCAATTGGGTTAAGGTCAGGAGACTGACTAGGCCACTCCAACACCTTGACTTTTTCCCTCTTGAACCAGGCCTTGGTTTTCTTGGCTGTGTGCTTTGGGTCGTTGTCTTGTTGGAAGATGAAATTACTACCCATCTTAAGATCCTTGATGGAGGAGCGGAGGTTCTTGGCCAAAATCTCCAGGTAGGCCGTGCTATCCATCTTCCCATGGATGCGGACCAGATGGCCAGGCCCCTTGGCAGAGAAACAGCCCCACAGCATGATGCTGCCACCACCATGCTTGACTGTAGGGATGGTATTCTTGGGGTCGTATGCAGTGCCATCCAGTCTCCAAACGTCACGTGTGTGGTTGGCACCAAAGATCTCGATCTTGGTCTCATCAGACCATAGAACCTTAAACCAGTCTGTCTCAGAGTCCTCCAAGTGATCATGAGCAAACTGTAGACGAGCCTTGACATGACGCTTTGAAAGTAAAGGTACCTTACGGGCTCGTCTGGAACGGAGACCATTGCGGTGGAGTACGTTACTTATGGTATTGACTGAAACCAATGTCCCCACTGCCATGAGATCTTCCCGGAGCTCCTTCCTTGTTGTCCTTGGATTAGCCTTGACTCTTCGGACAAGCCTGGCCTCGGCACGGGAGGACACTTTCAAAGGCTGTCCTGGCCTTGGAAGGCTAACAGTAGTTCCATAAGCCTTCCACTTACGGATGATGCTCCCAACAGTGGAGACAGGTAGGCCCAACTCCTTGGAAAGGGTTTTTGTACCCCTTGCCAGCCTTGTGACCCTCCACGATCTTGTCTCTGATGGCCTTGGAATGCTCCTTTGTCTTTCCCATGTTGACCATGTCTGAGTGCTGTTCACAAGTTTGGGGAGGGTCTTAAATAGTCAGAAAAGGCTGGCAAAAGAGATCTTTAATCCACACATGTGAAGCTCATTATTCTTGGTGCCTGAACTACTTCTTAATACTTTTGGGGGACCAAACAGAATTCTTGTGGTTTGAGGGGTTGAATAATAAATGACACTCTGAATTAACTTTTAACGTTTTTAAAAAAAACAAAAAAAAAAAACAAAAAAAAAATTTGCTGCAGTGCATTTCCCACTTCCAGGCTGATCTACAGTACAAATGTCACAATGCCAAGTTAATTCCGCATGTGTCAACCAGCTAAATCTGCAGGGGGTTGAATACTACTTGTAGGCACTGTATATATATATATATATATATATATATATATATATATATATATATAGTTAGGTCCATATATATTTGGACAGAGACAACATTTTTCTAATTTTGGTTCTAGACATTGCCACAATGAATTTTAAACAAAACAATTCAGATGCAGTTGAAGTTTAGACTTTCAGTTTTCATTTGAGGGTATCCACATTAAAAGTGGATGAAGGGTTTAGGAGTTTCAGCTCCTTAACATGTGCCACCCTGTTTTTAAAGGGACCAAAAGTAATTGGACAATTGACTCCAAGGCTATTTCATGGACAGGTGTAGGCAATCCCTTCGTTATGTCATTCTCAATTAAGCAGATAAAAGGCCTGGAGTTGATTTGAGGTGTGGTGCTTGCATTTGGAAGGTTTTGCTGTGAAGTAAACATGCGGTCAAAGGAGCTCTCCATGCAGGTGAAACAAGCCATCCTTAAGCTGCAAAAACAGAAAAAACCCATCCGAGAAATTGCTACAATATTAGGAGTAGCAAAATCTACAGTTTGGTACATCCTGAGAAAGAAAGAAAGCACTGGTGAACTCATCAATACAAAAAGACCTGGGCACCCACGGAAGACAACAGTGGTGGATGATCGCAGAATAATCTCCATGGTGAAGAGAAACCCCTTCACAACAGCCAACCAAGTGAACAACACTCTGCAGGAGGTAGGCGTATCAATATCCAAATCTACCATAAAGAGAAGACTGCATGAAAGTAAATACAGAGGGTTCACTGCACGGTGCAAGCCACTCATAAGCATCAAGAATAAAAAGCCTAGACTGGACTTTGCTAAAAAACATCTAAAAAAGCCAGCACAGTTCTGGAAAAACATTCTTTGGACAGATGAAACCAAGATCAACCTCTACCAGAATGATGGAAAGAGAAAAGTATGGGGAAGGCGTGGCACAGCTCATGATCCAAAGCATACCACATCATCTGTAAAACACAGCGGAGGCAGTGTGATGGCTTGGGCATGCTTGGCTGCCAGTGGCACTGGGTCACTAGTGTTTATTGATGATGTGACACAGGACAGAAGCAGCCGAATGAATTCTGATGTATTCAGAGCCATACTGTGTGCTCAGATCCAGCCAAATGCAGCCAAACTGATTGGTCGTCGTTTCATACTACAGATGGACAATGACCCAAAACATAAAGCCAAAGCAACCCAGGAGTTTATTAAAGCAAAGAAGTGGAATATTCTTGAATTCATGTAATAAAATCATATCAAGAAGAATCATTGCACAACTTTTTCCACCTTTACCTACAAATAATTTGGAAAAAAACTGAAATCATTTTAAGAAGGAAAATAAAAATAAAATAATGTGGTTACATAAGTGTGAACACCCTGTTATAATTGGGGATATGGTTGTGTTCAGAATTAGAAAATCACATTTAAACTCACAGTAAATAATAGTCAGTACACAGCTGCCATACATTACAGTGATTCACATTAACCATATATAAAGTTTAGCTGTTCCAGTAGGATTTTCCAAACATTTTCTTAATTTCATTTTAAAGTAATAGCTATGGTCTGTAAACAGTTTACAGCACAGCAAAGGGATCTCATTGTAGAAAATTATCAGTAAGTAGAAGGATATAAAAAATTCCAAGGCATTAGATATACAATGGAACACTGAAAATAGTCATCAAGAAATGGCTAAAGTTTGTCACAACACTGACATCACATAGAACTGGACATCCCTAAAAAATGATGAAAATTTGATGAAAAGGCAAAAATAATTTTGTCTAGGAAAGGATGCAGTTTGTAGGACTAAGACCACTTCTGGCCAGATTTCAAGAGTTAGGATGATGTGTCTGTTAGAACTCTCCTGTTAGGTTTTTTCTAGTTTGCTGGTCACATGACCATTTTTGCCTATTTAATCCGGCTCCGCCCTCCTGGACTTGCTGGACTTCATTGTATTTACTACTCTTGAGCTAGCTTGGTGCTCTGTTACCGTTCTCTGTTAGTTTTGCTAGGTCTTCGGACCTCTATGTTCTTTGTTGTGTGTTTGACTTTGACTGCTACAATTTCTGCTAGGAGGTGTCCAACTTTATCCCAGTCCCTAGTTCGTGTAGGGATCCCTCCCTTGCATCTATAGGTCTTCGTACAGACTAGCCGAGGACTTTAGCGGGTCTCATCGCAGGATCAGGTTCCCCGTTACATCGTAGGGATCCACTTTAGTTCTATTGTAGGGACAGATCTCCTGTCTTTCCTTAGTGCTTGTAGCAGATCATAACAGTAAGTCCAGCCCAAAAAATTTCTCTAAGGAAAGACCTCCAGTTTCCATCATGGTCTCGGTTCAAGATTTGGCTCAACGCTTGCAGGGACTCTCTCTGGAGGTGACCAAGCTCAAACAACACATGAGTAGCTGTTCTTGAGCACATTTGATAGAGCCAAAGGTACGTCTGCCTGATCTATTTTTTGGTGAAGAACAAGATTTTTTTTCTTTTAAAAATGCTTGTTTATTGTATTTTCATTTAAGACCCGGATCCTCTGGTGATGAATCACAGCGCATAGGGTTCATAATGTCACTTTTGCGCAAGGATCCTCAGGGATGGGCTTTTTCTCTCCAACCTAGTGATCCGTGCTTTAGATCAGTGGATAGTTTTTTTTCTGCTTTGGGTTTGTTGTACGATGATCCTGATCGTGTCTCATCTGCTGAGTCTGAATTGAGACGTTTGAGACAGGGATCAGGTAATGTGGAAAAGTATTGTTCTCACTTCCGTCGGTGGTCTGCCCAGGTGGGGTGGAACGATTCAGCTTTGAAAAGCTTGTTTCTTGCAGGGCTAGGTGAAAGGGTTAAGGATTTGCTGATTGCTTATCCCACACCTGGAAACTTGCAGGAGGCAATGCAATTAGCTATACGGGTGGACAGGAGACTGCATGCAAGGGTTAATGAGAGCAAATCCTCTGCTATGTCAGCTCCGAGTCCTGAGAGGGTCTGTGCTGACAAAGGAGAGCCGATGGAGATTGGGGCGATGACACCCCGCTCTCAGGAAAAAGACTGCAGGCTTTCTGAAGGTTTGTGCTTCTATTGCGGAAATTCTGGTCATTTTATTAAGAACTGTGTGCTTCGTATGAACAAAGAAAAAAAAATGGTCAGTTATGCACGTATAGCCTGTTTAAATAACAAGGGAGTATTCCTATCTGCTACTACTGCTGCTCAGGAAGAATTAATTGAATTTCGGGTATTTGTGGATTGTGGTTCTACTCTGAATGTGATTGATGGGGGATTCTTGGAAAAACTTACATTAAAACCTAAACCTTTGTCATCCCCTATTGCTTTGGTTTCTGTTGATGGCTCTCCCTTGAAGAGTGTTACTCACAAGGTCTGTGAATTTCCCCTTACTATTAATGGTGTTCATCAAGAGAATTTGGATTTGGTAGTATTGAATAATTTGCCTTCTCCAGTAATATTGGGGTTGCCCTGGTTAAAATTGCATAATCCTGTACTGGATTGGTCTACCAATGAAATTAAGTCCTGGAGCCCTAAATGTTATGACAAGTGTTGTAATGGACGTATTGCTGCGGTGGAAAAAGGGGAATTACCTGTACCTATTCAGGATTTTTGGAGAGTTTTTTCTGAGGAGGAGTCACAAATTTTGCCTCCCCATAGAGACTATGATTGTACCATTGAATTTGTCCCTGGAGCGACTCTTCCTAAAAGTCGTTTATTTAATCTTACTATTCCTGAGAGAAAGGCTTTGGAGGAATACATACAGACAAGCTTGGCCGCCGGTCACATTAGGCCTTCCAAGTCTCCTGTGGCTGTTGGATTTTTTTTTGTTAAAAAAAAAGATGGCGGTTTACGTCCTTGTCTGGACTTTCGTGAGATTAATAAAATTACTGTACGCAATCCTTATCCACTGCCATTGATTCCTGATTTGTTTAACCAGTTAGTGGGGGCCAAGTGGTTCTCTAAAATTGATCTCCGGGGGGCATACAATTTGTTGCGCATGAAGGAGGGTGATGAATGGAAGACTGCTTTTAACACTCCTGTGGGTCATTTTGAGAATCTGGTTATGCCTTTTGGTCTTACCAATGCTCCAGCATTTTTTCAGAATCTTATTAATGACATCCTTAGACCTTTGATCGGCAAAAATGTGGTTGTGTATTTGGATGACATTCTGATTTATTCGCCTGATCTGGAGTCTCATTGGCGGAGCGTACGTGAGGTTTTACAGTTATTAATGGACAATTCGCTTTTTGCTAAGCTGGAGAAATGTGAGTTCGCTGTACAGAGAATTAGTTTTTTGGGTTACATTATCTCCAGTGAAGATTTTGAGATGGACCCGGTTAAAGTTAAAGCTGTGCAGGAATGGCCTAAGCCTATTGGTTTGAAATCGATACAGAGGTTTTTGGGTTTCGCCAATTATTACAGAAAATTCATAAAAAAATGTTCTATTATTGTCAAACCGCTGACCGATCTCACTAGGAAAGGTGCTAATGCGGTTCAGTGGACTTCTGAGGCCATTGAAGCTTTTGTGTTTCTAAAGGAGAGGTTCAGCTCTGCTCCCATCCTTATGCAGCCTGATGTGACTAAGCCGTTTTTGGTTGAGGTTGATGCTTCTTCTGTGGGGGTTGGTGCGGTGTTGTCTCAGGAAAGTAAGGATGGAGTACATCCCTGTGCCTTTTTTTCAAAAAAATTTTCTGAGACTGAACTTAATTCCGATATTAGTAATCGGGAATTGCTGGCTATTAAACTCGCATTTGAACACTGGCGTCATCTCTTGGAAGGTGCTGAATTTCCCATTCAGGTTTTCACTGATCATAAAAATCTGATCTATCTTGATGCTGCCAAGCGCTTGAATGCCCGTCAGGCTAGGTGGGCACTTTTTTTCTCGCGGCTTAATTTTTCCGTTACTTACATCCCGGGTACCAAGAATGTTAAAGCAGATGCTTTGTCTCGCAGCTTTTCTCCCATGGTCAGTGCTGAGGAGGAGGAGGAGAGCATTTTACAAGAAGGTGTTGTGATTGCTGATTTGGACTCCATTTTGGAAGATGAGATTCTTAAAGCACAGGAGAATGCCCCATCTAACACTCCCCATGGGAGGTTGTTTGTGCCTAGGACCTTTAGGAGAGATTTGTTTGTTGAGTGTCATGAGTCTTGGTTGGCAGGTCATCAAGGAATTTCTGAGACCAAGAGACTTGTGGGTCGCAGTTTTTGGTGGCCTGGATGGCAGAAGGAAGTCATTAAGTGGGTGCGTCAATGTACTGTGTGTGCTAGATCTAAGTCTTCGCATGCTCCTGCTGCAGGGTTGCTTTGCCCTCTGGGGGTTCCTAGTGCACCTTGGACACATCTGGCTATGGACTTTATTACTGACCTTCCCCCCTCTGAAGGTTTCACGATCATCTGGGTGGTCGTGGACCGTTTTAGCAAGATGTGTCACTTGGTTCCCTTCATCAAACTGCCTTGCGCTAAGACACTCGCTAAGGCCTTTGTCAAGGAAATTGTCAGACTACATGGCGTTCCTACTGACATTGTTTCTGATAGGGGACCTCAGTTCGTGGCTCGTTTTTGGCGTGCCTTTTGTGACAGGTTGGGAGTTCATTTGTCGTTTTCATCCGGATATCATCCTGAGTCTAATGGCCAGACAGAAAGAAAGAACCAGGATGTTGAGCAGTTCTTGCGTTGCTTTGTGGCAGACAATCAAGAGGGGTGGTCTGAGTTTCTGCCACTTGCTGAATTTGCTCTTAACAACCATACATCCTCTTCTGCTGGGTGTTCGCTTTTTTTTGTTGAACTGGGAGACATCCGTCTTTTGGGTCATTCTCCAAATTGGTATCGGCTGTGCCGGAGGAGGAGAGCTTTTCCGGTGATTTGGAGAGAGTTTGGACGGATGTGCATGATAATCTTCAGGAGGCTAACAAAAAATCTAAGAGGTACTTTGATAGGAAACGGCAAGAGGTTTTGTTTGCTATTGGTGACATGGTTTGGTTGTCCTCTAAGAATCTGCGATTGAAGATTCCTTCGAAAAAATTGGGTCCCAAGTTTGTAGGGCCCTTTAAGGTGCTTCAGATAGTTAACCAATCTGCTGTTAGGTTGGAGGTTCCTACCTCCTGGAAGATTAATCCGGTGTTTCATGTTTCTCTGTTGAAAAAAGCTGATGTGTCGGCTGGTGACGCCTCTGCCACTGTTCCTTTGGTGGTGGAGGACGGGGAATATGAAATTTCCCGCATCCTAAATTCTAGACGGTATAGAGGGAGTTTGCAGTATCTCGTCGCTTGGAAGGGTTTCGGATCCGAGGATAACTCATGGGTGAGGGCGGATGATGTTTCTGCTTCCAGACTTGTCAGAGCATTTCACAAGAGGTTTCCTGATAAGCCTGGGCCTAGGGGATCCGGAGGATTCTCTTAGAAGAGGGGGTACTGTTAGAACTCTCCGGTTAGGTTTTTCCTAGTTTGCTGGTCACATGACCACTTTTGCCTATTTAATCCGGCTCCGCCCTCCTGGCCTTGCTGGACTTCATTGTTTTTACTACTCTTGAGCTAGCTTGGTGCTCTGTTACCGTTCTCTGTTAGTTTTGCTAGGTCTTCGGACCTCTATGTTCTTTGTTGTGTGTTTGTCTTTGACTGCTACAATTTCTGCTAGGAGGTGTCCAACTTTATCCCAGTCCCTAGTTCGTGTAGGGATCCCTCCCTTGCATCTATAGGTCTTCGTACAGACTAGCCGAGGACTTTAGCGGGTCTGATGGCAGGATCAGGTTCCCCGTTACATCGTAGGGATCCAGTTTAGTTTTATTGTAGGGACAGATCTCCTGTCTTTCCTTAGTGCTTGTAGCAGATCATAACAGTGTCTTTCATTCCTTTACCAACAACTGGGTCAACGTGTCCTCAATGTTGCCCATTTCTTGGTATCATCAATGATAAGAAATAGAGGCAGACACTTATCTGTGGTGCAATACCACCAGGAAGGCATCTGATTGCCTCCACATTTATTCTGCAGCACGAAAACAACCTTTAATTTACAACCAATGTTATTAAGAACCATTTTCATTGTAAAGAAAATCCAGGAGTTCTGAAAGGGATGATAGGGTTCCCACAGAGCCCTGATCTCAATATGTGAAATCCCACATGTGTGGGATTTCATGAAGAGGCAGAAGGATTTGCACAAATCTTTATACACAGAATATTTGTGGTTAGTTCTATAAGGTGTTTATAATAATTTCCCTGACAAGTTCCTTCAAAAACTGTGTGAAAGAGTATATAGAAGAATTGATGCTTTGATGCTGTTTTGGAGGCTAAGGTTGGTCACGCCAAATATTGATTTGACTTAGGTTTCTCTTCTGCTCTCTCATTTTTCTTTTAATTAATTTATGCAAATAAATTAATATCACTTTGAACTTTGCATTTTTTCTGCACCTGTCTAACACTTTTGCACAGTATTGTATATATATTTAGGTCCAGAAATATTTGGACAGTGATACAAGTTTTTACATTTTATCTGTGTAATGGCTGTGTCTCACCATGCAGGAACAATGTCAGATCTTACCACATCTCCTGTGCTGGGGAGTAGGAAGAAGAAAGTATGCAGACATTAAATTACAGCATGGTCACAGGGGTCACAGCTGCTGCTTTCTTGGAGGTAAAACATTGCTTATAAAAAGGCAGTGAAATGTTTTGCCGCACAAAAAGAATTGTCTCTGATCCCCGGCTGTAATAGCTGTATACTCTTTTGATTCCTCCCCTGCCAGGAGATGAGAAATGATCAGACCATGTTCCAGCATGGTCAGACACAGCCATTACACAGTACACAGCAGGGGCACATTTATAAGATTACTTCAGAACAGGAACATTTTTTTAAAACACATCCAGTTGTGGAACTTATTATCATTTCAAGATCTATTAATTAAAATGTACTTTGTTCATGTGAAAACCCCTTTAAGGCAGAAAGACCCAAAAACAAGCAATAAATGAAGTGAGCTGCAGTAAAGGCCCGGCAAAGCATCACAAAGGAGGAAACACAGTATTTGGTGATGTCCATCGCTTCCAAACTTCAGGCAATCATTGCATGCAAAGTATTCTATGGAAAGCATTAAAATAAACATTTTATTTATGGTAAAGTTAATTTGTCCAATTAATTTTGAGCCAGTAAAATGATGAAGCTTTATAGAAAAATGGTTGCAATTCTTAAACGTTTCACAGGATACTTTTGTTTAACCCCTTTAATTAAACTTGAAAGTCTACACTGCAATTGCTTCTCAGTTGTTTCGTTGTAAATCAAAAATAGGGGCATGCAAAGCTCAAATCATTGTTCAAATATTTATTGACCTACAGTGGCTTGCGAAAGTATTCACCCCCTTGGCATTCTTTGTGTTTTGCTTCCTCACAACCTGGAATTTCACAGTTTTTTTTTAAAGATTTGAATCAGTTTATATAAAGATTGGCTTTCTTTTTATTTGGAAGCAAACAACAAATAGGACAAAATAACTGAAAACTTTAGTGTGCATAACTATTCACCTCCCTAAAGTTAGTACTTTGTAGAGCCTCCTTCTGTGGCAATTACAGCTGCAAGTCGCTTTGAATAAGTCTCTATGAGCTTTCCACATATTGCCACAGGGATTTTTGCCCATTCCTCAAGGCAAATCTGCTCCAGCTCCTTCAAGTTAGGTTTCCTCTGGTGAACAGCAATCTTCAAGTCTGATTCGCAATTGGATTAAGGTCTGAGCTTTGACTAGGCCACTCCAAAACATTTACAACAGTTTTCCCTTAAACCACTCGAGTGTTGCTTTAGCAGTACGCTTTGAGTCATTGCCTTGTTGGAAGGTGAACCTCTGTCCCAGTCTCAAATCACCATTTTTGGGATCCCGCTCCTGGAACATTGCAGCAGGTACGTGTTCACACTATTAGAAGATTGACAGCCTTTTTTCTGACCATGTGTCCCTCCCATTCAGTCACAGGTGGTTTTAACTAGCTCTACCAGCCCATACATTGTAGGTTAAAAGCCCAAGCAGAGACATATTGTCCATACAGGCTTACAGCCCAAGAGTGGCATATCCAGTGGTAGCGTAGCGTAGTTTCCCATCATACGAAGGTGACCTTGTCGTGGTTGATGGGCACACATAAATTGGCCAAATTATGCGCAAAAAACCTTCATTTTTCAAAGTGACATTAGTCTAGATACAATATTTCTTATATATTCATGTATGGAGTGCCGAAGTTCTTTTTGCAATTGAGATTACTTTTTTCTTCAGAGCACCCGAATAGACCAGTGAGCGACCCCTCTCTTTTTTTCTATTTCTCAAATCACTGACAGACTGAAACAGGTTTTTTTCAAGAATATCCCTCTATTTCGCACCAAACATCTTCCCCTCGACTCGGACCTTTTCCCTGCTCCTGCTGCCAAAAAACATCCTCACAGCATGATGCTGCCACCACCATGTTTCACTTTGGGGATAGTGTTCTTGCAGTGATGGGCTGTGTTGGTTTGGCACCAGATATAGCATATACCTTGGTGGCCAAAAAGTTCAATTTTGGTCTTATCTGACCACAGCACCTTCCTCCATACATTTGGGGAGTCTCCCACATGTATTTTGGCAAACTCAAAATGAGCCTTACAATTTTTGTGTGTAAGTAAATGCTTTTTTCTTCCCACTCTTCCATAAAGGCCATCTCTGTGGAGTGTGCAGCCTATTGTGGTCGTATGGACAGACACTCCAGTCTCTGCTTGGGAAATCTGCAGCTCCTTCAGGATTTACTTTGGTCTCCGTGCTGTCTTTCTGATTAATGCCCTCCTTGCCCAGGCTAAGAGTTTTGGTGGGCGGCCTTCTCTTGGCAGGTTTGTTGTCATATCATGTTATTTCCATTTGATCATAATGGATTTGATGGTGCTCCGAGTATCATAAGAGATTGGGATTTTTTTTTATAATCCAACCCTGACTTGTACTTCTCCTTGGTCTTCATGGTGTTGTTTGGTTAGTGGGGTCTCTCGTTTAATGGTGGTGCAGCCTCTGTGTCCTTTCAGAAAAGGTGTGTATATACTGACAAACCATGTGACACCTTGATTGAACACAGGTGAACTTCCTTTCATTAAGCAAGAGACTTATGAAGGTAATTGCTTGCACCAGAAATGTTTAGGGACTTCATAGCAAAAGGCGTGAATACATATGCACATGACAATGTTTAGTTATTTGATCCCATCAATTTAATTTATGCCAATATTTTTCTCAGTCGACTTCACCAACTTAGACTATTTAGTGCTGATGCATCACACACAAATTGGATTACAAAAATATTTAAAATTAAGTTGTAATGTAACAAAATAGGTAAAAAGTTAAAAAGCCAAGGGGGTGAATACTTTTGAAAACCACTATAACTGTATATCAGACATATCATTCGTGCGATCTGTGCAGCACCAGGTGCCCATGAGGTGAGGTGGTCCATTTACACATCAAAATTAGGTGTTAATGGAATCCCTTTCTGTTAGAAATAATGGCAACTGGGGATATTTTAGCAAGAGTAGGCCCATGTTATCATATGTGAAAAGGTTGCTGACTCCATAAGGTGGTACGGCAGCAGCTGTCACGGGTGTATCAGAGGTGACAGACAGTCGCCCTGCAATTGGTTGCAGGAGATCTCTACGTTTGGCATTACAGACATCTTCTTAGATCCATGGCCTGGGTGTATATATACCTGATATGTCTGAGATGGAGGTGCCGGCCATATTCATTTCTACTTGTGAAGGCTTAGCAAGAATAGTACTTTGTCCTCTCTGGAGCTTGAGGCCGAGTTCACATTTGTCTGGAATCATCTAAAGCTAAGCATTCTCCTCCTGTTTGTCTACCCTTGTTGTATATAGAGTTTAGTGGAGACTAGTGCTCATCTCCTCCCATCCCTAGCTTTAGCCATACACCAAGGGTAAGACAGGGCGATGCACGCGTGCGGCGATTGCTGAAGAGGCAATATAGGGACGGCAGTTGAGACAGCGTGACACTAGACCAGACTAGGAGGTCTCCACTTCCCCCTTTCCCTAGTATCTGGGCTCCCTTTCCCTCTTCCCTCTGTGTTGCACTAAGTCTTTCCCACACCTGGCATGACAGCAGCACCATAACCAGCAACTTGACCAGGTTAAAGTTTAGTTGACATACCAGTGGATGACTTGTAGCATATGCTTGTTTCCTCGACATACAATCAGGGATGGATATTTGCAGGTGTGATGAGAAGGGAGAGGCGGCGTAATCAGACTATGACAAGTAGTAGTGGTGGATTACCAACCAGGCATTACATGAGAGTGTGGTCTCACTGACAGACAAACAAGACGAGAAGGAAGAGGAGGACATCTTGATTCTTGCTCTGATTGCTGACCACCTTGCTTTTCCCAAATAAGCAGGTGATGTTTGCCATATGTGTATTGAGAGCTATAGTTCCTAGGCTATTAAAGCTGGGATGTCCACGGCCTATTTTCCTCTTACATAGCCTGCAGACTACCAAAAAATCATCTGGCTGCAACGTGCAAAATAACTCACAGACATTAGACAGCTGTACAGATGGCTCACCACCACTTTCAACAGACCTGTTGAGTCTCATCACCAACAGCATGTGCCAGAGTTTACAGCAGCATAAGCAAATTTTTCCCCAGAAAATCTTTTAGCGGCATGTTGCCTGCACTGTGCATTGCCAAGGCTAACACCCTGCTCTTCTGACATCACTAACACAAAAGACTTGTCTGATTGCCAGGCCTTGTGCAAAATAGAATCATCATCATCATCCCAGATTTTGCTGACAGTTGCCTAAAAGTGGGAAATTGCATGAGTTCCTTGCCTCCATCTGATTCCCTTCTCGAGATTTACCTTGGTTCAGAGTGCTACTAACACTGCCAATAGCCCTATCAATTGGCAATCGAGTTGTTCTGGAGTAGTATGATCCTTAACCCTGAGGAGCTGTGGACTGGGGACTATGGGGCAGAACAAAAAAAAGGATGTCATTGATGGACCAGAAATTCTGCTCTGTATAACATTAAGTTTTACAGCAACGGTGGACAATGCAAAACACTGACTCCATCTGATGGTGTCGCTGTCAGAATCTACTTCATCATGATGTGACTGAGAAGAGCATTGTGATTTATATTCCATTACACCCTCTACTTCTTTCCCACTGATAATTTTTCTAGAGGAAAACTGACTCAATTCTGACTTCTGAATCTTAATACTACTGCTGGAATCTTTGCTGCCAGCTGCTAGCAGCTCCCACATTTTTTGCCCGGTATGGGTAGTACAGAAAGTCATTTGTGGCAAAAGCCAGAAGTATTGTCATGCCATTGATTAAACAGTTGTAAAACCTTTGCATACTAAGGGAGTTGTATAACTGTAACTTTTTTCTAGTTTTTATAAATATAATTGATAATCTATAAGACATCTCATAGTTATCATAGTGAATACTGAAGCAAGGTTTGTAATCTATTAAACTTTACAAGAAGGAATTTCTCCCCATTATGCAATTTGGCTGAATGTGTCCTGGGGTTTTTGCCTTTGTCATCGCCACATAATGTGAGACGTTCTGCCTGTTTCAAATTAAATTGTAAAATTCAAATACGTGCACGGAAGAACTACATCTGATACATTTGAGCATCAGGGCAGATCTCGGTTTTATTACACAATAGGTCACTTATATAGCTTGTTAATAGTCATACATGGTAACAATATAATTGGCTCAGCTTATCTCTACATATGTGCTGACATTAGCATACATACATCTCATTGGCTAAAGGAAATTCTGTCTACACCCAGCTTTTGCATTTTAGAAATCTCTCACTTTCTAGTTTCGGTTTTCTCTAAGTCTTTAGACAAAGACATTCCAAAGACTCCTTATCTCACACACACAAACTCCAAACTCAAACTCCATTTTGGTAAACAGAATATACACGTACAAAAATCAAAATGGAGTCAGGATAGATAAAGCATAACTCCTGCTCTAACACCTTCTTCTGGATCACCAGATTTAGGCATAGGGATTTTAGTAATACCTTTAGTAAAAAAATTATAAAATGGGTTCATTTGTAATTGTAATAGTGCAGCAATAATAAAAATGGTTATAATACATTTGTGAGGCCTAGTCCCAGTAAGTTAGTAAGTTAGTGTAGTGATAGTGTAGAGAGTACAATTGGGGGAGGAAGGTTTAACTTGATGGACCTAGGTCTTTATAACCATAATAGCCTTACTATGTTATTATGTTAAATTACTCTTAGCTGCAGCTGAGACCCCTAGCTCCCTCCTCTGAAATCAGTTAATTATCTGAGAGATAACAGACACCATTCTACAGTATATTTACACACATATATATATATACATATTCTCCATGTATTGGAATTGGATATGTATATACTAAAGGCTGACTGTGAACTCCCTAATATCCGGCCTAGTAGTGAAAACAGCCGTGGCCTTGTCCATCAATTGTCAGCCAATTGCGCAATTGTCTCAATGGTTGGAAGCTGAGTTCTGGTTCATAATCATATTATTTTCTTGCACTATTGCTGTTTATTTATTTATTGCAGGGTATTTGCGTATTATGTTTATGTCTTTGGTTTTTTCTGTTTAGCGGTAGTGTATGAACATGCTCTTACATAGTGCATGCACACCAATTTATATTCCAGTTCATTTCTTTAGGTTTTTGCAGTATATTATAGATCAATAAATTCACAATCACACTTACTATGCAGGTACAGCAACTCCTTATCTCATTAGAATCTTTGGATTATTATTCATAGGCTGACTACTAGTGTTGAGCGAGTATGTTCTGTCCGAGTATGCTCGGGCCAAGCTCCGAGTATTTAAAGCTGCTCGGTGATATGGCTGAATCGCTCCCGTGTGCATGATTTGCAACTGTTTGACAGTTTTATTACATGTGAGGAATGTGTAAGAAATAGGGTTGAGCGAGTATGTTCTGTCCGAGTATGCTCGGGCCGAGCTCCGAGTATTTATAGCTGCTCGGTGATAGGTTAAATCGCTCCCGTGTGCATGATTTGCAACTGTTTGACAGCTTTATTACATGTGAGGAATGTGTAAGAAATAGACATTACTCACATGTAATAAAGCTGTCAAACAGTTGCAAATCATGCACACGGGAGCGATTTAACCTTATCACCGAGCAGCTATAAATACTCGGAGCTCGGCCCGAGCATACTCGGCGAAAGATTTAATAGAACATACTCACTCAACACTAGTAAGAAATAGACATTCCTCACATGTAATAAAACTGTCAAACAGTTGCAAATCATGCACACGGGAGCGATTTAACCTTATCACCGAGCAGCTATAAATACTCGGAGCTCGGCCCGAGCATACTCGGCGAAAGAGTTAATAGAACATACTCACTCAACACTAGTAAGAAATAGACATTCCTCACATGTAATAAAACTGTCAAACAGTTGCAAATCATGCACACGGGAGCGATTTAACCTTATCACAGAGCAGCTATAAATACTCGGAGCTCGGCCCGAGCATACTCGGCGAAGGAGTTAATAGAACATACTCACTCAACACTAGTAAGAAATAGACATTCCTCACATGTAATAAAACTGTCAAACAGTTGCAAATCATGCACACGGGAGCGATTCAACCATATCACCGAGCAGCTATAAATACTCGGAGCTCGGCCCGAGCATACTCGGTGAAAGGGTTAATAGAACATACACGCTCAACACACTACTGACTACTAGTGTTGAGCGAACATACTCGACACTGCTCGGTACTCGCCCGAGCATCACGCTACTCGGGATGTTCGGCGAGCACCGAGCATTTCCGGGTTACCCGGGCGGGAGCTCGGGTCTCTGCCCTGCATGTTTGGCGCTCTTTACAGAGCCAATGAACATGCAGGGATTGCCAGCCAGTCACTGTAATGCCGCAGGCATGTTGGTTGTGGGCATTACATTGATTGGCTGGCCGCACAGCGTCACCTCGAGTATTTAAAAGCGGGCGCCGCCATCTTGGACACAGACAGCTGGGATCAGACAGTGTAGGGACAGCGCTGCTGATTGAGGGAGAGATATATACTGCGAAATAGTTAGTGTAGGGTCTGTAAAGACTGCCAGATCAAACAAACAGTCCTTCTCAGGACTAATATCCATCCCAGATATCAGGCAGGCAGGCTGTATAGGAGATGCAGTGGTTATACCAGCAAACGCTGCATTACAGTCCTGTGTGCTTCTGTTGCTGAAATTGCTGGACTTAGCTCCAGGTCTCAGGGGCCAGGAAAAATCCTTTTTGTTTCATCTAAATCCTCTTTTCTTTTTCCTCCTTCACACTGTACAAATACCCGTCTTATGAACCTTTTGGTGTCCCCCCCCCCCCAAAAAAAGAAAAAAAAAAGTGTGTCTGTGACAGTTCAGACACAAATATATCTGTTGGAAATAGTCTGGTGTAGGCCAGAGAAACAGAAGTGTGGTTTTGCAGTTCCACGGTTCAAACCTCTGTATTATCCACTTTTGGGCCATTTGTATCTGAAAAAAAACAGTTTTAGTGTGTCGCTCACTGTTCAGCTGCAAATATATATATTTTAAAAAGTCTGGTATACGCCAGTAAATTATAACTGTGATTTTGCTGTTCCACGGTAAAAAAATCTCTATTATCCTGCTTTTGGCATTTTTTGCCATAAAAAAAAAAACTAATAGTGTCTCACTGATTTTTCAGATACAAATATATCTGTTGAAAATACTCTGGTGTAGGCCAGAGAAACAGAAGTGTGGTTTTGCAGTTCCACGGTTCAAACCTCTGTATTATCCACTTTTGGGCCATTTGTATCTAAAAAAAACAGTTTGAGTGTGTCGCTCACTGTTCAGCCACAAATATATATATGTAAAAAAGTCTGGTATACACGACTAAATTATAACTGTGGTTTTGCCGTTCCACGGTAAAAAATCTCTATTATCCAGCTTTTGTTATTTTTTCCAAAAAGAAAAACAGTAATAGTTTCTCCCTGATTGTTCAGATTGTTTAAAAGAGTCAGGTGTAGGCCAGAGAAATTGAACTGTGGTTTTCCTCTTCCATGGTTCTAATCAACTTTTTATTACCCTTTTTCCATTGATAGTGCAAGTGTAAGCTATTTTACTTCCTTTACAATGGGCAAGGCGTGTGGCAAGGGACGTGGAACTGGACGTTCTGGTGATGGTGCATGCAGAGGACGGGGCCGTGGCCAAGGTGAAAATGTGCCACAACCAACAGCCACATCTTCTCGCTCCCACTTCTTGACCGAATTATTAGGGAAGCACAGAACAACACCAGTATTGCGAACTGATCAGTGTGAACAGGTTATTAATTGGATAGCAGATAATACTTCCAGTTACCTGGGCACCACCACCTCCGGTCTGTCTTCCACACGGTCAAATCTTAGTAGCCATGAGTCTCGACCGCATACTCCTCCTCACCCTGATGCTCCTTCCTCCCACCATGCCGAGTGTCGTCAGACTGCAACTGATCCCACACTTGGACACTCTGAAGAGCTGTTCACTGGTCCATTTCCAGATTTGTGCCCCTCGCCTGCTCCGCTTGAAGTGGTGGAAGAGGAGATCCCATGTAGCGATGCCCAAATATTTGAACAGCCACGGCCACAGGAAGTCGATGCTGGCAATTTGTCACAAGAGGTGGACGATGACAAGACGCAATTGCCAGGAAGTGAGGAGGAGGATCGTGGTGCGCAAGTGGAAGAGGAGGAGGTGGTGGATGATCTAGTAACTGACCCAACGTGGCAGGAGGACATGCAGAGCAAGGCCAGCAGCACACAGGGTGAGGGAGGCAGAGTACCCCAACAGGCAGGAAGAAGCAATGTGGTGGCCGCACACAGAAGTCGGGCAACAGTTCCCCGTAACACCAACATGAGGGACGTTGCCAGTACAACTTGTAGGTCTTCCAGAGTCTGGAATTTTTTTAAAGACTCTGCTGATAACCACAAAAAGTACATTTGTACCACCTGCCATGCCAGCATCAGCAGGGGTGACAAAACTACCAGCCTGACCACCACCAGCATGATCAGGCACATGGCAGCAAAGCACCTGACTTTGTGGGGCGAACCCTAGGGTTCACGACCAGTGTCAGCGGGAGTCACCACTGCTTCTTCTGCTGTTGTGCGTGCAATAGAACCCCCTGTTGTGTGTGCAAGGCAATTCCCTGTCCATACTGCATGCAAAGATTCCCCCTCCTCTCAGTCTTCACTTGTTATGGCAGTTTCTCAAGAAACAGCATCAACGTCCACGTCCATGTCCCACCGAAGCGTTCAATTGTCCATATCCCAGACCTTTGAAAGAAAGCGGAAATTCGCAGCTAACGCCCCACAGGCCACAGTCCTAAATTCGCACATTTCACGACTGCTTGCGTTGGAAATGCTGCCTTTTAGGCTGGTGGAGATGGAATCCTTCCGCAACCTTATGGCGGTGGCCGTCCCTCGGTACTCGGTCCCCAGCCGACACTATTTTGCCCGGTGTGCCATCCCCGCACTACACAAGCAAAAAACATCTGCCGTGCCCTCAACAACGCAGTTACTGGGAGATTCCACCTGAAAACGGACACGTGGAAAAGTGCTTGTGGCCAGGGACGGTATATCTCCCTGACGGCACACTGGGTAAACTTAGTGGATATATAAAGAAGGTAAAATCCGGTGCCACATGCGATAAATCCTTTTATTCCAAAAATAAAAATCACAACATGTCCCTTGTTTTTTTTTCAGTAAGTTTATATCTGAATATTCTATGTGAATTCGTTGCACGCAAATCTTGTCTAAGTGGGAGTTAATATCCTAATTTGTATACTAATCTATCACACATGTTTAGGGGTGGTCACAGTTTTTATTATAAATGTGTTGTTTTTTAATTCATTTGTATACTGACGATTAAGGGGCTGTGTCCTCGAAACGCGTCCGGTTGTTCCCCTCCTAGGGACATGTTGTGATTTTTATTTTTGGAATAAAAGGATTTATCGCATGTGGCACCGGATTTTACCTTCTTTATATATCCCTGCAAGTGTATGCTGGACACTAATCCGTGAGCCTGGGATTAATGTGAGTATCAGGTGATATGAGCTAATTATCTTTTTTCAGTCTAAACATAGTGGAAGCCGGGACCCAGTCGGACCTTGGTACGGAACACATCCTCCCCACACCGAGGATTGCGGGCCCTATGTCAGTCAGAGTTGCCCCCACAGTGTACAGCTCTTGCGCATCATCCTCCTCCTCCTCCTCATGTTCAGCCTCCATCTCAGGTATCACCACATCAGTTACAAGCTGGAAGCACTGCAGTACTGCCTCCGCCAAGCGGCAACAAGCTGTGCTGAAACTCATAAGCTTAAGTGAGAAACCTCACACTGCTTGTGAGTTGTGGACAGCTGTGAAAGGGCAGGCAGATCTGTGGCTGAGACCGCTGAACCTACATCCAGGCATGGTCGTGTGTGGCAATGGCCGTAACCTGGTAGCGGCTCTGAGGCGAGGCGAGATCACAGACGTACCATGCTTGTCTCATGTGCTTAACCTCGTGGTTCAGCGGTTTCTTAAATCGTAACCCGAGTTGCCAGATCTGCTCGTGAAAGTACGCCGCCTGTCAGCTCATTTTCGCAAGTCGGCTACAGCTTCCGCCGCCCTTGCTGTGTTGCAGCAGCGTTTGCAGCTTCCGTCACACCGACTGGTGTGTGATGTCCCCACATGTTGGAACTCTACCCTCCACATGTTGCAAAGGATTTGAGAGCAGAAGAGAGCAGTTGTGGAATATCAGCTGCAAAAAGGCCGTTGATATTCAGGTCAGACTCTACACATAAGACCTCAGGAGTGGACCTGGATGTCTGACATATGTACTACCATCTCGACAAACTTTGAGGAGTCCACCAAGATGGTGAGTGGCGATGACGCCATCATTAGCATCAGCATTCCACTTGTCTGTCTTTTGCAACGCTCTCTGCAGAGAATTAAAGACGAGGCATTGCAGCCAGAGTATGATGAGATGGATCAAGAAGTCGTAGCGGTCGATTACACACAGCCCAGCCTCATCTCATCCAAATGTGCATTGGGGGACCATGAGGGAGAGGAGGAAGAACAGGTGCTTGTATCATGTGCTGTAGATGGTAGTACCTGTACAACTGTCATACCGTCGGTTCAGCGTGGGTGGCCTGAGGACAGGGGGGAGGAGGAGGAGGAGGAGGAGAGCATGGTCAGTCGTCATCTTGGTGAGGACACAGAAGTCTTGCCCGTTACCAGTCTGGCACGCATGGCTGACTTTATGTTACGCTGCCTTAACCGTGACCCTCGCATTGTCAAAATGTTGGGTGACAGTCAGTACTGGTTGGTGACACTTTTAGACCCCCGCTACAAGGAGAACTTTCACTCTCTTAATCCTGAAGTGGAGAGGTCTACAAAAATGGGGCAGTACCAGAAGGCCCTTGCTGCAGAACTGTTAAAAAAATTCCCATCTGAACACTCTTGCGGCAGAGGTCACAGTTCGTTGCCCAACCAAGGAGTACATGCGAGAGATTCGCAACTCCAATCCAGCAGGGGCAGGGGAACACTGTCAACGTTCTGGGACAGTTTTCTCAGACCCTCCCTTCGGACAAACCCTGAGGCGCGGGGTACTCTCACAAGAAGTGGAAAGTTTCAAAAGATGGGGAGGGAGTACCTTGCCGACCGTACCAGCGTCCTCCGTGATTCCTCTGTGCCTTTTAATTATTGGGTATCCAAGCTGGACACTTGGAATGAACTCGCTCTTTACGCCTTGGAGGTCCTGGCCTGCCCTGCCGGTAGCGTGTTATCGGAGCGTGTTTTTAGTGCCGCTGGGGGAATTTTAACTGATAAGCGCACTCGCCTGTCAACTGACAATGCTGACAAGCTGACCCTTATCAAAATGAACAAGGGCTGGATTGGGACATACTTCTCATCACCACCAAATGACAGCAGAGTAACATAAAGTCAAATCCACTGTGTTATTTCGGGAGGTGTATTCACATGCACCGCTTCACACCCACACATGGGTATACACTTCCTCATTTCGGCTGTTTTATGTTTTTCTCCTTATCCCCAGCCTCTACCACCACTATACCAGCAGGGAGACCAGGTCCATGTTGCCATTATTGAAAGTTCCTCTGTCCATATTTTTGTCAGCTTTTGCTTGGAAGGCATAAGCAAAGACTGTGGGAGACCCACTCCCCAATAATGGGAATAATGTTTGTAATATGCTGTACTGCATGGCTCATGTAAGGGGCATTGCAAGTTCCTCTGTCCAAATTTTTGGTAGCTTTTGCTCGGAAGGCATAAGCAAAGGCTATGGGAGACCAACTCCCCAATAATGGGAATAATGTTTTTAATAGATACTGTACTGTATGGCTCTTCTAAGGGGCATTAAAACAGTCTTGTTAAGGTACTGCGACCTCCACCACTTTTCCAAGGGGCATTAAAACTGTCTTGTTAAGCAACTGGGACCTCCACGTCTCTTCCAAGGGGCATTAAAACCATCTTGTTAGGCTACTGTAACCTCCACCACTTTTGCAAGGGGCATTAAAACCATCTTGTTAAGCTACTGGGACCTCCACGTCTCTTCCAAGGGGCATTAAAACTGCTTGGAAGGCATAAGCAAAGACTGTGGGAGACCCACTCCCCAATAATGGGAATAATGTTTGTAATATGCTGTACTGCATGGCTCTTGTAAGGGGCATTGCAAGTTCCTCCGTCCTAATTTTTGGTAGCTTTTGCTTGGAAGGCATAAGCAAAGACTATGGGAGACCAACTCCCCAATAATGGGAATAACGTTTTTAATAGATGCTGTACTGTATGGCTCTTGTAAGGGGCATTAAAACCGTCTTCTTAAGCTACTGCGACCTCCACCACTTTTCCAAGGGGCATTAAAACCGTCTTGTTAAGCTACTGGGACCTCCACGTCTCTTCCGAGGGGCATTAAAACCGTCTTGTTAAGCTACTGTGACCTCCACCACTTTTCCAAGGGGCATTAAAACCGTCTTGTTAAGCTACTGGGACCTCCACGTCTCTTCCAAGGGGCATTAAATCTGCTTGGAAGGCATAAGAAAAGACTATGGGAGACCCACTCCCCAATTATGGGAATAATGTTTGTAATATGCTGTACTGCATGGCTCTTGTAAGTGGCATTGCAAGCTCCTCCGTCCTTAGTTTTGGCAGCTTTTGCTTGGAAGGCATAAGCAAAGACTATGGGAGACCCACTCCCCAATAATGGGAATAATGTTTGTAATATGCTGTACTACATGGCTCTTGTAAGGGGCATTGCAAGATCCTCCGTCCTTAGTTTTGGCAGCTTTTGCTTGAAAGACATAAGCAAAGACTATGGGAGACCCACTCCCCAATAATGGAAATAATGTTTTTAAGATGCTGTACTGTATGGCTCTTGTAAGGGGCATTAAAACCGTCTTGCTAAGCTACTGGGACCTCCACGTCTCTTCCAAGAGGCATTATAACCATCTTGTTAAGCTACTAGGACCTCCACGTCTCTTCCGAGGGGCATTAAAACCGTCTTGTTAAGCTACTGTGACCTCCACGTCTCTTCCGAGGGGCATTAAAACCGTCTTGTTAAGCTACTGTGACCTCCACGTCTCTTCCGAGGGGCATTAAAACCGTCTTGCTAAGCTACTGTGACCTCCACCACTTTTGCAAGGGGCATTAAAACCATCTTATTAAGCTACTGCGACCTCCACCACTTTTCCAAGGGGCATTAAAACTGTCTTGTTAAGCTACTGTGACCTACACGTCTCTTCCAAGGGGCATTCAAACCGTCTTGTTAAGCTACTGGGACCTCCACGTCTCTTCCGAGGGGAATTAAAACCGCCTTGTTAAGCAACTGTGACCTCCACGTCTCTTCCTAGGGGCATTATAACCGTCTTCTTAAGCTACTCTGACCACCACGTCTCTTCCGAGGGGCATTAAAACCGTCTTGTTAAGCTACTGTGACCTCCACGTCTTTTTCGAGGGGCATTAAAACCGTCTTGCTAAGCTACTGTGACCTCCATCACTTTTCCAAGGGGCATTAAAAGCATCTTGTTAATCTACTGCGACCTCCACCACTTTTCCAAGGGGCATTAAAACTGTCTTGTTAAGCTACTGTGACCTCCACCACTTTTCCAAGGGGCATTAAAACTGACTTGTTAAGCTTCTGCGACCTCCACCACTTTTCCAAGGGCCATTAAAACCATCTTGTTAAGCTACTGTGACCTCCACGTCTCTTCAAAGGGGAATTAAAAGCGTCTTCTTAAACCACTCTGAACTCCAAAGCTCTTCCAAGTGGCATTGAAATGTTGTTTTTAATTACCTCTAACCTCCACGACTCTTCTAACGGGCATTGAATTTTATCCTAATTTTAGTCAGCTTTTGCTTTTTCAATGCAAAGGCGAAAACTAAGGGAGACCCACTCCACAATAATGGGTAGAAGGTTTTTAGTATGCTGTTATCCATGTCTGTTTCAAGGGGAATTGCAGTTCCACATAATTTTTGGAAAGCCTTCCATTCACTGCTTAGGCCAACAGTGTACAGGAGACCCAGTTGCTATAAATGGAAAAAACGGTTTAGTTAAGGCCCTCTGACCTCCATGTAATTTCCAAGGGGCATTGGAGTGCCTCGAAATTTTTGGTAGGCATTGCACTCACTGTATGCCCTATAACTGTGTAGCCAAACTTCTCCTTTTGCTACAGAAACATATCCTACAAGACATATGTGCTTTACTGGCCTGATATTGATGTGAATGGTCCCTGTTCCTCCTGCTCTTTCTCCTTTGCCACCACCTCATCCATCATTTATCACCTGAAGCTTTATTTTAACGGGAGTCATAGAACTGGGATAGTAGCAGCAAAACATCCAGCAATCCTCGGAGGAGGTAGAATATGCGCCAAAACGCTGACCACCTCAGGCCTAGCCGCTACTATATACATGCGCTTGCATTCCAAGAAAACAAAGCAGATGCTAACTTCTATCATCATCATCATGCTCCTCACCTTGGCACTCTCAACTCCCCTGATGGAGAAGCCAGGGCTCACCGGAGGAGTCTGGTTCTCTGGTGGGCTCGTCCAATGCTGCCCTAAAGCAGGCCAGGCTAAGAAAAGTGTGTGGGAACGTGACAGGAGAAATAGGGGCGGCTGGGGACTGTTTATGGACACCCGGCCGCCCCAGGCGGCTGGGACCCTGTGTGGACACCCGGCCGCAGGGTGGCTGGGGACCAAGTATGGACACCCGGCCGCCCCCTGGCGGCTGGGGACCGAGTGTGGACACCCGGCCACTGGGCGGCTGGGGACTGAGTATGGATACCAGGCCGCCAATGCAGCCATGACGTGGTGGCCAGATTCCGCCTCCACATGCCTAAAAGGCCCAATTTAAAGTGCAAGGAAGCAAGCAGTATGGTATTGCAGCCTGGGGGTGGGTGGGTGCCAGGCTGCATACTAGCGCTTGCATTGCAAGGAATGGGAGAGGTACAATTGAACACTGCCCTGGGACAAGGACTTGAATGGGGATAGATACAAGTCTGCAATGACAGGTGCAGGGTGGGAGGCATCTTCGCATGTACCATGAACAGGGGTTTGGCATGCACACACTACAGTGGAATAGGCTGTCCTTCCCACTAAATGCACTGGGGAGGGCACAGGTAATGTTTTGGTATGCGCGCTTAATCTTATGTATAAGGCGCACCGGGACCGAGTATGGATATCTCGCTGCCGAAGCAGCCATGAGGTAGTGGCCAGCTTCTGCCTCCTCCAAACTAAAAGGCCCAATTTCAAGTGCAAGCTAGCAGTATGGTATTGCAGCCTGGGGGTGGGTGGGTGACAGGCTGCACACTTACGCTTGCATTCCAAGAAAACAAAGCAGATGCTAACTTCTATCATCATCATCATGCTCCTCACCTTGGCACTCTCAACTCCTCTGATGGAGAAGCCAGGGCCCACCCGAGGAGTCTCTGGTTGTCTGGTGGGCTCGTCCAATGCTGCTCTAAAGCAGTCCAGGCTAAGAAAAGTGTGGGGAAGGTTCCCGGGACAAATAGTGGCGGCTGGGGACTGAGTATGGAGATCTCGTCGCCGACGCAGCCATGAGGTAGTGGCCAGCTTCGGCCTCCTCCAAACTAAAAGGCCCCATTTCAAGTGCAAGCTAGCAGTATGGTATTGCAGCCTGGGAGTGGGTGGGTGGCAGGCTGTACACTTACGCTTGCATTCCAAGAAAACGAAGCAGATGCTAACTTCTATCATCATCATCATGCTCCTCACCTTGGCACTCTCAACTCCCCTGATGGAGAAGCCAGGGCCCACCGGAGGAGTCTGGTTCTCTGGTGGGCTCATCCAATGCTGCCCTAAAGCAGTCCAGGCTAAGAAAAGTGTATGGGAAGGTGACAGGAGAAATAGGGACAGCTGGGGACCGTTTATGGACACCCGGCCACCCCCAGGTGGCTGGGGACCATGTGTGGACACCCGGCCACGGGGCGGCTGGAGACCGAGTATGGACACCCGGCCGCCCCCTGATGGCTGGGGACCGAGCGTGGACACCCAGCCGCCGGGCGGCTGGGGAGTGAGTATGGATACCTCGCTGCCGAAGCAGCCATGAGGTAGTGGCCAGCTTCGGCCTCCTCCAAACTAAAAGGCCCCATTTCAAGTGCAAGCTAGCAGTATATTATTGCAGCCTGTGGGTGGGTGGGTGGTTTGCTGCATGTTTGCGCTTACATTGCAAGGAATGGGGGAGGTACAATTGAACACTGCCCTGGGACAAGGACTTGCACGGGGATAGTTGCAAGTCTGCATATTCTGATGCGGCAAGGATCACTTCTGATGGGCACACTTTTAGGCAGTGACCTGGGTGTCAGAGATGCTTCCAGGGGTCTTCCCCATGCTGTTCCCATGTCTTTTCAGCACTGTATGCATGTGTCACACATCACATGGCCAGATAAGGTTGTAAAATGCTAAAATGACATTTCCCAGTGAATGCATTTGTCACGGTTGAAAGCAATACAAAAGTGCAAAAACGCATAAAAAATGCTACTTGTGAACATAGACCAAGGTGTGGAGGAGTATTTTTTTTTGGGTTATTCATTTTACCTTGTACACAAGTCTTTACCTTGGAAAGGAACTTCCTTAACATATTTCACAGGAAAGCAGTTTCAGTTTAGTTTTTGAACGTTTTATTGTGAGCCCTTTAAAGTGGCTTAATACATCTGACAACGTTGTTGACAGCAGTGACCTGGGGGTCAGAAATGCTTCCTGGGGCGACGATTCCCATGCTGTCCCCATGTCATTTGAGCACTGTCACTATCGTTTTGGCCACTTGTTAGGCTTTTAAAAGACTGCCGGGGGTGCCGCCGCAAAAATGCTCGGGTCTCCCATAGACTAACATTGGGCTCGTTGCTCGGGTCGAGCACCCGAGTATCACGGCGAGCTCGGCCCGAGCTTCGAGCACCCGAGCATTTTAGTGCTCGCTCAACACTACTGACTACCACTCCATTTTTCAATGTGCTTCACTAATACAGTAGTACAACACAATCACATTTTGCCCTTTTCCTGTCCCTACGAGGAATGAGTTGTTCGCAAAGAACTGTTATCCCAACCCAGTAAGAGTATAAAATGATGATGCTTGGCCAGCCCCCATTTTTTCTGCTGGCTGTGATATATAGGTAAGTGCGCCCAGTTGCCATAAGCCCACTCTGTGACTTTTTAGAAGTGTGTAAAATGTTCCTGGTATTTTTTTCTTTTTATCGGACTATCTGCACAAATCAAAAGGCAAACTGTTTGAATTCGTAGGGACCTACGAATTTCAGGAAATTTGACTCAAAGTTGATTCTCCACATATCAATTCAATAGTCTCTAGTTAATGTTATGTTAATATACAGGATTAGTAGGCCACTTTTGTGCACACATTGTAGAATACAGCAGTACAAAGAACTAAGCTGTGATAAATTATTTTAAGCCATTTAGTGAAACCACATACAATTAAAAGATTTCAAGTGATGTTAACAAATGTCTAATAGTAACCTTACTATCCAACATCCATCTTAGATGATCTATCCAGATGGTGTTGGCATATGGAAACCCTGAGGTTCTAACTGCAGGGTTTTAAACCACATGATATAAAAAAGTTCTGCATGCTTCACTCATAACAAAACTGACCTGAGCACAATCAGACACAATTTGCCGTCAGCTATCATCTGTTGATTTGGCTCCACATCACTAGCGATAAGCAGGCAACAGAACTTACATTTAAAGGAAAGTTTATGAGCAGTTGCAAAGGACAAGAAATTGTGAATTAAAGCTTACACATTTTAGGAACACCTGTGTTAATAGTGACCGATTTTATATTATTCTATTAATCCTACGTTATTAGCTAGTTATATATGCAATAAATAACAAGGCACTTAACACATTATTATTATTTATTTATATAGCGCCATTGATTCCATGGTGCTGTACATAAGAAAAGGTTACATACCAAAGACAGATATCACTTACAGTAAACAAACTAACAATGACAGACTGATACAGAGGGAAGAGGACTCTGCCCTTACGGGCTTACATTCTACAGGAACAGGGAAGGAGACAGTAGGTTGGGAGCGGTTGCAGTCGCTTCGGTGTTGTTGAGGTGGCAGCAAGGTTATGGCAAGCTGTAAGCTTGTTTGAAGAGATGGGTTTTCAGGTTCCGTCGAAAGGATCACAATGGGGGCTGGCCAAGCAGCACATATATTATATGTACATAAAACCTCAATATTTAAAATAAACCAAACAGGTGGAGCAAACTTTAAAGAAGCAATTCTGTCCAAGTTTTTATCCTTTTAATATATTACAGTCATTATATTATATAACACTGTGTACTTACAATTGCTCATTTTCTCTTTCTACCCAGTTAATTCTTCTTTTTTCCACTAGGTCTACGAAATCACGTGATGAAAAACTGACTAGCTGAATCCTTCAAAGCTCTATGTAGAAACAGCAGGTCTCTTTTCTCTGCATGAGTCAACCCCCACTTCAACTTCTGACCCAGCTGCTCCGCTCCACCAAGCTGCCAGGTACTTTACTGTAATGTAGAATTGTAGTTCTAATGATGAATCATGCAGGGAAAATAGACTTCCTACTTCAACATAGGGCTTACAAGGATTCAGCTAGTCTGTTTTTAATCATGTTATGTCATAGACCTAATGGAAAAGAGAATAATTAACTGAATAGAAAGGCAAAATGAGCAATTGTAAATACACAGTGCCATATAATAAGATAATTGCAATATATTAAGAGGATGAAAGTTTTGAAGGGAGCGCTTCTTTGAAAAGGTTTTCCAAGTGGTAAAAAAATGGGCACTTACCCACTTTTTTAGCAAAGAATGTTAAGGAATATTCTTTCCAGGGTAATGACTTGTATAGAAGGCAAAATAAATAAACAAAAACAAAAATGCTCCTCCACATCTTGGGCTATGTTCACACGTAGCGTTTTTGATGCGTTTTTTCACGTTTGCATTGCTTTCAACCGTAACAAATGCATTCACCAGGAAATGTCATTTTAACATTTTATAACCTTCTCTGGCCATGTGGTGTGTGAGATATCATCAGACACATCGTGTTTCATTTATGAAGGAGGGACTCTGAATGTCACAAAGCCTATTTTTATAGGGCCATCAGGCAGCCTTTACGATTCTTAGAAAGCCATCAGGCAGCTATGTTTTTTTGTTCACATTACTAGAGAGTGGGTCTCCTATACTGTTATTGCATATGCAGTAAGTGGCAGGGCTGCTCAAAAATTGGACGCACCCCAAAAACACTTTGAAAATTTGGATGCACCCCAATACTCCTTTGAAGAGACTTAGAGGAGGGCCTCCTGAAAACAATGTTCCCATTATTAGGAAGTAGGTCTCCTATTGTGTTTGCCTATGCAGTGAATGCAAGGGCTACCAAAAATTTGGAGTCACTCCAATGCCCCTTGGAAGAGATGTGGAGGTCAGAGGTCCTCTTGAAAACAATGTTCCCATTATTAGGAAGTAGGTCTCCCATTGTGTTTGCCTATGCAGTGAATGCAAGGGTTGCCAAAAATTTGGAGTCACTTCAATGCCCCTTGGAAGAGACGTAGAGGTCAGAGGGCCTCCTGAAAACAATGTTCCCATTATTAGGAAGTAGGTCTCCTATTGTGTTTGCCTATGCAGTGAATGCAAGGGCTGCCAAAAATTTGGAGTTACTCCAATGCCCCTTGGAAGAGATGTGGAGGTCAGTGGTCCTCCTGAAAACAATGTTCCCATTATTAGAAAGTGGGTCTCCAATTGTGTTTGCCTATGTAGTGAATGAAAGGGTTGCCAAAAATTTGGAGGCACTCCAATGCCCCTTGGAAGAGACATAGAGGAGGGCCTCCTGAAAAGAAATGTTCCCATTATTAGGAAGTGGGTCTCCCATTGTGTTGGCCTATGCAGTGAATGCAAGGGCTGCCAAAAATTTGGAGGCACTTCAATGCCCCTTGCAAGAGACGTAGAGGAGGGCCTCCTAAAAAAATGTTCATATTATTAGGAAGTGGGTCTCCCATTGTGTTTGCCTATGCAGTGAATGCAAGGGCTGCCAAAAATTGGGAGGCACTCCAATGCCCCTTGGAAGAGACGTGGAGGTCAGAGGGCCTCCTGAAAACAATGTTGCCATTATTAGGAAGTGGGTCTCTCATTGTGTTTGCCTATGCAGTGAATGCAAGGGTTGCCAAAAATTTGGAGGCACTCCAATGCCGCTTGGAAGAGACGTAGAGGAGGGCTTCCTGAAAAAAAATGTTCCCATTATTAGGAAGTGGGTCTCCCATTGTGATTGCCTATGCAGTGAATGCAAGGGCTGCCAAAAATTGGGAGGCACTCCAATGCCCCTTGGAAGAGACGTGGAGGAGGGCCTCATAAAAAAATGTTCCCATTAGAAAGGAGCGAGTTTCCTATACTTGTAATGCTCATGCACTAAGTGTATGGACTGACAAACATTTACCCCTGGGGGGTATACGTGAACATACAGTATAAAAATGTTTTTTACGGGCATCAAAACCACCCTTTAAAAAAATTATGTGGGTGTTGGTTCACGGACCACGGTCACCCTGGTGATATGGTGGTGGAGGATGAGGATGAGGAGAAGGAGGAGAACTAAAGCAAATAGCCAAAATCAAGAAGCGTATATCCATGTGTGGGTGTGAAGAGGTGCATGGGAATACACCTCCCAAAAAAAGAAACTGGATTTGAGTTTATTTTATGCTGCTATCATTCGGTGGTGTTGAGAAGTCTGGCCCAATCCAGCCCTTGTTCATTTTTATAAGAGTCAGCCTGTCAGCATTTTCAGTAATGATTCCACCAGCGGCACTAAAAACCCGCTCTGATAAAACGTTGGCGGCAGGGCAGACCAGGACCTCCAAGGTGTAGAGAGCCAGTTCATTCCATGTATCTAGCTTGGATACCCAACAATTATACTGCACAGAGGAATCACGGAGGATGTTGGTATAGTCGGCAAGGTACTCCCTCAGCATCTTCCCAAACTTTGCACTCCTTGTGAGAGTACCCCATGCCTCAGGTCTTGTGCGATGGGAGGGTCCTAGAAAATTCTCCCAGAACTTTGACAGTGTTCCCCTGCCTCTGCTGGATTGAAGTTGTGTCTCTCTTGCCTGTACTCCTTGGTTGTCCAACGAACTGTGACCTCTGCCGCCAGCGTTTTCAGATGAGTATTTTTTTAATAGTTCCGCAACAAGGGCCTTCTGGTACTGCCCCATTTTTGTAGACCTGTCCGCCTCAGGAATAAGAGACATACAGTTCCCCTTGTAGCGTTGGTCTAGAAGTGTCACCAACCAGTAATGACTGTCACCCAAAATTTTGAGAACGCGAGGGTCATGGGAAAGGCAGCATAACATAAACTCAGCCATGCATGCCAGACTGCCAAGAGGATGACTGACCATGCTTTACTCCTCCTCTCTGTCCTGTGGCCATCCACACTGAACAGATGGTATGACAGTTGTGCAGGTAGTACCGTTTATAGCGCATGAAACTAGCTCCTGTTCTTCCTCCTCCTCCTCATTGTCACCCAATCCACGTTGGGATGAGATGAGGCTGGGCTGAGTGTAATCACCCTGTATGGTTCCTTGCTCCATCTCATCGTGCTCCGCCTGCAATACATCCTCTTTGATTGTGAGCAGAAAAGCATTTCAGAAGATAGAGAAGCAGGATGGTGATGCTAATTATGGCGTCATCGCCGCTCATGTTCTTGATGGAGTCCTCAAAGATTTGGATGATGGTACATAAGTCTGACTTCCATGTCCACTCCTGAGGTCTTATGTGTGGAGTCTGAACTGAATACTTACGGACTTGTTGATGCTGGTACTCAACAACTGCCCTCTTCTGCTCAAAAATCCTTCCCAACATCTGCAGTGTAGAGTTCCAACGAGTGGGGACATCACACACCAGTCTGTGAGCCGGAAGCTGCAAACGCTGCTGTACACGGCAACGGCGGCGGAAGCTGTAGGTGACTTTCTAAAATGGGCACATAGGCTCCAGGTAGGGTTTGTAAAACCCCTGAACCACGAGGTTAAGCACATGGGCCAGGCATAGTACGTGTGTGAGTTTGCCTCGCCTCAGAACTGCCACCAGGTTACAGCCATTGTCACAAACGACCATGCCTGGCTGTAGGTTCAGCGGTGTGAGCCACAGATCTATCTACTCTTTCAGAGCTGTCTACAACTCTTCAGCATTGTGCAGTTTGTCACCTAAGCATATTAGCTTCAGCACAGCCTGTTGCCGCTTGGCCGAGTCAGTGCTGCAGTGTTTCCAGCTTGTGACTGATGTGGTCATTTCGGAGATGGAGGCTGAAGAGGAGGAGGAGGCTGAGGAGGATAAGATGCAGGAGCTGTAGACTGTGGGGGCAACCCTGATTGACCTAGGGCCCCCAATCCTTGACGTCGGGAGGACGTGTTCTGTCTCAAGGTCCGACTGGGTCCTGGCTTCCACTATGTTAACCCAGTGTGCCGTCAGCTAGATGTACCATCCCTGCCCACAAGCACTAGTCAAATATCTGTGGTTAGGTGGACTTTCCCCGTAACTGCGTTGTTGAGGGCACGGCTAATGTTTTGGGACATGTGCTTGTGTAATGCGGGGACAGCACACCGGGAGAAATAGTTGTGGCTGGGGACCGAGTACCGAGGGACAGCCGCTGCCATCAGTCTGCGGAATGCTTCCGTCTCCACGAGCCTAAAAGGCAATATTTTGAGCGCATGCAGTCATGAAATGTTACTAGTGTGGTCTGTGGGGAGTTGGCTGCATATTTGCGCTTGCATTCCAAGGACTGGGGTATGGACAACTGAACGCTGTGCTGGGAGAAGGACTTGAACGTGCTTCCTGATGCTGCTACTTTAGAGTGCGCAACAACAGGTGCAGGGCAGAAGACAACTTCGCATGCACCATGGACAGGGGATTGTCTTGCATGCACAACAGCGGAAGAAGCAATGGTGCCACCTGCAGACATTGTTACTGGACCCTGGGGTTTGGCCCACAAAGTCGGGTGCTTTGCTGCCATGTGCCTGATCATGGTGATTGTGGTCAGGCTGGTCGTTTTGCCACCCCTGCTGATGCTGGCCTGGCAGGTGGTGCAAATGGCCTTTTTGGGGTTATCGGCAGAGTCTTTAAAAAACAACCAGACTCGGGAAGACCTAACAGTTGTACTGGCAACTTCCTTATTGTTGGTGTTACGGGAAGCATTTGCCTGCCTTCTGTCTGCGGCCACCACACTGCTTTTTCCTGCTTTTTGAGGTGCTCTTTCTCCCTCCCCCTGTGTGCTTCTGTCCTCACTCTGCATGTCCTCTTGCCAAGTTGGGTCAGTTACTATATTATTCACCACCTCGTCTTCCACTTCCACACCCTTTTCCTCCTCCTGACTTTCTGGCAATTGTGTCTCATCATTGTCCAAATCTTGTGACACTTTCCCACCATCGCCTTCATGTGACCATGGCTGCTCAAATATTTGGGCATCGCTACACATGATCTCCTCTTGCCCTGCTTCAAGTGGACCGGGCGAGAGGCCTGAATCTATAAATGGAAAAGTGAACAGCTCTTCAGAGTGTCCAAGAGCGGGATCAGTTGTCTCTGGGCACTCGGCATGGTGGGAGGAAGGAGGATCAGGGTGAGGAATATGCGGTCCAGACTCACGGCTACTGAGACTAGACCGTGTGGAAGACAGGGTGGTGGTGGTGGTGGCTAAGTGACTGGAAGCATTATCTGCTATCCAACCAACAACCTTTTGACACTGCTCTGGGTTCAATAGTGGTGTTGGGACAGAAAGGTCAGGCGAGAAGATGTGGGTGTTTGTTGTGGCACAATTTCAGCTTGCCCATGGCCTTGTCCTCAGCCTCTGCATGCACAATTACCATCACGTCCAGTTCTCCATTCCTTGCCACATGCCTTGCCCATTTTAAATGGAGTACAGTATCTTCTACGCTCACTACAAATGACTGAGTTTGGAGCGAACTTATATGTGATCCTTGTGATGGAGAATACAGAGTTTTAAATACCTGGCCTATAGGTAAGTAGTTTGAACAGCAAACTGGTGTGAATTGCTTCACTGACACACTAAAGGAAATTTTTAATGGAGACCAGAAATGGCAGTATTTTCTGACAACGTATATGTGATCCGTGTGACGGAGAAAACAGGGTTTTCAACACCTGGCCTGTAGGTAAGTAGTTTGAACAGCAAACTGCTGTGAATTGCTTCACTGACACACTAGAGGAAATTTTTAATGGAGGCCTGAAATGGCAGTATTTTCTGACAACGTATATGTGATCCGTGTGACAGAGAAAACAGGGTTTTCAACACCTGGCCTGTAGGTAAGTAGTTTGAACAGCAAACTGCTGTGAATTGCTTCACGGACACACTAAAGGAAATTTTTAATGGACGCTAGAAATGGCAGTACTTTCTGACAACGTATATGTGATCCGTGTGACGGAGAAAACAGAGTTTTAAATACCTGGCCTGTCGTAAGTAGTTTGAACAGCAAACAGCTGTGAATTGCTTCACTGACACACTGAAAGAAATGTTTAATGGAGGCCAGAAATGGCAGCATTTTCTGACAACGTATATATATGATCCGTGTGACGGAGAAAGCAGAGTTTTAAATACTTGGCCTGTAGGTAAGTAGTTTGAACAGCAAACTGCTGTGAATTGCTTCACTGACACACTGAAAGAAATATTTAATGGAGGCCAGAAATGGCAGCATTTTCTGACAACGTATATATGATCCGTGTGACGGAGAAAACAGAGTTTTAAATACTTGGCCTGTAGGTAAGTAGTTTGAACAGCAAACTGCTGTGAATTGCTTCACTAACACACTAAAGGAAATTTTTAATGGAGGCCAGAAATGGCAGTATTTTCTGACAACGTATATGTGATCCACTTGACAAGAGAAAACAGAGTTTTAAATAGCTGGATTTTTAGCGCTGTAATATAGAAAGGACCTGGCTGTATTCTGCAGTGCCAACAAGCAAATAGCGCAGATAAACAGTGTTCTCTGGATTGCTTTTTAAGCAAATATTGAGGATTAAGATCCAAAGAAAAGTATTCCTGGCCCCTGAGACCTGGGCCTTTGTATAGAAATATCTAACAGCACTAGAAGGCAGAATTAGAATGGAGCCTCTTGTGCTATATGCACTGCAGTCTGCTATATACCCTGCCTGCCTGCCTGCCTATATACACTGCCTGCCTGATATCTGTGCAGATGGATTAGTTAGTCCTCAAAAGGACTGTTTGTTAAGATGGATATGTGTAATGTACGGTTTTTCTCCCTACACTACCTAATACACAAGCAAATCTCTCCCTGATGCAGCAGCACCTCTCCCTACATAGTCTAATTCTGGAGTGACTGTGACTAACATGGCGGCGCCAGGTCTTATATAGACCTGATGACGCTGTGCGGCCAGCCATTCACTGTAATGCCACAACCAACATGGCTACAGCATTACAGTGAGTGGCAGGCAATCCCTGCATGTTGTTTGACGCTCTAAAGAGCGCCAAACATGCAGGGAGGGGACCCAAGCTCCCGCCGAGCAACCCCGGAAATACTCGGCGAGTGCCGAGCATCTCGAGTAGTGAGATGCTCGGGTGAGCACCGAACAGTAGCGAGCATGCTCGCTCATAACTAGTGGTAAGATGTGGTCTGGTCACGGTGTGGTAGTATTTGCTGCTTGTATTTGGTATTATTTGGTCGCTATATGCTGGTAATATGTGATCTGGTCATGGCGTGGCAGTATTCGTCCCTTTTGCATGGGGTATTATTGGTGTTGGTATAGTGGATTGTGTTCTGTATGGCGGTCATTTGTTCTCGCTGAAATGAACTAGGAGAAGATTATTTCCATCAGGCCTCAGCCCCACTATTAGTATTTGGTCAGTATTCAGTCAATATTTTTTCTCAGGAGTGGGTGATAAATGCAGAATTGGTGCACTTGTTTCTGTTATTCCTTTTCTCTGATTGCTCTTCACCTGGTTTTGGCTTCCACGCCTGAGAAAAAATACTGACCAAATAGTGATAGTGGGGCGTGGCCTTAGAGATTAAATACTTGGACAAGGCGGCAGAGATGCACTTACAGAGGTTTTCTGGTGAAAACAAGTAATCACCTCTCCACAGGATCAGTGATAACTAGTGTTGAGCGAGTATGTTCTATTAACCCTTTCGCCAAGTATGCTCGGGCCGAGCTGCTCGGTGATATGTTTGAATCGCTCCCCTGTTCATGATTTGCAACTGTTTGACAGTTTTAGTACATGCAAGGAATGTCTATTTCTTACACATTCCTCAGATGTAATAAAGCTGTCAAACAGTTGCAAATCATGCACACGGGAGTGATTCAAACATATCACCGAGCAGCTGTAAAGACTCAGCTCTGCCCAAGCATACTCGGAACAGAACATACTCGCTCAACACTAGTGATAACTTGTTGATTGGTGGGGGTCTGACTGCTGAGACCCAATCAGCAGAATGTGCAGCTTTTCTCCCCATTAAACTGGAGCAGCACGTGCGACTCAAACACTTATCCATTTATTCCTTCAGTGGCTGCGAGCGCTGCTCTTGTTTTTTTTTTTGGAAGGCCCAAAGAGAATGAATGAGGCTGCGGTCAGACACCCGACCTGCCACTCCATTTTAAAATGGGGATAAGTGTCCTGTCACAGATAAAACTTCCCCATTCTTCCAATCAGTGCGGTTTGAAATGGTCGGACCGAAACGATCAATAAGTTATCACCAATTCTGTGGAGCCCATGAATCGGTGATAATTTGTTTTAACCAAAGAAACCAAACCAAAGTTTGTACTGACACATTTCAGCAACACAGAAGCAATGCTATCTACAATTATGTTTCTCTGGTATGACTCATACTCTAAATGATACATGTCAAACTTAGGCCTGTGGGCCAAATCTGTCTGGCACTGTAATTATATTTGGCCAGAGAGGAAATACCCAATGTCTACTAGAGCTGGCTCGCTCTAGTAGACAGCGCAAGCAAATACCACTAATAAATACCTCATGTCCTCCTACTCTATCACAATATGCCATCATGCTCGCACCAATGATGTGGAGAGACTGTCGCCTCCCCTGTACATGCCACCAACACCTCACATCACTCTCTGCACTTTACCAGTGCAAGGTAAAGTCTAAAAGGCTGCGAACAGGAAACAGGTGGAGGAAGACTGCAAAGAGGTCGATGATCACTTATGCCAAACTTATACTGGACTCCTTGTAAGTAATCTGGGGGCATGGAGAACTTACCATGTATCCTATTTACTTGTATTGTACAGATAGCTGCATCTGATGATCAGATGTCATTGCTGACACATGTACAGGTAGTGCCCACTTACACCACATCCAATAAATGTTTATGGCAGAACATGGCACTGTATGATATTACATTGCTGACAGCACAACAGCTAGTGATGAGCGAACATACTCGCAAGTACTCGGTACTCGCCCGAGCATCTAAGTACTCGAGATGCTCGGAGCTCGCCCAGAACTTGCGAGATGCTCGGGCGGATGCTCGGGTCCCCTCCCGGCATGTTTGGTGCTCTTTAGAGCGCCAATCAACATGCAGGGATTGCCTGCCACTCACTGTAATGCCGCAGCCCTGTTGGTTGTGGCATTACAGTCATTGGCTGGCCGCAAAGCGTCATCAGGTCTATATCAGACCTGGCGAAGCTGTGCTCGTCAGTCTATTCCGTAATCAGGCAGTGTAAGGAGAGGTGCTGCTGAGCTAGTGAGAGATTTGGTTGTGTATTAGTTAGTTAGTTAGTTAGTAAGTAAAGCCGAATAAAGACTTGCGTCCATCAAGTTCGACCTGTTAGTTCTGTAATTGCTAAAGTTGATCCAGAGGAGGGCAAAAACCCCAAATGATTTAGCCAATCTTCACCTGAGGAAAAATTCCCTCCCGACTCTGAAACCAGCAGTCAGAATAAATCACTGTATCAACCTACTATTTTATTTTATTTTTAAGTATATGCTGAAATCTGCCTGGTAGCTAGAAAAGCATCCAGTCCCCGCTTGAACTGGTTTAGTGAATCCGACATTACCGTCTCCTCACTCAGTGAATTCCATATTCTCACTGCTCTTACCGTAAAGAACCCCTTCCTATGCTGGTGCTGAAACCTTTTCTCTTCCAGTGTTAGTGAACGCCCTCTTGTTACCGTAATATCCCTCCTTTTGAACAAATCCCGGGCAAGGTCTCTATACTGTCCCCTAACATATTTGTACACATTTATTATGTCCCCCCCCCTCAACCTTCTCTTTTCCAGGCTGAATAGTCCTAGTTTTGCCAACCTCTCTGGGTATTGCAGTCCCTCCATTCCCTTTATTAATTTTGTTGCCCTCCTTTGTACCTTTTCAAGCTCATTTATATCCTTTCTATATATTGGGGCCCATAACTGAGCACAGTATTCCAAGTGTGGTCTGACCAGTGCTTTGTACAGTGGAAGAACAATGTTCTCATCCTTTGCAGCTATACCTCTTCTGATACATCCCATTACCCTGTTTGCCCTTACAGCAGCCGCCTGACTTTGGGCACTCCAATTTAGTTTGCTATCAATCAAGATGCCCAAGTCCTTCTCCATCTCTGAATTCCCCAATGATTTCCCATTCAGTGAGTACTGGTGACTTCCATTTTTCCTTCCCATATGTATGACCTTACATTTCTCCTCGTTAAACCTCATTTGCCATTGAATGCTCCACCTAACCAGCTTATCCAAATCCCTCTGTAGGTCTGCACTGTCCTCTTTTGTATTAATTGTTTTACATAACTTTGTGTCATCTGCAAATATTGATATTTTACTATTTATCCCGTTGACTATGTCGCTAATAAAGATATTAAATAACATTGGGCTAGTACAGACCCCTGTGGTACCCCACTAGTGACGCTTACCCAATCTGAGTATATTCCATTTATAACCACCCTCTGCCTTCTATCCTTTAGCCAGTTAGCTACCCACTTGCAGACATTTTCCTCCAGCCCCATCATTCTCATTTTGTATACCAACCTATTATGTGGCACGCTATCGAACGCTTTTGAGAAGTCGAGATACACGACATCCACTGGTTCCCCCTGATCTACTCGAGAGCTAACCTCCTCGTAGAAGTCAATCAGGTTTGTTTGGCAGGAGCGATTCCTCATGAATCCATGTTGGTTCGGGGTTAATAGATTATTAGCATCAAGATGCTCCATGATTGCCTCATTAATAAAGCCTTCAAAAATTTTGCCCACAAAGGACGTCAGACTCACCGGCCGATAGTTTCCGGCGTCACTTTTCACTCCCTTTTTGAATATTGGCGCTACATTCGCCTGTCGCCAATCAAGTGGCACAGACCCAGTCTCAACAGAGTCCTTAAATATAAGATATAACGGTCTGTCTATCACATTACTTAGTTCCCTTAGTACCCGTGGGTGTATGCCATCAGGTCCTGGGGATTTGGTTATTTTAATGTTACTGAGGCGTTTCTGTACCCCAGCTTGGGTTAGATTTGTCATACTTAGTGGAGGATTAAGTTTGTCACTTCTCATTTCTCCTGTTAGTTCTTTTTCCTTTGTGAAAGTTGACGAAAAAAATTTATTTAATAGATTAGCTTTATCCTCATCTTTCTCTATGATTTTGCCTTCATCACTTTTTATCGGTCCAATATTATCCGATTTAATCCTTTTACTATTTATATACGTAAAGAACAGTTTGGGATTTGATCTACTTTCCCTAGCAATACGTCTCTCTGTTTCCTCCTTCGCTATTTTTATTTGTTTTTTGCAGGTTCTCGTTTTTTCCTTGTAACACATTAGTGCCTCCTTACTGTTTTCCTGTTTTAATCTCTTGAATGCCTCTTTTTTGCTATTTAACGCCCCTTTTACGTTCTTGTTCAACCATATTGGTTTCCTCTTATTTCTGGCCCTTTTATTCCCATACGGTATATACCTCTCGCACTGAGTATTCAGATTTCTTTTGAAGGTTTCCCATTTACAATTCGTATTCCATTGATTAAGAACTTTGTCCCAGTCTATAAGTTGAAGGTTTTCTTTCAGCTGATCAAACTTCGCCCTCCTAAAGTTTAATGTTTTAGTTGTTCCCTTATTGATAACCCTACTGAAGGGCATTTTGAAATTGATAATATTATGATCGCTATTACCTAGGTGCCCCCCTATCTGTACCTCAGTTATTCTATCAGGCCTATTAGTCAATATTAAGTCCAACACTGCCTTCCCTCTCGTTGGTTCCTGCACTAGTTGGGAGAGATAATTATCCTTAATATTTGTCAAGAACCTTTTTCCTTTCTGAGATCTACAGGTCTCTGTTTCCCAGTCAATATCCGGGTAGTTGAAATCCCCCATTACAATCACCTCATTATGTTTTGCTACTTTGTCTATTTGTCCTAATAGCAGTTTCTCATTCTCCTCTGTTATATTAGGTGGCTTATAGCAGACCCCAGTAATATTTTATTATTATTTTTTGCCCCCTCTATCTCTACCCACATGGACTCGACCCCCTCTTCTCCCTCTCCTATATCTTCCCTTAGTCTGGGCTTTAGACGTGACCTTACATATAAGCAGACTCCTCCGCCCTTCCCCTGTTTCCGGTCCCTTCTAAATAAACTATAATCTGTTAAATTTACCGCCCAGTCGTAGCTATCGTCTAGCCAAGTCTCTGTTATACCTATGATGTCATACCTCTCCTCCGATATAAGCGCCTGCAGCTCATCCGCCTTATTGGTCAGGCTTCTTGCGTTGGTCAGCATGCAAGATAAAACTTTGGGGTTATTTAGCATCCTATTCTTCTCTAACGATCTAACTGTACTATCCCCACCCCCCTCTCCACCCTCATTATATTCACTTCTCCCCTTCCCCCTTGCTTGCCTCACATCCCACCTATTTCCTTGGTTTCCCCCCCCCGTCTCTAGTTTAAAAACTCCTCCAACCTATTAGCCATCTTCTTCCCCAGCACCGCTGCACCCTCCCCATTGAGGTGCAGCCCGTCCCTACGGTAGAGCCTGTAGCCGACAGCGAAGTCGGCCCAGTTCTCCATGAACCCAAACCCTTCTGCCTTGCACCAACTCTTTAGCCACTTATTCACCTCCCTAACCTCCCGTTGGCGCTCCTGTGTGGCTCACGGGATTGGTAGTATTTCTGAGAAAACTACCTTGGAGGTCCTTGCCCTAAGCTTCCTACCTAGATCCCTGAAATCATTTTTAAGGACCCTCCATCTACCACTCACTTTGTCATTGGTGCCAATGTGGACCATGACCGCTGGGTCTTCGCCAGCCCCACCCAGTAACCTGTCAACCCGATCCGCGATGTGCCGGACTCGAGCGCCAGGGAGGCAGCACACTGTTCGGCGATCCCGGTCTTTGTGACAGATTGCCCTGTCTGTCCCCCTAATAATAGAGTCACCCACTACCAGGACCTGTCTAGCCTGCCCTACAATTCCCCCCTCCCCCTCATTACTGGAGCATACACTCCCCCGGCGGTCAGAGGATCTGTCGTGCTCCAATAATGCCGGTTCTGAACCAGCCTTCCTATACTTCTTCCCTCTATCCCTTCTAACTGTTACCCAGCTCCCTGCCTGTTCAGCCTGCGCTTCCCCACTAAGCTCCACCCCCAGTGTTGACCCATTGAGTGTCTGCTCGGTGAGCAGCAAACTCCGTTCCATGTTGTCGATGCTCCTCAGTACCGCTATCTGAGCACTTAGATCCAGGATTTGGGCTTCCAAGTGCACGATATGCTCACATCTCTCGCAGCAGTATGGATCCCTGAGCGGTAGCTCAGGGAATGCATACATTGCGCAAGATGTACACTGCACGGCTCCGGCCAACATGGACGTCATTCTAAATATGGGGATACAGTCAGTATATATGTACAAGTACAAAACACAATTATTTATATATAGGTGTATGGACGGGGATCAATTAGGGATGTGCAAGTGTATCGATTAGATATCGGCGCGGGATCAGTTAAGTATGGACGGGGGATCGATTAAGTATCAATTAAGTATGGACGGGGGATCAGCTGAGTGGGTCAGGTGGATTAGGTATTAGGTAGTGTAGGGAGAAAACAAGTACATTACACATATCCATCTCAACAAACAGTCCTTCTGAGGACTCATCCAGCTGCAGAGATATCAGGCAGGCAGTGTATATAGGCAGGCAGGCAGTGCATATATCAGAATGCAGTACATACAGTGGAGGCCAAAAGTATTAGCACCTCTGCAATTCTGTCAGATAATACTCAGTTTCTTCCTGAAAATGATTGCAATCACAAATTCTTTGGTATTATTATCTTCATTTAATTTGCTTGCAAGGAAAAAACACAAAAGAGAATGAAGCAAAAATCAAATCATTGATCATTTCACACAAAACTCCAAAAATGGGCCAGACAAAAGTATTGGCACACTCAGCCTAATACTTGGTTTCACAACCTTTAGCCAAAATAACTGCGAACAACCGCTTCTGGTAACCATCAATAAGTTTCTTACAATGCTCTGCTGGAATTGTAGACCATTCTTCTTTGGCAAACTGCTCCAGGTCCCTGATATTTGAAGGGTGCCTTCTCCAAACTGCCATTTTGAGATCTCTCCACAGGTGTTCTATGGGATTCAGATCTGGACTCATTGCTGGCCACCTTAGAAGTCTCTAGTGCTTTCTCTCAAACCATTTTATAGTGCTTTTGGAAGTGTGTTTTGGGTCATTGTCCTGCTGTAAGACCCATGACTTCTGAGGGAGACCCAGCTTTCTCACACTGGACCTTACATTATGCTGCAAAATATGTTGGTAGTCTTCAGACTTCATAATGCCATGCACACGGTCAAGCAGTCCAGTGCCAGAGGCAGCAAAGCAACCCCAAAACATCAGGGAACCTCCGCCATTTTGACTGTAGGGACCGTGTTCTTTTCTTTGAATGCCTCTTTTTTTTTCCTGTACACTCTATGTTGATGCTTTTTCCCAAAAAGCTCTACTTTTGTCTCATCTGACCAGAGAACATTCTTCCAAGATGTTTTAGGTTTTCTCAGGTAAGTTTTGGCAAACTCCAGCCTGGCTTTTTTATGTCTCGGGGTAAGAAGTGGGGTCTTACTGAGTATCCTACCATACAGTCCCTTTTCATTCAGACGCCGACGGATAGTACGGGTTGACACTGTTGTACCCACGGACTGCAGGGCAGCTTGAACTTGTTTGGATGTTAGTCGAGGTTCTTTATCCACCATCTGCACAATCTTGCGTTGAAATCTCTCGTCAATTTTTCTTTTCCGTCCACATCTAGGGAGGTTAGCCACAGTGCCATGGGCTTTAAACTTCTTGATGACACTGCGCACGGAAGACACAGGAACATTCAGGTCTTTGCAGATGGACTTGTAGCCTTGAGATTGCTCATGCTTCCTCACAATTTGCTTTCTCAAATCCTCAGACAGTTCTTTGGTCTTCTTTCTTTTCTCCATGCTCAATGTGGTACACACAAGGACACAGGACAGAGGTTGAGTTAACTTTAATCCATGTTAACTGGCTGCAAGTGTGATTTAGTTATTGCCACCACCTGTTAGGTGCCACAGGTAAGTTACAGGTACTGTTAATTACACGAATTAGAGAAGCATCACATGATTTTTCAAACAGTGCCAATACTTTTGTCCACCCCCTTTTCTAGGTTTGGTGTGGAATTGTATCCAATTTGGCTTTAGGACAATTCTTTTTGTGTTTTTTCATTGAAGACAAATTAAATGAAGATAATAATACCAAAGAATTTGTGATTGCAATCATTTTCAGGAAGAAACTGAGCATTATCTGACAGAATTTCAGGGGTGCCAATACTTTTGGCCACCACTGTATAGCACAAGAGGCTCCATTCCAGTTCTACCTTCTGCTGCTGTTAGACATTTCTAGACAAAGGCCCAGGTCTCAGGGACCAGGAATAATTTTTATTGGGTCTTAATCCTCATTATTTGCTTAAAAAGCAATCCAGAGAACACAGTTTTTCTGTGCCATTTGCTTGTTGGCACTGCAGAATACAGCCAGGTTCTTTCCATATTACTGCACTAAAAATCCAGCTATTTAAAACTGTGGTTTGTCCGTCACACGGATCACATATAATTGCGCTGAAAATATTGCCATTTTTGGCCTCCATTCAATTTTTTTTTCAGTGTGTCAGCAAAGTTTTTGACACTGGTTTGCTGTTCAAAATAGTTACTTACAGGCCAGGTATTTAAAACTGTGGTTTGTCCGACTCACGGATCACATATACGTTTTCGGAAAATTCTGCCATTTCTGGCCTCCATTCTAATTTTTTTCAGTGTGTCAGCAAACTTTTTCACACCGCTTTCCTGTTCATCGGTTTGCCAGGTATTTAAAACTGTGGTTTCTCCATCACACAGATTATATATAACTTCGCTCCAAATTCAGCCATTTGTGGTGAGCGTGGAAGATATTTTCCTCCATTTAAAATGGGCAAGGCACATAGCAAGGGCCGGGAAACTGACGTGATGGTGGTGGCGCATGCAGAGGCCGAGGCTGTGGGCAAGCTGAAATTGTGCCACAACAAACACCCACAGAGCAGTGTCAAAAGGTTGTTGCTTGGATAGCAGATAATGCTTCCAGTCACTTAGCCACCACCACCACCACCCTGTCTTCCACACGGTCAAGTTTCAGTAGCTGTGAGTCTGGACAGCATATTCCTCACTCTGATCCTCCTTCCTCCCACCATGCCGAGTGCCCGGAGACGACTGATCCCACACTTGGACACTCTGAAGTGCTGTTCACTTTTCCATTTATAGATTCGGGCCTCTCGCCCGGTCCACTTGACGTGGGACAAGAGGAGATCGCATGTAGCGATGCCCAAATATTTGAGCAGCCACGGTCACATGAAGGCGGGAAATTATCACAAGAGGTGGACGATAATGAGACACGATTGCCAGAAAGTCAGGAGGAGGACCAAGGTGCGGAAGTGGAAGACGAGGTGGTGGATGATATAGTAACTGACTCAACCTGGCAGGAGGACATGCAGAGCAAGGAAAGCAGCCCACAGGGGGAAGGAGGAAGAGCACCCCAACAGGCAGGAAAAAGCAGTGTGGTGGCCGCAGACAGAAGGCAGGCAACCATTCCCCATAACACCAACAAGAAGGAAGTTGCCAGTACAACTGTTAGGTCTTCCCGAGTCTGGTTGTTTTTTAAAGACTCTAACGATAACCCCAAAAATAACCATCTGCCAGTCCAGCATCAGCAGGGGTGGCAAAAGGACCAGCCTGACCACCACGAGCATGATCACGCACATGGCAGCAAAGCACTCGACTTTGTGAGTTGAACTACAGGGTCCAGGAACAGTGTCTGCGGGTGGCACCATTGCTTCTTCCGCTGTTGTGCATGCAAGCCAATCCTCTGTCCATGGTGCATGCGAAGATGCCTCCTGCCCTGCACCTGTCATTGCACACTCTCAAGTAGCAGCATTAGGAAGCATGTCCACATCCTTTTCCCAGTGCAGCATTAAGTTGTCCATACCCCAGTCCTTGGAATGCAAGCGCAAATACGCAGCCAATGCCCCACAGGCCACACTACTAAATTCCCAAATTGCGCTCAAAATGTTGCCTTTTAGGCTTGTGGAGATGGAAGCGGTCTGCAATCTGATGGCGGCGGCCGTCCCTCGGTACTCGGTCCCCAGCTGCCACTGTGCCCAGTGTGCTGTCCAAGCATTACACAAGCACGTGTCCCAAAACATTAGCCATGCCCTCAACAACGCAGTTACTGGGAAAGTCCACCTAACCTCAGACACGTGGACACGGGCTTGTGGGCAGGGACGGTACATCTCGCTGACGGCACACTGGGTTATCATAGTGGAAGCCGAGACCCAGTCGGCCCTTGGGACGGAACACGTCCTCCTGACGCCAAGGATTGCGGGCCCTAGGTCAATCAGGGTTGCCCCCACAGTCTACAGCTCCTGCACCTCATACTCCTCAGCCTCCTCCTCCTCTTCAGCCTCAATCTCCGAAATGACCAAATCAGTCACAAGCTGGAAGCACTGCAGCACTGACTCGGCCAAGCAGCAACAGGCTGTGCAGAAGCTAGTATGTTTAGGTGACAAACCGCACAATGCTGAAGAGTTGTGGACAGCTCTAAAAGAGCAGGCATATCTGTGGCTCAATCGCTGAACCTACAGCCAGGCATGATTGTGTGTGACAATGGCCGTTACCAGGTGGCGGCTCTGAGTCAAGGCGAGCTCACAGACGTACCACGCCTGGCCCATGTGCTTAACCTCATGGTTCAGCGGTTTCTCAAACCCTACCCGGAGCTGCCGGATCTGCTTGTTAAAGTACGCCGCCTGTGTGCCCATTTTAGAAAGTCACCTCGAGCTTCCGCTGCCCTTGATGTCTTTCAGCAGCATTTGCAACTTCCGGCTCACAGACTGGTGTGTGATGTCCTCACATGTTGGAACTTTGCACTGCAGATGTTGGGAAGGATTTGTGGGCAGAAGAGGGCAGTTGTTGAGTACCACCTTCAACAAGGCCGTTGATATTCAGTTCAGACTCCACACATAAGACCTAAGGAGTGGACATGGATGTCAGACATATGTACCATCCTCCAAATCTTTGAGGACTCCACCAAGATGGTGAGTGGGGATGTCGCCATAATTAGCATCACCATTCTGCTTCTCTGTCTTCTGAAATGTTCCCTGCTCAAAATCAAAGAGAATGTATTGCAGGTGGAGCACGATGAGATGGAGTGAGGAGCCATACAGGGTGATTACACACAGCCCAGCCTCATCTCATCCCAATGTGGATTGGGTGACAATGAGAAAGAGGAGGAGGAGGAGGAAGAACAGGAGCTAGTTTCATGCGCTATAGACGGTACTACCTGCACAACTGTCGTACCGTCTGTTCAGCGTGGATGGCCAGAGGACAGAAAGGAGGAGGAGAGCATGGTCAGTCATCCTCTTGGTGAGGACACGGAAGTCTTGCCTGTTAGCAGTCTGGCACGCATGGCTGAGTTTATGTTACGCTGCCTTTCCCATGACCCTCGTGTTCTCAAAATTTTCTGTGACAGCCATTACTGGTTGGTGACACTTCTAGACCCACGCTACAAGGAGAACTTTATATCTCTTATTCCTAAGGTGGACAGGTCTACAAAAATGGGGCAGTACCAGAAGGCCCTTGTTGCGGAACTATTAAAAAATTAGCATCTGAAAACGCTGGCGGCAGAGGTCACAGTTCGTTGGACAACCAAGGAGCACAGGCAAGAGAGACACAACTTAATCCAGCAGAGGCAGGGGAACACTGTCAAACTTCTGGGAGAATTTTCTCAGCCCCTCCCATCGCAAAGGCCCTGAGGCGTGGGGTACTCTCATAAGGAGTGCAAAGTTTGGGAAGATGCTGAGGGAGTACTTTGCTGACCGTACCAACGTTTTCCGTGATTCCTCTGTGCCTTATAATTATTGGGTATCCAAGCTAGATACGTGGAATGAACTGGCTCTCTGCGCCTTGGAGGTTCTGGCCTGCCCTGCCACCAGCGTTTTATCAGAGCGGGTTTTTAGTGCCGCTGGTGGAATTATAACTGATAAGCGCATCCGTCTGTCAACTGAAAATGCTGACAGGCTGACTCTTATAAAAGTGAACAAGGGCTGGATTGGGCCAGACTTCTGAACACCGCCGAATGATAACAGCGTAACAAACTCAAATCCAGTGACTTATTTTGGGAAGTGTATTCCCATGCACCTCTTCACACCCACACATGGGTATACGCTTCCTGATTTTGGCTATTTGCTCTAGACCTCCTCCTTCTCCTCATCCTCATCCTCCACCACCATATCACCAGGGTGACCGTGGTCCATGATGCAACACCCACAGAATTTTTTTAAAGGGTGTTTATGATGCCCATAAAAAAAAAAATTTGTACAGTATGCCCATACACTTAGTGCATGGGCATTACAAGTATAAGAGACCCACTCCTTTCTAATGGAAACATTTTTTATGAGACCCTCCTCCACGTCTCTTCCAAGGGGCATTGGAGTGCCTCCCAATTTTTGACTGCCCTTGCATTCACTGCATAGGCAAACACAATGGGAGACCCACTTTCTAATAATGGGAAGATTTTTTATGAGGCCCTCCTCCACGTCTCTTCCAAGGGGCATTGGAGTGTCTCCCAATTTTTGACAGCCCTTGCATTCACTGCATAGGCAAACATAATAGAAGACTCACTTCCTAATAATGGGAACATTGTTTTCAGGAGGCCCTCTGACCTCTACGTCTCTTCCAAGGGGCATTGGAGTGACTCCAAATAATTGGCAACACTTGCATTCACTGCATAGGCAAACATAATGGAAGACCCACTTCCTAATAATGGGAACATTGTTTTCAGGAGGCCCTCTGACCTCTACGTCTCTTCCAAGGGGCATTGGAGTGACTCCAAATTTTTGGCAACTCTTGCATTCACTGCATAGGCAAGCACAATGGGAGACCTACTTCCTAATAATGGGAACATTGTTTTCAGGAGGCCCTCCTCTAAGTCTTTTCAAAGGAGTATTGGGGTGCATCCAAATTTTCAAAGTGGTATTGGGGTGCGTCCAATGTTTGGGCAGCCCTGCCACTCACTGCATACGGAATAACAGTATAGGAGACCCACTCTTTAGTAACGCACAAAAAAACATAGCTGCCTGATGGCTTTCTAAGAATAGTAAAGGCCACCTGATGGCCCTATAAAAATAGGCTTTGTGACTTTCAGAGTCCCTCCTTCATAAATTAAGCACGATGTGTCTGATTATATCTCACACACGACATGGCCAGATAAGGTTGTAAAATGTTAAAATGACATTTCCTGGTGAATGCATTTGTCACGGTTGAAGGCAATGCAAAAGTGCAAAAACGCATTAAAAATGCTTAGTGTGAACATAGCCCAAGGTGTGGAGGAGCATTTTTGTTTTTGGTTATTTATTTTGCTTAATATACAAGTCATTAACTTGGAAAGGATGTTCCTTAACATATTTCCCAGGAAAATCCATTTTGGTTTTATTTTTGTATGTTTTATTGTGAGTCCGTAAAAGTGGTGTAATACCTCTGAAAACGTTGTTGACAGAAGTGACCTGGGAGTCAGAAATGCTTCCAGGGGTCTTCCCTATGCTGTTTCCATGTCATTTGAGCACTGTTCCCATCTATTTGGGCAATTTTTTGGCCCTCTGTAGACCGCCGGGGGGAGCCACCTGAAAAATGCTTGAGTTTCCCATAGACTTACATTGAGCTTGTTGCTCGGGTCGAGCACCCGAGTATTCCAATGTGCTCGACCGAGCATCGAGCACCCGAGCATTTTAGTGCTCGCCCGTCACTAATGGCAGCTGATCAGACAAGGGTCTCTTTCTTCTTAGTTAGGGGGTCTCAAGTGGCTTTGTACTGGGGGCTGATCCTGTAATTAGAAATCCACTGATCTCCTCTTTGTACATGGTTACATTCTTGTATATTATTGTATCAGGATTCCATTGTTCATATTTCCAGCACATTTCTATATGAATCCATTCTTTACATTTACTGTATATTTATTTACATAGAATTTACTTATTAATTGTTTATCATCATATAGATCTAATAATTAAAATGTACTTTGTTTGTGGGGCAACCCCTTTAATTTTGTTTCCATATGAAAAAGTTCATCGTTATATTTGATGAAATGGAAAAACTTCCTCGGTTGTAGACATTTTTTTTTAACTAAAAATGAAGGTTGGTCTGCAAGTTGACTCGCGACATTATCCAAGTTTTTAATTTGGCCCACTGTGTATTTGAGTTTGACATCCCTGGTCTAAATCATATTTCAAGTCTCTTTAAAGAATTGAACGCTGCCTTACAAGATACATCTAAAAAGCTTTTATTCAAAGCCTCTGCAAAGAATATTCATATACTCCTCTATAGGTTTCAAAAATAAAGGAAATAAAAGTACAAAAGGGTACAAAGGTTATGAAGAACCATAAAAAAAACCTTTCATCAACATTCCCATCTATCCTTTGGTTGAACGTGTTTGTTTGCATTTTTTTTTCAACTGTTGTATGTAACTATTCATTAAAATAATCTTCCAAAAAAGAAACAATACATTTTTTGTAGGTGGCACAAAAATATTGAAATTATTTATATTTTTAATTTCTATTTCTGAATATTTATTAGCAAATGGACGAATATTTCACCAATCCTTACATGCTAATGCTTTGACTTAATGAGACATTATTAAAGAAAATATTGCACATCGAGGCATTACTTATCCTTTTTGTTGACAAACAGAAATAAAATTGTATCCCTTATTTTAGAATAATGCATGGCTTTTTCTAAAAATAACCAAAGTGCTGTGACTCAGCTTAAGAGACTGACATGCGCCTCAGACAGTTTATCTGAAACAAATCCTTTCATGATATAAACATTTAATTTCCAAAGCAGCTGACGATGCCATTTTACAAAATAGTGGAAATGCATTTAGATGCAAAACAGGTCATTCAGCTTCTCATAGTTGCCATAATCTTCTTTTGACAAGTTCTACGCCATAAAAGCTTCTTTCTGCTTTATAGCGCCCTCTAGGGTACACTTTTTTATTTTTCCATGTCTAAGGTGAAATGTGTATTGTCATTTATGATTGTATTAGATGTACTTAGGAAAGACTTAAATAAATAAATCACATCGTTATGCTCAGTTGTAATAAAAATAGTGAGAACATTAAATTTTATATAACATATTCTATGATGTCTGAGTGCTCTACAATGCTCAACCTTCTGATATTTTTCCCATTGATTAGAAAGCACCAACATATTCTTCAGCATAAACTAGATTCATTCACACCAGTCCTTAACCCCCCCATTGAGGCTCATTATCTGATTTCCGTAAACCAACAATACTGGGGCTAATTCCATAAGAAATGAAGTAATGTATCAGTATGTTATTGCCTTTTTTGGGGGAAGTTTTTTTTATTTCCCATCAGTAGCACATATTACCTGGCATTGAGATTTTATACACACTAATGATGAGTGGATTATGCAAAATTCAAATTCTTCTGTTTGCGTTCTTTTTCTCGAGAAATTTGATTCACGGAGAAGTTATTCTACAAGAAATAAATTTCCCTAATTATGCTGTTGGGTTTCCCGAGACACCACAGCATAATAAACATAATGTGTAAAAAAAAATAGAAAAAATCCTTATACTCACCTCACTGCTCACCTCCACTACTCACTGCCCCCCATTCGATCCTTGCCATATCTTCTGATAGCCCTTCTTTCACTTTGGAATCAACAGGCATCTCATGCTCAGTCAGAACTTCCATCTTTCATGGGGCTGTGGAGGGTTCTGCGCAAGAGCACAGAAGGTCCCGAGTGAGCTGCTGTAGATCAGAAAATATATTGAGGAACGGACTGGTAACGGTGAGTAGTGGAAGGGCTAGAGTACTGCACGGTAAGCTCAGTATAAGGATTTCTTTAAAAAAAAATTTACCACTTGACGGCCCTATAGGGTTCATAAAAATGTCGACAACTTCTTAGAATCCTCAATGCTGAGAAATACATGCAGATAATTATCCTTTGTAACATACTATCAGGGAGGCTTTTGAATAGCTCCAAATTTACTCTGCAGCATGATGACCTCAAATATATAGCCAACGTCATGGAGAGCTATCTTTAGTGCAATAAAGAACAAGGAGTCCTTGAAGTGATGATACGGCCCCCACAGAGCCCTGGTCTTATTATCATTGAGTCTATGTGGGATTAAAAGAAGGGACAGAAGAATTTGTGAAAGTCTACGTCCACAGAAGTCCTGTGGTTAGTTGTTCAATATTTTTGGAACAACCTCGCTGCCGAGTTCCTTCAAAAACTGTGTGCTAGAAGATTTGATTCTTTGATGCTATTTTGAAGGAAAAGGGTGGCTACGACAAATGTGTTGATGTGATTTAGATTTCCCTTTTGTTCATTCACTTTGCATTTTGTTAATTGAAAAAACTAAACTATTTACACTTCTATTTTTGAAATCATTCTTACTTTGCAGAATTTTTTCTGCACTTGGGATTCTCAAATTAAACGTGATCCAAATGGTAATAAAAAAAAGCAGCAAGAAGATAGACTACAGAGGGAACGGTAAGGAACATGTTCTTAAAGTATATTAGAAAAGTGATTAGATTATTACATTAAATAGATAGACATTTAGGATTACATTCAACTTTGGTTTGGGTCACCCCTTTAAATAATACAGTTAACTGAAACTACAGTATATTGAAAAGTACATACAAGACGCTATAAAATCAAACTGGATATCATGAGCAATGTATCAAAAGATATTATCAACAGATATCTAGATAGTAACAATAAACATGTATTGTACTCAGTTTCTATATTTTTGGAGACCCCCTCCTATATTATTAAGCAGAGGCCCGTAGATGAAAATAGTCTTTGCATCCTGCACTTTCATTAGGACTCCACTGTGCTTTGTCTAATCCTAACTTCCCCACCTTTACACACCTGATGTCTCGGGTCAGAAAAATAAAAGTGACAAAGATGTTTCAAGTATCAAAAAAGTGTCTCAGCAGATTGTGTGTTGTAAGGAATCTACTTAGGAACGTGGTCTTGTGTTCAACTGTACCAGGTTCCTTATCTGTGAAACGGCAATATATATGATATATTAAAGGCAATCTGTCACCAGAAATTTGCCACCTCATCTGAGAGCAGCATAATGTAGGAAAAGAGACCCTGATTCCACCGATGTATCACTTAGTTTACTGGGTGCAGCAGTCGTGACATAATCAGAGTTCTTAAGTGTAGCATGTTGCAGAGCTAAGAAAGCTGCCCCTGTCCACACCATAGCTTTCTGTGTAAATTGTCTATTGACAAGGAGCTGCTTATCAGAGGAGAGGGTGTGGTCGGACCAGGGCTCATGTGACATAAAATCTAAGCAGTGATAATCTCTTGATGATAAAACCTTCATTGTATGGAAACAACAGCACCCAGCACACAGTAAAATAAGTGACACCACTCAAATCTGTGTCTCTGACCCAACCTCATACTGTCCTCAGATTACATAGCAAAACCTGCTGACAGATTCCCTTTAATTATGAGTTAGAAAACTTATTTATATAGCCTTGTTAGCCCTGCTACCAGTTCCCCCCAGACACTACATTATTGGTCTTCACTTTCTTGCTTCTGGTACTGGCTTGCCATAGGAACTCATTACTTGTGTCAGCACTTTAGCCATCTCCCTTCTCTGTTTTATCTTTAAGATGAGAATGGAGCTGGTTTAGATATGAAAACTAGTAGTCATTCCAGCTCCTCCACATGCTGCTTTGTTCACATTCTGACACAGGATACACTGTCTTGTGTAGAGCACTGGACTGGAAATAAGGCAGCGGAGACCCACAGGGAATCATAGTGGAGGAACAGGAAATTTAGGTTTATAGGAAAATATCTACCTAAATAGGATCATTTAAAATGTTTGTTGGCTCACTGAGTGAAACCAGAATACCTGAAAAAATCTCACAAAAACACATAAAATCTGTGCACATGTTGCCTCTGGTTGGATATAAACCCAGCACCTCAGCACTGCTAGGCAAAAGTGCTAACCACTGAGCCACCTAGCTTAAGATAACCTCTCAATCCCCAATATTATTGGTGATAAGTACTGTTTCTATTTATATGTCCGGGTTTTCCTTAAGGAATTGTGATATTTTAAGATTTTTTCTGTTTTCGTGTCTGCAGCTAGAACACTCCTGTGACAATAATCTGAACTGACGGTCATGTCTTATGCCAAGGAGTCTAGTAGAAATGTAAAATCCCATTTGTTTTTTATTATTTAGCAAACTATACAGCAGAGGCCATTGATTTCTTAGGATTTTTTTATCATAAAGGTAATTATTTAAGAACATTGATAAAATCCTAATATGGCAACACAGTAAATAAAGGAGTTGTGCAGTCATCGACATTTACTCTTGGCACTTTTAAGACAGTACATCCTTCATGAAGGCTAGACCCCCTTGAGAAATCCCATGGCTTAAAAGCATTTCCCTGTTTTGCGGAGACTTGTGTGCATGTTTGATTGAGTGGAAAGAGTGCGAAACAAAAATGAGATCACAAATGTATGTTTTGACTGCCATGCAGTCAATACAGTAATAGGTCGACTGAAACATCAAAACAAAATTAAGAGTCATCTTCAAGGTGGTGAGCGAGCAGAATTTTTTTCAGGCAGCCAGCCAAGTTAGATGAAAATACATGTACACAGGGCTGTTCTTCCTAGTGATATATTAGTTTGGAGTGTTTGAGTTATTTAGGTTTCATAATTTATGCAGGAGTAATGAAGAACGATTTCTGTTTCAATGTTTATAAGGGATCCCTTAAACTAAGATCTGTTCTTTTATATTTTTTCTATTTATTTCATATAAATTCAAATTAATAGGGGACAATTTTTCTGATATGCTCGTTGTATTGAATAATTGTGTACTCAAGAATATTTCTTAGAACTCCTGTGGAAGGATGAGCAAAACCATTGATGTTCGGATTCATTGGGTTTGACTGAACTTTGGTCCAAAGTGCGGTTCAGGTACAAGAACACTTTCTTTCTCTCTTTCTCTCACGCCCAGAAAATTGACAACTAGGTGTGGCCAGTTGGAGATGTGCCCTTACACAGTCTGAGACAAGCTGACATTGTCCAATCAGTGCTCACAATATGAGACTGTGTAGGAACACACCTTTTTGACAAGAGGAATGATAATACCCAGTCGTCAGTTTATTCAGAATTTTCTAGTAGGAATGAAACAGGAATATTTTAAAGTAGAAATTAAAGTAAAGATCCTCCAGAATTGTTATTTTATATCATTTTTTAAACAGACATGACAGGGATAGCGACAGTTTCACTTTAAGGTATAAAATATAGGAATTGGCAAGAACTATTAAATATATAGAATACTCTGGCACAAGCATGTTAGCATGTCGATATTATGTACTTTGTACACATTTTGATCAAAGTTTGAGAGACCATCTGCCAATGACAAAGCAACCACTATCATGTCGGACCCTATGTAAAAGACTCACCTTTATCTGTGAATAGGCTTTAAATGAACTGGGGAAGCATGAGATACAGCTATGCTTTGCTCTAATTAAAAAATCTTGAAAGCATGAGTGCAAGGCCATAAAGAAAAACATTGTCCCCCAACACCCAAGCTGAAAATATGGGAATTGGCCAACACTGCCTATAATATTAAATGAATACGCAGGTAGGTGTAACTACGCAGTGGCTTCAATATAAACATACAGTACAGACCAAAAGTTTGGACACACCTTCTCATTTAAAAATTTTTCTGTATTTTCAATACTATGAAAATTGTACATTCACACTGAAGGCATCAAAACTATAAATTAACACATGTGGAATTATATACTTAACAAAAAAGTGTGAAACAAATGAAAATATGTCTTATATTCTAGGTTCTTCAAAGTAGCCACATTTTGCTTTGATGACTGCTTTGCACACTCTTGGCATTCTCTTGATGAGCTTCAAGAGGTAGTCACCGGAAATGGTTTTCACTTCACAGGTGTGCCCTGTCAGGTTTAATAAGTGGGATTTCTTGCCTTATAAATGGGGTTGGGACCATCAGTTGTGTTGTGCAGAAGTCTGGTGGATACACAGCTGATAGTCCTACTGAATAGACTGTTAGAATTTGTATTATGGCAAGAAAAAAGCAGTTAAGTAAAGAAAAACGAGTGGCCATCATTATTTTAAGAAATGAAGGTCAGTCAGTGCGAAAAATTGGGAAAACTTTGAAAGTGTCCCCAAGTGCAGTTGCAAAAACCATGAAGTGCTACAAAGAAACTTGCTCACATGGGGACCGCCCCAGGAAAGGAAGACCAAGAGTCACCTCTGCTTCTGAGGATAAGTTTATCCGAGTCACCAGCCTCAGAAATCGCAGGTTAACAGTAGAGATGAGCGGTGTTCGACTAGAACTGTTCGCCAATCTCAAATTCGAGCTGTTTTGGGCGGTGTTCGAGTTGTTCGACGAACCCGAACGATTTGCAAAAAATTCGGCTGTTCGAGGTTATGTTCGATAACTGTTCGTGCACCAAAAGCGTGTCCTGCATGGATTGTCTGCCACTCACTGTAATGCCACAGCCATGGTGATTGCCCAAATCGATGGGAACAGTGCCAACAGTGAAACATGAAAAGCCGGCAATTCAGCAGCGGCATACACCGGTACCCGACAATTTAGAACCGAAAGAATAGAGCTTCACACATAGATTAGATAGATATAAACATGTCAGCCACATATATACGAAGTACAGTGAAAGTGCTGCTTACTGTACTTGTCATTTAGCGTAAAGGAATTATCAAAAAAAATAATAGTGTTTTCATGCACCGTCTCTTTAAAAAAGCCGGCCGGCAATTCAGCATCTGTACCCGACAATTTATAACAGACAGAATAGAGCTTCACACATAGATTAGATAGATAGAAACATGTCAGTCACATATATATGAAGTACAGTGATAGTGTTGGTTACTGTACTTGTCATTTAGTATTAAAATAAAGGATTTATTATTAAAAAAATTGGCGTGGGGTTCCCCTTAATTTTAGGCTCTAGCGGAGGTTAAGCAGACGGCTGGGGCAGATGTTTGAAGCCTGGGAAGGGGGTAATACCCACGGAGCTTCCCAGGCTACTAATATCAGCCCCCAGCTGAATACATAGCCTTTACTAGCTATTAAAATGGGGGACCCCCCCAAAAAAATGACGTGGGGTCCCCCCTAATTTAATAGCTAGCAAAGGCTAGGCAGACAGCTGGGGGCTGATATTAATAGCCCAGGAAGGGAGCCATGAATATTGGCCCCCCCCAGGCTAGAAACACCAGCCGTCAGCCGCCCCAGAAATGGCGCATTCATAGGATGCGCCAATTCTGGCACTTAGCCTCGCTCTTCCACGCTGCCCTGGTGCGGTGGCAGGGGGTAATAGGGTTGGGGTTGATGTCAGCTTATAATGCCAGCTGACATCAAGCCCAGGTTAGTAATGGAGAGGCGTCTATAAGACACCCCCATTACTAACCCCATAGTCAAAGTTATAAAAAACACAAACACCCAGAATAAAGTCCTTTAATTGAAATAAAGACACAATCCTTTATTGTTCTAAATTAAACCATACTTACCGTCACGCCCATTCCAGCTGAAGCCAACGATCTCCTGCAATAAAAGAAAAATAATAAAGCAACCTCATCCTTACCTTTCCATGGTTCCCACGACAGCTTCAGCTCTGCTACATCGAGATGACAGGCTGGACCGCAGCAGAACGCTGCCATCCAGCCTCTCATCCCGCAGACACTGAGAAGCGCAGGCTTACTTGCGCTGCTCAGCGTCTCTCTGTGACGACATCCAGATGAGCCGAGTTCATGTCCAATGAACTCGGCTCACCTCATGCACGTCACTGACAGCGTGGGAAAATTCTCCTGCACTCAGCGCTTCAGCGTGAGAATTCTCCCGCTGAAGCGCTGAGTGCAGGAGAATTTTCCCACGCTGTCAGTGACGTGCATAAGGTGAGCCGAGTTCATTGGACATTAACTCGGCTCATCTGGATGCCCTCACAGAGAGACACTGTGGAGCGCAAGCAAGCCTGCGCTTCTCAGTGTCTGCGGGATGACAGGCTGGATGGCAGCGTTCTGCTGCGGTCCAGCCTGTCATCTCGATGTAGCAGAGCTGAAGCTGTCATGGGAACCATGGAAAGGTAAGGATGATGTTGCTTTATTATTTTTCTTTTATTTCAGGAGATCGTTGGCTTCAGCTGGAATGGGCGTGATGGTAAGTATGGTTTAATTTAGAACAATAAAGAATTGTGTGTTTATTTCAATTAAAGGACTTTTTTCTGGGTGTTGTGTTTTTTTTAAATACTTTACTAGAAATTCATGGTGGTCATGTCTAATATTGGCGTGACCCCATGAATTTCGGGCTTAGGGCCAGCTGATAATGCCAAGCTGGCCCTAACCCCTTTATTACCCAGTGAGCCACCGCATCAGGGCCCTGGATGAGTTGGGTACAGCGCCAGAAGATGGCGCTTCTATGAACGCGCCATTTTCCGGGGTGGCTGCGGACTGCAATTTGCAGCGGGGGTGGCCCAGAAAGCTTGGGCCTCCCTGCGCTGCGGATTCCAGCCCCCAGCTGCCTAGTTGTACCTGGCTGGACACAAAAACAGGGCGAAGCCCCACGTCAATTTTCTTTAAATTATTTCATGAAATAATTAAGAAAAAAAGGGCTTCCCTATATTGTTGTGTCCGGCCAGGTACAAATAGGCAGCTGGTGGTTGGGGGCAGCCCGTTCCTGTCTGCTGTACCTGGCTGGACACAAATATAGTGCGAAGCCCCACGTCAATTTTTTTTAAATTATTTCATGAATTTCCTGAAATAATTTAAAAAAATTGAAGTGGGGCTTCGCACTATATTTGTGTCCAGCCAGGTACAGCAGGCAGGAACGGGCTGCCCCCATCCACCAGCTGCCTATTTGTACCTGGCCGGACACAACAATATAGGGAAGCCCTTTTTTTCTTAATTATTTCATGAATTTCATGAAATAATTAAAAAAAATTGAAGTGGGGCTTCGCACTATATTTGTGTCCAGCCAGGTACAGCAGGCAGGAACGGGCTGCCCCCATCCACCAGCTGCCTATTTGTACCTGGCCGGACACAACAATATAGGGAAGCCCTTTTTTTCTTAATTATTTCATGAATTTCATGAAATAATTAAAAAAAAAGTACGTGGGGCTTCGCCCTATTTTTGTGTCCAGCCAGGTACAACTAGGCAGCTGGGGGCTGGAATCTGCAGCGCAGGGAGGCCCAAGCTTTCTGGGCCCCCCCCCCCCCGCTACAAATTGCAGTCCGCAGCCACCCCGGAAAATGGCGCGTTCATAGAAGTGCCATCTTCTGGCGCTGTACCCAACTCATCCAGGGCCCTGGTGCGGTGGCTCACTGGGTAATAAAGGGGTTAGGGCCAGCTTGGTATTATCAGCTGGCCCCAAGCCCAAAATTCATGGGGTCACGCCAGTATTAGACATGACCGCCATGAATTTCTAGTAAAGTATTTAAAAAAAACACAACACCCAGAATAAAGTCCTTTAATTGAAATAAAGACACAATTCTTTATTGTTCTAAATTAAACCATACTTACCATCACACCCATTCCAGCTGAAGCCAACGATCTCCTGCAATAAAAGAAAAATAATAAACCAACCTCATCCTTACCTTTCCATGGTTCCCACGACAGCTTCAGCTCTGCTACATCGAGATGACTGGCTGGACCGCAGCAGAACGCTGCCATCCAGTCTGTCATCCCGCAGACACTGAGAAGCGCAGGCATGCTTGCGCTCCTCACTGTCTCGCTGTGACGGCATCCAGATGAGCCGAGGTCATGTCCAATGAACTCGGCTCACCTCATGCACGTCACTGACAGCGTGGGAAAATTCTCACGCTGAAGTGCTGAGTGCAGGAGAATACTCCCACGCTGTCAGTGATGTGCATGAGGTGAGCTCATGTCCAATGAACTCAGCTCACCTCCTGCACGTCACTGACAGCGTGGGAAAATTCTCCTGCAATCAGCGCTTCAGCGTGAGAATTTTCCCACGCTGTCAGTGACGTGCATGAGGTGAGCCGAGTTCATTGGACATGAACTCGGCTCATCTGGATGTCGTCACAGAGAGACGCTGAGCAGCGCAAGCAAGCCTGCGCTTCTCAGTGTCTGCGGGATGACAGGCTGGATGGCAGCGTTCTGCTGCGGTCCAGCCTGTCATCTCGATGTAGCAGAGCTGAAGCTGTCGTGGGAACCATGGAAAGGTAAGGATGAGGTTGCTTTATTATTTTTCTTTTATTGCAGGAGATCGTTGGCTTCAGCTGGAATGGGCGTGATGGTAAGTATGGTTTAATTTAGAACAATAAAGGATTGTGTCTTTATTTCAATTAAAGGACTTTATTCTGGGTGTTTGTGTTTTTTTTAACTTTGACTATGGGGTTAGTAATGGGGGTGTCTTATAGACGCCTCTCCATTACTAACCTGGGCTTGATGTCAGCTGGCATTATAAGCTGACATCAACCCCAACCCTATTACCCCCTGCCACCGCACCAGGGCAGCGTGGAAGAGCGAGGCTAAGTGCCAGAATTGGCGCATCCTATGAATGCGCCATTTCTGGGGCGGCTGACGGCTGGTGTTTCTAGCCTGGGAGGGGGCCAATATTCATGGCTCCCTTCCTGGGCTATTAATATCAGCCCCCAGCTGTCTGCCTAGCCTTTGCTAGCTATTAAATTAGGGGGGACCCCACGTCATTTTTTTTGGGGGGTCCCCCATTTTAATAGCTAGTAAAGGCTATGTATTCAGCTGGAGGCTGATATTAGTAGCCTGGGAAGCTCCGTGGGTATTACCCCCTTCCCAGGCTTCAAACATCTGCCCCAGCCGTCTGCTTAACCGCCGCTAGAGCCTAAAATTAAGGGGAACCCCACGCCAATTTTTTTAATAATAAATCCTTTATTTTAATACTAAATGACAAGTACAGTAACCAACACTATCACTGTACTTCATATATATGTGACTGACATGTTTCTATCTATCTAATCTATGTGTGATGCTCTATCTTTCTGTTCTAAATTGTCGGGTACCGCTGCTGAATTGCCGGCCGGCTTTTTTAAAGAGACAGTGCATGAAAACACTATTATTTTTTTAAATAAATCCTTTACACTAAATGACAAGTACAGTAAGCAACACTATCACTGTACTTATTATATATGTGACTGACATGTTTCTATCTATCTAATCTATGTGTGAAGCTCTATTCTTTCTGTTCTAAATTGTCGGGTACAGATGCTGAATTGCCGGCCGGCTTTTTTAAAGAGACGGTGCATGAAAACACTAATATTTTTTTTAATAAATCCTTTACACTAAATGACAAGTGCAGTAACCAACACTGTCACTGTGCTTCTTATATGTGTGACTGACATGTTTCTATCTATCTAATCTATGTGTGATGCTCTATTCCTTCTTGTCTAAATTGTCGGGTACCGGTGTATGCCGCTGCTGAATTTGCCGGCCGGCTTTTTTAAAGAGAGTGTCTTCTGAGCAGTTTGTCAGCTTTTGGACACCTTTGCAGGTGTTTTCTATGTGTTTCTATGTGTTTTTGTTTGCCTGCCATTGGTTTTAACGGTGTTCGACGGTGTTCTAAGGTGTTCGACGAACAGTTCGACGAACAGTTCCTCGAACATCCCGGTGTTCGACGAACCGAACCGAACCCGAACACTACGGGGGTGGCTCAACACTAGTTAACAGCAGCTCAGATTAGAGACCAGGTCAATGCCACACAGAGTTCAAGCAGCAGACTCATCTCTTCAACAACTGTTAAGAGGAGACTTTGTGCAGCAGGCCTTCATGGTAAAATAGCTGCTAGGAAACCACTGCTAAGGACAGGCAACAAGCAGAAGAGACTTGTTTGGGCTAAAGAACACAAGGAATGGACATTAGACCAGTGGAAATCTGTGCTTTGCTCTGATGAGTCCAAATTTGAGATCTTTGGTTCCAACCACCGTGTCTTTGTGCAACGCAGAAAAGGTGAACGGATGGACTCTACATGCCTGGTTCCCACCGTGAAGCATGGAGGAGGAGGTGTGATGGTGTGGAGGTGCTTTGCTGGTGACACTGTTGGGGATTTATTCAAAATTGAAGGCATACTGAACCAGCATGGCTACCACAGCATCTTGCAACGGCATGCTATTCCATCCGGTTTGCGTTTAGTTGGACCACATTTATTTTTCAACAGGACAATGACCCCAAACACACTTCCAGGCTGTGCAAGGGCTATTTGACCAAGAGGGAGAGTAATGGGGTGCTATGCCAGATGAACTGGCCTCCACAGTCACCAGACCTGAACCCAATCGAGATGGTTTTGGGTGAGCTGGACCGCACAGTGAAGGCAAAAGGGCCAACAAGTGCTAAGCATCTCCGGGAACTCCTTCAAGATTGTTGGAAGACCATTTCCAGTGACTACCTCTTGAAGCTCATCAAGAGAATGCTAAGAGTGTGCAAAGCAGTCATCAAACCAAAAGGTGGCTACTTTGAAGAACCTAAAATATAAGACATATTTTCAGTTGTTTCACACTTTTTTGTTAAGTATATAATTCCACATGTGTTAATTCATAGTTTTGATGCCTTCAGTGTGAATGTACAATTTTCATAGACATGAAAATACAGAAAAATCTTTAAATGAGAAGGTGTGTCCAAACTTTTGGTCTGTACTGTATATAATAAAATTCTATGTAATAGCACAATTTGATCAAAGTGCGAGAGCCCATTTATCAACAAAGAGGCGACTTCGTTTAGATGAGAGGCAATTAAAAAAAATCACATCAGTTTGTGCCAATGCCTCAAATACACTGCGGAAGCAAATGATCCAGCTTTACTTTGCAGCCACTGATTTGCTGCACCATTCATGTTTTGTTCAAGCCGATGAAACAGTGCTGACTAATAAAGGTCTGGGAGGTAAGTATCAAAGATTTTTTTATTCATCCTCCTGGACCCATTAATATGAGGTTGATAATAGTGAACAACCCCTTTAAAGAGTACCTATCACCAACTTGGGGATGCCCTCTTTATTAAATGTAAGAGTGGGCAATGCCAAACTATCCATATCTATCTATATATATATCCATATCTATATATCCATAGCTATCTATATATCTATCCATCTATCTATCCATCTCTCTACAGTATCTATCTATCTATCTATCTATCTATCCATATGTATCTAATATCTATCTATCTCTATCTATCTATCTATCCATATATCCATATCTATGGATCTATCTACAGGACAGTGTATAACGCTTAGCTTCCGTGAGAGAGGTCACAGGAGTTCAATCAGGTGATGAGCTCCGGTGACTAGTGTTGAGCCACCCCCGTAGTGTTCGGGTTCGGTTCGGTTCGTCGAACACCGGGATGTTCGAGGAACTGTTCGTCGAACTGTTCGTCGAACACCTTAGAACACCGTCGAACACCGTTAAAACCAATGGCAGGCAAACAAAAACACATAGAAACACATAGAAAACACCTGCAAAGGTGTCCAAAAGCTGACAAACTGCTCAGAAGACACTCTCTTTAAAAAAGCCGGCCGGCAAATTCAGCAGCGGCATACACCGGTACCCGACAATTTAGACAAGAAGGAATAGAGCATCACACATAGATTAGATAGATAGAAACATGTCAGTCAAACATATAAGAAGCACAGTGACAGTGTTGGTTACTGCACTTGTCATTTAGTGTAAAGGATTTATTAAAAAAAATATTAGTGTTTTCGTGCACCGTCTCTTTAAAAAAGCCGGCCGGCAATTCAGCATCTGTACCCGACAATTTAGAACAGAAAGAATAGAGCTTCACACATAGATTAGATAGATAGAAACATGTCAGTCACATATATAATAAGTACAGTGATAGTGTTGCTTACTGTACTTGTCATTTAGTGTAAAGGATTTATTTAAAAAAATAATAGTGTTTTCATGCACTGTCTCTTTAAAAAAGCCGGCCGGCAATTCAGCAGCGGTACCCGACTATTTAGAACAGAAAGATAGAGCATCACACATAGATTAGATAGATAGAAACATGTCAGTCACAGATATATGAAGTACAGTGATAGTGTTGGTTACTGTACTTGTCATTTAGTATTAAAATAAAGGATTTATTATTAAAAAAATTGGCGTGGGGTTCCCCTTAATTTTAGGCTCTAGCGGAGGTTAAGCAGACGGCTGGGGCAGATGTTTGAAGCCTGGGAAGGGGGTAATACCCACGGAGCTTCCCAGGCTACTAATATCAGCCCCCAGCTGAATACATAGCCTTTACTAGCTATTAAAATGGGGGACCCCCCAAAAAAAATGACGTGGGGTCCCCCCTAATTTAATAGCTAGCAAAGGCTAGGCAGACAGCTGGGGGCTGATATTAATAGCCCAGGAAGGGAGCCATGAATATTGGCCCCCTCCCAGGCTAGAAACACCAGCCGTCAGCCGCCCCAGAAATGGCGCATTCATAGGATGCGCCAATTCTGGCACTTAGCCTCGCTCTTCCACGCTGCCCTGGTGCGGTGGCAGGGGGTAATAGGGTTGGGGTTGATGTCAGCTTATAATGCCAGCTGACATCAAGCCCAGGTTAGTAATGGAGAGGCGTCTATAAGACACCCCCATTACTAACCCCATAGTCAAATGTTAAAAAAAACACAAACACCCAGAATAAAGTCCTTTAATTGAAATAAAGACACAATCCTTTATTGTTCTAAATTAAACCATACTTACCATCACGCCCATTCCAGCTGAAGCCAACGATCTCCTGCAATAAAAGAAAAATAATAAAGCAACCTCATCCTTACCTTTCCATGGTTCCCACGACAGCTTCAGCTCTGCTACATCGAGATGACAGGCTGGACCGCAGCAGAACGCTGCCATCCAGCCTGTCATCCCGCAGACACTGAGAAGCGCAGGCTTGCTTGCGCTGCTCAGCGTCTCTCTGTGACGACATCCAGATGAGCCGAGTTCATGTCCAATGAACTCGGCTCACCTCATGCACGTCACTGACAGCGTGGGAAAATTCTCACGCTGAAGCGCTGATTGCAGGAGAATTTTCCCACGCTGTCAGTGACGTGCAGGAGGTGAGCTGAGTTCATTGGACATGAGCTCACCTCATGCACATCACTGACAGCGTGGGAGAATTCTCCTGCACTCAGCACTTCAGCGTGAGAATTTTCCCACTCTGTCAGTGACGTGCATGAGGTGAGCCGAGTTCATTGGACATGACCTCGGCTCATCTGGATGCCGTCACAGCGAGACAGTGAGGAGCGCAAGCATGCCTGTGCTTCTCAGTGTCTGCGGGATGACAGACTGGATGGCAGCGTTCTGCTGCGGTCCAGCCAGTCATCTCGATGTAGCAGAGCTGAAGCTGTCGTGGGAACCATGGAAAGGTAAGGATGAGGTTGGTTTATTATTTTTTTTTTATTGCAGGAGATCGTTGGCTTCAGCTGGAATGGGTGTGATGGTAAGTATGGTTTAATTTAGAACAATAAAGAATTGTGTCTTTATTTCAATTAAAGGACTTTATTCTGGGTGTTGTGTTTTTTTAAAATACTTTACTAGAAATTCATGGCGGTCATGTCTAATACTGGCGTGACCCCATGAATTTTGGGCTTGGGGCCAGCTGATAATACCAAGCTGGCCCTAACCCCTTTATTACCCAGTGAGCCACCGCACCAGGGCCCTGGATGAGTTGGGTACAGTGCCAGAAGATGGCGCTTCTATGAACGCGCCATTTTCCGGGGTGGCTGCGGACTGCAATTTGTAGCGGGGGGGGGCCCAGAAAGCTTGGGCCTCCCTGCGCTGCAGATTCCAGCCCCCAGCTGCCTAGTTGTACCTGGCTGGACACAAAAATAGGGCGAAGCCCCACGTACTTTTTTTTTAATTATTTCATGAAATTCATGAAATAATTAAGAAAAAAAGGCCTTCCCTATATTGTTGTGTCCGGCCAGGTACAAATAGGCAGCTGGTGGTTGGGGGCAGCCCGTTCCTGCCTGCTGTACCTGGCTGGACACAAATATAGTGCGAAGCCCCACTTCAATTTTTTTTAATTATTTCATGAAATTCATGAAATAATTAAGAAAAAAAGGGCTTCCCTATATTGTTGTGTCCGGCCAGGTACAAATAGGCAGCTGGTGGATGGGGGCAGCCCGTTCCTGCCTGCTGTACCTGGCTGGACACAAATATAGTGCGAAGCCCCACTTCAATTTTTTTAAATTATTTCAGGAAATTCATGAAATAATTTAAAAAAAATTGACGTGGGGCTTCGCACTATATTTGTGTCCAGCCAGGTACAGCAGGCAGGAACGGGCTGCCCCCAACCACCAGCTGCCTATTTGTACCTGGCCGGACACAACAATATAGGGAAGCCCTTTTTTTCTTAATTATTTCATGAAATAATTTAAAGAAAATTGACGTGGGGCTTCGCCCTGTTTTTGTGTCCAGCCAGGTACAACTAGGCAGCTGGGGGCTGGAATCCGCAGCGCAGGGAGGCCCAAGCTTTCTGGGCCACCCCCGCTGCAAATTGCAGTCCGCAGCCACCCCGGAAAATGGCGCGTTCATAGAAGCGCCATCTTCTGGCGCTGTACCCAACTCATCCAGGGCCCTGATGCGGTGGCTCACTGGGTAATAAAGGGGTTAGGGCCAGCTTGGCATTATCAGCTGGCCCTAAGCCCGAAATTCATGGGGTCACGCCAATATTAGACATGACCACCATGAATTTCAAGTAAAGTATTTAAAAAAAACACAACACCCAGAAAAAAGTCCTTTAATTGAAATAAACACACAATTCTTTATTGTTCTAAATTAAACCATACTTACCATCACGCCCATTCCAGCTGAAGCCAACGATCTCCTAAAATAAAAGAAAAATAATAAAGCAACATCATCCTTACCTTTCCATGGTTCCCATGACAGCTTCAGCTCTGCTACATCGAGATGACAGGCTGGACCGCAGCAGAATGCTGCCATCCAGCCTGTCATCCCGCAGACACTGAGAAGCGCAGGCTTGCTTGCGCTCCACAGTGTCTCTCTGTGAGGGCATCCAGATGAGCCGAGTTAATGTCCAATGAACTCGGCTCACCTCATGCACGTCACTGACAGCGTGGGAAAATTCTCCTGCACTCAGCGCTTCAGAGTGGGAGAATTCTCACACTGAAGCGCTGAGTGCAGGAGAATTCTCCCACGCTGTCAGTGACGTGCAGGAGGTGAGCTGAGTTCATTGGACATGAGCTCACCTTATGCACGTCACTGACAGCGTGGGAAAATTCTCCTGCACTCAGCGCTTCAGCGTGGGAGAATTCTCACGCTGAAGCGCTGAGTGCAGGAGAATTCTCCCACGCTGTCAGTGACGTGCAGGAGGTGAGCTGAGTTCATTGGACATGAGCTCACCTTATGCACGTCACTGACAGCGTGGGAGAATTCTCCTGCACTCACCGCTTCAGCGTGAGAATTTTCCCACGCTGCCAGTGACGTGCATGAGGTGAGCCGAGTTCATTGGACATGAACTCGGCTCATCTGGATGTCGTCACAGAGAGACGCTGAGCAGCGCAAGCAAGCCTGCGCTTCTCAGTGTCTGCGGGTTGAGAGGCTGGATGGCAGCGTTCTGCTGCGGTCCAGCCTGTCATCTCGATGTAGCAGAGCTGAAGCTGTCGTGGGAACCATGGAAAGGTAAGGATGAGGTTGCTTTATTATTTTTCTTTTATTGCAGGAGATCGTTGGCTTCAGCTGGAATGGGCGTGACGGTAAGTATGGTTTAATTTAGAACAATAAAGGACTGTGTCTTTATTTCAATTAACGGACTTTATTCTGGGTGTTTGTGTTTTTTTTAACTTTGACTATGGGGTTAGTAATGGGGGTGTCTTATAGACGCCTCTCCATTACTAACCTGGGCTTGATGTCAGCTGGCATTATAAGCTGACATCAACCCCAACCCTATTACCCCCTGCCACCGCACCAGGGCAGCGTGGAAGAGCGAGGCTAAGTGCCAGAATTGGCGCATCCTATGAATGCACCATTTCTGGGGCGGCTGACGGCTGGTGTTTCTAGCCTGGGAGGGGGCCAATATTCATGGCTCCCTTCCTGGGCTATTAATATCAGCCCCCAGCTGTCTGCCTAGCCTTTGCTAGCTATTAAATTAGGGGGGACCCCACGTCATTTTTTTTGGGGGGTCCCCCATTTTAATAGCTAGTAAAGGCTATGTATTCAGCTGGGGGCTGATATTAGTAGCCTGGGAAGCTCCGTGGGTATTACCCCCTTCCCAGGCTTCAAACATCTGCCCCAGCCGTCTGCTTAACCTCCGCTAGAGCCTAAAATTAAGGGGAACCCCACGCCAATTTTTTTAATAATAAATCCTTTATTTTAATACTAAATGACAAGTACAGTAACCAACACTATCACTGTACTTCATATATATGTGACTGACATGTTTCTATCTATCTAATCTATGTGTGAAGCTCTATTCTGTCTGTTATAAATTGTCGGGTACCGCTGCTGAATTGCCGGCCGGCTTTTTTAAAGAGACTATGCATGAAAACACTATTTTTTTTGATAAATCCTTTACGCTAATTGACAAGTACAGTAAGCAGCACTGTCACTGTACTTCATATATATGTGACTGACATGTTTCTATCTATCTAATCTATGTGTGATTCTCTATTCTTTCTATTCTAAATTGTCGGGTACCGCTGCTGAATTGCCGGCCGGCTTTTTTAAAGAGACGGTGCATGAAAACACTATTATTTTTTTTGATAAATCCTTTACGCTAAATGACAAGTACAGTAAGCAGCACTTTCACTGTACTTCGAATATATGTGGCTGACATGTTTATATCTATCTAATCTATGTGTGAAGCTCTATTCTTTCGGTTCTAAATTGTCGGGTACAGGTGTATGCCGCTGCTGAATTGCCGGCTTTTCATGTTTCACTGTTGGCACTGTTCCCATCGATTTGGGCAATCACTGTAATGCCACAACCACCATGGCTGTGGCATTACAGTGAGTGGCAGACAATCCCTGCATGATTGGTGCTCTAAATAGCGCCAGACATGCAGGACACGCTTTTGGTGCACGAACAGTTATCGAACATAACCTCGAACAGCCGAATTTTTTGCAAATCGTTCGGGTTCGTCGAACAACTCGAACACCGCCCAAAACAGCTCGAATTTGAGATTGGCGAACAGTTCTAGTCGAACACCGCTCATCTCTACCGGTGACATCATTTACGGCAGCACCACTGCATGAGAAATTTTTTTTTGATGTTCGGGTAAAGTCGACGAACCCGAACATCAAAAGGTTCGCTCATCTCTAGTCGGGATAGTCCAGTCATTGAAATGAATTCAAAAATTAAAAAATTTTCCTAGAAAATTAAATAAAATTTTGCCGTATGTTAACATTTTTCCTAACCCTGACATCAAAAAATATACAAATGCAGGCCAGCAGTCAAACCTATCATATTATATGAGAGTAGAACAAAGGAAGATGTCATTCTGCTTGTCCTGCTCTCCAGCACCTCAAGGCTTAGATTATATCTGTATTCTTCATTTCTTTATTTATTTTACTCAAGGTCCAACTGCAAACTGCGATGTCCAGAAATGGGTCTCCTCGATCAATATGATTCGTTGATACAATATTCACAATTGCCTGCCTTTTTTAACCACATTTTTTTACATTTTGATTTCATTTTTAAAAGTACAGGATAATATTTACTCTAGATATTTAACCTCTTAACGTCTAATGGCATACTATGTCCATTATAAGTAGTCTCCCTGTCTTTGATACTGGCTTGCAAGCTGAGCCCGCATCTTTACTTGCAGATAATGGCTGACATCTGCTTTCAACAGCTGCGGGTGTAGCTAAGCTCTGCTTGCAGCTGTTAACCTGTTAACCTGTTAAATTCTGCTGTCAACCTGTGACAGGGGCATTAACAGTTCGCCGGGCAGTAAGGTGCACCATTCTAACCCATTATTGGCGCTCCCATGACCTGATTGTGAGATGCGGATGTGTTGTCATGAAAGCCATGGGTTTGCTGTCACCATGGTACTCCTGTGAAAACCAGCCCATGGCTGGCATTCATTGGAGACTGTGATTTATATTATATATACAGCAATGTTGTAGCATTGCTGTATTTAGCAATCAGACAATCGCAGATTCAAGTTGCCTTAGGGGACTAACAAATACTGTGAAAAGTAAAAATAGATGTTTTAACAAATATGAAAAAAATAAAAAAAAATTATAAATGTTCAAATCCCCCCACTTTTCCACTATTAAAAATTAAGAAATAAAAAAATAGACATATTTGGTTTCGCTTCATTTGTAAAAGTCTGATTTAGCAAAATATAAAATAAATTAATTCAATCGGTAAACGGCGTAATGAGAAAAAAAAATAAAAACGCCAGAAATGCCATCTTTTAGCAACAAAAAAAAAATGGATCTAGCTCAAAATTATATCAATAAAAACAATGGGCTTGGGGCACAAAAAACAAGACCTCAGATAGCCCCATATCATGAAAATTGAAAAGGTTACGACTCACGGAAAATGGCGATACAAGCAAAATTTTATTGTTTTTCAAATTTATAAAAAAAATGTTCTCCACTTAAATTAAACAAAAAGTATCCTTGTTTGGTATTTGTGTAATCATGCAGTTTTTAGAATCAAATTGGTTTATGGTTTAACCATAAAATCAACATTGTAAATAAAAAAAAATAAAAAAAAGCAAATGCAAAATTGCACTTTTTTTTTGCTATAATGCCACACTTTGAATTTTTTTCACACTATCCAGTACATCTCATGATAAAATGAATGGTGTTATTCGAAAGTGCAACTCATCCTGCAAACAACAGGCCCTCATACGGCTAAATCGCAAGAAAAATAAAAAAGTTAAGGCTCTCCATAATAGGAGGAATAAAAAACACATAAGGGGAGGAAAAAACAAAAACAAAGAAAATCTCCCTGTCCTTAAGGGGTTAATTACATTTAAAATACCCAGGGGCTAATTCTTTAAGATAAGACTGGCGTTGTAAATATTAGTCTTAATCAACGGGCTCGCTCTAGTACAATGCACCTAACATAGCTATTAAGTGGCATGCTCCTCTAGAAATGTACTCAAGTGAAGGACTGGAGCATATTTCTTGAGTAATTTACGACACTAAAGTAGTATAACGTTTCATCAATTTAACTGGCGAGCATAGCCATGCCCCATTCCACCCATGTTCCACCCATATTGGCGTAGGTGGCTACAAGAAGCATGAAAATGCCAAAAGTCTCATTATTTTTTAACAACTTCCAAGTTGCCTATGAATATTGTGTTTTATGTCAGAATTCTGCCATAAACATATTAATGAGTTAGCCCCATAGTATCTTCAATAGAGATGAGCATTGTTCGCCAATCTCAAATTCGAGCTGTTTTGGGCGGTGTTCGAGCCATTTGGCGAACACGAACAATTTGAAAAAAATTCGGCTGTTCGAGGTTATGTTCGATAACTGTTCGTGCACCAAAATCATAACTGGATTTTTTCTCAGTAATGATGAAAATTAATGTTAATACGCAGTTTGAGTGTTCAGTGGGGCGGGGGGAGGGGCAGGGGATGGATCTCTGCAGGAATAATGAAGATCTCCATTTTTTTTCTCTTTTCCGCATTTACAGTGGGGAGGTGCAATCTGTCAGCCTATCAGCAGAGCACACACGGAGCGAACTGCTTTTATTCACACAAGCAAGAGCATGTGTCATTGGCAGTGTATGTCACATGTACTTGCCCTATAAGACCCAGCCATTTTCCTCGTCGCAACCATTTTCTCACTGCTGCAGCTGCGTGTTAGACGGCACCGCTGTTGCTGTGTGCGCTATACCTTGTTAATTTAAAGCCAATTTTCGCACAAATCTACAGATAGCTTGGGAGTAGGGAAGAGTTGTGATTGCAGTCCTTTTAAGGACTAGGTTACAGCATTTCCTACGACTTTTATCAGGCAGGTCTGTGCTCTTAAATAGATAGGTTGGGAGTAAAGACTAGAGATGAGCGGTGTTCGACTAGAACTGTTCGCCAATCTCAAATTCGAGCTGTTTTGGGCGGTGTTCGAGTTGTTCGACGAACCCGAACGATTTGCAAAAAATTCGGCTGTTCGAGGTTATGTTCGATAACTGTTCGTACACCAAAAGCGTGTCCTGCATGGATTGTCTGCCACTCACTGTAATGCCACAGCCATGGTGGTTGTGGCATTACAGTGATTGCCCAAATCGATGGGAACAGTGCCAACAGTGAAACATGAAAAGCCGGCAATTCAGCAGCGGCATACACCTGTACCCGACAATTTAGAACCGAAAGAATAGAGCTTCACACATAGATTAGATAGATAGAAACATGTCAGCCACATATATACGAAGTACAGTGAAAGTGCTGCTTACTGTACTTGTCATTTAGTGTAAAGGATTTATCAAAAAAAATAATAGTGTTTTCATGCACCGTCTCTTTAAAAAAGCCGGCCGGCAATTCAGCAGCGGTACCCGACAATTTATAACAGACAGAATAGAGCTTCACACATAGATTAGATAGATAGAAACATGTCAGTCACATATATATGAAGTACAGTGATAGTGTTGGTTACTGTACTTGTCATTTAGTATTAAAATAAAGGATTTATTATTAAAAAAATTGGCGTGGGGTTCCCCTTAATTTTAGGCTCTAGCGGAGGTTAAGCAGACGGCTGGGGCAGATGTTTGAAGCCTGGGAAGGGGGTAATACCCACGGAGCTTCCCAGGCTACTAATATCAGCCCCCAGCTGAATACATAGCCTTTACTAGCTATTAAAATGGGGGACCCCCCCCAAAAAAATGACGTGGGGTCCCCCCTAATTTAATAGCTAGCAAAGGCTAGGCAGACAGCTGGGGGCTGATATTAATAGCCCAGGAAGGGAGCCATGAATATTGGCCCCCTCCCAGGCTAGAAACACCAGCCGTCAGCCGCCCCAGAAATGGCGCATTCATAGGATGCGCCAATTCTGGCACTTAGCCTCGCTCTTCCACGCTGCCCTGGTGCGGTGGCAGGGGGTAATAGGGTTGGGGTTGATGTCAGCTTATAATGCCAGCTGACATCAAGCCCAGGTTAGTAATGGAGAGGCGTCTATAAGACACCCCCATTACTAACCCCATAGTCAAAGTTAAAAAAAACACAAACACCCAGAATAAAGTCCTTTAATTGAAATAAAGACACAGTCCTTTATTGTTCTAAATTAAACCATACTTACCGTCACGCCCATTCCAGCTGAAGCCAACGATCTCCTGCAATAAAAGAAAAATAATAAAGCAACCTCATCCTTACCTTTCCATGGTTCCCACGACAGCTTCAGCTCTGCTACATCGAGATGACAGGCTGGACCGCAGCAGAACGCTGCCATCCAGCCTCTCATCCCGCAGACACTGAGAAGCGCAGGCTTGCTTGCGCTGCTCAGCGTCTCTCTGTGACGACATCCAGATGAGCCGAGTTCATGTCCAATGAACTCGGCTCACCTCATGCACGTCACTGACAGCGTGGGAAAATTCTCAAGCTGAAGCGCTGAGTGCAGGAGAATTTTCCCACGCTGTCAGTGACGTGCATAAGGTGAGCTCATGTCCAATGAACTCAGCTCACCTCCTGCACGTCACTGACAGCGTGGGAGAATTCTCCTGCACTCAGCGCTTCAGTGTGAGAATTCTCCCACGCTGAAGCGCTGAGTGCAGGAGAATTTTCCCACGCTGTCAGTGACGTGCATGAGGTGAGCCGAGTTCATTGGACATTAACTCGGCTCATCTGGATGCCCTCACAGAGAGACACTGTGGAGCGCAAGCAAGCCTGCGCTTCTCAGTGTCTGCGGGATGACAGACTGGATGGCAGCGTTCTGCTGCGGTCCAGCCTGTCATCTCGATGTAGCAGAGCTGAAGCTGTCATGGGAACCATGGAAAGGTAAGGATGATGTTGCTTTATTATTTTTCTTTTATTTCAGGAGATCGTTGGCTTCAGCTGGAATGGGCGTGATGGTAAGTATGGTTTAATTTAGAACAATAAAGAATTGTGTGTTTATTTCAATTAAAGGACTTTTTTCTGGGTGTTGTGTTTTTTTTAAATTCTTTACTAGAAATTCATGGTGGTCATGTCTAATATTGGCGTGACCCCATGAATTTCGGGCTTAGGGCCAGCTGATAATGCCAAGCTGGCCCTAACCCCTTTATTACCCAGTGAGCCACCGCATCAGGGCCCTGGATGAGTTGGGTACAGCGCCAGAAGATGGCGCTTCTATGAACGCGCCATTTTCCGGGGTGGCTGCGGACTGCAATTTGCAGCGGGGGTGGCCCAGAAAGCTTGGGCCTCCCTGCGCTGCGGATTCCAGCCCCCAGCTGCCTAGTTGTACCTGGCTGGACACAAAAACAGGGCGAAGCCCCACGTCAATTTTCTTTAAATTATTTCATGAAATAATTAAGAAAAAAGGGCTTCCCTATATTGCTGTGTCCGGCCAGGTACAAATAGGCAGCTGGTGGTTGGGGGCAGCCCGTTCCTGCCTGCTGTACCTGGCTGGACACAAATATAGTGCGAAGCCCCACGTCAATTTTTTTTAAATTATTTCATGAATTTCCTGAAATAATTTAAAAAAATTGAAGTGGGGCTTCGCACTATATTTGTGTCCAGCCAGGTACAGCAGGCAGGAACGGGCTGCCCCCATCCACCAGCTGCCTATTTGTACCTGGCCGGACACAACAATATAGGGAAGCCCTTTTTTTCTTAATTATTTCATGAATTTCATGAAATAATTAAAAAAAATTGAAGTGGGGCTTCGCACAATATTTGTGTCCAGCCAGGTACAGCAGGCAGGAACGGGCTGCCCCCAACCACCAGCTGCCTATTAGTACCTGGCCGGACACAACAATATAGGGAAGCCCTTTTTTTCTTAATTATTTCATGAATTTCATGAAATAATTAAAAAAAAAGTACGTGGGGCTTCGCCCTATTTTTGTGTCCAGCCAGGTACAACTAGGCAGCTGGGGGCTGGAATCTGCAGCGCAGGGAGGCCCAAGCTTTCTGGGCCCCCCCCCGCTACAAATTGCAGTCCGCAGCCACCCCGGAAAATGGCGCGTTCATAGAAGCGCCATCTTCTGGCGCTGTACCCAACTCATCCAGGGCCCTGGTGCGGTGGCTCACTGGGTAATAAAGGGGTTAGGGCCAGCTTGGTATTATCAGCTGGCCCCAAGCCCAAAATTCATGGGGTCACGCCAGTATTAGACATGACCGCCATGAATTTCTAGTAAAGTATTTAAAAAAAACACAACACCCAGAATAAAGTCCTTTAATTGAAATAAAGACACAATTCTTTATTGTTCTAAATTAAACCATACTTACCATCACACCCATTCCAGCTGAAGCCAACGATCTCCTGCAATAAAAGAAAAATAATAAACCAACCTCATCCTTACCTTTCCATGGTTCCCACGACAGCTTCAGCTCTGCTACATCGAGATGACAGGTTGGACCGCAGCAGAACGCTGCCATCCAGTCTGTCATCCCGCAGACACTGAGAAGCGCAGGCATGCTTGCGCTCCTCACTGTCTCGCTGTGACGGCATCCAGATGAGCCGAGGTCATGTCCAATGAACTCGGCTCACCTCATGCACGTCACTGACAGCGTGGGAAAATTCTCACGCTGAAGTGCTGAGTGCAGGAGAATTCTCCCACGCTGTCAGTGATGTGCATGAGGTGAGCTCATGTCCAATGAACTCAGCTCACCTCCTGCACGTCACTGACAGCGTGGGAAAATTCTCCTGCAATCAGCGCTTCAGCGTGAGAATTTTCCCACGCTGTCAGTGACGTGAATGAGGTGAGCCGAGTTCATTGGACATGAACTCGGCTCATCTGGATGTCGTCACAGAGAGACGCTGAGCAGCGCAAGCAAGCCTGCGCTTCTCAGTGTCTGCGGGATGACAGGCTGGATGGCAGCGTTCTGCTGCGGTCCAGCCTGTCATCTCGATGTAGCAGAGCTGAAGCTGTCGTGGGAACCATGGAAAGGTAAGGATGAGGTTGCTTTACTATTTTTCTTTTATTGCAGGAGATCGTTGGCTTCAGCTGGAATGGGCGTGACGGTAAGTATGGTTTAATTTAGAACAATAAAGGACTGTGTCTTTATTTCAATTAAAGGACTTTATTCTGGGTGTTTGTGTTTTTTTTAACTTTGACTATGGGGTTAGTAATGGGGGTGTCTTATAGACGCCTCTCCATTACTAACCTGGGCTTGATGTCAGCTGGCATTATAAGCTGACATCAACCCCAACCCTATTACCCCCTGCCACCGCACCAGGGCAGCGTGGAAGAGCGAGGCTAAGTGCCAGAATTGGCGCATCCTATGAATGCGCCATTTCTGGGGCGGCTGACGGCTGGTGTTTCTAGCCTGGGAGGGGGCCAATATTCATGGCTCCCTTCCTGGGCTATTAATATCAGCCCCCAGCTGTCTGCCTAGCCTTTGCTAGCTATTAAATTAGGGGGGACCCCACGTCATTTTTTTTGGGGGGTCCCCCATTTTAATAGCTAGTAAAGGCTATGTATTCAGCTGGGGGCTGATATTAGTAGCCTGGGAAGCTCCGTGGGTATTACCCCCTTCCCAGGCTTCAAACATCTGCCCCAGCCGTCTGCTTAACCTCCGCTAGAGCCTAAAATTAAGGGGAACCCCACGCCAATTTTTTTAATAATAAATCCTTTATTTTAATACTAAATGACAAGTACAGTAACCAACACTATCACTGTACTTCATATATATGTGACTGACATGTTTCTATCTATCTAATCTATGTGTGATGCTCTATCTTTCTGTTCTAAATTGTCGGGTACCGCTGCTGAATTGCCGGCCGGCTTTTTTAAAGAGACAGTGCATGAAAACACTATTATTTTTTTAAATAAATCCTTTACACTAAATGACAAGTACAGTAAGCAACACTATCACTGTACTTATTATATATGTGACTGACATGTTTCTATCTATCTAATCTATGTGTGAAGCTCTATTCTTTCTGTTCTAAATTGTCGGGTACAGATGCTGAATTGCCGGCCGGCTTTTTTAAAGAGACGGTGCATGAAAACACTAATATTTTTTTTAATAAATCCTTTACACTAAATGACAAGTGCAGTAACCAACACTGTCACTGTGCTTCTTATATGTGTGACTGACATGTTTCTATCTATCTAATCTATGTGTGATGCTCTATTCCTTCTTGTCTAAATTGTCGGGTACCGGTGTATGCCGCTGCTGAATTTGCCGGCCGGCTTTTTTAAAGAGAGTGTCTTCTGAGCAGTTTGTCAGCTTTTGGACACCTTTGCAGGTGTTTTCTATGTGTTTCTATGTGTTTTTGTTTGCCTGCCATTGGTTTTAACGGTGTTCGACGGTGTTCTAAGGTGTTCGACGAACAGTTCGACGAACAGTTCCTCGAACATCCCGGTGTTCGACGAACCGAACCGAACCCGAACACTAGGGGGGTGGCTCAACACTAGTAAAGACTAGAGATGAGCGTTGTTCTACTCGAACTGTTCGCCAATCTCAAATTCGAGCTGTTTTGGGCGGTGTTCGAGCCATTCGGCGAACACGAACGATTTGAGAAAAATTCGGCTGTTCGAGGTTATGTTCGATAACTGTTCGTGCACCAAAATCATAACTGGATTTTTTCTCAGTAATGATGAAAATTAATGTTAATACGCAGTTTGAGTGTACAGCGGGGTGGGGGGAGGGGCAGGGGATGGATCTCTGCAGGAATAATGAAGATCTCCATTTTTTTTTCTCTTTCCCGCATTTGCAGTGGGGAGGTGCAGTCTGTCAGCCTATCAACAGCGCACACACGGAGCGAACTGCTGTTTTTCACACAAGCAAGGGCATGTGTCATTGGCAGTGTATGTCACATGTCCTTGCCCTATAAGACCAAGCCATTTTACCCTTCGCCACCATTTTCTCACTGCTGCAGCTGCGTGTTAGACGGCACCGCTGTTGCTGTGTGCGCTATACCTTGTTAATTTCAAGCCAATTTTCGCACAAATCTACATATAGCTTGGGAGTAGGGAATAGTTGTGATTGCAGTCCTTTTAAGGACTAGGTTACAGCATTTCCTACAACTTTTATCAGGCAGGCCTGTGCTCTTAAATAGATAGATTGTGGGAGTAAAGACTAATTCTAATTGCAGTCCTTTTCAGGACTAGGTTACATCAGTTCCTATCAGTTTTTGCCAGGCAGGTCTGTGCCAGTGCTGTGCAAGTTTTTTTCACAGCATTTGGCTGAATCTAGCAAAGCTAATCCTTTTTGGCCTATTGCAGAGTGTGTTAGTCAGTGGAGTAGCCTATCTGTGTTGCAAGATATACCACCTGTGTATAGAATACCAATTTTTTTACTGCACCTAGTGAAGTAAAATCTTTTGGGCATAGCATCATTCTATTAGTCCATCTATACTGACATCCATCAGGTTGCAAATTGAATATAATTTTTTTCTGCATCTAGCTCTAAAAAAATATTTGGGCTTCTAGCAGTGTGTGGGACTTGTTCTATTAGTCCATCTATACTGACCTCCATCAGGTTGCAAACTGAATATAATTTTTTTCTGCATCTAGCTCTGAAAAAATATTTGGCCTTCTAGCAGTGTGTGGGACTTTCTCTATTAGTCCATCTATACTGACCTCCATCAGGTTGCAAATTAAAAATAATTTTTATCTGCATCTAGATCTAAAAAAATATTTGGCCTTCTAGCAGTGTGTGGGACTTTCTCTATTAGTCCATCTATACTGACCTCCATCAGGTTGCAAATTAAAAATAATTTTTATCTGCATCTACCTCTGAAAAAATATTTGGGCTTCTAGCTGTGTGTGGGACTTGTTCTATTAGTCCATCTATACTGACCTCCATCAGGTTGCAAACTGAATATAATTTTTTTCTGCATCTAGCTCTGAAAAAATATTTGGCCTTCTAGCAGTGTGTGGGACTTTCTCTATTAGTCCATCTATACTGACCTCCATCAGGATGCAAACTGAATATATTTTTTTTCTGCATCTACCTCTGAAAAAATATTGGGCTTCTAGCTGGGTGTGGGACTTGTTCTATTAATCCATCTATACAGACCTCCATCAGGTTGCAAACTGAATATATTTTTTTTCTGCATCTACCTCTGAAAAAATATTTGGGCTTCTAGCTGTGTGTGGGACTTGTTCTATTAGTCCATCTATACTGACCTCCATCAGGTTGCAAACTGAATATAATTTTTTTCTGCATCTAGCTCTGAAAAAATAGTTGGCCTTCTAGCAGTGTCTGGGACTTTCTCTATTAGTCCATCTATACTAACCTCCATCAGGTTGCAAATTAAAAATAATTTTTATCTGCATCTAGCTCTGAAAAAATATTTGGCCTTCTAGCAGTGTGTGGGACTTTCTCTATTAGTCCATCTATACTGACCTCCATCAGGTTGCAAATTAAAAATAATTTTTATCTGCATCTACCTCTGAAAAAATATTTGGGCTTCTAGCTGTGTGTGGGACTTGTTCTATTAGTCCATCTATACTGACCTCCATCAGGTTGAAAACTGAATATAATTTTTTTCTGCATCTGGCTCTGAAAAAATATTTGGCCTTCTAGCAGTGTGTGGGACTTTCTCTATTAGTCCATCTATACTGACCTCCATCAGGTTGCAAATTAAAAATAATTTTTATCTGCATCTAGCTCTGAAAAAATATTTGGCCTTCTAGCAGTGTGTGGGACTTTCTCTATTAGTCCATCTATACTGACCTCCATCAGGTTGCAAATTAAAAATAATTTTTATCTGCATCTACCTCTGAAAAAATATTTGGGCTTCTAGCTGTGTGTGGGACTTGTTCTATTAGTCCATCTATACTGACCTCCATCAGGTTGCAAACTGAATATAATTTTTTTCTGCATCTGGCTCTGAAAAAATATTTGGCCTTCTAGCAGTGTGCGGGACTTTTTCTATTAGTCCATCTATACTGACCTCCATCAGGTTGCAAATTAAAAATAATTTTTATCTGCATCTACCTCTGAAAAAATATTTGGCCTTCTAGCAGTGTGTGGGACATTCTCTATTTGTCCATCTATACTGACCTCCATCAGGTTGCAAATTAAAAATAATTTTTTTTCTGCATCTACCTCTGAAAAAATATTGGGCTTCTAGCTGTGTGTGGGACTTATTCTATTAATCCATCTATACAGACCTCCATCAGGTTGCAAACTGAATATAATTTTTTTCTGCATCTACCTCTGAAAAAATATTTGGGCTTCTAGCTGTGTGTGAGACTTGTTCTATTAGTCCATCTATACTGACCTCCATCAGGTTGCAAACTGAATATAATTTTTTTCTGCATCTAGCTCTGAAAAAATATTTGGCCTTCTAGCAGTGTGTGGGACTTGTTCTATTAGTCCACCTATACTGACCTCCATCAGGTTGCAAATTCAAAATAATTTTTTTCTGCATCTAGCTGTGAAAAAATATTTGGGCTTCTAGCAGTGTGTGGGACTTTCTCTATTAGTCCATCTATACTGACCTCCATCAGGTTGCAAACTGAATATATTTTTTTTCTGCATCTACCTCTGAAAAAATATTTGGGCTTCTAGCTGTGTGTGGGACTTGTTCTATTAGTCCATCTATACTGACCTCCATCGGGTTGCAAATCGAATATAATTTTTTTCTCCATCTAACCCAGCCAATAGTTTTGGCCTAATACCACAGTTTGGCCACTCAGCTCTGCTCGGTTCCCATCCATTGTTTTTTTGTGCAAACAACTCCAGAGTTGTGAATTAGTTAACCACCAAGATGAGTGGAAAAAGGCCTGCTGCTGGTGGAAAGGGGAATAGGCGTGTTGGGAAGGGGAAAAAAGGTTGTGTCCGTGGGGTAGGTGTTAAAGCAACAGTAACATCTGCAGAAGAAAGACCATCTTCCAGCCAAACTAAAATGTCTACTTCTTTTAGAGAACAATGTGATAAGATCCCTTTCTTACGGCCACGCCAATCGCTACAAATTCCAGATGAGGCACAAAAACAGCAGGTGCTTCAACGGATATCAAGTGCTCCTTTAAGTGGGCTCTCCTCCACATCAACTTCAACATCACAAATACTCCAGTCCTCAAAGGTGTCACCCCAATCGCACTTGCTTCCTCACAGCTCCCAAATCTCCAGCTGCCCGTCTGAGTATGAGGTAGAACAGATGGTTGAGTCTGCAGAGCTGTTTACTCATACTATAGCCTGGGAATCAGAGGTCGACTCCAGCGCTTCTGTGAATCCAGACGAGGAAATGATCTGCACTGATGCCCAGAATCTTCATGAGTCGGATCCAGGACCAGACGCAGAAGGTTCTGACCATAATGTAGACCCTCATTCCCAAACTGTAACTCCTGTTGGTGGAGACAATGAGGAAGACGATGATGAGACTCAAATACCTGATTGGAGCGACAACTTTAGTTTTTGGTCAGGGCAGGAACAGGTTGGCTCTGAGGACGATGGGTGTGATAACGCACAGGGTGATGATGATGAGGTTGGAGATCCCACTTACTGTCAACCCACAGTCAGCCGAGAGATGAGGTCAGCAGAGGAGGTGGAGGAAGATGCTAGTGACGACGAGGTCAGGTTGCGCCTTCCTGGACAGAGACGTAGTACTGGAAGCACGTCAACAACTGCATCCTCAAACAAACTGCCTCTCACCACAAGTCGTGGTGGCTCTTCAGGTCGCATGGGTGCTAAGCCTTGCATAGCCTGGGCATTTTTTCAGATCGATAAAGATGACCCAACTCGTGTTATCTGTAACATTTGTCAGCAAAAGCTAAGTAGAGGCCAAAAAATACATAGTTTGAGTACTTCATGCATGAACCGGCACATGGACATGAAGCATAAGTTGCAGTGGGAAGCTCAGTGTGCTACAATGCGGCCTAGCCGGCCGGGCCAACCACCGTCTGCCATATCTTGTGCATCCGCGGCCTCTTCATCCTCTGTGACTGGGGGGACAGCAGTCACACCTGTTTTGGGGCGCAGACCTGCCACCTCTTTACCCGCAACAGCCAGCGTGATTGGCAGGTCATCATTTTCTTTGGAGGTGGTAACACCAGCTGGTGTTGAGCGCTGTCCGACATCGATAGCACCACCTTTGGATCAAGGCAACCTAACATGTCCGCCTGCATCTTCCTCACAGACCGGCAGTTTGCCGGGGACACCCTTATCAACCCCGTCTAAGCACAATAGCCAGCCCTCGGTCCCTCAGATGTGGACAAGTAAAAGACCATTTCCTCCTAGCCATGAGAAAGCTAAGAGGTTGAATTTCACCATCTGCAAGCTCTTGGCTGCTGAAATACTGCCTTTCCGCCTGGTGGACACAGAGGATTTTCGAGACCTTATGTCCGTCGCAGTGCCCCAGTACCAGATGCCCAGTCGGCACTACTTCTCAAAGAAAGGTGTGCCTGCGCTCCACCAGCATGTCGCACACAACATCACCGCTTCTTTGAGAAACTCTGTATGTGACAGGGTGCATTTCACCACAGACACTTGGACGAGTAGGCATGGACAGGGGCGTTACATGTCGCTGACTGGGCATTGGGTAACTATGGTGACAGCAGGACAAGGGGCTGCTGTCCAAGTCTTGCCGTCCCCACGAGATGTGCGTCAATCCTCTTTATGTCAAAGTTCCTCCACTGCTTCTGCCTCCTCAACCTCCTCTCGGTCTTCCACCTGCACTCAAAGCCTGTCTGGTCATGCCACAAGCTTTCTAACTGCGCAGAAGGGATCCTGCACACCTCCTTACTATGCTGGCAGTAGGGCTCAACGTCATCAGGCGGTTTTTACTTTGAAATGTCTGGGAAATGTGAGTCACACAGCTGAGGAGTTGTGGTCAGCTCTGGAGAACCAATTTCATGAATGGTTGTCTCCACTGGACCTGAAACCAGGGAAGGCCATGTGCGACAATGCTGCAAACCTGGGTGCGGCCCTTCGCCGGGGCAATGTCACACACGTGCCTTGTATGGCTCACGTGTTGAACCTGGTTGTCCAGCAATTTTTAGCCCACTATCCCAGACTAGATGGCCTTCTGCAGAGGGCACGGTCGCTGTGTGCTCACTTCCGCCGTTCGCATCCCGCAGCTCAGCGACCTACATCTCTACAGAAGTCGTTGGGCCTGCCACTTCACCGGCTAAAATGCGATGTGCCTACCCGGTGGAATTCAACTCTGCACATGTTGCAGCGACTGTGGCAGCACCGACAAGCCCTGGTGCAATACGTTCTGACATATAGCCTGGGCCAACGAGATCCAGAGGTGGGGCAAATCACGCTGGAGGAGTGGTCTCAGATCAGGGACCTATGCACCCTTCTGCACAGTTTTGAAATGGCGACGAAGATGTTTAGTGCTGACGATGCCATTATCAGCATGACTATTCCGGTGATTTACATGCTGGAGCACATGTTAAACAGAATTCGGAGTCAGGTGGTGGCACAAGAGGAGGTGGAGGAAGTAGAGGAGGAGGAGTTGTATGCGGAAGGGCTAACATCTGCAAGGTCCAGACGGTCGGCAGCACCAAGGCGGCAGGCATGTGAGGGTGGGGGAGATGGTTTTACCAGGGCGCATGGTAGCAGCCAAACTAGTGAGGAAGGTGCAGGAGCCCAGGAAGAAGTGGAGGACGAACTGATGGAAGACTCATCAGATGAGGGAGACCTTGATCACATTTCTGTTGTGCGAGGTTGGGGGGAGAGGACAGAGGAAGGAAGCATGATTGTTACCTCGCCACCAACACAACAGGGACTTGGTGATCCTGGATGTGCAACACACATGAGTGCCTTCTTGCTGCACTACCTGCAACATGACCCTCGAATTGTGAGAATTAGAAATAATCCTGACTACTGGGTTGCCACACTGTTAGATCCCCGGTACAAAAGTAAATTTGCCGAAATTATTCCTGCCATAGAAAGGGATGCACGCATGCAGGAGTATCAGCAGAGACTGTTGCAGAATCTTACATGTGCTTTTCCACAAAACACCAGTGGTGCACGTAGTGAATCTCACAGTTCCAACTTGCCAACCGTGGGACCGTCAAGTGTTCAGCACTCAAACCGTAACAGAACCACAGTATCTGCTGGTAACATCAATTTTGCGGAATCATTTCACCACTTTTTTAGCCCATCCTTTGCAAGGCCACAGGAGACAAGAAGTCTGACACATAGTCAACGCCTAGAGACGATGGTACAGGAGTATCTCCAAGTAAACATTGAAGCCATGACTGTGTCACTGGACCCTTGCTCTTTTTGGGCTTCCAATCTGGATAAATGGCCGGAGCTAGCCACTTACGCCTTGGAGGTCTTGTCATGCCCCGCAGCCAGCGTTCTGTCTGAACGTGTGTTCAGCGCTGCTGGTGGTGTGCTGACAGATAAGCGCACGCGGCTCTCCACTGATAATGTAGAGTGACTCACGTTCATAAAGATGAACAAATCATGGATCCGAAATGAATTTTCTACCCCTGTGTCATCCTGGGGAGAGTAAAAGCTTGATGATTGGTTAAAATCACCCTACCAACCGTTTTAAGCTTTCAAATTACTAATCATGTTTATCTGTATCTTGGCTGGAAAATAATTTGGGCTCTGTAGCAGTGTGCAGCACTGATTCTATTAGGCCATCTATAATAAGCTCCACCAGATTTAAAATTACTAATCATGTTTATCTGTATCTTGGCTGGAAAATAATTTGGGCTTTGTAGCAGTGTGCAGCACTGATCCTATTAGGCCATCTATACTAAGCTCCACCAGATTTAAAATTAATAATAATTTTTAGCTGCATCTAGCCTGGAAAATAATTTTGGGGCTCCGAGATGCGCTAGACACATAAGTGCCTTCTTGCTGCACTACCTGCAACATGACCCTCATATTGTCAGAATTCGAAGTAATCATGACTACTGGGTTGCCACACTCTTAGATCCCCCAAACTTTTCGATCAACCTTTTCATTTTAATAAAGACCAAAAAAATGGTCATTTTTGAAATTATAAGCATTAGCAGGTTATTAGAAACTGAAATCAAACAGTTTTCAACTCAAAACTTTATTCTAGGTGATGTTACATTTCCACACAGGACCCCTTGTTCGAAAGGAGCTTCTGAACTCTCTTGTCCATTGAATTTGTCAGGTTTTGGATGGTTTCTGCTTCAATTGTTTTGCAGGAGGACAGAATACCCTCCCAGAGGTGTTGCTTAGATGTGAACTGCCTCCCGCCATCATAGACACTCCTTTTGATGATGCTCCAGAGGTTCTGAATGGGGTAGAGGTCAGGGGAGCATGGGGGTCACACCATAAGTTTGTCCCCTTTTATGCCCATATCAGCCAGAGATGCAGATGTTTTATGTGCAGCATGAGATGGTGCATTATCATGCAAAAAATGATCTTGCTGTGAAATACACAGTTCTTCTTCTTGAACCATGGCAGGAAGTGCTGTTTGAGAAAATCCACATACATTATGGAGTTCATCTTTAGCGCCTTCAGGGATCCTAAAGGGGCCGACAATCTCTCTCCCCATGATTCCAGCCCAAAACATTACTCCACCTCCTCCTTGTTGGCGCTGTAGCCGTGTTTGCGTGGGGTGTCCATCAACCAGCCATCCTCCACTCCATCCATCTGGACCATCGAGCGCTGCACGGCACTCATCCGTGAACAAAACAGTTTTGAAATCAGTCTTCATGTAATGTTTAGCCCACTGGAGCCGTTTCTGCTTGTGTGAAGTGGATAGAGGAGGTCGACAGGATGGCGTATGCACAGCTGCAAAGCTCTGAAGGACCCTGCATCTTGTTGTTCGGGGGACGTTGGAGGCACCAGCAGCTTCAAAAACTTGTCTGCTGCTATGACAAGGCTTTTTTGCCGCTGCTCTTTTAACCTGACGTAATTGCCTGTAGGAAAGAGTCCTCAATTTGCCCTTATCAGCACACACACGTGTGTACTGTGAATCAGCTACATACTTCTTGATTGCCAAGACACTTCATCCTGATCATCGCACAATGTTGATTGTAGTCATGCCTTGACCTAAACACTCCACAATTTGTTGCTTCTCAGCAGCCGACACATCCTTTTTCTTTCCCATTTTGGCAGAAAATGTAGGCTGCTTAATAATGTGAGACAGCCTTCTTAAGTAGTCTTGCCTTTCATTGGACACACCTGCCAAACTAATTAGCACAGGTGTCTGCAATTGCTTACAGTGATATAAAGAGCCCTGACACACATCACCATGAATGAGTTTAACTGACGAACAAACAAATTCTTCCCTTATCACTCCTAAACACTTTTTGCATAATAATTTGGAACACAGTGTACATGTGCTTTTCCACAAAACACCAGTGGTTCACGTAGTGAATCTTACAGTTCTAACTTGCCAACCGTGGTCTGTATGGAGTTGTTCAATAAAGGGCCCAAAATTAGGATAACATAGATTTGAGAGGTCTCAATGAATAGGAATTCCTAAGTATTTGATACCCTGTGAGGGCCAGGCAAAGGGAAAGTTGGACTGGATGGAATCCTATATGGATTTGGGGAGGGAGACATCGAGGGCCTCAGACTTCGCTGCATTGATTTTAAAATTTGACCATGTAACAAAGTGATCTATTTCAGCCATAACAGCATGGATGGATATATGTGATTGAGTGATATATACTAGGACATCATCAGCAAATAGAGAGCACTTGTACTCGGTGCCTCCCACCTCAATCCACCTAATATTGGGGTTATGGTGAATTGATGTGAGCAGGTGCTCCGTCACTAGGATGTATAAGAGAGGGGACAGAGGACATCCCTGCCTTGTCCCATTGGTGATTGTGAAAGGTGATGAAAATGTTCTGATGCACCCCCTGGGCCTTGGGACACCCGGAGCCGGACCCTTTTTGGTGGATGCTGGTGGTTGTAGTCTTCGTGGCGGCGACCCGGTTCCGTGGCTCAGGGTGGTCAAACCAGTGGCGGAACTACTTATGTGGTTTTGATGTTTAAATGTCCGACTACGCCACCCGTGGATTGCGGTCAGAGTGAACCGCCGCTGCAGGGCAGACCGCTGAGGCTGGTGTTGTGGGTGCAGCAGAGTGTAGCATAACTCCCCACGGGAGGAGTATAACCTCAGGGCAGTGTATGCGGAGGATGGGGGTGATGGTGCAGGGCAGCAGCAGTAACGACACGGAGTCAGTGATGCAGTCCAGGGCCTTTACTCACAGTTCTTATTATCCAGACCACATCTGCAGGTAACGGCTGCCCACGTCGTACTGTGCTCACCAGGTGAGGGGCTCAGACAACTCGCAGATAACTTTGGAGCGCTTCACAGGACCCCCTTTTTGTGTCCTTTGTCTGGCCTTTCTTACCAACCCTTCTGTCCGGCTGCCTCGGGCCTCCTCTTGGTAAACTTGGCGCCAGTTTCCCTGACCCTATGTGGTGCCTTCCTAGCGGGTGTAGCGAGGGGCTGAGCCACATAAAATGTCAGAGCCTTCTAGCTGAGGGTTGTTTCCTGCCTCCACTAGTTTCGGGGACCGGTCTCCCCCTTTGGCCTGACCCCTCCACGCAGGTGGATTCGGGCGTGCGGTGGCGACTCGCCCGTCCGCACCCCTGGGATCCCTTCATTCCTCGTTCCTGGAGCCTTCTCCGCTCCTCTTCCTTCCTTCTCCCTCTTCCAGGCCTGGGCCTCTGTTACTAGGCCCGCCTCCGGAGCAGAGCTCATGCAGAGCCCCTGCTCCCTGCCACTTCTGCTCAGACTTCTCTGCACTGAACTAAGATGGTGCCCACCTTTTATACTCCCTTCTCAATGCACCCAGGAACTGCTTCCTCCCTGCTCCTGCACTACATGGTTCCCCTTCCTCAGTGTTCCCTCCCCCCACTCCAGCCAGGGACAGGGACTGTCGTGCCCATCTCAGAGGCATATTGGTCACCCTGCCCCACGGCAATGTGGTTTAATGCATGCAGGTGTCGGGTCCTGATCCACACTCCATCCTTACCTGAGAGTGAGATATCACACCTCTGGGTGAGGTGCAATATCTCTGTAGCAACCGAGCCCTCAGGGTGCTACAGTTCCATTTATCTTCAGCCTCGGTGACGTATTGTGATACAGGGCCGTGATTTTGGCTATAAAAGGGTCCCCTAGACCCCTACCCTAAGCTTTTTAAGAGAATCATATATGGCGTGCCAGGAGACTCTATGGAATGCTTTCTCAGCATCCAACGAGAGTATCTAATTACAAATTTTTAACTGCTTCTAGCCCAGGAAATACTTTGTGCCTAGTAGCAGTGTCTTCTAGTCAGCGGATTATCCCGGCTGTTAAGCAAGCTACACCACCTGTAGTTTGGACACTTAATTTTTTCAAAGGAAATGCTTCGGGACCACGGGATACTCAGTGAAGAGCATCAGGAGGCACCCCAAGGCATAGGGGCTGAGACTGGCAGTAGGATGCCTTGCGGTGGACAGCCGAGCTCGATCCTTATAAAAGCTTTTTAACTGCAGCAGCTTTAGTGGACGCTACTGGAGCTGGAATTACGCGGCTGCTGGCATGAGACTTGCCCTCCAATAGATCCTTGTAAATGGATTTAAAGTGTATTCATTCAAATTAGAGAGACAATTTAAATTAAAAAGCTTAGAGCTGCCTACACCACAGGGGGGCTCGCTCGACCCAACAGCGGACAGGCACCAGTATTGGGAGAGGGGGGCTGGCCGTCAGGGTTCACCGCGGCTCTGGCACAAAACCGGCGACACGGAGGTGGCACGGGCAGGAGCGGACTGACCGTGTCGGCTTCTCACTCTTTGGATTTTAGAAGGGCATGACATGCCTATATTTGTGTCTCCCCCTCCTTTTACTCCTCCACCTCTTTTCTTTTCGCATTACTATATGTACTTGTCACTTTTCCATGTGTTAGTTTTGTCTTCTGAGCAGTTTGTCAGCTTTTGGACACCTTTGAAGGTGTTTTCTATGTGTTTCTATGTGTTTTTGTTTGCCTGCCATTGGTTTTAACGGTGTTCGAAGGTGTTCGACGAACAGTTCGACGAACAGTTCGGCGAACACACGGGTGTTCGACGAACCGAACCGAACTCGAACACTACGGGGGTGACTCAACACTAGTAAAGTCTAATTGTAATTGCAGTTCTTTTCAGGACTAAGTTACATCAGTTCCTATCAGTTTTTGCCAGGCAGGTCTGTGCCAGTGCTGTGCAAGTTTTTTTCACAGCATTTGGCTAAATCTAGCAAAGCTAATCCTTTTTGGCCTATGGCAGAGTGTGTTAGTCAGTGGAGTAGCCTATCTGTGTTGCAAGCTACACCACCTGTGTATAGAATACCAATTTTTTTACTGCACATAGTGAAGTAAAACCTTTTGGGCATAGAATCATTCTATTAGTTCATCTATACTGAACTCCATAAGGTTGCAAATTGAATATAATTTTTTTCTATATCTAGCTCTGAAAAAATATTTGGGCTTCTAACAGTGTGTGGGACTTGGTCTATTAGTCCATCTATACTGACCTCCATCAGGTTGCAAATTAAAAATAATTTTTGTCGGCATCTAGCTCTGAAAAAATATTTGGGCTTCTAGCAGTGTGTGGGACTTGGTCTATTAGTCCATCTATACTGACCTCCATCAGGTTGCAAATTAAAAATAATTTTTATCTGCATCTAGCTCTGAAAAAATATTTGGGCTTCTAGCAGTGTGTGGGACCTGTTCTATTAGTCCATCTATACTGACCTCCATCAGGTTGCAAATTGAATATAATTTTTTTCTGCATCTAGCTCTGAAAAAATATTTGGGCTTCTAGCAGTGTGTGGGACTTGTTCTATTAGTCCATCTATACTGACCTCCATCAGATTGCAAAGTCAATATAATTTTTTTCTGCATCTAGCTCTGAAAAAATATTTGGGCTTCTAGCAGTGTGTGGGACTTGTTTTATTAGTCCATCTATACTGACCTCCATCAGGTTGCAAATTGAATATAATTTTTTTCTGCATCTAGCTCTGAAAAAATATTTGGGCTTCTAGCAGTGTGTGGGACTTGTTCTATTAGTCCATCTATTCTGACCTCCATCAGGTTGCAAATTGAATATAATTTTTTTCTACATCTAGCTCTGAAAAAATATTTGGGCTTCTAGCAGTGTGTGGGACTTGGTCTATTAGTCCATCTATACTGACCTCCATCAGGTTGCAAATTAAAAATATTTTTTTTCTGCATCTAGCTCTGAAAAAATATTTGGGCTTCTAGCAGTGTGTGGGACTTGGTCTATTAGTCCATCTATACTGACCTCCATCAGGTTGCAAATTAAAAATAATTTTTTTCTACATCTAGCTCTGAAAAAATATTTGGGCTTCTAGCAGTGTGTGGGACTTGGTCTATTAGTCCATCTATACTGACCTCCATCAGGTTGCAAATTGAATATAATTTTTTTCTGCATCTAACCCAGCCAATAGTTTTGGCCTAATACCACAGTTTGGCCACTCAGCTCTGCTCGGTTCCCATCCATTGTTTTTTTGTGCAAACAACTCCAGAGTTGTGAATTAGTTAACCACCAAAATGAGTGGAAAAAGGCCTGCTGCTGGTGGAAAGGGGAATAGGCGTGTTGGGAAGGGGAAAAAAGGTTGTGTCCATGGGGTAGGTGTTAAAGCAACAGTAACATCTGCAGAAGAAAGACCATGTTCCAGCCAAACTAAAATGTCTACTTCTTTTAGCGGACAACGTGATAAGATCCATTTCTTACGGCCACACCAATCGCTACAAATTCCAGATGAGGCCAAAAACAGCAGGTGCTTCAACGAATATCAAGTGCTCCTTTAAGTGGGCTCTCATCCACATCAACTTCAACATCACAAATACTCCAGTCCTCAAAGGTGTCACCCCAATCGCACTTGCTTCCTCACAGCTCCCAAATCTCCAGCTGCCCGTCTGAGTATGAGGTAGAACAGATGGTTGAGTCTGCAGAGCTGTTTACTCATACTATAGCCTGGGTCTCAGAGGTCGGCTCCAGCGCTTCTGTGAATCCAGACGAGGAAATGATCTGCACTGATGCCAAGAATCTTTATGAGTCGGATCCAGGACCAGACGCTGAAGGTTCTGACCATAATGTAGACCCTCATTCCCAAACTGTAACTCATGTTGGTGGAGACAATGAGGAAGACGATGATGAGACTCAAATACCTGATTGGAGCGACAACTTTAGTTTTTGGTCAGGGCAGGAACAGGTTGGCTCTGAGGACGACGGGTGTGATAACGCACAGGGTGATGATGATGAGGTTGGAGATCCCACTTACTGTCAACCCACAATCAGCGAAGAGATGAGGTCAGCATAGGAGGTGGAGGAGAATGCTAGTGATGACGAGGTCAGGTTGCGCCTTCCTGGACAGAGACGTAGTACTGGAAGCGCGTCAACAACTGCATCCTCAAACACAACTCTGCCTCTCACCACAAGTCGTGGTGGCTCTTCACGTCGCATGGGTGCTAAGCCTTGCATAGCCTGGGCATTTTTTCAGATCGATAAAGATGACCCAACTCGTGTTATCTGTAACATTTGCCAGCAAAAGCTAAGCAGAGGCCAAAAAATACATAGTTTGAGTACTTCATGCATGAACCGGCACATGGACATGAAGCATAAGTTGCAGTGGGAAGCTCACTGTGCTACAATGCGGCCTAGCCGGCCGGGCCGACCACCGTCTGCCATATCTTGTGCATCCGCGGCCTCTTAATCCTCTGTGACTGGGGGGACAGCAGTCACACCTGTTTTGGGACGCAGACCTGCCACCTCTTTACCCGCAACAGCCAGCGTGATTGGCAGGTCATCATTTTCTTTGGAGGTGGTAACACCAGCTGGTGTTGAGCGCTGTCCGACATCGATACCACCACCTTTGGATCAAGGCAACCTAACATGTCCGCCTGCATCTTCCTCACAGACCGGCAGTTTGCTGGGGACACCCTTATCAACCCCATCTAAGCACAATAGCCAGCCCATGGTCCCTCAGATGTGGACAAGTAAAAGACCATTTCCTCCTAGCCATGAGAAAGCTAAGAGGTTGAATTTCACCATCTGCAAGCTCTTGGCTACTGAAATGCTGCCTTTCCGCCTGGTGGACACAGAGGATTTTCGAGACCTTATGTCCGTCGCAGTGCCCCTGTACCAGATGCCCAGTCGGCACTACTTCTCAAAGAAAAGTGTGCCTGCGCTCCACCAGCATGTCGCACACAACATCACCGCTTCTTTGAGAAACTCTGTGTATGACAGGGTGCATTTCACCACAGACACTTGGACGAGTAGGCATGGACAGGGGCGTTACATGTCGCTGACTGGGCACTGGGTAACTATGGTGACAGCAGGACAAGGGGCTGCTGTCCAAGTCTTGCCGTCCCCACGAGTTGTGCGTCAATCCTCTTTATCTCAAAGTTCCTCCACTGCTTCTGCCTCCTCAACCTCCTCTCGGTCTTCCACCTGTACCCAAAGCCTGTCTGGTCAAGCCACAAGCTTTCTAACTGTGCAGAAGGGATCTTGCACACCTCCTTACTATGCTGGCAGTAGGGCTCAATGTCATCAGGCGGTTTTTACTTTGAAATGTCTGGGAAATGTGAGTCACACAGCTGAGGAGTTGTGGTCAGCTCTGGAGAACCAATTTCATGAATGGTTGTCTCCACTGGACCTGAAACCAGGGAAGGCCGTGTGCGACAATGCTGCAAACCTGGGTGCGGCCCTTCGCCGGGGCAATGTCACACAAGTGCCTTGTATGGTTCACGTGTTGAACCTGGTTGTCCAGCAATTTTTAGCCCACTATCCCTGACTAGATGGCCTTCTGCAGAGGGCACGGTCGCTGTGTGCTCACTTCCGCCGTTCGCATCCTGCAGCTCAGCGACTTACATCTCTACAGAAGTCGTGGGCCTGCCACTTCACCGGCTAAAATGCGATGTGCCTACCCGGTGGAATTCAACTCTGCACATGTTGCAGCGACTGTGACAGCACCGACAAGCCCTGGTGCAATACGTTCTGACGTATAGCCTGGGCCAACGAGATCCAGAGGTGGGGCAAATCACGCTGGAGGAGTGGTCTCAGATCAGGGACCTATGCACCCTTCTGCACAGTTTTGAAATGACGACGAAGATGATTAGTGCTGGCGATGTCATTATCAGCATGACTATTCCGGTGATTTACATGCTGGAGCACATGTTAAACAGAATTCGGAGTCAGGTATTGGCACAAGAGGAGGTGGAGGAAGTAGAGGAGGAGGAGTTGTATGCGGAAGGGCTAACATCTGCAAGGTCCAGACGGTCGGCAGCACCAAGGCAGCAGGCATGTGAGGGTGCGGGAGATGGTTTTACCAGGGCGCATGGTAGCAGCCAAACTAGTGAGGAAGGTGCAGGAGCCCAGGAAGAAGTGGAGGACGAACTGATGGAAGACTCATCAGATGAGGGAGACCTTGATCACATTTCTGTTGTGCGAGGTTGGGGGGAGAGGACAGAGGAATGAAGCATGATTGTTACCTCGCCAATAACACAACAGGGACTTGGTGCTCCTGGATGCGCAAGACACATGAGTGCCTTCTTGCTGCACTACCTGCAACATGACCCTCGAATTGTGAGAATTAGAAATAATCCTGACTACTGGGTTGCCACACTGTTAGATCCCCGGTACAAAAGTAAATTTGCAGAAATTATTCCTGCCATAGAAAGGGATGCACGCATGCAGGAGTATCAGCAGAGACTGTTGCAGAATCTTACATGTGCTTTTCCACAAAACACCAGTGGTGCACGTAATGAATCTCACAGTTCCAACTTGCCAACCATGGGACCGTCGAGTGTTCAGCACTCAAACCGTAACTGAAACACAGTATCTGATGTTAACATCAATTTTGCGGAATCATTTCACCACTTTTTTAGCCCATCCTTTGCAAGGCCACAGGAGACAAGAAGTCTGACACATAGTCAACGCCTAGAGACGATGGTACAGGAGTATCTCCAATTAAACATTGAAGCCATGACTGTGTCACTGGACCCTTGCTCTTTTTGGGCTTCTAATCTGGATAAATGGCCGGAGCTAGCCACTTACGCCTTGGAGATCTTGTCATGCCCCGCAGCCAGCGTTCTGTCTGAACGTGTGTTCAGCGCTGCTGGTGGTGTGCTGACAGATAAGCGCACGCGGCTCTCCACTGATAATGTAGACAGACTCACGTTCATAAAGATGAACAAATCATGGATCCGAAACGACTTTTCTACCCCTGTGTCATCCTGGGGAGAGTAAAAGCTTGATGATTGGTTAAAATCACCTCACCAACCGTTTTAAGCTTTCAAATTACTAATAATGTTTATCTGTATCTTGGCTGTAAAATAATTTGGGCTTTGTAGCAGTGTGCAGCACTGATTCTAATAGGCCATCTATACTAAGCTCCACCAGATTTAAAATTACTAATCATGTTTATCTGTATCTTGGCTGGAAAATAATTTGGGCTTTGTAGCAGTGTGCAGTACTGATTCTATTAGGCCATCTATACTAACCTCTACCAGATTTAAAATTAATAATAATTTTTAGCTGCATCTAGCGCGGAAAATAATTTTGGGGTTCCGAGATGCGCAAGACACATAAGTGCCTTCCGGCTGCACTACCTGCAACATGACCCTCAGATTGTCAGAATTCGAAGTAATCCTGACTACTGGGTTGCCACACTCTTAGATCCCCCACTCTCTTCGATCACCCTTTTCATTTTAATAAAGACCAAAAAAATGGTCATTTTTGAAATTATAAGCATTAGCAGGTTATTAGAAACTGAAATCAAACAGTTTTCAACTCAAAACTTTATTCTAGGTGAAGTTACATTGCACATAGGACCCCTTATTCGAAAGGAGCTTCTGAACTCTCTGATCCATTGAATTTGTCAGATTTTGGATGGTTTCTGCTTCAATTATTTTGCATGAGGACAGAATACCCTCCCAGAGCTGTTGCTTAGATGTGAACTGCCTCCCGCCATCATAGACACTCCTTTTGATGATGCTCCAGAGGTTCTGAATGGAATAGAGGTCAGGGGAGCATGGGGGTCACAGCATAAGTTTGTCCCCTTTTATGCCCATATCAACCAGAAATGCAGATGTGTTATGTGCAGCATGAGATGGTGCATTATCATGCATAAAAATGATCTTGCTGTGGAATACACGGTTCTTCTTCTTGAACCATGGCAGGAAGTGCTGTTTGAGAAACTGCACATACATTATGGAGTTCATCTTTACCCCTTCGGGGATCCTAAAGGGGCCGACAATCTCTCTCCCCATGATTCCAGCCCAAAACATTACTCCATCTCCTCCTTGTTGGCGCTGTAGCCGTGTTTGCGTGGGGTGTCCATCAACCAGCCATCCTCCACTCCATCCATCTGGACCATCGAGCGTTGCACGGCACTCATCTGTGAACAAAACAGTTTTGAAATCAGTCTTCATGTGATGTTTTGCCCACTGGAGCCATTTCTGCTTGTGTGAAGTGGATAGAGGAGGTCGACAGGATGGCGTACGCACAGCTGCAAACCTCTGAAGGACCCTGCATCTTGTTGTTCGGGGGACGTTGGAGGCACCAGCAGCTTCAAAAACTTGTCTGCTGCTATGACAAGGCTTTTTTGCCGCTGCTCTTTTAACCTGACGTGATTGCCTGGAGGAAAGAGTCCTCAATTTGCCCTTATCAACACGCACACGTGTGTACTGTGAATCGGCTACATGCTTCTTGATTGCCAAGACACTTCATCCTGATCATCGCACAATGTTGATTGTAGTCATGCCTTAACCTGAACACTCCACAATTTGTTGCTTCTCAGCAGCCGACACATCCTTTTTCTTTCCCATTTTTGCAGAAAATGTAGGCTGCTTAATAATGTGGGACAGCCTTCTTAAGTAGTCTTGCCTTTCATTGGACACACCTGCCAAACTAATTAGCACAGGTGTCTGCAATTGCTTACAGTGATATAAAGAGCCCTGACACACATCACCATCAATGAGTTTAACTGACAAACAAACAAATTCTTCCCTTATCACTCCTAAATACTTTTTGTATAATAATTTGGAACACAGTGTACATGTGCTTTTCCACAAAACACCAGTGGTTCACGTATAGAGATGAGCGGTGTTCGAGTAGAACTGTTCGCCAATCTCAAATTTGAGCTGTTTTGGGCGGTGTTCGAGTTGTTCGACGAACCCGAACGATTTGCAAAAAATTTGGCTGTTCGAGGTTATGTTCGATAACTGTTCGTGCACCAAAAGCGTGTCCTGCATGTCTGGCGCTATTTAGAGCACCAATCATGCAGGGATTGTCTGCCACTCACTGTAATGTCACAGCTATGGTGGTTGTGGCATTACAGTGATTGCCCAAATCGATGGGAACAGTGCCAGCAGTGAAACATGAAAAGCCGGCAATTCAGCAGCGGCATACACCGGTACCCGACAATTTAGAACCGAAAGAATAGAGCTTCACACATAGATTAGATAGATAGAAACATGTCAGTCACATATATATGAAGTACAGTGACAGTGTTGATTACTGTACTTGTCATTTAGTGTAAAGGATTTATTAAAAAAAATAATAGTGTTTTCATGCACTGTCTCTTTAAAAAAGCCGGTCGGCAATTCAGCATCTGTACCCGACAATTTATAATAGAAAGATAGAGCATCACACATAGATTAGATAGATAGAAACATGTCAGTCACATATATAAGAAGTACAGTGACAGTGTTGGTTACTGTACTTGTCATTTAGTATTAAAATAAAGGATTTATTATTAAAAAAATTGGCGTGGGGTTCCCCTTAATTTTAGGCTCTAGCGGAGGTTAAGCAGACAGCTGGGGCAGATGTTTGAAGCCTGGGAAGGGGGTAATACCCACGGAGCTTCCCAGGCTACTAATATCAGCCCCCAGCTGAATACCTAGCCTTTACTAGCTATTAAAATGGGGGACCACCCCAAAAAAATGACGTGGGGTCCCCCCTAATTTAATAGCTAGCAAAGGCTAGGCAGACAGCTGGGGGCTGATATTAATAGCCCAGGAAGGGAGCCATGAATATTGGCCCCCTCCCAGGCTAGAAACACCAGCCGTCAGCCGCCCCAGAAATGGCGCATTCATAGGATGCGCCAATTCTGGCACTTAGCCTCGCTCTTCCACGCTGCCCTGGTGCGGTGGCAGGGGGTAATAGGGTTGGGGTTGATGTCAGCTTATAATGCCAGCTGACATCAAGCCCAGGTTAGTAATGGAGAGGCGTCTATAAGACACCCCCATTACTAACCCCATAGTCAAAGTTAAAAAAAACACAAACACCCAGAATAAAGTCCTTTAATTGAAATAAAGACACAATTCTTTATTGTTCTAAATTAAACCATACTTACCATCACGCCCATTCCAGCTGAAGCCAACGATCTCCTGCAATAAAAGAAAAATAATAAAGCAACCTCATCCTTACCTTTCCATGGTTCCCACGACAGCTTCAGCTCTGCTACATCGAGATGACAGGCTGGACCGCAGCAGAACGCTGCCATCCAGCCTGTCATCCCGCAGACACTGAGAAGCGCAGGCATGCTTGCGCTCTGCAGTGTCTGGCTGTGACGGCATAAAGATGAGCCGAGGTCATGTCCAATGAACTCTGCTCACCTCATGCACGTCACTGACAGCGTGGGAAAATTCTCCTGCACTCAGCACTTCAGCGTGAGAATTCTCCCACGCCCTTTTTTTCTTAATTATTCCATGAATTTCATGAAATAATTTAAAAAAAAAATACGTGGGGCTTCGCCCTATTTTTGTGCCAAGCCAGGTACAACTAGGCAGCTGGGAGCTGGAATCCGCAGCGCAGGGAGGCCCAAGCTTTCTGGGCCCCACCCGCTGCAAATTGCAGTCCGCAGCCGCCCCAGAAAATGGCGCGTTCATAGAAGCGCCATCTTCTGGCGCTGTACCCAACTCATCCAGGGCCCTGGTGCGGTGGCTCACTGGGTAATAAAGGGGTTAAGGCCAGCTTGGCATTATCAGCTGGCCCTAAGCCCGAAATTCATGGGGTCACGCCAATATTAGACATGACCACCATGAATTTCTAGTAAAGTATTTAAAAAAACACAACACCCAGAAAAAAGTCCATTAATTGAAATAAACACACAATTCTTTATTGTTCTAAATTAAACCATACTTACCGCCACGCCCATTCCAGCTGAAGCCAATGATCTCCTGCAATAAAAGTAAAATAATAAAGCAACATCATCCTTACCTTTCCATGGTTCCCAGGACAGCTTCAGCTCTGCTACATCGAGATGACAGGCAGGACCGCTGCAGAAAGCTGCCATCCAGCCTGTCATCCCGCAGACACTGAGAAGTGCAGGCATGCTTGTCTGGCTGTGACGGCATCCAGATGAGCCGAGGTCATGTCCAATGAACTCGGCTCACCTCATGCATGTCACTGACAGCGTGGGAAAATTCTCACGCTGAAGCGCTGAGTGCAGGAGAATTTTCCCACGCTGTCAGTGACGTACATGAGGTGAGCCGAGTTCATTGTCGGCTCATCTGGATGCCGTCACAGTCAGACACTGAGGAGCGCAAGCATGCCTGCGCTTCTCAGTGTCTGCGGGATGACAGGCTGGATGGCAGCGTTCTGCTGCGGTCCAGCCTGTCATCTCGATGTAGCAGAGCTGGAGCCGTCCTGGGAACCATGGAAAGGTAAGGATGAGGTTGCTTTATTATTTTTCTTTTATTGCAGGAGATCGTTGGCTTCAGCTGGAATGGGCGTGATGGTAAGTATGGTTTAATTTAGAACAATAAAGAATTGTGTGTTTATTTCAATTAAAGGACTTTATTCTGGGTGTTTGTGTTTTTTTTTTAACTTTGACTATGGGGTTAGTAATGGGGGTGTCTTATAGACGCCTCTCCATTACTAACCTGGGCTTGATGTCAGCTGGCATTATAAGCTGACATCAACCCCAACCCTATTACCCCCTGCCACCGCACCAGGGCAGCGTGGAAGAGCGAGGCTAAGTGCCAGAATTGGCGCATCCTATGGATGCGCCATTTCTGGGGCGGCTGACGGCTGGTGTTTCTAGCCTGGGAGGGGGCCAATATTCATGGCTCCCTTCCTGGGCTATTAATATCAGCCCCCAGCTGTCTGTCTAGCCTTTGCTAGCTATTAAATTAGGGGGGACCCCACGTCATTTTTTTGGGGAGGTCCCCCATTTTAATAGCTAGTAAAGGCTAGGTATTAAGCTGGGGGCTGATATTAGTAGCCTGGGAAGCTCCGTGGGTATTACCCCCTTCCCAGGCTTCAAACATCTGCCCCAGCCGTCTGCTTAACCTCCGCTAGAGACTAAAATTACGGGGAACCCCACGCCAATTTTTTTTAATAATAAATCCTTTATTTTAATACTAAATGACAAGTACAGTAACCAACACTATCACTGTACTTATTATATATGTGACTGACATGTTTCTATCTATCTAATCTATGTGTGAAGCTCTATTCTGTCTGTTATAAATTGTCGGGTACAGATGCTGAATTGCCGGCCGGCTTTTTTAAAGAGACGGTGCACGAAAACACAATTATATTTTTTAATAAATCCTTTACACTAAATGACAAGTACAGTAAGCAACACTGTCACTGTACTTCATATATATGTGACTGACATGTTTCTATCTATCTAATCTATGTGTGATTCTCTATTCCTTCTATTCTAAATTGTCGGGTACAGATGCTGAATTGCCGGCCGGCTTTTTTAAAGAGACGGTGCACGAAAACACTATTATATTTTTTAATAAATCCTTTACACTAAATGACAAGTACAGTAAGCAACACTGTCACTGTACTTCATATATATGTGACTGACATGTTTCTATCTATCTAATCTATGTGTGATGCTCTATTCCTTCATGTCTAAATTGTCGGGTACCGGTGTATGCCGCTGCTGAATTGCCGGCCGGCATTTTTAAAGAAAGCGTCTTCTGAGCAGTTTGTGAGCTTTTGGACACCTTTGAAGGTGTTTTCTATGTGTTCCTATGTGTTTTTGTTTGCCTGCCATTGGTTTTAACGGTGTTCGACGGTGTTCTAAGGTGTTCGACGAACAGTTCGACGAACAGTTCCTCGAACATCCCGGTGTTCGACGAACCGAACCGAACCCGAACACTACGGGGGTGGCTCAACACTATTCACGTAGTGAATCTTACAGTTCTAACTTGCCAACCGTAGTCTGTATGGAATTGTTCAATAAAGGTCCCAAAATTAAGATAACATAGACGGGAGAGGTCTCTATGAATAGGAATTCCTAAGTATTTGATACCCTGTGAGGGCCAGGCAAAGGGAAAGTGGGACTGGATGGAATCCTGTATGGATTTTGGGAGGGAGACATCGAGGGCCTCAGACTCCACTGCACTGATTTTAAAATTTGACCTATTTCAGCCATAACAGCAGGGATGGATATATGTGATTGAGTGATATATACTAGGACATCATCAGCAAATAGAGAGCACTTGTACTCGGTGCCTCCCACCTCAATCCACCTAATATTGGGGTTATGGCGAATTGATGAGAGCAGGTGCTCCGTCACTAGGATGTATAAGAGAGGGGACAGAGGACATCCCTGCCTTGTCCCATTGGTGATTATGAAAGGTGATGAAAATGTTCTGGGACTTGGGACACCCGGAGCCGGACCCTTTTTGGTGGATGCTGGTGGTTGTAGTCTCCGTGGCGGCGACCCGGTTCCGTGACTCAGGGCGGTCAAACCAGTGGCGGAACTATTTATGTGGTTTTGATGTTTAAATGTCCGACTACGCCACCCGTGGATTGCGGTCAGAGTGAACCGCCGCTGCAGGGCAGACCGCTGAGGCTGGTGTTGTGGGTGCAGGAGAGCGTAGCATAACTCCCCACGGGAGGAGTATAGCCTCAGGGCAGTGTATGCGGAGGATGGGGGTGATGGTGCAGGGCAGCAGCAGTAACGACACGGAGTCAGTGATGCAGTCCAGGGCCTTTACTCACAGTTCTTATTATCCAGACCACTTCTGCAGGTAACGGCTGCCCACGTCGTACTGTGCTTACCAGGTGGGGGGCTCAGACAACTCCCAGATAACTTTGGAGTGATTCACAGGACCCCCTTTGTGTGTCCTTTGTCTGGCCTTTTTTATCAACGCTTCTGTCCGGCTGCCTCGGGCCTCCTCTTGGTAAACTTGGCGCCAGCTTCCCTGACCCTATGTGGTGCCTTCCCAACGGGTGTAGCGAGGGGCCGCGCCACATAAAATGTCACAGCCTCCAGTTTCTAGCTCAGGGTCGTTTCCCGCCTCCACTAGTTCGGGGACCGGTCTCCCCCTTTGGCCTGACCCCTCCGCGCAGGTGGTTTCGGGTGTGCGGTGGCGACTCGCCCGTCCGCACCCCTGGGATCCCTTCGTTCCTCGTTCCTGGAGCCTTCTCCGCTCCTCTTCCTTTCTTCTCCCTCTTCCAGGCCTGGGCCTCTGTTACTAGGCCCACCTCCGGAGCAGAGCTCATGCAGAGCCCCTGCTCCCTGTCACTTCTGCTCAGACTTCTCTGCACTGAACTAAGATGGTGCCCACCTTTTATACTTCCTTCTCAATGCACCCAGGAACTGCTTCCTCCCTGCTCCTGCACTACAGGGTTCCCCTTCCTCAGTGTTCCCTCCCCCCACTCCAGCCAGGGACAGGGACTGTCGTGCCCATCTCAGAGGCATATTGGTCGCTCTGCCCCACGGCAATGTGGTGTAATGCATGCAGGTGTCGGGGTCCTGATCCACACTCCATCCTTACCAGAGAGTGAGATATCACACCTCTGGGTGAGGAGCAATACCTCTGTAGCAACCAAGCCCTCGGGGTGCTACAGTTCCATTTATCTTCAGCCTAGGTGACGTATTGAGATACAGGGCCGTGATTTTGGCTATAAAAGGGTCCCCTAGACCCCTACCCCAAGCTTTTTAAGAGAATAATATATGCCGTGCCAGGAGACTCTATGGAATGCTTTCTCAGCATCCAACGAGAGTATCTAATTACAAATTTTTAACTGCATCTAGCCCAGGAAATACTTTGTGCCTAGTAGCAGTGTCTGCTAGTCAGCAGATTATCCCAGCTGTTAAGCAAGCTACACCACCTGTAGTTTGGACACTTTATTTTTTCAAAGGAAATGCTTCGGGACCCCGGGATACTCAGTGAAGAGCATCAGGAGGCACCCCAAGGCATAGGGGCTGGGACTGGCGGTAGGACGCCTTGCGGTGGACCGCCGAGCTCGATCCTTATAAAAGCTTTTTAACTGCAGCAGCTTTAGTGGACGCTACTGGAGCTGGAATTACGCGGCTGCTGGCATGAGACTTGCCCTCCAATAGATCCTTGTAAAAGGATTTAAAGTGTATTCATTCAAATTAGAGAGACAATTTAAATTAAAACGCTTAGACCTGCCTCCACCACAGGGGGCTCGCTCGACCCACCAGCGGACAGGCACCAGTATTGGGAGAGGGGGGCTGGCCATCAGGGTCCACCGCGGCTGTCGCACAAACCCGGCGACACGGAGGTGGCACGGGCAGGAACTGGCTGGCCGTGTCGGCTTCTCACTTTTTGGATTTTAGAAGGGCATGACATGCCTATATCTGTGTCTCCCCCTCCTTTTACTCCTCCACCTCTTTTCTTTTCGCATGACTATATGTACTTGTCACTTTTCCATGTGTTAGTTATGTCTTCTGAGCAGTTTGTCAGCTTTTGGACACCTTTGAAGGTGTTTTCTATGTGTTTCTATGTGTTTTTGTTTGCCTGCCATTGGTTTTAACGGTGTTTGAAGGTGTTCGACGAACAGTTCGACGAACACAAGGCTGTTCGACGGACCGATCCGTACTCGAACACTACGGGGGTGGCTCAACACTAATCTTCAATCAGATTTACAATGTAAAAGCCCAAATCAGACAAATCACTTTAGCTATCTTTAACTACCTTTTTTATTAGATCTGCTTCACACACTTTTTTGTTCATATGATTTTACTGTTGTTTCTTTACAGGCATGTTTAACGCCATTTTGATTTTATAGAATTAAGCATTTTTTCTAAAGATAAATATATGTTTGGTAGTCCTACCCGTTACTTTTGAAATTTTTCTTACATGGAGGAAGCCCGATTGCACTCTTTTATTGAACAAAGACACTTTAAAAAAAGAAAGATAAAAAATGGACAAATAAATTTACTTTTTATTCTATGTCTTTAAATATGTATGGTAACTATTCAGATTTTGTGATCAACCAAGTTGTCTTGATACTTTTCTATTCGTCACCATCTTTTCAGACAATGATTAAAAGGTATGATCAATTCAAAACATTTTGTTGATTGGATTTTTAAATTTTAAAGAGAATCCTGAGGAAAAAAATAAGTAGGAAAAAAACTATTTTAACACCACTAACACTAAGATACTTGTAAAAAAAACAAAATGGTAGCTATGTAGACATTCTTATATCTTGCTAAAGACTCTAGCCCCTTAAAGGGAATCTGTCACCAGAAAATAAACGCTATTAACCTGTACGTATGGGGTTAATCTTCAGGCAAAAGCGTTCGGGTGTTGCACTGGCATGAGTTGGTGGCTGTAATTGAACCCTCTGACCTGTCTGACACTGGCTCTGCATTGGGGCTGGCTGTCAGTCAAGGCTAGAGCCGCCCCCATGACTGAAACCCGAACGTTGCCGGGAGGAATAAAGTTCATTTTCTCCCCATAGCGTTCAAGTAAGTGCGGGTGCCAGGCTGGTTAATAACACTATAAACAAGCAGATTAACCCCATATCTGCAGGTTAATAGTATTTTTTTCTGGTGACATGGTCCCTTTTAGGACCAGAGAAATATTTATGCTTGCTGTAATCTTGCAGGATGAGTTTTAGTTTTGAATGATACAATTCATTTCCCCATGTATTGTACTGAAAAATGGGGAAAAAAAAAAAAAATTGTGATGAATTTATGAAAAAAAAATATTTTTTTTGCATTTGATCAAAAAATGTAAATCAGACCCTCACATTTTATGTGTTTATTAAGAGAGGAATTCATATATTCATTTATTGTAGAATTGTGATGAATTTTTTTAGTATATATGGTTGTATATTGGCCATAGCATTTGTCTATATATATTTTGGATTGGGCACTGGGGCGTGTGGTGGCCCCATGGGCAGTACACCCTTTATCCACCTTTTTTCCCAGACCAGACAGGTTTTAATTGGAGCTAAGCCTCATCCTATCTCTTCCTCAGCTTATTTGAAACCTTTTTGGGCAAAAATAGAGGTAAGTCAAAAGATTTAGGGTGCATCGATTTGAACTCACCTTCTTGCTAGTAGAATGCTTTAGCACTTTCTGATCAAAAACTAAGTACCTCAGATTTTTATGTGTGTAGTAGTAGTTCCATTTATATATTTATTAATTACAGAGGTACGCCAATAAAAAAACAGTAATTCTGACATTTTGGGGAGGTGGGGTTGTTGTTTTTTTCTTCATGGCATTTGTCATAAGGGTTAATTACTTTTATATTATATTTTGACTTTTATATTTTGATAGATCAGACTTTCTCATAGACACAGCGATATTTCACATATTTTTTGTTTTTTATTATTTTAAAATATTGAACAGGGGGTGATTCAAATTTATATATTTTTTACATTTTTTACATATTTTTAAATTTTTTAAATTTAATTTTTAGTCTCTTTAGGAGACTTGAAGCTGCAAACTTTTGATCACTTGCAAAAATACCCATAGTATTGCAGTATATATTATGAATTAAATTATGGTTCTCTTATTAATCCCAGCCCTCTGCTGTCCTGATAATCTATCAGCACCCTGTGAAATGTCGAGGGGATCCATGTGTGCAAGTCAACCTTTAATATTTTTCTGGACAGCTTCCTAAAAAATCACGGACAGACAATTTTTTTCACGGACACATTGGAAAACCATAATAAATCACTATGATTATAAGAGATCTATGTCTACAACCCCACAGTTCTGATATGAAGACATCAGCTACAGTGGTGGCCAAAAGTATTGGCACCCCTGCAATTCTGTCAGATACTACTCAGTTTCTTCCTGAAAATGATTGCAATCACAAATTCTTTGGTCTTATTATCTTCATTTAATTTGCTTGCAAGGAAAAAACACAAAAGAAAATGAAGCAAAAATCAAATCATTGATCATTTCACACAAAACTCCAAAAATGGGCCGGACAAAAGTATTGGCACCCTCAGCCTAATACTTGGTTGCACAACCTTTATCCAAAATATCTGCGAACAACCGCTTCTGGTAACTATCAATGAGTTTCTTACAATGCTCTGCTGGAATTGTAGACCATTCTTCTTTGGCAAACTGCTCCAGGTCCCTGATATTTGAAGGGTGCCTTCTCCAAACTGCCATTTTGAGATCTCTCCACAGGTGTTCTATGGGATTCAGGTCTGGACTCATTGCTAGCCACCTTAGAAGTCTCCAGTGCTTTCTCTCAAACCATTTTATAGTGCTTTTGGAAGTGTGTTTTGGGTCATTGTCCTGCTGGAAGACCCATGACCTCTGAGGGAGACCCAGCTTTCTCACACTGGGCCCTACATTATGCTGCAAAATTTGCTGGTAGTCTTCAGACTTCATAATGCCATGCACACGGTCAAGCAGTCCAGTGCCAGAGGCAGCAAAGCAACCCCAAAACATCAGGGAACCTCCGCCATGTTTGACTGTAGGGACCGTGTTCTTTTCTTTGAATGCCTCTTTTTTTTCCCTGTACACTCTATGTTGATGCTTTTTCCCAAAAAGCTCTACTTTTGTCTCATCTGACCAGAGAACATTCTTCCAAAACGTTTTAGGCTTTCTCAGGTAAGTTTTGGCGAACTCCAGCCTGGCTTTTTTATGTCTCGGGGTAAGAAGTGGGGTCTTCCTGGGTATCCTACAAAACAGTCCCTTTTCATTCAGACGCCGACGGATTGTAAACACTGTGACACTGTTGTACCCTCGGACTGCAGGACAGCTTGAACTTGTTTGGATGTTAGTCGAGGTTCTTTATCCACCATCCACACAATCTTGCATTGAAATCTCTCGTCAATTTTTCTTTTCCGTCTAAATCTAGGGAGGTTAGCCACAGTGCCATGGGCTTTAAACTTCTTGATGACACTGCGCACAGAAGACACAGGAACATTCAGGTCTTTGGAGATGGACTTGTAGCCTTGAGATTGCTCATGCTTCCTCACAATTTGCTTTCTCAAGTCCTCAGACAGTTCTTTGGTCTTCTTTCTTTTCTCCATGCTCAATGTGGTACACACAAGGACTCAGGACAGAGGTTGAGTCAACTTTAATCCATGTTAACTGGCTGCAAGTGTGATTTAGTTATTGCCAACACCTGTTAAGTGCCACAGGTAAGTTACAGGTGCTGTTAATTACACAAATTAGAGAAGCATCACATGATTTTTCAAACAGTGCCAATACTTTTGTCCACCCCCTTTTTTAGGTTTGCATCCAATTTGGCTTTAGGACAATTCTTTTTGTGTTTTTTTATTGAAGACAAATTTAATGAAGATAATAATACCAAAGAATTTGTGATTGCAATCATTTTCAGGAAGAAACTGAGTATTATCTGACAGAATTGCAGGGGTGCCAATACTTTTGGCCACCACTGTACATTCACTGTAAAATGTAAACTGATGGTAATTTCATTCAAAATAATCTTTAGAACTTTCTTCAGCTTCAAAAAAATCACGGAAGCCTTAAAAAAAAGCTTTAAGGAACACTGGAAAAAAGTACCCATCCTGGAAATTCGGGATAGTTAGCAACCCTGGTGCAAGGGCACTGGTTATTGCTCCATTTTAATAGTGCTGTGAGTGATTGACTTTAGTCTCTGCCATTACAGACCGATGCACTCAGCTGACATTTGCCGCTAGTGGTGCGGGCTTAGCTCCAGAACCGCCTCAACATTTTTGGACCTCAGGTCGAACCCATAGGTTCATCCATTTGCACTAAGGAATTAAACATTTAGTTTAATTTTTGAATAAAAAATGTGTAAAGAAATACAGCAAAGATTTAGATAAATGCTGTCTGCAAATAGCTTGAAGAAAACGCAAGTCTGGGAAAGTTTAATAATCCTGGGTCTAAACTTAAATATTACACAAAGAAATGTCCAATTTAATTTCTCTATTCTTAAAAATACAATTGAAGCCATAATAGGGTTTCTGTATAGACTGTTGATTTTATTTGCTCTGTATAATAGAATCATCCTAGACTGAAAGACGTGATAGTCAAGCAATAGTCCCAGAACAGCAATTAAAGATTTATTATCCTATTACAGCATGATTTGTAACAAATCCATAAAAATAAAACAGTAGGTAAAGCTTCTCTAAAAATACGGCAATTTAAATGTAATTTTAAAGTAATTTTTTGTTTAATTTGTTAAAAACATTTTTACTTTATTTTACAATTTCTTGTAGTGGAAAAAAAGTGCCAATAACATAGATAAATATGAAATATTAAAATGGGATCTTACTACAGAAGGAGGATATTGTCTGCATCTCCTCCGGCTAAGATTTCATTGGTTATTTAACTTGGCTATTTACAGAGGACAAATTGAACATAAAATAATGCATCCAATTTTCGATAAGACAGGTTAGTGCAGTTTTTCAGTTAAACGCTGATTTGCAACAACGGTATTCAACATGACTATTAGATCACCCACTTCTATTCACATGGAATTCATAAATATATTTATGTAAAGGCATAAAATGAGAACCAGGAAAATTGCTGGAATTATAATGTCATTCAGGTCAGTATTGTGTCTTCATTGACTATTTGCAGGTAGAAGAAGTATTGGCTTATTCCATAATGAAATTCTTGTTCAGCGTCTAAGTTTCCTGCTCTAAATTTGTCACTCTGCTATTTTATTAATAGAAAAAATATTACAAGGTTCAGGTAAGAAATAAGGCAGAAAAGCAGTCAGGGCTGGACTGACCTATTAAAATCTTAAAGGGTTATTTTAAAGTTCACTATTGGGTAAAATTACATAATGATCATAAAAACAAACAGCTTAGCAATTTACTTGATATTAAAAGTCCTTTCTCTTCCCAGAAAAGAGTGATTGATTTTTAAGGTTATTGTTTACCGCTCTTTGCCTAGGCCACATAGGCAGGTGTCTGATCATGCGCAGTGGTTACAAGCTTTTTCCAATCGGTCTTGTAAGCGCTCACCTGAAGCTGGCTGGATCACTGGAACGCCATTTGAGCTCCCAATCTATGAAGATTCAGTGCAACTGTGCTCCTGCAATGCTGCATAGGAAGAACTGCTTCTGCTTGCAGTACTGTAGAGTTTAGGTTCAAGCCAATAGTGTGATGATGCCACATTCAAGCATGAGTGCACCCCACGGAGCAGGAAGCCAGTGTTGGATACATGCTGCCTGTGGTTAAAGCAACATATATCAGCTGTCAAGCTGCCTTTAAATAAAATATCTCTTGATTTATTAAAAAAATTCCCATGAAGACATAAAGTGAAACTGTCTTAGGACCCTTTGAAGTGTTAGTATAATGCAAATGGCCGTTGTCCAAAGTGCTACCCGCATCCTACTGCAATCAGTTTTAATGTGTTGAAAATAAATGATCTATTTTATGGGATGGTTAGTGCCACTTTTTGTCATCTCATTGAAGATAGTTATATTTGCTCTTGTTGAAGTTGACCACCACGAGATCCCATCAGTCACATGGTCCATCCCAGTTACAGGAGAACAAGTTTTTTTATATGGTGTCTAGTGATGAGAGAGCACTAAAATGCTCAGGTACTCGTTGCTCGGGTCGAGTAAATTGGAATACTCGGGTGCTCGACCCGAGCAACGAGCCAAATGTAGGTCTATGGGAAACTAGCATTTTTCAGGCGGCTCCCCCCGGCGGTCTGCAGAGGGCCTAAAAATTGCCCAAATCGATGGGATCAGTGCTCAAATGACATGGGAACAGCATGGGGAAGACCCCTGGAAGCATTTCTGACTCCCAGGTCACTGCTGTCAACAACGTTGTCACAGGTATTCCGCCACTTTTACGGACTCACAATAAAACATACCAAAACAAAACCAAAATGGATTTAACTGGGAAATATGTTAAGAAACATCCTTTCCATGACATGTACAATGTATATAAAGCAAATTAAATAACCAAAAAAAAAAATACTCCTCCACACTTTGGGCTATGTTCATACGTAGCGTTTTTGATGCGTTTTTGCACTTTTGCATTGCTTTCAACAAAGACAAATGCATTCACTAGAAAATGTCATTTTAACATTTTGCAACATTATCTGGCCATGTGGTGTGTGACACGTCGTCAGACACATGCATACAGTGCTGAAAAGACATGGGAACAGCATGGGGAAGACCTCTGGAAGCATTTCTGACTCCCATGTCACTGCCTAAAAGTGTGTCCATCATAAGTGATCCTTGGCGCATGTGAAGATGCCTCCCGCCATGCACTTGTCGTTGCAGACTTGCACCAATCACCATCCACATCCTTGTCCCAGTGCAGCATTCAGTTGTCCCTACCCCATTCCTTGGAATGCAAGCGCAAGTATGCAGCCAGCCACCCACCCACCCACAGGCTGCAATACTATACTGCCAAATTTTTGACAGCTGCTTGCACTTGAAATGTGTCTTTTTAGGCTCGTGGAGGCGGAAGCTTTTCACAACCTCATGCCGGCGGCGGCCGGGTGTCCATACTCGGTCCCCAGCCGTCACTGTTTCTCCCGGTGTCGCCTCCGCCTTCCACAAGCACGGGTCCCACAACAATACCCGTGCCCTCTCCAGTGCACTTACTGGGAAGGACCGCCTGACCACAAACACGTGAACAGGTGAATGTGGCCAGGGACGGTACGGAGCCAGTCCACAACTTTTTTTGCTGACAGATGTATTTAGCTCAGTGAAAGGACTGGCATAGAGGGAAACCGTATCTACCCTGCATGTCATTTCTCCCAGGATGTCCTCTAATGCGGCTTGTTGCAGAAGCAATGGCAGCCCGTCCAACATCAACTCGCACTGGTCGGTGGTGCTTTGACACACACACATCTTTCTTTGCGCATTTAATTTCTTGAATACAGAGTTAGACAATGGCCTGATCTGTAATGCGGTTTAAGAAATAACATGCATAAGCATGGCCAATCCACATTAAAAAAGCAGCCACAGAGTGTCCGGGAACCTTCCGCCACACTTTTCTTAGCCAGGGCTGCTTCTCAGCAGGGTTGGACGGGCCCACCAGAGAACCGGAGACTCCTCCGGTGGGCCCTGGCTTCTCCTTCAGGAGAGTTCATATTGCCGAGGTGAGGCCATGAGGATGATAGAGGCCACCATTTTCTTAGTTTTCTGTTACTTGGAATGCAAGTGCAAGTATGCAGCCAGCCACCCACCCACCCACAGACCGCAACACTATACTGACAGATTTCCCAGCAGCAGCTTGCACTTGAAATATGGCCTTTTAAGCTCGTGGAGGCGGAAGCTTTTCACAACCTCATGCCGCGGCGGCCGGATGTCCATACTCGGTCCCCAGCCGCCACTGTTTCTCTCAGTGTCGCCTCCGCCTTCCACAAGCACGGGTCCCACAACATTACCCGTGCCCTCCCCAGTGCACTTACTGGGAAGGACCGCCTAACCACAAACACGTGGACAGGTGAATGTTGCCAGGGATGGTACGGAGCCAGTCCACAACTTTTTTTGCTGACAGCTGTATTTAGCTTGGTGAAAGGACTGGCATAGAGGGAAACTGAATCTACCCTGCATGTCAGTTCTCCCAGGAAGTCCTGTATTGCAGCTTGTTGCAGAACCAATGGCAGCCCGTCCAACATCAACTCGCACTTGTCGGTGTAGCTTTGACACACACACATCTTTCTTTGCGCATTTAATTTCTTGAATACAGAGTTGGACAATAACCTGATCTGTAATGCGGTTTAAGAAATAACATGCATAAGCATGGCCAATCCAGATTAAAAAAGCAGCCACAGAGTGTCCGGGAACCTTCCGCCACACTTTTCTAAGCCAGAGCTGCTTCTCGGCAGGGTTGGACGAGCCCACCAGAGAACCGGAGACTCCTCCGGTGGGCCCTGGCTTCTCCTTCAGGAGAGTTCATAGTGCAGAGGTGAGGCCATGATGATGATAGAGGCCACCATCTGCTTAGTTTTCTGTTACTTGGAATGCAAGTGCAAGTATGCAGCCAGCCACCCACCCACCCACAGGCTGCAACACTAAACTGTCAGATTTCTGGGCAGCTGCTTATATTTGAAATATGGCCTTTTAAGCTCGTGGAGGCGGAAGCTTTTCACAACCTCATGCCGGCGGCGGCCGGGTGTCCATACTCGGTCCGCAGGCGCCACTGTTTCTCCCGGAATCGTCTCCGCCTTCCACAAGCACGGGTTTCACAACATTACCCGTGCCCTCCCCAGTGCACTTACTGGGAAGGACCACCTAACCACAAACACGTGGACATGTGAATGTGGCCAGGGACGGTACGGAGCCAGTCCACAACTTTTTTTGCTGAGAGTTGTATTTAGCTCGGTGAAAGTACTGGCATAGAGGGAAACCGTATATACTCCGACTGTCATTTCTCCATCACCAGGTTCCGCTCCGTCACAAACGACCATGCCTGGCAGTATGTTCAGCGGTGAGAGGCACAGATCAGGCTGCTGTGTTACAGCTTTCAACAACTCTGCAGTGCTGAGCGATTTGTCACTTAGGCATTAAGCATTTTATCTTCAGGAGAACCTGAGCCGCTTGGGCAAGGCAGTCCTGCAGTGCTGTCAGCTCGCGACTGATATGGCCATTTCGGAGATGGAGGAGGAGGTGCATGAGCTGAACAATGTGATTACATTGGGGTTAAATTGGTGACGCTGCTTTTTACACTAAAGAAAGATCATATTGTTTTGTTTTTTTTACGTTATTTTTTAAGACAAATGCATTCACCGGGAAATGTCTTTTTAACATTTTACAACCTTATCTGGCAATGTGGTGTCTGACACATCATCAGACACATCCTGTTTTATTTATGATGGAGGGACTCTGAAAGTCATAAAGCCTATTTTTATAGAGACATCAGACGGCCCTTACTATTCTTAAAAGACAAGCAGTCGCCCTCGCTTTTGTTAGAGAGCCATCAGCCGGCTATGCTTTGTTGTTCCCATTATTAACAAGTGGGTCTCCTATACTGTTATTGTGTATCCAGTGTCTGCAAGGGCTGCCAAAAATTTGGACGCAACCCAATACCCTTTTGAAGAGACATAGAGGAGGGTCTCAGAAAAAAAATGGTCCCATTATAAAGGAGCGGGCCTCCTATAGTGGTAAAGCCCATGCTGTGACTGCAAGGGATGCCAAAATTTGGGAAAAAACCCACTCAGAATTTAAAGACACATAGAGCAGGGCCACAGTAATGACAAATTCCCATTAGAAAGGAGAGAGTCTGCTATACAGTTATAGGGTTTGCTATGAGTCCAACGGCTGACTGATTTTAGGAAAAACCCCACTAAGATTTTAAAGACACACAGAGCAGGGCCATAGTAATAAGGTACGACATGTTCCCATTAGGAAGGAGAGAGTCTGCTATACAGTTATAGGGTATGCAATGAGTCCAACGGCTGATCAATTTTAGGAAAAACCCCACTAAGAATTTAAAGACACATAGAGCAGGGCCACAGCAAAGAGTACGACATGTTCCCATTAGACAGGAGAGAGTCTGCTATGCAGTTATAGGGTATGCAGTGAGTCCAAAGCCTGACCAATTTTAGGAAAAACCCAAATAAGAATTTAAAAACACACAGCAGGGCCACAGTAACAAGTACGACATGTTCCCATTAGAAAGGAGAGAGTCTGCTATACAGTTATAGGTTATGCAGCGAGTCTAATGGTTGATCAAATTTAGGAAAACCCCACTAAGAATTTAAAGACACATAGAGCAGGGCCACAGTAACAAGTACGACATGTTCCCATTAGAAAGGAGAGGGTCTGCTATACAGTTATAGGGTATGCAGTGAGTCCAACCACTGACAAATTTAAGGAAAAACCCAACTAAGAATTTAAAGACGCACAGAGCGCGGACACAGTAACAAGTACGACATGTTCCCATTAGAAAGGAGAGGGTCTGCTATACAGTTATAGGGTATGCAGTGAGTCCAACGGCTGACCAATTTTAGGAAAAACCCCACAAAGAATTTAAAGACACATAGAGCAGGGCCACAGTAACCAGTACGACATGTTCCCATTAGAAAGGAGAAGGTCTGCTATACAGTTATAGGGTATGCAGTGAGTCCAACCGCTGACAAATTTAAGGAGAAACCCAACTAAGAATTTAAAGACACACAGAGCGCGGCCACAGTAACAAGTACGACATGTTCCCATTAGAAAGGAAAGGGTCTGCTATACAGTGATAGGGTATGCAGTGAGTCCAACGGCTGACCAATTTTAGGAAAAACCCCACTAAAAATTTGAAGACACATAGAGCAGGGCCACAGTAACGACAAATTCCCATTAGAAAGGAGAGAATCTCCCATAGCGGTGGCCTATGCAGTGAATGTAAGGGCTGCCAAAAATTTGGAGGCACTTCAATGCCCCTTGGAAGAGACGTGGAGGAGGGCCTCATAAAAAAATGTTCCCATTAGAAAGGAGAGGGCCTCCTATACTTGTAATGCCCATGTACTAAGTGTATGGGCTGACAAACATTTACCCCTGGGGGGTATACATGAACATACTGTATAAAAATTTTTTTTAACGTGCATCATAAACACCCTTTAAAAAAATTATGTGGTTGTTGCATCAAGGACCACGGTCACCCTGGTGATATGGTGGTGGAGGATAAGGAGGAGGACAAAACCAAATAGCCAAAATCAGGAAGCGTATACCCATTAGAGATGAGCGGTGTTCGAATCAAACAGTTCGCCAATCTCAAATTCGAGCTGTTTTGGGCGGTGTTCGAGCCGTTCGACGAACCCGAACGATTTGAAAACAATCCGGCTGTTCGAGGTTATGTTCGATAACTGTTCGTGCACCAAATTCGTAACTGGATTTTTTCACAGTAATGCTGATAATCAATGTTAATACACAGTTTGAGTGTACAGCGGGGCGGGGGGAGGGGCAGGGGATGGATCTCTGCAGAAATAATGAAGATCTCCATTTTTTTTTCTCTTTCCCGCATTTACAGTGGGGAGGTGCAGTCTGTCAGCCTATCAGCAGCGCACACACGGAGCGAAGGGCTTTTTTTCACACAAGCAAGGGCATGTGTCATTGGCTGTGTATGGCACATGTCCTTGCCCTATAAGACCCAGCCATTTTCCACATCGCCACCATTTTTTCACTGCTGCAGCTGAGTGTTAGACAGCACCGCTACTGCTGTGTGCGTGCTATACAGTATAACTGTGTGAATTGCAAGCGAATTTTATCTGAAATATACAGATGGCTTGGGAGTAGGGACTAGTTCTAATTGCAGCCCTTTAGAGGGCTAGGTTACAGCATTTTCTACGACTTTTAGCAGGCAGGTCTGTGCTCTTAAATAAACAGATAGGTTGGGAGTAGTGACTAGTTGTAATTGCAGCCCTTTTGAGGGCTAGGTTACATCAGTTTCTATCACTTTTTGCCAGGCAGGTCTGTTTTAGTGCTGTGCAAGTGTTTTTCACAGCATTTGGGTAAATCTAGCTAGGCAAATACTTTTGGGCCTCTTGCAGTGTGTGTTAGTCAGTGGAGTAGCCTATCTGTGTTGCAAGCTACACCACCTGTGTATGTAATATGAATTTTTTACTGCACCTAGCCAAGTAAAACCTTTTGGGCATATTAGCAGTGTGTGTTAGTCAGTGGAGTAGCCTATCTGTGTTGCAAGCTACACCACCTGTGTATGTAATACAATTTTTTTACTGCACCTAGCCAAGTAAAACCTTTTGGGCATATTAGCAGTGTGAGTTAGTCAGTAGAGTAGCCTATCTGTGTTGCGAGTGTGGCGCCCCTGAGGGTTCGACCGCCACAGGGATGCTGCACCTCTTTAATGGGGTGTAGTGTTCCTCCTTTGAGGTAAGAACAGAGTGATGGTCAGGACTGGTGTTGAGCCACCCCCGTAGTGTTCGAGTTCGGTTCGGTTAATCGAACACCCGTATGTTCGCCGAACTGTTCATCGAACTGTTTGTCGAACACCTTCGAACACCGTTAAAACCAATGGCAGGCAAACAAAAACACATAGAAACACATAGAAAACACATAGAAAACACTTCAAAGGTGTCCAAAAGCTGACAAACTGCTCAGAAGACACAACTAACACATGGAAAAGTGACAAGTACATATAGTCATGCGAAAAGAAAAGAAGTGGAGGAGTGAAAGGAGGGGGAGACACAGATATAGGCATGTCATGCCCTTCTAAAACCAAAAAAGTGCGAAGCCGACACGGCCAGTCCGTTCCTGCCCGTGCGACCTCTGTGTCGCTGGGTTTGTGCCAGAGCCGCGGTGGACCAAACAGCCAGCCCCCCTCTCCCAATACTGGTGCCTGTCCGCTGGTGGGTCGAGCGAGCCCCCTTGTGGTGGAGGCAGGTCTAAGCTTTTTAATTTAAATTGTCTCTCTAATTTGAATGAGTACACTTTAAATCCTTTTACAAGGATCTATTGAAGGGCAAGTCTCATGCCAGCAGCCGCGATAATTCCAGCTCCAGTAGCGTCCACTAAAGCTGCTGCAGTTAAAAAGCTTTTATAATGATCGAGCTTGGCGGTCCACCGCAAGGCGTCCTCCCACCAGTCCCTGCCCCGGTGCCTCCCCGATGATCTTCACTGAGTGTCCCGGGGGCCCGAACCATTTCCTTTGAAAAAATTAAGTGTCCAAACTACAGGTGGTGTAGCTTTCTTAACAGCTGGGATAATCCGCTGACTAGCAGACACTGCTACTAGGCACAAAGTATTTCCTGGGCTAGATGCAGTTAAAAATTTGTAATTAGATACTCTCTTTGGATGCTGAGAAAGCATTCCATAGAGTGTCCTGGCACGCCATATATTATCCTCTTAAAAAGCTTGGGGTAGGGGTCTAGGTGACCCTTTTATAGCTAAAATCACGGCCCTGTATCGCAATACGTCACCTAGGTTGAAGATAAATGGAACATTTTCATCACCTTTCATAATCACCAATGGGACAAGGCTGGAATGTCCTCTGTCCCCTCTCTTATACATCCTAGTGACGGAGCACCTGCTCTCATCAATTCGCCATAACCCCAATATTATATGGATTGAGGTGGGAGGCACCGAGAACAAGTGCTCTGCATTTGCTGATGATGTCCTAGTATATATCACTCAATCACATATATCCATCCCTGCTGTTATGGCTGAAATAGATCACTTTGTTACATGGTCAAATTTTAAAATCAATGCAGCGAAGTCTGAGGCCCTCGATGTCTCCCTCCCCAAATCCATATAGGATTCCATCCAGTCCAACTTTCCCTTTGCCTGGCCCTCACAGGGTATCAAATACTTAGGAATTCATATTCATAGAGACCTCTCCCGTCTATGTTATCTTAATTTTGGGCCCTTTATTGAACAATTCCATACAGACCACGGTTGGCAAGTTAGAACTGTAAGATTCACTACGTGAACCACTGGTGTTTTGTTGAAAAGCACATGTACACTGTGTTCCAAATTATTATGCAAAAAGTGTTTAGGAGTGATAAGGGAAGAATTTGTTTGTTTGTCAGTTAAACTCATTGATGGTGATGTGTGTCAGGGCTCTTTATATCACTGTAAGAAATTGCAGACACCTGTGCTAATTAGTTTGGCAGGTGTGTCCAATGAAAGGCAAGACTACTTAAGAAGGCTGTCCCACATTATTAAGCAGCCTACATTTTCTGCCAAAATGGGAAAGAAAAAGGATGTGTCGGCTGCTGAGAAGCAACAAATTGTGGAGTGTTTAGGTCAAGGCATGACTACAATCAACATTGCCAAGACACTTCATCCTGATCATCGCACAATCAAGAAGTAGGTAGCTGATTCACAGTACACACATGTGCGTGCTGATAAGGGAAAATTGAGCACTCTTTCCTACAGGCAATAACGTCAGGTTAAAAGAGCAGCGGCAAAAAAGCCTTGTCATAGCAGCAGACAAGTTTTTGAAGCTGCTGGTGACTCCAACGTCCCCCAAACAACAAGATGCAGGGTCCTTCAGAGGTTTGCAGCTGTGCGTAAGCCATCCTGTCGACCTCCTCTATCCACTGTACACAAGAAGAAACGGCTCCAGTGGGCCAAACAATACATGAAGACTGACTTCAAAACTGTTTTGTTCACCGATGAGTGCCATGCAACGCTCGATGGTCCAGATGGATGGAGTGGAGGATGGCTGGTTGATGGACACCCAATGCAAACACGGCTATGGCACCAACAAGGAGGAGGTGGAGTAATGTTTTGGGCTGGAATCATGGGGAGAGAGATTGTTGGCCCCTTTAGGATCCCTTAAGGGGTAAAGATGAGCTCCATAATGTATGTTGAGTTTCTCAAACTGCACTTCCTGCCATGGTTCAAGAAGAAGAACCGTGTATTCCGCAGCAAGATCATTTTCATGCATGATAATGCACCGTGTCATGCTGCACATAACACATCTGCATCTCTGGCTGATATGGGCATAAAAGGGGACAAACTTATGGTGTGACCCCCATGCTCCCCTGACCTCAACCCCATTGAGAACCTCTGGAGCATCATCAAAAGGAGTGTCTATGATGGCGGGAGGCAGTTCGCATCTAAGCAACAGCTCTGGGAGGGTATTCTATCCTCCTGCAAAACAATTGAAGCAGAAACCATCCAAAACCTGACAAATTCAATGGACGAGAGAGTTCAGAAGCTCCTTTTGAACAAGGGGTCCTATGTGCAAATGTAACATCACCTAGAATAAAGTTTTGAGTTGAAAACTGTTTGATTTCAGTTTCTAATAACCTGCTAATGCTTATAATTTCAAAAATGACCATTTTTTTGTTCTTTATTAAAATGAAAAGGTTGATCGAAGAGTGTGGGGGATCTAAGAGTGTGGCAACCCAGTAGTCAGGATTATTTCGAATTCTGACAATCTGAGGGTCATGTTGCAGGAAGTGCAGCAAGAAGGCACTCATGTGTCTTGCGCATCTAGTAGCCCCAAAATTATTTTCCGGGCTAGATGCAGCTAAAAATTATTATTAATTTGAAAGCTGGTGGAGCTCAGTATAGATGGCCTAATAGAATCAGTACTGCAAACTGCTACAAGGCCAAAATTATTTTACAGGCAAGATACAGATAAACATGATTTTTATTAATAACACTGGTGTACAAAAAAATAAAATTTTCTGGCATGGTCTTTAAGAACAGTTTTAGACTAATTTGAGGGTGCTGAATTCAAATCTGATCTTAGAATTTCTCTATCACATCACGTTTTTGCGCTATAGGTATATAGCCCATTTTCAATAATTCCAAGAAAAATATAAGTAGTGTATGAAAAGTGCTGGTTTATACGGTTCACTAAGGTAAATTTAGTTTTCATTTAGTCTCCCAATAAATGTGAGAATATCTTTGTTTTCTTTGAACATGCATAATTCCCATTTGTTATGATAAGAAAGTAAAAAAACAGTTTTCAAACACCCTTGTTTTCTGTGCTACTGGGACAGTAGAGCTACAGCAGAGCATTGGGTGAAAACTGAATGGCCTCAGCGACAGAGTTTGGCATCTGGCTATAAGAATGTCATCCATGATCCTCTAGTGGATAGGAAGAACATTGTCTTTCCTCCCTTGCACATAAAACTTGGATTGATGAAGCAGTTCGTCAAAGCTCTCAATCATAGTGGAGAATGCTTTAACTATATATGTTTAATTTTTCCTGGTCTTAGTGAAGAGAAGAAAAAGGCTGGAATATTTGATGTACCTCAAATAAGAACACTTATGAGACACCCAAACTTTATCACATCAATGAATGAGACAGAAGAAAGAGCTTGGAATGCATTTTGTAATGTGGTGCAGAATTTTCTAGGGAATAAGAAAGCAGACAACTACCGTATATTCCGGCGTATAAGACGACCTGGTGTATAAGACGACCCCCCTACTTTCCTGTTAAAATATAGAGTTTAGGATATATTCACCGTATAAGACTACCCCTTTTCCAACGCATACCAAACACCGGTAAAAATTAAAAAAAAACAGATTTGAATTTAACATGGTCCTTTTTTAATTTAAATTCTTATGATATGCAGGTATATAGCAGGAAAACTGTCACTCATAAACATAAGGCATACAACAACAACATTACTATCATCCATTTTCATCAGCGGCATACACCGGTACCCGACAATTTACAACAGAAAGAATAGAGCTTCACACATAGATTAGATAGATAGAAATATGTCAGTCACATATATATGAAGTACAGTGACATTGCTGCTTACTGTACTTGTCATTTAGTGTAAAGGATTTATTTAAAAAAATAATAGTGTTTTCATGCACCGTCTCTTTAAAAAAGCCGGCCGGCAATTCAGCATCTGTACCCGACAATTTAGAATAGAAGGAATAGAGAATCATACATAGATTAGATAGATAGAAACATGTCAGTCACATATATATGAAGTACAGTGACAGTGTTGATTACTGTACTTGTCATTTAGTGTTAAAATAAAGGATTTATTTTAAAAAAAATTGGCGTGGGGTTCCCCTTAATTTTAGTCTCTAGCGGAGGTTAAGCAGACAGCTGGGGCAGATGTTTGAAGCCTGGGAAGGGGGTAATACCCACGGAGCTTCCCAGACTACTAATATCAGCCCCCAGCTGAATACCTAGCCTTTACTAGCTATTAAAATGGGGGACCCCCCCAAAAAAATGACGTGGGGTCCCCCCTATTTTAATAGCTAGCAAAGGCTAGGCAGACAGCTGGGGGCTGATATTAATAGCCCAGGAAGGGTGCCATGAATATTGGCCCCCTCCCAGGCTAGAAACACCAGCCGTCAGCCGCCCTAGAAATGGCGCATCCATAGGATGCGCCAATTCTGGCACTTAGCCTCGCTCTTCCACGCTGCCCTGGTGCGGTGGCAGGGCGTAATAGGGCTGGGGTTCATGTCAGCGCCAGCTGCCATGAAGCCCAGGTTAGTAATGATGGGCGTCTATAAGACACCCCCATTACTAACCTACAAAGTGTTAAAAAGAAAAAACACACACTACACCAAGAAAAAAATAATTTATTTGAAATAAACCACACCATTTTATTTAATTCTTAGTTTACTAAAAAAAAAATAGTTACCTGTCCACGTTCCTGCGCTGATCTCCCATGCACAGCTGTCACATCTGGAGATGGTGACAGCTGTGCATGGTTGCTGTAAGCTCACGCTGCCGGGAACACGTCCGCTCCCGGCAGCGGGAGCCACTGACTGAGGTCACCGGAGTGCATTCAGTCAGCGCAGCTCCGGAGACCTCCTTTACGGCACTGCTGTACCGTGGGAATTTCTCACGATACAGCTGGGCCGTAAAGCAGCTAACCGGAGCAGCGCTGCCTGAACTCTGGCGAACCCGCTTATGCAATGACGGGGCTGCTTTACGGCCCCGTCATTCTAGCGGCAGCAGCGGTTCAGAGCGGTCACATTCTATGTGGCTGCTCTGAACTGGAGATCTTCGTGGGACACTCGTGGACTACTACGGATTGGTAAGGATAAGGTTGTGGTTTATTATTTTATATTTTATTACAGGAGATCGATGGCTTCGGGGAATTAGGTGTCTAGGTGAGTATAGGTGTAGTTTTTTATTTTTTACTTTATTTTAGGTGGCGATCGGCGGGGACAGGTAATGTATGAACTAATTTATTGTAGGTAACCACTGGCCACCAATGACATGTATTTAACATTTATTGGGGACACAGTAGGGCAATTTATATAGCAGGATCAGGCTGATGGGAACTACTGCTCCCATCGAGCTGATCCTGCTGGCAGGAGTGGACGGGGGACAGACATAGGCCGATGGGAGTAGTAGTGTCACATCGGCCTATGTCTGCCTGCACGCACACACCCGCAGACATCGCACAGACACCGCGCACACCCGCAGACATCGCACAGACACCGCACACATCGCACAGTCACCGCACACACCCCCAAACATCGCACAGACACCCCGCACACACTCGCAGACATCGCACAGACACATCGCACAGACACCGCGCACACCCGCACACACTCGCAGACATCTCAAAGACATCTCACAGACACCGCACACACCCGCAGACATCGCACAGACACCCCACACACACTCGCAGACACACGCACAGACACCCGCACACACCAATCATGACGGGTCTGGGAGGTGAGGCTGACCTGTGAGACCGTGGGAAAGTTCATGTGAGTTCATGCAATGCAGTCAAGCATGAACTCACATGAACCCTCTGAGGGCACCGCGGCGACTTCAAATGAACAGCTGATCAGCATCACCTGATACCTCAGCTGTTCATTTGAAATAACCGGCGGGAAAGCGCAGCACAGAACGGGAAAGCCGGCGGTGAAGTCTTTTCACTGCCGGCTTCCCCGCCCGGGTCCTTCGCTCCCCGCTCCTTGGTGCTGCGCTCCCCGCCCGGTCCTAACTTACGATTGGGATGGGAGGTGGCGAGGGGAGCGGAGGATCGGGGTGGGAGGCTGCGGGGAAGCAGTATGGGGCTGTGTGATTGTTTAAAACTTCCCAGCTCCGGACACAGCGCAGCGCTTCTGTAACAAGTGAAAGCTGTCGGCACAGAAGCCCTGCGCTGTGTTGTGTCTGGAGCTGGGAAGACGCTGTGCTGTGTCCCAGGCCTGAGAAGACACAGCGCAGCGATGTGTCAGTTTCAGCACAGAAGCGCTGACTGTCTGGACCTACCGCCACCGTATTTTAACTCCCTCCACCTTATATTAACTCCCACATGGCAGGGATACGGTCACGGCAGCTTATTAACACCCCCAGAGTATCCCCGCATGTCAATTTCTGAAAGTTCAAAAACATTACCGGCGTATAAGACGACCCCAGACTAGACAGAAGATTTTTCAGTCTTCAAAAGTCGTCTTATACGCCGGAATATACGGTATGAAGAGATTGTGGAAGAGCTACTAATGAGTCTGCAAAATCTTGGATATAGAATGAGTATCAAGATTCACTATTTACACAGCCATTTGGACTTTTTTCCAGAGAACCTTGGGGATGTGAGCGAGGAACAAGGGGAGCGTTTTCATCAGGACATTAAAACAATGGAAGAACGGTATCAAGGCCGGTGGGACTCACATATGATGGCTGACTATTGCTGGAGCTTGATGAGAGACAACCCAGAAGCTGTACAGATCAGCCAAGAAAAGAAAGTTCAAATAACTGCCATTTGCCATATATATGTGTTTTTATATTTTGTAGTTTAATTTTGTAAGTATATTTGATTTGCTGTACACAGACTTTGTAATTTTTGTTATTCCTTGATTAAAAATATACAATATACAAAATGTAGTAACGAAAATCATGAGGTTTTTATCAAAAAACATTCAATAGGAGTAATTTCCATCAAAAATGTCTCAAAATCCTGATGTGATAGCCAAAAATGGAGTTCGTATTAGTAATCAGCAGCCAAAATTGACTTAAAATATGTTTTAAAACCTTTTGACAGAAAAATTGCATTGACCAGTGTATTTTAAATTTGGTGGAGCTTAGTATAGATGACCTAATAGAATCAGTACTGCAAACTGCTACAAGGCCCAAATTATTTTCCAGGCAAGATACAGATAAACATGATTAGTAATTTTAAATCTGGTGGAGCTTAGTATAGATGGCCTAATAGAATCAGTACTGCACACTGCTACAAAGCCCAAATTATTTTCCAGCCAAGATACAGATAAACATGATTAGTAATTTTAAATCTGGTGGAGCTTAGTATAGATGGCCTAATAGAATCAGTACTGCACACTGCTACAAGGCCCAAATTATTTTCCAGCCAAGATACAGATAAACATGATTAGTAATTTGAAAGCTTAAAATGGTTGGTGAGGTGATTTTAACAAATTATCAAGCTTTTACTCTCCCCAGGATGACACAGTGGTAGAAAAGTCCTTTCGGATCCATGATTTGTTCATCTTTATGAACGTGAGTCTGTCTACATTATCAGTGGAGAGCCGCGTGCGCTTATCTGTCAGCACACCACCAGCAGCGCTGAACACACATTCAGACAGAACGCTGGCTGTGGGGCATGACAAGATCTCCAAGGCATAAGTGGTGAGCTCCGGCCATTTATCCAGATTGGAAGCCCAAAAAGAGCAAGGGTCCAGTGACACAGTCATGGCTTCAATGTTTACTTGGAGATACTCCTGTACCATCGTCTCGTTGACTATGTGTCAGACTTCTTGTCTCCTGTGGCCTTGCAAAGGATGGGCTAAAAAAGTGGTGAAATGATTCTGCAAAATTGATGTTACCAGCAGATACTGTGTTTCTGTTACGTTTTGAGTGCTGAACACTCAACGGTCCCACGGTTGGCAAGTTGGAACTGTGAGATTCACTACGTGCACCACTGGTGTTTTGTGGAAAAGCACATGTAAGATTCTGCAACAGTCTCTGCTGATACTCCTGCATGTGTGCATCCCTTTCTATGGCAGGAATAATTTCTGCAAATTTACTTTTGTACCGGGGATCTAACAGTGTGGCAACCCAGTAGTCAGGATTTTTTCTAATTCTCACAATTCGAGGGTCATGTTGCAGGTAGTACAGCAAGTAGACACTCATGTGTCTTGCGCATCCAGGAGCACCAAGTCCCTGTTGTGTTGGTGGCGAGGTAACAATCATGCTTCCTTCCTCTGCCCTCTCCCCCCAACCTCGCACAACAAAAATGTGATCAAGGTCTCCGTCATCTGATGAGTCTTCCATCAGTTCATCCTCCACTTCTTCCTGGGCTCCTGCACCTTCCTCACTAGTTTGGCTGCTACCGTGCGCACTGGTAAAACCATCTCCCCCACCCTCACATGCCTGCCACCTTGGTGCTGCCGACCGTCTGGACCTTGCAGATGTTAGCCCTTCCGCATACAACTCCTCATCCTCTACTTCCTCCACCTCCTCTTGTGCCACCACCTGACTCCGAATTCTGTTTAACATGTGCTTCAGCATGTAAATCACTGGAATAGACATGCTGGTAATGGCATCGTCAGCACTAAACATCTTCGTCGCCATTTCAAAACTGTGCAGAAGGGTGCATAGGTCCCTGATCTGAGACTACTCCTCCAGCGTGATATGCCCCACCTCTGGATCTCGTTGGCCCAGGCTATACGTCAGAACATATTGCACCAGGACTTGTCGGTGCTGCCACAGTTGCTGCAACATGTGCAGAGTTGAATTACACCAGGTAGGCACATCGCATTTTAGCCGGTGAAGTGGCAGGCCCAACAGCTTCTGTAGAGATGTTAGTCGCTGAGCTGCGGGATACGAATGGCGGAAGTGAGCACACAGCGACCGTGACCTCTGCAGAAGGCCATCTAGTCCGGGATAGTGGGCTAAAAATTGCTGGACAACCAGGTTCAACATGTGAGCCATACAAGGCACTTGTGTGACATTGCCGCACCCAGGTTTGCAGCATTGTCGCACACGGCCTTCCCTGGTTTCAGGTCCAGTGGAGACAACTATTCATGAAACTGGTTCTCCAGAGCTGACCACAACTCCTCAGCTGTGTGACTCACATTTCCCAGACATTTCAAAGTAAAAACCGCCTGATGACGCTGAGCCCTGCTGCCAGCATAGTAAGGAGCTGTGCAGGATCCCTTCTGCGCAGTTAGACAGCTTGTGGCATGACCAGACAGGCTTTGGGCGCAGGTGGAGGACAGAGAGGAGGTTGAGGAAGCAGAAGCAGTGGAGGAACTTCGAGATAAAGAGGACTGATGCACAGCTCGTGGGGACGGCAAGACTTGGACAGCGGCCCCTTGTCCTGATGTCACCATAGTTAATCAGTGCCCAGTCAGCGATATGTAACGCCCCTGTCCATGCCTACTCGTCCAAGTGTCTGTGGTGAAATGCACCCTGTCACACACAGAGTTTCTCAAAGAAGAGGTGATGTTGTGTGCGACATGGTGGTGGAGCGCAGGCACACTTTTCTTTAAGAAGTAGTGCCAACTGGGCATCTGGTACTGGGGCACTGCAATGGACATAAGGTCCAGAAAATCCTCTGTGTCCACCAGGCGGAAAGGCAGCATTTCTGTAGCCAAGAGCTTGCAGATGGTGAAATTCAACCTCTTAGCTTTCTCATGGCTAGGAGGAAATGGTCTTTTACTTGTCCACATCTGAGGGACCGAGGGCTGGCTGTTGTGCTTAGACGGGGTTGAGAAGGGTGTACCCGGCAAACTGCCGGTCTGTGAGAAAGATGCAGGCGGACATGTTAGGTTGCCTTGATCCAAAGGTGGTGCTATCGATGACGGACAGCGCTGAACACCAGCTGGCTTTTCCACCTCCAAAGAAAATGATGACCTGCCAATCACGCTGGCTGTTGCGGGTAAAAAGGTGGCAGGTCTGCGACCCAAAACAGGTGTGACTGCTGTCCCCCCAGTCACAGAGCATGAAGAGGCTGCGGATGCACAAGATGTGGCAGACGGTGGTTGGCCCGGCCGGATAGGCCGCATTAAAGAACAGTGAGCTTCCCACTGCAACTTATGCTTCATATCCATGTGCCGGTTCATGCATGAAGTACTCAAACTATGTATTTTTTGGCCTCTACTTTGCTTTTGCTGACAAATGTTACAGATAACACGAGTTGGGTCATCCTTATCGATCTGAAATAATGCCCACGCTATGCAAGGCTTAGCACCCATGAGACCTGAAGAGCCACCACGACTTGTGGTGAGAGGCAGAGTTGCGTTTGAGGATGCAGTTGTTGATGTGCTTCCAGTACTACGTCTCTGTCCAGGAAGGCGCAACCTGACCTCGTCATCACTAGCATCCTCCTCCACCTCCTCTACTGACCTCATCGACTGGTTGACTGTGGGTTGACAGTAAGTGGGATCTCCAACCTCGTCATCATCACCCTGTGTGTTATCACACCCGTCGTCCTCAGAGCTATCCTCTTCCTGCCCTGACAGAAAACTCAAGTTGTCGCTCCAATCAGGTATTTGAGTTTCATCATCGTTTTCCTCATTGTCTCCACCAACAGGAGTTACAGTTTGGGAACGAGGGTCTACATTATGGTCAGAACCTTTTGCGTCTGGTCCTGGATCCGACTCATAAAGATTCTGGGCATCAGTGCAGATCATTTCCTCGTCTGGATTCACAGAAGCTCTGGAGCCAACCTCTGATTCCCAGGCTATAGTATGAGTAAACAGCTCTGCAGACTTAACCATCTGTTCTACCCCATACTCAGACGGGCAGCTGGAGACTTGGGAGCTGTGAGGAAGCAAATGCGATTGGGATGACACCTCTGAGGACTGGAGTATTTGTGATGTTGAAGTTGAGGTGGAGGAGAGCCCACTTGAAGGAGCACTTGATATCCGTTGAAGCACCTGCTGTTTTTGTGCCTCATCTGGAATTTGTAGCGATTGGCGTGGAAGTAAGAAAGGGATCTTATCACATTGTCCGCTAAAAGAAATAGACATTTTAGTTTGGCTGGAAGATGGTCTTTCTTCTGCAGATGTTACTGTTGCTTTAACACCTACCCCACGGACACAACCTTTTTTTCCCTTCCCAACACACCTATTCCCCTTTCCACCAGCAGCAGGCCTTTTTCCACTCATTTTGGTGGTTAAGTAATTGACAACTCTGGAGTTGTTTGCACAAAAAACAATGGATGGGAACCGAGCAGAGCTGAGTGGCTAAACTGTGGTATTAGCCCAAAAGTATTGGCTTGGTTAGATGCAGTAAAACAATTTTATTACATACACAGGTGGTGGAGGTTAGTATAGATGGACTAATAGAACAAGTCCCACACACTGCTACAAGCCCAATATTTTTTCAGAGCTAGATGCAGATAAAAATTATTTTGAATTTGCAACCTGGTGGAGGTTAGTATAGATGGACTAATAGAACAAGTCTCACACACTGCTACAAGCCCAAATATTTTTTCAGAGCTAGATGCAGATAAAAATTATTTTGAATTTGCAACCTGGTGGAGGTTAGTATAGATGGACTAATAGAATGATGCTATGCCCAAAAGGTTTTACTTGGCTAGGTGCAGTAAAAAAATGGTATTCTATACACAGGTGGTGTAGCTTGTAACACAGATAGGCTACTCCACTGACTAACACATACTTCAAGAGGCCAAAAAGGATTTGCTTAGCTAGATTTAGCCAAATGCTGTGAAAAAGACTTGCACAGCACTGGCACAGACCTGCCTGGCAAAAAGTGATAGGAATTTATGTAACCTAGCCCTCAAAAGGACTGCAATTGCAATTAGTCCCTACTCCCAACCTATCTATTTAAGAGCACAGACCTGCCTGATAAAAGTCGTAGGAAAACATGTAACCTAGTCCTCAAAAGGACTGCAATCGCTACTATTCTCTACTCCCAAGCTATCTGTAGATTTGTGCTAAAATTGGCTTGAAATTAACACTCAAAGTATAGCGCACACAGCAACAGCAATGCCGTCTAACGCGCAGTTGCAGCAGTGAGAAAATGGTGGCTACGTGGAAAATGACTGGGTCTTATAGGGCAAGGACATGTGACATACACTGCCAATGACACATGCCCTTGCTTGTGTGAAAAAAAGCACTTCGCTCCGTGTATGCGCTGCTGATAGGCTGACAGATTGCACCTCCCCACTGTAAATGCGGGAAAGAGAAAAAAAAATGGAGATTTTCATTATTAATGCAGAGATCCATCCCCTGCCCCTCCCCCCGCCCCGCTAAACACTCTGCGTATTAACATTAATTTTCAGCATTACTGAGAAAAAATCCAGTTATGATTTTGGTGCACGAACAGTTATCGAACATAACCTCGAACAGCCGGATTTTTTTCAAATCGTTCGGGTTCTTCGAACGGCTCGAACACCGCCTCAAACAGCTCGAATTTGAGATTGGCGAACAGTTCGAGTCGAACACCGCTCATCTCTAGTCAGGACCCTCCCTCCACATCCAACACCACACTTCTTCACCAGAAGAGGCTAGAAGGCACTAGGTGCTGCCCCTACTGGCACTCGGGAGACTGGGGAACCAAGAGATAGGGGAACCAATTAGTGGGTGAGGGTGGAGGATTCACATTTTAGTGACACTGTAAATTTCATATTTAGTTCACTGCCATCTTGGTTCTTGGTTCTTTTGACTGTCTTTTGATCGTGACCTCCCTCCCTGAGCGTGGATCTTGTGTGGACCTGGAGAGGATGGAGGCACGGCCCTCGGACCCTGGCCTTGGGTCGAGGGGCAGGTTGCAGATAAGGAATGTCACAACCCGATCAAGGACCATGACCAAGAAGGCCCGGAGCTCAGGAGTGTAGCTCCACTGCAAATGGATCCCAAGGAGGATGCAGACGGAGCGGTGTACGCCACCTGTCCTCGCCAACCTGATCTATTCAGAGGGATTCCGGCTGCAAGAGGGGTACCGGCCACCGATACCTAACCTTGCTACTCCACATCCTGGTAAGGAAAGTCCGGTAGGCACAGAGGATCCCACCGGGTAACGGAAAGAGCGGAGCTGCCACCCGTACCCTTTTTCTGAGTGAAGTTCAGAGGGAGACCCGGCCTATCTACGCGCACACACAGACAGGAAAGGACCCGGTCTGAAGTCTAGGAACACTCTTGTGCGGGGTCCTGATTGAACACTTGACTTACTCGGAGGTTGTTGGACCCCCGTTCCTGGTGACCGCAGAACTCCGCGAGGAGCAGGGAGAAGCCTTGCAGCTGTACTCTTCACCGTGAGTAAAAACCCTGGAAGTTAACCCCTATGGCCTCCGGACTCTTTATTCTGCATTACACCGCGCTACGCAGCAACAGACCTCCTATACTACAACCCCCTCCATCCTGTCTCTCTGCCCTGAGGTCCTGCTCCGCCTGTGGGGAGTAGTAACAGCAATGGCTGCGATAACACCATGCCTCAGCGGACTGCAGCAGCGCTGGTGGCCTTCATCACCAGGTGCCACAGGTGGCGTAGTCGAGATCAGCCACTCAACCCGTATAAGCCCGTACCATCCTTTTTTTAATGTGATGGCCCTGGGCATGGAGCGGGTCCGGGCCACGGCTGCACCCCATCAACAACATCAGGACCCGGCTCCGATTCCCCCATCTCCCAGGGTAGGGCTTTTGGTGTCACACAACTTGACGTAGTCGGCAGGATCGCATACCCGCAGCAAAGGAAGGAATTGCCCATTGCTACCGGGTACTGTGTGCCTTACACCTTGGACTGTCGTTTTCCACTTAAAATGGCGCCCGCCCAAGAACAGCAGGTGCCATAATGCTTTGGAAAGATGGTCTTATAACGCCTCCTATCGTGGGCCAGGCTCCCACATGGCGCCAAAAGTGCGGATCGCCCCTTCCATCAGAGACTGTCCGTGGGGTGATGCCCGTCAAAATGGATGGGCTGAACGAAGGCGTGCCTGTCAGCATATCGCCCAGGAGCCGCCCCAAAAAGAGGAGGGCATGGAAAACAACAAGGTGCGGCCATTGCAGTTGGAGTTTGGCGACCTTCTGGAGCGGACAAGGACGCTGCTGGAGCGAGTCAGGCAGAACCTTCTAACCCCAGCCCAGGTTCTTCTCCCACCAGGGAGCGAAGCGGCACAAGACTTACTGCGGGAGATATCGAGTTTCTCCACCAGGAAGCCCCGGGTCTTGCACAGAGACTGGATGAGGCCCAGAAGGCGGCGTCTGCTGCGTGGTGGGAGGAAATGCTGCTACCCATCCGGACCCGCCGCCAAGGAACTGAAGCTCAGGGAGAAGCGATAACAGAGGTTGTGAGCGGCCCAGAGGTGGGTGAGTGTGCTACCCCTGCCCCGGCTGCTGAACCTACCGTACCCATACTGGACCTCATGTCCGAGTATCTCCTGCCCGGCGCGGTCACCTGGGAGCAGGTCTTTGCCCTGGAGCTGCAAGCTTCAGCTACAGGTGGAGACCTGCACTGCGGCCCAACTCCCGAATCGGAAGCGCCTGAGGCTGCTGGGGTGTCCACCGACCCCAACCTGGACTGGTCTGCACTTGCAGAGGACCCGCAGAAACCCCCGCTGACACCACTACCCGCACCGACAGTCACCTGGCCGGCGGCTGAGAAGTGGGCCTGGGACAACCAGGGGGGGGACCTGATGGGCTTCCCCCGGGAGACCCGGGCTGAAGCGCAGAGGAGGAGCGAGCGGTGCCGTGAGCAGATTCTCCAACTCAACCGGGAGCAACACCAGAGGGAGATCCGCTGCGAGCGCCTCGAGGTGCGCGCCAAGGCAGCAAAGTCCCGGGCCCGACAGGAGGAAGCTACCCGTCCAAGTCCCCGTGTGGAAGGGCAAGTTGTCCACTTCCACCATGAGGCAGGGTGGGGGTTCATAATGAGTCCCCAGTATCAGGACGACATCTTCGTCAGCAGGCGGGACGTCGAGCCGCGGTTGAAAAAGGGACACCCTGGCCGGAACCTCTTCCCGAGTGACGTAGTTACATACACCCGCCACCATGGGGTGCGGGGGTGGTACGCCCTCGATGTCCACAAGGTGTCTGGGAGCGAAGCCCCCGCGCGCTCAGCTTCAGAGGACCGGTCAGCCTCCGTCGGGAGGCGTGAGCCTTTTCCCAGGAAGGGAACCCGAGAGTTAAGCAGCCCCGGCGGTTGTAACTTGCTTAAAGTTGTTAAGTTCATGTTTATGTTTTAAGTTATATTCCCGGTTTCGAGAAACATTGGTCCCTGCGGACTTACAGCAGACAGACTCTTTACTTGAAAATAGTTTGCATCTCTTTAGGTGCTCCTTATTGGTTTTATGTAAAACTGTGGATATTCCTACGTCAGACCTCAGAAGAAAAACCTGTCTGGAGTGGCTCTCTTGAAGGTCCAACTCAGGATCTTCATGCCCTGCAGCCACCCCAGGGCCCATGTTGGGGGTTTGGGACAGGTCCCTCGTGCTTCTGAACTGCCTTTAAGTCCTTGCACTTTAACCTGTCTGTCTGTGCATCAATGTCTCTGGATGATTCTTGTACTTTTATATTTTTGTACTTTTATATTATACTGTTTGAAACGTTTAAGAAGAAGTGCCTCCCATAAAGGGAAGATTGTTTACTGTTATATATAAAAAGACTGTCCAGATATTACTCTCTTTGCAGCCCGCGGATGAGCTGTGTTAATCAAGGGGGAATGTGGCGCCCCTGAGGGTTCGACCTCCACAGGGATGCTGCACCTCTTTAATGGGGTGTAGTGTTCCTCCTTTGAGGTAAGAACAGTGTGATGATCAGGACCCTCCCTCCACATCCAACACCACACTTCTCCACCAGAGGGGGCTAGAAGGCACTAGGTGCTGCCCCTACTGGCACTCGGGAGACTGGGGAACCAAGAGATAGGGGAACCAATTAGTGGGTGAGGGTGGAGGATTCACATTTTAGTGACACTGTAAATTTCATATTTAGTTCACTGCCATCTTGGTTCTTGGTTTTTTTGACTGTATTTTGATCGTGACCTCCCTCCCTGAGCGTGGATCCTGTGTGGACCTGCAGAGGATGGAGGCACGGCCCTCGGACCCTGGCTTTGGGTCGAGGGGCAGGTTGCAGATAAGGAATGTCTCAACCCAGTCAAGGACCATGACCAAGAAGGCCCGGAGCTCAGGAGTGTAGTGGATCCCAGGGAGGATGCAGACGGAGCGGTGTGCGCCACCTGTCCTCGCCAACCTGATCTATTCAGAGGGATTCTGGCTGCAAGAGGGGTACCGGCCCCCGATACCTGACCTTGATACTCCATGTCCTGGTCAGGGAAGTCCGGTAGGCCCAGAGGATCCCACCGGGTAACGGAAAGAGCGGAGCTGCCACCCGTACCCTTTTTCTGAGTGAAGTTCAGAGGGGTACCCGGCCTATCTACGCACACACAGACAGGAAAGGACCCGGTCTGAAGTCTAGGAACACTCTGGTGCGGGATCCGGCTCTGAGTCCCCCACCTCCCAGGGTAGGGCTTTCGGCGTCACACAACCTGTGTATGTAATACAAATTTTTTACTGCACCTAACCAAGTAAAACCTTTTGAGCATATTAGCAGTGTGTGGCACTCATTGTATTAGGCCATCTATACCAAGCTCCACCAGCTTTGAAATGAAAAAGAATTTTTAGCTGCATCTAGCCCGGAAAATAATTTTGGGCCTGTAGCAGTGTGTGGTACTCATCTATTAGGCCATCTATACTAAGCTCCACCAGCTTTGAAATTAATAATAATTTTTAGCTGCATCTAGCCCGGAAAATAATTTTGGGCATAGTAGCAGTGTGTGGTACTCATTCTATTAGGCCATCTATACTAAGCTCCACCAGCTTTCAAATTACTAATAATTTTTAGCTGCATCTTGCCTGTAAAATTATTTTGGGCATAGTAGCAGTATGTGGTACTCATTCTATTAGGCCATCTATACTAAGCTCCACCAGCTTTGAAATTAATAATAATTTTTAGCTGCATCTAGCCCGGAAAATAATTTTGGGCCTAGTAGCAGTGTGTGGTACTCATTGTATTAGGCCATCTATACCAAGCTCCACCAGCTTTGAAATTAATAATAATTTTTAGCTGCATCTAGCCCGGAAAATAATTTTGGGCATAGTAGCAGTGTGTGGTACTCATTGTATTAGGTCATCTATACCAAGCTCCACCAGCTTTGAAATTAATAATAATTTTTAGCTGCATCTTGCCTGGAAAATAATTTTGGGCATATTAGCAGTGTGTGGTACTCATTCTATTAGGCCATCTATACTAAGCTCCACCAGCTTTCAAATTACTAATAATTTTTAGCTGCATCTTGCCTGAAAATAATTTTGGGCATAGTAGCAGTGTGTGGTACTCATTCTATTAGGCCATCTATTATAAGCTTCACCAGCTTTCAAATTACTAATAATTTTTAGCTGCATTTTGCCTGGAATATAATTTTGGAACTATAGCAGGGTGTGGTACTCATTCTATTAGGCCATCTATACTAAACTCCACCAGCTTTCAAATTACTAATAATTTTTAGCTGCATCTTGCCTGTAAAATAATTTTGGGCATATTGGCAGTGTGTGGTACTCATTCTATTAGGCCATCTATACTAAGCTCCACTAGCTGTCACATTACTAATAATTTTTAGCTGCATATTGCCTGTAAAATAACTTTGGGCATAGTAGCAGTGTGTGGTACTCATTCTATTAGGCCATCTATACTAAGCTCCACCAGCTTTCAAATTACTAATAATTTTTAGCAGCATCTTGCCTGGAAAATAATTTCGGGCCTGTAGCAGGGTGTGGTACTCATTCTATTAGGCCATCTATACTAAGCTCCACCAGCTTTCAAATTACTAATAATTTTTAGCTGCATCTTGCCTGGAAAATAATTTTGGGCATATTAGCAGTGTGTGGTACTCATTCTATTAGGCCATCTATACTAAGCTCCACCAGCTTTGAAATTAATAATAATTTTTAGCTGCATCTAGCCCGGAAAATAATTTTGGGCATATTGGCAGTGTGTGGTACTCATTGTATTAGGCCATCTATACCAAGCTCCACCAGCTTTAAAATTAATAATAATTTTTAGCTGCATCTAGCCCGGAAAATAATTTTTCTTCCCTATAGTGGTAGCAATAGAAATATGGGACGCGCCTGGCTAACAAAAATATACGCTTCACAACAAAAAACACCATCCTAGCGCACTGCATTCATAAGATGGCATCATCGTCTCTCCCAGTGCTAGGCCTACTACGCTGGCTAGAATTCCTGTGCCTAAAACACAATGTATGGGTCCGCGCTAGACACGATGCTGAGGAGTCTAATGCTGCTGCTAACGCTTTATCACAATTCAATTGGCAGATTTTCACAGAGCTCCTCCCCAACACCCACACATCGGGCAAATGTGACAAAGAGATTCATCATCAGACAATCCATAAAAGGGTGGAAAAGGGGTCAGACAAGTCAGGAGTGTAGACGTCCCGTCCCGTGTCTCTAAAACTGATTTCTCACATCATACCCCTAACACCATTAACATGACACTCACAATCTGAAGCAACACTACTGTCTACTACCTTTGCGATCGCCTTCTTCGGGGCGCTATGCATAAGCGAATTAGTCCCTCAATCCAAAACTACCACTAGTGGAGGCTTATTACACCAGGACGTAGTCATAGCCAATAATGCAATACGTCTACGCATACGCAAATTGAAAACGGTTCCAGCAGGCAGGGGCACTTGGGTACTTCTACAACCCACAAACTGTACACTGAGTCGGGTAACAATAGTAAAAACATATATAACCATCAGATCACAAAGTAATTTCTTCCTATCACACATTGATGGAACGCCATTATCAAGATACCAGTTCCAAGCTATATTTAATAAATGCCTAAAATTGGCAGGGAACCACCCCAAAGATTACGGGACACACTCACTCCGCATAGGCGCGGCCATGGAAGCAGCAAGAGCAGGACTGTCAGAAACGGTAGTTCAGAGGATAGGGAGATGCATAAGACCGGACTTGTTATCCTAACGTGGTTTGTTTCTTTTACAGGTGACGCTAAGCCAACAGTGTGGGTGATAGGCCACTCGTATATATATTGGGCAGAAAAAAGGGCGAAAGTCCGCCCAGGGGGGAGAAAATTAGAGTTTCATAACACATATTTCAACTGGAGAGGTATTAGAGGCCTACAATGGCCACAGGTACTAATGGAGGTAATCAAGGTAGGGAGAGAGGCAAGAGGTCCGGTCATCTTAGTTATACAGGCCGGGGGAAATGACTTAGGTCATCACAAGAGCGCATAACTAATGGCAATAATGAAACTAGACACTGAGCGCTTCAGAGAATTTTTCACAAAACTAACTATAGTATGGTCAGAGATTGTGCCGATAGCGGTATGGCAAGGTGCGCAAGACTTCACGGCTATCGAACGGACAAGGCGGGTAATAAATATTCGTATGGCAAAATTTAGAAGAGACAGAGGCGGTGTAGTGATACGACACTGACAACTGGAAGGAGATAAAGCAGGCCTCATACGGCCCGACGGTGTTAACTTAATGGATATTGGACTGGACATATTCCTGTCAGGACTCCAGGATGGAGTGGAACAAGCGTTAAGAGTGATGGATGGGGGTCAGAGTCCTGCATACGAGTACACAGGAAATAGAAAGGACATGTTGGAGAGTTACACTTGTTGGCCAACTTGCCGGTGTGGAGACACAGGGCATGCTGCAACAAGCTGAATTATTTTAGAAATAAAATGCCTTTCTTATGGAATGCGTATAAAGAGTTAATAAAGCTGTGACCGATCCTCACCCATCCAGTTGTAAGAGTTACATTATTGTATTGTCAAGGAAAGGGGGGCGGTAGGGGGGCTGAGCGTCTGGGTTTGGTTGGGGGTCCCCACAGTCTGCCTAGGCTAGATGCAGTTAAAAATTCTTATTAGATACACAGGCGGTGTAGCTTGCTTCAGAGCTGGGCTACTACGCTGACTAGCAGACACTGAAGCTTTGGAGCAGACCTCTGAGTAAACAGCTCTTCAGACTCAACCATCTGTGTTACCCCAATCCATAGTGTATGTACTTTCTTACGGTTAAAAGGGGGGAGGGAGCGACCCAACCCACCTGGAATTGACGATGCTAACGTCACGTAAAACACAGCAAGGGGACTCCAAAAAGAGTCTCCATTTCTTCCAAAAATTGTGGCACACTTAAGTGGCATCAATTGCCACAAAGTTGCTTAAAACGGTTGGTGAGGTAATTTTACCAAATCCTCAAGCTTTTAGTCTCCCCAGGATGACACAGGGGTAGAAAAGTCCTTGTGGTTCCATGATTTGTTCATCTTTATGAACGTGAGTCTGTCTACATTCTCAGTGGACAGCCGCGTGCACTTATCTGTCAGCACACCACCAGCAGCGCTGAACACACGTTCAGAGAGAACGCTGGCTGCAGGGCATGACAAGATCTCCAAGGCGTGAGTGGCGAGCTCAGGACATTTTTCCAAGATTAGAAGCCCAAAATGAGCAAGGGTCCAGTGACACAGTCATGACTTTGATGTTCACTTGGAGATACTACTGTACCATCCTCTCTAGGCGTTGACTATGTGTCAGGCTTCTTCTCTCCTGTGGCCTTGCAAAGGATGGTATAAAAAAGTGGTAAAACGATTCCACAAAATTGCTGTTACCAGCAGATACTGTGTTACTGTTACGGTTTGAGTGATGAAGACTCGACAGTCCCACAGTTGGCAAGTTAGAACTGTGAGATTCACTACGTGCACCACTGGTGTTTTGTGGAAAAGCACATGTAAGATTCTGCAACAGCCTCTGCTGATACTCCTACATGCGTGAATCCCTTTCTATGGCAGGAATTATTTCGGCAAATTTACTTTTGTACCGGGGATCTAAGAGTGTGGCAACCCAGTAGTCGGGATTACTTCGAATTCTGACAATCCGAGGGTCATGTTGCAGGTAGTGCAGCAAGAAGGCACTCATGTGTCTTGCGCATCCAGGAGGACCAAGTTCTTGTTGTGTTGGTAGCGAGGTAAGAATCATTCTTCCTTCCTCTGCCCTCTCCCCCCAACCTCGCACCAGAGAAATGTGATCAAGGTCTCCCTCATATGATGAGTCTTCCATGCCCATCGCCAGTTCATCCTCCACTTCTTCCTCGGCTCCTGCACCTTCCTCAACAGTTTGGCTGCTACCATGAGCCCTGGTTAATCCCTCTCCCCCACCCTCCCATGCCTGCCGCTTTGGTGCTGCCGACCGTCTAGACCTTGGAGATGTTATCCCTTCCACATACGACTCCTCCTCTACTTCCTCCACCTCCTCTTGTCCCACCACCTGACTCCGAATTCTGTTTAACATGTGCTCCAGCATGTAAATCACCGGAATAGTCATGCTGATAATGGCATCGTCAGCATTAAACATCTTCGTCGCCATTTCAAAACTGTGCAGAAGGGTGCATAGGTCCCTGATCTGAGACCACTCCTGCAGCATGATTTGCCCCACCTGTGGATCTCGTTGGCCCAGGCTATACATCAGAACGTATTGCACCAGGGCTTGTCGGTGCTGTCACAGTCGCTGCAACATGTGCAAAGTTCAATTCCACCGGGTAGGCACATCGCATTTCAGCCGGTGAACTGGCAGGCCCAACGACTTTTTTAGAGATGTAAGTCGTTGAGCTGCGGGATGCGAACGACGGAAGTGAGCACACAGCGACCGTGCCCTCTGCAGAAAGCCATCTAGTCCGGGATAGTGGGCTAAAAATTGCTGGACAACCAGGTTCAACACGTGAGCCATACAAGGCACGTGTGTGACATTGCCCCAGCGAAGGGCCGCACCCAGGTTTGCAGCATTGTTGCACACGGCCTTCCCTGGTTGCAGGTCCAGTGGAGACAACCATTAATGAAACTGGGTCTCCAGAGCTGACCACAACTCCTCAGCTGTGTGACTCACATTTCCCAGACATTTCAAAGTAAACACCGCCTGATGCCGTTGAGCCCTGCTGCCAGCATAGTAAGGAGATGTGCAGGATTCCTTCTGCGCAGTTAGAAAGCGGGTGGCATTACCAGACAGGCTTTGGGTGCAGGTGGAGGACCGAGAGGAGGTTGTGGAGGCAGAAGCAGTGGAGGAACTTCGAGATAAAGAGGATTGACGCACAACTCGTGGGGACGGCAAGACTTGGACAGCCGCCCCTTGTCCTGCTGTCACCATAGTTACCCAGTGCCCAGTCAGCGACATGTAACGCCCCTGTCCATGCCTACTCGTCCAAGTGTCTGTGGTGAAATGCACCCTGTCACACAGAATTTCTCAAAGAAGCGGTGATGTTGTGTGTGACATGCTGGTGTAGCGCAGGCACACCTTTCTTTGAGAAGTAGTGCCGACTGGGCATCTGATACTGGGGCACAGCGACGGACATAAGGTCCAGCTGGTGTTTCCACTTCCAAATGAAATGATGACCTGCCAATCACACTGGCTGTTGTGGGTAAAGAGGTGGCAGGTCTGAGTCCAAAAACATGTGTGACTGCTGTCCCCCCAGTCACAGGAGATGAAGAGGACACGGATGCACAAGATGGGCCAGACGGTGGTTGGCCCGGCCCGCTTGGCCGCATTGTTGCACAGTGAGCTTCCCACTGCAACTTATGCTTCATATCCATGTGACGGTTCATGCATGAAGTACTCAAACTATGGATTTTTTGGCCTCTACTTAGCTTTTGGTGACAAATATTACAGATAACATGAGTTGGGTCATCCTTATCGATCTGAAAAAATGCCCAGGCTATGCAAGGCTTAGAGCCCATGTGAGCTGAAGAGCCACCACGACTTGTGGTCAGAGGCAGAGTTGTGGTTGAGGATGCAGTTGTTGACGTGCTTCCAATTCTCCGTCCCTGTCCAGGAAGGCGCAACCTTACCGCGTCGTCAATAGCATCTGTGACGCCCAGCTGTGCTTGGTATCACAGATCCTAGAAGAGTGCATTGATGGAATCCTCCACAAGAGGCCCCCATAAACATTCACACATCTCCACCTTCCACCTCGACCAGCAGAGGGAGCCCGTTAGGGATATAAATAGGGAAGGTGGAGCTAGGCAGTTCAGTTCCTCTGAAGAGTTCCTGCAGTAGAGAAACAGAAGAGAGGTCAGTCTGCAGTGGAGCTCAGTCTAGTCTAGAGAACTCAGTTCATAGTTCAGCAGTGGAGCACGAGGCTCCTGCTAGCTAGATTCAGGGAGCCCAGTTAGAGCTTAAGGTGTGCCGGTGCCATAAGATCGGTGAAGCGCGGCAAGCTACCGTTAGTGTGTATAGCCTAGTGAGGGCTCGAGTAGGCCGAAGGCGGGTGGAAAGTTAGTACATAGGGGGCAGAGGAGCTTAACCAGCTCACCCCGAAGCATTTACCGGACACCGGATCCGAGCTTTCCGGGATCTCTATGACCCAGTAAGGCATAACCGGAATCCCTGGAGAACTACAAGTCCCAGGATCGCTAATGTGCTGATACGTAACAGAGCCAGGAGACGCTTAGGCCCCGCATACTGGGAGCGTGAACTGCAAGACAAGGCCCTACCACAAGGTCAGCCAGCGCAGGACAGAAACAAAGTTAGGCCTAGCTTCAGGCAGGTCAGAAACTTACTACGCAGAGGCAAGAAACAGGAGGCCCTACACCCACTCATTGGGGAGAATCCTGATATGCACCCTTCACCCTACAGTTCTCCGGGATGCGCCTGAATTTCCACCAGTAAAGGGTACTGAAATGACTACCGTGTCCGTTCCCGTTCTTGCTCTGACCCAGCTGGGTCTTGCCTGTCCTGCATTCCCCCTGCATACGTTGCCCTGAGGCCTAGCTCCACCTGTGGGGAGCTATACCATCGAGCTGCCTTATCACCGGCCTCAGTGGACTGCTGCCGCGCTGGTGCTTCTCACCTGATACCACAGGTGGCACCACAAACTCTTATAAAATTAACAATTATCCACCCTTTTAAAGAGTGACCCCAGGGTACGGGTCCAGGAGCCGACCACCGCGACATCCCCAAGGCAAGGCAAAGGCCCAGGTACCGAGCCATCCCCATCCCCTGGGCTAGTCACATCCTCCTCCACCTCCTGTGCTGACCTCATCGACTGGCTGACTGTGGGTTGACAGTAAGTGGGATCTCCAACCTCGTCATCATCACCCTGTGTGTTCTCACACCCGTCGTCCTCAGAGCCAACCTCTTCCTGCCCTGACCGAAAAGTCAAGTTGTCGCTCCAATCAGGTATTTGAGTCTCATCATTGTATTCATCATTGTCTCCAACAACAGGAGTTACAGTTTGGGAACCAGGGTCTACATTATGCTCAGAACCTTCTTCATCTGGTCCTGGATCCGACTCATAAAGATTCTGGGCATCAGTGCAGATCATTTCCTCGTCTAGATTAACAGAAGCTCTGGAGCAGACCTCCGTTTCTCAGGCTACAGTATGAGTAAACAGCTCTGCAGACTCAACCATCTGTGTTACCCCATACTCAGTAAATAGAAAATTAGCGTGCACACTGTCAAATAGAGTTGAGGTGCAAATGCAATGGTCTGGAAATGTCCTCAAATCATGTAAAAATTAATTCATCGCACACTCATAGGAAGTTTTGCTTTTTATACACATGAAATGTAGGAAAAATAACAGTGGTGAAGGCAACAATAGGTAGACGTTTCGGCCACACTGGCCTTATTCATTAAGTCGCTATTGTATCAAGTTTGTTTTAGTAGGAAGGCACCATAGAATGTAGAGAGAAGTTCCAGTCAAATGCTTAACAAAAGACAGGGCTTCATCAGCCTGTGGAGAGCTGCAGTTCCTGTATCAGGGGTGTCTCTAGATGGGGAGTCCCATAAATGGTAGAAGTGCAGGGTACAGGAAGCGCTCCCAGGTTAGGCTCGGAACGCTGCCCTCTTTCCTTCTTCCGTTCTCCATCTAACCCCTCGGCTCTGTGGTGTCCGCTCTCCCTCCATCTCTCTCCTTCTCACAGGTGGACTACTGCGTGTATTCACACTGTGGCGAATCTTTTGGGCCCAGGCATAAGAAGTTGTCGAGGTAAAGGATTATATGTGCCCCCTTAGAAACATCCATTACAACCCATTAGAGGAAGCAACTAAACGCCTCAAATAGTGAGCAGGATCTGGACCACCCCATGGGCAAACAGCGATCTATATAGTATGCTCCTTCCCAGAAGCAGCCCAATATGTGGACACTATTCGGAGGCACAGCTAGTAAGTAACCGGAAAGCCGCATCAATGTCTATTTTGGCCATTAGGGTGACCCTTCCCAACTTCTTGATCCGCCTGATTGCCTTGTCAAAGGATGTACAGTATATACTACTGTACTTGGTTCCGCGTCGATGTTGTCATTTACGGACCTGCCCCTTGGATATGATAAATGGTGGATTAGTCCAAATGTATTGGGTTCCATTTTTGGCACAACTCACAACGGGGATACCACTACGTCTTGTATGGAAAGTTTTCTGAATGGAACCGCCATTCTACCTAAAGATATTTCTTTTTTTAATTTTCTTGTCACGACGTCTGGGTGTTGGTAGGCTGATTTTAGATTTTTACTCCAGCCTTTCTTGATTTTAGAAGGGCATGACATGCCTATATCTGTGTCTCCCCCTCCTTTTACTCCTCCACCTCTTTTCTTTTCGCATGATTATTTGTACTTGTCACTTTTCCATGTGTTAGTTGTGTCTTCTGAGCAGTTTGTCAGCTTTTGGACACCTTTAAAGTGTTTTCTATGTGTTTTCTATGTGTTTCTATGTGTTTTTGTTTGCCTGCCATTGGTTTTAATGGTGTTCGAAGGCGGTCGACGAACAGTTCAACGAACAGTTCGGTGAACATACGGGTGTTCGAAGAGAAGCGGGATGGTGATGCTAATTATGGAGTCATCGCCGCTCACCATCTTGGTGGTATCCTTAAAGTTTTGGAGGATGGTACATATGTCTGACATCCATGTCCACTCCTGAGGTCTTATGTGTGGAGTCTGAACTGAATACTGACGGTCTTGTGGGGACATCGCACACCAGTCTGTGAGCCAGAAGCTGCAAATGCTGCTGAAACACTGCAAGGGCAGCGAAAGCTGTAGCTGACTTTCTAAAATGAGCACACAGGCGGCGTACTTTAACAAGCAGATCCGGCAGCTCCTGGTAGGATTTGAGAAACCGCTGAACCACGGGGTTAAGCACATGGGCCAGGCATGGTATGTGTGTGAGCTCACCTCACCTCAGAGCCACCACCAGGTTCCAGCGATTGTCACACAAGACCATGCCTGGATGTAGGTTCAGCGGTGTGAGCCTCAGATCTGCCTGCTCTATCAGAGCTGTCCAGAATTCTACAGCATTGTGCGGTTTTTCACCTAAGTATATTAGCTTCAGCACAGCCTGTTGCCACTTGGCCGAGGCAGTGCTGCAGTGCTTCCAGCTTGTAACTGATGTGGTCATTTAAGAGATGGAGGCTGAAGAGGAGGAGGAGGCTGAGGAGGATGAGGTGCAGGAGCTGTAGACCGTGGGGGCAACCCTGATTGACCTAGGGCCCGCAATCCTTGGCGTCGGGACGACGTGTTCTGTCGCAAGGTCCGACTGGGTCCTGGCTTCCACTTTGTTAACCCAGTGTGCCGTCAGTGAGATGTACCGTCCCTGCCCACAAGCACTTGTCCACGTGTCCGTGGTTAGGTGGACTTTACCGGTAACTGCATTGTTGAGGGCACGGCTAATGTTTTGAGACACGTGATTGTGTAATGCGGGGACGGCACACCGGGAGAAATAGTGGCGGCTGGGGACCGAGTACCGAGGGACTGCCTCCGCCATCAGGTTGCAGAATGCTTCTGTCTCCACGAGCCTAAAAGGCAACATTTCAAGAGCAGGCACTCGTGAAATGTCAGAATTTAGTAGTGTGGCCTGTGGGGCGTTGGCTGTATGTCTGCGCTTGCGTTCCAAGGACTGGGGTATGGACAACTGAACACTGAGCTGGTACAAAGACATGGACATGCTACCTGTTGCTGCTACTTTAGAGTGTGCAACGACAGGTGCAGGGCAGGAGGCCTCTTCGCATGCACCATGGACAGGGGATTGGCTTGCATGCACAACAGCGGAAGAAGCACTGGTGCCACCCGCAGACACTGTTCCTGGACCCTGGGGTTCAGCCCACAAAGTCGGGTGCTTCTTTGCTGCCATGTGCCTGATCATGCTTGTGGTGGTCAGGCTGGTCGTTTTGACACACCCCTGCTGATGCTTGCCTGGCAGGTGATGCAAATGGCATTTTTGGCGTTTTTGGTAGAGTCTTTAAAAAACAACCAGAGTCGGGAAGACCTAACAGTTGTACTGGCAACTTCCTTCGTGTTGGTGTTACGGAGAACAGTTGCCTGCCTTCTGTCTGCGGCCACCACACTCCTTCTTCCTGCATATTGGGGTGTTCTGCCTCCCTCCCCCTGTGTGCTGCTGTCCTCGCTCTGCATGTCCTCCTGCCAGGTTGGGTCAGTTTTATATGTGATCCGTGTGATGGAGAAAACAGTTTTACCTGGCCTGTAGGTAAGTAGTTTGAACAGCAAACTGGTGTGAATTGCTTCACTGACACACTAAAGGAATTTTTTAATGGAAGCCAGAAATGGCAGTATTTTCTGACAATGTATATGTGATCCGTGTGATGGAGAAAACACAGTTTTAAACACCTGGCCTGTAGGTAAGTAGTTTGAACAGCAAACTGCTGTGAATTGGTTCACTGACACACTAAAGGAGATTTTTAATGGAGGCCAGAAATGGCAGTATTTTCTGACAACGTATACGTGATCCGTTTGACGGAGAAAACACAGTTTTAAATAGCTGGATTTCTAGCACTGTAATATGGAAAGGACCTGGCTGTATTCTGCAGTGCCAACAAGCAAATGGCGCAGAAAAGCGGTGTTCTCTGGATTGCTTTTTAAGCAAATAATGAGGATTAAGATCCTAAGAAAAGTATTCCTGGCCCCTGAGACCTGGGCCTTTGTATAGAAATATCTGACAGCAGCAGAAGGCAGAATTGGAATGGAGCCTCTTGTGCTATATGCACTGCAGTCTGCTATATACATTGCCTGCCTATACACCCTGCTTGCCTGATATCTCTGCAGATGGATTAGTCCTCAGAAGGACTGTTTGTTAAGATGGATTTGTGTAATGTACGGTTTTTCTCCCTACACTACCTAATACACAAGCAAATCTCTCCCTGACGCAGCTGCAGCTCTCCCTCCACTGTCTGATCCAGAGTGACTGTGACGAGCATGGTCTGATATAGACCTGATGATGCTGTGCGGCCAGCCAATCACTGTAAAGCCTACAACCAACATGGCTATGGCATTACAGTGCATGGCAGGCAATCCCTGCATGTTCATTGGGTCTCTATAGAGCGACAAACATGCAGGGAGGGGACCCGAGTTCCCGCCCGAGCAACCCGGAAATACACGGCGAGCACCGAGCATCTCGAGCAGTGAGATGCTCGGGCGAGCACCGAGCAATAGCGAGCATGCTCGCTCATCACTAGTGGTGTTGAATCGGCCTTGTGTTATTTTCTATAAAGTGGAACTGTCACCAGATTTCATAATTCAAACTGCATACATTGTTGAATAGATAGAAGCTGCTGTATGTACATTTAAAATTCATGTTAGAATGGCTATATAATATATATTAAGAGGAGCATTTTCGGAGTCTCAGTAAATGTTCATTTAAATATCACACATGAAAGATTTAAAAAAAGATTGCACATCCATTATTTCAAATGTAATAATTAGAGACGAGAGGATCAGACAAAATTCAAATTCACTTGTTCTGGTGGATTTTTCTAGGAATTTCTTTATTCTCCACAAATATAATGTCACTTATTATTCTCTTTGGTCTCTCCAAACCCCAAAGCACAACAAACGTAAGTTATAAAAAATAAAATGAAAACTTATACTCTCTTAACCGATCACCCTTTCACTCCTCATGTCACCTGTCCTGTCCTCACCGTATCTTTTTGAAACTGCTGCATGTGCTGAATTCCTGGGCCTCCTCGCACTATGACCTTATACACGCATTTGCAGAACCGTAACAGGAATCTATGTCTTCTGACTTCCGGCTCTGATGAGGCCAGTGATGGGGGATATAAGAAGATGCAACAAGGATCTGACTCGCCCCCAGGGCCGTGGGGTACTCGGCAGCCGGGCCTTATGGCTGCTTTTGGGGGGGAAGAGCACGGTGGCCAGCCCGGTCCGTAACCCAGGGCGGTCAGTGCAAAAAGGGAATATATTTATAGGGGATTTGTCGTGACGCCACCTGTGGTGTCTGGTGAGGATCACCAGCGCTGCGACAGTCCTCTGAGGCAGATGATAAGGCAGCTTGAGATGGAACGGCTCCCCATAGGTGGAGCAGGCCTCAGGGCAGTGTATATGAATGAAGGTGCGCTGGGAGTTGTAGGGCAAGGAGGGAAATGGCACCGGCGAAAGAAAGGAGTAGAGGCAGCTTAGTGCAGTCATCCAAGATTTACTCACAGTTCTTAGACATTCTAGAGGTGCACTGTACTGGTGCAAGCCTCCCGCGTCGCACTGCGTTCACCGGGCAGGATCCAGTCCTTCCTCAGGCAATTCGAGTGTACCTGGCGGAATCCCACTTTCTTATGTACCTCTCTAGACCAACTTCACGCTGGGTCTTACTCCCCCCTGCCCTGCGTTTCCCACTGTGAATCCTGTTCAGGTGCTGTGAGGTCCCCCCTATCCGTCGGAGTTGTACAGACCAGTCTGACCTTACTTGGATTTAAGTGGGGGTTTGGCTCCTGGCTATAGAAGTCAGAAGCCTCCAGTTTTTCCAGCCGAGGCCTGAAGCTGCACGACTGGGCCAGGGGCCGGTCCCCTTCTTGCGGCCTAGATCCTCCTGACACTTGGCAGGTTCGGGGTGTACAGGTGCCGCCCGCACTCGCCTAGGATCCCTTCTACAAAACGGAGCCTATTCCCTGCTCCCCTCCTGGGCCTCAGTCCTGGGCCCTTGTAGTGGAGCAGAGCTCCTACAGAGACTCTGCTCTCAGACTGTTCCTCTGAACCACACTCCTTCTACTGCACCTTACTGTTAAGATGTCTACCTTTTTATATATCTACTGTATGAGTGCTCCCACAAACTACTTCCTCCACCCTCACCCACTACTGGTTCCCCCTACCTTTGGGTTCCCCCCACCCCAGCCAGACTCAGGGCTCAGCAGAAAACGACATTGCGTCTTGCCCCTCCTGCTGGCCTGGGGTAGTGTATTGTTGGATGTAGGTGTTGGGGTTCCGTGCAGCACTCCCTCCTTACCTGAGAGAAGGGAGACACCACACCTCTGGGTGAGGTGCAGTACCTCTGTGGTGACGAAACCCTCAGGGGCACCACATTCCCCCCGGTAAAACACAGCACGTCCGCGGGCTGGAACAAAGCAAAACATGGAATAAATGACATGCAAATTTTTAAGATGCATCCGCATATAAGATTATAAACACAACATTTCCTCCCTTTATGGGAGGCACATCATTTTAAACGTTACATTATAAAATACTCTTTGTATAAAACATTTTTCAACAGAGTTCCTGCACCAGGGTGCAGCGGCAGCATAATGAGGGACCCGTCCGCAAACCCTCAACGTAGGCCCTGGGCGTGGCTGCAGGGCATAGATGATCCAATCCTGGACCTCGTCTTCCGCCACGCCAAACGGGTTTTTGTTCTGAGGTATTGGTCGTTACTTATAAAACCAAAAGGGTGCACTTTAAGAAGTGCTAAACTATTTAAAATGGAAAGTTTTTAGGGAGATCACTGTCCTCTTCCCTATTGTCTCTATACCCTTTCGGGTACTTAGGTAAACACACAATTAAACAAAATGGCAACACAGCACCCGGACGGGTGACTATATACAGTTAGTCCAGTCCCATTTACTGTTCCTAGTAATGGGGTCCCATCCTGGGGTACTCCTAATTTTTCCCTGACCCAGCCGGGTCACGAGGGACTTCCTGCAGCGGTGCATCCTTGTTGGCATGGTACACATGCAGGGCATACCAGCCACGCTCACCATGATGCCTGGTGAACGTGACATGATCTCCCGGATACAGATTCCGGTCGGGATAGCCTTTTTCCAACTCGAACTCCACATCCCGCTGGTTAACGAATATGTCCCTGTTAAATTTGTTAAATTCGGGACTGCGGATGAAGCCCCACCCAGCCTTTAAATTAAATTTAACAATGAGGCCTTCCTCGCAGGGTCTGGGGTGGGCTGTCTCTGCCTGGCGTACTTGCCCCTTTGCAGCCTTGTCACAGGCCTCCAGGCGTTGACTGCGCTCTTCCCGGATGCATCGCTCCCTCTCCAATTTCCGGAGCTCCCGCCTGCAGAACTCTTTCCTCTGCTGGGCTGCGGCCTCGATCTCCTTGGAGAACCCCATCAGGTCTCCCCCCCCGGTTGTCCCAGGATAACTCTTCTCCGCCGGGGCAGGCAACCGGGGCGCTGGTATTGGGAGAAGCGGGCACAGCTGCTGGTCCTCAAAACGGGCGGACCAGTCAAAGGCCGGGGTGCCGTAGAGCCACCCTAGTGCCGGAGGCAGAGGTGGCGGGAGGGCTCCCAGTAGTAGGCCCGCATTTTCAGCGCCCGGGATCAGAGGTTCCGGAAGAACGCTGTATAAGTGATCCTCCGGTGCAGCGCCCGGAGGTGGAGGTTCCGGGAAGACTCTAGGTGGGAGGCTCTCTGGTTCCACGCCAGGGGGTGGAGGTTCCGGGCTGCACAACGGTTCCGGCCAGGGCGCGGCAGCATATGGCAGGGGCTGGGGAAGGAGGCCCAGGAGCAGGTCGGCGCTGGCAGCGCCCAGGACTGGGGATTCACTCCTACCTGCTCCTGTACGCCATACGGCCTCCTGGTTCCCCGCGAGCTCCACGGGGCTGGTGTGAGGCTGCTGGCATCCAGTGTCACTTTCCGGCATGCTGCCAATTTTTCCAGCAGCTCGCTTTTCCATCGGGCGACCGCTGCCTGCTGGGCTCGCTCCACTTGCTGGCCCAGCTCGAGGACCTCACTCTCGAGGAACTCCACGTCCTCCGGGGACAACTTTTCCATATCTCCCTCCATGGTGAGGGGGGTGACTTGGTGATGCGGCAGGCCAGAGGCGGAGGCTGGACTCTTGCTTCCTTCCAACTTGGCTGCCGGGTGCGGTCTGGCTAGACGGGTTGAGACCACACTCTGTCTCCATTCTTTTTCTCATCCTCCTCTCCTCTTTTGGGGGCGGTCCCATGGTGATTTGCTGTCGGTCACTCCCTGTGACGGCCTTCCTGCCTTGACGGACACATCTACGCGGACAGTCACTGTTGCAAGGGGCAGGGTATGCTTTTGGCGCCATTCTGGGACCCGGTCCACGATGGGAGGTTCCATGTTGCTGTCTTTGATCACGCACATAATGGCGCCCATTCTTCTGGGGCGGGCGCCACATTCAATGTAGTAAAACAGTCCTTAAGCACACAATACCCGCTGATAACGGGCTGGTCACGCTTCCTGTTCGTGACGCCAAGATCTGACTCGCCCTCAGGGTCGTGGGGTACTCGGCAGCCGGGCCTTATGGCTGCTTTTAGGGGGGAAGACTACGGTGGCCGGCCCGGTCCGTGACCCAGGGCGGTCAGTGCAAAAAGGTAATATATTTATAGGGGATTTGTCGTGACGCCACCTGTGGTGTCTGGTGAGAATCACCAGCGCTGCAACAGTCATCTGAGGCAGATGATGGGGCAGCTTGAGATGGAATGGCTCCCCACAGGTGGAGCAGGCCTCAGGGCAGTGTATTTGAATGGAGGTGCGCTGGGCGTTGTAGTGCAGGGAGGGAAATGGCACCAGCGAAAGAAAGGAGCAGAGGCAGCTTAGTGCAGTCATCCAAGACTTACTCACAGTTCTTAGACAGTTCACAGGTGCACTGCGTTCACCGGGCAGGGGTTCAGTCCTTCCTCAGGCGGTTCGGGTGTACCTGGCGGAACCCCACTTTCTTATGTACCTCTCTAGACCAACTTCACGCTGGGTCTTACTCCCTCCTGCCCTGCGCTTCCCACTGTGAGTCCTTTCGGGTGCTGCTCCCAGACTGTTCCTCTGAACTACACTCCTTCTACTACACCTTACTGTTAAGATGTCTACCTTTTCATATATTTACTGTATGAGTGCTCCCATAAACTACTTCCTAAACCCACACCCACTACTGGTTCCCCCTACCTTTGGGTTCCCCCCACCCCTGCCAGGGTCAGGGCTCAGCAGAAAACTACATTGCGTCTTGCCCCTCCAGCCGGCCTGGAGCAGTGTAGGGTTGGATGTGGTGTTGGGGTTCCGTGCAGCACTCCCTCCTTACCTGAGAGAAGGGAGACACCACACCTCTGGGTGAGGTGCAGTACTTCTGTGGCGACCGAACCCTCAGGGGCGCCACAGATCGAGCAGCTGACATTGAGGAGCTGATTAGCTGAAGAGTTGAGTGGCAAGGTGAGTAAAGGAATTTTTAACATTTCTTTTATCTTTTGACAGTTATTTGTGGTTCAGAGATTGGTGAAATTTGGCTGAATCGGCATTTTGGCAAATAAAGATTTTTGTAATAGTCAATTACAATTTGATTCCACTCCAATATATTAGCTGATCTCTAGTAATAATGTATGCAGGTTATACAGTGACATCCGGTGATAGATCCCCTTTATGTGTCTTTATGGTTACAGACGATGAACAGATTCTGTATAAGTGGCTCTGCAGTCATGCATTTCTTCATTCCTTCCGCCTCCTTCTTTTGCTAACCTACAGACAGTGTTAGGGAGCAGATGGTAGGAAATAACACATGACTACAGAATCAGACTTCACAAGATTTGTTTGTAGTCTATAATATAGAGAGACATATAGTTCCACATATGAGCGATAAACAGTAAAACAGTAGTCATTCTATTCAGGAGTTTATGCAAAGTTGCTTAAATTTTAGATGCATCGGAGCAATAAAAATGGCTGTAAAAGAGCACCAGTTGCAAAATGTTCTAGAGTACGCAAAAAGGTCTGAAAACAGAAAAAGGTTCTTTTTATGATTGCATTATATTTTGGCTTCTTGTAAACGGGTTGTCCGGCCTATGGCTACAAGTGTGCAGTCACTCTATGTGACTGCAGACTTGTGAACCCTCATATCATCCAAACTGTGCATTGCCAGGATTTTCCGATGCTGGTGCCGGGAGCGGGCAGTCATGTTACTGCAAGTATGTGATTTGCATACTTCTGGCCACATTCCAACTAGACGTGTCCTGCCTTACTTAATGCTCTTGCGTTCAGCGATGTCGTGCCCATCTAGTCGGCATATTGCATACTTGCGGTCACACATCCGCCACTCCCAGCGCCGGCACAAGTTTGCTGTCATATAGAGTGACTGCAAGCTTGCAGCCTAAGGCCAGACAACCCCTTTAACACTGAACTTATAGTTTTATTTCTAAAATTTCTAGACTGAAAACAGATAGCTATGCTGAGAAGACTACAATATTCTTCAACAATATAGGGCCATCATAATGGAATATATAGAACATTATTTAACACTTAAAGAAACATTATACAAATTGTCTATTGTGCCCATAAATCCATGTTTGATCTATATTTTTGCTTTATGCTCAAGGATAAATGGAAAGTCATTTATAGAATTAGACTGGAATTTATTTGATTATATTTAGATTGGAACATTGTGAAATCACCAGAAGCCAAGCGATTTCTATAAATGTAATATGTAAAGTGTCAGAGCGCACTGCTTCCACGGGGACTCGCTGATGTTTATCCTAATGCTCTTTCTGATTAGACAAATGTATAATGACACATTAGCACGACAGCATCATAATGGCCATGTTATTTCAAGACTCAAATTTGTTTGAACGAATTACATTAACTTTTTTTTCCTACCTCTTTGCTGCAATGAGAAGATATTGCAAGGGTATAAGAGTGTCAGCTGGAGATATTCAGGTATACCAAGACGACAATTTATAAAAACTGTTTTATAGAATAGGGGTGAGGCAGGCCAAAGCAATCGATTAATATGGAGTTTTGTACAATCGCCTAGAATCCTAAAGTTTACTATTTACTATTAGAAGGAAAAAATATCTGCAACAAAAACTATTCATGAGGATCAATGAAAATAAAACATTTTTGAAATACTACTGCCCTAGACCTCCAAACTCCAAATCAAGTGTGTTGGTTCAAGTTGGTGACATATGACACTACGTTACTAAGAGAATGCATTGCCAACCCAGTATGGAGGAAGACCAATCTCAGTAAAGCAAGCAGGGGACCTTGGAAGTCTAAAAGGGATTAGCACTCTCAGAATTTAGAATCCTAATCGTATATTTACCCCCCCACCCAAACAAACAGCATATCTTTTTTTATTCTGTGATATTAAAACTCTACTTTATGTATAACTTTTATTCATCTGTGACACAAACAGAATGCACGTCCAGACAAAAACGTTTCTGCTATTCTCATGTACGTTGCATTTAATTTATTTTTTTAATTCATCTGCTATACATTTTAAATATGCTACCAGCATGAAAGTTTGTACAATTTTGGAGCTTTGTGCAACTTACATTTTACTTTTTTCCTTCTGAGGCATACTATGCTTCCTAATCCAGTATAGACATTGCACGTCTGCACAAGCATTTAAAAAGAAAATACCTAAAACCTGTATATTATTCTCATTTTAATGCTTATTTTTTTGACCCGTTTCAAACAGCCCTACTGGTTTCCCATATTTCCATTTCTTTTCTCTACGGCTTATGTACATTTCCTTTCAATTCCTCTCCGCCCTTGTACAGTTAGACCATTTCTAAACCTCATAAATATATCACGTCAGAGGAAGATATTATGGTGCAGAAAGTGTAATTTGACACCTAATATAACATGTTTGGTGTTAGCATATGTGATGTTTGCGCCATCCTTGTGTGATTTGTGCTTATTACAGGGGCCCATTGTGATAGACCACATGATCACTATAGGGCCAACTCCTACCGCTTGTCTTTGCACCACACTCTCTCTCTGCTGCACCACTCTGCCTGTGCATGGTTACAATGCGCCTCCTGTGCGGATGGAGCATCAGTCAGACTGGAGCAGTACTTGTGGAGGACATGATACCTTGCACAGGTATCATAGTGTGTGCGTGGGGTGGAGAAGTAGGACTGCAGGGCTATCAAGCTGTTTATGAGGGTCCTCATACTGTGTTGGGGGAAATGGGGAACATTATACTAAGTGGCTGTGGGTGCCATTATATTGTGTGTGGAGACTCTCATACTGTGTGGGGGCTCTCAAACTTCATGTTTGGGCTGTAGAGGACATCATATTGTGTACGGGGCTATGGAGGCCCTCATATTTTGTGAGGGGAGCAGTGTATGACATTATAGTGTGTGCAGGCCCTCTCACTGCCTGTGGGATCTGTGGGGGACATCATATTGTGTGTAGGGGCCCTCATACTGTGTGTGGGGGCTGTGGGGACCATCATACTATGTAGGGGGCACTTTAGGGGCATCATGCTGTGAGAGTAATTATACTGGTGTTGGGGTTGTGACAGTATTATACTTTGCTGGAGGCACTGTGGTGTTATCATAATGTGAGCGAGGGGGGACTGTGAGAGGAATTCACTGTGGAGGGATCAAGCAGTATTGGGTGCATTGTTTAGGCTTTTATACTCTATAAATGTCATTAAAGGGGTATAGCAGTGGGTGAGAACACTAAAGGGCTTCAGTATTGACATAATTAGTGGGTACCTGCCATAATTCATATCCCTCTCCCTGATTTTAAAAATTGAGAGGTATGACCACACCTAATCCGCGGATTTTGTTTTTTTGGGGGGAAGCATGTAAGAGGGAGGCCCAATTAGGAATTTTGCGATGGGGTAATGTAATTTCTATGTATGCCATTGGCTTTGTGTTCATGTGTAGGTCCTTTTTAAATACAGATCTAATAAATTTGTTTTTTAAGAGTTTTTTTTGCTGTGAGACCAAGTGAATTCTTGTTTGCAACTGCTAACACTGCATACTTTTAACATGTGGGCTAGAAAACATCCATCAGTGGTGGATTTGTGACTCAGAGCTGATGAAATTGAAATGTTAATTTATTCACATTAAGAAAATAACTAACAAATCAACATTGTCATAAGCCGTTGTGAGACAATTATGAAACTCAGACCAACTTTAAATGAATAATGCCACATTTCTTCTCATCGCGGTATTGCTGACAATTATCTTGAAGAAGCCGGAGTAGTAACTGTATTGGATTAATGACATTTAATATCACCCAGAAATGAATGAAGGAAGGTTATATTGATAAGCTCAGGGTCAACAGCAAGTACAAGTGAAGTTCGATCTCCATCATCTCCCGGACTTCATTAGGATTTCTCCATGATATATGGAATTGATTAACATGTGCTACAGTGAGTGGGAAAGAGGATACAGGTTAAGTCCATAAATCACTGGCAGTGGATGTAGCTAAAATTTACAACTTAGACAATATCCCAAAGTGCTGTGTAATGGGGTAAGAAAAATTCTGAGCCAGATAGGAGAATATATTCCTCGTTAATGGCATTTGAGGCACCTTATCTCTATTGCTTTGTACTTACTTTAAAAAGCTAAATTAATTGACCCTAGAACATTATATTGAATGCTATAGAACTACCCATAAAAGTTATATGTAGTTCCAGGGACCCAATGTAAAATCTAACTGTTTTTCTTCATGTACCATTTACATCACGGATTTCTTCTTACATGCCTCCTTTGGTCAATGCACAACTGCTATCTCTGCTCTTTATACAGCCACCACCTGTGATTACTGCAGATTTGTGAGGGAGATGTACAGTACAGACCAAAAGTTTGGACACACCTTCTCATTTAAAGATTTTTCTGTATTTTCATGACTATGAAAATTGTACATTCACACTGAAGGCATCAAAACTATGAATTAACACATGTGGAATTATATACTTAACAAAAAAGTGTGAAACAACTGAAAATATGTCTTTTATTCTAGGTTCTTCAAAGTAGCCACCTTTTGCTTTGATGACTGCTTTGCACACTCTTGGCATTCTCTTGATGAGCTTCAAAAGGTAGTCATCGGAAATGGTCTTCCAAAAATCTTGAAGGAGTTCCCAGAGATGCTTAGCACGTGTTGGCCCCTTTGCCTTCACTCTGCGGTCCAGCTCACCCCAAACCATCTCGATTGGGTTAAGGTCTGGTGACTGTGGAGGCCAGGTCATCTGGCGTAGCACCCCATCACTCTCCTTCTTGGTCAAATAGCCCTTACACAGACTGGAGGTGTGTTTGGGGTCATTGTCCTGTGGAAAAATAAATGATGGTCCAACTAAACGCAAACCGGATGGAATAGCATGCCGCTGCAAGATGCTGTGGTAGCCATGCTGATTCAGTATGCCTTCAATTTTGAATAAATCCCCAACAGTGTCACCAGCAAAGCACCCCCACACCATCACACCTCCTCCTCCATGCTTCACGGTGGGAACCAGGCATGTAGAGTGTGAGAGTGTGAAATGTGATAACAGCAGGAGAGCACTAGGACCCTGTGACTTTTGCCTGGCTGAGCTCAAAGGAGGGGCAGTGCTAGAAGCCGTGTGTATTCTAGAAGCGTCTGATGTGTGAGTCTAGACAGGAAGTCTGTGAGAAGGAGCTGCAAGAATCTTTACACTCTTCCCTGTGGAGTTTTGTTTACCCCTTTCTCTGTTTAAGCACAAGTGCTGAGCTGGGGAAGCTGTGTGGCTCTGTGGAATTTTGTGGAAGTCCATGCTGAGTGGATTATAGACTTTGTGCTGAAGGAGTCACGTGTCGAGTGATGAAGGGACTGAGTAACCCATTTCTGTGACTGAGCATGCGGTTGGGGTACTGGATAACAGTGAGAGACTTCGGGAGGAAAGAAGGTTTCTGGTGCCATTTCCACTGAAAGGATATTGACAAGACTTTGTGAAGAGATCTTCCCAGACCTTAATCTGAGGCTACAGGACTAAAGTCCCCGGCGTGTGGGCTCGGCATCGGCCGACAAGACAAGGAATTTTTGCTGTTTTGTGAACTTTGTTTTTGTTTTGGCGCCAAAGTTTTCCGGGACTAGCTGCAGCCACCGTGATTCACAGGCCTGTGATAGACTGCATCTGAGGTTAATGGTACCATAACTTTAAGATATCCGTATATCCTGATAATAAGTGTATAAGAGCAATTGATATAGTTTCATGCATTATTATTGTTCATAGTGGTAGGATTGTATGCAGTGTGTCATCTCAGGGGGTCCCTATAGACCGCCCTCACTAGACTGACTCAATATTTAGGTAAAATTGTTCCAGATCTCTATAATCATTCACACAAGCTGGAAACCTTGAGATTGGCACATGGATTTCAGCTCTTGCTGATTATGTGTATTTAGTAGAGACAGTGTCCCAGGCAGAACCTGAGACTGATTCTTTCAATACTGAATTTTAGTCTAATCCCTGTTTTAGTAAAGAAAGTGTTGTTTATTTCTGTCTCTGTCTCGGTTTGTGACTCACTGGATCTCTCTCGGACCACTGGTCATTACATTTTTGGCGTAGTCGGCAGGATCCAGTGCTTGTCATGGAGACGAGGGAAGAAATGACTTTGCCGCACCAGCAGCCCCCCCGCTGGTAGCGGAACCCCTGGCAGCCGCGACGACTGTGGGAGGATATATGCCGGTAGGAGCTTTACTCCAGCACATGCCGAAATACGACGGGAGTAACATGCCGTTGCAGGATTGGGCTGAGAAGGTTCGGAGTGTGCTGCGAATGTGCAATCTGGCCCCCGCATTACGGGCAGAGTTGGCATTAAATGCACTAGAGGGCGACGCTAGACGGATGGTGATGGTACGTCCAGAGTCAGAGAGGAGCACATTAGAGAAAATCTTGGAGTCGTTAGAGGGGAGTTCAGGAGGCTGGGCTCGTGTGGCCCAGCTTCGTTCCTTGTTTTTCAATCCGCCCCAAAGGGAATGTGAGACTATGATGCAGTACTCGAACACTTTACAGGAAACGTTGAATGAGGTGCAGCGACTAGACCCAGGGGCCATGGGGGCATTCCGAGAGGTAGACCGCCTACTCCGGGATCAATTCATAACGGGGTTGGCCAATAGACTCCTTCGAGACAAACTGATGGAGATGTCCCGAGCTACCCCGGAATTATCCTTCTGGCAGATTTATCGGGCCGCGGTGGAAAGGGAGGAGGAGTCTACTCTGGTGGCCGAGGGGGCAGTGGACAGTGCACAGCTGGAGGGAGGTCTGGCGCCAGTTTCAGGAGGGGGTGGACTGGTAAACATTGTACAGGCTCTACGTGCCGAACTGAAGGAGTTAAAGCTGGAGGTGTCTAAACTCAGAGCTGGGCCGGTCCCTACTCCTACGGAAGGGCCACCCACCCCATCCTCTGGAATGGTTGTTCCAAAGTCTGCCAGGTCTCCCCCATCGAATGATCCAAGTTCTCGTCCACGAGGAGCAGTCACCTGCTGGAGGTGTGGGCGTCGGGGACACATCTCCCGGTACTGCCGGATGTCTGCAGCCCCGGAGCCTCCTTCGCCGGCGTTAAACTCCCAGCCGCTGCCATGAGAGGGCGAGCAGCAGCGGCCCACCCCCCACAAAGCCCTCAACGGGAAGAACAAGATTTGTTCGCATGCAGTCCAGTGCTGGAAGCAGTGTTTGAAGGGGGGAAGATGAGATGCTTGGTCGACACAGGATCTGAATGTACCATAATGCCCTTAGAGGTGTACAAAAGGCACTTCAGTCAACTCGTGGTTCCCGAGGATGGCGGAGTGATAAGGCTTACAGCCGCTAACAATGGCCAACTGAAGGTGAATGGGATCGTGTGGATGCAACTTAAAATGTTTGGTCAAGAGCTGGGTCAGAAAGGGATAGTGCTGGTGGACCACCCTCCCAGAAGAGGGGTGGAGGTGACGCTCGGAATGAACGTTCTGCGAGATTTAAATCATCAGATGTAAGCCAGGGAGGGACCCCGATACTGGGCAAGTGCTACCCACCATCGACCCACCCAGAGAATGTTACACCATCTAGTGCTGAGTTGTGATCTCCTGAAGAGTGCGGTCCCTGGGGGTCGGGTGGGCCTGGTCAGAGTGCCATCGCGGACCACGATCCCGCTAGCGCCCCGGCATGAAGAGCTCTTAATGTTACCGGTGGGGGCTGCGCAGAGACTAAATGGGCTTGAAGTACTCATCAAGCCAGCCCCAGAGAGGTCCTCGTTCGCCAAGGCGCATGTGGCCCGGTCTCTGGCGATTGTGAAGAATGGACGGGTGCCAGTCAGATGTATCAACGTTTTAGATGAGGCTGTTACAATTCCTGCTGGGACCATTCTGGCTGAATTGTCCGTGCCAGCAGGGAAGGTGCCTGATAAGACAGTGTTTGAACTTCGCCCAGATGAACAGTCTTCTTGGACATTCGCGGTTGAAGTAGGCCAGACCGAATCTCCAACCGAAGAATGGAATGGTCGTGTGATCATGGACCAGATGGGAGTGGATCGGGAGAAACTGACCCCCGTGCAGTTGGAGCAGCTGGAGAAGGTCTTGTGGGAACATCAAGAGACCTTTTCGCAACATGCGGAGGATTTAGGTTGTTCCCGGACGATTGAGCATGAGATTCCCACAGGGGATACTCCTCCTATTAGGGAACGTTATCGTCAAATTCCCCCAATGCTCTATCAAGAGGTGAAGCGCATGGTGGCCAGTATGCTTGACAATCAAGTGATCCGAGAAAGCCAGAGCCCCTGGGCGGCCCCTGTGGTCTTGGTGCGGAAGAAGGATGGGACCCTTCGGTTTTGGGTGGACTATCGCAAATTGAATGCTCACACGGTGAGGGACGCATATCCATTACCTCACATAGAAGAGTCTCTGTCGGCATTGGGTCGGGCCAAATATTTCTCGACGTTGGATTTAGCAAGTGGCTATTGGCAGGTACCAATGGCCGAAAAAGACCGAGCCAAGACGGCGTTTGTCCTACCAATGGGGCTCTTTGAATTCAACCGGATGCCATTCGGGCTCACTAACGCCCCAGGAACTTTTCAGCGCCTGATGGAACATTGCTTAGGTGATCTGAATTTTGAATCAGTCCTGATATACCTAAATGAAATTGTGGTGTTCGGGGTCTCATTTGAAGACCATCTTGAGAAGTTACGTCAGGTTCTCCGGCGGCTCAGTTGTTATGGCCTAAAAATAAAACCAAAGAAGTGCCAACTGTTACAGAGTCAGATTGAGTATCTAGGTCACGTGGTGACTCCGGACGGGGTTCTGCCCGCGACCAGTAAGGTCATGGTTGTGCAGGAATGGCCACCCCCTCGTACCCTGCGAGAGGTTCGGGCCTTCTTTGGTTTAGCGGGGTACTATCGGCAATTTGTACCTAAGTTTTCACAAGTAGTGAGTCCCCTGAATGAGCTCTTAAGAGGGACGGCACAAGGCCCCCAAAATCGCCCCATCCCATGGGGACCCCAGCAGCGAAAGGCATTTGAGGAGGTGAAGGCCACCCTAACGAGTGCTCCGTTGTTAGCGTATGCCCGGTTCGATTCCCCTTTCCTGTTATATACCGATGGCAGTCTGCATGGGCTGGGGGCGGTACTAGCGCAAGTGCAGGATGGTCAGGAACGAGTAATCGCCTATGGCAGCAGGTCTTTGAGAGTCACTGAACGCAACCCAGCTAACTACAGTTCGTTTTGCCTAGAGCTACTGGCCCTGGTGTGGGCGATGACGGAACACTTTGCCGAGTGTTTAACAGGAGCTGAGGTGCTGGTCATGACTGATAATAACCCTCTGGCTCACCTAGAAAATGCAAAGCTGGGAGCGTTGGAGCAGCGGTGGGTCGCTCGCCTTGCTAAGTTTAACTATCGAATTAAGTTTCGATCTGGGCTGGAAAACGGAAATGCGGATGCACTCTCAAGGGTGCCCCTTGGGTCCTCGGCGGAAAATGTTGATGACCAGCTTGAGGACACTGAAACCCCTGACTTGGGACAGGTGCCTATCTTCCGAAGTGTGGTACATTCAAGTGGGGTGGCGTCAGGGATGCCGTGTGTTCTGGGGAAAACACCCTCGGATTTGGCGAAGGACCAGAACGATTGCTCTGACATTGCACTAGTGCGCAGTTGGGTACAAAAAGGGGTCTGGCCGCGTTCAGAGGAAAAGGCCCAGCTGTCCATGGAAGGAGTGAAACTATTGCGACAGTGGGATAAGTTGTGTGTGGAACAGGGCCTCTTGTACCGTAAGGTGTACCTGCCATCTGAGCTGCAGCACCGGTACCAGCTAGTAATTCCTATGGGAATGGGTCCGGTGGTCGCTCGTGAGGCACATGAGAAGGGGACCCACTTTGGGAGTGAAAAGACACTCCAGTGGCTACAGCGAGTCCTCTATTGTCCTGAATTGGGGGAGATGGTGACAGAGGCGTGTCGGCAGTGTCGGGTCTGTGGTCTCAGTAAGAGCCCTGAGCAGCGGGCGCCCACGCAATCCATTAAGACTGCCGCTCCTTTAGAGCTGCTCATGATTGACTATGTCCTGATAGGATACTCAACGTCTGGGTATTCCTTTTGCTTGGTAATGACAGATCACTTCACCAAGTATGCTGTAGCAGTGCCGACAAGAGATCAGACGGCGGAGTCGGCGGCTGGAGCCGTGTGTCGATATTTCATTCAGGTGTTTGGGTGTCCGCAAAGAATACACTCGGACCAAGGGGCATGTTTTCAGGGGGCATTGATGAAGGAGCTGTACCAGCTGTATGGTGTCGCACAGTCGAGAACGACACCTTACCATCCACAAGGTAACGGAGCTTGTGAGCTCTTTAATCGGACTCTGTTGCAGATGTTGAGGACGTTGGAGGGTAAACAACAGGTACGCTGGCCTGAGTATCTTCCCGAATTGATGTGGGCCTACAATAATAGAGTGCACAGCACTACTGGCTACTCACCACACATGTTGATGTTCGGGAGGCCAGGGCAGGACATTGAGGATTTGAGCATGCCAAATCCATCCTCCAATCCCCCTCGGACCGCATCAGAATGGGTTCGGGAACACCGGCGGCGATTGAGGGTGGTGTATAAGGTGGTGGGTGATCGACTCAGTCAGGTGACCCATAAGGACACGCGCCCCGTGCAAACCAAGCCTTTCTCCCCGGGGGATAGAGTGTTGGTGAGAATCAAGCGACGGTTCGGAAAGCTGAGTGAACGGTGGGAGGCGACTCCGTACCTGGTAAAAAAACGACTGAGCCCTGAGACTCCAGTCTACAAGGTTGAACCAGTGGGGACAGGGGGACCATCCCGTAATCTTCATCGTAACATGCGGGTTTAAAGATGCCGTCCCTGTTTCCCCGGAACCACCGGCCGTGTCCCGAGGGGTGGGCATCCCTAATACTCTCGAATTTGATGGTGGGTCTGTCTCCGCCCCTGCTTACTTGCCCCCTGCAACTGATCTGTCCCCGTGTGGAGAGATTATTGAGAATGTGGTATGTCCTACAGAGAACGGGGAATCAGGTCAGCTACCTGATCCGTATGATGTGGCACAGGGCGCCACACCTCAGGAGGGAGAAGTCTCATTGGCTCCCATTGAAGAGACATCTGCTCCCTCGGGAGCCGAGCCTGTTGGGGTGGGTCTCAGGAGAACTACTCGAGCTACGGCGGGTATACCACCACAACGCTATGCACAAGACGACTTTGAGTGGGGAGGTGTGTCGAGGATGCCAACCTCTAGTGGGGTGGCATGTGAGAGTGTGAAATGTGATAACAGCAGGAGAGCACTAGGACCCTGTGACTTTTGCCTGGCTGAGCTCAAAGGAGGGGCAGTGCTAGAAGCTGTGTGTATTCTAGAAGCGTCTGATGTTTGAGTCTAGACAGGAAGTCTGTGAGAAGGAGCTGCAAGAATCTTTACAATCTTCCCTGTGGAGTTTTGTTTACCCCTTTCTCTGTTTAAGCACAAGTGCTGAGCTGGGGAAGCTGTGTGGCTCTGTGGAGTTTTGTGGAGGTCCATGCTGAGTGGATTATAGACTTTGTGCTGAAGGAGTCATGTGTCGAGTGATGAAGGGACTGAGTAACCCATTTCTGTGACTGAGCACGCGGTTGGGGTACTGGATAACACTGAGAGACTTCGGGAGGAAAGAAGGATTCTGGTGCCATTTTCACTGAGAGGATATTGACAAGACTTTTTGAAGAGATCTTCCCAGACCTTAATCTGAGGCAACAGGACTAAAGTCCCCGGCGTGTGGGCTCGGCATCGGCAGACAAGACAAGGAATTTTTGCTGTTTTGTAACTTTGTTTTTGTTTTGGCGCCAAAGTTTTCCGGGACTAGCTGCAGCCACCGTGATTCACAGGCCTGTGATAGACTGCATCTGAGGTTAATGGTACCATAACTTTAAGATATCCGGATATCCTGATAATAAGTGTATAAGAGCAATTGATATAGTTTCATGCATTATTATTGTTCATAGTGGTAGGATTGTATGCAGTGTGTCATCTCAGGGGGTCCCCATAGATCGCCCTCACTAGACTGACTCAATATTTAGGTAAGATTGTTCCAGATCTCTATAATCATTCACACAAGCTGGAAACCTTGAGATTGCCACATTGATTTAAGCTCTTGCTGATTATGTGTATTTAGTAGAGACAGTGTCCCAGGCAGAACCTGAGACTGATTCTTTCAATACTGAATTTTAGTCTAATCCCTGTTTTAGTAAAGAAAGTGTTGTTTATTTCTGTCTCTGTCTCGGTTTGTGACTCACTGGATCTCTCTCGGACCTCTGGTCATTACATAGAGTCCATCCGTTCACCTTTTCTGCGTCGCACAAAGACACGGTGGTTGGAACCAAAGATCTCAAATTTGGACTCATCAGACCAAAGCACAGATTTCCACTGGTCTAATGTCCATTCCTTGTATTCTTTAGCCCAAACAAGTCTCTTCTGCTTGTTGCCTGTCCTTAGCAGTGGTTTCCTAGCAGCTATTTTACCATGAAGGCCTGCTGCACAAAGTCTCCTCTTAACAGTTGTTGAAGAGATGTGTCTGCTGCTAGAACTCTGTGTGGCATTGACCTGGTCTCTAATCTGAGCTGCTGTTAACCTGAGACTTCTGAGGCTGGTGACTTGGATAAACTTGTCCTCAGAAGCAGAGGTGACTCTTGGTCTTCCTTTCCTGGGGCGGTCCTCTTGTGAGCCAGTTTCTTTGTAGCGCTTGATGGTTTTTGCAACTGCACTTGGGGACACTTTCAAAGCTTTCCCAATTTTTCGCACTGACTGACCTTCATTTCTTAAAGTAAAGATGGCCACTCGTTTTTCTTTACTTAGCTGCTTTTTTCTTGCCACAATACAAATTCTAATAGTCTATTCAGTAGGACTATCAGCTGTGTATACACCAGACTTCTGCACAACACAACTGATGGTCCCAACCCCATTTATAAGGCAAGAAATCCCACTTATTATACATGACAGGGCACACCTGTGAAATGAAAACCATTTCCGGTGACTACCTCTTGAAGCTCATCAAGAGAATGCCAAGAGTGTGCAAAGCAGTCATCAAAGCAAAAGGTGGCTACTTTGAAGAACCTAGAATATAAGACATATTTTCTGTTGTTTCACACTTTTTTGTTAAGTATATAATTCCACATGTGTTAATTCATAGTTTTGATGCCTTCAGTGTGAATGTACAATTTTCATAGTCATGAAAATACAGAAAAATCTTTATATATATAATTTTTATATGAGAAGGTGTGTACAAACTTTTGGTCTGTACTGTATACTACACAAAATGTGCACATTTCTGTATCATTTTGTGCAAAACGAAAGTGCAAAATGTATAGAAAAAGGGACGTCAATGTGACAAACTGTTAAATCCTTGTACCATTTTTGGCTTTCATGTATGGGTTTTGCATATATGTATGGTGATATACAAACAAAAAATGCATCTAACTTGCCTACTGAGGTTCACCAAATATATCATGCTAGGAGTACCTTTTTGTTAACTATGGGGCAGTTTAAACTATTTTTTGCACACAAAAGTATTGTATCTTTAATTTAATAAATTACCCTTGCCACTATGCAGAATTTGTGATCTCTAACATCACTTGTGCATTATTCCCAGCCTATGACATTACTTTCTGCATTATGACTGTATAGTGACACTACTGTGTCCATTATGCCTGTATTGTGACACTGCAATCTGCATTATCCATCTCTTGTAACATCAATGTATTCATAGAAATTCTGTCCTGTGACATCACTGTGTGCTTTTCTCCTGTCCTGTGACATCACTGTGTGCTTTTCTCCTGTCCTGTGACATCACTGATTGCATTATGCCATAACTGTGCCACCACTGTGTGCAAAATCTCTGTATAGTGACACTATTGTGAATATTAATTATCTAAATACTGAAGCATTGATTCCTCTTCCATATCCTCTTTAAAGGAGCACTTCAATGAGATTTTTTTAAAATAAATCTGTGTCTTTGTGCGTATAGAGTAGTGTGTATGTGCTAATATACTCACCTACTCTCCGGGATCCATCCCTGCTCTGGTCTTCTTCTCAGAGATGTCACCACTCTTTAGACTCTCCAGATCACGCTGCGTTCTGTGTCACCCAAAAGTGTATTTTACAATGTAAGTCCATAAAGTGTCACAAGGCTTACATTATAAATGAGACTTTCGGCTCACTCATAGAGCATAGAGTGTGCCGGCTAGTCTGAAGAGCAGTGACGTCACTGAGAAGAGGATACGAATAGGGCTTGATCACAAAGAAGACGGCAGTAGGTGAGTATGCTAACACATACACAGTACATACACATATACACAGATTTATTTAAAAAAATCTTCCTGGTAGGGCTTTATTAAATAAATTATTCCTTTTCTGAGACAGTAGCATGTGTATTATTCTATACTATGACATCCCTGGGTATTTTACCCATTTTTATGACACCACTGTGCAAATGATTCTAATACTGTAATCTCATTGAATGAATTATGTGAATCTTGTAAATTCTATAATTTTCTAATACAAAAATATTCTCCAAAAGAAACCGTAGTGAAGCCCATGGGAGCCTAAAGGTTCGTTTTACAGGCTTGTATGGACTCCTGTGTACCGCACTGGGTCATTATAATTACATATTTAATTTCTACTTTTTGCAATGCTTCTTAACATTAACCTTCCTGCACTTGTAAAAACTTATAATAGTGAAATAAACTGAAGCCATGCACAGTAATACATTCTTAAAAAAAATATATATATATAAATCACTTAGCAATCATGAAAAGTTTTATGGCTGGATACAAGAGTTTGAGGCGCATTTACTAACTATTCCATTATATACTTTTCTCAATTATTGTCTGGTTAAAGCTTCTTAACTCCTCGTACGATCGTTTGAGCTGTCAGCTTAGGTTTGATGGAATTCATAAAATTTATTTCTAAATCACAGCAAAGAGCATTGAGTATCCTCCAAGGTTTTGAATAAACTGAAAAGATTTCCTTTTAGTGAAGTGACAGTGCCTGATTGTTTTGTTTTACTTAAAAATGAGTGATTACACTTTCTCAAAAATGGCATTTAATGTACTTGTGTAAAAGTTAGGAACCTTTTAGCCAGTTGATTCTATTACTTTCTGAAGACCTGTAGAGCAAACAAAGAATTGCAATAACGTGCCACGGAGACTTAGGAAATTATTTATGTACCTCCTGAGATTGTAAGATGACTTTCAGAGCAGGTGGGTATTCTGGAGTCGAGCCAAACTAATCACAAGGAGGTGGAAGGTCATTTTCATCTCTGCACTTCTATAAGCATAAGTAGTGTTACAATTTCACTGCTCTAACTTAAAGAAATTACCTTATTTTTAGAAACAGGAGCACAATATTTATTAATAGGAAATGACCTCCGTGAATGAGATATCTCAAAGCTGCAAGATATTCATTTTAACAGATGGAAATTTAATGAAAAAAAAAAAAAAAAACTACATAAGCAAATATTCTGATAGGTGAACAAAATAGTCTTTAAACGTAAACCTCTATGGTTCAGTATGAAGATCTTTCGATTTGTTTTTTTTATAAAGTTTCTAAAACATTTAGAATTTATTGAAACATTTCTTGAAATAAATGAAGGTAAATCAATTAACACATAAAATAATGAACTTTTTTATAATTAGAGTGCTTATTTCATAAGGACAGTCCTTTTTCAAATGGAAAGGATCCAATGTCCAGGTTCTATAACCAGTAGTGATCACTCATTATCCTGCAGAGAAGCAGCATCTGGCTAAACATTGGGATGAAGCATCAAATCGCGATCACTGACCCCCAAGTTACGGAAACGTTGCCAATCATAAGAGATAGAGCTGCAGGGCGATGGAGAGAGCAGCACTCTTAATCAACAGTGATATGGGGGGATGTCTGAGACAACCTCTGATTTACTATATAGCTAAGCTATAGTCAGAGATCACAACTCTTCCTTATGGAACTTAGCTAAAAGGGATCCAAGAAGGAAGGAAAATAGGAAAATACATAGCAGGCAAACATTCTATTGCAGGTAATGGCTTACAATTACACTTGAGCTTTTAACGGAATGGTTGCTTAAAGGGGTTCTCCAATAATGTAATACAGTGGCCATCATAATTCAAATGGCTTCCCATCCTAGTCGCCTGTCAGGATGAGCTGCAGTCTGAAAAAACACAGTTCCCAAGACCTATGTCTCAACTGACAAAGGAGCTATATTGTAAGTGTAACGGGTCTGGGAGGCGGAACCTCTGAGCAACTTATACAAGGGGCAGTCCTTGTAAGGAAGCGGGTGGCGACCAGGGAAGACAGGCAGGCGGTCACAGCAGGTGACCGGGACAGTCTCTGGGTAAACGGGCAGGAGGTCACAGCAAGTGACCGGGACAGTCTCTGGGTAAATGGGCAGGAGGTCACGGCAAGTGACCGGGGCAGTCTCTGGGTAAACGGGCAGGAGGTCACGGCAAGGGACCGGGGCAGTCTCTGGGTAAACGGGCAGGAGATCACGGCAAGTGACCGGGGCAGTCTCTGGGTAAACGGGCAGGAGGTCACGGCAAGTGACCGGGGCAGTCTCTGGGTAAACGGGCAGGAGGTCACGGCAAGTGACCGGGGCAGTCTCTGGGTAAACGGGCAGGTACGACCTGTGACGGCTGAGCCTCCAGGTAGGCTAGCAGGCAGATGGCAGATGAGTGCTCCCAGGTGAGCAGGCGAGAGTCTCAGGATAAGCAGGTGGTCACAGCATGTGACGGCGGAGCCTCTAGGTAGGCTAACAGGCAGGTAGCAGATGAGCGCTCCCAGGTGAGCGGGCAAGAGTCTCTGGACTGGCAGGTGGTCACAGCACGTGACGTCGGAGCCTCTAGGTAGGCTAACAGGCAGGTAGCAGATGAGCGCTCCCAGGTGAGCGGGCAAGAGTCTCTGGACTGGCAGGTGGTCACAGCACGTGACGGCGGAGCCTCCAGGTAGGCTATCAGGCAGGTAGCAGGTGAGCGCTCCCAGGTGAGCGGGCAAGAGTCTCTGGACTGGCAGGTGGTCACAGCACGTGAAGGCGGAGCCTCCAGGTAGGCTATCAGACAGGTAGCAGGTGAGCGCTCCCAGGTGAGCGGGCAAGCTGGTCCATAGACAGACTGACAGGTGTCGGAAGGCAGACCGTCGGACCTCAGGCTAGCAAGCAGGAAAGCGGATGACAGGCAGGAATCAGGCAGCAAACTGGCAGGAGACTGGCAGGTAACTGGCAACGGGACCTGAGGGCTGAAGCAGAGTAGTGAACAGTGCAACAACATTGCTCGGGCACCTCCATTTTGGAGGAGGTGCCTTATATATGGAGGGTTCCTCCGGCCATTGGCCGGGGACTCCTTAGGGCGACGCGCGCGGCCCCTTTAAGAGAGGGAGAGCGCGCGACCTAAGCACAGTGACCGGGGGAGAGCGGACGCTGCAGGCAGAGCGGGAGGAAGCCGCCGGGCACGGAGCAGAGAGGTGAGCGGAACAGCGTCCCTGCCTAGCAGGAGACAGGGACGCCGATGCTACAGTAAGCACACATGACTGTGGCATCAGATTAAATAAATCTTCTCCTTGGTTGATTAACTGTGCAAGAAGGACTGAGGCTAGCGATAAAATCATCGTGGTCAGTCAGCCGAGGAGAAAATGTATTTCTTCTCATGTCACAGCCCTTCTTCTCGGCCCATAGAGGTATGTGTGCTTACAATACAGCTCCTCTGCCAGTTGAGACAACAGGCCTCCTGAGCTGTGTTTCTTAAGACTGCAGCCTGTCCTGACACATAACTAAGATAAGCTGCCATTTTAAATTACGTGACGGGGCCATTTTATTACATTTTTGGAGAATCCCTATAATAAGAGTATGCTGTTGCTGTTCTGTCCATTTTTCTTTCATAGATTTTTTCTTTCCTGATTTAGGCTAAGTGCCCACGATGCAGAAATGCTGCATATTTTTACACCTCTCCCCGGCAGAAAAAACGCATGCGGATTTTACATGCGTTTTTCCTTCCAGGTAGAAGAGTTTGTCAAGAGTTTTTGCATGCATTTCTGCATGCGGGTTATCAAGTGCTTTTCCAAGCGATTTTAGCATCACTTGGAAAAGTGCTTGATAACTATATAAATCCATGCAATCAGCATGGATTTATATAGCGTGACCAAGTTAACAGTTAAAAAAAAGACTAAAAATGGTAAAAAAAAATAAATGAACATTATACTCACCTTCCAATGGCCCCCGGTCTCCTGTACGATGCATCCGGTCTCTCGTACGGCTCGCGGGGGTGTAAAAGGACCTTTCATGATGTCATTTAGTCATGTGACAGGTCACGCGACAGCTGACATCGGCGGTCATGTGACCTGTCACATGACTAAATGACGTCATGGAAGGTCCTTTTACACCACCGTGAGCCATACAAGAGACCGGACGCATCGTACAGGAGACCGGGGGCCATCGGAAGGTAAGTATAATGTTTATTTTTTAGTTTAAATTCTTTTTTTTTACAGGTACTATGGTACCCGGGTCTGGATAAGAGTCTCCTCTTCTCCAGACCCGGGTACCATCCGCACATTGAATCGCGTAATATCACCATGTGCACATGTAGTCATGCGATTATTAAGCGACTCAATGCAAGTCAATGGCGGCCATTACCTTGCGTGTCCGCAAAAATAATGGACATGCTGGGTATTTTTCCGCAAAGATAATCCGCAGCGGAAATTTCCGTAGCATGTGCACAGCACATGCGGATTATCATTGGGAACCATGGGGCACGTATTACCAAGCGTTTTTTAAGCGTTTTCGCTGCGGAAATTCCAAGCAGCCTTTGTTGTTTTTTTGACAGCCTGAATAGTGCAGCATGCTCACACTTTTATTCATTAGAAAACAAAACCAAACTATCTCTACTTAATGGGGGAAAATGGATCATAGTTAATCCATAATACCTATACTAATGGATCAATATGGATCATAGCAGATCATATTAATCATGCATCCTGTAAAATTAGAATAAATGACTGGTGCCAGCAATTTTGGGCTCACACACATTTACTGTAAACATAACTGAAGATATGGATCATGGGAAACATTTAAGATTTTGGAGCATTTCACAAAAAAACAAAATGAAAACCATGATTAACGGTTTTCTTACATTATTCCAACTTTAGTGACAGGATGAAAAGCAAAATGTCAGATTTTTGACAATAATTAATGCCAGAGCGGAAAGTGTGTTACCATCAACAACGCCATGTGATTATGCTATTTAATCTAAATATAAAAAGCTTTTGCGATACATTTCTCAATTTGATGAAATCAATATGCTCTCCAAATAAAACAACCAAACTGGTAATGAAAAATTTACAAGAGTGTGAGAGATTTGCATAAGAAACAAATATATCTCAAGTGTTTAAAAGTGAGCAAATAAAAAGGCAATTTAATATACTGTTATCTAGATAGCTCAAAGGGATTTAAGAAGTTTGTAAATATGTTGCAAAAATTGTGAAGGACAAGTAAAAAGTTGTTTTATATTGTAGAAACAGTTTATTGAAGTAAGCAAGAACATAGATTGAGTTTAAAGGGATATGATGTCTTCATGATCGATGGCAGTCAGGACGTTAAAGAAGCACTCCAATCAAAATTTGTATCCACTTAATATATTGCAATCTTCATATTATACAGCACTGTCTGCTTACAAATGCTCATTTTGCTCTTCTACGCAGTTAATTCTTTTTTTTCCATTAGGTCTATGACATCACGTGATTGAGAACAGACTAGCTGAATCCTTCTAAGCTCTATGTAGAAACAGGAAGTCTCTTTTCCTTGCATGAGTCATCACTGCAAAAGTCCCTGGCAGGGAAGGAGGAGTGTAGCAGCTGGGTCAGGAGTTGAAGAGGGGTTGACTCATGCAGGGTAAAGAGACTTCCTATTTCTACATAGAGCAGAGAAAAGAGAAGAATTAGCTGGGTACAAAAGCCAAAATGACTGAGCAATTGTAAGTACACAGTGATATATAATATGATGACTGCAGTATATTAAGAGGATAAAAACTTTGATTGGAGTGCTTCTTTAACACAACCACTCTTGTTCTATGCTGCTCATTGTGCAAAAGAAATGAAACACAACCCCATTTACTCGACTGGGACTCTACTGACTTTAACGTGAGGTAGGAGAACAGGATTGGGGGCTCATAAAGGTCCATACTCATTGTCCATGAAGTGATAACCTATTCTAGTGATATGTCATCACTATTTACCACAGGAATACCCCTTTGAGAGAATTTGTAATACCACTAGGGACTCACTAAAGACTCATGCTCATTGCAGGGTTCAGTTCACAGAGCCGATATAGCAGTGATCAGAGGCTTTACAACTCTATATAGGCACGGTTGGGTAGTATACGTACAAAAGGGTATTCTCCCCTAGAAGCAATACCTTTATTTAAGAATAGGTTCTTGAATATAGTATAAAAACAGAACTTGCCACAGATTTTTTTTCCATCATATTCATACAAGTTCATACCAATAAGACCTTGTCCACCTCTTTTACAAGGGAATCTATCACCAGATAAGTAGTGAAAGACACTGGACCTTTTATTTGTGAAGATGTACTCATTATAGAGAACTCAGAGATTAATAGTTGCAGTGTAATGCCAGACTACTGTGTACGAGGAGTCCAATGTATTCCCCCTCTACTCCTCTTTGGTCAGGCACCAACTGGAATAGTGTGTCCAGTCCTGGGCACTACGTTTTAAAAAAGACATTGAAAAACTGGAGCAACTTCAGAGGAATGCTACCAGGATGGTGACCAGTCTGCAAACAATGTCCTGTGAGGAACGGTTGGAGGATTAAGAATGTTTAGCTTGCAAAAGAGAAGATTGAGAGGAGACAATAGCTGTCTACAAATATCTGAAGGGCTGTCACACTGTAGAGGGATCAGCTTTATTCTCATTTGCACAAAGAAAGACTTAGAAGCAATGGGATGAAACTGAATGGGAGAAGATACAGATTAGATATTAGAAAAAACTTTTTGTCAGTGAGGGTGATCAATGAGGGGAACAGGCGGCCACAATAGGTGGTGAGTTCTCCTTCAATGGACGTCTTCAAACAGAAGCTGAACAGACAACATCTGTCTGAGATGGTTTAGTGAATCCTGCATTGAGCAGGGGGTTGGACCAGATGACCCCGGAGGTCCCTTCCAACTCTAACATTCTATGATTCTATGATATGCAGAGGCGTAAATTGAAGCTTCTTTGTTGTAACTAGAGGTGAACAGATCTTTTTCTGGCTTCACTGAATTTACCCCCAAAATTTGATTTGCGGTGAATTATTTTGTGCAAATTTCAATACTAGAAAGCTTGTAATTGCTCAGAAAATACATGTGGGATTGAGAGAGAGAATGAGAGCGATAGAGAGGACCCCGCTGAGAGACTTACAAAGTGACTGTGGAGATGGAAAATGTCTTCAACCTTACAAAACGTGCTCCACGGGGAACCACTGATCTGTGATGGCCCAGGTACTGACCACCACTGTACGAGGTATGATAATCTGCTAGAAGTCATAGCTGCAAGGCATTCTGAGAAGGCCTGCACGGGAACACAAAATGACATGAGCATGCTGTCTGATACTTCAGCAGGGTGGCAAAGGTGTTGAGCAAGTTTTTTTTTTGCAAACTGCGAATTGAGTCTCAAAATGTTTGAATTCACATGATGCAGCAAATCTCCAAAAATTAAACACAATCTTGATCCTCTATGGATCAAGATCCTCTATGGATCGATCTGGTCATCTTTATCTGTAATGCAAAATTTCCAACAACTTCCCCAGCTGTCATGGATCTTTAATAGTACCGTTGGTCTGATATGGGACAAAGGGACCTTTCGCCCCAACTCCAGGACCCGTGTGCAACTGCATCCCATGCATCCACTATAGCTACAACCCTGGATATGCCAGCTCCTCCACTCTCTAGTTTCTGACAGCTTTTTTCCTATTACTGGGCATAGGGAGAAAGCTGTCATTCAGTGACAGGAGAGCGGGGGGAGTCTGCATATCATAAATGCATTGGCATTCTGGTATGATTGTAAATTACATATTTACTGTCATTTTAGGGGATGAAGTATATTAATCTTAGCTATGTACATGTACTTTTTTCCTCCATAGCGTTATGCACCGAGCTGCTTCATACAAAGGAGGACAAAGAAGAAAACACTGTTATAATAATATTTATCTAAAACTACAATGTCATCTGCCAGAGATGGAGGTTCAGAACATGGCTTGTCAATCAGGGACATCAACAATCTCCATCTGTAGCTGTTTACATCCAGACTTAGGCTGTGAGCCCTGAAGCGTCCTGGTGACTGAAAGAGCAATTAGCAATAAGGATTAATATTTCCAAAGCTGTGGGGGCACCATTGGTGCCGGGGAGAGAGTTTCATCCAAAAAAAAAAAAGATACATGAATGTGTGTTGGCATGGATTTTTTTTTCCTTGAGTACTCAGACTTCAGATTACATTTTAGTTTGTCATTACTGAAGTTGGCTGCATACATAAAACAAGTGACAGTATATAAATCACCTGTTTTCCTATCCTAACTTTATAACTCAGTTGGCAGACTTTTCTTTTTTGGCAATTTGACAAGATGTTACTGATTTAGAAGAATATTGCACTTCCCAATAATGAACTGTCACTCTGAGACTGTCAACAAGAATCGATTGGAAAAATGTAGTCTTAAGTATTGCGTAATGTATTAGAAAATGGCTTAGGTTGTGGGATAAAGTAATTTTGGTATACTGGTAACATGCAGCATTTATTATGTAAGTAATATTAATCTTTACAATCCCAATAGAAATGCTTGTCTAAATAAGTGTTTCTCTCAGTCTTAATAGTACAAATCAATCCTTTTTACATTTCTCTTTTATATGTATTTACATGTACATTTGCAACCCATTTTTATTATTTCAGTGAATTTAAGATTAAAAAATTTAGTAACTATGCAGATGAGTTTGATTAATAATGTTTTATTGTCTTGTGTCCTTAGCACTTATTATAGATCTAAGCATCTCAATTGTAGTAGATGGTAAACAAACTATGTAGTCTGATCCTACAATTATACCCCCTTCCATCTATCCCTTACTCCCTGTGTATAGATAAATTTAGCTGCTACGTATAGTTATGAGACTGTGGATCGAGACAACCAAAGGGTTAAACAGTGGCCAAGGGGCCGCACCATGACCTCGCCCACCAACCGTCCGCTGCCCCTAGCAACTATCACCGCTATCTGCATCCTTGGGATGCCGACAGAGGTGAATATATTGATGGAGGACGAAGCCATCGGCTCCTTCTTCCACTAATCAGCATGTACGTCTGAGACAGCAGACACGATGATGTCACTTCATCGCATCTGCTGTGCAGAGAGTCAGTGCACCGGAGACAGGAGCAGAGCGCCAAGGTAATGGGAGTATGTGAGTATGTGGTGGTTTTTTTTTCATATGTGCATGGGAAGTTTGCATGCATATAGGGGCTATAAGAGGGCTCATACTGAATATAGGAAGCTATGTGAGGGCTCATACTATATGTAGGAGGCTATATGGGGTTTCATACTATATGTAGAAGGCTATGTGGGGCTCATAATGTATTTAGGGGTTTATGTTAGGGCTAAAATTGTATATAGGAGGTTATGTGGGGGCTCACACTTTATATAGGGGGTTATGTGTGGGTTCATACTGTATATAAGAGGGTAAGTAGAGGCTAATACTGTACACATTGGACTATGTGAGGGCTCATATTGTATATAGAGAGGCTATGTTTGGGTTCATATTAAATATAGACAGGTTATGTGAGGGCTCACATTGTCTATAGAGAGCAGGGCCGGCTCCAGGTTTTTGTGAGCCCCAGGTGAAAGAGTCTCAGTGGGCCCCTTTAACAGATATTATGATTCAAGATGCACCCCTTAACTGTGTAAGCCCCCCAACATGCAGCCCTGTGCATGCAGCATCAGTCAAATTCCACGTGCAAGAGGAACGAAATGCAACATCACCACCTTAAATATGCAAGGCCCCAACATGCAACATTAAGGGAATGTGCACACAGTTAGTAAAATCTGCGAATTGGAAGCAGCGCACTTGCACTGCGTGAAAACTGCAGCATTCGACATTACATGCAAAGTGGATGGGATTTCAAGAAATCCCATGCCCACTATGCGTCTCTGTGCACCTGCGGATCTCCCCCGGGCACGGACATGTGGCGCGCCTTTCTAGACAGCAGCAGGTCAATTTCTCTTGCAGAGATGCTAGTCTCCACAAGAGAAATCTGATCAGTGCAATGTACTGATTGCAGTGAATCCGCATGGTTCAATGAACACATGCCGATTCACCTGCGCGCAGAGCTTTGGACGCAGCAAAAAGTATACTGTGTTCAAAGCGCTGACAGTACGGATGGTGTGCACATAACTCATTCCCTGTACAAGCCCCCACAACATGCAGCACATGCATGCATCACCCCCATCCCTGTGTTAGACCCTCAACATCACCCACTTACATATGCAAGCCCCCAACATGCAACATCACTTCCCTATGCAATCCCCTACATCATGCAGTGACATGCATGCATCACCCCCTTCACTGTGCAAGCCGCCCAACATGCAGGCAGCCCTGTGCATGAAGCATCAGCACATTTCATGTGCAAGACCAACGACATACAACATCACCCCCTCTTTCCTGTGCAAGACCCACAACATGCTACATTAAAGGGGTTGTCCACCACTAGGACAACCCCTTTTCGTCCCCCATGCTTGGCCCAGATAAAATAAAAAAAGCCTATACTCAGCTCTGATGCCGTTTAAGCAGTGTCGGTACTCGCGGTCCTGGGGCTCCTATGCGCATCCACACAGACTGCTCACTCCCCCACAACGAATGCTTTCTCCTCATCATAGAATGCTCCCTCATCCACACAGACTGATCCCTCCTCCACAAAGAATGATCATCCCTCCACTCAGACTGCTCTTCAACCAAGAAAGACTGCTTCTCCTCAACACCGACTATCAGACAGTTCTCTCTATGAGTGGCCTGACAAGTGTATCAACTAGTGATGGGCGAGCACTAAAATGCTCGGGTGCTCGATGCTCGGGTCGAGCAAATTGGAATGCACGGGTGCTCGACCCGAGCAACGAGCTCAATGTAAGTCTATGGGAAACTCGAGCATTTTTCAGGCGGCTCCCTCCGGCTGTCTGCAGAGGGCCTAAAACTTGCTCAAATCGATGGGAACAGTGCTCAAATGACATGGGAACAGCATGGGGAAGACCCCTGGAAGCATTTCTGACTCCCAAGTCACTGCAGTCAACAACGTTGTCAGAGGTATTATGACACTTTTACGGACTCACAATAAAACATACAAACACAAAACCAAAATGGATTTTCCTGGGAAATATGTTAAAGAACATCCTTTCCAGAGTAATGACTTGTATATAAGGCAAAATAAATAGCCAAAAACAAAAATACTCCTCCAAACCTTTGGCTATGCTCACACATAGTGTTTTTGATGCATTTTATGCACTTTTGCATTGCTTTCAACCTTGACAAATGCATTCACCGGGAAATGTCATTTTAACATTTTACAACCTTATCTGGCCATGTGGTGTATGAGACATGATCAAACACATCCTGTATCATTTATGAAAGTCACAAAGCCTATTTTTATAGGGCCATCAGGTAGCCTTTACTATTCTTAAAGGGCCAGCAGTCGGCCCTCGCTATTCTTAGAGAGCCATCAGCCAGCTATGCTTTGTTGTTCCCATTACTAAAGAGTGGGTCTCCTATACTGTTATTGTGTATGCAGTGAGTGACAGGTCTGCCCAAAATTTGGACGCACCCCAATACCCCTTTGAAAATTTGGATGCACCCCAATACCCCTTTGAAGAGACTTAAAGGAGGGCCTACTGAAAACAATGTTCCCATTATTAGGAAGTGGGTCTCCCATACTGTTTGCCTATGCAGTGAATGCAAGGGCTGCCAAAAATTTGGACCTACTCTAATGCCCCTTGGAAGAGACGTAGAGGAGGGCCTCCTGAAAAAAAATGCTCCCATTATTAGGAAGTGGGTGTCCTATTGTGTTTGCCTATGCAATGAATGCAATGGTTGCCAAAAATTTGGAGGCACCCCAATGCCCCTTGGAAGAGACGTAGAGGGCCTCATGAAAAAATGTTCCCATTATTAGCAAGTGGGTCTCCCATTGTGTTGGCCTATGCAGTGAATGCAAGGGCTGCCAAAAATTGGGAGGCACTCCAATGCCCCTTGGAAGAGACGTAGAGGGCCTCATGAAAAAATGTTCTCATTATTAGGACGTGGGTCTCCCATAGTGTTGGCCTATGCAGTGAATGTAAGGGCTGAAAAAAAATTGGGAGGCACTCCAATGCCCCTTTGAAGAGATGTAGAGGGCCTCATGAAAAAATGTTCCCATTATTAGGAAGTGGGTCTCCTATAGTGTTGGCCTATGCAGTGAATTAAAGGGCTGCCAAAAATTTGGAGGCACTCCAATGCCCCTTGGAAGAACGTCAAGGTCAGGGGGCCTCCTGAAAACAATGTTCCCATTATTAGGAAGTGGGTTTCCCATTGTGTTTGCCTATGCAGTGAATACAAGGGTTGCCAAAAATTTGGAGACACTCCAGTGCCCCTTGGAAGAGACATAGAGGGCCTCATGAAAAGATGTTCCCATTATTAGGAAGTGGGTTTCCCATAGTGTTGGCCTATGCAGTGAATGCAAGGGCTGCCAAAAATTCGGAGACACTCCAATGAACCTTGGAAAAAACGTGTAGGAGGGCCTCATAAAAAATGTTCCCATTAGAAAGGAGTGGGTCTCTTATACTTGTAATACCCATGCACTAAGTGTATGGGCTGACAAACATTTACCCCTGGGGGGTATACATGAACATACTGTATAAAAAACATTTTTTACGGGCATCATAAACTCCCTTTAAAAAAATTATGTGGGTGTTGGATCACAGACCACGGTCACCCTGGTGATATGGTGGTGGAGGATCAGGATGAAGAGAAGGAGGAGGACAAGAGCAAATATCCAAAATCAGGAAGTGTATACTCATGTGTGGGTGTGAAAAGGTGCATGGGAATACACCTCCCAAAAAAGACACTGTATTTGAGTTTATGTTATGCTGCTATCATTCGGTGGTGTTGAGAAGTCTTGCCCAATCCAGCTCTTTTTCATTTTTATAAGAGTCAGCCTGTCAGTGTTAGAACCCTCCTGTTTGTTTTTTCCATCTTGTGTTTTGCGGTCACGTGACCATCTGCCTTTATATTCCAGCTCCACCCTTCTGGCTGTGCTGTACTTCAGTGTTTGACTGTTTCTCTAGCCTGGTGCTTCAGTGCTTTTCTCTGTCAGTTCATTTGGTCCTTCTGGGACCTCTAGTACCTTTTTGTCAGTTTGTGTTTTTGTGTTCTGCAACAACTTCTCTGTTTAGGAGGTGTCCCATTTTTGTCCCAGTCCTGAGTTCTTTTAGGGACCCATCCCTTAATGCTATAGGTCTTTGTTCAGATTAGCCGAGGACTAAGGCAGGTCTGTTCGCTAGGAACAGGCAGCCCGCTACATCGTAGGGATTCAGCTTAGTCTTACTGTAGGGACAGCCTTCCCCTATCTTTCCTTAGATCATGTTGCAGATCATAACTAGAGATGAGCGTTGTTCTACTCGAACTGTTCGCCAATCTCAAATTCGAGCTGTTTTGGGCGGTGTTCGAGCCGTTCGGCGAACACGAACAATTTGAGAAAAATTCGGCTGTTCGAGGTTATGTTCGATAACTGTTCGTGCACCAAAATCATAACTGGATTTTTTCTCAGTAATGATGAAAATTAATGTTAATACGCAGTTTGAGTGTACAGCGGGGTGGGGGGAGGGGCAGGGGATGGATCTCTGCAGGAACAATGAAGATCTCCATTTTTTTTTTCTCTTTCCCGCATTTGCAGTGGGGAGGTGCAATCTGTCAGCCTATCAGCAGCGCACATACGGAGCGAAGTGCTTTTTTTCACACAAGCAAGGGCATGTGTCATTGGCAGTGTATGTCACATGTCCTTGCCCTATAAGACCAAGCCATTTTCCCCGTCGCCACCATTTTCTCACTGCTGCAGCTGCGTGTTAGACGGCACCGCTGTTGCTGTGTGCGCTATACCTTGTTAATTTCAAGCCAATTTTCGCACAAATATACAGATAGCTTGGGAGTAGGGAATAGTTGTGATTGCAGTCCTTTTAAGGACTAGGTTACAGCATTTCATACGACTTTTATCAGGGAGGTCTGTGCTCTTAAATAGATAGGTTGTGGGAGTAAAGACTAATTGTAATTGGAGTCCTTTTCAGGACTAGGTTACATGAGTTCCTATCAGTTTTTGCCAGGCAGGTCTGTGCCAGTGCTGTGCAAGTTTTTTTCACAGCATTTGGCTGAATCTAGCAAAGCTAATCCTTTTTGGCCTATTGCAGAGTGTGTTAGTCAGTGGAGTAGCCTATCTGTGTTGCAAGATATAACACCTGTGTATAGAATACCAATTTTTTTACTGCACCTAGTGAAGTAAAATCTTTTGGGCATAGCATCATTCTATTAGTCCATCTATACTGACCTCCATCAGGTTGCAAACTGAATATAATTTTTTTCTGCATCTAGCTCTGAAAAAATATTTGGGCTTCTAGCAGTGTGTGGGACTTGGTCTATTAGTCCATCTATACTGACCTCCATCAGGTTGCAAATTAAAAATAATTTTTTTCTTCATTTAGCTCTGAAAAAATATTTGGGCTTCTAGCAGTGTGTGGGACTTGTTCTATTAGTCCTTCTATACTGACCTCCAGCAGGTTGCAAATTGAATATAAGTTTTTTCTGCATCTAGCTCTGAAAAAATAGTTGGGCTTCTAGCGGTGTGTGGGACTTGGTCTATTAGTCCATCTATACTGACCTCCATCAGGTTGCAAATTAAAAATAATTTTTTTCTGCATCTAGCTCTGAAAAAATATTTGGGCTTCTAGCAGTGTGTGGGACTTGGTCTATTAGTCCATCTATACTGACCTCCATCAGGTTGCAAATTAAAAATAATTTTTTTCTGCATCTAGCTCTGAAAAAATATTTGGGCTTCTAGCAGTGTGTGGGACTTGGTCTATTAGTCCATCTATACTGACCTCCATCAGGTTGCAAATTAAAAATAATTTTTTTCTGCATCTAGCTCTGAAAAAATATTTGGGCTTCTAGCAGTGTGTGGGACTTGGTCTATTAGTCCATCTATACTGACCTCCATCAGGTTGCAAATTAAAAATAATTTTTTTCTTCATTTAGCTCTGAAAAAATATTTGGGCTTCTAGCAGTGTGTGGGACTTGTTCTATTAGTCCTTCTATACTGACCTCCAGCAGGTTGCAAATTGAATACAATTTTTTTCTGCATCTAGCTCTGAAAAAATAGTTGGGCTTCTAGCGGTGTGTGGGACTTGGTCTATTAGTCCATCTATACTGACCTCCATCAGGTTGCAAATTAAAAATAATTTTTTTCTGCATCTAGCTCTGAAAAAATATTTGGGCTTCTAGCGGTGTGTGGGACTTGGTCTATTAGTCCATCTATGCTGACCTCCATCAGGTTGAAAATTAAAAATAATTTTTTTCTGCATCTAGCTCTGAAAAAATATTTGGGCTTCTAGCAGTGTGTGGGACTTGGTCTATTAGTCCATCTATACTGACCTCCATCAGGTTGCAAATTAAAAATAATTTTTTTCTTCATTTAGCTCTGAAAAAATATTTGGGCTTCTAGCAGTGTGTGGGACTTGTTCTATTAGTCCTTCTATACTGACCTCCAGCAGGTTGCAAATTGAATATAATTTTTTTCTGCATCTAGCTCTGAAAAAATAGTTGGGCTTCTAGCGGTGTGTGGGACTTGGTCTATTAGTCCATCTATACTGACCTCCATCAGGTTGCAAATTAAAAATAATTTTTTTCTGCATCTAGCTCTGAAAAAATATTTGGGCTTTTAGCAGTGTGTGGGACTTGGTCTATTAGTCCATATATACTGACCTCCATCAGGTTGCAAATTAAAAATAATTTTTATCTGCATCTACACTACCTCTGAAAAAATATTTGGGCTTCTAGCAGTGTGTGGGACTATTTGTATTAGTCCATCTATACTGACCTCCATCAGGTTGCAAATTCAAAATAATTTTTTTCTGCATCTAACCCAGCCAATAGTTTTGGCCTAATACCACAGTTTGGCCACTCAGCTCTGCTCGGTTACCATCCATTGTTTTTTTGTGCAAACAACTCCAGAGTTGTGAATTAGTTAACCACCAAAATGAGTGGAAAAAGGCCTGCTGCTGGTGGAAAGGGGAATAGGCGTGTTGGGAAGGGGAAAAAAGGTTGTGTCCGTGGGGTAGGTGTTAAAGCAACAGTAACATCTGCAGAAGAAAGACCATCTTCCAGCCAAACTAAAATGTCTACTTCTTTTAGCGGACAATGTGATAAGATCCCTTTCTTACGGCCACGCCAATCGCTACAAATTCCAGATGAGGCACAAAAACAGCAGGTGCTTCAACGGATATCAAGTGCTCCTTTAAGTGGGCTCTCCTCCACATCAACTTTAACATCACAAATACTCCAGTCCTCAAAGGTGTCACCCAAATCGCACTTGCTTCCTCACAGCTCCCAAATCTCCAGCTGCCCGTCTGAGTATGAGGTAGAACAGATGGTTGAGTCTGCAGAGCTGTTTACTCATACTATAGCCTGGGAATCAGAGGTCGACTCCAGCGCTTCTGTGAATCCAGACGAGGAAATGATCTGCACTGATGCCCAGAATCTTTATGAGTCGGATCCAGGACCAGACGCAGAAGGTTCTGACCATAATGTAGACCCTCATTCCCAAACTGTAACTCCTGTTGGTGGAGACAATGAGGAAGACGATGATAAGACTCAAATACCTGATTGGAGCGACAACTTTAGTTTTTTGTCAGGGCAGGAACAGGTTGGCTCTGAGGACGACGGGTGTGATAACGCACAGGGTGATGATGATGAGGTCGGAGATCCCACTTACTGTCAACCCACAGTCAGCCAAGAGATGAGGTCAGCAGAGGAGGTGGAGGAAGATGCTAGTGACGACGAGGTCAGGTTGCGCCTTCCTGGACAGAGACGTAGTACTGGAAGCACGTCAACAACTGCATCCTCAAACACAACTCTGCCTCTCACCACAAGTCGTGGTGGCTCTTCAGGTCGCATGGGTGCTAAGCCTTGCATAGCCTGGGCATTTTTTCAGATCGATAAAGATGACCCAACTCGTGTTATCTGTAACATTTGTCAGCAAAAGCTAAGTAGAGGCCAAAAAATACATAGTTTGAGGACTTCATGCATGAACCGGCACATGGACATGAAGCATAAGTTGCAGTGGGAAGCTCAGTGTGCTACAATGCGGCCTAGCCGGCCGGGCCAATCACCGTCTGCCATATCTTGTGCATTCGCGGCCTCTTCATCCTCTGTGACTGGGGGGACAGCAGTCACACCTGTTTTGGGGCGCAGACCTGCCACCTCTTTACCCGCAACAGCCAGCGTGATTGGCAGGTCATCATTTTCTTTGGAGGTGGTAACACCAGCTGGTGTTGAGCACTGTCCGACATCGATAGCACCACCTTTGGATCAAGGCAACCTAACATGTCCGCCTGCATCTTCCTCACAGACCGGCAGTTTGCCGGGGACACCTTTATCAACCCCGTCTAAGCACAATAGCCAGCCCTCGGTCCCTCAGATGTGGACAAGTAAAAGACCATTTCCTCCTAGCCATGAGAAAGCTAAGAGGTTGAATTTCACCATCTGCAAGCTCTTGGCTACAGAAATGCTGCCTTTCCGCCTGGTGGACACAGAGGATTTTCGAGACCTTATGTCCGTCGCAGTGCCCCAGTACCAGATGCCCAGTCGGCACTACTTCTCAAAGAAAGGTGTGCCTGCGCTCCACCAGCATGTCGCACACAACATCACCGCTTCTTTGAGAAACTCTGTGTGTGACAGGGTGCATTTCACCACAGACACTTGGACGAGTAGGCATGGACAGGGGCGTTACATGTCGCTGACTGGGCACTGGGTAACTATGGTGACAGCAGGACAAGGGGCTGCTGTCCAAGTCTTGCCGTCCCCACGAGTTGTGCGTCAATCCTCTTTATGTCAAAGTTCCTCCACTGCTTCTGCCTCCTCAACCTCCTCTCGGTCTTCCACCTGCACCCAAAGCCTGTCTGGTCATGCCACAAGCTTTCTAACTGCGCAGAAGGGATCCTGCACACCTCCTTACTATGCTGGCAGTAGGGCTCAACGTCATCAGGCGGTTTTTACATTGAAATGTCTGGGAAATGTGAGTCACACAGCTGAGGAGTTGTGGTCAGCTCTGGAGAACCAATTTCATGAATGGTTGTCTCCACTGGACCTGAAACCAGGGAAGGCCGTGTGCGACAATGCTGCAAACCTGGGTGCGGCCCTTCGCCGGGGCAATGTCACACACGTGCCTTGTATGGCTCACGTGTTGAACCTGGTTGTCCAGCAATTTTTAGCCCACTATCCCAGACTAGATGGCCTTCTGCAGAGGGCACGGTCGCTGTGTGCTCACTTCCGCCGTTCGCATCCCGCAGCTCAGCGACTTACATCTCTACAGAAGTCGTTGGGCCTGCCACTTCACCGGCTAAAATGCGATGTGCCTACCCGGTGGAATTCAACTCTGCACATGTTGCAGCGACTGTGGCAGCACCGACAAGCCCTGGTGCAATACGTTCTGACGTATAGCCTGGGCGAACGAGATTCAGAGGTGGGGCAAATCACGCTGGAGGAGTGGTCTCAGATCAGGGACCTATGCACCCTTCTGCACAGTTTTGAAATGGCGACGAAGATGTTTAGTGCTGACGATGCCATTATCAGCATGACTATTCCGGTGATTTACATGCTGGAGCACATGTTAAACAGAATTCGGAGTCAGGTGGTGGCACAAGAGGAGGTGGAGGAAGTAGAGGAGGAGGAGTTGTATGCGGAAGGGCTAACATCTGCAAGGTCCAGACGGTCGGCAGCACCAAGGCGGCAGGCATGTGAGGGTGGGGGAGATGGTTTTACCAGGGCGCATGGTAGCAGCCAAACTAGTGAGGAAGGTGCAGGAGCCCAGGAAGAAGTGGAGAACGAACTGATGGAAGACTCATCAGATGAGGGAGACCTTGATCACATTTCTGTTGTGCGAGGTTGGGGGGAGAGGACAGAGGAAGGAAGCATGATTGTTACCTCGCCACCAACACAACAGGGACTTGGTGCTCCTGGATGCGCAACACACATGAGTGCCTTCTTGCTGCACTACCTGCAACATGACCCTCGAATTGTGAGAATTAGAAATAATCCTGACTACTGGGTTGCCACACTGTTAGATCCCCGGTACAAAAGTAAATTTGCAGAAATTATTCCTGCCATAGAAAGGGATGCACGCATGCAGGAGTATCAGCAGAGACTGTTGCAGAATCTTACATGTGCTTTTCCACAAAATACCAGTGGTGCACGTAGTGAATCTCACAGTTCCAACTTGCCAACCGTGGGACCGTCAAGTGTTCAGCACTCAAACCGTAACAGAACCACAGTATCTGCTGGTAACATCAATTTTGCGGAATCATTTCACCACTTTTTTAGCCCATCCTTTGCAAGGCCACAGGAGACAAGAAGTCTGACACATAGTCAACGCCTAGAGACGATGGTACAGGAGTATCTCCAAGTAAACATTGAAGCCACGACTGTGTCACTGGACCCTTGCTCTTTTTGGGCTTCCAATCTGGATAAATGGCCGGAGCTAGCCACTTACGCCTTGGAGATCTTGTCATGCCCCGCAGCCAGCGTTCTGTCTGAACGTGTGTTCAGCGCTGCTGGTGGTGTGCTGACAGATAAGCGCACGCGGCTCTCCACTGATAATGTAGACAGACTCACGTTCATAAAGATGAACAAATCATGGACCCGAAACGACTTTTCTACCCCTGTGTCATCCTGGGGAGAGTAAAAGCTTGATGATTGGTTAAAATCACCCTACCAACCGTTTTAAGCTTTCAAATTACTAATCATGTTTATCTGTATCTTGACTGGAAAATAATTTGGGCTTTGTAGCAGTGTGCAGCACTGATCCTATTAGGCCATCTATACTAAAGCTTCACCAGATTTAAAATTAAAAATAATTTTTAGCTGCATCTAGCCCGGAAAATAATTTTGGGGCTCCGAGATGCGCAAGGCACATAAGTGCCTTCTTGCTGCACTACCTGCAGCATGACCCTCATATTGTCAGAATTCGAAGTAATCATGACTACTGGGTTGCCACACTCTTAGATCCCCCAAACTTTTCGATCAACCTTTTCATTTTAATAAAGACCAAAAAAATGGTCATTTTTGAAATTATAAGCATTAGCAGGTTGTTAGAAACTGAAATCAAACAGTTTTCAACTCAAAACTTTATTCTAGGTGATGTTACATTTTCACATAGGACCCCTTGTTCGAAAGGAGCTTCTGAACTCTCTCGTCCATTGAATTTGTCAGGTTTTGGATGGTTTCTGCTTCAATTGTTTTGCATGAGGACAGAATACCCTCCCAGAGCTGTTGCTTAGATGTGAACTGCCTCCCGCCATCATAGACACTCCTTTTAATGATGCTCCAAAGGTTCTGAATGGGGTAGAGGTCAGGGGAGCATGGGGGTCACACCATAAGTTTGTCCCCTTTTATGCCCATATCAGCCAGAGATGCAGATGTTTTATGTGCAGCATGAGATGGTGCATTATCATGCAGAAAAATGATCTTGCTGTGAAATACACGGTTCTTCTTCTTGAACCATGGCAGGAAGTGCTGTTTGAGAAAATCCACATACATTATGGAGTTCATCTTTAGCGCCTTCAGGGATCCTAAAGGGGCCGACAATCTCTCTCCCCATGATTCCAGCCCAAAACATTACTCCACCTCCTCCTTGTTGGCGCTGTAGCCGTGTTTGCGTGGGGTGTCCATCAACCAGCCATCCTCCACTCCATCCATCTGGACCATCGAGCGCTGCACGGCACTCATCCGTGAACAAAACAGTTTTGAAATCAGTCTTCATGTAATGTTTGGCCCACTGGAGCCGTTTCTGCTTGTGTGAAGTGGATAGAGGAGGTCGACAGGATGGCGCATGCACAGCTGCAAACCTATGAAGGACCCTGCATCTTGTTGTTCGGGGGACGTTGGAGGCACAAGCAGCTTCAAAAACTTGTCTGCTGCTATGACAAGGCTTTTTTGCTGCTGCTCTTTCAACCTGACGTAATTGCCTGTAGGAAAGAGTCCTCAATTTGCCCTTATCAGCACGCACACGTGTGTACTGTGAATCAGCTACATACTTCTTGATTGCCAAGACACTTCATCCTGATCATCGCACAATGTTGATTGTAGTCATGCCTTGACCTAAACACTCCACAATTTGTTGCTTCTCAGCAGCCGACACATCCTTTTTCTTTCCCATTTTGGCAGAAAATGTAGGCTGCTTAATAATGTGAGACAGCCTTCTTAAGTAGTCTTGCCTTTCATTGGACACACCTGCCAAACTAATTAGCACAGGTGTCTGCAATTGCTTACAGTGATATAAAGAGCCCTGACACACATCACCATCAATGAGTTTAACTGACAAACAAACAAATTCTTCCCTTATCACTCCTAAACACTTTTTGTATAATAATTTGGAACGCAGTGTACATGTGCTTTTCCACAAAACACCAGTGGTTCACGTAGTGAATCTTACAGTTCTAACTTGCCAACCGTGGTCTGTATGGAGTTGTTCAATAAAGGGCCCAAAATTAAGATAACATAGATGGGAGAGGTCTCTATGAATAGGAATTCCTAAGTATTTGATACCCTGTGAGGGCCAGGCAAAGGGAAAGTTGGACTGGATGGAATCCTATATGGATTTGGGGAGGGAGACATCGAGGGCCTCAGACTTCGCTGCATTGATTTTAAAATTTTACCATGTAACAAAGTGATCTATTTCAGCCATAACAGCATGGATGGATATATGTGATTGAGTGATATATACTAGGACATCATCAGCAAATAGAGAGCACTTGTACTCGGTGCCTCCCACCTCAATCCACCTAATATTGGGGTTATGGCGAATTGATGAGAGCAGGTGCTCCGTCACTAGGATGTATAAGAGAGGGGACAGAGGACATCACTGCCTTGTCCCATTGGTGATTGTGAAAGGTGATGAAAATGTTCTGACGCACCCCCTGGGCCTTGGGACACCCGGAGCCGGACCCTTTTTGGTGGATGATGGTGGTTGTAGTCTTCGTGGCGGCGACCCAGTTCCGTGGCTCAGGGCGGTCAAACCAGTGGCGGAACTATTTATGTGGTTTTCATGTTTAAATGTCCGACTACGCCACCCGTGGATTGCGGTTAGAGTGAACCGCCGCTACAGGGCAGACCACTGAGGCTGGTGTTGTGGGTGCAGCAGAGCGTAGCATAACTCCCCACGGGAGGAGTATAGCCTCAGGGCAGTGTATGCGGAGGATGGGGGTGATGGTGCAGGGCAGCAGCAGTAACGACACGGAGTCAGTGATGCAGTTCAGGGCCTTTACTCACAGTTCTTATTATCCAGACCACGTCTGCAGGTAACGGCTGCCCACGTCGTACTGTGCTCACCAGGTGAGGGGCTCAGACAACTCCCAGATAACTTTGGAGCACTTCACAGGACCCCCTTTGTGTGTCCTTTGTCTGGCCTTTCTTACCAACACTTCTGTCCGGCTGCCTCGGGCCTCCTCTTGGTAAACTTGGCGCCAGTTTCCCTGACCCTATGTGGTGCCTTCCTAGCGGGTGTAGCGAGGGGCTGCGCCACATAAAATGTCAGAGCCTCCGGTTTCTAGCTGAGGGTCGTTTCCTGCCTCCACTAGTTCGGGGACCGGTCTCCCCCTTTGGCCTGACCCCTCCACGCAGGTGGATTCGGGCGTGCGGTGGCGACTCGCCCGTCCGCACCCCTGGGATCCCTTCATTCCTCGTTCCTGGAGCCTTCTCCGCTCCTCTTCCTTCCTTCTCCCTCTTCCAGGCCTGGGCCTCTGTTACTAGGCCCGCCTCCGGAGCAGAGCTCATGCAGAGCCCCTGCTCCCTGCCACTTCTGCTCAGACTTCTCTGCACTGAACTAAGATGGTGCCCACCTTTTATACTCCCTTCTCAATGCACCCAGGAACTGCTTCCTCCCTGCTCCTGCACTACAGGGTTCCCCTTCCTCAGTGTTCCCTCCCCCCACTCCAGCCAGGGACAGGGACTGTCGTGCCCATCTCAGGGGCATATTAGTCGCCCTGCCCCACGGCAATGTGGTGTAATGCATGCAGGTGTCGGGTCCTGATCCACACTCCATCCTTACCTGAGAGTGAGATATCACACCTCTGGGTGAGGTGCAATACGTCTGTAGCAACCGAGCCCTCAGGGTGCTACAGTTCCATTTATCTTCAGCCTAGGTGACGTATTGCGATACAGGGCCGTGATTTTGGCTATTAAAGGGTCCCCTAGACCCCTACCCCAAGCTTTTTAAGAGAATCATATATGGCGTGCCAGGAGACTCTATGGAATGCTTTCTCAGCATCCAACGAGAGTATCTAATTACAAATTTTTAACTGCATCTAGCCCAGGAAATACTTTGTGCCTAGTAGCAGTGTCTGCTAGTGAGCGGATTATCCCGGCTGTTAAGCAAGCTGCACCACCTGTAGTTTAGACACTTAATTTTTTCAAAGGAAATGCTTCGGGACCATGGGATACTTAGTGAAGAGCATCAGGAGGTACCCCAAGGCATAGGGGCTGGGACTGGCAGTAGGATGCCTTGCGGTGGACAGCCGAGCTCGATCCTTATAAAAGCTTTTTAACTGCAGCAGCTTTAGTGGACGCTACTGGAGCTGGAATTACCGCGGCTGCTGGCATGAGACTTGCCCTCCAATAGATCCTTGTAAATGGATTTAAAGTGTATTCATTCAAATTAGAGAGACAATTTAAATTAAAAAGCTTAGAGCTGCCTCCACCACAGGGGGGCTCGCTCGACCCACCAGCGGACAGGCACCAGTATTGGGAGAGGGGGGCTGGCCGTCAGTGTTCACCGCAGCTCTGGCACAAACCCGGCGACACGGAGGTGGCACGGGCAGGAGCGGACTGGCCGTGTCGGCTTCTCACTTTTTGGATATTAGAAGGGCATGACATGCCTATATCTGTGTCTCCCCCTCCTTTTACTCCTCCACCTCTTTTCTTTTCTCATGACTATATGTACTTGTCACTTTTCCATGTGTTAGTTATGTCTTCTGAGCAGTTTGTCAGCTTTTGGACACCTTTGAAGGTGTTTTCTATGTGTTTCTATGTGTTTTTGTTTGCCTGCCATTGGTTTTAACGGAGTTCGAAGGTGTTCGACGAACAGTTCGACGAACAGTTCGGCGAACACACGGGTGTTCGACAAACCGAACCGAACTCGAACACTACGGGGGTGGCTCAACACTAATCATAACAGTCAGCATTTTCAGTTGACAGGCGGATGCACTTATCAGTTATAATTCCCCCAGAGGCACTAAAAACCCACTCTGATAAAACGCCAGCAGCAGGGCAGGCCAGGACCTGCAAGGCGTAGAAAGCCAGATCATTCTGCGTGTCCAGCTTGGATGCCCAGTAATTATAAGGCACAGAGGAATCACGGAGGACGTTGGTACTGTCAACTTTGCACTCCTTGTGAGAGTACCCTGCGCCTTAGGGCCTGTGCGATGGGAGGGGCTGAGAAAACTCTCCCAGGACTTTGACAGTGTTCCTCTGCCTCCTCTGGATTGGAGTTGTGTCTCTCTCGCCTGTACTCCTTGTTTGTCCAACGAACTGTGACCTCTGCCGCCAGCGTTTTCAGACGGGAATTTTTTTAATAGTACCGCAACAAGGGCCTCCTGGTACTGCCTCATTTTTGTAGACCTGTCCGCCTCAGGATTAAGAGATATAAAGTTCTCCTTGTAAAGGGGGTCTAGAAGTGTCACCAATCAGTAAAGACTGTCACCCAAAATTCTGAGAATGCGAGGGTCATGGCATAGGCAGCGTAACATAAACTCAGCCATGTGTGCCAGACTGCTAAGAGGCAAGACTTCCGTGTCCTCACAAAGAGGATGACTGACCGTGCTCTTCTCCTTCACTTCCTCCTCTTCCCTGTCCTCAGGCTATCCACGCTGAACAGACGGTATGACAGTTGTGCAGGTAGTACCATCTATAGCGCATGAAACTAGCTCCTGTTCTTCCTCCTCCTCCTCTTCCTCATTGTCACCCAATCCACTTTGGGATGAGATGAGGCTTAGCTGTGTGTAATCACCCTGTATGGTTCCTTGCTCCATCTCATCATGCTTCGTCTGCAATGCATCCTCTTTGATTGTGAGCAGAGAGCGTTTCAGAAAACAGAGAAGCGGGATGGTGACGCTAATTATGGCATCATCGTCGCTCACCATCTTGGTGGAGTCCTCAAAGTATTGGACAATGGTACATATGTATGACATCCATGTCCACTCCTGAGGTCTTATGTGTGGAGTCTGAACTGAATACTAGAGATGAGCGTTGTTCTACTCGAACTGTTCGCCAATCTCAAATTCGAGCTGTTTTGGGCGGTGTTCGAGCCGTTCGGCGAACACGAACGATTTGAGAAAAATTCGGCTGTTCGAGGTTATGTTCGATAACTGTTCGTGCACCAAAATAATAACTGGATTTTTTCTCAGTAATGATGAAAATTAATGTTAATACGCAGTTTGAGTGTACAGCGGGGTGGGGGGAGGGGCAGGGGATGGATCTCTGCAGGAATAATTAAGATCTCCATTTTTTTTTCTCTTTCCCGCATTTACAGTGGGGAGGTGCAATCTGTCAGCCTATCAGCAGCCCACACACGGAGCGAAGTGCTTTTTTCACACAAGCAAGGGCATGTGTCATTGGCAGTGTATGTCACATGTCCTTGCCCTATAAGACCAAGCCATTTTCCCCGTCGCCACCATTTTCTCACTGCTGCAGCTGCATGTTAGACGGCACCGCTGTTGCTGTGTGCGCTATACCTTGTTAATTTCAAGCCAATTTTCGCACAAATCTACAGATAGCTTGGGAGTAGGGAATAGTTGTGATTGCAGTCCTTTTAAGGACTAGGTTACAGCATTTCCTATGACTTTTATCAGGCAGGTCTGTGCTCTTAAATAGATAGATTGTGGGAGTAAAGACTAATTGTAATTGTAGTCCTTTTCAGTACTAGGTTACATCAGTTCCTATAAGTTTTTGCCAGGCAGGTCTGTGCCAGTGCTGTGCAAGTCTTTTTCACAGCATTTGGCTGAATCTAGCAAAGCTAATCCTTTTTGGCCTATTGCAGAGTGTGTTAGTCAGTGGAGTAGCCTATCTGTGTTGCAAGATATACCACCTGTGTATAGAATACCAATTTTTTTACTGCACCTAGTGAAGTAAAATCTTTTGGGCATAGCATCATTCTATTAGTCCATCTATACTGACCTCCATCAGGTTGCAAATTGAATATAATTTTTTTCTGCATCTAGCTCTGAAAAAATATTTGGGCTTCTAGCAGTGTGTGGGACTTGTTCTATTAGTCCATCTATACTGATCTCCATCAGGTTGCAAACTGAATATAATTTATTCTGCATCTAGCTCTGAAAAAATATTTGGCCTTCTAGGAGTGTGTGGGACTTTCTCTATTAGTCCATCTATGCTGACCTCCATCAGGTTGCAAACTGAATATAATTTTTTTCTGTATCTACCTCTGAAAAAATATTTGGGCTTCTAGCTGTGTGTGGGACTTGTTCTATTAGTCCATCTATACTGACCTCCATCAGGTTGCAAACTGAAAATAATTTTTTGTCTGCATCTAGCTCTGAAAAAATATTTGGCCTTCTAGCAGTGTGTGTGACTTTCTCTATTAGTCCATCTATACCGACCTCCATCAGGTTGCAAACTGAAAATAATTTTTTGTCTGCATCTAGCTCTGAAAAAATATTTGGCCTTCTAGCAGTGTGTGGGACTTTCTCTATTAGTCCATCTATACTGACCTCCATCAGGTTGCGAATTAAAAAATTTTTTGTCTGCATCTAGCTCTGAAAAAATATTTGGCCTTCTAGCAGTGTGTGGGACTTTCTCTATTACTCCATCTATACTGACCTCCATCAGGTTGCAAACTGAATATAATTTTTTGTCTGCATCTAGCTCTGAAAAAATATTTGGCCTTTTAGCAGTGTGTGGGACTTTCTCTATTAGTCCATCTATACTGACCTCCATCAGGTTGCAAATTAAAAATAATTTTTTGTCTGCATCTAGCTCTGAAAAAATATTTGGCCTTCTAGCAGTGTGTGGGACTTTCTCTATTAGTCCATCTATACTGACCTCTATCAGGTTGCAAACTGAATATATTTTTTTTCTGCATCTACCTCTGAAAAAATATTGGGCTTCTAGCTGTGTGTGGGACTTGTTCTATTAATCCATCTATACAGACCTCCATCAGGTTGCAAACTGAATATAATTTTTTTCTGCATCTACCTCTGAAAAAATATTTGGGCTTCTAGCTGTGTGTGGGACTTGTTCTATTAGTCCATCTATACTGACCTCCATCAGGTTGCAAACTGAAAATAATTTATTGTCTGCATCTAGCTCTGAAAAAATATTTGGCCTTCTAGCAGTGTGTGGGACTTTCTCTATTAGTCCATCTATACTGACCTCCATCAGGTTGCAAATTAAAAATAATTTTTATCTGCATCCAGCTCTGAAAAAATATTTGGGCTTCTAGCAGTGTGTGGGACTTTCTCTATTAGTCCATCTATACTGACCTCCTTCAGGTTGCAAATTAAAAATAATTTTTTGTCTGCATCTAGCTCTGAAAAAATATTTGGCCTTCTAGCAGTGTGTGGGACTTTCTCTATTAGTCCATCTATACTGACCTCCATCAGGTTGCAAACTGAATATATTTTTTTTCTGCATCTACCTCTGAAAAAATATTTGGGCTTCTAGCTGTGTGTGGGACTTTCTCTATTAGTCCATCTATACTGACCTCCATCAGGTTGCAAATTGAATATAATTTTTTTCTTCATCTAACCCAGCCAATAGTTTTGGCCTAATACCACAGTTTGGCCACTCAGCTCTGCTCGGTTCCCATCCATTGTTTTTTTGTGCAAACAACTCCAGAGTTGTGAATTAGTTAACCACCAAAATGAGTGGAAAAAGGCCTGCTGCTGGTGGAAAGGGGAATAGGCGTGTTGGGAAGGGGAAAAAAGGTTGTGTCCGTGGGGTAGGTGTTAAAGCAACAGTAACATCTGCAGAAGAAAGACCATCTTCCAGCCAAACTAAAATGTCTACTTCTTTTAGCGGACAATGTGATAAGATCCCTTTCTTACGGCCACGCCAATCGCTACAAATTCCAGATGAGGCACAAAAACAGCAGGTGCTTCAACGGATATCAAGTGCTCCTTTAAGTGGGCTCTCCTCCACATCAACTTCAACATCACAAATACTCCAGTCCTCAAAGGTGTCACCCCAATCGCACTTGCTTCCTCACAGCTCCCAAATCTCCAGCTGCCCGTCTGAGTATGAGGTAGAACAGATGGTTGAGTCTGCAGAGCTGTTTACTCATACTATAGCCTGGGAATCAGAGGTCGACTCCAACGCTTCTGTGAATCCAGACGAGGAAATGATCTGCACTGATGCCCAGAATCTTTATGAATCGGATCCAGGACCAGACGCAGAAGGTTCTGACCATAATGTAGACCCTCATTCCCAAACTGTAACTCCTGTTGGTGGAGACAATGAGGAAGACGATGATGAGACTCAAATACCTGATTGGAGCGACAACTTTAGTTTTTTGTCAGGGCAGGAACAGTTTGGCTCTGAGGACGACGGGTGTGATAACGCACACGGTGATGATGATGAGGTTGGAGATCCCACTTACTGTCAACCCACAGTCAGCCAAGAGATGAGGTCAGCAGAGGAGGTGGAAGAAGATGCTAGTGACGACGAGGTCAGGTTGCGCCTTCCTGGACAGAGACGTAGTACTGGAAGCACGTCAACAACTGCATCCTCAAACACAACTCTGCCTCTCACCACAAGTCGTGGTGGCTCTTCAGGTCGCATGGGTGCTAAGCCTTGCATAGCCTGGGCATTTTTTCAGATCGATAAAGATGACCCAACTCGTGTTATCTGGAACATTTGTCAGCAAAAGCTAAGTAGAGGCCAAAAAATACATAGTTTGAGTACCTCATGCATGAACCGGCACATGGACATGAAGCATAAGTTGCAGTGGGAAGCTCAGTGTGCTACAATGCGGCCTAGCCAGCCGGGCCAACCACCGTCTGCCATATCTTGTGCATCCGCGGCCTCTTCATCCTCTGTGACTGGGGGGACAGCAGTCACACCTGTTTTGGGGCGCAGACCTGCCACCTCTTTACCTGCAACAGCCAGCGTGATTGGCAGGTCATCGTTTTCTTTGGAGGTGGTAACACCAGCTGGTGTTCAGCGCTGTTCGACATCGATAGCACCACCTTTGGATCAAGGCAACCTAACATGTCCGCCTGCATCTTCCTCACAGACCGGCAGTTTGCCGGGGACACCCTTATCAACCCCGTCTAAGCACAATAGCCAGCCCTCGGTCCCTCAGATGTGGACAAGTAAAAGACCATTTCCTCCTAGCCATGAGAAAGCTAAGAGGTTGAATTTCACCATCTGCAAGCTCTTGGCTACAGAAATGCTGCCTTTCCGCCTGGTGGACACAGAGGATTTTCGAGACCTTATGTCCGTCGCAGTGCCCCAGTACCAGATGCCCAGTCGGCACTACTTCTCAAAGAAAGGTGTGCCTGCGCTCCACCAGCATGTCGCACACAACATCACCGCTTCTTTGAGAAACTCTGTGTGTGACAGGGTGCATTTCACCACAGACACTTGGACGAGTAGGCATGGACAGGGGCGTTACATGTCGCTGACTGGGCACTGGGTAACTATGGTGACAGCAGGACAAGGGGCTGCTGTCCAAGTCTTGCCGTCCCCACGAGTTGTGCGTCAATCCTCTTTATGTCAAAGTTCCTCCACTGCTTCTGCCTCCTCAACCTCCTCTCGGTCTTTCACCTGCACCCAAAGCCTGTCTGGTCATGCCACAAGCTTTCTAACTGCGCAGAAGGGATCCTGCACACCTCCTTACTATGCTGGCAGTAGGGCTCAACGTCATCAGGCGGTTTTTACATTGAAATGTCTGGGAAATGTGAGTCACACAGCTGAGGAGTTGTGGTCAGCTCTGGAGAACCAATTTCATGAATGGTTGTCTCCACTGGACCTGAAACCAGGGAAGGCCATGTGCGACAATGCTGCAAACCTGGGTGCGGCCCTTCGCCGGGGCAATGTCACACACGTGCCTTGTATGGCTCACGTGTTGAACCTGGTTGTCCAGCAATTTTTAGCCCACTATCCCAGACTAGATGGCCTTCTGCAGAGGGCACGGTCGCTGTGTGCTCACTTCCGCCGTTCGCATCCCGCAGCTCAGCGACTTACATCTCTACAGAAGTCGTTGGGCCTGCCACTTCACCGGCTAAAATGCGATGTGCCTACCCGGTGGAATTCAACTCTGCACATGTTGCAGCGACTGTGGCAGCACCGACAAGCCCTGGTGCAATACATTCTGACGTATAGCCTGGGCCAACGAGATCCGGAGGTGGGGCAAATCACGCTGGAGGAGTGGTCTCAGATCAGGGACCTATGCACCCTTCTGCAGAGTTTTGAAATGGCGACGAAGATGTTTAGTGCTGATGATGCCATTATTAGCATGACTATTCCGGTGATTTACATGCTGGAGCACATGTTAAACAGAATTCGCAGTCAGGTGGTGGCACAAGAGGAGGTGGAGGAAGTAAAGGAGGAGGAGTTGTATGCGGAAGGGCTAACATCTGCAAGGTCCAGACGGTCGGCAGCACCAAGGCGGCAGGCATGTGAGGGTCGGGGTGATGGTTTTACCAGGGCGCATGGTAGCAGCCAAACTAGTGAGGAAGGTGCAGGAGCCCAGGAAGAAGTGGAGGACGAACTGATGGAAGACTCATCAGATGAGGGAGACCTTGATCACATTTCTGTTGTGCGAGGTTGGGGGGAGAGGACAGAAGAAGGAAGCATGATTGTTACCTCGCCACCAACACAACAGGGACTTGGTGCTCCTGGATGCGCAACACACATGAGTGCCTTCTTGCTGCACTACCTGCAACATGACCCTCGAATTGTGAGAATTAGAAATAATCCTGACTACTGGGTTGCCACACTGTTAGATCCCCGGAACAAAAGTAAATTTGCAAAAATTATTCCTGCCAAAGAAAGGGATGCACGCATGCAGGAGTATCAGCAGAGACTGTTGCAGAATCTTACATGTGCTTTTCCACAAAACACCAGTGGTGCACGTAGTGAATCTCACAGTTCCAACTTGCCAACCGTGGGACCGTCAAGTGTTCAGCACTCAAACCGTAACAGAACCACAGTATCTGCTGGTAACATCAATTTTGCGGAATCATTTCACCACTTTTTTAGCCCATCCTTTGCAAGGCCACAGGAGACAAGAAGTCTGACACATATTCAACGCCTAGAGACGATGGTACAGGAGTATCTCCAAGTAAACATTGAAGCCATGACTGTGTCACTGGACCCTGGCTCTTTTTGGGCTTCCAATCTGGATAAATGGCCGGAGCTAGCCACTTACGCCTTGGAGATCTTGTCATGCCCCGCAGCCAGCGTTCTGTCTGAACGTGTGTTCAGCGCTGCTGGTGGTGTGCTGACAGATAAGCGCACGCGGCTCTCCACTGATAATGTAGACAGACTCACGTTCATAAAGATGAACAAATCATGGATCCGAAACGACTTTTCTACCCCTGTGTCATCCTGGGGAGAGTAAAAGCTTGATGATTGGTTAAAATCACCCTACCAACCGTTTTAAGCTTTCAAATTACTAATCATGTTTATCTGTATCTTGACTGGAAAATAATTTGGGCTTTGTAGCAGTGTGCAGCACTGATCCTATTAGCCCATCTATACTAAGCTCCACCAGATTTAAAATTAATAATAATTTTTAGCTGCATCTAGCCCGGAAAATAATTTTGGGGCTCCGAGATGCGCAAGACACATAAGTGCCTTCTTGCTGCACTACCTGCAACATGACCCTCATATTGTCAGAATTCGAAGTAATCATGACTCTTAGATCCCCCAAACTTTTCGATCAACCTTTTCATTTTAATAAAGACCAAAAAAATGGTCATTTTTGAAATTATAAGCATTAGCAGGTTATTAGAAACTGAAATCAAACAGTTTTCAACTCAAAACTTTATTCTAGGTGATGTTACATTTTCACATAGGACCCCTTGTTCGAAAGGAGCTTCTGAACTCTCTCGTCCATTGAATTTGTCAGGTTTTGGATGGTTTCTGCTTCAATTGTTTTGCATGAGGACAAAATACCCTCCCAGAGCTGTTGCTTAGATGTGAACTGCCTCCCGCCATCATAGACACTCCTTTTGATGATGCTCCAGAGGTTCTGAATGGGGTAGAGGTCAGGGGAGCATGGGGGTCACACCATAAGTTTGTCCCCTTTTATGCCCATATCAGCCAGAGATGCAGATATTTTATGTGCAGCATGAGATGGTGCATTATCATGCAAAAAAATGATCTTGCTGTGAAATACATGGTTCTTCTTCTTGAACCATGGCAGGAAGTGCTGTTTGAGAAAATCCACATACATTATGGAGTTCATCTTTAGCGCCTTCAGGGATCCTAAAGGGGCCAACAATCTCTCTCCCCATGATTCCAGCCCAAAACATTACTCCACCTCCTCCTTGTTGGCGCTGTAGCCGTGTTTGCGTGGGGTGTCCATCAACCAGCCATCCTCCACTCCATCCATCTGGACCATCGAGCGCTGCACGGCACTCATCCGTGAACAAAACAGTTTTGAAATCAGTCTTCATGTAATGTTTGGCCCACTGGAGCCGTTTCTGCTTGTGTGAAGTGGATAGAGGAGGTCGACAGGATGGCATATGCACAGCTGCAAACCTCTGAAGGACCCTGCATCTTGTTGTTCAGGGGACGTTGGAGGCACCAGCAGCTTCAAAAACTTGTCTGCTGCTATGACAAGGCTTTTTTGCCGCTGCTCTTTTAACCTGACGTAATTGCCTGTAGGAAAGAGTCCTCAATTTGCCCTTATCAGCACGCACACGTGTGTACTGTCAATCAGCTACATACTTCTTGATTGCCAAGACACTTCATCCTGATCATCGCACAATGTTGATTGTAGTCATGCCTTGACCTAAACACTCCACAATTTGTTGCTTCTCAGCAGCCGACACATCCTTTTTCTTTCCCATTTTGGCAGAAAATGTAGGCTGCTTAATAATGTGAGACAGCCTTCTTAAGTAGTCTTGCCTTTCATTGGACACACCTGCCAAACTAATTAGCACAGGTGTCTGCAATTGCTTACAGTGATATAAAGAGCCCTGACACACATCACCTTCAATGAGTTTAACTGACAAACAAACAAATTCTTCCCTTATCACTCCTAAACACTTTTTGCATAATAATTTGGAACACAGTGTACATGTGCTTTTCCACAAAACACCAGTGGTTCACGTAGTGAATCTTACAGTTCTAACTTGCCAACCGTGGTCTGTATGGAGTTGTTCAATAAAGTGCCCAAAATTAAGATAACATAGATGGGAGAGGTCTCTATGAATAGGAATTCCTAAGTATTTGATACCCTGTGAGGGCCAGGCAAAGGGAAAGTTGGACTGGATGGAATCTTATATGGATTTGGGGAGGGAGACATCGAGGGCCTCAGACTTCGCTGCATTGATTTTAAAATTTGACCATGTAACAAAGTGATCTATTTCAGCCATAACAGCATGGATGGATATATGTGATTGAGTGATATATACTAGTACATCATCAGCAAATAGAGAGCACTTGTACTCGGTGCCTCCCACCTCAATCCACCTAATATTGGGGTTATGGCGAATTGATGAGAGCAGGTGCTCCGTCACTAGGATGTATAAGAGAGGGGACAGAGGACATCCCTGCCTTGTCCCATTGGTGATTGTGAAAGGTGATGAAAATGTTCTGATGCACCCCCTGGGCCTTGGGACACCCGGAGCCGGACCCTTTTTGGTGGATGCTGGTGGTTGTAGTCTTCGTGGCGGTGACCCGGTTCCGTGGCTCAGGGTGGTCAAACCAGTGGCGGAACTATTTATGTGGTTTTGATGTTTAAATGTCCGACTACGCCACCCGTGGATTGCGGTCAGAGTGAACCGCCGCTGCAGGGCAGACCGCTGAGGCTGGTGTTGTGGGTGCAGCAGAGCGTAGCATAACTCCCCACGGGAGGAGTATAGCCTCAGGGCAGTGTATGCGGAGGATGGGGGTGATGGTGCAGGGCAGCAGCAGTAACGACACGGAGTCAGTGATGCAGTCCAGGGCCTTTACTCACAGTTCTTATTATCCAGACCACGTCTGCAGGTAATGGCTGCCCACGTCGTACTGTGCTCACCAGGTGAGGGGCTCAGACAACTCCCAGATAACTTTGGAGCGCTTCACAGGACCCCCTTTGTGTGTCCTTTGTCTGGCCTTTCTTACCAACCCTTCTGTCCGGCTGCCTCAGGCCTCCTCTTGGTAAACTTGGCGCCAATTTCCCTGACCCTATGTGCTGCCCTCCTAGCGGGTGTAGCGAGGGGCTGCGCCACATAAAATGTCACAGCCTCTGGTTTCTAGCTGAGGGTCGTTTCCTGCCTCCACTAGTTTCGGGGACCGGTCTCCCCCTTTGGCCTGACCCCTCCATGCAGGTGGATTCGGGCGTGCGGTGGCGACTCGCCCGTCCGCACCCCTGGGATCCTTTCATTCCTCGTTCCTGGAGCCTTCTCCGCTCCTCTTCCTTCCTTCTCCCTCTTCCAGGCCTGGGCCTCTGTTACTAGGCCCGCCTCCGGAGCAGAGCTCATGCAGAGCCCCTGCTCCCTGCCACTTCTGCTCAGACTTCTCTGCACTGAACTAAGATGGTGCCCACCTTTTATACTCCCTTCTCAATGCACCCAGGAACTGCTTCCTCCCTGCTCCTGCACTAGAGGGTTCCCCTTCCTCAGTGTTCCCTCCCCCCACTCCAGCCAGGGACAGGGACTGTCGTGCCCATCTCAGAGGCATATTGGTCGCCCTGCCCCACGGCAATGTGGTGTAATGCATGCAGGTGTCGGGTCCTGATCCACACTCCATCCTTACCTGAGAGTGAGATATCACACCTCTGGGTGAGGTGCAATACCTCTGTAGCAACCGAGCCCTCAGGGTGCTACAGTTCCATTTATCTTCAGCCTAGGTGACGTATTGCGATATAGGGCCCTGATTTTGGCTATAAAAGGGTCCCCTAGACCCCTACCCCAAGCTTTTTAAGAGAATCATATATGGCGTGCCAGGAGACTCTATGGAATGCTTTCTCAGCATCCAACGAGAGTATCTAATTACAAATTTTTATCTGCATCTAGCCCAGGAAATACTTTGTGCCTAGTAGCAGTGTCTGCTAGTCAGCGGATTATCCCGGCTGTTAAGCAAGCTACACCACCTGTAGTTTGGACACTTAATTTTTTCAAAGGAAATGCTTCGGGACCACGGGATACTCAGTGAAGAGCATCAGGAGGCACCCCAAGGCATAGGGGCTGGGACTGGCAGTAGGATGCCTTGCGGTGGACAGCCGAGCTCGATCCTTATAAAAGCTTTTTAACTGCAGCAGCTTTAGTGGACGCTACTGGAGCTGGAATTACGCGGCTGCTGGCATGAGACTTGCCCTCCAATAGATCCTTGTAAATGGATTTAAAGTGTATTCATTCAAACTAGAGAGACAATTTAAATTAAAAAGCTTAGAGCTGCCTCCACCACAGGGGAGCTCGCTCGACCCACCAGCGGACAGGCGCCAGTATTGGGAGAGGGGGGCTGGCCGTCAGGGTTTACCGCGGCTCTGGCACAAACCCGGCGACACGGAGGTGGCACGGGCAGGAGCGGACTGAACGTGTCGGCTTCTCACTTTTTGGATTTTAGAAGGGCATGACATGCCTATATCTGTGTCTCCCCCTCCTTTTACTCCTCCACCTCTTTTCTTTTCTCATGACTATATGTACTTGTCACTTTTCCATGTGTTAGTTGTGTCTTCTGAGCAGTTTGTCAGCTTTTGGACACCTTTGAAGGTGTTTTCTATGTGTTTCTATGTGTTTTTGTTTGCCTGCCATTGGTTTTAACGGTGTTCGAAGGTGTTCGACGAACCGAACCGAACTCGAACACTACGGGGGTGGCTCAACACTACTGAATACCGACTGCCTTGTTGATGTTGGTAGCCAACAACTGCTCTCTTCTGCTCACAAATCCCTCCCAACATCTGCAGTGTAGAGTTCCGACGCGTGGGGACATCACACACCAGTTGGTGAGCCGGAAGCTGAAAACGATACTGAAGCATGGCAATGGCGACAAAAACTGTAGCTGACTTTCTAAAATGGGCACACAGGCGGCGTGTTTTGACAAGCTGATCCGGCAGCTCCCGGTAGGTTTTGAGAAACAGCTGAACAACGAGGTTAAGCACATAGGCCAGGCATGGTACGTGTGTGAGCTTGCCTCGTCTGAGAGCCGCCACCAGGTTCCGGCCATTGTCACACACGACCATTCCTGGATTTAGGATCAGTGGTATCAGCCACAGATCTGCCTGCTCTGTAAGAGCTGTCCACAACTCTTCAGCATTGTGCGTTTTGTCACCTAAGCATTTTAGCTTCAGTACAGCCTGTTGCTGCTTGGCTGAGGCAGTGCTGCAGTCCTTCCAGCTTGTGACTGATGTGGACATTTCGGAGATGGAGGCTGAAGAGGAGGAGGAGGCTGAGGAGGATGAGGTGCAGGAGCTGTAGACTATGGGGGCTACCATGATTTACCTAAGGCCCGCAATCCTCGGCGTCGGGAAAATGTGTTCCATCCCAAGGTCCAACTGGGTCCCGGCTTCCACTATGTTAAACCAGTGTGCCTTCAGTGAGATGTACCGTCCCTGCCCACAAGCACTTGTCCATGTGTCTGTGGCTAAGTGGACTTTCCCAGTAACTGCATTGTTGAGGACATGGCTAATGTTGTGGGACACATGCTTGTGTAATGCGGGCACGGCACACTGGGAGAAATAGTGGCGGCTGGGGACTGAGTACCGAGGGACGGTCACCGCCATCAGGTTGACGAAAGCTTCCATCTCCAGGAGCGTAAAAGTCAACATTTCGAGCGCAAACAGTCATGAAATGTGGGAATTTAGTTGTGTGGCCTGTGGGGCGTTGGCTGCGTATTTCGCTTGCGTTCCAAGGACTGAGGAATGGACAACTGAGCGCTGCGCTGGGACAAGGACGTTCTTGCTGATGGTGCTAGTTGAGAGTGTGCAACGACAGGTGCAGGGCAGGAGGCATCTTTGCATGCACTAGGGACAGGGAATTGGCTTGCACGCACAACAGTGGAAGAAGCAGTGGTGTCACCGGCAGACACTGTTCCTGGACCCTGGGGTTCGGCCTACAAAGTCGGGTGTTTTGCTGCCATATGCCTGATTATGCTGGTGGTGGTCAGGCTGGTAGTTTTGCTACCCCTGCTGATGCTGGCCTGGCAGGTGGTGCAAATGGCCTGTTTGGGCTTTTCGGCACAGTTTTAAAAAACAACCAGACTCGGGAAGACCTAACAGTTGTACTGGCAGCTTCCTTCATGTTGGTGTTACAGGGAATGGATGCCTGCCTTCTGTCTGCGGCCACCACACTGCTTCTTCCTGCCTGTTAGGGTGCTCTGTCTCCCTTCCCCTGTGTGCTGCTGTCCTCTCTCTGCATGTCACCTCAGTGACTTCATCGTCCACCACCTCATCTTCCACTTCCGCACCCTGGTCCTCCTCCTGACTTTCTGGCAATTGTGTGTCATCATCATCCACCTCTTGTGACAGTTTCCCACTGTCGCCTTCGTATGGCCGTGGCTGCTCAAATATTTGGGCATCGCTACATGCGATCTCCTCTTGCCCCGCTTCAAGTGGACCAGGCGAGAGGCCCAAATCTATAAATGGAAAAGTGAACAGCTCTTCGGAGTGTCCAAGTGTGGGATCAGCTGTCTCTGGTCACAGGATCAGGGTGAGGAATATGGGACTCACGGCTACTGAAACTTGACCATGTGGAAGACAGGGTGGTGGTGGTGGTTAAGTGACTGGAAGCATTATCTGCTATCCAACCAATAACCTTTTCAAACTTCTCTGTGTTCAATAGTGGTGTTCTGTGGTCCCCTATTAATTGGGACAGGAAGGTCAAGCAAGAAGATGTGGGTGCTTGTTGTGGCACAATTTCAGCTTGCCCACGGCCTCGGCCTCTGCATGCACCATCACCATCACGTCCAGTTCCCCATTCCTTACCACGTGCCTTGCCCATTTTAAATGGAGGACAATATCTTCCATGCTCACTACAAATGGCGCCAAACATGCAGGGAGGGGACCCGAGCTCCGAACATCTCGAGCAGTGAGATGCCCGGACGAGCACCGAGCAGCAGCGAGCATGCTCGCTCATCACTAGTATCAACAAACTGCCAATTAATGTGGGTAGAGCTCAGAGGGTGGATTACCCCTTAAGTAGGGGGCAGTTTTGAAACTGTTCTTGTCTGAGGCACAGCGTAAAGTGAACAGTAATTTGGGAGCTTTTTGGCGCAGTCATAAGTGTTATCACCACAAGCCCTAAAGCTACACTAAAGCGTTATTTCTAACTACATTATGTGGGCCCTTATTGTCAGCTTGTTGAAGGTAAGAGTCTCACATAAAGGCGTAACTATAAGTGCGAGAGATGAAGTTGCAGTCTCTTTGGCCCATATTAGAAGACCTACTGTACACTGTTATAGGTCCCATAATTAGTGGCCCAGATTTTGTAGTGGGGCCAACAAGCTTAACGTTACGCCACTGGTCCCAGACCATGCCTTGTGACCCTCAGGGTTCTATTTCCCTCTATCTACTTAATAAATGTAGTAATAGTCAATAAACTTAACCTTGCAATCAACATGATATCAGAAAGACAACTGTTCCTGCAGCAACTCCCGGATCAGTAAATAAACCCAATGTCTCTTACAAGTATAATCAATGGAATCAATCAATATGTGAAGAAATCATAACTGTAAAACCAAGTTCATGATTTTAGAACCATTTTCCAGTTGATTGCTGACAACCAATGTGCCCTGTCATTCAAGCTAACAGTTGCATGTATGTGATCTGGACATTTGATGTGTGCACACAAATTGAAAAAAAAAACACCTTCTCTAGGTTCGTTGATCCAACCTTCGCCTGGCTGTTTTTAGATAAGTGATGCAAAGCCAAATTGACAGCCTGATATTACATTGTATTGGGAAATGTTCTTGAAACCTAATATATAACATATAGCTGTCATACCTATCAAAATATTTAATCTTGTAGAAAAATAAGGAAAACTCCTTTAAGAGCTCTTTTAGCCATATGCTTTTAGAGAAATCTGAGAAAGCACATTCTAAATGAAAAATAATGCCTACAAAGGGATTATTGATCTTTTTCTTGCATATCTGCTGTGTACGAGTAAACCACTGGCCAAACAAACACATCACAAGCTCATTTTCTACTTGAAGAATAATCTATTGTGCCCCGGTTTTTCATTTAAGTATTATTATACCTTACTGTATGGAAAATGCAGGTTCAGATTTAGCGAGCCAAAAGTTGACTTCTCAATATAAGCTAGGTAACTAATTATACATTAAATTGGGAATCAATTTGCACATTCAGGCATTATTTGACCCATAACAATATCTTGTAGTCAGAACTAGACCTTAGTGATGCTATAATTACATCCATGTGACACGTCCAGGTGCTGTCCATTTTTTTTCTCGGACAGCATTCTCACCCACAGAGTTTCATTGTTACTTACACACATCAGTTTCAAAAATGGATCTATGTCTCCTGTCCGTGAGACTCAGAGCATGTCGTATTCTCATCAGATTTTGTTGATAAGACTCAGCCATTGAAGTTTATGGGGATCCATGAGACACTGATAAAACTAGGAAGACATGGGGCCTGATTCAATAAGGTACTTACACCACAAATCTGGCATAAACACCTTAATAAGTTTCAATTTTTGTGCAATGCAGCAGTTATGCAAAAATATTGCCACTTTTGGCAATTACTCGCCAGTCCTAGTCAGCAACGCCAATATGGATGTAGAATGAGCGAGACACAGTGTGGTCATGACTGCCTGTCGAATTCATCATAAGTTACGCCACTAAAGTGGAATAACTTACTCTTGAAATGTACTCCAGCCCACCTCTGGAGACGGTGCACCTTGCGTATCAGACATGTCTGTTTCATTAAATGACGGACACCACTTAATAAATCAGGTCCGTATACTCCAGAGAGCACTTTAAGCATAAAGACTGGCGACAGTTTTTGTGAATCGCTCCCATACTTTATACTGAGAGATCCAGCCTAGTTTCATCCATTTTTAACTGATATATTAAGAGTTCATCCTACCTCCTTCAATGAAAAAAAATGATAAGAAAAAAAAACGGAAGCAATAATCATACAAATTTGTGAATGCAGCCCTACCCAGAGCAAATAATTACTTTTCTATCCTATCATAATATTTCGAGGTTTTGGTGGCCATAGAAGTCAATGGATGTGTTTTTTATACGATTAGCTGTACAGCGATATGCAAAATGAGATGAAACAGTCAGTGACACAAACGTTTGGTTGGATTCTCCTGTTCTTTTTTGATTGTGTACAAAGTAAATGTAATGCTTTTACATCCAGAAGCAAAACATAACTCAACCCCTGCTTGTCTGAGCACTAACTAGACATCAGATTCCCTGACTATACAGGTGGTCTACTTCCAACCACCTGAGAAACAAACAGGACGTCTGTTACCACACACTAATAGCACGTACTAGAAAAGAGCAATCCCCTGTAACAGAGTCTGTAGAACAAATACTTTTTATCTCATCAGTTTTTCTACCACTACAGAAGGTGACAGAGAAAACCAATTCTCAACAGAAGGGGCCTCACTACCAAACCTGCCTGTCATACTATGATAATCTAGGCCCGAAAACAGGAGTTACCAAAGCATTTGAAAAACTACACTTTGAAATGAGTATCCAGCTTCCCTGAATTCCTTATACATCACTCATCTTTTTCTGGATGAATTATATATAGTGGCATGTAAAAGTTTGGACACCCCTGGTCAAAATTACCGTTATTGTGAACAGTTAAGCAAGTTGAATATGATATGATCTCTAAAAGGCACAAACTTAAAGATGATACATTTCCTTTTTATTTTAAGCAAAAAATATATAAATATATTTTCATCTTTTACATTTTAAAAATTACATAAAGTAAAATGGGCTAATGCAAAAGTTTGGGCACCTTGCATAGTTAGTACCTAGTAGCACCCTCTTTTAAAAGTATCACAGCTTGTAAATGCTATTTGTAGCCAGCCAAGAGGGTTTCAACTCTTGTTTGAGGGATTTTCATCCATTCTTCCTTGGAAAATTCTTCCCAATCTGTGAGATTCCTGGGTCATCTTGTATGCATTGCTATTTTGAGGTCTAGCCACAGATTTTCAATGATGTTCAGATCAGGGGACTGTGAGGTCCATTGTAAAACCTTCACCTTGTGCCTTTTGAGGTAGTCTATCGTGAATTTTGACGTGGGTTTAGGATCATTATCCACTTGTAGAAGCCATCCTCTTTTAAACTTCAGCTTTTTCACAGATGGTGTTTTATTTGCATCAATAATTTGTTGAAATTTCATTGAATCCATTCTTCCTTCTATCAGGGAAATGTTCCCAGTGCCATTGGCAGCAACACAACTCCAAAGCATGATTGATCCACCCCCATGCTTAATGGTTAGTGAGATGTTATTTTCCTGAAATTCTGTGCCCATTTTTCTTCACACATATCTTTGATCATTGTGGCCAAAGATTTATAGTTTAACCTCATCTGTCCATAGGACTTGTTTCCAAAATGCATCAGGCTTGTTTAGATGTTCTTTTGCATACTTATGACACTGAATTTTATGGCGAGGACTCGGGATAGGTTTTCTTCTGCTGACCCTTCCATGAAGGCCATATTTGTGCAGGTGTCTCTGAACAATAAAACAATGTACCACAACTCCAGAGTCTGCCAAATCTTTCTGAAGAGCTTTTGCAGTCAAGGGGGCTTCTGATTTGCCTCTCTAGCAAGCAGCTCTCATTGAAATTTTGCTTGGTCTTCCAGACCTTATCTTGACCTCCAATGTTCCTGTTAATTGCCATCTCTTAACTACATTTTAAACTGAGGAAAGGGCAACTTGAAAACGATTTGCTATCTTCTTATAGCCTTCTTCTGCTTTGTGGGCCTCCACCATTTTCATTTTCAGAGTGCTAGACAGCTGCTTAGAAGAACCCATGGCTGCTGTTTTATGGCCCAAGGTTAGAGGAAGCTGGGTTTTTATAAAACTGGGAAAATTGCATCACCTGGCCTTTCCTAACGATGATAGTGAACAAGCCATAACCCTAACAGGCTAATTAAGGTCTGAAACCTTGGTCAAAGTTATCTGAGCACACAAATCTCCAAGGATGCCCAAACCTTTGCATCTGCCCATTTTCCTTTTTGTAATTTTGAAATTGTAAAAGATGAAAAAAATATATATATATATTTTTGCCTAAAATACAAAGGAAATGTGTCATCTTTAACTTTAGGTCCTTTAGAGACCATGTCTTCAACTTGCTTAACTGTTCACAATAACAGTAATTTTGACCACAGGTTCCCAAACTTTCTCATGCCACTGTATAGTCGGATGTGAAAGCGCTTCAGTAGCAATCAGACTAGGAGCCTTGAAGACCCAAAAGGTCCCTTTTTCCCATTTAAGAAGACCAATACTATTAAAAATCCATGATAATTATAGTTCCTGTTGGGGATTTCGCATTGTTCAAGTTACACCACTATATTGAGGAATAACCATACTTATTTATTTTCTTTACAAATCAATAGTACCTATCAAAATAAGAAACTTTGTAATATATCTTATCAGAGAAATCCACTTCTTTCTCCTCCTGGATTGATCGTCCACTCTTAATTTATGAGTAAAATCTGTATTACTGAGATCAGAGATCGCAGTAGGTTCTCATAAAGTTCTATAGAGAAATGTAAGTTGATTCAGGAGAACTTGCAGTAGCATGTGTGTGCCTGCCTCTGTTTCCTCTCTCCTCTTGTTGCCTCCCATTTCCATAGGATTTTAAAAGCACCAACTGTCATCTTCTATGTCAGTAATCGGAACATCAATCTTTACCGAATACAAATTTTATTCATGAATTGAGAAAAAAAAAAGAAGCTGATTTCCCTGATAAGATATATCACAAAGTTGCTTATTTTCAGGTGTACTATTGAATTCTGAAATAAAAATTAAAATGATGGTTACTCTTTAACTTTGAAAATGGATGATATCATTTCTGTAGATAGTTGACATTTTCCTGTCTCTATTGTAGGTCTAATGCACTTGGAAACGTTCATGTAAAAAAATGAGAAATTGTAAGTTCTCCTTGTACATCCCTGTTCCTCGTTTCCTGTTGCTTTGTGCTTTTTATTTTACCATCTCAGTTTGAGTTATTGGATTACAAACATGATCTTAAAAGTCAGAATTTTAAATATGATGAGCGACACATCTCATGTTTAACCTTTGTGAATCTTAGAAGCTCCAACTGTGCTTTCTCTATCATATCAAAAGAAGTAGTTATCTTCTTGTTACACTTCTGCATTTTCAAGCAACATTTTTAAACATTTCTGTCAGCCTCCGCCTGTGCTCGCTGGATATCTGACACTCGCGTTAATTAAAAGGAATATTAGCAAGGAAACAGATTGAGCATTACAGTTTATGTAACAACATTACCTCATGTACTGTTATCCCGCTGACGCTACATTACAATGTCACAGGGAGCAGATGCCACACAGGCAAGAGGTCCAGGCAGGTTGGCTTCAGAAGTCACTATAGTTCACAGACAAACCATAAGAGCGTTGGAGAGAGGGGGTTGAAAAATTAAGACAAACAATATCTTACATGCTGAACGCCAGGCTCGGTGAATATTAATAACAAACAACGGGGTATGTTTAGTTATCCCAAAGCAAATGTTTTGCCAAAAATGCAGTGTTAGTAACAATATTGTCACTTTGTATTACCAACAAAGTGTAAATATCTGCAAGGAGTCTCTTCTTGTGTCTGCGTGGGTTTCCTCCGGGTTCTCCGGTTTCTTCCCACACTCCAAAGACATACTGATAGGGAATCTAGTTTGTGAGCCCCAATGGGGACAGTGATGATAATACAGCGCTGTGAAATATGATAGCGCAATAAAAGTAAGAATAAATAAAATAAATGCTGCCACCATGTAATAAAGATTTACAATGCTTGTGCTGGGTGACCATGCTCTAAAATTGCAAGGGAATTACTAAAGGTAAAATAATACTATGTGACGTTGGAATGTTAGGACTCATTCAGACATTTTTCTCATACGAGTTCTATCCGTGGTTTTTATAGATATAACGAGTATCTGTGATTATCTGGGCGTCTGTTCACATGTTCGACTCAGATCAAACTCGTCAATGTAAATCCTTTGGTCTGTGAAAAAATCAGACAGCACCTGGATGCCATCTGTGTGTTGTCCATCTTTCATGAACTGTTTGATAAGAGAAGCATGAGAAACCTCTCTCTATTTTTTTTCACCTGAGAAAAACTGATAAAACTCTGATCAAACTCTGATTGTAAAAACCCTGATGACACTATTGACACCTAAATGAACCCTTAGGCTGGTCGAGCTATATTTGTATGACCAAGGGTGTCTTACGACTCAGAGCCCAGGTTTGCACGATCATATTAAAAATCGTCTGAGTTTCATTCAGGAAACTCGGATATTTTTTTTTCTCACTTGTCATCTGTTTGCATTTCTTTTACAACAGCAGCTATTAACCCCTTTTTGGCCCAAGGCGTACTAATACGTATCTGTGCCCTTATGGGCCTGATACATATCAGTACGCCTTGGCAATTTCGCCCACACACAAGATTGTCACAGCTGACACCCGGTGCTATGTGCAGGGAGCGGACCCTGCACATTAACCCCCGAAATGCTGCGATCGTAATCGATCTCACATTCCGGTGGCAAGAGGAGGTAAGCGCGATACTTACTTTCTCTGCTGGTGTCCCGCGGCTTCTGAGTCCAGTCCCGGATGTTGTCATGGTGACCTGATGTCATCAACTGTCCCACTAGTTAACCCCTTTAGTGAACACGGTAAAAAAAAAAAAAGAAAATTAAAACGATGCTTTATCATCATACCGCCAAACAAAAAATGGAAAAAAACGCAATCAAGAAGACGAACGTAAATAAAAATGGTACCGCTGACACCGTCATCTTGTCACACAAAAATCAAGCTGCCATACAGCTCCAACGGCCGAAAAATAAAAAAGTTATAGCTCTCAGAATAAAGCGATGTAAAAACAATTATTTTTTCTATAAAATAGTTTTTATTGTGTAAAAGTGCCAAAACATAAAAAAAACAATGTAAATGTGGTACCGTTGTAAACGTACTGACCTGAAGAATAAAGCTGCCTTATCAATTTTACCACATGCAGAACGGCATAAAAAAACTAAAAAAACAATTCCTGAATTGTTGTGTTTTGTTTATTCTGCCTTCCAAAAATCGGAATAGAAAGCGATCAAAAAATGTCACGTGCCCAAAAATTGTACCAATAAAAAGGTCAACTTGTCCCACAAGTTAGGGTTAGGATTGTGCTAGGGTTAGGGTTGTGCTAGGGCTAGGGTTGGGCTAGGGTTAGTGTTAGGCTATTGTTAGGGTTGAGCTAGGGTTAGGGATGGCTAGGGTTAGGGTTGGGCTAGGGTTAGGGTTGAGCTAGGGTTAGGGTTGAGCTAGGGTTAGGGTTGGGCTAAGGGTAGGATTGGGCTAGGGTTAGGGTTGAGCTAGGGTTAGGGTTGAGCTAGGGTTAGGGCTGGGCTAAGGGTAGGATTGGGCTAGGGGTAGGGTTCTGCTAGGGTTAGGGTTGTGCTAGGGTTAGGGCTGTGCTATGGTTAGGGTTGTGCTAGGGTTAGGGTTAGGGTTGTACTACGGTTAGGGTTGGACTAGGGTTAGGGTTGGGCTAAGGTTAGGTTAAGGTTGGGATTAGGCTTGTGTTGGGGTTGGGATTTTTTCAGAAGTAAAGAAAAAAAATGATGACAATATGGCGACTAATGCTGAGCGTAAGTGCTTGCTACTTGAGTTTGCATCGGGTGCTCGGGTATGTACCAAGTATAGCGGGTGCTTGAGTGACAAGCTCAAGTCTCCGCCCCAAATGTTTTGCAGCTGTTATACAGCCAAAATAACCTCGCGGGGATTGCCTGCCATGTACGAGCGATCGCTGCATGTTTTTTTGGGTGTCTAATAACCATAAAACATGCGGGCGGGGACTCGAGCATGTCACTTGAGCACCCGCGATTAGTGTTGAGCGATACCTTCCGATATCGGGAAATATCGGATCGGATTGGATCGGACCGATACCGAAAAAGTATCTGATATCGCCGATTCCGATACCGGAAACCAATGCAAGTCAATGGGACAGAAATATCGGAATGAAAATAAACCCTTTCTTTCCTTGTAGGTTAATTCAACATGAAGGAAAACAACTAAGAATAATGTAGAATGTATTGGGGGAGGTGGGGGAGACAATAAAGGCATAGAGGTTTAGCCCAATCAAATGGAATAGCAGGAATTAATATTTTTTTTAAGACGTTCTGAGTTACGGAAATATTGACTATGTTAAGTATTTTTATATTTTGTCAGATATTTATGTTTCACTACTTCCATGCTCTTCACCTTCTTTTTTACTTCTCCCACACTTTCTCCTTCATCATCCTCAGCATCTTTTTCATCCACTTCTTCACCTTCATCATCTTCTTCTTCTTCACCTTCTTCGTATTATTCTTTTTTTTACATTCTTCATATTCTACTTCTTCATCTTCTTCATATTCTTCTTCTTCATCATATTCTTATTTGTGACAGGCATTCCTGTAGCTGTTATCTATAAAAGGTTGGACATTACACATTTCGTTCTGCCCGTCACAAAAGATTTACAACAGGATTTGTCGCGTTCAGTTTGGCCTGCAGCAGCAGGTCTTTTCCAGGGGCACCACGAGGAGGAACGGACTCACCCCCATACACTGCTTAGTCATCTTCTGCTTACAATTTAGATATTATCTTTTGCTCTGATTTTTAGTCTTATGCTTAATGCTCTTCCGCTTTTTGTTCTGCAGCTTCTTGTATTTCTGCTTCTTGGTTTTCTGTCTCTTGTTCTTCTGTATCTTGGTGCTTGTCTTCTCTTCTTTGTCCTCTTGGTCAACTTCTTCAGGGTCATCTTCTTGGTCTTCTTCGGGGTGGTCTTCAGGGTCATCGTCTTCGGGGGTCGTCGTCTTCGGGGTCCTCGGCTTCTTCGGGTTGGTCTTCTGGGTCCTCGGTTTGGGGTCCTCGTCTTCTTCGGGGTGGTCTTCAGGGTCCTCGTCTTCTTCGGGGTGGTCTTCAGGGTCCTCGTCTTCTTCGGGGTGGTCTTCAGGGTCCTCGTCTTCAGGGTCGTCGTCTTCGGGGTTCTCGTCTTCTTCGGGTTGGTTTTCAGGGTCCTCGTCTTCAGGGTCCTCGTCAGGGAGATCGAGAGTGATTACCAAGAACCATTTCAAAAAGCTTGAACTTGGAAATGTAGCAGAAGGTACAAGAAGGCTGAGGAACTACCGAGGACCAGCTGACGGTACTGGAACCCGGATGGGTAGTAGAAGGTACAAGAGCAAATGGAACTACCGAGGACCAGCTGACGGTACTGGAACCCGGATGGGTAGCAGAAGGTACAAGAGCCAATGGAACTGCCGAAGACCAGATGATGGTACTGGAACTCGGTTACTAAGCAGGAGGTACCTGTGCCAGAAAGCACTACCAAGGACCAGCAGACGTTGGTGGAACTTGGATACCGAGAAGGAGGCACCTAATCCAAAGGCACTGCCGAGAACCAGCTGACGGTACTGGAACCCAGATGGGTAGCAGAAGGTACCCACGTAAAAAAAAGTTTCAAGGCCGCGAGCCGGCCGCAGTTACCGAAACCCACAGTCCTACAGGGGGTGCTTGTCCTATTGGCACTATGGAACCAGCCTTCACTGCCAGATACCGCAGCCTACATAGGAGTCACCTAAACTGCAGGCACCATAGAGTCGGCTAACCCGACCGCAACACGACAGGACAACGCATTGGAGGCAAAGTGACGTTGACACTACCCGGAAACAGCTGGCGTGCTGGAACCAGGCTGGGCAGGAGGGAGTACCCGTGCCAAAGACACTGCTAGGAAACAGCTGGCGGTGCTGGAACCCAATAACACTGGAGCAAGCATTGACTGTGCAGACGGCACTTCTGAGCAGCAACTAGCGGTATTGGAGCCCAGGGTAAATACTAAAAACAGAGGAGCCAGAGGTGTAATTGGAGCAAGTTTTAAATCAGTAGTACAGTGGATGTGGACAAAGCAGGAGAATTTGCCGGACACACAGCTGGGGAACAGCTGACGTTACTGAACCCCAATAACACTGGAGCAAGCATTGACTGTGCAGACGTCACTTCTGAGCAGCAACTAGCGGTATTGGAGCCCAGGGTAAATACTAAAAACAGAGGAACCAGAGGTGTAATTGGAGCAACTTTAAAATCTGTAGTAGTGAGAATGTGGGCAGAGCAGGAGAAATTGCCGTCCACACAGCCGGGGAACAGCTGACGTTACTGAACCCCAATAACACGGCAGCAAGTGTTGACTTTGCAGACGGCACTTCCGAGCGCCAACTGGCGGTGTTGGAGCTCAGGGATAATACTGAAAACAGAGGAGCCAGAGGTGTAATTGGAGCAACTTTAATATCTGTAGTAGTGAGAATGTGGACAGAGCAGGAGAAATTGCCGTCCGCACAGCAGGGGAACAGCTGACGTTACTGAACCCCAATAACACGGCAGCAAGTGTTGACTGAGCAGACGGCACTTCCGAGCGCCAACTGGCGGTGTTGGAGCTCAGGGATAATACTGAAAACAGAGGAGCCAGAGGTGTAATTGGAGCAACTTTAATATCTGTAGTAGTGAGAATGTGGACAGAGAAGGAGAAATTGCCGTCCGCACAGCAGGGGAACAGCTGACGTTACTGAACCCCAATAACATGGCAGCAAGTGTTGACTGTGCAGATGGCACTTCTGAGCGCCAACTGGCGGTGTTGGAGCTCAGGGATAATACTGAAAACAGAGGAGCCCGAGGTTTAATTGTAGCAACTTTAAAATCTGTAGTAGTGAGAATGTGGACAGAGCAGGAGAAATTGCCGTCCGCATAGCAGGGGAACAGCTGATGTTACTGAACCCCAATAACACGGCAGCAAGTCTTGACTGTGCAGACGGCACTTCCGAGCGCCAACTGGCGGTGTTGGAGCTCAGGGAAAATACTGAAAACAGAGGAGCCAGAGGTGTAATTGGAGCAACTTTAAAATCTGTAGTAGTGAGAATCTGGACAGAGCAGGAGAAATTGCCGTCTGCACAGCAGGGGAACAGCTGACGTTACTGAACCCCAATAACACGGCAGCAAGTGTTGACTGTGCAGACGGCACTTCCGAGCGCCAACTGGCGGTGTTGGAGCTCAGGGATAATACTGAAAACAGAGGAGCCAGAGGTGTAATTGGAGCAACTTTAAAATCTGTAGTAGTGAGAATGTGGACAGAGCAGGAGAAATTGCCGTCCACACAGCAGGGGAACAGCTGACGTTACTGAATCCCAATAACACGGCAGCAAGTGTTGACTGTGCAGACTTCACTTCCGAGCGCCAACTGGCGGTGTTGGAGCTCAGGGATAATACTGAAAACAGAGGAGCCAGAGGTGTAATTGGAGCAACTTTAAAATCTGTAGCAGTGAGAATGTGGACAGAGCAGGAGAAATTGCCGTCCGCACAGCAGGGGAACAGCTGACGTTACTGAACCCCAATAACACGGCAGCAAGTGTTGACTTTGCAGACGGCACTTTCGAACGCCAACTGGCGGTGTTGGAGCTCAGGGATAATTCTGAAAACAGAGGAGCCAGAGGTGTAATTGGAGCAACTTTAAAATCTGAAGTAGTGAGAATGTGGACAGAGCAGGAGAAATTGCCGTCCGCACAGCAGGGGAACAGCTGACGTTACTGAACCCCAATAACACGGCAGCAAGTGTTGACTTTGCAGACGGCACTTCCGAGCGCCAACTGGCGGTGTTGGAGCTCAGGGATAATTCTGAAAACAGAGGAGCCAGAGGTGTAATTGGAGCAACTTTAAAATCTGTAGTAGTGAGAATGTGGACAGAGCAGCAGAAATTGCCGTCCGCACAGCAGGGGAACAGCTGACGTTACTGAACCCCAATAACACGGCAGCAAGTGTTGACTGTGCAGACGGCACTTCCGAGCGCCAACTGGCGGTGTTGGAGCTCAGGGATTACAGTTCAGGTGGTAGAAACATGAACACAACAGGAGACCTGGATACTGTTGCCAACCAATTATTTATTCTGGAAGAGGACTGGCAAACTCATGAGAGATCCAGGCCTTGTTCATTTTGAGAAAAGTAAGCCGGTCAACGTTATCGGAGGATAGTCGCATGCGACGGTCTGTTAGTACACCACATGCGGCACTAAAGACGCGTTCCGATAATACACTAGCAGCAGGGCAAGCTAGCACCTCCAATGCATACTGACTAAGCTCTTGCCATGTATCCAGCTTACAGACCCAAAACTTGAAGGGAGAAGAGCCGTCTGGGAGTACACTAAGAGGGCAAGACAAGTAGTCTGTCACCATCTGACGGAAACGTTGCCTCCTGCTGACTGGAGCCGTCTGTGATGGTGTAGACATTTGTGGCGTCGGGGACACAAAACTTTGCCACATTTCGGCCATACTGGTCTTGCCTTGTGCTGAGACGCTGCTTCTGCTCCCTCTTTGTACAGAGCTTCCTCTACTGCCTCGACGCACTGAGCTGCTTTGTAAAGCACTAGCAGCACTGCTCTCGGTTGGAATGGAGAACATGATGGAATGCACCAGTGCGTCTTGGTACTCCCGCATTTTACGCTCCCGGTTCAACGGAGTTATGAGGCTTTGTAAGTTGTCCCGGTAGTGAGGATCTAGGAGGGTGGACACCCAATAATCAGCCGTGTTGAGAATGTGGGCGATGCGGCGGTCGTTTCTCAGGCACTGCTGCATGAAGTCAACCATGTGCTGCAGACTGCCAACTGGCCAAGAAACTCTGTCCCCTGCTTGAGGTGTGATCTCTGCCTGCTCTGCATCACCCCACCCTCGCTCTAGATACTGACTACTAGAGCATTGTGTACCTCCCTCCTCTGGACAGATGTCTTCCTCATCCATTGACTCCTCCTCATCCTCCTCACAAAGTGTCCCCTGCCTAGGCCTTTGTGATGAACCACGTTGCGCAGACTGTAGAGAAGCAGATGGCATTTGTGACTCCTCATCCTCCACCTCTTCCAAAACCTCATCCCTTAGTGCTTGCAGTGTTTTTTCAAGCAGGCAGATAAGGGGGATAGTCATGCTGACTAGTGCATCATCTGCACTCGCCTTCAGCGTGGAATAATCGAAGGCGCGCAAAACGTGGCAAATGTCCTTCATAGAGGCCCACTCAGTGGTGGTGAAGTGTGAACGGCGCGCACTGCGACTTGTTTGCGCCTGCTGCAGCTGGTACTCCATTACTGCTGCCTGCTGCTCACACAACCTCTCCAACATATGTAACGTTGAATTCCACCTGGTGGGTAGGTCACATATGATGCAATGTTCCGGAAGACGTAATCGGCGCTGCAGAGCTGCAATGCGTGATCTTACGTTGCTGGAACGCCGCAAGTGAGCGCACTCTATGCGGACCTTGTGAAGCAGTGCATCAAGATCTGGATAGTCCCTCAAAAAACTCTGCACGACCAAGTTGAGCACATGTGCCAGACATGGGATGTGAGTGAGGTTGCCTAGGCCCAGAGCTGCCACCAGATTTCGGCCATTGTCACACACTACCATGCCTGGATGGAGATTCGCTGGCACAAACCACACGTCGCTCTGCTGCTTGATGGCATTCCAGAGCTCCTGCGCTGTGTGGCTTCAATTCCCCAAATAAATTAATTTTAATACGGCCTGTTGACGTTTGGCCACGGCTGTGCTCATATCAGTCATTATAACAGGTAACCGTTCACGGGTCGATGTGGAGGTAGACCGTGACGGCTCCTGCAGCGCTGATTCAGACGAACTGGAGTATGAGGAGGAGTCAATGTGGACTGGATTCCTGCAATCCTTGGAGTTGGCAGAACACGTACAGCGCCACTCTCAAGATCTGTACCCGGCTCCACAACATTTACCCAATGGGCAGTGAGGGAAAGGTATCGTCCCTGTCCATGCTTACTGGTCCACGCATCGGTGGTCAGGTGGACCTTGCTACTGACGGCGTTTTGTAGCGCATGTTTAATTTTTCCCTCCACATGATGTTGCAGGGCAGGGACGGCTTGCCTGCTGAAATAAAAGCGGCTGGGCACGTTGTATTGTGGGACTGCCAATGCCATAAAGTTACGGAATGTGTCAGTCTCCACCAGCCTGAATGATAGCATTTCAAGGGCCAGTAGTTTAGCAATGCCAGCATTCAGAGCCTGTGCTCGGGGGTGGTTTGCCGAGTATGGGCGCCTTTTCTCCCATGCCTGTGCTAACGATGGCTGTAGACTGGCCTGGGAGTGTGAGGATGACTGGGAAAGTGGTGCTGTGGGTGAAATTGCACTGTGTCTCTGTACAACAGTGCCAGAGATTCTTCCATGGCGATCCTGTGAGGAAGCCGAACCAGCTGTGTATGAGCTGGAGTAAGAGGCTACAACACGAGCTGAAGAGGTGGTAGGTGGCGCTGTAGGTTGGCCTAGGTCTTCAGTGTGTTTTTGTAACTCCACCACGTGCTTGGTCCGCACATGTTTCCACATATTTGTGGTATTGAGGTTGCTGACACTTTTCCCTCTTTTCACCTTCTGATTACACAGCTTGCATTTGACAAAGCAAATGTCATCTGCAACTGTGTCAAAAAAGGACCAGGCACTGCAAGTCTTGGGAATGCCCGCTTTGGATTTTGGAAGAGCCATGCTCCTAATGGGTGCCGAAGTGGAGGCTACAGGCAACCAAGTCTGCCCCCTCCCTCTCCCTCCTTTTTGGCTGTTCAGGGAATCTCTTCCTCATAGCTGCTCCCACCACCTTCTTGTCCCTCACGCCATGATGGGTCAAGGACCTCATCATCTACACCTCCCTCTTCAAACAACTACTTCTCCTGGGTAGTCTCGACAGCACAGTACGCACCAGAAAGTGGCACCTGAGTCTTATCATCAGATGCGTACTGAGGTGTGCTGCTGACCATAGGCACTGGCCCACCCGCCTCTTCAGATTCAGAGAGACAAAACGGTTGCGCATCACTGCATACTACCTCTTCTTCAAATTCTCGAATTCTGCTTGGCTGGCCCCCTCTTTCCAAGCCAAGAGATTCAGTGAACAGAAGTAGAGATGGCTCCTGTCCAGGGCTCTCTGACTGCCTGGGCAATTTGGCAGGTGATGAAGAGACAGATGGGTGCTCTTCAGTGCTCTGGACCTGAGAGGATCTGGAACTAATTGAAGTCGATGTGTTAGCTGCCATCCATCTGACAACGTCTTCAATTTGGTCCTCCCGCAGCAGTGGGGTACGGCTAGCTCCTACAAAGCTGCGCATAAAGGACTGTTCCCTGGTAAAACTGGGGGATGCTGAGTCACTGGTGCCCGCAGCAGGCACAGAATCCCCACGTCCTCTCCCTGCAGGCACAGAATCCTCACGTCCTCTCCCTGCAGAAACTCCACGCCCACGCCCACGACCACATGCCTTACTCCCTGCCTTCTTCATCTTGGTAGACTGATAAAGATAGGCAGAAAAGTACTAAGGGCTTAGTGTGCTTATTCCTGAACAGCTGCTAACAGGTATAAGAAACACTAATTTTATAAAGTGTGGACTAGACTTTAATATGAGCTAATGTGGCCTACACAACTGTAAAGTGGAGTGTTTGGTGAACTTTATTTAGGTTTTTTTTGTCACAAAAAGACACTGGATGTGCCTAAAGATGTAATACTGATAGTATCACAAACTTTTTGTAGCTATTACAATGTAGGAAGGTAACCTACAATGCAATAGATGAGGCTACAAAAAATAGGCTAATACTAATCTGGCTGGGGCTGCAGGGCCCAATGCTGCAGAAAGGCTCCTCTAACTACTCCTATATAGTGTGTTTGGAACCAATTTAGCTGAATACGGATGGAACCACCACACTAATAGGAGATATCAGGAAAAATTATGAATTGGCAAAAAAGGACAATGTATGAGGCAGTGAGATACACTGATTGCACTACAACCAGACGGGGTTGAAGCACACACTACAGGGTGAGCTGCACTCAGACACACAGACCTTGCAGACAGCGGTGAACAGTACAGATGCAGAGCACTGTGCACTAGCGCTGCAAGACCAAAAAAATTTCTCTATCTACTCCTATATAGTGTGTTTGGAACCAATTTAGCTGAATACGGATGGAAACACCAGACTAATAGGAGATATCAGGAAAAATTATGAATTGGCAAAAAAGGACAATGTATGAGGCAGTGACACACACTGAGTGCACTACAGCCAGACGTGGTTGAAGCACACACTACAGGGTGAGCTGCACTCACACACACAGACCTTGCAGAAAGCGGTGAACAGCACAGAGAACTGTGCACCAGCGCTGCAAGGCACAGCGATTTATAAAGTAGCTTGGGTAAAGCAGAATAGACCAAATAGGTAGCTAAAACTGTCCCTCAGAACAATAGCGTCCTATCCCTAACTGAATTCACAGCAGAGTGAGCTCAAAATGGCGGCGGCGGCTTTTATAGTGCATCATGACATCATTTCAGCAGCCAATCACAGCCATGCCATTAGTTAAGATGCCTACATGCCTAACAGGATGTGCCCACACTTCTTAGGATCCTCATTGGCTGAATAAAATGAAAATGGCTCATTGCATTATGGGAACTTCCGATTCCGGTATACGATATTGCAAAAGTATCGGAATTAAGTATCGGAATTCCGATACCGCGAATATCGGCTGATACCCGATATTTCAGTATCGGAATGCTCAACACTACCCGCGATACTTGGTGCATACCCGAGTACCCGATGCAAACTCAAGTAGCGAGCACTTGCACTCAAGATTAATGACAACTTATTCAATATGATGAACTAATGTTATCAAATTCTGTGTCGTACCTCTGGGTTCAAAATGTTCACTATACCCCTTGATATAATCCTTGAGGGGTGTAGTTTCCAAAATGGAGTCAGTTGGACGGCTTCCCACTGTTTAGGCACATCAGGGACTCTCCAAACGCAACATGTGGTCCGCTAATTATTCAAGCAAATTTTACATTCAAAAAGTGAAATGGGGCTCCTTCCCTTCCGAACCCAGCCGTGTGCCCAAACAGTGGTTTTCCCCCACATATGGGGTATCGGCTTACTCAGGAGAAATTGCACAATAAATTGCATGGTGCAATTTCTCCTTTTACCCTTATGAAAATGCAAAATTGGTGGCTGAAAAACATTTTTGTTGGAAAAATGTGAAAATTTTATTTTTACGGCTCAATGTTATAAACTTCTGTGAAGCACCTGGGGGTTCAGGGTGCTCACCACACATCTAAATAAGTTCCCTGGGGGGTCTAGTTTCCAAAATGAGGTTACTTGTGGGGTGTTTCCACTGTTTAGGCACATCAGGGGCTCTCCAAACGCAACATGACGTCGGCTAATTATTCAAGCAAATTTTACATTCAAAAAGTCAAATGGCGCTCCTTCCCTTCCGAACCCTGCCGTGCGCCCAAACAGTAGTTTTCCCCCACATATGGGGCATCGGCTCACTCAGGAGAAATTGCACAACAAATTGCATGGTGCAATTTCTCTTGTTACCCTTATGAAGATGCAAAATTGGGGGCTGAAAAACATTTTTGTGGGAAAAATGTAAAAATTTAATTTTTACGGCTCAATGTTATAAACTTCTGTGAAACACCTTGGGGTTCAAGGTGCTCACCACACATCTATATGAGTTTCCTGGGGGGTCTAGTTTCCAAAATGGGGTCACTTGTGGGGGGTTTCCACTGTTTAGGCACATCAGACGCTCCCCAAGCGCAACATGGCGTCCGCTAATTATTCAAGCAAATTTTACATTCAAAAAGTTAAATGGCACTCCTTTCCTTTTGAATCCTGCCGTGTGACCAAACAGTGTTTTTTTACCCCACATATGGGGTATCAGCGTGCTCAGGAGGAATTGCACAACACATTTTAGGGTTCATTTTTTAATGATACCCTTGCAAATATAAAAAAATTGGGGTCTAAAGTAACATTTTTGTGAAAAATATTTAAATGTTAATTTTTTCTTCCACATTCCAAAAATTCCTGTGAAGCACCTGAAGGGTTAATGAACTTTTTGAATGTGGTTTTGAGCACCTTGAGGGGTGAAGTATTTAGAATTGTATCAATTTTGGCTATTTTGTGTCATAAAGGCTCCTAAAAGTCGCTTCAAATGTGATGTGATCCCTAAAAAAATGGTTTTGTAAATTTTGTTGGAAAAATGAGAAATCGCTGGTCAACTTTTAACCCTTACAACTTCCTAACAAAAAAAATTTTGGTTCCAAAATTGTGCTGATATAAAGTAGACATGTGGGAAATGTTATTTATTAACCATTTTGTGTGACATATCTCTCCGATTTAAGGGCATGGAAATTCAAAATTTGAAAATTGCGAAATTTTTGCCAAATTTCCATTTTTTTCACAAATAAACGCAAGTGATATTGAAGAAATTTTACCACTATCATGAAGTACAATATGTCACGAAAGAACATTCTCAGAATCAGGAGGATCCATTGAAGCGTTCCAGAGTAATTACCTCAAAAACTGACCAGTGGTCAAAATTGTAAAAATTGGCCTGGTCATTAATGTGCAAACCACCCTCTCGGCCAAAGAGGTTAATAGTGATGAGCGACACTCGATCGTGCATCGGGGTGCTCGGGTACGCATTGAGTATCACGGGAGCTTGAACGCCATAACTCCACCCAGCATGTTTCGCGGCTGTTAGGCATCCAATAAACATGCGGGGATTGCCTGCCATACATACTAATGCCGTAGCCATGTTGGTTTTTATGCACTCATAGACTTGAATAGTCTATGCTGTGATTTTTTCACATGCAGATTTGGTCCAAGACAAAAGTCGCTCATCTGCACTGCCCCATTGCATAACATTGGTCCCAGTGCTGTCTGTATATGGTCCTCTTTTTTTACAGACAGAACACGGACCAAGAATACAGCCATGTGAGAGAGCCCATTCAATTAGTATTTTATCATTCTGCCTAGAAAATTGTAAGATAAAAGTTCATTATACCAAATCTACAGTGGGTGCTGAAAGTATTCAGACCCCTTTACATTTTTCACTCTTTGTTTTATTGCAGCCATTTGGTAAATTCTAAAAAGTTCATTTTTTTTCTCATAAAAGTACACTCTGCACCCTATCTTGACTGAAAAAAAAACAGAAATGTAGAAATTTTTGCCAATTTATTGAAAAAGAAAAACTTAAATATCACATGGTCATAAGTATTCAGACCCTTTGCTCAGTGTTGAGTAGAAGCACCCTTTTGAGCTAGTACAGCAATGAGTCTTCTTGGGAATGATGCAACAAGTTTTTCACACCTGGATTTGGGATTCTCTGCCATTCTTCCTTGCAGATCCTCTCCAGTTCCGGTTGGATGATGAACGTTGATGGACAGCCATTTTCAGGTCTCTCCAGAGATGCTCAATTGGGTATAGGTCAGGGCTCTGGCTGAGCCAGTCAAGAATGGTCATAGAGTTGTTCTAAAGCCACTCCTTTGTTATTTCACCTGTGTGCTTAGAGTCATTGTCTTGTTGGAAGGTGAACCTTCGGCCAAGTCTGAGGTCCAGAGCACTCTGGAAGAGGTTTTCATCCAGGATATCTCTGTACTTGGCCGCATTCATGCTTCCTTCAATTGCAACCGGTAGTCCAGTCCCTGCAGCTGAAAAACACCCCCATAGCATGATGCTGCCACCACCATGTTTCACTGTTGGGATTGTATTGGGCAGGTGATGAGCAGTGCCTAGTTTTCTCCACACATACCGCTTAGAGTTATCACCAAAAAGTTCTATCTTTGTCTCATCAGACCAGAGAATCTTATTTCTCATAGTCTGGGAGTCCTTCATGTGTTTTTGAGCAAACTCTATGTGGGCTTTCATATGTCTTGCACTGAGGAGAGGCTTCCATTGGGCCACTCTGCCATAAAGACCCGACTGGTGGATGGCTGCAGTGATAGTTGACTTTGTGGAGCTTTCTCCCATCTCCCTACTGCATCTCTAGTTCTCAGCCACAGTGATCTCGGGGTTCTTCTTTATCTCTCTCACCAATGCTCTTCTCCCAAAATTGCTCAGTTTGGCTGGGCAGCCAGGTCTAGGAAGACTTCTGGTGGTCCCAAACTTCTTCCATTTAAGGATTATGGAGGCCACTGTGCTCTTAGGAACATCAAGTAATGCAGAAAATCTTTTGTAACCTTAGCCAGATCTGTACCTTGCCACAATTCTGTCTCTGAGCTCCTTGGACAGTTCCTTTGAGCTCATGATTCTCATTTGGTCTGACAAGCACTGTGAGCTGTGAGTCTTATATAGACAGTGTAATGCACACACCCGGAATGACTGGTGTGTGCGAGATTAGTGAATCTACTGTGCCATGAACAGGAGAGTGCTTGGAGGGGCGTAACTAAGTATCTGCCCGATCCGACCAAGGTCGCATGACGGCATACGATGCCAGTGCACCAGGGAGGAACCGAGCAGAGGGCGCAGGTGCCACTCCAGGTCAGACCCCGGACATGGCTGTTGACCCACACCGGGGAATACAGGAAAAGACAGGCTAGAGTACAGGCTGGGTAGGGTCCAGTACAGACTGGGAGACGGGTCCAGAGCCGCAGATGCGGTAATCAAGCAGAGTAAAGCGAAACCGCAGGTGCGGTAGACAAGGCCGAGCAGAGCAAAACCGCAGACGCGATGGACAAGGCCGAGCAGAGCAAAACCGCAGACGCGGTGGACAAGGCCGAGCAGAGCAAAACCGCAGATGCGGTGGACAAGGCCGAGCAGAGCAAAACCGCAGACGCGGTGGACAAGGCTGAGCAGAGCAAAACCGCAGACGCGGTGGACAAGGCTGAGCAGAGAAAAACCACAGACGCGGTGGACAGGGCTGAGCAGAGCGAAACCGCAGATGTGGTAGACAAGGCTGAGCAGAGCGAAACCGCAGACGCGGTAGACAAGGCTGAGCAGAGCGAAACCGCAGACGCGGTAGACAAGGCTGAGCAGAGCGAAACCGCAGACGCGGTAGACAAGTCTGAGCAGAGCGAAACCGCAGACGCGGTAGACAAGGCTGAGCAGAGCGATACCGCAGACGCGGTAGACAAGGCTGAGCAGAGCGAAACCGCAGACGCGGTAGACAAGGCTGAGCAGAGCGCAACCGCAGACGCGGTAGACAAGTCGGAGCAGAGCGAAACCGCAGACGCGGTAGACACGTCTGAGCAGAGCGAAACCGCAGACGCGGTAGACAAGGCTGAGCAGAGCGAAACCGCAGATGCGGTAGAGAAGGCTGAGCAGAGCAAAACCACGGACGTGGTGGACAAGGCTGAGCAGAGCAAAACCGCAGACGCGGTGGACAAGGCCGAGCAGATCAAAACCGCAGACGCGGTGGACAAGGCTGAGCAGAGCAAAACCGCAGACGCGGTGGACAAGGTTGAGCAGAGCAAAACCACAGACGCAGTGGACAGGGCTGAGCAGAGCAAAACCGCAAGTGCGGTGGACAAGGCTGAGTAGGCAGGAACCGCCGAAGCGGTAAGTAGGACAGGACAGAGAAAAATCACCGAAGCGGTAAGCAAAGACAAAGCAAAGGGGACAGGGCTCTGTTCACATGGAACAGACTGTAAAAGAAAGGCAGAACCAGATACACACAAGTTACTTGCAAAGAAGTAGCGAAAGGACTCCAACTCACAAACGGAAGTACAATGACAATGAGTAGAAGTTAGGTGCAGGTTCAGACTCTACAGAAAAAGGAGCAAACGGACATAAAGACAAAACAGGTAAGAAACTAGGAGACAGTTCAGACAAGAACAGTTACTGCAACAAAATGCAGGAACGAGCCTAGGTAAAGCCAAGTGCTGGTTCAGACACTGCAGAAAAAGGGAGCAAACCGACATAAAGACAAAACAGGTAAGAAACTAGGAGACAGTTCAGACAAGAACCGTTACTGCAATAAATACAGGAGCGAGTCTGGGTATGCGGCCCCCAGAGGGCGAGACGAACAGGCTAGGAGCATGTTCAGACAGGCCTGGAAATACAGCCTCCAGGAAGGCAGACAGACAGCTGGATAGAGTGCACAGACAGGACACAGTTCAGACACGGGAACTGATACCGTAAGGCAGGAAACATAGACAGGACCTGGCACATCAGTGACAAGAAGCCAACTGACAGAACAAGATGCTCAGGCATGGATTCCAAGGAGGAGCTTGTTTAAATACCAGGTGACAGACAGCAATAGGCTGAGGACGCATTAGGGGGGTGTCTGCAGCAGCTACAAGAAACAGGAAGTTCAGCGGGCGTTGCCCTAAGCAGCCAGAGCAGAGCAAAGCAGACAGTATGGAAAGAAGCCAGAATGGCAGTCTGGACTGGAAATCAAGTGCGCGCTCTTGCACAGTGGGAGATGGACAACTATGTAAGGACGCCGCCAGGTATGTTACAGACAGGTGTGTGCCTTTCCAAATCAAGTCCTATCAGTTTAATTAAACACAGCTGGACTCCAATGAAGGAGTAGAACCATCTCAAGGAGGATCACAAAGAAATGGACTGCATGTGACTTAAATATGAGTGTCTGAGCAAAGGGTCTGAATACTTATGACCATGTGATATTTCAGTTTTTCTTTTTTAATAAATTTGCAAAAATGTCTACATTTCTGTTTTTTTCAGTCAAGATGGGATGCAGAGTGTACTTTAATAAGCAAACAAAATGAACTTTTTAGAATTTACCAAATGGTTGCAATGAAACAAAGAGTGAAGAATTTTAAAGGGGTCTAAATACTTTCCGTACCCACTGTATTGGTCAACTAGTGATACGGTAAGTTTAAAGGGGTATTTCTAATACAGATGTATATGGCCAGGGCCCAACTGGGGCTGAAATTCAGCCATGGTATTTGAGAGCACTCAGGCCCACTTATTGTGCAGTTAAAGCACTCCTCCAGCTTTTTTTTTTTCGGCGCTAGAGTGGTGCTACTATTCTAAGGTCCTATATCGTAGTATCATACTTACCCGCTGCTGTTTTCACCTTTTATCAGCGCTGCTTCTGTTCCCCGATGCCATTTTGTGGCAGCAACTTCTGACTGACCGGGAGTCAGAGGTAACAGTCACAAGCTCTCAATGTAAGTCTATGAGAGCCAGAATGAGGCTCTTATAGACTTACATTGAAAAGTGACCTTTATTCCCCCCAGCCCTGCTCTTTCAGTCATAGGGGTGGTGCTGGCATGGTTATAGTCACTTCTCTTTGCATAGTGAGTGGCACTGGCTGACAAATGACTCCAATTAAATGGGCACTATTGGTGCTAATACCAATCATGGCCTTCGCAGCAGGGTGTCAGCTATGATATAAGTGTAGGACCCATGTCTATTGGACATTTGCAGCATTAAATGTCTAAGACAGGAAAAATGAAGCAAAGCTCAGCAAGGTTCTGCTCTTTTTATTCCAGGTACCTATGTACAGTTGAAACTTTAAGTTTACATACACTATATAAAAGGACACATATGCATGTTTTTCTCAATATCTGACATGAAATCATAATCAACCTTTCCCGTTTTGGGTCACTTAGGATTACCATAACTTTTAATATTTGCCAAATGCCAGAATAATGAGAGAGAGAGAATATTTTAAGGCATTTTTATTACTTACTTCAAAGTCAAAAGTTTACATACACTAAGATTACTATGCCTTTAAACAATTCTGGATTGTCCATATGATGAGGTCATGTGTTTGGAAACTTGTTTTTTGGAAACATCTGAGTTAATTAGAGACACACCTGTGGATGTATGTTGATGCACACCAGAAACACACTGCTTCTTTGTGTAGCATCATGGGAAACTCTAAAGAAATCAGCCAGGATATCAGGAAGAGAATTGTGGACTTGCACAGGTCTGGTTCATCCAAATTCCCAACCACAGAATGGCCACATACAAACACAAATAACATTACCAACTCCCAACAGAGTATATTGAAATTATGTTTTTTTTCTAAGTCATCTCACGTAACTCCTCTCTGGAAATTTTGAAAAAAAAGAGGAAAGGTAGCACACCGATATTTTAAGAAGGATACATGGTAGCAATCTTGTTATGCTATGTAGAGAGATTTGGGAAAACTACACTTATCTGGATGGCAGTGACATGGGGACTGGTTAAATGCCCTTGAACCAATTAAGAAGGGCAAACGTGCAACACTTAAAGTTCACAAATCAGCTGAGTGGAGCTCGGAAAAAGATAGGAAAATACGATACAGACCCCTCTATCACACTGTCAAAACAATCTCTCTGATGGATTCTCAGTTAAGTCATTCTGCACCCAATAATAGGCAGTGCAATTCAGAGGCTGTACAAAGCAAAAGATGCAACATTTTTAATGGAGCACGAAAATGATTTTTATCTCCAATTACATGCATTTAATTAAAAAAATAAATAGCTAAAATTGTCCCCAAAGGTGGATAATCCCTTTAAGACATCAAAAGTTCGAACAGCTCAGTGTCTGCTTACAATTGATGCTTTTCAGGATTGAATATTGGTCTCCCAAATGTATGCTGGGCGACCAACCATACACACATTTCAAAATGTGGCAATTCAGTAGTTAAATCCATTCTTGTTAAAGAACGAAATGGCAAAAAATGCTATGACTGAGTTCTGATTATTCTGTAACAAACATGAAATGTCCCAGCCTTGTATAGTTTCTTTATTACTGACTAGATGAAGATCTGTCGCTTCATCTGTTCAATCTTCATTGAATTCTGCTTTTATTTCGCAACCTTTTCTAGCATATTTATTTGAGTCTCCAAAAAGCCATCTGTGCAATATTTAACACTGGTTTTATATGCTCTATCTACATCTGCACATTTGTACTAAGCCACATTGATGAATTATACCTGGATATTCTCATCCACATTTACATCTAATTCTCTGTCACTTGATTAATAGGTTAATTTGAGGATTCAAGCTGAAGGAGAACTGAAGTGACCCCAGAAAATGTCACCACGTGAAGCAGCAAACTTCTCAAGAGGTAAAAGGTCATCATGGGAAATGAGATTTTTTTTTTCTGTTTCTCCGCTCATTCTCTAGTAGACGAAAGTTTAGAATAACTAAATCCCTCTGCATTTGACTGTATCACTTCTGTGTACAACCTCTGAATTCCAGTGTATAGATCTCTTTGTGCATGAGATCTTATTGTATCTCATTACAAACAAGTAAAAACAATTAAAAATACACAAATGGAGAAGTTCTGACCAAAAGTATTGTTATGGAAGTCTTTCAAGGAAACCAATGTCAAAGAAAAGGGGGGAAGGTCCCCTCACAAAATATACTTGTAGATTGTGAGCCCGCACGGGCGGGGTCCTCTCTCTTCCTGTACCAGTCGCTGATTTGTATTGTTCAAGATTATTGTAATTGTTTTTGCTATGTATACCCCTTTTTCACATGTAAAGGGCCATGGAATAAATGGCGCTATAATAATAATAAATAATAATAATAATACTCTCTGCTTGTCTAACAATAATTATCCAGGAACCAGGGCACAAGACATCCTCCTTTAAGTAACTTTATTGGTAGAAAAAATTCTCAACATTTCGGCCACGTAGGGCCTTTATCATGCCATGAAAAATAATTAGATCCACAACATAAGTAAAATCTAGGAATAATTCAATGTTCAGTGAGTATCAGAAAAATACAATGAGCAGAGCAGTATTTCAGTTATGGTAGCTACATTTCTGAAGAATTGATTTACTCCAGCAGCGCATTACACCAAAGTGATCATCCAACTGGATCCAGAAGAGCAGGGAAGGAATTGGGCTAATTGATAGACATAATACCAATATTAGGGGTTTCTCTTAGTTATCCATGCGGGTCGAATAGTCCTCACTCGTGTCACTTGTATTACCAGCTTCCTTGACACTTTGAAGCGCACTTCAGGCTGGGACGTTCCTGCACATGTGCAGGAACATAACGTACCTGGTCACAAAGGGAAGTCTCGACTTAGAGTGTAGATGCCCTTAGTTCAGCACACGGCAGCAGTAAGAAGAGGTGGAGAAGACCTAAGGGGGACAGTCAGCAGCGAAGGTGAGATGTGAGGTGAGTATTGGTTGCTTTTTTTTTGTTTTTTTTACATTTTATGTTCATCATGAACTAGGGTCTCTCCAGATTATTCCCTCAATGTATCCCTCCAGGGCCCCTAAGACTTTTTGTAAATACCTTTCGCAGCAGATAATGCCTGTGAGCGGCGCTATCGGTGGCCGCTCACAGGAATCACGTGACCCCGCGCTGTCACAACAGGTGAGGCGTGACTCAGCGCTAGGGTCCCTGTGGTGGCTGCTAGGTTGTGGACGGGGTTACCCCCTGCGTCACACCCAGCATCCACCGCGCACTTTCCCAATGAATGGGGAGAGGCAGAGCACGCGGTGGATTCCGGGTGTGACGCTGGGTAATCCCGCCCACAGTCTGGCATCCACCGTGGAACCAGGAAGACTAAAACCCCCGGCTGCTGCCAGCACTTGTCGTGACATCAGCGGATGTCAGAGCCGGCTGCATTATCTGCAACGGAAGGTATTTACAAAAAGTCTTAGGGGCCCAAGGGGGATACATGGGGGGGGGTAATCTAAAGTAGTGGACAACCCCTTTAAGGGATATTTGATGCAAAGAAAATAAATCCACAGCAAATCAGATTTCCAGGTAAAATCTGGCAGATTTGGAAGAATCCTGGCAGATCATCTCATCTCTAGTCCTGACCCCTCCCGACTGCTCTATTATTGTGCAATAAAGGCATTGTCAAGCCAATTTAAAATAAGCCCCTTTAAGGCCATGTTGAGACTTTTGAAATGCAGAGATGAAAAAAAAATAATCCACACCATTTAGCACTACATTTACGGGGTGTCATATATCTCATGTCATCTGTAAAAGAAACAATATGCTGCCTAAATGGGTAAAAATGTAACTTAAATATCTTCAAAAGGGAAAAATTGGAATTATTGACCACATTTAATTATTTGTTAACTGTAGGGATTGAATTATTGAACTACAAAAGAAAAGTTATTACCGGTATGTTTAAGTCAATACGATGGAATCTTGCTAAACTAAGAACATGTACTGTATGGTTCAAAAGTATAGAAAAGTGTAAGTAGTTCTAACAATTTAAGGACATAATTGAAAGTTTCACTTTTTTAGTTTATATAGTATGTAATATTTGTTTTGAAGCAAATTCCTCATATTATATATTTTCATAGTCTCATATACGAGCGGAAAAATGGGTTCTGTAACAATATCACGATAAATGCACGATGATACATATTCAGGCTGGAGGGGTAATATAGCACCCATTGAAATAACACAAATACCAGAATAACTTTACCAACAAACAGCAAACAATCTCAAACCCCTGTGGATTCAATTTACTAAGAATAGATTTTTTCATTTTATCCTTCCACTCTAGAATGACTGAATAAACTTTATTGACACCAGAGAACGGCTTGTACATTTGCCTGCTGATTAAAAAAATAAAGTCTGAAAATGAAAGCAATGTTGTAAGATATAGTGATTGTAGTAATACAACGTTGAATGTTAACACAATTATCAATTTTTTCCTTCTAGTGTAATTTTTGTATTATTTGTTCTATAAGTAATGAAGTCTATGGGGTTCAGTCAAGAGAAGCATGGCACAATAATATAATCCAGTTGTTTCTACACACAGAGTTTACAATACAGTAAATTGTGTCTTGATATATAATATAGATGTATAAACCATTGTAAAATGTAACAAACAAACAAACTATCTTCCCATGTGCAAAAATGCCGATTAATTTCCCACTTAATTTGTTTCTGCACAAAAATGTGCAATGGCAATTTGCTCCGGTTATTGCATTTTTGCAACAGTTTTTATTTCATGTGTTTATGGCCTAAAGGTGGCCATACACATTTTTTTGAGCAATGGCTATCACTCCTGGATCTCCTATATAATGAATACTAAGCTAGTCGGAATGTTCTTAAGTTTTTAATGTAGAGAGGAGAGAACAAAAGGTTGAGGAGTTTAAGTTTTAATTGCCAAATCTTTCTCTCCCTTGATATTGATATAGAAGGGTTAATTTTTTTTTTCTAAATTCTATATTTTGTATAGTATTAACAAGTCTCAAAGTCTTGTTATGTTTAATATTTTTCTTAAGGTTTCATATTTGGTCTAATATTTTCCTTTCTTATATACAATGCTTTGAGAAACTGTGTGTTATGGGCAGTGCACTGGGAACGGCATGTTAGCTAAAATTCTCATAACATATTTCTGAGAAGGAAGCTGCTGGTGGAACTTTCCAATAGGAACTACATTTCTCTGTAAATGGTATAAGAAAACTGCTCACAGGGGAATAAACAGAATTGTTTATGCTTACAACCGGTGTGCATTATTTTCTCCGAACTCTTGTGACTGAGAGGGCCTAATCTCACAATTTGGTCTAGTTGATGATCTCATGATCTGACTTTTAGTCAGAAGAAATCAGCTACAACAACATCATTTGATGGAGAAGAGTTGGGAAGCCCCCGTACGCATCAGATGGTTGTGCAAATTTTATCTGATGTGCCTTAAAGGAGTTGTCCACGATCTGTGGCAGTTTAACACCCCCACCGATCAGCTGAGATCTGGTCTGACAATTGTCATAAAAGCAAAGTACAGCAGCTCTGTATATTGGCGAACTACAGTAGCAAGGTACATTGCTTACTGGCCTCTGCCAATAGTAATAATAATAATCTTTATTTTTAAATAGCTCTAAAATATTCCACAGCGCTTTACATACATAATCATTGCTGTCCCCATTGGGGCTCACAATCTAAATTCCCTATCAGTATGTTTTTGGAGTGTGGGAGGAAACCGGAGAACCCATGCAAACACAGGAAGAACATACAAACTCCTTGCAGATGTTGTCATTGGTGGGATTTGAACCCAGGACCCCAGTGCTGTAAGGCTGCCATGCTTACCACTGAGCCACTGTGCTCTACTTGGCAGCTTCCACTAAGCATAGGACATGAAAGATCAGGAGAAGGGTGAATATTCATACTCTCTAATAGCAGGAATGGAGGATTGCTGAGCCGCAGTGGAGAAGGGCAGTGGAGAAGGGTAAATTTTCATTTTCCTTTACCAGTGAGCAAATGTGGTAGCTGCAGCAGCTACTGTCTGTGCCCCCCTCTTCCGCCGCCAAGACCCCCCCCACCACTACTATTCACCACCGAAATGTATATACTATATAAAGTGTATAACCCAGTATAAGCCGAGGGGGCTTTTTCAGCCTAAAAAATGTGCTGAAAAAGTTGGCTTTTCACTCGAGTATATATGGTAAATGTTTTTGGAACTGATGGCTTCAAAACTTTATGGTGTTGCAAAGGTGCGGAGAACAAAGAAAATGCATGATGCCTACAGTTAGCCATGGCTGTGGCAGTGCCCTTATGTGGGGCTGCATGAGTGCTGCTGGAATCAGGGAGCTACTTTTCATTAATGGTGTTATGAATTCACAGATAGAAGCTCTATTTTGAAACAAAAGAGAAGTTGCTACCATCACTCTATGCCCTTGGTAGATGTGCACTTTTCCAACATGACAATGATCCAAAACAAACATCTAAGGCTACTGTTGCATTTCTCAAAAAAAAGAACAGGGTGAAAGTGTTGCAGTGGCCAAGTATCTCCTAATCCGAGTTCGTTCTTGAAGAATGGAAAAAGATTGAAGTTGCAATATGTCACTAACTTTTTCATTCCATGCATAGAAGACTTGGTGCTGTCCTTGAGGCTATGTGCCCACGTTGCAGAAATGAAGCAGAAAATTTCTGCTTCAGTTCTGCAAGTCCTCTCCCGGAAAAACGCATGCGGAATTCCGCACGCGTTTATCGCGCGTTTTTCTCGCGTTTATCGCGCGTTTTCCACATGCGGAATTGCCTTGTGTTTTTTATGCATTGGACAAAGGCAATTCCGCTTGCGGAAACGCAAAATTAATTGATATGCTGCGGATTTTTGAACGCAGCATAAACGCTGCGGAAAAATCCGCAGCATGTGCATAGAATTTGCGGAATCCCATTGGGGACCATGGGGTGCGGATTACCAAGCGTTTTACAAGCGTTTCCGCTGCGGACATTCCGCATCAAAAACGCTTGTAATCCGCAACATGGGCACGCAGCCTAAAAATCATGGAGGTTGTAGAAAATACTAGATGTAGAAGTTTTTGATGTTGGGTGTGTTCATTTTTGCATCAACTAATTTGAGAAAAACTGAAGATTTTGTAATGAAAGTTAAATTATTAACTGTACTTTCATGTTGTGGGTTAAAAAATCTATGAAACTCAATCTTGTCAAAATTTTGGAAATTGTTCTTTTGTCCAGTGTGATATTGGTTAAAATCTTACTTTTCACATTCTGTACTCATTTATGCTGAGCACCATACTCATACATATTAATCACACTCTGGAAGTGAAGTATTAGATGTACTATCTTGCTGATAATACAAATGTCAATAATCAATAATTGTGTTTTGTTCTCTATTCTTCTTGCATGTCCCATTTAGAAAGCAGGACAGCAAATAATCACTCATATCTGTTTTTTATTGGCAAAATTAACTCAATAGCAGGAGCAGTGCAAAAAAGTAGCAGCTGCAGTGAGAGCCAAGGCAGGAGTCTTGGCACGTGCCGCTGAGTACTTGATATTCATTAGTTGTTAGCTAACCCTGCCCACCCTTAAAGGGAAATTCCCATCTCTAAGATCATATCCCAATATGTAGTAGGTGTAATAATAATAATATTAGCAAATAACTAAAATTATAAATTTAGTATAGCTTTTCTGATTCGCTATGCAACTTACCCGATGTGCAGGGCAGTGGAGTAGCTTAGATGTCCATACAGTTTTGACGCCATCTGGTCTCTATTTTTATGAACCACAAAAGGGCCATCAAGAGGTTAAAAATGTAAAAAATTCCTTATACTCACCTCTCCAGCCTTTATTCACCCCTACCTGTCTGGTCTTCAATCCGTCTTCTGATTTCCTGCCAATCTTGCCGGAATCCCTGGCCCTCTCATGGGATTTCTGGCTTTCATGAGGCCTGAGAGGGTTCTGCGAATGTGCACTGAAGGTCACAACACATTTTGAAGCCATGATGCCATGACCTTCCATGCGCTAGGGCAGAACTCTCCCAGGCCTCATGAAAGACTGAAGTGGATTCCAGCCTGAGGAGCCATGTGGAGGATCAGACGATGTAGCGAGGACTAGATGAGTAAAAATGAGTAACAGAGGGGTCGGAGATGTGAGTGGTAAGGTAAGTGTGAAGAGTTTTTTATATTTTAAATTTTATGTTATTATGCTCTGATGTGTGGCGAGAGACCATAAACCATATAAAGGAAGATTACATTTCTGTAGAGTACCTTCTATGCAAATTGAATTTTCTCAGAAAAAACACATGAACAAGCGACTTAGAATTTTGTCTGATCCGCTCATCTCTAGACATGACTAGTGATGAGCGAGCACTAAAATGCTTGGGTACTTGTTGCTCGGGTCAAGCAAATTGGAATACTCGGGTGCTCGACCCGAGCAACGAGCCCAATGTAAGTCTATGGGAAACTCGAGCATTTTTCAGGCGGCTCCCCTCGGCGGTCTGCAGAGGGTCTAGAAATTGCCCAAATCGATGGGAACAGTGCTCAAGTGACATGGGAACAGCATGGGGAAGACCCCTGGAAGCATTTCTGACTCCCAGGTCACTGCTGTCAACAACATTGTCAGAGTATTACCACACTTTTATGGACTCACAATAAAACATACAAAAACTAAACCAAAATGGATTTTCCTGGGAAATATGTTAAGGAACATCCTTTCCAGGGTAATGACTTGTATATAAGGCAAAATAAATAAGCAAAAACAAAAACACTCCTCCACACCTTGGGCTATGTTGACACGTAGTGTTTTTGATGCGTTTTTGCACTTTTGCATTGCTTTCAACCAAGACAAATGCATTCACTGGGAAATGTCATTTTAACATTTTACAACCTTATCTGGCCATGTGGTGTGTGACACATCATCAGACACATGCATACAGTGCTGAAAAGACATGGGAACAGCATGGGGAAGACCTCTGGAAGCATCTCTGACTCCCTGGTCACTGCCTAAAAGTGTGCCCATCATAAGTGATCCCTGGCGCACGTGAAGATGCCTCCCGCCATGCACCTGTCATTGCAAACTTGCAACATTCACCATCCTCGTCCTTGTCCCAGTGCAGCGTTCAGTTGTCCCGACTCCCTACCCCATTCCTTGGAATGCAAGCGCAAGTATTGCAGCAAGCCACCCACCCACAGGCTGCAATACTATACTGCCAAATTTTTGACAGCTGCTTGCACTTGAAATGTGGCCTTTTAGGCTCATGGAGGCGGAAGCTGTCCACAATCTTATGGCGGTGGCGACTGGGTATCCATACTCGGTCCCCAGGCGCCACTATTTGTCCCGGTGTTGTCTCCGCTTTCCACAAGCACGGGTCCCACAAGATTACCCGTGCCCTCCCCAGTGCACTTACTGGGAAGGACCGCCTAACCACAAACACGTGGACAAGTGAATGCGGCTAGGGCTTGTAAGGAGCCAGTCCACAGCTTTTTTTGCTGAGTTGTATTTCACCACAGCCATATTCTTTAGCTTGGTGAAAGGACTTGGGAAACCATATCTACCCAGCTGTCATTTCTCCCAGGAAGTCCTCTAAAGCTTCTTTCACTTGAAGTGTGGCCTTTTAGGCTCGTGGAGGCGGAAGCTTTTCATAACCTCATGCCGGCGCCTGGGTGTCCATACTCGGTCCCCAGCCGCCACTATTCTCCCGGTATCGTCTCCACCTTCCACAAACACAGGTCCCGAAACATTACCCGTGCCCTCCCCATTGCACTTACTGGGAAGGACCACCTAACCACAAACACATGGTCAAGTAAATGTGGCCAGGGACGGTACGGAGCCAGTCCACAGCTTTTTTTGCTGAGTTGTATTTCACCACAGCCATATTCTTTAGCTTGATGAAAGGACTTGAGAAACCATATCTACCCAGCTGCCATTTCTCCCAGGAAGTCCTCTAATTCAGCTTGTTGCAGAAGCAATGGCAGCCCGTCCAACATCAACTCGCATTTGTCGGTGGTGCTTTCACACACAAACATCTTTCTTTGCGCATTTAATTTCATGACTACAGAGATGGGCAATGGCCTGCTCTGCAATGCGGTTTGAGAAATAACATGCATAAGCACGTCCGATCCACATTAAAAAAGCAGCCATAGAGTGTGCGGGAACCTTCCCCCACACTTTTCTTAGCCAGGGCTGCTTCTTGGCAGGGTTGGATGGACCCACCAGAAAACCGGAGACTCCTCTAGTGGGCCCTGGCTTCTCCTTCAGGAGAGTTCATAGTGCTGAGGTGAGGCCGTGATGATGATAGAGGCCACCATTTGCTTAGTTTTCTATTACTTGGAATGCAAGAGCAAATATGCCGCAAGCAACCCACCCACCCACAGGCCGCAATTCTAAACTGCCAGATTTCTGGGCAGCTGCTTGCATTTTAAATGTGGCCTTTTAGGCTCATGGAGGCAGAAGCTTTTCACAACCTCATGCCTCATGTCCATAATCGGTCATCAGCCGTCACTATTTCTCCTGGTGTTGTCCCTGCCTTCTACAAGCGCGAGTCCCTGAACATTACTGCTGGCTCTTTTCAGTGGGAATTTGCTTGCCTCCTAACAGCCTGGAATATTTACAGTAAACTATGGTACGACGCCATGGTATTAGCACTGCCCCCAGTACCAGTAGTGAAGCCATACCCAATTTCCTTCTCAGGAATTTTATTTGGTAGACTGAGTGGCTGCCCAAATAAATTAGTTTCTCACAAAGGAGCTGAAGATAGAGTGGCAGTAGGTGCAAGTTTCTCCAGCATGTTAGATATTAGAGGGTGAACGGCAGAACATTGGATCAGTGGTTAGCACTGAAGCCTTGCAGCTCTGGGATCCTGGGTTCAAATCCCAGCAAGGACAACATCTGCAAGGACTTTGTATGTTCTCCCCGTGTTTGCTTGGGTTTCCACCTCAGTAGAACCTTCCCACACACTTTTCTTAGCCAGGACTGCTTCTCGGCAGGGTTGAACGGTCCGGTCCCACCAGAGAATCCTGGCTTCTACATCAGGAGAGTTCATGATAGCGCTAACTTTGCAGCTGCTATGGGGCTCTTGAGCGGGGAGAAAGGTGAGCCCTCAGAATCAAATCCTCTGGTGGGTACAATGTTTTTCAATCTGAAACAGCTTCTCAGTGGGAGTTGTATTTCACCACAGCCATATTATTTAACTCGGTGAAAGGACTGGCATAGAGGGAAAGCGTATCTACTCCGACTGTCATTTCTCACACGCGACCATGCTTGGCTGTATTTTCAGCGGTGAGAGACACAGATCAGGCTGCTGTGTTATAGCTTTCAACAACTCTGCAGCGCTGGGCGGTTTGTCACCTAAGCATTAAGCATGTTATCTTCAGCACAGACTGTTGCCGCTTGGTCAAGGCAGTGCTGCAGTGCTGTCAGCTTGTGACTGATGTGGTCATTTCGGAGATGGAGGAGGAGGTGCAGGAGCTGAACAATGTGATTACATTGAGGTTACATTGGCGACTCTGTTTTTTATACTAAAGAAAGATCCTGCTGTTTTTTTTAACGTTATTTTTTAACACAAATGCATTCACCAGGAAATGTTATTTTAACATTTTACAACCTTATCTGGTAATGTGGTGTGTGACACATCATCAGACACATTCTGTTTCATTTATAATGGAGGAACTCTGAAAGTCACAAAGCCTATTTTTATAGGACCATCAGGTGACCCTTACTAATTCTTAAAAGGCCAGAAGTTGGCCCTTGCTATTGTTAGAGAGTCATCAGCCGGCTATGCTTTGTTGTTCCCATTATTAACGAGTGGGTCTCCTATAGTGTTATTGCGCATGCAGTGACTGCAAGGCTGCCAAAAATTCGGACGGAAACCTTTGAAGAGACATAGAGGAGGGTCTCAGTAAAAAAAATGTTCCCATTATAAAGGAGCGGGTCTCCTATAGTGGTAATGCCCATGCTGTGACTTCAAGGGCTGCCAAAATTTGGGAAAAACCCCACTAAGAATTTAAAGACACATAGAGCAGGGCCACAATAACGAGTACGACATGTTCCTACTAGAAAGGTGAGGGTCTGCTATACAGTTATAGGGTATGCAGTGAGTCCAACGGCTGACCAAATTTAGGAAAAACACCACTATGAATTTAAAGACACATAGAGCAGGGCCACAGTAACGACAAATTCCCATTAGAAAGGAGAGAGTCTGCTATACAGTTATAGGGTATGCAGTGAGTCCAATGGCTGACCAAATTTAGGAAAAACCCCACTAAGAATTTGAACACACAGAGAGCAGTGCCACAGTAACAAGTATAACATGTTCCCATTAGAAAGGAGAGGGTCTGCTATACAGATATAGGGTATGCAGTGAGTCCAACGACTGACCAAATTTAGAAAGAAAAACTCCACTAAGAATTTGAAGACACATAGAGCAGGGCCACAGTAACAAGTACGACACGTTCCCATTAGAAAGGAGAGGGTCTGCTATACAGATATAGGGTATGCAGTGAGTCCAACGACTGACCAAATTTAGAAAAAAAAGCCCACTAAGAATTTAAAGACACATAGAGCAGGGCCACAGTAGTGACAAATTTGATTAGAAAGGAGAGAGTCTGCTATACAGTTATAGGGTATGCAGTGAGTCCAAAGGCTGACCAATTTTAGGAAAAGCCCCACTAAGAATTTAGAGACACACAGAGCAGGGCCACAGTAACAAGTACAACATGTTGCCATTAGAAAGGAGAGGTTCTGCTATACAGTTATAGGGTATGCAGTGAGTCAAACGGCTGACCAAATTAAGGAAAAACCCCACTAAGAATTTAAAGACTCATAGAGCAGGGCCACAGTAATGACGAATTCCCATTAGAACGGAGACGGTCTCCCATAGTGTTGGCCTATGCAGTGAATGCAAGGGCTGCCAAAAATTGGGAGGCACTCCAATGCCCCTTGGAAAAGACTTAGAGGGCCTCATAAAAAAATGTTCCCATTGGAAAGGAGCGGGTCTCCTATACTTATAATGCCCATGCACTAAGTGTGTGGGCTGTCAAACATTTACCCCTGGGGGGTATACATGAATATCCTGTATAAAAAATTTTTTTACGGGCATCATAAACACCCTTTAAAAAAATTATGTGGATGTTACATCACGGACCACCGTCACCCTGGTGATATGGTGGTGAAGGATAAGGATGAGGAGAAGGGGGAGGACAAGAGCAAATATCCAAAATCAGGAAGCGTATACACATGTGTGGGATTTGAAGAGGTGCATGGGAATGCACCTCCCAAAAAAAGACACTGGATTTGAGTTTATGTTACGCAGCTATCATTGGGTGATGTTGAGAAGTCTGGCCCAATCCAGCCCTTGTTCATTTTTATAAGAGTCAGCCTGTCAGCATTTTCAGTTGACAAGCGGATGCTCTTTTCAGTTATAATTCCACCAGCGGCACTAAAAACGCGCTGTGATAAAACTCTTGCGGCAGGGCAGACCATGACCTCCAAGGGTTAGAGAGCCAGTTCATTCCACGTATCCAGCTTGGATACCAAATAATTATAAGGCACAGAGGAATCACGGAGGATGTTGGTACGGTCAGCAAGGTACTCTCTCAGCATCTTCCCAAACTTTACAGTCCTTGTGAGAGTACCCCGCACCTCAGGGCTTGTGCGAGTCTGAGAAAACTGCCCCAGAACTTTCACAGTGTTCCCCTGTGTCTGCTGGATTGCATTTGTGTCTCTCTCCCCTGTACTCCTTGGTTGTCCAACGAACTGTGACCTCTGCCGCTGGTGTTTTCAGATAGGAATTTTTTTAATAGTTCTGCAACAAGGTCTTCTGGTACTGCCCCATTTTTGTAGAACTAAGGAATAAGAGATATAAAGTTCTCCTTTGTAGCATGGTTCTAGAAGTGTCACCAACCAGTAATGACTGTCATCCAAAATTTGGAGAACGCGAGGGTCATGGGAAAGGCAGCGTAACATAAACTCAGACATGCGTGCCAGACTGCTAACAGGCAAGACGTCCGTGTCCTCACCAAGAGGATGACTGACCATGCTCTCCTCATCCTCTCTGTCCTCTTGCCATCCACGCTGAACAGACGGTATGACAGTTGTGCAGGTAGTACCGTCTATAGCGCATGAATCTAGCTCCTGTTCTTCCTCCTCCTCCTCCTCTTCCTCATTGTCACCAAATCCACGTTGGGATGAGATGAGGCTGGGCTGTGTGTAATCACCCTGTATGGTTCCTTGCCCCATCTCATCGTGCTCTGCCTGCAATGCATCCTCTTTGATTGTGAGCAGATAGCGTTTCAGAAGACAGAGAAGCGGGATGGTGACACTAATTATGGCGTCATTGCCACTCACCATCTTGGTGGAGTCCTCAAAGATTTGGAGGATGGTAAATATGTCTGACATCCATGTCCACATCTGAAGTCTTATGTGTCTAGTCTGAACTTGTTAATGCTGGTACTCAACAACTGCCCTCTTCTGCTCACAAATCCTTCCCAACATCTGTAGTGTTGAGTTCCAATGCGTGGGGACATCACATACCAGTCTGTGAGCCGGAAGCTGCAAACACTGCTGAAAAACGGCAAGGGCGGCGGAAGCTGTAGGTGACTTTCTAAATTGGGCACACAGGCGGCGTACTTTAACAAGCAGATTCGACAGCTCTGGGCATATGGGCCAGGCATGGTACGTGTGTGAGCTCGCCTTTCCTCAGAGCCGCCACCAGGTTCCAGCCATTATCACACACGATCATGCCTGGCTGTAGGTTCAGCGGTGTCAGCCACAGATCTGCCTGCTCTTTCAGAGCTGTCCACAACTCTTCAGCATTGTGTAGTTTGTCACCTAAGCATATTAGCTTCAGCACAGCCTGTTGCCACTTGGCCGCGGCAGTGCTGCAGTGCTTCCAGCTTGTGACTGATGTGGTCATTTCGGTCATTTGATTGACTTAGGGCCCGCAATCCTTGAGGTCGGGAGGACAAGTTCCGTCCCAAGGTCCGATTGGGTCATGGCTTCCACTATGTTAACCCAGTGTGCCGTCAGCGAGATGTACCGTCCCTGCCCACAAGCACTTGTCCACCTGTCCGTGGTTAAGTGGACTTTCCCGGTAGCTGCGATGTTTAGGGCACGACAAATGTTTTGTGACATGTGCTTGTGTAATGTGGGGATGGTACACTGGGAGAAATAGTGGCGGCTGGGGACCAATCACTGAGGGGCGGTCACCGCCATCAGGTTGCGGAAAGCAATCTGGTGTCAATTGCTTCACTGACACACTGAAACAAATTTTTAATGGAGGTCAGAAATGGCAGTATTTTCTGAAAACGTATATGTGATCCGTGTGACAGAGAAAACACAGTTTTAAATACCTGGCCTGTAGGTAACTATTTTGAACAGCAAACCGGTGTCAAAAAATTTGATGACACACTGAAAAAAAAATTTAATGGAGGCCAGAAATGGCAGTATTTTCTGAAAATATATATGTGTTCCGTGTGAGGGAGAAAACACAGTTTTAAATACCTGGCCTGTAGGTAACTGTTTTGAACAGAAAACTGGTGTCAATTGCTTCACTGACACACTGAAAAATTTTTTAATGGAGGCCAGAAATGGCAGTATTTTCAGCACAATTATATGTGATCCATGTGTCAGACAAACCACAGTTTTAAATAGCTGGATTTTTAGCGCTGTAATATTGAAAGGACCTGGCTGTATTCTGCAGTGCCAACAAGCAAATGGTGCAGAAAAACTGTGTTCCTTGGATTGCTTTTCAAGCAAATAATGAGGATTAAAATCCAAAAAAAATTATTCCTGGCCCCTTTGACCTGGGCCTATTTCTAGAAATATCTAACAGCAGCAGACAGAACTGGAATGGAGCCTCTTGTGCTATATGCACTGCAGTCTGCTATATACACTGCCTGCCTTTACACCCTGCCTGCCTGATATCTCTGCAGATTGATTAATCCTCAGAAGGACTGTTTGTTGAGATGGATATGTGTCTCTAATAAAGTTTGGTACACCTACACTGACTAGAAACAAGAAAATCTGTCCCTAGCTCAGCAGCACCTCTCCCTACCCTGTCTGATTCAGGAGTGACTGTGACGAGCATGACGGCGCCAGGTCTGACATAGACCTGATGACGCTGTGCGGCCAGCCAATCACTGTAATGCCACAACCAACATGGCTAAGGCATTACAGTGTGTGGCAGGCAATCCCTGCATTTTCATTGGCTTTCTAAAGAGCACCAAACATGCAGGGAGGGGACCCGAGCTCCCGCCGAGCAACCCTGGAAATACTCGGCAAGTGCCGAGCATCTCGAGCAGTGAGATGCTCGGGCGAGCACTGATCAGTAGCGAACATGCTCACTCATCACTAGACATGACCTACGTGTCCATCTCATGACTAGCACAGATTTTTATCCACTGCACAATGAAAGTTAGATTTTTTTATATCTAGTTTATAGCTGACACGTAAAACAAATGAACTCAAAGTTAATTTTAAAGAAAATATACAGACATAAAAAACAAGTTACATCAGAATATTAGTAAATCACCAGCCTATTTTCATTTTTAAACTTCCACATTTACTGCAGCCGCATTCTTCTTTATGTCTAATGTAAAAGTTATTAGTGCTCAGTTGTCAGAAGCTCGCCTGGGAGATATTTCAGTCTTTGGCACTGTATCAAGAAGTCAGATTGTGATGTTAACTTCAAAGGACCTCCTCATCCTTTGAAAAGCAAACATTATTGATCATTCAATTCACCACTGTATAGAGAGAATCACAAAATAATGGCTTTTTTGTTGCCTGCGTTCTCTGCAGAGTTTAGTTTCATGGTTTAGCATTTGTGGAGTAGGGGATATCTGGAGCATCTCGAGATGCACATTGATTTTGGAACATAACAGCGATTTTGTGTGGCACATAATTCATTACTAATCATTTCCAGGGACTGCAATGCTCTTGACTGACATGATTACAACTGGTTAAAATTGAGGAACTACATTGTGTTGCACGGAAATAGTGACACTATTGATTTTTTATGTGGCTGCCAATGTGTTATATATGGACTTTATTAGAGATCAGCGGATCAATTAAAATTCAGATTCACTGGCTTCGCTGTATTGTTTCAAAATATTTGCGTGAATCTCAATGCTGGAAAATTTGTAATTGCTAGGAAAATACACATGGGGAAAAGGAGAAAGAGAGGCGACCCCAATGACCATAGTTTGAACTCTATAGGAGGGAAAAAGAGAAAGAGGCCCCCTTTGACCGTAAGAGCTTACATTCTACAGAAGGGAGAGAGAGAAGACCCTACAGAGAGAATTACCCAGTGACTCAAGTGATGGAGAATGACTGTCGAACAAACTGTGTTCTGCTGGGAACCGCTGATCTGTGATGGTCCAAGTACTGACCATCGCTGTACAAGGCATGATAATCTGCTAGATGTTGTCATAGCTGCAGGACATTATGGGAAAGTCTGAGTGGCCACACAAAAATACAGTACAGACCAAAAGTTTGGACACATCTTCTTATTTAAAGATTTTTCTGTATTTTCATGACTATGAAAATTGTACATTCACACTGAAGGCATCAAAACTATGAATTAACACATGTGGAATTATATACTTAACAAAAAAGTGTGGAACAACTGAAAATATGTCTTATATTCTTGGTTCTTCAAAGTAGCCACCATTTGCTTTGATGACTGCTTTGCACACTCTTGGCATTCTCTTGATGAGCTTCAAGAGGTAGTCACCGGAAATGGTCTTCCAACAATCTTGAAGGATTTCCCAGAGATGCTTAGCACTTGTTGGCCATTTTGCCTTCACTCTGCGGTTCAGCTCACCCCAAACCATCTCGATTGGGTTCAGGTCTGGTGACTGTGGAGGCCAGGTCATCTGGCGTAGCACGCCATCACTCTCCTTCTTGGTCAAATAGCCCTTACACAGCCTGAAGGTGAGTTTTGGGTCATTGTCCTGTTGAAAAATAAATGATGGTCCAACTAAACGCAAACCGGATGGAATAGCATGCCGCTGCAAGATGCTGTGGTAGCCATGCTGGTTCAGTATGCCTTCAATTTTGAATAAATCCCCAACAGTGTCACCAGCAAAGCAACCCCTCACCATCACACCTCCTCCTCCATGCTTCACAGTGGGAACCAGGCAAGTAGAGTCCATCCGTTCACCTTTTCTGCTTCGTACAAAGACACGGTGGTTGGAACCAAAGATCTCAAATTTGGACTCATCAGACCAAAGCACAGATTTCAACTGGTCTAATGTCCATTCCTTGTGTTCTTTAGCCTAAACAAGTCTCTTCTGATTGTTGCCTGTCCTTAGCAGTGGTTTCCTAGCAGCTATTTTACCATGAAGGCCTGCTGCACAAAGTCTCCTCTTAATAGTTGTTGTAGAGATGTGTCTGCTGCTAGAACTCTGTGTGGCATTGACCTGGTCTCTAATCTGAGCTGCTGTTAACCTGCGATTTCTGAGGCTGGTGACTTGGATAAACTTATCCTCAGAAGCAGAGGTGACTCTTGGTCTTCATTTCCTGAGGCGGTTCTCATGTGAGCCAGTTTCTTTGTAGCGCTTGATGGTTTTTGCAACTGCACTTGGGGACACATTCAAAGTTTGCCCCATTTTTCGCACTGACTGACCTTCATTTCTTAAAGTAATGATGGCCACTCATTTTTCTTTACTTAGAATTTGTATTATGGCAAGAAAAAATCAGCTAACAGTCTATTCAGTAGGACTATCAGCTGTGTATCCACCTGACTTCTGCACAACACAACTGATGGTCCTAACCCCATTTATAAGGCAAGAAATCCCACTTACTAAACCTGAGAGGGCACACCTGTGAAGTGAAAACCATTTCCGGTGACTACCTCTTGAAGCTCATCAAGAGAAGGCCAAGAGTGTGCAAAGCAGTCATCAAAGCAAAAGGTGGCTACTTTGAAGAACCTAGAATATAAGAAATATTTTCAGTTGTTTCACACTTTTTTGTTAAGTATTTAATTCCACATGTGTTAATTCATAGTTTTGATGCCTTCAGTGTGAATGTACAATTTTCAAAGTCATGAAAATGCAGAAAAATCTTTAAATGAGAAGGTGTGTCCAAACTTTTGGTCTGTATTGTACATTAACTCGCTCGCTGATGCTTCAGCAGTGTGGGAAAAGTTTGTTTTTTTTGTGAATCGGTTCTCTTAGTGTTTGAATCTGTGTGAAACTGCAATTTTCAGGAAATTTGACCTGAACTCAATCCTCTGAGAATCGATTAGTCATCTCTAAACTTAACTATTGTTTGTTTTGGAAACAATTAGACTGGACCAGTGGTGGGGAGCAGGTACTAGACCCAAGGAGGGCAAGTACCTGGTCTGTTTGTTATTTTACATACATGAATCTAAAATAAATTGAGTCCCATTTTTTTTAAAGTGGAAAACTCCTTTAAATTAACTTATGTCCCCCATGCCCTCCAACCCACCAGCATTTGTATATTTATTGCTAAATTCCATGTCTAATCAGCCCTATATACTGTTAGTCGCCTAAACCCATGTTTAAAAATAGGCTTTATAATTTCTGTTTTTCTTAGCCTTTTGACTAGTGGATGGGGTGTTAGTTTCCCCAGATTAGCTCTGTGGACATGATAACATGATTTGCAAGAGTCAGTGTTATTGCCTGCTGGTGAGTTGGAGGATGGGGGACATGAACAAACTTAACCCAAGCACATGAAGTTAATACATGTACAGTTTGACCAGGACAAATTATAAGCTGCAGGTTACTAAAAAGAAAGTTATGCAACATTTTGTGGAAAATATACTAATGCAGCTCATTCAAAAAGGAAGGTCAACATATAAACCACGTATCTCTATACAGGCAGACAAAGACATAGGAGGGCCCCTGTGCAAAGAAAGTGTATGGGTCCTTTTGCAGTCCAACAGTTCATCATAATGCACCCCTTTATGTGTCTGTGACAGAAGCTGCATGACGCTTTGGAAGTGGAAATGGGCCCCCTTCCCTCTTAAGCCCCTGTGCAACTGCACAGATTACACCAATGGTATGTACAGTTGAAACCAGGAGTTTACATACACTATATAAAAAGACACATATGCATGTTTTTCTCAATATCTGACATGAAATCAGAATAAACCTTTCCCTTTTTAGGTAATTTAGTATTACCATAACTTTTAATATTTGGCAAATGCTAGACTAATAAGAGAGAGAGAATGTTTTAAGGCATTTTTATTACTTACTGCAAAGTCAAAAGTTTACATACATTTCATTAGTATTTGGTATCATTGCCCTTAACCTGAATGACTTGGCTCAAACATTTGGGATATTCTTCCACAAGCTTCTCACAATAGGGTCAGAATTTGGGCCCATTCCTCCTGACAAAACTGGTATAACTGATCTAGGTTTATAGGTCGCATTGCTCACACGTGCCTTTTCAGCTTTGTCCATAAATTTTAAATAGGATTGACATCAGGGCTTTGTGATGGCCACTCCAAAACATTGACTTTGTTATCCTTAAGCCACTTTGTTACCATTTTGGCACTATGTTTCGGGTCATTGTCCATTTGGAAGGCCCATTTCCACCCAATCTTTAACTTCCTGGTTGATGTCTTGAGATGCTGCTACAGTATTGCCACATAATCTTCTTTTCTCATGATGCCATCTACTTTGTTAACTACACCAGTCCCTTCTGCAGCAAAACAACCCCCCAACATGATGCTGCCACCCCCGTGTTTCACGGTTAGGATGGTGTTCTTAGGCTTCCTAGCTTCTCCCTTTTTCCTCCAAACTTAACGATGATCAATATGCCCAAAAAGTTTAATTTTAGTTTCATCAGACCACAGGACGTGTCTCCAAAAATTAAGGTCTATTTTCCTGTGTGCATTTGCAAACATTAATCAGGTGTGACAAAGTCCCTGGTAAAGTTTTAGAGGGAAGATATGTTTCACGGAGGCTATTACCTTCCATGAATTGAAACCATGAAGTTTGCTCCAGCATGTTATTTTCTGAGAGGGTTAAACCTCCATTTTAAAAGGGAGTGTTTTTTGTGAATGACCATTGTGAAGGGTGGGAGGTCATTCACCATATCTCCACCTCAGGGTGTGGTCTGGGATTTAATACTCTGCCTGCTGAGGCATTCATTGTTCAGTGTCTGGAAAGGCATGCCCCAGAGAGGACACTTGTGTTCTGTGCTAATCTGAACCCTGTGCTTGCTGGACTCTGAGCAGGTGGATGCCCGCTACCACAAGGACTGTGTTTGGTATTGTTGAGGGAAGGCATTAATGACCCTTCACGGTTGACCAAGTGAGTGTCAAATTATTATGTTACAAGGTTGATTGCGCAATCCAATAGAAAACCAGATGGAGGCAAAGCTTTGTATGGGGGGATTCAGAGAATCTCTAACCCCGTTTATTTCTACTTAGCATTTTATATTGTTTTGAGTTTATCAATGGCCAATCACCTACACCCATACTACAAGCTTGAACCAATGTTAGTACAATTATTACGGAAATACACATATGGTCATATTGTTGTTAGTTCGGTGTACGATGGAAAGTTACAAGGTTATACATCCCGGCTCAGACCAGCTAGATAACAGGATCAGGGTGTCTCATAGAATGTTCTTGAGAGAAAAGGTTAGTGTGGGAAAGTGGCATGTGAATCAAGAGGAAAGAAGGAAAGAATGTATGTTATGCAAAGAGTATAATAACATGATTTTGAAGCAAGCAGACAAGATGGAGTTGCCATAGCATGAATATCAATATGTCCTTTACAGTATCACCACTTTGTTTTGTTTTCCTGTTTTTGCACAAAGGGCCGTGTTTGTTTTACTTCATCATGGTTTATTCTGCCTAATAAATCTGGGGAGAATTTAAAGAGACGGTGTTCCTGTGTACCTCTCTGTGCAACCAAGTGAGCCGATATACCACAGGTGGTGGAGAATGCGGGCAAGATCCCCAGGAGGCACATGTAACGGCTGATGACAAACCACATGTTCTGGGTAAAGGCAGCCATAAGCCAGGAAATTAAGTCAGACAGTATGGAGGACCTGGTCAAGCAACAGATCCACCAACAGCAGCAACACCAACAAGACCAGCTCAGACAGCAGTAACAGCAGATGGAGTTGCTTGCAGAGGCGGTTCATGGGAGGCCAACTCCAGGTGATGACTTATACATCCAGAAAGCGGTAAGACGAGTGTGAAAACACGGGGTCTTCCGTGGGTGTAACACTACTCAGACAACACAAGGTGAAAGTAAAACAGTGTGGCAGTACTTTATTGAATCACAAAACGGATAATAAACAGATAGAACATTCCCAGATAATACCCAAGATGGTACAACATTACAGAGGCGTCACCCTTCTGCTGGCCTTCCCCGGATAGAACAGCTGCGGCATTCCATCGAGGTACAAGGCCAGGAGACCCGAGGGTCCAACCCTGGCCTCTCCAAGAGTTTCTATGGGGCCAGATGACTGGCTGGTCCCAATCTGGCTTGTCTGAATGTCTCAATGCGTTCCAGGCGACCGGAGGGTCGCACCTGGCCACCCCAACCACCCCAAACAACATATCCATGGGGCCAGGTGACTTCATCTTCCCAACTTAATCTCCCCAAAAGGTATTCATGTACTTTCTGATGATCAATAAAGCAGAGCCGTATCTTTCCAGCCAGGGCCATATAACCGTAGGCCGGAATCATGTAAAATCCAAATCTGTGTCTCTTTGGTTAAAGCCATGCTTCCAAGCTGATGGTGTGAGAGAGTCTGATCCTTGATTCTCCTTGCAAAGTCTCTTTCCAATTTCTATTTCAAAGTCTCACTGCTACAGAAGGCAATCTCCTTTTTAAGTACACATTCACAGGTAAGGGGTTATGGAGGGCATTCACTCACAGGGCTCAGGTCTTGTTGTTTGAGCTAATCTAATTACATAGTTGGTATAGTAGGGGGAGACTCTTTTATTCAACATCTAGCTAGCTTAGTATAATATGTAATTAGTATATTAACAAACCTCATTGTTCACAGACCCAAGAGGAGACAATAATCAAGGTTATACTGTAAAGGACATATTGATACTCATGCTAGAGAAACTCCATTTTGTCTGCTCACTTTAAAATCATGTTATTATCACTCCTTGCATAACATACATTCTTTCTTTCTCTTCCCATTGAACTTATCTCACACTAACCTTTTCTCAAGAGAACATTTTGTCAGAGACTCTTATCTAACTTGTTTAGGCCAGGTTTGACCTTGTAAAATTTCCATAGTGCTTCAAACTAACAATGATAATATGACCATATATGTGTTTCCGTAATAATTGTACTCACATTAGTTAGCCTATAGTATTGTAGTATGGCTGTAGAGTTGAGTGGCTATTTGATATACTCAAAACAATATAAAATGCTAAGCAAAATAAACGGGATCAGAGATTCTTTGAATCCTCCCAATACAGAACATTGTTTCCGTTTGGTTTTCTGTGGATTGCAATCAACATAATAATTTGACACTCACTTGGTCAACCGTGAAGGGTTATTGCCCTCCCTTAACAGTTGGTGCCGTGATTCGGATCCCTAACCAGGGACGCCCCTCCACCTCTGGTCGTCCACAAAGAGAGACTTGCTTTCAGCCTCCCCCACTGGAATTGGGACTGATCATCTCCCACAAAAAGCCACAGTAAGTGCACAAGTTCTTTACTAGTGACACTGACCGTTTGGCGTGGTTTCCACGTGGTGTGTGGTTGTTTGCAGTATCTCTGGACGTCCTAGTTGGATGTAGTCAAAGGTGAGACTATAAGGGGTGTAGTCCCATTAGGGGTCTGATATTATTTAACTTCAAAGCAGTATCACCTCGGATTGACAAGTGAATATTGTTTGAATCTTCCCTTCTTTAACTTCCAACAATGATTCTTTGAAAAGACTGGACATTGTTAGTTAGTTAGTTAGTAGGACACACAAGTAAATATACATATATCGAGTGTCCGGAGCAGTTAGCAGGTAGCAGTTAGCAGGTAGCAGTTAGCAGGTAGAAGGTAGTAGTGGAACAGCTGGGAGCTCTGTCCAGACTCCGCAGTACACAAGAATTAAGAATCTTTGTTGGTTGTGAAGCGGCATTAGTGATTATCATCAATGTTTCCGTGGAGCAGAAAGAATTTTGTCTCCCCTGCAGGAGGGGGAGGATGTGATGAATATCATGATCAGTCTCGAGAAGGAAAAAGATCATTTAAGAATGCAAGAATGCACCAAAAGTGTTAAATTTTCCTGAGGAGGGGAGGAGGCTTCAGCTTGTGTTGTGGGATGAAGGCATCCGGCAGCAAAAGGGTAGATTAGTTTACTGTGGATTGTTGGAAGACGCTGAGAAGTTAAGGAAAGTGGCACATGAGATTTGTGATGAAGGATATGTTGAAAAAGTACAGGAGGAAGTACTTATGTGTCCACAATACAAATCTAAAGCCCCTAAAGAAGCATCTCCCACAAATGTAGCAGTACCCCAGCCCCTGAATCCGGAAACTGAGCAATTTATACCTTATGAGTAGTGTTGAGCCACCCCCGTAGTGTTCGAGTTCGGTTCGGTTCGTCGAACACCCGTGTGTTCGCCGAACTGTTCGTCGAACTGTTCGTCGAACACCTTCGAACACCGTTAAAACCAATGGCAGGCAAATAAAAACACATAGAAACACATAGAAAACACCTTCAAAGGTGTCCAAAAGCTGACAAACTGCTCAGAAGACATAACTAACACATGGAAAAGTGACAAGTACATATAGTCATGCGAAAATAAAAGAGGTGGAGGAGTAAAAGGAGGGGGAGACACAGATATAGGCATGTCATGCCCTTCTAAAATCCAAAAAGTGAGAAGCCGACACGGCCAGTCCGCTCCTGCCCGTGCCACCTCCGTGTCGCCGGGTTTGTGCCAGAGCCGCGGTGAACCCTGACGGCCAGCCCCCCTCTCCCAATACTGGTGCCTGTCCGCTGGTGGGTCGAGCGAGCCCCCCTGTGGTGGAGGCAGCTCTAAGCTTTTTAATTTAAATTGTCTCTCTAATTTGAATGAATACACTTTAAATCCATTTACAAGGATCTATTGGAGGGCAAGTCTCATGCCAGCAGCCGCGGTAATTCCAGCTCCAGTAGCGTCCACTAAAGCTGCTGCAGTTAAAAAGCTTTTATAAGGATCGAGCTCGGCCGTCCACCGCAAGGCATCCTACTGCCAGTCCCAGCCCCTATGCCTTGGGGTGCCTCCTGATGCTCTTCACTAAGTATCCCATGGTCCCGAAGCATTTCCTTTGAAAAAATTAAGTGTCTAAACTACAGGTGGTGTAGCTTGCTTAACAGCCGGGATAATCCGCTGACTAGCAGACACTGCTACTAGGCACAAAGTATTTCCTGGGCTAGATGCAGTTAAAAATTTGTAATTAGATACTCTCGTTGGATGCTGAGAAAGCATTCCATAGAGTCTCCTGGCACGCCATATATGATTCTCTTAAAGAGCTTGGGGTAGGGGTCTAGGGGACCCTTTTATAGCCAAAATCACGGCCCTGTATCGCAATACGTCACCTAGGCTGAAGATAAATGGAACTGTAGCACCCTGAGGGCTCGGTTGCTACAGACGTATTGCACCTCACCCAGAGGTGTGATATCTCACTCTCAGGTAAGGATGGAGTGTGGATCAGGACCCGACACCTGCATGCATTACACCACATTGCCGTGGGGCAGGGCGACCAATATGCCCCTGAGATGGGCACGACAGTCCCTGTCCCTGGCTGGAGTGGGGGGAGGGAACACTGAGGAAGGGGAACCCTGTAGTGCAGGAGAAGGGAGGAAGCAGTTCCTGGGTGCATTGAGAAGGGAGTATAAAAGGTGGGCACCATCTTAGTTCAGTGCAGAGAAGTCTGAGCAGAAGTGGCAGGGAGCAGGGGCTCTGCATGAGCTCTGCTCCAGAGGCGGGCCTAGTAACAGAGGCCCAGGCCTGCAAGAGGGAGAAGGAAGGAAGAGGAGCGGAGAAGGCTCCAGGAACGAGGAATGAAGGGATCCCAGGGGTGCGGACGGGCGAGTCGCCACCGCACGCCCGAATCCACCTGCGTGGAGGGGTCAGGCCAAAGGGGGAGACCGGTCCCCGAACTAGTGGAGGCAGGAAACGACCCTCAGCTAGAAACCGGAGGCTCTGACATTTTATGTGGCGCAGCCCCTTACTCCACCCGCTAGGAAGGCACCACATAGGGTCAGGGAAACTGGCGCCAAGTTTACCAAGAGGAGGCCCGAGGCAGCCGGACAGAAGTGTTGGTAAGAAAGGCCAGACAAAGGACACACAAAGGGGGTCCTGTGAAGCGCTCCAAAGTTATCTGGGAGTTGTCTGAGCCCCTCACCTGGTGAGCACAGTACGACGTGGGCAGCCGTTACCTGCAGACGTGGTCTGGATAATAAGAACTGTGAGTAAAGGCCCTGAACTGCATCACTGACTCCGTGTCGTTACTGCTGCTGCCCTGCACCATCACCCCCATCCTCCGCATACACTGCCCTGAGGCTATACTCCTCCCGTGGGGAGTTATGCTACGCTCTGCTGCACCCACAACACCAGCCTTAGCGGTCTGCCCTGTAACGGCGGTTCACTCTGACCGCAATCCACGGGTGGCGTAGTCGGACATTTAAACATCAAAACCACATAAATAGTTCCGCCACTGGTTTGACCGCCCTGAGCCACGGAACCGGATCGCCGCCACGAAGACTACAACCACCAGCATCCACCAAAAAGGGTCCGGCTCCGGGTGTCCCAAGGCCCAGGGGGTGCGTCAGAACATTTTCATCACCTTTCACAATCACCAATGGGACAAGGCAGGGATGTCCTCTGTCCCCTCTCTTATACATCCTAGTGACGGAGCACCTGCTCTCATCAATTCGCCATAACCCCAATATTAGGTGGATTGAGGTGGGAGGCACCGAGTACAAGTGCTCTCTATTTGCTGATGATGTCCTAGTATATATCACTCAATCACATATATCCATCCCTGCTGTTATGGCTGAAATAGATCACTTTGTTACATGGTAAAATTTTAAAATCAATGCAGCGAAGTCTGAGGCCCTCGATGTCTCCCTCCCTAAATCCATATAGGATTCCATCCAGTCCAACTTTCCCTTTGCCTGGCCCTCACAGGGTATCAAATACTTAGGAATTCCTATTCATAGAGACCTCTCCCATCTATGTTATCTTAATTTTGGGCCCTTTATTGAACAATTCCATACAGACCACGGTTGGCAAGTTAGAACTGTAAGATTCACTACGTGAACCACTGGTGTTTTGTGGAAAAGCACATGTACACCGCGTTCCAAATTATTATGCAAAAAGTGTTTAGGAGTGATAAGGGAAGAATTTGTTTGTTTGTCAGTTAAACTCATTGATGGTGATGTGTGTCAGGGCTCTTTATATCACTGTAAGCAATTGCAGACACCTGTGCTAATTAGTTTGGCAGGTGTGTCCAATGAAAGGCAAGACTACTTAAGAAGGCTCTCTCACATTATTAAGCATCCTACATTTTCTGCCAAAATGGGAAAGAAAAAGGATGTGTCGGCTGCTGAGAAGCAACAAATTGTGGAGTGTTTAGGTCAAGGCATGACTACAATCAACATTGTGCGATGATCAGGATGAAGTGTCTTGGCAATCAAGAAGTATGTAGCTGATTCACAGTACACACGTGTGCGTGCTGATAAGGGCAAATTGAGGACTCTTTCCTACAGGCAATTACGTCAGGTTGAAAGAGCAGCGGCAAAAAAGCCTTGTCATAGCAGCAGACAAGTTTTTGAAGCTGCTTGTGCCTCCAACGTCCCCCGAACAACAAGATGCAGGGTCCTTCAGAGGTTTGCAGCTGTGCATACGCCATCCTGTCGACCTCCTCTATCCACTTCACACAAGCAGAAACGGCTCCAGTGGGCCAAACATTACATGAAGACTGATTTCAAAACTGTTTTGTTCACGGATGAGTGCCGTGCAGCGCTCGATGGTCCAGATGAATGGAGTGGAGGATGGCTGGTTGATGGACACCCCACGCAAACACGGCTACAGCGCCAACAAGGAGGAGGTGGAGTAATGTTTTGGGCTGGAATCATGGGGAGAGAGATTGTCGGCCCCTTTAGGATCCCTGAAGGCGCTAAAGATGAGCTCCATAATGTATGTGGATTTTCTCAAACAGCACTTCCTGCCATGGTTCAAGAAGAAGAACCGTGTATTTCACAGCAAGATCATTTTTCTGCATGATAATGCACCATCTCATGCTGCACATAAAACATCTGCATCTCTGGCTGATATGGGCATAAAAGGGGACAAACTTATGGTGTGACCCCCATGCTCCCCTGACCTCTACCCCATTCCGAACCTTTGGAGCATCATTAAAAGGAGTGTCTATGATGGCTGGAGGCAGTTCACATCTAAGCAACAGCTCTGGGAGGGTATTCTGTCCTCATGCAAAACAATTGAAGCAGAAACCATCCAAAACCTGACAAATTCAATGGACGAGAGAGTTCAGAAGCTCCTTTCGAACAAGGGGTCCTATGTGAAAATGTAACATCACCTAGAATAAAGTTTTGAGTTGAAAACTGTTTGATTTCAGTTTCTAACAACCTGCTAATGCTTATAATTTCAAAAATGACCATTTTTTTGGTCTTTATTAAAATGAAAAGGTTGATCGAAAAGTTTGGGGGATCTAAGAGTGTGGCAACCCAGTAGTCATGATTACTTCGAATTCTGACAATATGAGGGTCATGCTGCAGGTAGTGCAGCAAGAAGGCACTTATGTATCTTGCGCATCTCGGAGCCCCAAAATTATTTTCCGGGCTAGATGCAGCTAAAAATTATTTTTAATTTTAAATCTGGTGAAGCTTATTATAGATGGCCTAATAGGATCAGTGCTGCACACTGCTACAAAGCCCAAATTATTTTCCAGTCAAGATACAGATAAACATGATTAGTAATTTGAAAGCTTAAAACGGTTGGTAGGGTGATTTTAACCAATCATCAAGCTTTTACTCTCCCCAGGATGACACAGGGGTAGAAAAGTCGTTTCGGATCCATGATTTGTTCATCTTTATGAACGTGAGTCTGTCTACATTATCAGTGGAGAGCCGCATGCGCTTATCTGTCAGCACACCACCAGCAGCGCTGAACACACGTTCAGACAGAACGCTGGCTGCGGGGCATGACAAGATCTCCAAGGCGTAAGTGGCTAGCTCCGGCCATTTATCCAGATTGGAAGCCCAAAAAGAGCAAGGGTCCAGTGGCACAGTCATGGCTTCAATGTTTACTTGGAGATACTCCTGTACCATCGTCTCTAGGCGTTGACTATGTGTCAGACTTCTTGTCTCCTGTGGCCTTGCAAAGGATGGGCTAAAAAAGTGGTGAAATGATTCCGCAAAATTGATGTTACCAGCAGATACTGTGGTTCTGTTACGGTTTGAGTGCTGAACACTTGACGGTCCCACGGTTGGCAAGTTGGAACTGTGAGATTCACTACGTGCACCACTGGTATTTTGTGGAAAAGCACATGTAAGATTCTGCAACAGTCTCTGCTGATACTCCTGCATGCGTGCATCCCTTTCTATGGCAGGAATAATTTCTGCAAATTTACTTTTGTACCGGGGATCTAACAGTGTGGCAACCCAGTAGTCAGGATTATTTCTAATTCTCACAATTCGAGGGTCATGTTGCAGGTAGTGCAGCAAGAAGGCACTCATGTGTGTTGCGCATCCAGGAGCACCAAGTTCCTGTTGTGTTGGTGGCGAGGTAACAATCATGCTTCCTTCCTCTGTCCTCTCCCCCCAACCTCGCACAACAGAAATGTGATCAAGGTCTCCCTCATCTGATGAGTCTTCCATCAGTTCGTCCTCCACTTCTTCCTGGGCTCCTGCACCTTCCTAACTAGTTTGGCTGCTACCATGCGCCCTGGTAAAATCATCTCCCCCACCCTCACATGCCTGCTGCCTTGGTGCTGCCGACCGTCTGGACGTTGCAGATGTTAGCCCTTCCGCATACAACTCCTCCTCCTCTACTTCCTCCACCTCCTCTTGTGCCACCACCTGACTCCGAATTCTGTTTAACATGTGCTCCAGCATGTAAATCACCGGAATAGTCATGCTGATAATGGCATCGTCAGCACTAAACATCTTCGTCGCCATTTCAAAACTGTGCAGTAGGGTGCATAGGTCCCTGATCTGAGACCACTCCTCCAGCGTGATTTGCCCCACCTCTGAATCTCGTTGGCCCAGGCTAAATGTCAGAACGTATTGCACCAGGGCTTGTCGGTGCTGCCACAGTCGCTGCAACATGTGCAGAGTTGAATTCCACCGGGTAGGCACATCGCATTTTAGCCGGTGAAGTGGCAGGCCCAACGACTTCTGTAGAGATGTAAGTCGCTGAGCTGCGGGATACGAACTGTGGAAGTGAGCACACAGCGACCGTGCCCTCTGCAGAAGGCCATCTAGTCTGGGATAGTGGGCTAAAAATTGCTGGACAACCAGGTTCAACACGTGAGCCATACAAGGCACGTGTGTGACATTGCCCCGGCGAAGGGCCGCACCCAGGTTTGCAGCATTGTCGCACACGGCCGTCCCTGGTTTCAGGTCCAGTGGAGACAACCATTCATGAAATTGGTTCTCCAGAGCTGACCACAACTCCTCAGCTGTGTGACTCACATTTCCCAGACATTTCAATGTAAAAACCGCCTGATGACGTTGAGCCCTACTGCCAGCATAGTAAGGAGGTGTGCAGGATCCCTTCTGCGCAGTTAGAAAGCTTGTGGCATGACCAGACAGGCTTTGGGTGCAGGTGGAAGACCGAGAGGAGGTTGAGGAGGCAGAAGCAGTGGAGGAACTTTGACATAAAGAGGATTGACGCACAACTCGTGGGGACGGCAAGACTTGGACAGCAGCCCCTTTTCCTGCTGTCACCATAGTTACCCAGTGCCCAGTCAGCGACATGTAACGCCCCTGTCCATGCCTACTCGTCCAAGTGTCTGTGGTGAAATGCACCCTGTCACACACAGAGTTTCTCAAAGAAGCGGTGATGTTGTGTGCGACATGCTGGTGGAGCGCAGACACACCTTTCTTTGAGAAGTAGTGCCGACTGGGCATCTGGTACTGGGGCACTGCGACGGACATAAGGTCTCGAAAATCCTCTGTGTCCACCAGGCGGAAAGGCAGCATTTCTGTAGCCAAGAGCTTGCAGATGGTGAAATTCAACCTCTTAGCTTTCTCATGGCTAGGAGGAAATGGTCTTTTACTTGTCCACATCTGAGGGACCGAGGGCTGGCTATTGTGCTTAGACGGGGTTGATAAGGGTGTCCCCGGCAAACTGCCGGTCTGTGAGGAAGATGCAGGCGGACATGTTAGGTTGCCTTGATCCAAAGGTGGTGCTATCGATGTCGGACAGCGCTCAAGACCAGCTGGTGTTACCACCTCCAAAGAAAATGATGACCTGCCAATCACGCTGGCTGTTGCGGGTAAAGAGGTGGCAGGTCTGCGCCCCAAAACAGGTGTGACTGCTGTCCCCCCAGTCACAGAGGATGAAGAGGCCGCGGATGCACAAGATATGGCAGACGGTGGTTGGCCCGGCCGGCTAGGCCGCATTGTAGCACACTGAGCTTCCCACTGCAACTTATGCTTCATGTCCATGTGCCGGTTCATGCATGAAGTACTCAAACTATGTATTTTTTGGCCTCTACTTAGCTTTTGCTTACAAATGTTACAGATAACACGAGTTGGGTCATCTTTATCGATCTGAAAAAATGCCCAGGCTATGCAAGGCTTAGCACCCATGCGACCTGAAGAGCCACCACGACTTGTGGTGAGAGGCAGAGTTGTGTTTGAGGATGCAGTTGTTGACGTGCTTCCAGTACTACGTCTCTGTCCAGGAAGGCGCAACCTGACCTCGTCGTCACTAGCATCTTCCTCCACCTCCTCTGCTGACCTCACCTCTTGGCTGACTGTGGGTTGACAGTAAGTGGGATCTCCGACCTCATCATCATCACCCTGTGCGTTATCACACCCGTCGTCCTCAGAGCCAACCTGTTCCTGCCCTGACAAAAAACTAAAGTTGTCGCTCCAATCAGGTATTTGAGTCTTATCATCGTCTTCCTCATTGTCTCCACCAACAGGAGTTACAGTTTGGGAATGAGGGTCTACATTATGGTCAGAACCTTCTGCGTCTGGTCATGGATCCGACTCATAAAGATTCTGGGCATCAGTGCAGATCATTTCCTCGTCTGGATTCACAGAAGCGCTGGAGTCGACCTCTGATTCCCAGGCTATAGTATGAGTAAACAGCTCTGCAGACTCAACCATCTGTTCTACCTCATACTCAGACGGGCAGCTGGAGATTTGGGAGCTGTGAGGAAGCAAGTGCGATTTGGGTGACACCTTTGAGGACTGGAGTATTTGTGATGTTGAAGTTGATGTGGAGGAGAGCCCACTTAAAGGAGCACTTGATATCCGTTGAAGCACCTGCTGTTTTTGTGCCTCATCTGGAATTTGTAGCGATTGGCGTGGCCGTAAGAAAGGGATCTTATCACATTGTCCGCTAAAAGAAGTAGACATTTTAGTTTGGCTGGAAGATGGTCTTTCTTCTGCACCTACCCCACGGACACAACCTTTTTTCCCCTTCCCAACACGCCTATTCCCCTTTCCACCAGCAGCAGGCCTTTTTCCACTCATTTTGGTGGTTAACTAATTCACAACTCTGGAGTTGTTTGCACAAAAAAACAATGGATGGTAACCGAGCAGAGCTGAGTGGCCAAACTGTGGTATTAGGCCAAAACTATTGGCTGGGTTAGATGCAGAAAAAAAATATTTTTAATTTGCAACCTGATGGAGGTCAGTATAGATGGACTAATAGACCAAGTCCCACACACCGCTAGAAGCCCAAATATTTTTTCAGAGCTAGATGCAGAAATTTTTTTTATTCAATTTGCAACCTGATGGAGGTCAGTATAGATGGACTAATAGACCAAGTCCCACACACTGCTAGAAGCCCAAATATTTTTTCAGAGCTAGATGCAGAAAAAAATTATTTTTAATTTGCAACCTGATGGAGGTCAGTATAGATGGACTAATAGACCAAGTCCCACACACCGCTAGAAGCCCAAATATTTTTTCAGAGCTAGATGCAGAAAAAAATTATATTCAATTTGCAACCTGCTGGAGGTCAGTATAGAAGGACTAATAGAACAAGTCCCACACACTGCTAGAAGCCCAAATATTTTTTCAGAGCTAAATGAAGAAAAAAATTATTTTTAATTTGCAACCTGATGGAGGTCAGTATAGATGGACTAATAGACCAAGTCCCACACACTGCTAGAAGCCCAAATATTTTTTCAGAGCTAGATGCAGAAAAAAATTATTTTTAATTTGCAACCTGATGGAGGTCAGTATAGATGGACTAATAGAACAAGTCCCACACGCTGCTAGAAGCCCAAATATTTTTTCAGAGATAAATGAAGAAAAAAATTATTTTTAATTTGCAACCTGATGGAGGTCAGTATAGATGGACTAATAGACCAAGTCCCACACACTGCTAGAAGCCCAAATATTTTTTCAGAGCTAGATGCAGAAAAAAATTATTTTTAATTTGCAACCTGATGGAGGTCAGTATAGATGGACTAATAGACCAAGTCCCACACACTGCTAGAAGCCCAAATATTTTTTCAGAGCTAGATGCAGAAAAAAATTATTTTTAATTTGCAACCTGATGGAGGTCAGTATAGATAGACTAATAGACCAAGTCCCACACACCGCTAGAAGCCCAAATATTTTTTCAGAGCTAGATGCAGAAAAAAATTATATTCAATTTGCAACCTGCTGGAGGTCAGTATAGAAGGACTAATAGAACAAGTCCCACACACTGCTAGAAGCCCAAATATTTTTTCAGAGCTAAATGAAGAAAAAAATTATTTTTAATTTGCAACCTGATGGAGGTCAGTATAGATGGACTAATAGACCAAGTCCCACACACTGCTAGAAGCCCAAATATTTTTTCAGAGCTAGATGCAGAAAAAAATTATATTCAGTTTGCAACCTGATGGAGGTCAGTATAGATGGACTAATAGAATGATGCTATGCCCAAAAGATTTTACTTCACTAGGTGTAGTAAAAAAATTGGTATTCTATACACAGGTGGTATATCTTGCAACACAGATAGGCTACTCCACTGACTAACACACTCTGCAATAGGCCAAAAAGGATTAGCTTTGCTAGATTCAGCCAAATGCTGTGAAAAAAACTTGCACAGCACTGGCACAGACCTGCCTGGCAAAAACTGATAGGAACTGATGTAACCTAGTCCTGAAAAGGACTCCAATTACAATTAGTCTTTACTCCCACAATCTATCTATTTAAGAGCACAGACCTGCTTGATAAAAGTCGTAGGAAATGCTGTAACCTAGTCCTTAAAAGGACTGCAATCACAACTATTCCCTACTCCCAAGCTATCTGTATATTTGTGCGAAAATTGGCTTGAAATTAACAAGGTATAGCGCACACAGCAACAGCGGTGCCGTCTAACACGCAGCTGCAGCAGTGAGAAAATGGTGGCGACGGGGAAAATGGCTTGGTCTTATAGGGCAAGGACATGTGACATACACTGCCAATCACACATGCCCTTGCTTGTGTGAAAAAAAGCACTTCGCTCCGTGTGTGCGCTGCTGATAGGCTGACAGATTGCACCTCCCCACTGCAAATGCAGGAAAGAGAAAAAAAAATGGAGATCTTCATTGTTCCTGCAGAGATCCATCCCCTGCCCCTCCCCCCGCCCCGCTGTACACTCAAACTGCGTATTAACATTAATTTTCATCATTACTGAGAAAAAATCCAGTTATGATTTTGGTGCACGAACAGTTATCGAACATAACCTCGAACAGCCGAATTTTTCTCAAATTGTTCGTGTTCGCCGACCGGCTCGAACACCGCCCAAAACAGCTCGAATTTGAGATTGGCGAACAGTTCGAGTAGAACAACGCTCATCTCTACTTATGAGATTAAATACCCTGCACTTCCCACTGAGAGCCAGCCACCATCATATAACCAAGACGGTTGGCTCTGTAATGTGTGTTGGGTCACTAATTCAGGATGGCGCAAGACGTGCTATAATTGTAGAGCACATAAACCCGGTGTTGTAGCACCAACCTGCCCATTACTTAACGTAGACGGGGGGTATTATAAACCACTACCCCCACCTGCCCCTGCCATGTTCCATACTCCATTCAGAGAGACCCAGGGTCCTCTGAACTCTTCCCTATTCACCCTCTCCCAAACTGGGGAAATAGAACATGGACACGAGTATCTGGAAGTGGTGTCTGTTTTACTGAATAGTCCTTCAAATTTCTCCACTATACTGAGAATAGGCATGGGTGGGGAGTATACCACAACAGTAAGTTGGGATCATTGTGAATGCAGCAAATGCGAAACTGCAGCATTGGTGGGGGCTAGCTGCAGAGATATGTCGTATTGGGGGACCTACAATACAAGCTGCATCTAATGATTACATCCGTGACCATGGTCCGTTAATTTACCCAGGTCACAACACCTGCTTAAAGAAACCATCCATCCAATGCACCCTGGCATACGCATCACAGCGTCATGCGGCCCCAACCCTAGCCCTGCCATTCATTTCCACTGGTATCTTTGGATACCCAAAAGAGGTTGCGGCCAAAATAATAGTCGGGGCTATAAAGCAGTGTATTGCCATGCATCCAACTAAATTGAGAGAGATAAGACTCTTGGCCATCGACAGGGATCTTGTTGATTATGCTGCTCAATTAATCAAACCCACAATCAAACCCGATATCTGGTCTCCTCCAGTATTCCCCTACCTCCAAGATCTCCCCACAATCAGTACAATGGTAATTGCTGCACCCGCCGTACCCATAGCACAGTATCCCCCCTTACTCCCCCCTCCTCCTCCCTTACAGCCCCACTATTACCCCATGGTGGTACCTGATCAGCAAGTAATGTATCCCGAGAGAAGACCAATAGTGAATTCCCGTTTTCAGTGCTGGAGGTGTCGCCGAGCAGGACACTTCCAAAGGGACTGTCACACCCCTGCTGGTCAGTGCACCACACAAGTCCCCGTATTCAGAAATAGAACACCCGGCCACGGGACTTGTCAGAGTCTGCCATCATGATGCCCGTAATCACCCCCGGGCTCTGTTCATCTGTAGACACTGGGGCGGCCAACTCCATTTTAAAATCAATCCGCTGAACTGACCCAGTCCAATTTTCTAACGACAATCTAATATTGATCAGTGTAGATGGCAGACCTAACAAACACACTTTCACCAAACCTATTCCAATTGGCCTATTTCCAGAAGTAATGGCATATTCCCAATCTGCCTGGTAAATCTTTTAGGAGCAGACCTCTTGTCTAAATTCCGATCCCGAATACAATTCCATGACAATGGTCAGATGATCCTTACTTTAAAAGATCCAAACTCTGATGCACACATAGAGGAGGTCTGCATCTTACGGGCACTACCCATGGTTATGATTAACATATCAGATACCAATGGAATGTTGAAATGTTGGAAAGTGGTGAATACATGTGAGGAAAGGTTGCGCTGAGTTTGTATGTAGATATGTGGAGGAACTTAAATGGTTAACTTAAATATGCGTGCTGCCAGATAAGCGCCCAGTTACAGCTGCTAGTATAGCAAAACGGCCTTGGCTTGATACAGAGCAGAGGGGAAAAAAAAGGTGAATGGAGGAAGAAAATGCAGACAATAAGGGAAAGATGCTATGTTATGTGTATCACAAGGATACTGCTCTCCGATAATGGCGGAGTAAGGAATTTTTGGAAATATTCTAATTGTGGCCAGCAGAATCCATTGTCAGCAGATTATTGTGTTGCATGTCACGTGCCCCGTCCAGGAGACAAACCCCTTGCCACTACCCAAGCCACTACTAGTGCCCCATCCTCATCTGTTATACCTATGTCTGCCCAAAGTTCCAACCTTTCCTGCAGCGGCCATGTTGCTACACCCATTGCATCACCTCCAGCCTCTGACCACATGTCCCTTTGGTGGTGGCCATCTTGGTGCACCCTTCCTGTAGTATGCTTCCTTCTGGTGGTAGCCATTTTAGCACACCCGGAATACAGGCCACAATACACACTACACCCAGAATGCCAGAATGTGTATGAGGAAGATCATCATGATCAGTGTGTGACAGAGCATTATATGTGTTTATGTAAATTAATTTTCTAGATGGTCATATATCCTTAAGCCTCTAATAGATGAGCATACACGTCTGGTTTACAGTAATTGATTTAGCAAACATTTTTGTTTTTTTGTTTCTGTTTGCATTTACATATCAGGGCAGGCAAATGACTTGGACAGTGATGCCGCAGACAGCGCAAAATAGCCCTAATCAGTTTGCAAAGAACATGTCTAGCTGTCTGCTTCCGTGGCAGCTGGACAACTCTGAGGCAGTGCTATTACAATATGTGAATGATCTTCTTTTGTGTGCCCCCACGGAGCAAATGTCCAACAGGGCGAGTGTTAGTCTCCTCAAGCATCTAGCAAAACTGAATTGTCAAGTCTCAGCCTCGAAGCTTCAGTTTTGCCTTGGTCAAGTGGTCTTCTTAGGCCACTGCCTTACTCAGGGTGCCAGACATCTCACAGAAGAAAGGAAGACGGCCATCTACCTGCTACCATTCCCAAAAGATTCCATAGAGCTGCAACGGTTCCTTGGACTATGTACACATTGCAGACAATGGATCCCAAACGCCTCACGTCTGATGCAGCCCTTATATGACGCGTTAAAAGAAGACAGACACTCTGGCTGATGTAAACAACAAGGACCACCAAGAACAGCTGCAACAAGCCTTTGAGCAACTAAAGTCAAGGAAAATGACAGCCCCTGCCCTTGGAAATCCGGACTATGCTCAACCTTTCCATTTGTATGTTTCTGATACAGGAGGCATGCAGCCGGGGTACTCACACAGATACACTGTACAAAGCAGCGCCCAGTCGGTTATTACCCTGCGGATCTCTCCCCCAGCTGTGTACGAGCAGTTCACGCCACACAGCAACCTAAACATCTGTCCACACAGAGACACCTGCGGTTGCAGTGTTCGTTGATGTTGCCAGAAAATGTGAAATTACATCAGTGCACCACCATCAACCCAGCTACCCTGCTACCAGCACCTGAAGGAGAGGGGAAAGAGGCTCCACGCATGATTGTCTGGAACAAATTACTGCGGAGTCAACTCCACTTGTTCTAGTGGGGGAAGTACCCTTGGATGACCCAGAACTTACGTTATATACGGATGGATCCAGATATGCTGACACCTCTGGCAGGTTTCATACTGGATATGCTGTCACAACTGAAGATACATTGGTAGAGGCTGCAGTCTTACCTCCCAGTATGTCAACAAAGGAAGCAGAGCTCAAAGCTCTGACTGCAGGTTCTCCTGTGAAAAATGCTGAAAGCGTCAGACAATTGATGGAAGTGGTGCAACTACCAAGACAGTTGGCTGTCGTAAAGGTAAAAGCTCGTACCCGACCAGCCAGATGCCTCTGAAGCAAGAGGTAATACACTTGCTGATCTCCATGCTAAGCGAGCAGCTCTTCTTCTGACATCCATGTCCATGGCTCTTACGCGGCAACAGGCCAAACAGCTAAATTCCGTGCCAACCCAGGATCAACCTGCAGAAGAGCATAAACCGGTCCCTCCAATCACAAAGCTACGCTCCACTCACTCTACGCTCTAAAGAAGAACGCCAGTCGTGGAAGGAGGCGGGTGCTAAGTTGATAGATGAGCTATGGAAGAAGAAACAACTGTACTGTTTGCCTCGACTCCTGTATCCAGCCGTTGCAGCCTGGGCCCATGGACTGCTTAGTGGTAGTGAATATGTTTTCCAGTTGGCTAGAAGCATTCGCCGTTCCAAACATGACTGCCAAGACTACCGCCAAGAAGCTGGTCTCTGAAGTTGTTTGCCGGTATGGAGTCCCAGAAGTTATCAAAAGTGATCAAGGACCAGTCTTTCCCTCATGCGTATATCAAGAAATACTTACCATGATTGGATCAACAGTGACGTTACATACTCCTTACCATCCACAGTCAAGTGGCAAAGTGGAGAGATTGAATGGCACACTGAAAAGGCAGTTAACCAAAATGATGCAAGAAACTACGGCCCAGTGGCCTGAGCTCCTTCCTTCCCATTGCACCATATCACATACGCACCACACCCATAGGGAAACACAAACTGTCACCCTATGAGATACTATTTGGGTCACAACCAGCCATAGCTAGATTTACCCCACAACAATTATCAGAAGAAACAGATTATGTTGTGCAATATGTGATTCAGCTTACCAAAGCCTTAACTAACACCCATGTGTTAGTATCATCTTCTATTCCAGATCCAGCTGATGCAGAAGGTTGTCATACCTTCAGGCCTGGAGATTATGTGTATGTGAAGAAACATGTTCGGAAACACGGACTAGAACCATTGTATGACGGACCATACCAAGTGCTCCTGACAATCCCAACAGCTGAGATATTTTATGATAATATGTATGGTTAAACTAGTCAATACCTGGAATAGCCTACAACAGAGTACTTTAATAATAAGTTCATTACTCACCATCAAATTTTGGTACAAGAATTAAGACAATTAGAAAACAACCAGATCAGTGACTGTTGGATATGTACTCACTCACCAGTTTCAGCCGCTAGTATGCCCTTTCCAGACTGTCATTATTGGAAAGATACATTCATAATCATTCATGGGTACATACAAATCTGTTTATAAAAGGCACCAAGGACACGTTATAAAATATCTGGTAACGTCCCTTGTAATGAATTTTCTGACTATAAGCCTAGTAATCCAACATGTGGCAATCCAAATGTTGGATATTGTAGCCCCCTGGGACAAATGCCTTCATGGTGTATGTTATCAAATAACACAGTTTTTATTGATTTGGTACATAAATTAGTATTACAGCACTCTGCTTTATGGGATGGATTTACCATCAGCCACATATTGGGTGTGTGGGGATAATGCATATAAATGGCTCCCAGTCGGAGTAGGGGGGACTTGTACGTTGGCCCGGCTAACTTCAGCCACTAATCTTATTCCCCAGTAAAGTAGATTTGAGAGCCATCCCTCTTCATACCATTTATAAACGTGCCAAGGACAACACCCCATGCCTATCAGGAAGACCTCATTTAGTACAAATGAGTATACCCGATAAGATAGTTAGTGGAAGTCATTGATTACTTAGATGACCCGATTTAGAATATTTTGGAAGTAATTAATACTACTGTTGCAGTGCAGAATCAGCTTATCATAGTGGTTAATCAATAGACCTTAGTGGTGGACTATTTGACAGCAGCTCAAGAAGGGAAGTGTCAGGTTATAGGCCCAGCCTGTTGTCACTATGTTGACCCCGACTCTACTATACGGTTAAAAACTAAAATGGAAGACATTAGGAAACTCAGGGAAGAGTATAACAAACATGAGGAATTGACCAGAGAGTGTTGCATATTGTTGCTTGCATCTTGTTAATATACGTTTTACTAAAACTAGTCTTTTATTGTATTCCATTTTGCATGAGAAAAGCCTACCAGTCATCAGATAGCAAGGAGGACGCTTCCAACCAACATCCATGCTACTATACATGGACTATACATGGACATGTAACCAGGATTGAGGAAATGGATGACAAGGGAATGATGACCTTTACCCGCTTGCCCCGACCAACAACCTCAGATCTGTGCTTATGATTATATCAACTAACAAGGGGGGATGGACATGCCGCAACAGCCTCAATTGGTAACAAGGGCACTAATTGAGTGAAGACCAATGTCCCTCAGGCTCAAAGCATGACCCTGGGATAGCACCTCTATTGTTGATAATAGCATAATTTTTAGGGGGGAATGTAAAGGACATATTGATACTCATGCTAGAGAAACTCCATTTTGTCTGCTCGCTTTAAAATCATGTTATTATCACTCCTTGCATAACATACATTCTTTCTTTCTCTTCCCATAGAACTTATCTCACACTAACCTTTTCTCAAGAGAACATTTTGTCAGACACTCTTATCTAACTTGTTTAGGCCAGGTTTGACCTTGTAAAATTTCCATAGTGCTTCAAACTAACAATGATTATATGACCATATATGTGTTTCCGTAATAATTGTACTCACATCAGTTAGCCTATAGTATTGTAGTATGGCTGTAGAGTTGATTGGCTATTTGATATACTCAAAACAATATAAAATGCTAAGCAAAATAAACGGGATCAGAGATTCTTTGAATCCTCCCAATACAGAACATTGTCTCCATTTGGTTTTCTGTGGATTGCAATCAACATAATAATTTGACACTCACTTGGTCAACCGTGAAGGGTTATTGCCCTCCCTTAACAATACAAATAATCGTATGTCCTTCTTGACCAGCCACAGAAATACGCATACATTTACAAGTCAACACAAAAATTTCTCTTGGCTTAAGATATCTAATTGTCTGGCTGATTAAGATTATAAGCTGTATCGTCACAATGAGCCATGCAAAAAATGACCCCGGGGAATGATGTGGAGGCATTTTTGACTGTGTTTGAGCAGGTGGCAGAGCGGGAGAAGCTACCACCGGAGCAGTGGTCAGAGGTGCTGGCCTCCTATCTGAATCGTGAGCCCCAGATGGCTTATTACGACCTGGCCTTGCAAGATGCCCAGGAGCATGTTATACTTAAATCTGAGATACTGGCATGTGCTCGAGTGACTGTCAGTCAGAGCCCAAAGGGTTCACCACTGGGCATATTATGGTGATAAACCCCCTCACCCCCAAAGGTTTGACCTTCTGCATCTTGTACAGAAGAAGTTGCAGCTGAAGTCCTCCACTCCCACCCAGATGGTTGAGCGGGTTGTCATGGACAGATTTGTGTACTCCCTACCTAGGCCGGTGCAGACCTGGGTTGCGCATGGAGACCCCCAGAATGCAGATGACCTGTTCGGCCTCGCAGAAAGGTACCAGGTGGTTAAGAGGTCCCTAAGGAAGCAGGGAAGATCTACATCCCCATACTGGGGAACCCAGAGGAAGGCCGAGTCTCAAAAATGGGGCACTAGAACCACCACTGGGGGGAGTCCGAGATCCCAAGGGGTCGATGAGGGTCTGCCAAAAGCCGCTGGAAAAGACTTGATCTGTTGGAGGTGTCACGGTCCTGGGCTCATAGCCGCCCGTTGTCCTATGTCCTCCGAGCAGATGGACTGCAGCGTAGGAAGACGCTGTTTATACTATGTCTACCCTGCCTGCAATGTGGACTATCAGCCCTGTGAGAAGCCACAATCATGTCCCTTGACCATAAATGGAGTGATAGTGTCAGGACTCCTGGACTCAGGAAGTTTGATGACCCTGGTAAAGGCCACACTTGCCCACCAGTTGATCCCAGGGAAGTACGTGGGCATCCGCTGTATCCACGGGGATTCCAAGGACTACCCCGTCACCTGAGTAACAATAAAAACTAACTGTGAGTCCCATGAGGTCGGGTGGTTGAGGGCTTGTTACATCCGGTTATAATCGGGAGGGACTTCCGACTGTTCTGGGACTTGCGGGGAAAGGCGGGGTTGCCCACTAGCTCTGACCAAAGTCGGTTCATCCATGAAGAATCCCCATTACAGCCAGAGGTGGATGAGTTATCCCTGTGTGTCCTTTCTGGCAATGAGGACGAGACAGGGATGCATGAGGATGAGATTCCTGAATTGGGGGTTTCTGGAAGGAATTTTGGTATGGCACAAATGCAGGATCTTACGTTGAAAATTGCATTTGACCATGTGACTGTAATAAATGGGGTTGATCAGGAGCCGAGGGCTGACACCAGGTTCCCATATTTCACCTTAAATGAGGAGCTGCTTTATTGTGTCACTAAATTAAAAGGGGAAGTGATAGAGCAGTTATTGGTGCCGGGTACCTATAGAGGTAGGGTATTAGATTTGGCCCATTCGCATGTCTTAGAGGGGGCATCTGGGAGTAGACAAAACCCAAGAGTGAGTCTTGCAGAGGTTCTACTGGCCTGGTTGTCACAGAGACATTGTTAATTTCTGCTGGTCTTGCACTACTTGTCAGCTAACTGCTCCCGTGTCCCACTTCTGGAGTCCCCTGGTTCTGTTACCCATTATAGAGGACCGAATTGCCATGAACCTTGAAGGGCCCTTAGTTAAGTCCACCAGGGGTCACCAATACATACTGGTTGTGCTGGACTGTGCAACATGGCACCCAGAGGCGGTACCATTGAGAAATTCCTCTGCTAGGAGCATAGCCCGAAAGCTGATACATATCTTCTCCCAGATGGGCCTGCCAAAGGAGATCCTGACTAGAGATGAGCGGTGTTCGATTAGAACTGTTCGCCAATCTCAAATTCGAGCTGTTTTGGGCGGTGTTCGAGTTGTTCGACGAACCCGAACGATTTGCAAAAAATTCGGCTGTTCGAGGTTATGTTCGATAACTGTTCGTGCACCAAAAGCGTGTCCTGCATGTCTGGCGCTATTTAGAGCACCAATCATGCAGGGATTGTCTGCCACTCACTGTAATGCCACAGCCATGGTGGTTGTGGCATTACAGTGATTGCCCAAATCGATGGGAACAGTGCTCACAGTGAAAAATGGAAAGCCAGCAATTCAGCAGCGGCATACACCGGTACCCGACAAATTAGAACAGAAAGAATAGAGCATCACACATAGATTAGATAGAAAGAAACATGTCAGTCACATATATAATAAGTACAGTGATAGTGTGGATTACTGTACTTGTCATTAGGTGTAAAGGATTTATTTAAAAAAATAACAGTGTTTTCATGCACCGTCTCTTTAAAAAAGCCGGCCGGCATTTCAGCAGAAGTACCCGACAATTTAGAATAGAAGGAATAGAGAATCACACTTAGATTAGATAGATAGAAGCATGTCAGTCACATATATATGAAGTACAGTGGCGTGGGGTTCCCCATAATTTTAGTCTCTAGCGGAGGTTAAGCAGACGGCTGGGGCAGATGTTTGAAGCCTGGGAAGAGGGTAATACCCACGGAGCTTCCCAGGCTACTAATATGAGCCCCTACCTGAATACCTAGCCTTTACTAGATATTAAAATGGGTGACCCCCAAAAAATGATGTGGGGTCCCCCTATTTTAATAGCTAGCAAAGGCTAGGCAGACAGCTGGGGGCTGATATTAATAGCCCAGGAAGGGTGCCATGAATATTGGCCCCCTCCCAGGCTAGAAACACCAGCCGTAAGCCGTCCCACTTAGCCTTGCTATTCCCACTGCCCTGTAGCGGTGGCAGTGGGGTAATAAGGCTGGGGTTGATGTCAGCTTATAATGCCAGCTGACATCAAGCCCAGGTTAGTAATGGAGAGGCCTCTATAAGACACCCCCATTACTAACCCCATAGTCAAAGTTAAAAAAAAACACAAACACCCAGAATAAAGTCCTTTAATTGAAATAAAGACACAATTCTTTATTGTTTTAAATTAAACCATACTTACCATCACACCCATTCCAGCTGAAGCTAACGATCCCCTGCAATAAAAGTAAAATAATAAAGCAACATCATCCTTACCTTTCCATGGTTCCCACGACGGCTTCAGCTCTGCTACATTCACATGACAGGCTGGATCGCAGCAGAACGCTGCCATCCAGCTTGCCATGCCGCACACACTGAGAAGTGCAGGCATGCTTGCGCTCCTCAGTGTCTCGCTGTGACGGCATAAAGATGAGCCGAGGTCATGTCCAATGAACTCAGCTCACCTCATGGACATCACTGACAGCGTGGGAAAATTCTCACGCTGAAGCGCTGAGTGCAGGAGAATTTTCCCACGCTGTCAGTGACGGGCATGAAGTGAGCTGAGTTCATTGGACATAAGCTCACCTCATGCACGTCACTGACAGCGTGGGGGAATTCTCACGCTGAAGCGCTGAGTGCAGGAGAATTCTCCCACGCTGTCAGTGACGTGCATGAGGTGAGCTGAGCTCATTGTCGGCTCATCTGGATGCCGTCACAGCGAGACACTGAGGAGCGCAAGCAAGCCTGCGCCTCTCAGTGTCTGCGAGATGACAGGCTGGATGGCAGCTTTCTGCTGCGGTCCAGCCTGTCATCTCGATGTAGCAGAGCTGAAGCTGTCCTGGGAACCATGGAAAGGTAAGGATGATGTTGCTTTATTATTTTTCTTTTATTGCAGGAGATCGATGGCTTCAGCTGGAATGGGCGTGATGGTAAGTTTGGTTTAATTTAGAACAATAAAGAATTGTGTGTTTATTTCAATTAAAGGAATTTTTTCTGGGTGTTGTGTTTTTTTTAAATACTTTACTAGAAATTCATGGTGGTCATGTCTAATATTGGCGTGACCCCATGAATTTCGGGCTTAGGGCCAGCTGATAATGCCAAGCTGGCCCTAACCCCTTTATTACCCACTGAGCCACCGCACCAGGGCCCTGGATGACTTGGGTACAGCGCCAGAAGATGGCGCTTCTATGAACGCGCCATTTTCCGGGGTGGCTGCGGACTGCAATTTGCAGTGGAGGGGGGGGCCCAGAAAGCTTGGGCCTCCCTGCGCTGCGGATTCCAGCCCCCAGCTGCCTAGTTGTACCTGGCTGGACACAAAAATAGGGCGAAGCCCCAAGTATATTTTTTTTTTAATTATTTCATGAAATTCATGAAATAATTAAGAAAAAAAGGGCTTCCCTATATTGTTGTGTCCGGCCAGGTACAAATATGCAGCTGGTGGTTGGGGGCAGCCCGTTCCTGCCTGCTGTACCTGGCTGGACACAAATATAGGGAGAAGCCCCACGTCAATTTTTTTTTAATATTAGACATGACCACCATGAATTTCTAGTAAAATATTTAAAAAAAACCACAACACCCAGAATAAAGTCCTTTAATTGAAATAAACACACAATTCTTTATTGTTCTAAATTAAACCATACTTACCATCACGCCCATTCCAGCTGAAGCCAACGATCTCCTGCAATAAAAGTAAAATAATAAAGCAACATCATCCTTACCTTTCCATGGTTCCCACGATAGCTTCAGCTCTGCTACATCGAGATGACAGGCTGGACCGCAGCAGAAAGCTGTCATCCAGCCTGTCATCCCGCTGACACTGAGAAGAGCAGGCATGCTTGCGCTCCTCAGTGTCTCGCTGTGACGGCATCCAGATGAGCCGAGTTCATGTCCAATGAACTCGGCTCACCTCATGCACGTCACTGACAGCGTGGGAAAATTCTCCTGCACTCAGCGCCTCAGCGTGAGAATTCTCCCACGCTGTCAGTGACGTACATGAGGTGAGCTGAGTTCATTGGACATGAGCTCACCTCATGCACGTCACTGACAGCGTGGGAAAATTCTCCTGCACTCAGCGCTTCAGCGTGAGAATTTTCCCATGCTGTCAGTGACGTGCATGAGGTGAGCTGAGTTCATTGGACATGAACTCACCTCATGCACGTCACTGACAGCGTGGGAAAATTCTCACGCTGAAGTGCTGAGTGCAGGAGAATTTTCCCACGCTGTCAGTGACGTACATGAGGTGAGCTGAGTTCATTGGACATTAGCTCACCTCATACACGTCACTGACAGCCTGGGAAAATTCTCACGCTGAAGCGCTGAGCGCAGGAGAATTCTCCCACGCTATCAGTGACGTGCATGAGGTGAGCTGAGTTCATTGGACATGACCTCGGCTCATCTGGATGCCGTCACAGCCAGACACTGAGGAGCGCAAGCATGCCTGCGCTTCTCAGTGTCTGCGGGATGACAAGCTGGATGGCAGCGTTCTGCTGCAGTCCAGCTTGTCATCTCGATGTAGCAGAGCTGAAGCTGTCCTGGGAACCATCGAAAGGTAAGGATGATGTTGCTTTATTATTTTTCTTTTATTGCAGGGGATCGTTGGCTTCAGCTGGAATGGGCGTGATGGTAAGTATGGTTTAATTTAGAACAATAAAGAATTTTGTGTTTATTTCAATTAAAGGAGTTTATTCTGGGTGTTTGTGTTTTTTTTTACCTTTGACTATGGGGTTAGTAATGGGGGTGTCTTATAGACGCCTCTCCATTACTAACCTGGGCTTGATGTCAGCTGGCATTATAAGCTGATATCAACCCCAACCCCATTACCCCACTGCCACCGCTACAGAGCAATGGGAAGAGCGAGGCTAAGTGCCAGAATTGGCGCATCCTATGGATACGCCATTTCTGGGACGGCTGACGGCTGGTGTTTCTAGCCTGGGAGGGGGCCAATATTCATGGCACCCTTCCTGGGCTATTAATATCAGCCCCCAGCTGTCTGCCTAGCCTTTGCTAGCTATTAAAATAGGGGGGACCCCACGTCATTTTTTGGGGGGTTCCCCCATTTTAATAGCTAGTAAAGGCTAGGTATTCAGCTGGGGGCTGATATTAGTAGCCTGGGAAGCTCCATGGGTATTAAACCCCTTCCCAGGCTTCAAACATCTGCCCCAGCCATCTGCTTAACCTTCGCTAGAGCCTAAAATTACAGGGAACCACACGCCAATTTTTTTTTTAATAAATCCTTTATTTTAACACTAAATGACAAGTACAGTAACCAACACTGTCACTGTACTTCTTATATATGTGACTGACATGTTTCTATCTATCTAATCTGTGTGATGCTCTATCTTTCTGTTCTAAATTGTCGGGTACCGCTGCTGAATTGCCGGCCGGCTTTTTTAAATAGACGGTGCATGAAAACACTAATATTTTTTTAAATAAATCCTTTACACTAAATGACAAGTACAGTAAGCAACACTGTCACTGTACTTATTATATATGTGACTGACATGTTTCTATCTATCTAATCTATGTGTGATGCTCTATTCCTTCTTGTCTAAATTGTCGGGTACCGGTGTATGCCGCTGCTGAATTGCCGGCCGGCTTTTTTAAAGAGAGCGTCTTCTGAGCAGTTTGTCAGCTTTTGGACACCTTTGAAGGTGTTTTCTATGTGTTTCTATGTGTTTTTGTTTGCCTGCCATTGGTTTTAACGGTGTTCGACGGTGTTCTAAGGTGTTCGACGAACAGTTCGACAAACAGTTCCTCGAACATCCCGGTGTTCGACTAACCGAACCGAACCCGAACACTACGGGGGTGGCTCAACACTAATCCTGACAGACCAGGGAACTCCTTTTATGTCGAAGGAGATGAGGTAGTTGTGTAAGGCTCTACAGATTACATAACTCAGGACTTCAATGTACCATCCGAGATGGATAGCCTGGTGGAGAGGTTCAACAAGACCCTAAAGTCCATGTTTAAAAAGGTCATGGATGGACAAGACTGGAATTGCCTACTCCCCTACCTGCTATTCTCCATTAGGGAAGTCCCCCAGGCCTCTACAGGGTTCTCATCCTTTGAGCAGCTTTACGGACGGCACCCTCGCGGCTGTTGGACATTGGAAAGGAGACCTGGGCTGGGAAGCTGAGGTAACACCCCATCAGAGCATAATCGAGCATGTGGCCCAGAAGCAAGACTGGATCGCGAGGGTGATGCCAATTGTAAGAGAGAGCCTCCTTCAAGCACAAGAGGCCCAGGAAAGGGTCTAGAATCATTCAGCGAGACAGAGGCAGTTTAGTCCTGGAGACTGTGTGTTGGTGTTGATTTCCATGGTGGAGAGTGAATTCCTAGCCAAGTGGCAAGGTCATATGAGGTGGTCAAAAAGTTGAGTGACGTCAACTACAAGGTCCACCAACCAGGAAGAAGAAAGCCGTATCAGGTGTACCACGTTAACCTGCTGAAACCTTGGCAATACAGGGAGCCAGTGGAAGCGACATACATGGGCGACCTTCCTGAAGCCCGAGTCGAGGATGTTACAGTGGCAGAGAAACTGTCACCATCCCAGAAGCAACAGTGCCTAGAGCTGCTTCAGTGGAACCGGGATCTGTTTTCAGAGCTACCAGGTTGTACACAGGTGATCGAGCATGAAATCTTGACGGAGCAGCATGTGAGGGTGAATCAAAGGCCGTATCAGATTCTTGAAACCCGCCGCAAGGTGATCTCCAAAGAGGTGAGGAGAATGTTGAGCCTGGGTGTCATCGAGGAGTCAAAGAGCGGTTGGTCCAGCCCCATTGTCCTGGTGCCGAAGCCGGATGGAGAATGGCGGTTCTGTAATGACTACAGGAAGATGAATGAGGTGTCAAAGTTCAACGCGTATTCGATGCCCCACGTCTATGAGCTCATTGAGTGGCTAGGGTCTGCCAGATATATCACCACCCTGAACCTAACAAAAGGGTACTGGCAGATTCTCATATCCCCAAGTGCCATGGAGAAGACGGCTATCTCTACTCCTAATGGCTGCTTTCAGTACACCAAGATGTCATTTGGTCTGCAGAGAGACCAAGCTACTAGTGATGAGCGAACATGCTCGAGATGCTTTGCGCTCACCGACTATTTCCGGTTTGCTCGGGCGGGAACTCGGGTCCCCTCCCTGCATGATTGGCGCTTTTTAGAGAGCCAATGAACATGCAGGGATTGCCTGCCATGCACTGTAATGTCGTAGCCATGTTGGTTGTGGGCATTACAGTGATTGGCTGGCCGCACAGCGTCATCAGGTCTATATCAGACCTGGCGCCGCCATGCTCGTCACAGTCACTCCGGATCAGACAGTGTACGGAGAGCTGCTGCTGTGTTAAGGAAAGATTTGATTGTGTATTAGGTAGTGTAGGGAGAAAAACTGTACTTTACACATATCCATCTTAACAAACAGTCCTATACACAGGCAGGGTGTATAGGCAGGCAGTGTATATAGCAGACTGCAGTGCATATAGCACAAGAGGCTCCATTCCAATTCTGCCTTCTGCTGCTGTTAGATATTTCTATACAAAGGCCCAGGTCTCAGGGACCAGGAATGCTTTTCTTTGGATCTTAATACTCATTATTTGCTTAAAAAGAAATCCAGAGAACACAGGTTTTTTTGCGCCATTTGCTTGTTGGCGCTGCAGAATACAGCCAGGTCCTTTCTATATTAGAGCGCTATAAATCCATCTCCGTCAAATGGATCACATATACGTTGTCAGAAAATACTGTCATTTCTGGCCTCCATTAAAAATTTCCTTTAGTGTGTCAGTGAAGCAATTCACCACAGTTTGCTGTTCAAACTACTTACCTACAGGCCAGGTATTTAAAACTCTCTTTTATCCATCACATGGATCACATATACATTGTCAGAAAATACTGCCATTTCTGACCTCCATTAAAAATTTCTTTCATTGTGTCAGTGAAGCAATTCACACCAGTTTGCTGTTCAAACTAGTTACCTACAAGCCAGGTATTTAAAACTCTGTTTTCTCCGTCACACGGATCACATATAAGTTCACTCCAAACTCAGTCATTTGCAGTGAGCGTGGAAGATACTGTCCTCCATTTAAAATGGGCAAGGCACGTGGCAAGGGACGGGGAACTGGACGTGATGGTATTGGTGCATGCAGAGGCCGAGGACAAGGCCGTGGGCAAGCCGAAATTGTGCCACAACAAACACCCACATCTTCTCGCCTGACCTTCCTGTCCCAATTTCTAGGGGACCGCAGCACACCACTATTGAACCCAGAGCATTGTCAAAAGGTTGTTGGTTGGATAGCGGAAAATGCTTCCAGTCACTTAGCCACCACCACCACCACCCTGTCTTCCACACGGTCAAGTCTCAGTAGCTGTGAGTCTGGACCGCATATTCCTCACTCTGATCCTCCTTCCTCCCACCATGCCGAGTACCCAGAGACAACTGATCCCACACTTGGACCCTTAGAAGAGCTGTTCACTTTTCCATTTATAGATTCGGGCCTCTCGCCCTGTCCACTTGAAGCGGGGCAAGAGCAGATTGCGTGTAGCGATGCCCAAATATTTGAGCAGCAATGGTCACACAAAGACGATGGTGGGAAAGTGTCACAAGAGGTGGATGATGATGAGACACAATTTCCAGAAAGTCAGGAGGAGGACCAGGGTGCGGAAGAGAAAGACGAGGTGGTGGATGATATAGTTACTGACCCGACCTGGCAGGAGGACACGCAGAGGGAGGACAGCAGCACACAGGGGGAGGGAGGCCGAGCACCCCAACAGGCAGGAAGAAGCAGTGTGGTGGCCACAGACAGAAGGCAGGCAACCGTTCTCCGTAACACCAACACGAAGGAAGTTGCCAGTGCAACTGTTAGGTCTTCCCGAGTCTGGTTGTTTTTTAAAGACTCTGCCGATAACCTCAAAAAGGCCATTTGCACCACCTACCAGGCCAGAATCAGCAGGGGTGGCAAAACGACCAGCCTGACCACCACCAGCATGATCAGGCACATAGCAGCAAAGCACCCGACTTTATGGGCCGAACCCCAGGGTCCAGGAACAGTGTCTGCAGGGGGCACCATTGCTTCTTCCACTGTTGTGCATGCAAGCCAATCCCGTTTCCATGGTGCATGCAAAGATGCCTCTTGCCCAAACTCTCAAGTAGCAGCATCAGGAAGCACGTCCATGTCCTTGTCCCAGCGCAGCGTTCAGTTGTCCATACCCCAGTCTTTGCAAGTGCAAATATGCAGCCAACACCCCACAGGCCAAACTACTAAATTCTCACATTTCACGACTGCTTGCGCTCGAAATGTTGCCTTTTAGGCTCGTCGAGACGGAAGCATTCCGCAACCTGATGGCGACGGCCATCCCTCGGTACTCGTTCCCCAGCCGTCACTATTTCTTCAGGTGTGACGTCCCCGCATTACACAAGCACGTGTCCCAAAACATTAGCCGTGCTCTCAACAACCCAGTTACTGGCAAAGTCCACCTAACCACGGACACGTGGACAAGTGCTTGTGGGCAGGGACGATACTTCTCGCTGACGGCACAACCTCAACAGGTTAACATAGTGGAAGCCGGGACCCAGCCGGACCTTGGGATGGAACACGTCCTCCCGACGCCAAGGATTGCGGGCCCTAGGTCAATCAGGGCTGTTCCCACAGTCTACAGCTCCGGCACCTCATCCTCCTCCGCCTCCTCCTCCTCTTCAGCCTCCATCTCTGAAATGACCACATCAGTCACAAGCTGGAAGCACTGCAGCACTGCCTCGGCCAAGCGGCAACACACTGTGCTGAAGCTAATATGCTTAGGTGAAAACCCCCGCAAAGCTGAAGAGTTGTGGACAGCTCTGAAAGTGCAGGCAGATCTGTGACTCACACCGCTGAAACTACAGCCAGGCATGGTCGTGTGTGACAATGGCCGGAACCTGGTGGCAGCTCTAAGGCGAGGTGAGCTCACACACGTACCATGCCTTGCCCATGTGCTTAACCTCGTGGTTCAGCGGTTTCTCAAATCCTACCCGGAGATGCCATATCTGCTTGTTAAAGTACGCCGCCTGTATGCCCATTTTAGAAAGTCAGCTACAGCTTCCACCGCCCTTGCAGTGTTTCAGCAGTGTTTGCAACTTCCGGCTCACAGACTGGTATGTGATGTCCCCACGCGTTGGAACTCTACACTGCAGATGTTGGGAAGGATTTGTGAGCAGAAGAGGGCATTTGCTGAGTACCAGCATCAACAAGGCCGTCGGTATTCAGTTCAGACTCCACACATAAGACCTCAGGAGTGGACATGGATGTCAGACATATGTACCATCCTCCAAAACTTTGAGGACTCCACCAAGATGGTGAGTGGCAATGACACCATAATTAGCATCACCATCTCGCTTCTCTGTCTTCTGAAACACTCTCTGCTCACAACCAAAGAGGATGCATTGCAGGCGGAGAACGATGAGATGGAGCAAGGAACCATACAGGGTGATTACACACAGCCAAGCCTCATCTCATCCCAATGTGGATTGGGTGACAATGAGGAAGAGGAGGAGAAGGAGGAAGGACAGGAGCTAGTTTCATGCACTATAGACAGTACTACCTGCACAGCTGTCATACCATCTGTTCAGCATGGATGGCCAGAGGACAGAGAGGAGGAGGGGGAGGAGAGCATGGTCAGTCATCCTCATGGTGAGCGCACGGAAGTCTTGCCTGTTAGTAGTCTGGCAACCATGGCTGAGTTTATGTTACGCTGCCTTTCCCATGACCCTCGCGTTCTCAAAATTTTGGATGACAGTCATTACTAGTTGGTGACACTTCTAGACCCACGCTACAAGGAGAACTTAATATCTCTTATTCCTGAGGCGGACAGGTGTACAAAAATGGGGCAGTACCAGAAGGCCCTTGTTGCGGAACTATTAACAAAATTCCCATCTGAAAACGCTGGCAGCAGAGGGCACACTTCGTTGGACAACCAAGCAGTACAGGTCACAGAGACACAACTTCAATCTAGCAGAGGCAGGGGAACGCTGTCAAAGTTCTGGGAGAGTTTTCTCAGACGCTTCCATCGCACAGGCCCTGAGGTGCGGGGTACTCTCACAAGGAGTGCAAAGTTTGGGAAGATGCTGAGGGAGTACCTTGCCGACCGTACCAACGTCCTACATGATTCCTCTGTGCCTTATAATTATTGGGTATCCAAGATGGATACGTGGAACTGACTCTCTATGCCTGGCAGGTCCTGGCCTGCCCTGCCGCCAGCGTTTTATCACAGCGGGTTTTTAGTGCCGCTGGTGGAATTACAACTGATAAGCGCATCTGCCTGTCAACTGAAAATGCTGACAGGCTGACTCTTATAAAAATGAACCAGGGCTGAATTGGGCTAGACTTCTCAACACCACCGAATGATAGCAGCGTAACATAAACTCAAATCAGTGTCTTTTCTTGGGAGGTGTATTCCCATGCACATTTTCACACCCACACATGGGTATACGCTTCCTGATTCTGGCTATATGCTCTTGTCCTCCTCCTTCTCCTCATCCTCCACCACCATAACACCAGGGTGACCGTGGTCCGTGATGCAACACCCACCTAATTTTTTTAAATGGTCCTCCTCCACGTCTCTTTCAAGGGGCATTGAAGTGCTTCTAAATTTTTGGCAGCCCTTGCATAGGCCAACAATATGAGAGACTCTCTCCTTTCTAATGGGAATTTGTCGTTACTGTGGCCCTGCTCTATACGTCTTTAAATTCTTAGTGGGGTTTTTCCTAAAATTGGTCAGCCGTTTGACTCACTGAGTACCCTATAACTGTAATGCAGACCCTCTCCTTTCTAATGGGAACATGTCGTACTTGTTACTGTGGTCCTGCTCTGAGTGTCTTTAAATTCTTAGTGGGGTTTTTCCTAAAATTGGTCAGCCATTGGACTCACTGCATTCCCTATAACTGTATAGCAGACACTCTCCTTTCTAATGGGAACATGTCGTACCTTGCTACTGTGGCCCTGCCATGTGTGTCTTTAAATTCTTAGTGGGGTTTTTCCTAAAATTGGTCAACCGTTGGACTCTCTGCATACCCTATAACTGTATAGCAGACCCTTTCCTTTCTAATGGGAACATGTCGTACCTTTTTACTGTGGCCCTGCTCTGTGTGTCTTTAAATTCTTAGTGGGGTTTTTCCTAAAATTGATCAGCCTTTGGACTCACTGCATACCCTATAACTGTAAAGCAAACCTTCTCCTTTCTAATGGGAACATGTCGTACCTTGTTACTGTGGCCCTGCTCTATGTGTCTTTAAAATCTTAGTGGGTTTTTCCCAAATTTTGGCAGCCCTTGCAGTCACAGCATGGGCATTACCACTATAGGAGACCCGCTCCTTTATAATGGGAACATTTTTTTTACTGAGTCCCTCCTCTATGTCTCTTCAAAGGGGTATTGGGTTGCGTCCAAATTTTTGGCAGCCCTTGCAGTCACTGGATACGCAATAACAGTATAGGAGACCCACTTGTTAATAATGGGAACAACAAAGCGTAGCCGGCTGATGGCTCTCTAACAATAGCTAAGGCCGACTGCTGGCCTTTAAAGAATAGCAAGGGCCGTCTGATGTCCGTATAAAAATAGGCTTTATGACTATCAGAGTCCCTCCATCATAAATAAAACAGGATGTGTCTGATGATGTGTCACACACCACACTGCCAGATAAGGTTGTAAAATGTTAAAATGACATTTCCCGGTGAATGCATTTGTCTTAAAAAAAATAGTAAAAAAACAAAACAATAGAATCTTTCTTTAGTATAAAAAACAGCGTCACCAATTTAACAACAATGTAATCACATTGTTCAGCTCATGCACCTCCTCCTCCATCTCCGAAATGACCTCATCAGTCACAGGCTGACAGCACTGCAGCACTGCCTTGGCTGTGCTGAAGATAACATGCTTAATGCTTAGGTGACAAACCGCCCAGCGCTGCAGTGTTGTTGAAAGCTGTAACACAGCAGCCTGATCTGTGGCTCTCACTGCTGAACATACAGCTAGGCATGGTCGTGTGTGTCAATGGGTGGAACCTGGTGACGGAGAAATGACAGCCGGGGTATAGCAGCTGCAAAGTTAGCGCTATCATGAACTCTCCTGAGCTAGAAGCCAAGGCACACCAGAGGATTCTCTGGTGGGACCGTCCAACCCTGCCGAGAAGCAGTCCTGGCTAAGAAATGTGTGTGGGAATGTTCCCGGACACTCTATGGCTGCTTTTTTACTGAGGAGGAAACACAGGCAAACACGGGGAGAACATACAAAGTCCTTGCAGATGCTGTCCTTGCTTGGATTTGAACCCAGGATCCCAGCGCTGCAAGGCTTCAGTGCTAACCACTGATCTAACGTGCTGCCGTTAACCCTCCAATATCTAACAGGCTGGAGAAAATTGCACCTACTGCCACTCTATCTTCAGCTCCTTTGTGAGAAATTGTATTTGGGCAGCCACTCAGTCTACCAAATAAAATTCCTGAGAAGGAAATTGGGGATGGCTTTGCTACTTGTACTGGGGGCAGTGCTAAAACCATGGCGTCCTACCATAGTTTGCTGGAAATATTCCAGGCTGGTAAGAGGCAAGCAAATTCCCACAGAAAAGTACCAGCAGTAAAGTTCAGGCCACATTTCAAGTGCAAGCAGCTTTAGAGGACTTCCTGGGAGAAATGACACGCAGGGTAGATACGGTTTCCCTCTATGCCAGTCCTTTCACCGAGCTAAATACAACTCTTAGCAAAAAAAGTTGTGAACTGGCTCCGTACCGTCCCTGGCCACATTCACCCATCCACGTGTTTGTGGTTAGGCGGTCCTTCCCAGTAAGTGCACTGGGGAGGGCACGGGTAATATTTAGGACCCGTGCTTGTGGAAGGTGGAAATATAGTGGCGGCTGGGGACCGAGTATGGACACCCGGCCTCCGCCGGAATGAGGTTGTAAAAAGCTTCCGCCTCCATGAGCTTAAAAGGCCATATTTCAAGTGCAAAAAGCTGCCCAGAAATCTGGCAGTTTAGTGTTTCGGCCTGTGGGTGGGTGGGTGGGTGGCTGGCTGCATACTTGCACTTGCATTCCAAGTAGCAGAAAACTAAGCAGATGGTGGCCTCTATCATCATCATGGCCTCACCTCGGCACTATGAACTCTCCTGAAGGAGAAGCCAGGGCCCACTGGAGGAGTCTCGGGTTCTCTGTTGGGCCCGTCCAACCCTGCCGAAAAGCAGCCCTGGCTAAGAAAAGTGTGGGGGAAGGTTCCCGGACACACTATGGCTGCTTTTTTAATGTGGATCAGCCATGCTTATGCATGTTATTTCTCAAAGCACATTACAGATCAGGCCATTGTCCAACTCTGTATTCAAGAAATTAAATGCGCAAAGAAAGATGTGTGTGTGTCAAAGCACCACCGACAATTGCGAGTTGATGTTGGATGGGCTGCCATTGCTTCTGCAACATGCTCAATTACAGGACTTCCTGGGAGAAATGACATGCAGGGTAGATACGGTTTCCCTCTATGCCAGTCCTTTCACCGAGCTAAATACAACTCTCAGCAAAAAAAGTTGTGGACTGGCTCCGTACCATCCCTGGCCACATTCACCTGTCCACGTGTTTGTGGTTAGGCGGTCCATCCCAGTAAGTGCACTGGGGAGGGCATGGGTAATGTTGTGGGACTCGTGCTTGTGGAAGGCGGAGACGATACCGGGAACAATAATGGCGGCTGGGGACCGCGTATGGATACCCGGTCGCCGCCGGCATGAGGTTAAGAAAAGCTTCCACCTCCACGAGCTTAAAAGGCCATATTTCAAGTGTAAAGCCTGCCCAGAAATCTGGCAGTTTAGTGTTGCGGCCTGTGGGTGGGTGGGTGGCTGGCTGGCTGCATACTTGCACTTGCATTCCAAGTAACAGAAAACTAAGCAGATGGTGGCCTCTATCATCATCATGGCCTCACCTTGGCACTATGAACTCTCCTGAAGGAGAAGCCAGGGCCCACTGGAGGAGTCTCGGGTTCTCTGTTGGGCCCGTCCAACCCTGCCGAAAAGCAGCCCTGGCTAAGAAAAGTGTGGGGGAAGGTTCCCGGACACTCTATGGCTGCTTTTTTAATGTGGATCGGCCATGCTTATGCATGTTATTTCTCAAAACGCATTACAGATCAGGCCATTGTCCAACTTTCTATTCAAGAAATTAAATGCGCAAAGAAAGATGTGTGTGTGTCAAAGCACCACCGACAAGTGCGAGTTGATGTTGGACGGGCTGCCATTGCTTCTGCAACAAGCTCAATTACAGGACTTCCTGGGAGAAATGACACGCAGCGTAGATACGGTTTCCCTCTATGCCAGTCGTTTCACCGAGCTAAATACAACTCTTAGCAAAAAAAGTTGTGGACTGGCTCCTACTGTCCCTGGCCACATTCACCTGTCCACGTGTTTGTGGTTAGGCGGTCCTTCCCAGTAAGTGGTATCAAAAAGGAATAGTCGGCACTCCGTATAGCTAGGGTGGTGCACGTGGAAGACAATGTCTGTAGGAAAAGAAAATCCCGGCACTCACGTGTTGATAATCAGTTGATTTATTCCACAACTCACACAAGACGTTTCAGCCTGTCCAAGGCTTTTTTCAATTGTGGTTAAATACATTCAGTCAAAATATTTATAAACAAATCCCCGGAAATGACATAATTCTCATTAACATAAAAAAAGAGTAGACCAATAAAAAAATTATATATAACAGAATTTACAACAACATACAAAAAATTAAGCAATAATAAACTCAAGTTGCACAATGAAAAAGAACAAGTGAATTCATATATTTAAATAATCCCCAATTATACAAAGACCATATACATCGTAGATTGTAAAATTTATTGCATGCATATACCACATTATATCTTTATTTCTCCACATTCTTTTAGCTAAAAATATATAACATTTCATAGTTTTTCCAGAAAAAATCATTAATGTTTTTAGGATTTTTTAATATTTCCCATGGAATCAAATATATCAATGACAAGTAAATTCATATATATAAATAATCTCCAACCAAATATGAGAATATAAATCCCAAGACATAGATTCCATTTCATAAATGTATCAAAGATATTGCCATCTAAATTTCTCAATGTTCTTTTTATTAAACACATTCAACATTATATCATTTTTCTGGAAAAAAAATTCTTGATATTTCTAGATTTTTTCAAAAGGATTTTTTATTAGAACAATACTATTTATTACACTTGTGTATACAACTGATTCCTCATGAACAGCCTGCAACAAGTGACTAAATCTATCTTTTATTCTCTCTTCCCAGTAAGTGCACTGGGGAGGGCACGGGTAATGTTGTGGGACCCGTGCTTGTGGAAGGCGGAGGCGATACCAGGAAATATAGTGACGGCTGGGGACCGAGTATGGACACCCGGCTGCCGCCGGCATGAGGTTATGAAAAGCTTCTGCCTCCACGAGCCTAAAAGGCCACATTTCAAGTGCAATCAGGTGTCAAAAATTTGGCAGTATAGTATTGCAGGCTGTTGGTGGGTGGGTGGCTGCCTGCATACTTGCGCTTGCATTCCAAGGAATGGTGTAGGGACAACTGAACACTGCAGTGGGACAAGGATGTGGACGGTGATTGTTGCAAGTCTGCAATGACAGGTGCATGGCGGGAGGCATCTTTGCATGCGCCAAGGATCACTTATGATGGGCACACTTTTAGGCAGTGACCTGGGAGTCAGAGATGCTTCCAGAGGTCTTCCCCATGCTGTTCCCATGTCGTTTGACCACTGTTCCCATCAATTTGGGAAATTTTTAGGCCCTCTGCAGACCGCCGCGGGAAGCCACCTGAAAAATGCTCAAGTTTCCCATAGACTTACATTGGGCTCGCTGCTCGGGTCGAGCACCCAAGTATTCCAATTTGCTCGACCCGAGCAACGAGTACCCGAGCGTTTTAGTGCTCGCTCATCACTACCAGCTACCTTCCAGAGAGCCATGGACCAGATCCTAGTCTCTCACAATAAGTATGCTGCAGCTTACCTGGACGACATTGTAATATTCAGCCCGGTTTGGGGAAGTAATTTATAGAAGGTCCAAGAGATACTCAATGCACTAAAGAAGGCAGGGTTTATGATAAATCCAAAGAAGTGCGCCATGGGGAAAGAAGAGGCAAAATACTTGGGCTACATCATCGGAAGGAGAGAAATAAAGCCACAAGTAAATGAGGTGGAGGCTATCCGAAATTGTCCGTAACTGAACTCCAAGAAGCAAGTTCGGGCGTTTCAAGGAATTGTGGGGTATCATCAGTGATTTATCCCAAATTTCGCCATGATAGTCGCCCCCTGACTGATCTTCTTAAGGGCACGAAGACATCGATGGCAAAGTAGTCCCCTGAAGCGGAAATGGCACTCCAGTAGTTGAAGCTCGCCTTATGTAAACAGCCAGTCTTAGTAGCGCCTGACTTCACTAAGGAGTTCGTGGTTCAGACTGAGGCCTCCAAGGTCGGTTTGAGAGCTGTGTTGTCCCAGGAAAAAGATGGGGAGGAACATCCAGTTCTATTCCTGAGTAGGAAACTCTCCTCTTGTGAAAAGAACTATGCCATCATAGAGAAAGAGTGCTTGGCCATCAAATGGGCAATTGAGACTCTAAGATACTACCTGTTAGGCCAAAAGTTAAGGCTAGTATCACATCATGCACCCCGGAAATGGATGAAGTAAAGGAAGGGGAAAAATGCCCAGGTGACTAGGTGGTATCTAGGACTCCAGGACTTTAATTTTCATGTGGAGCACAGGCCAGGGAAATTATATAGTAATGCAGATGCCCTGTCCAGACTTTCCTGCTTAGGGAATGAACGTGCCGAAACCTCCGACTTTGGGCACAGGGGAGTTATGTGACAAAGTCCCTGGTAAAGTGATAGAGGGAACAAATGCTTCACGGAGGCTATTAGCTTCCGTAAATTGAAACCATGAAGTTTACACCAGCATGTTATTTGCTGAGAGTGTTAAACCTCCATTTTAAAAGGGAGTGTTTTTTGTGAATGACCATTGTGAAGTGTGCGAGGTCATTCACCATATCTCCACATCAGTGTGTGGTCTGGGGTTTAATACTTGGCCTGCTGAGGCATTCATTGTTCAGTGTCTGGAAAGGCATGCCCCAGAGAGGACGCTTGTGTTCTGTGCTAATCTGAACCCTGTGCTTGCTGGACTCTGAGCGGGTGGATGCCCGCTACCACAAGGACTGTGTTTTGTATCACCACTTTGTTTTGTTTTACTTTTTTTGCCCAAAGGGCCGTGTTCCTGTGTACCTCTATGTGAAACCAAGTGAGCTGATTTACCACACTGGCTTTTTTATGTTTCTTTTGGAGTAATGGCTTCTTCTTGGCAGAGTGGCCTTTCAGCCCATGCTTATACAGTACTCGTTTCACTGTGGATATTGACACAATCTTACCAGCTTCCCCCATAATCTTCACAAGGTCTTTTGGTTTTGTCCTTTGGTTGATATGCACATGTCGGACCAAAGCACGTTCATCTCTGGGACAGAGAACCAGTCTCTTTCCGGAGCAGTATGATGACTTGACATTCCTATCTTGTTTGTACTTGCATATAATTGTTTGTCCAGATGAACGAGGTACCTACAGGTATCTTGTAATTGTACCCAAGTACAAGCCAGACTTGTGCATGTCCACAATTCTCTTCCTGATATCTTGGCTGATTTCTTTAGACTTTCCCATGATGCTACACAAAGAAGCAGTGTGTTTCAGATGTGCATTAAAATACATCCACAGGTGTGTCTCTAATTAACTCAGATGTTGCCAAAAAACAGAAGCTTCAAAACACATGACATCATCATATGGGCAGTCCAGAATTGTTTAAAGGCATAGTAATCTTAGTGTATGTAAACTTTTGACTTTGCAGTAAGTAATAAAAATGCCTTAAAACATTCTCTCTCATTATTCTGGCATTTGTCAAATATTAAAAAATATGTTAATCCTAATTGACCTAAAACGGGAAAGGTTTATTCTGATTTCATGTCAGATATCGAGAAAAACATGCAAATGTGTCTTTTTATATTGTGTATGTAAACTTCTGGTTTCAACTGTATGACCCTGTATCTCGGTATGTTGGTTTTTTACTAGAAAAATACACCAGTCCATCATTAAAACTAGTATTTTTAATAAAAACCTTCAAATCTACAACTATAAGAGATACTTATTCCAGCAGTGCAGCCCATTTTAGAGTGTTTCATTCGCTATGGTCAATGATCCTGTATTTACACATTCAATGTAGTTTTCTTGAAAGGTGTCTATACCCTAACCCAGGCCTGCACAATATACAGTCCAAAGGGTTTGTTGCGGCCTGCAGGAACCGACAGATGCATGCTCCTTTCTTCCTATATTCAAATGTATTTGCGTATTTAAGACACAAATATATTTGAACACTTGGGTGCCGGGACTGGGACAGATGAGCGGCCATTAGCACCCGTAAGCGCTCTATGGATGAGCCGAAGATTAGATGCCCTATAATTTTAGATGATGTGGCCAGGGTAAGTGTAGTGTAGTTGTAAATGTGAGTGCACATTATGAGCTAAAGGGAGGATTGTGAAAGGAGGTACAGTATAGCGAGGGGCAGTGGGGTGGATTGGACTTTATGCAGACAGACAGTGTGGTGCAATATTATGGAAAGGGGCAATATGTGGGGGATATTTTGGAAAAGGGCAGTTTAGCGGGATATTTTGGGGGAGGCCAACGTGGGGAGACATTAAGGAGAGGGGTGTTGTGGGGGGACATTATGGAGAGGGGCAGTGTGGGGGAATATTATAGAGAATTGCTATTTTAGGCAGGAAGCACAGTTGGGGCAATTATTTATTCAGAGGTGCAGCATGGGAGATATTTTTATTTATAGGGCAATATAATGAAACTTATTTTTAAGGGCACCATGTTGGGAAGTGCTGATGATGACAGAGAAGAAGGAAGTCTGCAGAGATGAGTTCTGGGCATGAAATCTAATCATATCATCTGTACTACATTGAGACCAAAGGGATAGGAATGACTCCAATTAGAGATCTCAACTATAAGTAGAGATGAGCGTTGTTCTACTCGAACTGTTCGCCAATCTCAAATTCGAGCTGTTTTGGGCGGTGTTCGAGCCGTTCGGCGAACACGAACAATTTGAGAAAAATTCGGCTGTTCGAGGTTATGTTCGATAACTGTTCGTGCACCAAAATCATAACTGGATTTTTTCTCAGTAATGATGAAAATTAATGTTAATACACAGTTTGAGTGTACAGCGGGGTGGGGGGAGGGGCAGGGGATGGATCTCTGCAGGAACAATGAAGATCTCCATTTTTTTTTCTCTTTCCCGCATTTGCAGTGGGGAGGTGCAATCTGTCAGCCTATCAGCAGCGCACACACGGAGCGAAGTGCTTTTTTTCACACAAGCAAGGGCATGTGTCATTGGCAGTGTATGTCACATGTCCTTGCCCTATAAGACCAAGCCATTTTCCCCGTCGCCACCATTTTCTCACTGCTGCAGCTGCGTGTTAGACGGCACCGCTGTTGCTGTGTGCGCTATACCTTGTTAATTTCAAGCCAATTTTCGCACAAATCTACAGATAGCTTGGGAGTAGGGAATAGTTGTGATTGCAGTCCTTTTAAGGACTAGGTTACAGCATTTCCTACGACTTTAATCAGGCAGGTCTGTGCTCTTAAATAGATAGATTGTGGGAGTAAAGACTAATTGTAATTGGAGTCCTTTTCAGGACTAGGTTACATCAGTTCCTATCAGTTTTTGCCAGGCAGGTCTGTGCCAGTGCTGTGCAAGTTTTTTTCACAGCATTTGGCTGAATCTAGCAAAGCTAATCCTTTTTGGCCTATTGCAGAGTGTGTTAGTCAGTGGAGTAGCCTATCTGTGTTGCAAGATATACCACCTGTGTATAGAATACCAATTTTTTTACTGCACCTAGTGAAGTAAAATCTTTTGGGCATAGCATCATTCTATTAGTCCATCTATACTGACCTCCATCAGGTTGCAAATTGAATATAATTTTTTTCTGCATCTAGCTTTGAAAAAATATTGGGCTGCTAGCTGTGTGTGGGACTTGTTGTATTAGTCCATCTATACTGACCTCCATCAGGTTGCAAACTGAATATATTTTTTTCTGCATCTACCTCTGAAAAAATATTGGGCTTCTAGCTGTGTGTGGGACTTGTTGTATTAGTCAATCTATACAGACCTCCATCAGGTTGCAAACTGAATATATTTTTTTCTGCATCTACCTCTGAAAAAATATTGGGCTTCTAGCTGTGTGTGGGACTTGTTCTATTAGTCCATCTATACTGACCTCCATAAGGTTGCAAACTGAATATAATTTTTTTCTGCATCTACCTCTGAAAAAATATTTGGCCTTCTAGCAGTGTGTGGGTCTCATTGTATTAGGCCATCTATACCAAGCTCCACCAGCTTTTCAATTAATAATAATTTTTCGCTGCATCTAGCCCTGAAAATAATTTTTCTTCCCAATAGTGGTAGCAATAGAAATATGGGGCGCGCTCCTGGCTTACAAAAATATACGCTTCATAACAAAAAACACCAGCTTAGCGCACTGCATTAATAAGATGGCATCATCGTCTCTCCAGTGCTAGGCCTACTACCCAGGCTAGCATTCCTGTGCCTAAAACACAATATATGGGTCCCCGCTAGCCACTATGCTGAGGGGTCTAAAGCTACTGCTAACGCTTTATAACAATTCAATTGGCAGATTTTCACAGAGCTCTTCCACAATGCCCACCCATCGGGACAACAGTTGCCCACCTTCCCTATGGGATCTAGTGGCAAATAGTTGATGCCATTAATCAGAGCGTCAGTTGCCCCGTCGACGTGGCAAGCATACGGTAAGGCATGGGAAGAGTGGACACGACTAGTAGCAGGCAGACGGGTTGACCAATGTGAACAAGCCAGATCACAAGTCACCATAGAATTTCTCCACCAGCTAATGATGAGGGGCATATCAGGGGCGTCAGCGCAGCGGTGTCTGACCGGAGTAGCATTTCACTTCCAACTACTGAATTGGGGAGATGTGACAAAGATTCATCATCAGACAATCCATAAAAGGGTGGAAAAGGGGTCAGCCAAGTCAGGAGTGTAGACATCCCGTCCCGTGTCACTAAAACTGATTTCTCACATCATATCCCTAACACCATTAACATGACACTCACAATTTGAAGCAACACTACTGTCTACTGCATTTGTGATCGCCTTCTTCGGGGCGCTATGCATAAGCGAATTAGTCCCTCAATCCAAAATTAGCACCAGTGGAGGCTTATTACACCAGGACGTAGTCATAGCCAATAATGCAATACGTCTACGTATACACAAATCGAAAATGGTTCCAGCGGGCAGGGGCACTTGGGTACTTCTACAACCCACAAACGGTACACTGAGTCGGGTAACAATAGTAAAACCATATCTAACCATCAGATCACAAAGTAATTTGTTCCTATCACACATTGATTGGACGCCATTAGCAAGATACCAGTTCCAAGCTATATTTAATAAATGCATAACATTGGCAGGGAACCACCCCAAAGATTACGGGACACACTCATTCCGCATAGGCGCGGCCACAGAAGCAGCAAGAGCAGGACTGTCAGAAACGGAAGTTCAGAGGATAGAGAGATGGTGATCCATGTGTTTGGCAAGATACATAAGACCGGACTTGTTATCCTAACGTGGTTTGTTTCTTTTACAGGTGACGATAAGCCAACAGTGTGGGTGATAGGCCACTCGTATATATTGGGCAGATTAAAGGGCGAAAGTCCGCCCAGGCGGGAGGAAATTAGAGTTTCATAACACATATTTCAACTGGAGAGGTATTAGAGGCCTGCTATGGCCACAGGTACTAATGGAGGTAATCAAGGTAGGGAGAGAGGCAAGATGTCTGGTCATCTTAGTTATACAGGCCGGGGGAAACAACCTAGGTCATCACAAGAGCGCATAACTAATGGCAATAATGAAACTAGACACTGAGCGCTTCAGAGAATTTTTCACAAAACTAGCTATAGTATGGTCAGAGATTGTGCCGATAGCGGTATGGCAAGGTGCGCGAGACATCACGGCCATCGAACGGACAAGGCGGGTAATAAATATTCGGATGGCAAAATTTAGAAGAGACAGAGGCGGTGTAGTGGTACGACACCGACAACTGGAAGGAGATAAAGCAGGCCTCATACGGCCCGACGGTGTTCACTTAATGGATATTGGACTGGACATATTCCTGTCAGGACTCCAGGACGGAGTGGAACAAGCGTTAAGAGTGATGGGTGGGGGTCAGAGTCCTGCATACGAGTACGCAGGATCCTCCATGGCCTGGAAATAGAAAGGACATGTTGGAGAGTTACACTTGTTGGCCAAGTTGCCGGAGTGGAGACCCAGGGCATGCTGCAACAAGCTGAATTATTTTAGAAATAAAATGTCTTTCTAAAGGAATGAGTATAAAGAGTTAATAAAGCTGTTACCGATCCTCACCCATCCAGTTGTAAGAGTTACATTATTGTATTGTCAAGGAAAGGGGGGCGGTAGGGGGGCTGAGCGTCTGGGTTTGGTTGGGGGTCCCCACAGTCTGCCTAGGCTAGATGCATTTAAAAATTCTTATTAGATACACAGGCAGTGCAGCTTGCTTCGCAGCTGGGCTACTACGCCCAAAGTATTGCCTAGGCTAGATGCAGTTAAAAATTCTACGCTGACTAGCAGACACTGAAGATTTGGAGCAGACCTCTGAGTAAACAGCTCTTCAGACTCAATCATCTGTGTTAACCCAAGCCATAGTGTATGTAGTTTCTTACAGTTAAAAGGGGGGGGGGAGCGACCCAACCCACCTGGAATTGACGATGCCAACGTCACGTAAGACACAGCAAGGGGACTCCAAAAAGAGTTTCCATTTTTTCCCAAAATTGTGGCACAGACACCACTTAACCCTAGAACGCATACCTGGGGCCTCGCAGTCCCGCCCTGTTGTTTTCTATTTTCTGCAAGATTACTTTAGTTAGAATTTTGAAACTCTAGGTATTCTTCATGTATATAGTTGTTTGTCATTTGAGTTTGAGTTATTCAATGTTATTTGCACACGGGCCTAAAAGGCCCCAGGTATATGAAAGTGTCGATTTTTATGGTCATGCGTTCTAGGGTTAAGTGGCATCAATTGCCCCACAGTTGCTTAAAACGGTTGGTGAGGTGATATTACCAAATCCTCAAGCTTTTAGCCTCCCAAGGATAACACAGGATTAGAAAAGTCCTTGCGAATCCATGATTTGTTCATCTTTATGAACGTGAGTCTGTCTACATTCTCAGTGGACAGCCGCGTGCGCTTATCTGTCAGCACACCATCAGCAGCGCTGAACACACGTTCAGAGAGAACACTGGCTGCAGGGCATGACAAGATCTCCAAGGCGTGAGTGGCGAGCTCCGGCCATTTTTCCAGATTGGAATACCAAAATGAGCAAGGGTCCAGTGACACAGTCATGGCTTCGATGTTCACTTGGAGATACTCCTGCACCATCCTCTCTAGGCATTGACTATGTGTCAGACTTCTTGTCTCCTGCGGCCTTGCAAAGGATGGTCTAAAAAAGTGGTGAAACGATTTCATAAAATTGCTGTTACCAGCAGATACTGTGTTACTGTTACGGTTTGAGTGATGAAGACTCGACAGTCCCGCGGTTGGCAAGTTAGAACTGTGAGATTCACTTCGTGCACCACTGGTGTTTTGTGGAAAAGCACATGTAAGATTCTGCAACAGCGTCTGCAGATACTCCTGCATGCGTCAATCCCTTTTTATGGCAGGAATTATTTCGGCAAATTTACTTTTGTACCGGGGATCTAAGAGTGTGGCAACCCAGTAGTCGAGATTACTTCGAATTCTGCAATCTGAGGGTCATGTTGCAGGTAGTGCAGCAAGAAGGCACTCATGTGTCTTGCGCATCCAGGAGGACCAAGTCCTTGTTGTGTTGGTAGCGAGGTAAGAATCATGCTTCTTTCCTCTGCCCTCTCCCCCCAACCTCGCACAACAGAAATGTGATCAAGGTCTCCCTCATCTGATGAGTCTTCCATGCCCATCGCCAGTTCATCCTCCACTTCTTCCTCGGCTCCTGCACCTTCCTCAACAGTTTGGCTGCTACCATGCGCCCTGTTTAATCCCTCTCCCCCACCCTCCCATGCCTGCCTCCTTGGTGCTGCCAACCATCTGGACCTTGGAGATGTTATCCCTTCCGCATACGACTCCTCCTCTACTTCCTCCACCTCCTCTTGTCCGACCACCTGACTCTGAATTCTGTTTAATGTGTGCTCCAGCATGTAAATCACCGGAATAGTTATGCTGATAATGGCATCGTCGTCAGCACTAAACATCTTCGTCGCCATTTCAAAACTGTGCAGAAAGGTGTGTGGCGCCCCTGAGGGTGCAGTCACCACAGAGTTACTGCATCTCACCCAGAGGTGTGGTATCTCACCCTCAGGTAAGGAAGGCGTATGGCTCGGGACCCTAACACCTGCATCCAACACATACCCGCAGTGGGGTTAGGGCGAGATTGCTCCTAAGGGAGAGCACAGTCCCAGGTCCCTAGCTGGTGGGAGGATCCTATGTAGTGGGTGCTTAGGGGAGCAGCTTAGGGGAGCACATGACAGGGAGAGTATAAATAGGAAGCCATCTTAGAAAGAGCAAGCCAGTCAAAGGAGGAAAAGTGACAGGAGCAGAGGCTCGGCATGAGCTCTGCTCCGGAGGCGGGCCTAGCCTGGGAGGCCCAGGACTGAAGGAGAGAAGAGAGGAGTGGGAGCAGGAAGGCTCCAGGAACCGAAGGGACCCTAGGGCTATGGGCCGTGCAGAAGGCCACCTGTACTCCCGCTGCTACCAGGAGGTAGAGGGGTCAGGCCAGATAAGGGGAACCGGTCCCTCAACTAGAGGAGAAACAGCAAGGCTCAACTAGAAACCGGAGGCTGCAGCATTTCATGTACTGCAGGCAAAAGTCCACACCAGTCTCACTAAGAAGGTAGCCACATAGGACCCAGGGGACGGAACACAAGTCACCCGCCAAGGCCCGAGGATACCGGATAGAAGTGTCACTGGGTGTGAGGTGCAGGGAGAAGGCCAGAGAAAGGACACACAGAAGGGGGTCCTGCTAAGTACTCCGGAGCTATCTGGGGGTGGACTGAGCCCCTCACTGAGTACGCACAGTATGACGGGTGAGATAGCTCTGGTACCTGTAATCTGGACTGCAACAACTGTGAGTAAAGATCTTGGGACTGCATCACACGGACTCTGTGTTCATTACTGACTCCCTGCACTACAACCACCATCATCCACCCACACTGCCCTGAAGCTACACTCTTCCTGTGGTGAGTAATAATACCATTGCAGCAAAACCACCAGCTTCAGAGGACTGTTCCGCAGCCGCAGCCCCTTTGGCCGCACTCCACAGGTGGCGTAGTCGGATATTATAAAATCCATATATACAAATTACCGTTGGATTGACCGCCCTGGGTCACGGACCGGGTCACCGCCACAGTGACTACAACCCCCAGCGTCTACCGGCCCGGCTCCGGGTACCCCACGGCCCAGGGAGCGCGTCAACTTCATAGGTCCCTGATCTGAGACCACTCCTGCTGTGTGATTTGCCCCACCTCTGGATTTCGTTGGCCAGAAACTATTGCACCAGGGCTTGTCGGTGCTGCCACAGTCGCTGCAACATGTGCAGAGTTGAATTCCACCGTGTCGGCACATCGCATTTCAGCCGGTGAACTGGCAGGCCCAACGACTTCTGTAGACATGTAAGACGTTGAGCTGCGGGATGCGAACGGTGGAAGTGAGCACACAGCGACCGTGCCCTCTGCAGAAGGCCATCTAGTCCGGGATAGTGGGCTAAAAATTTATGGACAACCAGGTTCAACACGTGAGCCATACAAGGCACGTGTGTAACATTGCCCCGGCGAAGGGCCGCACCCAGGTTTGCAGCATTGTCGCACACGGCCTTACCTGGTTGCAGGTCCAGTGGAGACAACCATTCATGAAACTGGGTCTCCAGAGCTGACCACAAGTCCTCAGCTGTGTGACTCACATTTCCCAGACATTTCAAAGTAAACACTGATGCCGTTGAGCCCTGCTGCCAGCATAGTAAGGAGGTGCGCAGTTAGAAAGCAGGTGGCATTACCAGACAGGCTTTGGGTGCAGGTGGAGGACCGAGAGGAGGTTGAGGAGGCAGAAGCAGTGGAGGAACTTCTAGATAAAGAGGATTGACGTACAACTCGCGGGGACGGCAAGACTTGGACAGCAGCCCCTTGTCCTGCTGTCACCATAGTTACCCAGTGCCCTGTCAGCGACATGTAACGCCCCTGTCCATGCCTACTCGTCCAAGTGTCTGTGGTGAAATGCACCCTGTCACACACAGAGTTTCTCAAAGAAGCGGTGATGTTGTGTGCGACATGCTGGTGGAGCGCAGGCACACCTTTCTTTGAGAAGTAGTGCCGACTGGGCATCTGGTACTGGGGCACTGCGACAGACATAAGGTCTCAAAAATCCACTGTGTCCTCCAGGCGGAAAGGCAGCATTTCTGTAGCCAACAGCTTGCAGATGGTGAAATTCAACCTCTTAGCTTTCTCATGGCTAGGAGGAAATGGTCTTTTACTTGTCCACATCTGAGGGACCGAGGGCTGGCTGTTGTGCTTTGACGGGGTTGAGTAGGGTGTCCCTGGCAAACTGCCGGTCTGTGAGGAAGATGCAGGCGGACATGTTAGGTTGCCTTGATCCAAAGGTGGTGCTCTCGATGTCAGAGAGCTCTCAACACCAGCAGGTGTTTCCACTTCCCAATGAACTGACGACCTGCCAATCACACTGGCTGTTGCAGGTAAAGAGGTGGCAGGTCTGCGTCCAAAAACATGTGTGACTGCTGTCCCCCCAGTCACAGAGGATGAAGAGGCCGCGGATGCACAAGATGGGGCAGACGGTGGTTGGCCCAGCCTGCTAGGCCGCATTGTAGCACAGTGAGCTTCCCACTGCAACTTATGCTTCATATCCATGTGACGGTACATGCATGAAGTACTCAAACTATGGATTTTTTGGCCTCTACTTAGCTTTTGGTGACAAATATTACAGATAACACGAGTTGGGTCATCCTTATCGATCTGAATAAATTCCCAGGCTATGCAAGGCTTAGAGCCCATGCGACCTGAAGAGACACTACGACTTGTGGTCAGAGGCGGAGTTGTGGTTGAGGATGCAGTTGTTGACGTGCTTCCAGTACTCCGTCTCTGTCCAGGAAGGTGCAACCTAACCTCGTCCTCAATAGCATCTGTGACGCCCCGCTGCGCTTGGTATCACAGATCCTAGAAGAGTTTATTGATGGAATCCTCCACAAGAGGCCCCCATAAACATTCACACATCTCCACCTTCCACCTCAGACCAGCAGAGGGAGCCCGTTAGGGATATAAATAGGGAAGGTGGAGCTAGGCAGTTCAGTTCCTCTGAAGAGTTCCTGCAGTAGAGAAGCCTAAGAGAGGTCAGTCTGCAGTGGAGCTCAGTCTAGTCTAGAGAACTCAGTTAATAGTTCAGCAGTGGAGCACGAGGCTCCTGCTAGCTAGATTCAGGGAGCCCAGATAGAGCTTAAGGTGTGCCAGCGTCATAAGATCGGTGAAGCGCGGCAAGCTGCCGTTAGTGTGTATAGCCTATTGAGGGCCCGAGTAGGCCGAAGGCGAGTGGCGAGTTAGTACATAAGGGGCAGAGGAGCTTAACCAGCTCACCCCGAAGCATTTACCGGACACCGGATCCGAGCTTACCGGGATCTCTATGACCCAGTAAGGCATAACCGGAATCCCTGGAGAACTACAAGTCCCAGGATCGCTAAGGTGCTGATACGTAACAGAGCCAGGAGACGCTTAGGCCCCGCATACTGGGAGCATGAACTTCAAGAGAAGGCCCTACCACAAGGTCAGCCAGCGCAGGACAGAGACAAAGTTAGGCCTAGCTCCAGGCAGGTCAGAAACTTACTGCACAGAGGCAAGAAACAGGAGGCCCTACACCCGCTCATTGGGGAGGATCCTGATATGCACCCTTCACCCTACAGTGCTCCAGGATGTGCCTGAATTTCCTCCAGTAAAAGGTACTGAAGTGACTACCGTGTCCGTTTCCGTTCTTGCTCTGACCCAGCTGGGTCTCGCCTGTCCTGCATTCCCCCTGCATACGCTGCCCTGAGACATAGCTCCACCTGTGGGGAGCTATACCATCGAGCTGCCTTATCACGGGCCTCAGTGGACTGCTGCAGCGCTGGTGCTTCTCACCAGATACCACAGGTGGTGTCACAAACTCTTATAAAATTAACAATTATCCACCCTTTTAAAGAGTGACCCCAGGGTACGGGCCAGGGAGCCGACCACCGCGACATCCCAAAGGCCAGGCAAAGGCCCGGGTGACCTCATCGACTGGCTGACTGTGGGTTGACAGTAAGTGGGATCTCCAACCTTGTCATCATCACCCTGTGTGTTATCACACCCGTCGTCCTCAAAGCCAACCTCTTCCTGCCCTGACCGAAAAGTCAAGTTGTCGCTCCAATCAGGTATTTGAGTCTCATCATCGTCTTCATCATTGTCTCCACCAACAGGAGTTACAGTTTGGGAACGAGGGTCTACATTATGCTCAGAACCTTCTTCATCTGGTCCTGGATCCGACTTATAAAGATTCTGGGCATCAGTGCAGATCATTTCCTCGTCTGGATTAACAGAAGCTCTGGAGCAGACCTCCGTTTCCCAGGCTATAGTATGAGTAAACAGCTGTGCAGACTCAACCATCTGTGTTACCCCATACTCAGACGGGCAGCTGGAGACTTGGGAGCTGTGAGGAAGCAAGTGCGATTGGGGTGACACCTCTGAGGACTGGAGTATTTGTGATGTTGAAGTTGAGGTGGAGGAGAGCCCACTTGAAGGAGCACTTGATATCCGCTGAAGCACCTGCTGTTTTTGTGCCTCATCTGGAATTTGTAGCGATGGGCGTGTCCATAACAAAGGGATCGTATCACATTGTCCACGAAAAGAAGTCGACATGTTAGTTTGGCTGGAAGATGGTCTTTCTTCTGCAGATGTTACTCCCCCCCCCACCGCGGGGGGCTCGACCCACCAGCGGACAGGCACCAGTATTAGGAGAGGAGGGCTGGCCGTCAGGGTCCACCGCGGCTCTGGCACAAACCCGGCGACACGGAGGTGGCACGGGCAGGAACGGACTGGCCGTGTCGGCTTCTCACTTTTTGGATTTTAGAAGGGCATGACATGCCTATATCTTTGTCTCCCCCTCCTTTTACTCCTCCACCTCTTTTCTTTTCGCATGACTATATGTACTTGTCAATTTTCCATGTGTTAGTTATGTCTTCTGAGCAGTTTGTCAGCTTTTGGACACCTTTGAAGGTGTTTTCTATGTGTTTCTATGTGTTTTTGTTTGCCTGCCATTGGTTTTAACGGTGTTCGAAGGTGTTCGACGAACAGTTCGACGAACAGTTCGGCGAACACACGGGTGTTCGACGAACCGAACCGAACTCGAACACTACGGGGGTGGCTCAACACTAACTATAAGGTGCCTATATGTAAATGTTTTTCTGTGATACTGACTACATCTCATCAGTACTGTGGTTTCTGTATGGTCCGCAGTCTAATGATGGCTTGTAACAATAACTACCAGAATCTCCTTACTAGAGATGAGCAGTGTTCGACTCGAACTGTTCGCCAATCTCAAATTCGAGCTGTTTTGGGCGGTGTTCGAGCCGTTCGGCGAACACGAACGATTTGAAAAAAATTCGGCTGTTCGAGGTTATGTTCGATAACTATTCGTGCACCAATATCATAACTGGATTTGTTCTCAGTAATGCTGAAAATTAATGTTAATAAGCAGTTTGAGTGTACAGCTGGGCGAGGGGAGGGGCAGGGGATGGATCTCTGCAGAAATAATGAAGTACTCCATTTTTTTTTCTCTTCCTCGCATTTACAGTGGGGCGGTGCAGTCTGTCAGCCTATCAGCAGCGCACACACGGAGCGAACTGCCTTTTTTCACACAAGCAAGGGCATGTGTCATTGGCAGTGTATGTCACATATCCTTGCCCTATAAGACCCAGCCATTTTCCCCGTCGCCACCATTTTCTCACTGCTGCAGCTGCGTGTTAGACGGCACCGCTGTTGCTGTGTGCGCTATACTTTGTTAATTTCAAGCCAATTTTCGCTCAAATCTACAGATAGCTTGGGAGTAGGGAAGAGTTGTGATTGCAGTCCTTTTAAGGACTAGGTTACATCATTTTCTACGACTTTTATCAGGCAGGTCTGTGCTCTTAAAGAGATAGGTTGGGTGTAAAGACTAATTGTAATTGCAGTCCTTTTCAGGGCTAGGTTACATCAGTTCCTATCACTTTATGCCAGGCAGGTCTGTGCCAGTGCTGTGCAAGTTTTTTTCACAGCATTTGGCTAAATCTAGCAAAGCAAATCCTTTTTGGCCTATTGCAGAGTGTGTTAGTCAGTGGAGTAGCCTATCTGTGTTGCAAGCTACACCACCTGTGTATAGAATACAATTTTTTTTACTCACCTAGTGAAGTAAAACCTTTTGGGCATAGCATCATTCTATTAGTCCATCTATACTAACCTCCACCAGGTTGCAAATTCAATATAATTTTTTTCTGCATCGAGCTCTGAAAAAATATTTAGGCTTCTAGCAGTGTGTGGGACTTGTTCCATTAGTCCATCTATACTAACCTCCATCAGGTTGCAAATTCAATAAAAAAAAATTCTGCATCTAGCTCTGAAAAAATATTTCAGCTTCTAGCAGTGTGTGGGACTTGTTCTATTAGTCCATCTATACTGACCTCTATCAGGTTGCAAATTCAATATAATTTTTTTCTGCATCTAGCTCTGAAAAAATATTTGGGCTTCTAGCAGTGTGTGGGACTTGTTCTATTAGTCCATCTATACTAACCATCATCAGGTTGCAAATTCAATATAATTTTTTTATGCATCTAGCTCTGAAAAAATATTTCAGCTTGTAGCAGTGTGTGTGACTTGTTCTATTAGTCCATCTATACTAACCTCCATCAGGTTGCAAATTCAATATAATTTTTTTCTGCATCGAGCTCTGAAAAAATATTTAGGCTTCTAGCAGTGTGTGGGACTTGTTCTATTAGTCCATCTATACTAACCATCATCAGGTTGCAAATTCAATATAATTTTTTTCTGCATCGAGCTCTGAAAAAATATTTAGGCTTCTAGCAATGTGTGGGACTTGTTCTATTAGTCCATCTATACTAACCTCCATCAGGTTGTAAATTCAATATAATTTTTTTCTGCATCTAGCTCTGAAAAAATATTTCAGCTTGTAGCAGTGTGTGGGACTTGTTCTATTAGTCCATCTATACTAACCTCCATCAGGTTGCAAATTCAATATCATTTTTTTCTGCATCTAGCTCTGAAAAAATATATCAGCTTGTAGCAGTGTGTGGGACTTGTTCTATTAGTCCATCTATACTAACCTCCACCTGGTTGCAAATTCAATATAATTTTTTTCTGCATCGAGCTCTGAAAAATATATTTCAGCTTGTAGCAGTGTGTGGGACTTGTTCTATTAGTCCATCTATACTAACCTCCATCAGGTTGCAAATTCAATATAATTTTTATCTGCATTTAACCCAGCCAATACTTTTGGGCTAATACCACAGTTTGGCCACTCAGCTCTGCTCGGTTCCCATCCATTGTTTTTTGTGCAAACAACTCCAGAGTTGTGAATTAGTTAACCACCAAAATGAGTAGAAAAAGGCCTGCTGCTGGTGGAAAGGGGAATAGGCGTGTTGGGAAGGGAAAAAAAGGTTGTGTCCGTGGGGTAGGTGTTAAAGCAACAGTAACATCTGCAGAAGAAAGACCATCTTCCAGCCAAACTAAAATGTCTACTTCTTTTAGCGGACAATGTGATAAGATCCCTTTCTTACGGCCACGCCAATCGCTACAAATTCCAGATGAGGCACAAAAACAGCCGGTGCTTCAACGGATATCAAGTGCTCCTTTAAGTGGGCTCTCCTCCTCCTCAACTTCAACATCACAAATACTCCAGTCCTCAGAGGTGTCACCCCAATCGCACTTGCTTCCTCACAGCTCCCAAGTCTCTAGCTGCCCGTCTGAGTATGGGGTAGAACAGATGGTTGAGTCTGCAGAGCTGTTTACTTATACTATAGCCTGGGAATCAGAGGTCGGCTCCAGAGCTTCTGTGAATCCAGACGAGGAAATGGTCTGCACTGATGCCCAGAATCTTTATGAGTCGGATCCAGGACCAGACGTAGAAGGTTCTGACCATAATGTAGACCCAATCTGTAACTCCTGTTGGTGGAGACAATGAGGAAGACAATGATGAGACTCAAATACCTGATTGGAGCGACAACTTTAGTTTTTTGTCAGGGCAGGAACAGGTTGGCTCAGAGGACGACGGGTGTGATAACACACAGGGTGATGATGATGAGGTTGGAGATCCCACTTACTGTCAACCCACAGTCAGCCAAGAGATGAGGTCAGCAGAGGAGGTGGAGGAGGATGCTAGTGACGACGAGGTCAGGTTGCGCCTTCCTGGACAGAGACGTAGTACTGGAAGCACGTCAACAACTGCATCCTCAAACACAACTCTGCCTCTGACCACAAGTCGTGGTGGCTCTTCAGGTCGCATGGGTGCTAAGCCTTGCATAGCCTGGGCATTTTTTCAGATCGATGAAGATGACCCAACTCGTGTTATCTGTAAAATTTGTCAGCAAAAGCTAAGTAGAGGCCAAAAAATACATAGTTTGAGTACTTCATGAATGAACCGGCACATGGACATGAAGCATAAGTTGCAGTGGGAAGCTCACTCTGCTACAATGCGGCCTAGCCGGCCAGGCCAACCATCGTCTGCCACATCTTGTGCATCTGCGGCCTCTTCATCCTCTGTGACTGGGGGGACAGCAGTCACACCTGTTTTGGGACGCAGATGACGCGCCCCCTGGGCCTGTGCTGTGCAGGGGAACCCGGAACCGGCCTGTTGTAGAATGCTGGGGGTTGTAGTCTCCGTGTGGCGGTGACCCGGTCCGTGCCCAGGGTGGTCAAACCAGTGGCAGTCTATTTGTATTGGAATAAGTGTCCGACTACGCCACCCGTGGATTGCGGTCAGTGGGGACCGCCGCTGCGCTGCCGACCGCTGAGGCTGATGTTGGTTGCGCAGCCGAGTATGGGATAACTCCCCACGGGAGAAGTATTGCCTCAGGGCAGCTAATGTGAGAGATGATGGGAGTGATGGTGTGAGGGTCCCAGTGCTGATGGTGCTGGTGCGGCAAGGAATCACAGAGACGTGAGGTGCAGTTCAGGGTCTTTACTGATGGTACAAGGCAGACCCTCCCGGGAGTACTGGCTAGTATAAGGGGCCTGGTCAGTCTGCGAGCAAGCAGGAGTTCCCCTGGCCAGGTGGAGTTGTAGGCCTCCCCGTTTATCTGCACTCTTCCTGGCTACCTTGCTGTCAGCGGTTACAAGTAGCCCACGTCCCTGAGTATACCGTGTGGTGCTCACCCGTATGGCTGGTGACTTGGGGCCTTCTGTTAGCCTCCGCTCCTGGATGGCGGCGCTGGTCCCTTCTTTGTGACTGAGCCTCCGGGCTTCTATGGCCAGAGGACCTGGAATCCCCTGCCGGCTGGTTTCTGCTGCTGGGTGTATATCAGTCCCCACAGCCTCGGACTCCTGTGTCCGGCTTTAGTATCTTCGTCCAGGGCGAACTCTGCTCAGCTCCAGCCCCTGGACTTCTGCTACTGCTCCTACAGAGCTCCTGTTCTTGCTTTTCCTCTCCAGACTCTGACTGCTCTAATCCCACCCCAGACCCAGTTTAAAAGGGCAGATTCCTCCCCTCCCAGGTCTGGGCGGACCGTGTTGCATGTTTAGGGATCCTGACCAGAGAAACCTCCCACTTGCTCTCAGACATAATATCTCTATTACTGTGTCAACCAGACCCCTGGGGTGTCACATTCCCCCCTAGTAAATTTTAGTACTTCTTTTTAAAGAAACATAAATACAAGGTATAACAATAATACAATAACATATTCACAAGAAACTTTAGTCTGTAGAGGTCACGGCGTTTCCGTGACCGGGTGTCCATATCACCCAAGGTGAAGTTTATGAAACAAAGGGGGTGTCCATGTCACCCAACAAGGCGAAGTCTTGGCACAGAATAGGGGACCTGTCCAAAACAAACCCCTTGCGTTGTCCTTGGGCGTGGCTGCAAGGGTAGACTAACTACTTTGGGCCGCAAGGAGGCCACGCCAGACAGGTTTTCTCTTCCGCGGTCGTCTTCACAAGAGGCACCAAGGTGCAACTATCTACAAAACTGTTCCGGTAATCCAGTGTCCATAACCTGTTAGTCCAAATAAATCTGCAGGGTAACTGAGAAACATAATTAGTAACAGGCAACAAACATAAACCATAAACATTTTTCAATAAACAGTCAACTCTACAGTGCATTGGTTTAGATTCTCCAGCGAGCGGGCATCTGACCTCTAGTGACTCTAGTGGACCTACGGAGCTCACTAACTGGTTCTGCACTACAGGGTGTAGGAGGTGTTATGGGCAAGCTGGGCAACTTTCTGCGCACTCTTTGGCTCACTAGGGGCACGGCAGGCTCACTAATAGCAGAGGGTTGATCCTCCTGTACTGCTGGTATGGACTCTTCTGCCTCTTGGGCCGGCTGCTCTTCCAGCTCTACTGGTTCCTCTGTAGGCACTTGCGGGGCTGGCTGGAGAAAGGTGAGGACGGGTACCACGACAGCGCCGTTTACTTGTGTCCAAGACCGGGGGAAGTCTCCGAGTACGGTACTGATCATTTCTTCCCTTTCCTCTGCGGGTTGAGGGTTTTCTTGATCTTCTTCATGGCTTTGCAGCTGCTCGGGACACTTCTTCAGATGGTCTCTGGAGACAATGGCTGTGGTTTCTCCTCCATCCTTACTGATTACGCAGATTTTTGGGTTCTCATGGCTTGATGGCAGTACGGTGTACGGGTCCTTCTCCCACTGGTCGTCCAACTTGTGGAGCCGCCTATTCCTCTTCAAGACCTGCTCTCCAGGTACCAGGGGAACATCGGGAGCGTACCGGTTATAAGCCTTCTCTTGCCTTTCTCTAGCTTGAGACAGACTTCGCTCGACGCTCTCCTGTACTTTCCGATACTGCTGCTGCCGTTCTGTATCCCAGTCTGCCTCTGGTGAGGTGTCCTCAGGCGTCAGGACTCCCATATCCAGGTCAATAGGCAGCTTACCAGGTCTTGCTCTCATTAGGTAAGCCGGGGTACAGTTGGTGGAACCTACAGGGATGTGGTTATACAGGTCCACCAGATCGGGCAGTTTCTCAGGCCACAGACTGCGTTCTTCCAGGGGCAATGTTTTTAGCAGATCTATCACCACCTGGTTCATCTTCTCGCAGAGTCCATTGGTTTGAGGGTGATAGGGCGTTGTTCTTATCTTCTTGCAGCCATACAGGTTGCAGAACTCCTGGAAGACCTCCGCTTCAAAGGCTGGTCCTTGGTCTGTCAGCACTTGGTCCGGGTACCCGTGTGGACGGCAGAAGTGCTGCTGGAAGGCTTTAGCTGCTGTTTGAGCCGTTAAGTCCTTGACCGGGACCACCACCAGGAACCGGGAGTAATGATCTACGATTGTGAGGGCGTAGACATACCCAGATCTGCTTGGAGCCAGTTTCACATGGTCCAGGGCTACCAGTTCCAGTGGCTGTCTTGTGATGATGGGCTGCAGGGGAGTCTTCTGGCTGGCTCGGTATTTTCTTCTCAGGTGGCACGGGCCACAGTCTCTGCACCACCTCTCGATGGCTCCTCTCATGCCTACCCAGTAGAACCGTTCACGCAACAAGAACTCCAGCTTCTTCCATCCGAAATGCCCTGCTCCGTTGTGGTATGCCTCCAGAACCATAGCCGAGTCTCGTCTTGGGACCACTACCTGCCAGGTCAACTCATGTTAACCATTCTCCGGCACAGCTTCTCCCTGTAGAGGAACAGCTTACTTTTCTCCTTCCACAGTTGCTTGGTCTCCTCCGGAGCATCTGAGTCAAGACGGGCATCGGCCTGGGTCAGCATTTCCTTCACCAAATGGACTGCGGGATCACTGTCTTGCGTCTCCGACAAGTTGTAGTGGGGCAAGGGATTGAACGTCACGGAGCCCCTGTCCTTCACACGGTGGGAATACAGGGTAATCCCATGACGGTGGAACGCAGGGAGCTCAACTTCTTCCAGATCTTCTGGATCTTCCCCTACGTCCGGTAAGTTCGGCATTCTAGACAGGGCATCCGCGTTGGCATTTGAGCGTCCTGCCCGGTATTTGATGGTGAATTCAAAGTTGGAGAGGCGGGCCATCCATCTCTGTTCCAGGGCACCGAGCCTTGCAGTGTCCAGGTGTGTCAACGGGTTGTTATCCGTGTACACGGTGAATTTGGAGGAGGCAAGGTAATGCTTGAAACGTTCGGTCACTGCCCACACTACTGCCAGGAACTCCAGCTTGAATGAGCTATAATTCTCAGGGTTCCTCTCCGTGGGCCGTAGCTTTCGGCTGGCGTAAGCGATTACCCGTTCTTTCCCTTGCTGGATCTGGGACAGTACGGCTCCTAGCCCGATGTTGCTTGCGTCCGTGTGGAGGATAAAGGGCTGGCTGTAGTCTGGATATGCCAGGATTTCATCCCCCGTGAGGGCCATCTTCAGCTGGCAGAAGGATTCCTCTTCCAGCTTTTCCCACCTGAAGGGCGGCTTCTGGTTTTTGGCTTTCCGAGATTGACCTATCAGGAGGTCCTGCATAGGGGTTGCCATTTTGGTGAAACCGGGAATGAATCTTCGGTAGTAGCCTACCAACCCGAGGAACTGCCGCACTTCCTTTATGCTGGAGGGTCTTGGCCAGTCCTTAATCACAGTGATCTTATCAGGGTCGGGAGCCACTCCGTCAGCACTCACCACGTGTCCCAGGTACTGCATCTTTGGTTTCAGGAGGTGACACTTGGAGGGTTTTACCTTTAGGCCGTAATTCACCAGAGCTTCGAACACTTCTGCCAGGTGTTTCAGGTGGTCCTCGTAGGTCTTGGAATAGACGATGACATCGTCCAGGTATAACAGGACCGTCTCGAAGTTCCGGTGTCCCAGACAGCATTCCATCAACCGTTGGAAGGTTCCTGGTGCGTTGCAGAGCCCGAACGGCATACAGTTAAATTCGCTGAGACCCATCGGGGTGGTGAATGTGGTCTTCTCCCGGTCCGCCTCTGCTACAGGAACCTGCCAGTACCCGCTAGTGAGATCCAAAGTAGAGAAGAAGTTAGCAGATTTTAATGCAGCTAAGGACTCTTCTATCCTTGGTAACGGGTACGCATCTTTGTGTGTGATACGGTTGACCTTCCTGTAGTCTACACACATTCTCATGGTGTTGTCTTTCTTTTTCACTAAGACTAGTGGAGCTGCCCAGGGGCTACAGCTGTCCCTGATTACCCCAGCCTCCTTCATGTCTCTAAGCATCCCCTTGGCGTGTTGGTAGTGTGCCGGGGGTACGGGTCGGTATCTCTCCTTTATGGGAGGATGGTCTCCCGTGGGGATGTGGTGTTCTACCCCCTTTACTCGCCCGAAGTCTAGCGGGTGTTTACTAAACACTCTCTCGTACTCTCGAACCACCCGATAGACTCCCTGTTTCTGGTGTGAGGGAGTGGAGTCAGTACCCAAATGCAGTTGCTGACACCAGTCCTCCATTGGTTTCTTAGAGCCGTTACCTTCCTCTGGTTGAGATGGAGGCAAGGGTTCCACAGCCTGTACAGAATTCTGGTTTATGGTGAACAATTTGGCTAGCGTGGCATACCGGGGCAGATGTACTTCTCTCTCCCCGATATTTATGATGCGAACGGGCACCCTCCCATGGCATACATCGACCACCCCCCGTGCTGTCAAAATGGTGGGCCTACTGTCTGAGTAGACGGGTTCTACCATTGCTTGGTAGTCTCTACCTCTTAGACCAATAGCTGCCCGGCACCAAATCATCATCTCACTTTTTGGGGGCATGGCAATAGGGAACGGGTCATACATTCTCACGCTACCTATCTCACCACCAGATAGTTCCACCTGTTGCCGCTTCATCAGTGCCCGGATCTCTTTCTGGAGCACACGCTGCTGGCCGGAACTGGCGTTCTTGGCAACCTGCTGTAAAATGAGAATCACCTCTGCAAGACAATTTTCAATCACATTAGTTCCCAAGGTTATTCTAGGGTGACTCTCATGACGGTCTATGTCCACTATAATCAGTCCTTGTGCCGCCAGTTCGACTTTACCGATCTTAATGGTCACCTCTTTGAATCCCACCTGCGGCACGGGCTGACCATTGCTGGCGATGATACTCAGGTCGTCATCTGGGTAGCGGGTTATGTCCGAGTCATTCCAGTACTGTTTAAAGAGCACGTACGGGATGGTGGTGACCTGTGACCCGGTGTCTAGTAGGGCACTCATAGGAATGCCATCCAGTACCACAGGCAAGATTGGACGTCCCCCTACGTATTTATCACGCCAGTTTGATGGGCCTGATGGTCTTATGCCTGGGGGTTGGCCCTCTACCCCAGGTTGTGCCCGTTTAAATGACAGTACCTTGCCACATGTCCGGGTTGATTGCAGCGGCGGCAGATGGGTCGTCCGTCCTCATTGTATCTGTCGCTGGCTCTTCCTCTGGCCGGTGGGGTCCTCCTCAGTCGGCGCCACGGGACGTCCTCCGGTCCGAATGCCAGCTGGATCTTTCCTGGAGAAGAGACCTGTAAAGACTGCACAGTTCTGGTTAGCGCGGCAACGCTCTTAGCCAGCTCCTGGACCTGATGGTGCAGGTCTGTAGCCGGGTCACTGTTTAAAGCCTGCGCATCAGCTCCCACAGGCCCTGCAGACAAGGGCGCCGTCTCCTGGTGGTAAGTGATAGCAGGGCGCCTGTGGGTCACAGCGCCACCTGGTGCCGGTTCTCGGAGCACCCGGATGGCTCTGTCCTTGAACTGTGCAAAGTCCAGGTCAGGGTCCTGTAAGGCCATTGCCCGCAACTGGGTTCGGTGGGCATTGCACAGTAGACCCTCAATAAATTGTTCAGTCAACAGCTTATCTTCATTTCCCACGCTGTCAGGGTCTGCCTGCTTAATGGCTCTCAGGGCCTCTTGTAGGTTTAGAGCATAGTCTCTTATACTCTCATGTGCCCGTTGTTTGCACCTATAAAATCTTAGTGTTATTTCAGCTGAGGTGCGGGTGTCAAAGGTGTCTTTCAGCCGGGTTAGTATGTCTCTGACAGTCCTCTTCCTCCCAGGTGGCCAGGACTTTACCTCCCTTTGGGCTGCCCCGATTAATTGGGCCACCAGGATGCTCACTTTTTGCTCTTCTGTGAGGGGGTACACCTGGAAGAGGCTATCCAGTCTTTCTCTAAAGTCATTTAGAGTATGTGACTCCCCTGAGTACTGGGGTAGCCAGGTTGACCCCGGGATATAGGGCATGGTGAATGGCATGACTGCTGCAGCGGTTGCGCTGGCGGTGGCTGTGGCAGTGGAGCTCCCCTCGGTATCCGGCATCCTCCTCCCCCCTAGTGGACCGTGGCCTACCTTGCGATGCTCTTCTTCCGTAGGCCGCGGCTCCGCAGTCGATCGTCGGGGTTGAGGACCTGGCGTCACGCTCCGATGACGTCAGCGTCGCTCTTCCTCCCTTCCAGGACCTTACGCAGCGTCAGAGCGTGGGGCGGAGCTTCGGATCTCGCGCGCTTTCGACGTCCACGCCCCTCTTCTTCCCGTGCGGTGTCCCGAAGATGGCGTCCGAAGGCGGGAAGCAGCTGCGGATGGCGGGAAGAAGGCAGAAGACGGTGGGAAACGGTCCAAGATGGCGTCTGATGGCGGGAATCGGCTCCGGATGGCGGGAAACGACTCCGGACGGCGGGAAACTTCACCACAGGTAAGTATAAAAGTCTCTTTTTCAGGCACGCAGTACCCGGTGGTTGCGGGCACGAAATCCTGCCGACTACGCCAAAGTTGACGCGCCCCCTGGGCCTGTGCTGTGCAGGGGAACCCGGAACCGGCCTGTTGTAGAATGCTGGGGGTTGTAGTCTCCGTGTGGCGGTGACCCGGTCCGTGCCCAGGGTGGTCAAACCAGTGGCAGTCTATTTGTATTGGAATAAGTGTCCGACTACGCCACCCGTGGATTGCGGTCAGTGGGGACCGCCGCTGCGCTGCCGACCGCTGAGGCTGATGTTGGTTGCGCAGCCGAGTATGGGATAACTCCCCACGGGAGAAGTATTGCCTCAGGGCAGCTAATGTGAGAGATGATGGGAGTGATGGTGTGAGGGTCCCAGTGCTGATGGTGCTGGTGCGGCAAGGAATCACAGAGACGTGAGGTGCAGTTCAGGGTCTTTACTGATGGTACAAGGCAGACCCTCCCGGGAGTACTGGCTAGTATAAGGGGCCTGGTCAGTCTGCGAGCAAGCAGGAGTTCCCCTGGCCAGGTGGAGTTGTAGGCCTCCCCGTTTATCTGCACTCTTCCTGGCTACCTTGCTGTCAGCGGTTACAAGTAGCCCACGTCCCTGAGTATACCGTGTGGTGCTCACCCGTATGGCTGGTGACTTGGGGCCTTCTGTTAGCCTCCGCTCCTGGATGGTGGCGCTGGTCCCTTCTTTGTGACTGAGCCTCCGGGCTTCTATGGCCAGAGGACCTGGAATCCCCTGGCGGCTGGTTTCTGCTGCTGGGTGTATATCAGTCCCCACAGCCTCGGACTCCTGTGTCCGGCTTTAGTATCTTCGTCCAGGGCGAACTCTGCTCAGCTCCAGCCCCTGGACTTCTGCTACTGCTCCTACAGAGCTCCTGTTCTTGCTTTCCCTCTCCAGACTCTGATTGCTCTAATCCCGCCCCAGACCCAGTTTAAAAGGGCAGATTCCTCCCCTCCCAGGTCTGGGCGGACCGTGTTGCATGTTTAGGGATCCTGATCAGAGAAACCTCCCACTTGCTCTCAGACATAATATCTCTATTACTGTGGCAACCAGACCCCTGGGGTGTCACACAGACCTGCCACCTCTTTACCCGCAACAGCCAGCGGGATTGGCAGGTCATCATTTTCTTTGGAGGTGGAAATACCAACTGGTGTTCAGCTCTGTCCGACATCGATAGCACCACCTTTGGATCAAGGCAACCTAACATGTCCGCCTGCATCTTCCTCACAGACTGGCAGTTTGCCGGGGACACCCTTCTCAACCCCGTCTAAGCACAACAGCCAGCCCTCGGTCCCTCAGATGTGGACAAGTAAAAGACCATTTCCTCCTAGCCATGAGAATGCTAAGAGGTTGAATTTCACCATCTGCAAGCTCTTGGCTACAGAAATGCTTCCTTTCCGCCTGGTGGACACAGAGGATTTTCGAGACCTTATGTCCGTCGCAGTGCCCCAGTACCAGATGCCCAGTCAGCACTACTTCTCAAAGAAAGGTGTGCCTGCGCTCCACCAGCATATCGCACACATCATCACCGCTTCTTTGAGAAACTCTGTGTGTGACAGGGTGCATTTCACCACAGACACTTGGACGAGTAGGCATGGACAGGGGCGTTACATGTCGCTGACTGGGCACTGGGTAACTATGGTGACAGCAGGTCAAGGGGCTGCTGTCCAAGTCTTGCCGTCCCCACGAGTTGTGCGTCAATCCTCTTTATCTCAAAGTTCCTCCTCTGCTTCTGCCTCCTCAACCTCCTCTCGGTCCTCCACTTGCACCCAAAGCCTGTCTGGTCATGCCACAAGCTTTCTAACTGCGCAGAAGGGATCCTGCACACCTCCTTACTATGCTGGCAGCAGGGCTCAACGTCATCAGGCGGTTTTTACTTTGAAATGTCTGGGAAATGTGAGTCACACAGCTGAGGAGTTGTGGTCAGCTCTGGAGAACCAATTTCATGAATGGTTGTCTCCACTGGACCTGAAACCAGGGAAGGCCGTGTGCGACAATGCTGCAAACCTGGGTGCGGCCCTTCGCCGGGGCAATGTCACACACGTGCCTTGTATGGCTCACGTGTTGAACCTGGTTGTTCAGCAATTTTTAGCCCACTATCCCGGACTAGATGGCCTTCTGCAGAGGGCACGGTCGCTGTGTGCTCACTTCCGCCGTTCGCATCCCGCAGCTCAGCGACTTACATCTCTACAGAAGTCATTGGGCCTGCCACTTCACCGGCTAAAATGCGATGTGCCTACCCGGTGGAATTCAACTCTGCACATGTTGCAGCGACTGTGGCAGCACCGACAAGCCCTGGTGCAGTACGTTCTGACGTATAGCCTGGGCCAACGAGATACAGAGGTGGGGCAAATCACGCTGGAGGAGTGGTCTCAGATCAGAGACCTATGCACCCTTCTGCACAGTTTTGAAATGGCGATGAAGATGTTTAGTGCTGACGATGCCATTATCAGCATGACTATTCCGGTGATTTACAGGCTGGAGCACATGTTAAACAGAATTCGGAGTCAGGTGGTGGCACAAGAGGAGGTGGAGGAAGTAGAGGAGGAGGAGTTGTATGCGGAAGGGCTAACATCTGCAAGGTCCAGACGGGCGGCAGCACCAAGGCGGCAGGCATGTGAGGGTGGGGGAGATGGTTTTACCAGGGCGCATGGTAGCAGCCAAACTAGTGAGGAAGGTGCAGGAGCCCAGGAAGAAGTGGAGGATGAACTGATGGAAGACTCATCGGATGAGGGAGACCTTGATCACATTTCTGTTGTGCGAGGTTGGGGGGAGAGGACAGAGGAAGGAAGCATGATTGTTACTTCGCCACCAACACAACAGGGTCTTGGTGCTCCTGGATGCGCAACACACATGAGTGCCTTCTTGCTGCACTACCTGCAACATGACCCTCGAATTGTGAGAATTAGAAATAATCCTGACTACTGGGTTGCCACACTGTTAGATCCCCAGTACAAAAGTAAATTTGCAGAAATTATTCCTGCCATAGAAAGGGATGCACGCATGCAGGAGTATCAGCAGAGACTGTTGCAGAATCTTACATGTGCTTTTCCACAAAACACCAGTGGTGCACGAAGTGAATCTCACAGTTCCAACTTGCCAACCATGGGACCGTCGAGTGTTCATCACTAGTGTTGAGCCACCCCCGTAGTGTTCGAGTTCAGTTCGGTTCGTCGAACACCCGTGTGTTCACCAAACTGTTCGTTGAACTGTTCGTCGAACACCTTCGAACACCGTTAAAACCCATGGCAGGCAAACAAAAACACATAGAAACACATAGAAAACACCTTCAAAGGTGTCCAAAAGCTGACAAACTGCTCAGAAGACATAACTAACACATGTAAAAGTGACAAGTACATATAGTCATGCGAAAAGAAAAGAGGTGGAGGAGTAAAAGGAGGGGGAGACACAGATATAGGCATTTCATGCCCTTCTAAAATCCAAAAAGTGAGAAGCCGACACGGCCAGTCCGTTCCTGCCCGTGCCACCTCCGTGTCGCCGGGTTTGTGCCAGAGCCGCGGTGGACCCTGACGGCCAGCCCCCCTCTCCCAATACTGGTGCCTGTCCGCTGGTGGGTCGAGCGAGCCCCCCTGTGGTGGAGGCAGCTCTAAGCTTTTTAATTTAAATTGTCTCTCTAATTTGAATGAATACACTTTAAATCCTTTTACAAGGATTTATTGGAGGGCAAGTCTCATGCCAGCAGCCGCGTAATTCCAGCTCCAGTAGTGTCCACTAAAACTGCTGCAGTTAAAAAGATTTTATAAGGATCGAGCTCGGCTGTCCACCGCAAGGCATCCTACCGCCAGTCCCAGCCCCTATGCCTTGGGGTGCCTCCTGATGCTCTTCACTAAGCATCCCGTGGTCCCGAAGCATTTCCTTTGAAAAAATTAAGTGTCCAAACTACAGGTGGTGTAGCTTGCTTAACAGCCGGGATAATCCGCTGACTAGCAGACACTGCTACTAGGCACAAAGAATTTCCTGGGCTAGATGCAGTTAAAAATTTGTAATTAGATACTCTCGTTGGATGCTGAGAAAGCATTCCATAGAGTCTCCTGGCACGCCATAGGTTATTCTCTTAAAAAGCTTGGGGTAGGGGTCTAGGGGACCCTTTTATAGCCAAAATCACGGCCCTGTATCGCAATACGTCACCTAGGCTGAAGATAAATGGAACTGTAGCACCCTGAGGGCTCGGTTGCTACAGAGGTATTGCACCTCACCCAGAGGTGTGATATCTCACTCTCAGGTAAGGATGGAGTGTGGATCAGGACCTGACACCTGCATGCATTACACCACATTGCCGTGGGGCAGGGCGACCAATATGCCCCTGAGATGGGGATGACAGTCCCTGTCCCTGGCTGGAGTGGGGGGAGGGAACACTGAGGAAGGGGAACCCTGTAGTGCAGGAGCAGGGAGGAAGCAGTTCCTGGGTGCATTGAGAAGGGAGTATAAATGGTGGGCACCATCTTAGTTCAGTGCAGAGAAGTCTGAGCAGAAGTGACAGGGAGCAGGGGCTCTGCATGAGCTCTGCTCCGTAGGCGGGCCTAGTAACAGAGGCCCAGGCCTGGAAGAGGGAGAAGGAAGGAAGAGGAGCAGAGAAGGCTCCAGAAACGAGGAACAAAGGGATCCCAGGGGTGTGGATGGGCGAGTCACCACCGCACGCCCGAATCCACCTGCGTGGAGGGGTCAGGACAAAGAGGGAGACCGGTCCCCGAAACTAGTGGAGGCGGGAAACGACCCTCAGCTAGAAACCGGAGGCTGTGACATTTTATGTGGCGCAGCCCCTCACTACACCCGCTAGGAAGGCACCACATAGGGTCAGGGAAACTGGCGCCAAGTTTACCAAGAGGAGGCCCGAGGCAGCCGGACAGAAGGGTTGGTAAGAAAGGCCAGACAAAGGACACACAAAGGGGGTCCTGTGAAGCGCTCCAAAGTTATCTGGGAGTTGTCTGAGCCCCTCACCTGGGGAGCACAGTACGAAGTGGGCAGCTGTTACGTGCAGAAGTGGTCTGGATAATAAGAACTGTGAGTAAAGGCCCTGGACTGCATCACTGACTCCGTGTTGTTACTGCTGCTGCCCTGCACCATCACCCCCATCCTCCGCATACACTGCCCTGAGGCTATACTCCTCCCGTGGGGAGTTATGCTACGCTCTGCTGCACCCACAACACCAGCCTCAGCGGTCTGCCCTGCAGCGGCGGTTCACTCTGACCGCAATCCACGGGTGGCGTAGTCGGACGTTTAAACATCAAAACCACATAAATAGTTCCGCCACTGGTTTGACCGCCCTGAGCCACGGTACCGGGTCGCCGCCACGGAGACTACAACCACCAGCATCCACCAAAAAGGGTCCGGCTCCGGGTGTCCCAAGGCCCAGGGGGCGCGTCAGAACATTTTCATCACCTTTCATAATCACCAATGGGACAAGGCAGGGATGTCCTCTGTCCCCTCTCTTATACATCCTAGTGACGGAGCACCTGCTCTCATCAATTCGCCATAACCCTAATATTAGGTGGATTGAGGTGGGAGGCACCGAGTACAAGTGCTCTCTATTTGCTGATGATGTCCTAGTATATATCACTCAATCACATATATCCATCCCTGCTGTTATGGCTGAAACAGATCACTTTGTTACATGGTCAAATTTTAAAATCAATGCAGTGACGTCTGAGGTCCTCGATGTCTCCCTCCCCAAATCCATACAGGATTCCATCCAGTCCAACTTTCCCTTTGCCTGGCCCTCACAGGGTATTAAATACTTAGGAATTCCTATTCATAGAGACCTCTCCCGTCTATGTTATCTTAATTTTGGGCCCTTTATTGAACAACTCCGTACAGACCACGGTTGGCAAGTTAGAACTGTAAGATTCACTACGTGAACCACTGGTGTTTTGTGGAAAAGCACATGTACACTGTGTTCCAAATTATTATGCAAAAAGGGTTTAGGAGTGATAAGGGAAGAATTTGTTTGTTTGTCAGTTAAACTCATTGATGGTGATGTGTGTCAGGGCTCTTTATATCACTGTAAGCAATTGCAGACACCTGTGCTAATTCGTTTGGCAGGTGTGTCCAATGAAAGGCAAAACTGCTTAAGAAGGCTGTCCCACATTATTAAGCAGCCTACATTTTCTGCCAAAATGGGAAATAAAAAGGATGTGTCGGTTGCTGAGAAATAACAAATTGTGGAGTGTTTAGGTCAAGGCATGACTACAATCAACATTGTGCGATGACAGGATGAAGTGTCTTGGCAATCAAGAAGTATGTAGCTGATTCACAGTACACACGTGTGCGTGCTGATAAGGGAAAATTGAGGACTCTTTCCTCCAGGCAATTACGTCAGGTTAAAAGAGCAGCGGCAAAAAAGCCTTGTCATAGCAGCAGACGAGTTTTTGAAGCTGCTGGTGCCTCCAACGTCCCCCGAGCAACAAGATGCAGGGTCCTTCAGAGGTTTGCAGCTGTGCGTACGCCATCCTGTCGACCTCCTCTATCCACTGCACAGAAGCAGAAACGGCTCCAGTGGGCCAAACAACACATGAAGACTGATTTCAAAACTGTTTTGTTCACGAATGAGTGCCGTGCAAAGCTCGATGGTCCAGATGGATGGAGTGGAGGATGGCTGGTTGATGGACACCCCACGCAAACATGGCTACAGCGCCAACAAGGAGGAGGCGGAGTAATGTTTTGGGCTGGAATCATGGGGAGAGAGATTGTCGGCCCCTTTAGGATCCCTGAAGGGGTAAAGATGAACTCAATAATGTATGTGGAGCTTCTCAAACACCACTTCCTGCCATGGTTCAAGAAGAAGAACCGTGTATTCCACAGCAAGATCATTTCCATGCATGATAATGCACCGTCCCATGCTGCACATAACACATCTGCATCTCTGGCTGATATGGGCATAAAAGGGGACAAACTTATGGTGTGACCCCCATGCTCCCCAGACCTCTACCCCATTCAGAAACACTGGAGCATCATCAAAGGAGTGTCTATGATGGCGGGAGGCAGTTCACATCTAAGCAACAGCTCTGGGAGGGTATTCTGTCCTCATGCAAAACACTTGAATCAGAAACCATCCAAAACCTGACAAATTCAATGGACGAGAGAGTTCAGAAGCTCCTTTCGAACAAGGGGTCCTATATGCAAATGTAACATCAACTAGAATAAAGTTTTGAGTTGAAAACTGTTTGATTTCAGTTTCTAATAACCTGCTAATGCTTATAATTTCAAAAATGACCATTTTTTTGGTCTTTATTAAAATGAAAGGTTGATCGAAGAGTGTGGCAACCGAGTAGTCAGGATTACTTCGAATTCTGACAATCTGAGGGTCATGTTGCAGGTAGTGCAGCAAGAAGGCACTTATGTGTCTTGCGCATCTCGGAGCCCCAAAATTATTTTCCGGGCTAGATGCAGCTAAAAATTATTATTAATTTTAAATCTGGTGGAGCTTAGTATAGATGGCCTAATAGAATCAGTACTGCACACTGCTACAAAGCACAAATTATTTTCCAGCCAAGATACAGATAAACATGATTAGTAATTTTAAATCTGGTGGAGCTTAGTATAGATGGCCTAATAGAATCAGTGCTGCACACTGCTACAAAGCCCAAATTATTTTCCAGCCAAGATACAGATAAACATGATTAGTAATTTTAAATCTGGTGGAGCTTAGTATAGATGGCCTAATAGAATCAGTACTGCACACTGCTACAAGGCCCAAATTATTTTCCAGCCAAGATACAGATAAACATGATTAGTAATTTTAAATCTGGTGGAGCTTAGTATAGATGGCCAAATAGAATCAGTACTTCACACTGCTACAAAGCCCAAATTATTTTCCAGCCAAGATACAGATAAACATGATTAGTAATTTCAAATCTGGTGGAGCTTAGTATAGATGGCCTAATAGAATCAGTGCTGCACACTGCTACAAAACCCAAATTATTTTCCAGCCAAGATACAGATAAACATGATTAGTAATTTTAAATCTGGTGGAGCTTAGTATAGATGGCCTAATAGAATCAGTACTGCACACTGCTACAAAGCACAAATTATTTTCCAGCCAAGATACAGATAAACATGATTAGTAATTTGAAAGCTTAAAACGGTTGGTGAGGTGATTTTAACCAATCATCAAGCTTTTACTCTCCCCAGGATGACACAGGGGTAGAAAAGTCATTTCGGATCCATGATTTGTTCATCTTTATGAACGTGAGTCTGTCTACATTATCAGTGGAGAGCCGCGTGAGGTTATCTGTCAGCACACCACCAGCAGCGCTGAACACACGTTCAGACAGAACACTGGCTGCGGGGCATGACAAGATCTCCAAGGCATAAGTGGCTAGCTCGGGCCATTTATCCATATTGGAAGCCCAAAAAGAGCAAGGGTCCAGTGACACAGTCATGGCTTCAATGTTTACTTGGAGATACTCCTGTACCATCGTCTCTAGGCGTTGACTATGTGTCAGACTTCTTGTCTCCTGTGGCCTTGCAAAGGATGGTCTAAAAAAGTGGTGAAATGATTCCGCAAAATTGATGTTACCAGCAGATACTGTGTTTCTGTTACGGTTTGAGTGCTGAACACTCGACGGTCCCACGGTTGGCAAGTTGGAACGGTGAGATTCACTACGTGCACCACTAGTGTTTTGTGGAAAAGCACATGTAAGATTCTGCAACAGTCTCTGCTAATACTCCTGCATGCGTGCATCCCTTTCTATGGCAAGAATAATTTCTTCAAATTTACTTTTGTACTGGGGATCTAACAGTGTGGCAACCCAGTAGTCAGGATTATTTCTAATTCTCACGATTCGAGGGTCATGTTGCAGGTAGTGCAGCAAGAAGGCACTCATGTGTCTTGCGCATCCAGGAGCACCAAGTCCCTGTTGTGTTGGTGGCGAAATAACAATCATACTTCCTTCCTCTGTCCTCTCCCCCCAACCTCGCACAACAGAAATGTGATCAAGGTCTCCTGCATCTGATGAGTCTTCCATCAGTTCGTCCTCCACTTCTTCCTGGGCTCCTGCACCTTCCTCACTAGTTTGGCTGCTACCATGCGCCCTGGTAAAACCATCTCCCCCACCCTCTCATGCCTCCCGCCTTGGTGCTGCCGACCGTCTGGACCTTGCAGATGTTAGCCCTTCCGCATACAACTCCTCCTCCTCTACTTCCTCCACCTCCTCTTGTGCCACCACCTGACTCCGAATTCTGTTTAACATGTGCTCCAGCATGTAAATCCCCGGAATAGTCATGCTGATAATGGCATTGTCAGCACTAAACATATTCGTCGCCATTTCAAAATTGTGCAGAAGGGTGCATAGGTCCCTGATCTGAGACCACTCCTCCAGCGTGATTTGCCCCACCTCTGGATCTCGTTGGCCCAGGCTATACGTCAGAACATATTGCACCAGGGCTTGTCGGTGCTGTCACAGTCGCTGCAACATGTGCAGAGTTGAATTCCACCGGGTAGGCACATCGCATTTTAGCCGGTGAAGTGGCAGGCCCAACGACTTCTGTAGAGATGTAAGTCGCTGACCTGTGGGATGCGAACAGCGGAAGTGAGCACACAGCGACCGTGCCCTCTGCAGAAGGCCATCTAGTCCGGGATAGTGGGCTAAAAATTGCTGGACAACCAGGTTCAACACGTGAGCCATACAAGGAACGTGTGTGACATTGCCCCAGCGAAGGGCCGTACCCAGGTTTGCAGCATTGTCGCACATGGCCTTCCCTGGTTTCAGGTCCAGTGGAGACAATCATTCATGAAATTGGTTCTCCAGAGCTGACCACAACTCCTCAGCTGTGTGACTCACATTTCCCAGACATTTCAAAGTAAAAACTGCCTGATGACGTTGAGCCCTGCTGCCAGCATAGTAAGGAGGTGTGCAGGATCCCTTCTGCGCAGTTAGAAAGCTTGTGGCATGACCAGACAGGCTTTGGGTGCAGGTGGAGGACCGAGAGGAGGTTGAGGAGGCAGAAGCAGTGGAGGAACTTTGAGATAAAGAGGATTGACGCACAACTCGTGGGGACGGCAAGACTTGGACAGCAGCTCCTTGTCCTACTGTCACCATAGTTATCCAGTGCCCAGTCAGCGACATGTAACGCCCCTGTCCATGCCTACTCGTCCAAGTGTCTGTGGTGAAATGCACCCTGTCACACACAGAGTTTCTCAAAGAAGCGGTGATGTTGTGTGCGACATGCTGGTGGAGCGCAGGCACACCTTTCTTTGAGAAGTAGTGCCGACTGGGCATCTGGTACAGGGGCACTGCGACAGACATAAGGTCTCGAAAATCCTCTGTGTCCACCAGGCGGAAAGGCAGCATTTCTGTAGCCAAGATCTTGCAGATGGTGAAATTCAACCTCTTAGCTTTCTCATGGCTAGGAGGAAATGGTGTTTTACTTGTCCACATCTGAGGGACCGAGGACTGGCTGTTGTGCTTAGACGGGGTTGATAAGGGTGTCTCCGGCAAACTGCCGGTCTGTGAGGAAGATGCAGGCGGACATGTTAGGTTGCCTTGATCCAAAGGTGGTGCTATCAATGTCGGACAGCGCTCAACACCATCTGGTGTTACCACCTCCAAAGAAAATGATGACCTGCCAATCATGCTGGCTGTTGCGGGTAAAGAGGTGGCAGGTCTGCGTCCCAAAACAGGTGTGACTGCTGTCCCCCCAGTCACAGAAGATGAAGAGGCCGCGGATGCAAAACATGTGGCAGACGGTGGTTGGCCCGGCCGACTAGGCCGCATTGTAGCACAGTGAGCTTCCCACTGCAACTTATGCTTCATGTCCATGTGCCGGTTCATGCATGAAGTACTCAAACTATGTATTTTTTGGACTCTACTTAGCTTTTGCTGACAAATGTTACAGATAACACGAGTTGAGTCATCTTTATCAATTTGAAAAAATGCCCAGGCTATGCAAGGCTTAGCACCCATGCGACCTGAAGAGCCACCACGACTTGTGATCAGAGGCAGAGTTGTGTTTGAGGATGCAGTTGTTGACGTGCTTCCAGTACTACGTCTCTGTCCAGGAAGGTGCAACCTGACCTCGTCGTCAATAGCATTCTCCTCCACCTCCTCTGCTGACCTCATCTCTTGGCTGACTGTGGGTTGACAGTAAGTGAGATCTCCAACCTCATCATCATCACCCTGTGTGTTATCACACCCGTCGTCCTCAGAGCCAACCTGTTCCTGCCCTGACAAAAAGCTAAAGTTGCCACTCCAATCAGGTATTTGAGTCTCATCATCGTCTTCCTCATTGTCTCCACCAACAGGAGTTACAGTTTGGGAATGAGGGTCTACATTATGGTCAGAACCTTCTGCGTCTGGTCCTGGATCCGACTCATAAAGATTCTGGGCATCAGTGCAGATTATTTCCTCGTCTGGATTCACAGAAGTGCTGGAGCTGACCTCTGATTCCCAGGCTATAGTATGAGTAAACAGCTCTGCAGACTCAACCATCTGTTCTACCTCATACTCAGATGGGCAGCTGGAGATTTGGGAGCTGTGAGGAAGCAAGTGCGATTGGGGTGACACCTCTGAGGACTGGAGTATTTGTGATGTTGAAGTTGATGTGGAGGAGAGCCCACTTAAAGGAGTACTTGATATCCGCTGAAGCACCTGCTGTTTTTGTGCCTCATCTGGAATTTGTAGCGATTGGTGTGGCTGTAAAAAAGGGATCTTATCACACTGTCCGCTAAAAGAAGTAGACATTTTAGTTTGGCTGGAAGATGGTCTTTCTTCTGCAGATGTTACTGTTGCTTTAACACCTACCCCACGGACACAACCTTTTTTCCCCTTCCCAACATGCCTATTCCCCTTTCCACCAGCAGCAGGCCTTTTTCCACTCATTTTGGTGGTTAACTAATTCACAACTCTGGAGTTGTTTGCACAAAAAAACAATGGATGGGAACCGAGCAGAGCTGAGTGGCCAAACTGTGGTATTATACCAAAACTATTGGCTGGGTTAGATGCAGAAAAAAATTATATTCAATTTGCAACCTGATGGAGGTCAGTATAGATGGACTAATATACCAAGTCCCACACACTGCTAGAAGCCCAAATATTTTTTCAGAGCTAGATACAGAAAAAAATTCTATTCAATTTGCAACCTGATAGAGGTCAGTATAGATGGACTAATAGAGAAAGTCCCACACACTGCTAGAAGCCCAAATATTTTTTCAGAGCTAGATGCAGATAAAAATTATTTTTAATTTGCAACCTGATGGAGGTCAGTATAGATGGACTAATAGACCAAGTCCCACACACTGCTAGAAGCCCAAATATTTTTTCACAGCTAGATGTAGAAAAAAATTATATTCAATTTGCAACCTGGTGGAGGTCAGTATAGATGGACTAATAGAACAAGTCCCAAACACTGCTTGAAGCCCAAATATTTTTTCAGAGCTAGATGCAAATACAAATTATTTTTAATTTGCAACCTGATGGAGGTCAGTATAGATGGACTAATAGACCAAGTCCCACACACTGCTAGAAACCCAAATATTTTTTTAGAGCTAGATGCAGAAAAAAATTATATTCAATTTGCAACCTGATGGAGGTCAGTATAGATGGACTAATAGACCCAGTCCCACACACTGCTAGAAGCCCAAATATTTTTTCAGAGCTAGATTCAGAAAAAAAATTATATTCAATCTGCAACCTGATGGAGGTCAGTATAGATGGACTAATAGACCAAGTCCCATACACTGCTAGAAGCCCAAATATTTTTTCAGAGCTAGATGCAGAAAAAAATTATATTCAATTTGCAACCTGATGGAGGTCAGTATAGATGAACTAATAGACCAAGTCCCACACACTGCTAGAAGCCCAAATATTTTTTCAGAGGTAGATGCAGAAAAAAATTCTATTGAATTTGCAACCTGATGGAGGTCAGTATAGATGGACTAATAGACCAAGTCCCACACACTCCTAGAAGCCCAAATATTTTTGCAGAGCTAGATGCAGAAAAAAATTATATTCAATTTGCAACCTGGTGGAGGTCAGTATAGATGGACTAATAGAACAAGTCCCACACACTGCTAGAAGCCCAAATATTTTTTCAGAGCTAGATGCTGAAAAAAATTATATTCAATTTGCAACCTGGTGGAGGTCAGTATAGATGGACTAATAGAATGATGCTTTGCCCAAAAGGTTTTACTTCACTAGGTGCAGTAAAAAAATTGGTATTCTATACACAGGTGGTGTAGCTTGCAACACAGATAGGCTACTCCACTGACTAACACACTCTGCAATAGGCCAAAAAGGATTAGCTTTGCTAGATTTAGCCAAATGCTGTGAAAAAATCTTGCACAGCACAGGCACAGACCTGCCTGGCAAAAACTGATAGGAACTCATGTAACTTAGTCCTGAAAAGGACTGCAATTACAATTAGTCTTTACTCCCACAATCTATCTATTTAAGAGCACAGTCCTGCCTGATTAAAGTCGTAGGAAATGCTGTAACCTAGTCCTTAAAAGGACTGCAATCACAACTATTCCCTACTCCCAAGCTATCTGTAGATTTGTGCGAAAATTGGCTTGAAATTAACAAGGTATAGCGCACACAGCAACAGCGGTGCCGTCTAACACGCAGCTGCAGCAGTGAGACAATGGTGGCGACGGGGAAAATGGCTGGGTCATATAGGGCAAGGACATGTGACATACACTGCCAATGACACATGCCTTTGCTTGTGTGAAAAAAATCACTTCGCTCCGTGTGTGCGCTGCTGATAGGCTGACAGATTGCACCTCCCCACTGTAAATGCGGGAAAGAGAAAAAAAAATGGAGATCTTCATTATTCCTGCAGAGATCCATCCCCTGCCCCTCCCCCCACCCCGCTGTACACTCAAACGGCGTATTAACATTAATTTTCATCATTACTGAGAAAAAATCCAGTTATGATTTAGGTGCACGAACAGTTATCGAACATAACCTTGAACAGCCGAATTTTTTTCAAATCATTCGTGTTCGCCGCACGGCTCGAACACCGCCCAAAACAGCTCGAATTTGAGATTGGCGAACAGTTCGAGTCGAACAACGCTCATCTCTATTCAGCACTCAAACCGTAACAGAGACACAGTATCTGCTGGTAACATCAATTTTGCGGAATCATTTCACCACTTTTTTAGCCCATCCTTTGCAAGGCCACAGGAGACAAGAAGTCTGACACATAGTCAACGCCTAGAGACGATGGTACAGGAGTATCTCCAAGTAAACATTGAAGCCATGACTGTGTCACTGGACCCTTGCTCTTTTTGGGCTTCCAATCTGGATAAATGTCCGGAGCTCGCCACTTACGCCTTGGAGATTTTGTCATGCCCTGCAGCCAGCGTTCTGTCTGAACGTGTGTTCAGCGCTGCTGGTGGTGTGCTGACAGATAAGCGCACGCGGCTCTCCACTGATAATGCAGACAGACTCACGTTCATAAAGATGAAAAAATCATGGATCCGAAACGACTTTTCTACCCCTGTGTCATTCTGGGGAGAGTAAAAGCTTGATGATTTGTTAAAATCACCTCACCAACCATTTTAAGCTTTAAAATTACTAATCATGTTTATCTGTATCTTGGCTGGAAAATAATTTGGGCTTTGTAGCAGTGTTCAGTACTGATTCTATTAGGCCATCTATCCTAAGCTCCACCAGATTTAAAATTACTAATCATGTTTATCTGTATCTTTGCTGGAAAATAATTTGGGCTTTGTAGCAGTGTGCAATACTGATTTTATTAGGCCATCTATACTAAGCTCCACCAGATTTAAAATTACTAATCATGTTTATCTGTATCTTGGCTGGAAAATAATTTGGGCTTTGTAGCAGTGTGCAGTACTGATTCTATTAGGCCATCTATACTAAGCTCCACCAGATTTAAAATTACTAATCATGTTTATCTGTATCTTGGCTGTAAAATAATTTGGGCTTTGTAGCAGTGTGCAGTACTGATTCTATTAGGCCATTTATACTAAGCTCCACCAGATTTAAAATTACTAATCATGTTTATCTGTATCTTGGCTGGAAAATAATTTGGGCTTTGTAGCAGTGTGCAGTACTGATTCTATTAGGCCATCTATACTAAGCTCCACCAGATTTAAAATTACTAATCATGTTTATCTGTATCTTGGCTGGAAAATAATTTGGGCTTTGTAGCAGTGTGCAGTACTGATCTTATTAGGCCATCTATACTAAGCTCCACCAGATTTAAAATGACTAATCATGTTTATCTGTATCTTGGCTGGAAAATAATTTGGGCTTTGTAGCAGTGTGCAGTACTGATTCTATTAGGCCATCTATACTAATCTCCACCAGATTTAAAATTACTAATCATGTTTATCTGTATCTTGGCTGTAAAATAATTTGGGCTTTGTAGCAGTGTGCAGTACTGATTCTATTAGGCCATCTATACTAAGCTCCACCAGATTTAAAATTACTAATCATGTTTAGCTGCATCTAGGCCGGAAAATAGTTTTGGGTCTCCAAGATGTGCAAGACCCATGAGTGCCTTCTTGCTGCACTACCTGCAACATGACCATCAGATTGTCAGAATTCGAAGTAATCCTGACTACTGGGATGCCACACTCTTAGATCCCCCACACTCTTCGATCAACCTTTCCATTTTAATAAAGACCAAAAAAATGGTCATTTTTGAAATTATAAGCATTAGCAGGTTATTAGAAACTGAAATCAAACAGTTTTCAACTCAAAACTTTATTCTAGGTGATGTTACATTTGCACATAGGACCCCTTGTTCGAAAGGAGCTTCTGAACTCTCTCGTCCATTGAATTTGTCAGGTTTTGGATGGTTTCTGCTTCAATTGTTTTGCATGAGGACAGCATACCCTCCCAGAGCTGTTGCTTAGATGTGAACTGCATCCCGCCATCATAGACAATCCTTTTGATGATGCTCCAGAGGTTCTGAATGGGGTTGAGGTCAGGGGAGCATGGGGGGTCACACCATAAGTTTGTCCCCTTTTATGCCCATATCAGCCAGAGATGCAGATGTGTTATGTGCAGCATGAGATGGTGCATTATCATGCATGAAAATGATCTTGCTGTGGAATACACGGTTCTTCTTCTTGAACCATGGCAGGAAGTGCTGTTTGAGAAACTTCACATACATTATGGAGTTCATCTTTACCCCTTCAGGGATCCTAAAGGTGCCAACAATCTCTCTCCCCATGATTCCAGCCCAAAACATTACTCCACCTCCTCCTTGTTGGCGCTGTAGCAGTGTTTGCGTGGGGTGTCCATCAACCAGCCATCCTCCACTCCATCCATCTGGACCATCGAGCGTTGCACGGCACTCATCCATGAACAAAACAGTTTTGAAGTCTGTCTTCATGTATTGTTTGGCCCACTGGAGTTGTTTCTGCTTGTGTGCAGTGGATAGAGGAGGTCGACAGGATGGCTTACGCACAACTGCACACCTCTGAAGGACTCTGCATCTTGTTGTTCGGGGGACGTTGGAGGCACCAGCAGCTTCAAAAACTTGTCTGCTGCTATGACAAGGCTTTTTTGCCGCTGCTCTTTTAACCTGACGTAATTGTCTGGAGGAAAGAGTCCTCAATTTTCCCTTATCAGCACGCACATGTGTGTACTGTGAATCAGCTACATACTTCTTGATTGTGCGATGATCAGGATGAAGTGTCTTGGCAATGTTGATTGCAGTCATGCCTTGACCTAAACACTCCACAATTTGTTGCTTCTCAGCAGCCGACACATCCTTAATATTTCCCATTTTGGCAGAAAATGTAGGCTGCTTAATAATGTGGGACAGCCTTCTTAAGTAGTCTTGCCTTTCATTGGACACACCTGCCAAACTAATTAGCACAGGTGTCTGCAATTGCTTACAGTGATATAAAGAGCCCTGACACACATCACCATCAATGAGTTTAACTGACAAACAAACAAATTCTTCCCTTATTACTCCTAAACACTTTTTGCATAATAATTTGGAACACAGTGAACATGTGCTTTTCCACAAAACACCAGTGGTTCACGTAGTGAATCTTACAGTTCTAACTTGCCAACCGTGGTCTGTATGGAGTTGTTCAATAAAGGGCCCAAAACTAAGATAACATAGACTGGAGAGGTCTCTATGAATAGGAATTCCTAAGTATTTAATACCCTGTGAGGGCCAGGCAAAGGGAAAGTTGGACAGGAGGGAATCCTGTATGGATTTGGGGAGGGAGACATCGAGGGCCTCAGACTTCGCTGCATTGATTTTAAAATTTGACCATGTAACAAAGTGATCTATTTCAGCCATAACAGCAGGGATGGATATATGTGATTGAGTGATATATACATGGACATCATCATCAAATGCAGAGCACTTGTACTCGGTGCCTCCCACCTCAATCCACCTAATATTGGGGTTATGGCGAATTGATGAGAGCAGGTGCTCCGTCACTAGGATGTATAAGAGAGGGGACAGAGGACATCCCTGCCTTGTCCCATTAGTGATTATGAAAGGTGATGAAAATGTTCCATTTATCTTCAGCCTAGGTGACGTATTGCGATACAGGGCCGTGATTTTGCCTATAAAAGGGTCCCCTAGATCCCTACCCCAAGCTTTTTAAGGGAATAATATATGGCGTGCCAGGAGACTCCATGGAGTGCTTTCTCAGCATCCGAGAGTATCTAATTACAAATTTTTAACTGCATCTAGCCTAGGAAATACTTTGTGCCTAGTAGCAGTGTCTGCTAGTCAGCGGATTATCCCAGCTGTTAAGCAAGCTGCACCACCTGTAGTTTGGACACTTAATTTTTTCAAAGGAAATGGTTCGGGCCCTCGGGACACTCAGGGAAGAGCATCGGGGAGACACCCCAAGGCATTGGGGCTGGGACTGGTAGTAGGAGGCCTTGCGGTGGACCGCCGAGCTCGATCCTTATGAAAGCTTTATGACTGCAGCAGCTTTAGTGGGCGCTACTGGAGCTGGAATTACGCGGCTGCTGGCATGAGACTTGCCCTCCAATAGATACTTGTAAAAGGATTTAAAGTGTATTCATTCAAATTAGAGAGACAATGACACCTTTTACGGTGTTTTCTATGTATTTCTATGTGTTTTTGTTTGCCTGCCATTGGTTTTAACGGTATTCGAAGGTGTTCGACGAACAGTTTGACGAACAGTTCGGCGAACATACGGGTGTTTGACGAACCGAACTGAACTTGAACACTACAGGGGTGGCTCAACACTACTCCTTACCATTGTTAAGGACACACTGGGAATTGTAGGTTCATGCAATACAATTATATATGGGGCAGACTTGACATTACAATTGATCACTGTACTAAGCTTGTATACATGCACTGATTGTATTTCTGGCACTGCATTTATGTTCTCAAAACTTGGTTCAAGTGATATACAGTATTAAAGTACTGATGGTGGTTATGGTGATGTATTGATATAAGTACCCCATTACAGTTATTTTTTTGCCGCTCTTGGAATTGGTTCAGCAGAGCGATGTGGCCCTTTGATAAAAAAAATGTTGTGCATCCCTGCCTTATCGTCGTTATACAGTTCACTAGCACTTGTCACCTTCAAAATCATTTTATATCTAGAGACATGTTGTCATTCTGTATCTCTGTGGTTCTATATCAAAGGATGAACAAGAGAAAGCAATCCCATGTAGTGTATGTATGTATGTACGAAGGTTGTACGTGATCTATGCTTTTTTGTAGGACATTTACTTATTACCCTAGTAGTGCCTTCAAAGTCCTGACCTGGCGGAGTATTTGATTAAAAATAAAATATGCATTTCTTAAAGAGTTTTCACATTTAAGACAGTGATAAAATATCATTGGGATTTGCCATCAATGTCTGATATGTGGGTTTTCCATGTCTGTGATGTTTGCTGAACACTTGAACAAAGTGGCATCATGCTAGGAAAGGCATTTTACTTCCCAATTTTTAGTAAAAATCAAACATGTGAGCATAAAAAAATTTGAGTGGAGCCAACGAAGCCCTCCATAGTCAATTTGTTCAACCAACTTTTGAGCTGGAGGCCTAGAGATGCCCATACACATTAGATATGCATATGTTTTCAGTAGGAATAACAGTGTGAGCCACAGCCAGATTCCACTAGCAAAAAAACTAATAGCAGAGCAAAATGAACTAAAGTTTACCTTTAAACTGCCTGATTCGTGTCTTGCCCATCATCATCTATCGTGGAAAAGTCAAGATTCTTCTTTAAATATCAGATGGATCAATCACTGGTCCCAACAAAATCGGTGGGTTCAGCCAACTTTAATGTGTATGGGAGCCCTAATGGCTGTGATATTGACTTTGTTAAGACATTGATTGCTTACCAAAAAAGTTATGTAAACTATTAATTGTGACAACTCTGCTGATATATGGAACACAAAAAAAAGCAGTTATGAATTTTAAGATAATAAAAATGGATTGAATTTTTGTCCTTTTATTTCTCTTATTTGTTTCTAATAATAAACCTATTTATTGTTATAAAGTGTAATAATAAAGTGCCACTTCCCACAAAAAAATCTTAAATGAATTTGGATAGATGAGTAATAAAGAAGTAATTGTCATTCAAACTATTAAATCAGGAAAACGCTAATAACCCTGCCAGGAATAAACCAGTAAAATAAGCAATACTTTATTCTTTGACCGTTCAGGTACAATATACAAAAGTCCAGTTACTGGAACTGATATGGAACAGAAGCATTAAAATGTGCTAATATAATATGAAATATCCTTCCTGGTGACAGGAAATCAGTAGGTTGTATTGCAAAGTGTTTTGTTTTCTTCAAATACAGAAATGCAGATTCATTGCTTTACTTAAACTCATTGTATTATTACTTGAACCATTATTTGGTTTGCTACAAATGTCCTTGAGGTGTCATTCTTTGTTAAAAATTGTATGTAGTTATGTCCTTGTTAAAGGGATTGTCTTGGCTCTATAAAAAAAATGTCTACATGCAGAAAAGTTGATTAAATACTTATGATGAGTGAACGTGCTCACCACTACTCGGTACTCGGCCGAGCATCACTGTGCTGGACATGCTGGGTGAGTATTTCTGGGTTGCTCGGGTGGGAGCTCGGGTCCCCTCCCTGCATGTTTGGAACTCTTTGGAGAGCCAATGAACATGCAGGAATTGTTTACCACGCACTGTAATGCCATAGCCATTTTGGTTGTGGGCATTACAATGATTGGCTGGCCACACAGCGTCATCAGGTCTATGTAAGACCTGGTGGTGCTATGCTCATCACAGTCTACCCCGGAAACAGGCAGAGTAGGGAGAGCTGCTGCTGAGTCAGGGAGAGATTTGCTTGTTTATCGTTAGTATAGGTATTCCACAACATATACAATACAGACCAAAAGTTTGGACACACCTTCTCATTTAAAGATTTTTCTGTATTTTCATGACTATGAAAATTGTACATTCACACTGAAGGCATCAAAACTATGAATTAACACATGTGGAATTATATACTTAACAAAAAAGTGAAACAACTGAAAATATGTCTTATATTCTAGGTTCTTCAAAGTAGCCACCTTTTGCTTTGATGACAGCTTTGCACACTCTTGGCATTCTCTTGATGAGCTTCAAGAGGTAGTCATCGGAAATGGTCTTCCAACAATCTTGAAGGAGTTCCCAGAGATGCTTAGCACTTGTTGGCCCTTTTGCCTTCACTCTGCGGTCCAGCTCACCCCAAACCTTCTCGATTGGGTTCAGGTCTGGTGACTGTGGAGGCCAGGTCATCTGGCATAGCACCCCATCACTCTCCTTCTTGGTCAAATAGCCCTTACACAGCCTGGAGGTGTGTTTGTGGTCATTGTCCTGTTGAAAAATAAATGATGGTCCAACTAAACGCAAACCGGATGGAATAGCATGCCGCTGCAAGATGCTGTGGTAGCCATGCTGGTTCAGTATGCCTTCAATTTTGGATAAATCCCCAACAGTGTCACCAGTAAAGCACCCCCACACCATCACACCTCCTCCTCCATGCTTCACGGTGGGAACCAGGCATGTAGAGTCCATCCGTTCACCTTTTCTGCGTCGCACAAAGACACGGTGGTTGGAACCAAAGATCTCAAATTTGGAGTCATCAGACCAAAGTACAGATATCCACTGGTCTAATGTCCATTCCTTGTGTTCTTTAGCCCAAACAAGTCTCTTCTGCTTGTTGCCTGTCCTTAGCAGTGGTTTCCTAGCAGCTATTTTACCATGAAGGCCTGCTGCACAAAGTCTCCTCTTAACAGCTGTTGAAGAGATGTGTCTGCTGCTAGAACTCTGTGTGGCATTGACCTGGTCTCTAATCTGAGCTGCTATTAACCTGCGATTTCTGAGGCTGGTGACTCAGATAAAGTTATCCTCAGAAGCAGAGATTACTCTTGGTCTTCCTTTCCTGGGGCGGTCCTCATGTGAGCCAGTTTCTTTGCAGTGCTTGATGGTTTTTGCAACTGCACTTGTGGACACTTTCAAAGTTTTCCCAATTTTTCGCACCGACTGACCTTCATTTCTTAAAGTAATGATGGCCACTCGTTTTTCTTTACTTAGCTGCTTTTTTCTTGCCATAATACAAATTCTAACAGTCTATTCAGTAGGACTATCAGCTGTGTATCCACCAGACTTCTGCACAACACAACTGATGGTCCCAACCCCATTTATAAGGCAAGAAATCCCACTTATTAAACCTGACAAGGCACACCTGTGAAATGAAAACCATTTCCGGTGACTACCTCTTGAAGCTCATCAAGAGAATGCCAAGAGTGTGCAAAGCAGTCATCAAAGCAAAAGGTGGCTACTTTGAAGAACCTAGAATTTGACATATTTTCAGTTGTTTCACACTTTTTTGTTAAGTACATAATTCCACATGTGTTAATTCATAGTTTTGATGCCCTCAGTGTGAATGTACAATTTTCATAGTCAGGAAAATTCAGAAAAATCTTTAAATGAGAAGGTGTGTCCAAACTTTTGGACTGTACTGTATATATATATATATATCCATCTGAACTAGCAGTCCTTCTGAGGACTAATCCAGCTGCAGCTGCATATATTCAGTGGTGATGGCAGGAGTTAGGCAGGCAGGCAGTGTATGTGTCAAACTGCAATGCGCTTACAGTGCAAGAGGGTCCATAGCACGTTCTGACTGATCTTGCTATTACAGATATTTGTAGACATAGCCCCAGGTATCAGGGAACAGGGCAATTTTTTTTTCTCTTAATCCTGATTACTTGCTTAAAAAGCAATCCAGAGTACACAATTTTTCTGCTCCATTTGCTTGTTAACACTGCAGAATACAGTCAGATCTTTTCCATATTACAGTGATAAAAATCAAGGAATTTGTAGTGAACGTGGAAAATATTGGCCTCCATTTCCATTTTGTTGCAGTGTGTCGGTCAAGCTATTCACACTAGGTCTCTGTGAAGAATAGTATTACTAAATTTCAGGCCTGCTATTTAAAACCGTGGTTCTCTGTCAGACATATCACTATGTTCCAAAATCAGCCATTTCTAGTGAACATGGAAAATATTGTCCTCCATTTAAATTGGGCAAGGTGCGTGGCAAGGGACAGGGAAGTGGACATGATGGTGATGGTGCATGCAGAGGCCGAAGCCGTGGGTAAGCTGAAATTGTGCCACACCAACATATTATCGCCCAAACTTCCTGTCCTAATTGCTATGGGACCACAGCACACCACTATTGAACCCAGAGCAATGTCAAAAGGTTCTTGGTTGGATAGCAGATAATGCTTCCAGTCACTACCACCACCACCCTGTCTTCCACACAGTGAAGTCTCAGTAGTCATGATTCTGGATCACATTTTCCTCACCCTGATCCTCCTTCCTCCCACCATGCCGAGTGCCCAGAGACAACTGATCCCACACTTGGACACTCAGAAGAGCTGTTCACTTTTCCATTTGTAGATTCGGGCCTCTCGCCAGACTAGCTTCAAGCAAGTCAAGAGGAGAACGCATGTAGCGATGCCCAAATATTTGAGCAGCCACGGTCACATGAAGGCAACGGTGGGAAAGTGCAATTACTGTCACAAGAGGCGGATGATGATGAGATACAATTGCCAGAAAGTCAGGAGGAGGACCAGGGTGTGGAAGTGGAAGACAAGGTGGTTGATGATATAGTAACTGACCCTACCTGGCTGGGGGACATGCAACGTGAGGACAGCAGTACACAGGGGGAGGGAGGAGTAGCACCACAACAGGCAGGAAGAAGCAGTGTGGTGGCTGCAGACACAAGGCAGGGAAAGCGTTTCCCGTAACGCCAACACGACGGAAGTTGCCAGTACAACTGTTAGGTCTTCCCGAGTCTGGTTGTTTTTTAAAGATTCTGCAGATAACCTCAAAAAGGCCATTTGCACCACCTGTCAGGCCAGCATCAGCAAGGGTAGCAAAACTAGCAGCCTGACTACCACCAGCATGATCTGGCACATGGCAGCAAAGCACCCGACTAAGTGGGCCGAACCCCAGTTTCCAGAAACAGTGTCTGCGGGTGACACCACTGCTTCTTCCGCTGTTGTGCATGCACACCAATCCCCTGTGCATGGTGCATGCAAAGATGTCTCCCGCCCTGCGACTGTTGTTGCACATTCTCAACTAACACCATCAGCAAGCATGTCCACGTCCTTGTCCCAGCGCAGAGTTCAGTTGTCCCTACCCCAGTCCTTGTAACGCAAGCGCAAATACGCAGCCAATGCCCCTCAGGCCACACTACTAAATTGACACATTTCACAAATGCTTGCTCTCGAAATGTTGCCTTCTAGGCTGACGGAGACGGAAGCTTTCCGCAAACTGATGGCGACGGTACTCTGTCCCCAGCCGCCACTATTTCTTCCGGTGTGCTGTCCCCGCATTACAAGAGAACGTGTCCCACAACATTAGCCGTGCCCTCAACAATGCAGTTACTGGGAAAGTCCACCTAACTACAGACATGTGGACAAGTGCTTGTGGGCAGGGATGATACATCTCACTGACGGCACACTGGGTTAATATAGTGGAATCCAGGACCCAGTTGGACCATGGACGGAACATGTCCTCCTGATGCCAAGGATTGCGGGCCCTGGGTCAAGGAGGATGAGGAGGAGAGAATAAAAGCATAGTCAGTCGTCCTCTTGATGTGGACACGGAAGCCTTGCTTGTTAACAGTCTGGCACACATGGCTGAGTTTATGTTACGCTGCCTTGACTGTGTCCCTCACGTTGTCCAAATTTTGAATCAGTCATTACTGGTTGGTTGACACTTCTAGAACCACAAGGAGAACTTTCTGTCTCTTATTCCCGCGCAGGACAGGCATAATAAAATGGGGCAGTACCAGAAGGCCTTTGTTGGGGAATTATTAAAAAAATTCCAATCTGAAAATGCTGGCGGAAGAGGTCACAGTTCATTGGACAACCAAGGAGTACAGGCGAGAGAGACACAAATGCAATCCAGCAGAGGCAGGGGAGCTCTGTCAAAGATCTGGGAGAGTTTTTTCAGACCCTCCCATCGCACAGGCCCTGAGGCGCGGGGTACTCTCACAAGGAGTGCAAAGTTTGGGAAGATGTTGAGAGAGTACCTTGCCGACCGTACCAACATTCTCCATGATTCCTCTGTGCCTTATAATTATTGGGTATCCAAGCTGGACACATGGCATGAACTGGCTCTCTATGCCTTGGAGGTCCTGGCCTGCCCTGCCCCTAGCGTTTTGTCAGAGCGGATTTTTAGTGCCGCTGGTGGATTATAACCGATAGGCGCATCTGCCTGTCAACTGAAAATGCTGACAGGCTCACTCTTATAAAAATGAATTCGGCCAGACTTCTCAACACCACCGAATGATAGCAGCGTAACATAAACTCAAATACAGTGTCTTTTTTTGGGAAGTCTAACTCTATTCCCATGCACCTCTGTCTTCACACCCAGACATGGGTATACGCTTCCTGACTTTGCCAATTTGCTCTTGTCCTCCTCCTTCTCCTCACCCTCATCCTCCACCACCATATTACCACCATATTTGCTATATCACCATATCTTCCTAATAATGGGAATATTGTTTTCAGGAGGCCCTCCGACCTCTACGTCTCTTGCAAGGGGCATTGGAGTTCCTCCAAATTTTTGGCAGCCGTTGCATTCACTGCATAGGCAAACAGTATGGGAGACCCACTTCCTAATAATGGGAACATTGTTTTCAGCAAGCACTCCTCTACGTCTCTTGCAAGGGGTATTAGAGTGCCTCCAAATATCAGTTCCTTTCAAAAGGGAACATGTCATTACTGTGGCCCAGCTATATGTGTCTTTAAATTGTTATTGGGATTTTTCCTAAATTTTGGCAGCCGCTGTACTCACTGCATACCCTATAACTGTATAGCAGACCCACTCCTTTCTAATGGGAACATGTCATTACTGTGGCCAAGCTCTTTGTGTTTTTAAATTGTTATTGGGGATTTTCCTAAATTTTGGCAGCCGCTGTATTCACTGCATACCCTATAACTGTATAGCAGACCCGCTCCTTTCTTGGAACATGTCATTACTGTGGCCCACCTCTATGTGTCTTTAAATTGTTATTGGGGTTTTTCCTAAATTTTGGTAGCCGCTGGACTCATTGTGTAGCACCCTGAGGATTCGGCTGCTACAGGGGTATTGCACCTCAACCCAGAGGTGTGATATTCCACTCTCGGGTAAGGATGGAGTGTGGAACTGAGCTCGGTAGGCTGCATGCACTACACACATCCCATTTCCGGGGAACAGACCAACGGTACTCCCACTTAGAAATGTGCAGGTACGACCGAGTCTGTTCCTGGCTGGAGTGGGAGGGGGGTGGAACATCCCAAGTAGTGTAGGGGCAGATAGGGGGAGCAGCCTGGGTAAAGATAGGAGCTCATTGGGTGCTGGTCGCCTGAGCTCACACATAGAGGGAGTATATAAGGTGGGCACCATCAAAGAACAGGGTCAGTCTTTGCAGAGGGGTCAGTCTGTCAGAGTCAGGAAGAGGAGCAGAGAAGACCCAGAGAGAGAGAGAGAGGAGAAAGCCAGAAAGACCCAGAGGGGGAAACAGAAAAGGAACTCTGAGAACCCAAAGTCCATCAGCGGGTGAAGAGTTGGCAAAAGGGTACCGGAACCCAAGCTGGTGGGGGCAAAAGCACACCCTAGCCAGAGACCGGAGGCCGTGGGCAGTGTCTGCCACGGCCACCCACCACATCCACCCCGAAGGCATACCACGTGGAGGGTCAGGGAACCCAAGGCCAAGGGTCTCCCAACAGAAGGCCCGAGGGAGCTGGACTTAGGTGGATCACTAGTGGGGACGGCCAGAGGAAAGGACAGAAGGAGAGCTCAGGGTCACGCTCCGGACTTGCTTGGGGGTTGGCTGGATCCAGGACCTGGTGGACGCAGCACGGCTCGGGTGGTCACTTGAAGCTGGAGTGACCGGAACATCAGCAGTGAGTAAATACCCTAAACTGCACAACCCGACTCTGTCTTCACTTAACATCTATACTGCACCACCACAACCCCCATCCTCTGCACCTGACCCCTTGAGGCTATACCCCACCCGTTGGGGGTTATACTACCAAAAGCTGCACCAACACCATCAGCCTCAGCGGACCCTGCTGCAGCGGCGGCCATAGTGACCGCAATACAACGGGTGGCGTAGTCGACATTAAGAACTTTATAACATCTGTAGGACTGCCACACACACTGAGTTTGACACCCTGGGCACGGACTGGGTCACAGCCACTCGGAAGACTACAACTCCCATCTGATCCGGCTCCGGATATTCCCCTAAAGAATATGGCCCAGGGGGGCGCGTCAACTTTGGCGTAGTCGGCAGGATTACGTGCCCGCAACACCCGGGTACTGCGTGCCTGAAGAAAAGAACAAGTTTACCTCAAAAAGAAGTCTCCTGCCGGTTCCGGAGGGTCCCCGCCATCGGACTCCATCACAGGTCGATTCCCGCCGGTTGTCCGCCATTAACAGCTTTTTCCCGCCATCTGCAGAGTTTCCCGCCACTGGGAGACGATTCCCGCCATTTCCGAAGATTTCCCGCCTTGGGGGAGCGGACGCCATTATGGGCGTGCCAGAGGGTGGCGAGAGGCCACCTCCCATCGTGGGCCAGGACCGAAAATGGCGCCAAAAGTGGAAACCGCCCCCACCAACAGAGACTGTGATGCTAGAGGTGTCTGTCAGCGTGAAAGAACTGCCCCTGGAGCTGACAATCACCAAGTGGCCCCGGGACCGCCCTCGAAGTGGGAGGACTGAGAAGAAGAGAGCAAAGATGGGTGTCGCCTGGAGCAGTCTAGAGAGAGCGCACCCGGAGGCAAGAAGCCTGGAGAAGAGTATCGGAGGAGCTTACCCGGAGATGGAGAGAAAGCAGAGCAGCACCGGTCCTTTGGCCAGGAGCCTGCTAGAAACAGAGGAGGGAGAGCAGAGCAGCACCGGCCCGCTGGCCAGGAGCCTGCTGGAGACAACTGTAGGAGAGCAGAGCAGCACCGACCCGTTGGTCAGGAGCCTGCTGGAAGCAACGACCCCACTAGGCCTAGTGGAGGTCCTAGCACAGCTCCCCCGAGACCGGGAGTGTGCACAGACCGCTCTGGAGGGCCTCGCAAGGAGGATGGCCCGGGTGCAGCGAGAGACGTTGGCGGAGTGGAGCCGAGAGATGGCCCAGCAGACCGAGACCTGTCAGCGGAGCACGCCACCCGAGACGAGGAGACAGACCGCCTCTGAGGATGGCGCGGGAGGACTGAAGGCCGGAGACGGCGCCGAGAAGGGAGCCGAACGAGTGGAGGCAGGTAAAGGGGACGTCTATACCCCAAACCGGGAAACCGCGTACCTGCCCCAGCTCCCCGTCGCAGAGCCCGAAGTCTATCCTGCCGTGCCCGTCGCTGCAACGTCACCGCCGCAGACTAGGCCTCAAACGGGAGCCGCGACCCCTGTGACGTCACACGCCTCGACCCCGAGCGTGACCAAGCAGGAAGTACCACCAGCCTGGTCGCAAGGCCTAGTACCCCCGGGCGCCGCAATACCAACAGCGCCCCCTACCTCCGCGGAGCCCCCGGCCTGGTCGCAGGGCCAAGTAGCCCAGGGCGCCGCCGTCCTTACGGTGCCCTTTACCTTCCAGATACCCCAGGCCTGGCCGCAAGGCCCGGGCAACCCGGGCGCTAACACCACCGCGCCCATAAGACCAAGAGTGCCGCATCTGGGAGAGGACCTGTACGCCCAGCATACGTGCCCGAACGGGTCTGAAGCCAAAGGTAACCATAAAGAAAGAGCAGGAGGACGTCGTCGTTAAGTACAGCAGAGTACAAGCTGTATATAGTTGCCCGTCGGGGCACCGTGAACTGAAACTGTTACTGTTGCTAAATATAGTCCCCGTTGGGACCAGCAAGTGTGAACTGTTACCCGTATTTCCCTAAATCCCACTGACCGAGGACTGAGAGCGGTCATTCCTCCCTAATATCTGGCCGAGGACTGAGAGCGGCCATAACCCCTGTAAATAGTTGCGCGTCCTAAAGCGCCCCTACCGGTTTTATAGGAAAACCATTTTTTTCAAGAAAAGACTGTCGCACTGTACCCGGTCACACGTTGCACAGTGACCGGAGGAGGAGCCAGAGGCGACGAGAATGTTTTATATGAAAAGTTTTATGCTAATATATGTTGTTTTATATGTTTTATATGTTTATGCAAAAATTTGTATGTTTGGTGTTGTTTATGTCTTACAGCCCGAGGACGTGCTGTGATTTACCAGGGGGGAATGTAGCACCCTGAGGATTCGGCTGCTACAGGGGTATTGCACCTCAACCCAGAGGTGTGATATTCCACTCTCGGGTAAGGATGGAGTGTGGAACTGAGCTCGGTAGGCTGCATGCACTACACACATCCCATTTCCGGGGAACAGACCAACGGTACTCCCACTTAGAAATGTGCAGGTACGACCGAGTCTGTTCCTGGCTGGAGTGGGAGGGGGGTGGAACATCCCAAGTAGTGTAGGGGCAGATAGGGGGAGCAGCCTGGGTAAAGATAGGAGCTCATTGGGTGCTGGTCGCCTGAGCTCACACATAGAGGGAGTATATAAGGTGGGCACCATCAAAGAACAGGGTCAGTCTTTGCAGAGGGGTCAGTCTGTCAGAGTCAGGAAGAGGAGCAGAGAAGACCCAGAGAGAGAGAGAGAGGAGAAAGCCAGAAAGACCCAGAGGGGGAAACAGAAAAGGAACTCTGAGAACCCAAAGTCCATCAGCGGGTGAAGAGTTGGCAAAAGGGTACCGGAACCCAAGCTGGTGGGGGCAAAAGCACACCCTAGCCAGAGACCGGAGGCCGTGGGCAGTGTCTGCCACGACCACTCACCACATCCACCCCGAAGGCATACCACGTGGAGGGTCAGGGAACCCAAGGCCAAGGGTCTCCCAACAGAAGGCCCGAGGGAGCTGGACTTAGGTGGATCACTAGTGGGGACGGCCAGAGGAAAGGACAGAAGGAGAGCTCAGGGTCACGCTCCGGACTTGCTTGGGGGTTGGCTGGATCCAGGACCTGGTGGACGCAGCACGGCTCGGGTGGTCACTTGAAGCTGGAGTGACCGGAACATCAGCAGTGAGTAAATACCCTAAACTGCACAACCCGACTCTGTCTTCACTTAACATCTATGCTGCACCACCACAACCCCCATCCTCTGCACCTGACCCCCTGAGGCTATACCCCACCCGTTGGGGGTTATACTACCAAAAGCTGCACCAACACCATCAGCCTCAGCGGACCCTGCTGCAGCGGCGGCCATAGTGACCGCAATACAACGGGTGGCGTAGTCGACATTAAGAACTTTATAACATCTGTAGGACTGCCACACACACTGAGTTTGACACCCTGGGCACGGACCGGGTCACAGCCACTCGGAAGACTACAACTCCCATCTGATCCGGCTCCGGATATTCCCCTAAAGAATATGGCCCAGGGGGGCGCGTCAATTGCATACCCTTTAACTGTAGAGCAGACCTGCTCCTTTCTAATGGGAACTTGTCGTTACTGTGGCCCAGCTCTATGTGTCTTTAAATTGTTATTTGGATTTTTCCTACATTTTGGAAGCCATTGGACTCACTGCATACCCTATAACTGGAAAGCAGAACCGCTCCTTTCTAATGGGAGCATGTCTTTAGTGTAGCCCAGCTCTCTGTGTCTTTGAATTGTTATTGGGGTTTTTCCCAAATGTTGGCAGCCCTTACAGTCACTTCATGGGCATTACCACTATAGGAGACAAACTCCTTTATAATGGGAACATTTATTTTACTGATGCCCTCTATGTCTCTTCAAAGGGGTATTGGGGTGAGTCCAAATTTTTGGCAGCCCTTGCAGTCACTGCATACGCAATAACAGAATAGGAGACCCACTCTTTAATAATGGGAGCTACAAAGAAAAGCCGACTGCTGGCCCTTTAAGAATAGTAAGGGCCGCTTAATTGCCCTATAAAAATAGTGTTTATGACTTTCAGAATCCCTCCTTCATAAATGAAAAAGGATGTGTCTGATCATGTATCACACACCACATGGCAAGATAAGGTAGTAAAATGTTAAAATGACATTTCCCAGTGAATGTATTTTTCACCGTTGAAAGCAATGCAAAAGTGCAAAAACGCATCAAATCGCTATGTGAACATAGCCCAAGATGTGGAGGATCATTTTTGGTTTTGGTTATTTATTTTGCCTTATATACAAGTCATTACCCTGGAAAGGATGTTCCTTAACATTTTTCCCAGGAAAATCCATTTTGGTTTCGTTTTTGTATGTTTTATTGTGAGTTCGTAAAAGTAGCATAATACTCTGGCAACATTGTTGACAGCAGTGACCTGAGAGTCAGAGATGCTTGCAGGGGTCTTCCCCATGTTGTTCCCATGTCATTTGAGCACTGTTCCCATCGATCTGGGTAATTTTTAGGCCCCCTGCAGACCGCCGGGGGGCGCCGGAAAAATGCTTGAGTTTACTTAGACTTACATTGGGCTCGTTACTCAGACTGAGCGCTCGAGCATTGAAATTTGCTCGACCCGAGCAACAAGTACCCGAGCATTTTAGTGCTCACTCATCACTATTAAATACACCTAAAGAATTGGCAAAAAAGTCACAGAAAATATTCCAAACCATCTTTTCTCCAGTCCGTGAGACTTAGAGTATCCCCTATTCACCTCCGTTTTTCAGATCAGACTAAAATTTATGGGGATCTGTGAGACACAGACAAAACTAGGATGAAAGACTTTGAACTTCCATCTGAGTTTCAACCATTTTTAAATCATACTGTACATTGTTATGAGTCAATGAATAGAATACGTTCAGGCAGCCTACCTGCTTAGGTGAAAAAAAGAGAAAAAAGTGATGAGAAAATTAACTAATGCAGCAAGAATGCAACTAGGATGACACCTGAGAAAAAGTCAGTCTGTTTCTTTCACATGATAGTACTCATTCGGATGTATGAATAAAACATAATGGTGCATTCATACACCCGTCTGATCTTTTATCGGACAGCACTTGGACCTATAGAGTGTAACACATCCATTCCAATCTGCCTTCAGTGAAGGCAGATTTCTCAATTACTGAGATGGGAGATGACAATTGGTGCTCGTAAAGGTCTATTCCTGAGATATGCTATTCCTGAGATGTGATGCATCATGTGACCGCTGCAGTCTTTATTATTCCATCAGTATGAATATCTGATCTAGTGGCTTACCGAAAGTCTACTGAGACCAGATTTGAATAATAGAGCTGACTTTGCAGGAATGGCACCCCTGCAGGAGGTGAGTATTGACTGTTTTTATTTTATATAGGGTGCTGAAGTGATTAAGCAAGGCTTATCCAGTAGTGGACAACCTCTTTTATTGTACATAATTATAATATATGTTTTTCAATTTTTAATGAGGTCGGCTCTGGTACTTTGTATATGTAATGAGTTTAATTATGGTATTGTATGAACTGAGCTTGGTTTTAATCCTTTACTTATAAAGGGGTATTTCGGTACGAAGAAATTAACACCTCTCCACAGGATAGATGAGAATGACTGCAAGAGATGGACACATCGCAAAAAGTGGGGACCAAGCATTATATGATCCACAGCAAAAACAAAGAATGTAAGGCATATTACAAAAATATATAACATTAGGATGTAAAGTGATTACAAAAACCCCTTGTTTTGTACAAGGGAACCTGACAGCTGATAGATGCTATCCGATCTAAGGGCAGCAAGGATCAAATATACCTGGCTGAAATCATGAAGGCAGTATTTGACTCTGAAACGTTGCGGCTTTTCAGATAAAAACATTCTTTAAAAACCACATGGGAGACTAGTTGAACAGGTGGCTCCCTGGTCGCTTCTACCCGCTAGCGCCCCTGGAGTGACAGGTCTCTGCTTAAGCACGCAGGAATGGAGAGACCGGGCAGCAGGCGGGGAGAACCCAGCGGTGTCCCACCTCTCCGACTGGTCTCCAATGCCTCTCGGTCCCCAGCGTCTTTAAAGTATGTTTTTCTCTGAAACGCATTACAGTGTGAAACATACATAGCTGAAATTGTTACGCTCACGCCTGGACTGACTGGCGTGAGTGTGATTAGTGATCCCACTGTACCATGAACAGAGGAGTGCCTGGAGGGGCGTAACTAAGTATCAACCCGATCCGACCAAGTTCATACGGTGGCTTAGTCGACTCCGTGGACCAAGGAGGAACCGAGCAGAGGGACCAGGTGCGACTCCAGGTCAGACCCCGGTCACAGTTGTTGACCCACACCGGGGAATGCAGGAACAGGCAAGTGAGACTGGCAGACAGGCAGGTGGGTATTGGCAAGTACGGCTGGTATGCAAACAGGTGGGCACTAGCAGGTTGGAGCGCAGGCTGGATAGGGTCCAGTACAGACTGGGAAACAGGTTCAGAGCCGCAGATGCGGTAGTCAAGCAGAGCAAAGCGAAACCGCAGGTGCGGTGAACAAGGCTGAGCAGAGCGAAACCGCAGGTGCGGTGGACAAGGCTGAGCAGAGCGAAACTGCAGGTGCGGTGGACAAGGCTGAGGAGAGCAAAACCGCAGGTGCGGTGGACAAGGCTGAGCAGAGCGAAACCGCAGATGCAGTGGACAAGGCTGAGCAGAGCGAAACCGCAGGTGCGGTGGACAAGGCTGAGAAGAGCGAAACCGCAGGTGCGGTGGACAAGGCTGAGCAGAGCGAAACCGCAGGTGCGGTGGGCGAGGCTGAGCAGAGCGAAACCGCAGGTGCGGTGGACAAGGCTGAGCAGAGCGAAACCGCAGGTGCAGTAGACAAGGCTGAGCAGAGCGAAACCGCAGGTGCGGTGGACAAGGCTGAGCAGAGCAAAACCGCAGGTGTGGTGGACAAGGCTGAGCAGAGCGAAACCGCAGGTGCGGTGTACAAGGCTGAGCAGAGCGAAACCCCAGGTGCGGTGGACAAGGCAGAGAGGACAGGGCTCTGTTCACATGGAACAGACAGGAAAATGCAGGAAGATGGCTAGAACACAGGAGGAAGATACGGAGGAAGGGAAAAGGGACAAGCAGAACCAGATACACACAAGGTACTACACATGAAGTAGCGAGTGGACACAAAACTCATAAACAGAAGTACAGAGACAACGAGTTAGAGTTAGGTGCAGGTTCAGATACTGCAGGAAAAGGGAAGGTACGGACATAGAGACAAACAGGCTAGGAGAGTGTTCAGACAGGAACTGACACTGCAACAAGATACAGGAGCGAGTCTGGGTATACGGCCCCCTGAGAGGCGGACAAACAGGCTAGGAGAGTGTTCAGACAGGAACTGACACTGCAACAAGATACAGGAGCGAGTATGGGTATACAGCCCCCAGAGAGGTGGACAAACAGGCTAAGAGATAGTTCAGACAGGCCTGGGAATACAGCCCCCAAGTTGGTGGACAGTCAAGAAACAGAACGGGACCTGGCACATCAGAGGCAAGGAGCCCTCTGAAGGTAAGAGTTGCTCAGGCATCTCCTACAGGGTGGAGTGGGTTTAAATATCCAGTGACTCACAGCAACAGGCTGGGGACGCATTAGGAGTACGCCCACAGCAGCTATAAGAAACAGGAAGTAACCAGGCCACCGCCCTAAGCAGTCAGACCAGAGCATGCACACAGTAGAACAGGAGCACGACTTACAAACTGGACTAAAGGTTAAGATGCGATCTTGCATAGTGGGAGATGGTGCACTATGCAAGCACGCCGCCAGGTATGTTACAGAAATCATGCAACCAGTGCCTGATACATTCAGTCCGAAGATCAGGCAGCATGTATCTGCTGTCATGTTTCCTTTAACATGTTGTAAGGTGGCTAATGGTCGCAGAGTTGATGGGAGGTGTGTATCACAGAGACGGCTGGTGTGATGTAACCCGGTATATTTTCTCTAGTACACGCACGCACTAAGAGGACTAATTGGTGCACCTGGGAACGGATTACGGGTAGCTGTGAAGAGTTCGGCGGGTCTAGCTACCCACATACCTCATCTCTGTGGGTGGTTAACAGCCTATATAATGGAGGCTGTTGTTTGTCACATTGTCTGTGTGTAGTGAGGGAGAAGGCCTCCTGTGTGTGGTTGGCTCCAGACCGTGCCAGGATACTGGACGTTACACAGACTGTGTGCCCACAGGACTGACTAAGCAGAAACCTGCTAAGGACACTTTACTTTGTTTGCCTGAATTAATGGCTGTTTGTTTTCTTTTTCTTGCTTGTTGGTTTATGAAGCGAAAAACCGACATGGACTCTTAAAGGAACATGCTCCCTGTTTTCTTCCCGTCGCACCCAAGTGAGTAAAACCCCTACAATTTGTGTTAGACGTGCAGGCAGCTTTCCTAGCAGATATGTGTGACTGCTACAAGCAGGACAGCATGTCCTGGGTGAAGGCCCACAGCCAGCAGGGGACTCCCGGCAGCATGGAGGAGCTAATAAAACAACTAGTGCAGACTAATCTCCAGCAGCATCAACAGCAGTAGCAGCAGCATCAACAGCAGTAGCAGCAGTGGCAACAGCAGAAACAGATGCAGCAGATACAGCACAAACAGCAGATGAAGCTCCTAGCCGAGGTGATCTGTGGCAGGGCAACTGCCCCACTCCCAAATCCAGGTGATTATTCACATGTCAGGAAGACAGTAAGGAGAGAATTACAGAAAATGACTCTGGGGGATGACATAGAGGCCTTCCTGACTGTGTTTGAAAGTGTCGCCAAGAGGTAGAAACTTCCGCCAGAGCAGTGGGCAGTGGTGCTGGCGCCATACTTGACAGGAGAGCCCCAGAAGGCTCACTATGACTTGGCTCTGTAGGATGCCAAGGAGTATGGTAAACTCAAGATCGAGATTCTGGCACGCTTGGGGGTGACGATGACTGTCAGGGCACAGCGTGTCCACCGCCGGGCGTATTGCCAGGACAAACCCCCTCGCACCCAAAATGTTTTGTTTTGCACCTGGTCCAAAAATGGCTGTAGCCGGAGTCCTCTATGACTGCGCAGATGGTAGAGCGAGTGGTAATGGACCGGTTTGTGCATTCCCTGCGAAAGCCAATACAGACCTGGGTTGCCCAGAGTGATCCCCGGGATGCCAATGAACTGCTTGGACTGGTCAAGAGATACCAGGGGGTCGAGGCTTCCTTGGGAAGGCAGCCCACTCCATACTGGGGGTCCCAACAGGGGGCGGAGGCCCAAACTGGGGTGTGGCGTCCAAGGTCCCAAGGGGCAGGGGAGGTGGTCCCCAAGGTCCCTACGGGTGATGTCATTTACTGGAGGTGCCACGGCCCAGGCCACATAGCTGCCCATTGTCCCCTGACCCCCGAGCAGATGGACTGCAGTATAGGACGCCGCTGTTCTTATTATGCGTATTCAGCCAGCAGTGTGAACTGCCCACTGAGCGAGGAGCCACAAGCGTGTCCCGTGAAAGTGAACGGGCAGCAGATAACGGTGCTGCTAGACTACGGGAGTCTGGTGACCCTTAAGAGGTATCACCACACCCAGAGTGAGACAGGTTTCCCTTTTGTGTTCTTGTAGGGGATGAGAAGGAAATGCCCCCTGAGTCTGACATTCCGGAGTTAGGGGTGACCAGTGAGAATTTTGGACTCTGCCCAACATAGGGACCTAATTCTGAAGGAAGCCTTTAATAATGTGACCGTCATAAATGGGGTTGCACAGGAGCCGGGGGCTGACACAAGGTTTCCCCATTTTATAATGAGTGGGTAGTTGTTGTGCCGGGTCACGAAAGTGAGGGAGGAGCATGTGGAGCAGTTAATAGTGCCAGGCCCCTATAGACAGAAGGTGTTGGACATGGCCCAATTACATGTCTTGGGGGGACTTCTGGGAACGGAAAAAACACAGGAACGGATCGTGCAAAGGTTCTATTGGCCCGGATGTCACCTGGAAATATTGAAGTATTGCAGGTCTTGCCCTATGTGCCAGTTAACCGCCCCCACCTCTCACATTCGAAGTCCCTTCATGCCATTGCCCATTATTGAAGTGCCATTTGAGAGATTTTCTATGGAGTTGGTCGATCCCCTGGTTAAATATGCTCGCGGGCATCAATATATATTGGTTATCCTGGACTATCCCACACACTATCCTGAAGCAATTCCACTGAGAAACTCCTCCGCAAAGAGTATAGCCCGCAAGTTGGTCCACGTTTTTTCCCGAACAGGCTTATCAAAGGAGATCCTGACTGACCAGGGAACTCCCTTTATCAGTAAGGTGATGAGGGAGTTATGCAAAGTCCTGCAAATCTCCCAACTGAGGACTTCAGTATACCAGATGGCCTTATGGAAGGGTTTAATAAGACTCTGAAGAGTATGCTGAGGAAGGCCATAGAAAAGGACGGTAGAGACTGGGACTGTCTCCTACCGTATCTGTTGATTTCCATCCAACAGGTTCCACAGGCCTCTACGGGGTTCTCGCCATTCAAACTCCTGTATGGCCGACATCCAAGGGGTCTCCTGGATGTCGCAAAGGAAACCTGGGAAGCCGAGGTCACGCCCCACAGGAGCGTCATCGAGCCCGTTGTTCTGATGCAGGGAAAGGATTGCGAAGATGATGCCCATTGTAAAGTAACATCTCCAGGCACAAGAAACTCAGGCCAGGGTCTACAACCGGTCAGCCAGAGTGAGGCAATTTAATCCTGGAGACCGAGTTCTCATGCTAGTTCATATAGTGGAGAGTAAGTTCACTACAAGGTTCATCAACAGGGACGACGTAAGCCGTACCAGATATACCAAGTCAACCACATCAATCTCTGGCAAGACAGAGAAGCTGTGGAAACTCCATGCTTGCTGGGCAAGCCAGAAGGTGACGTTGGAGGAGACGCAACAGCAGAAACAGCAGTGTCGGGAGTTGCTACGGAAAAACCGGGATCTGTTCTCGGAATTGCCGGGCTGCACAGGGGTCATAGAACACGAAGTTCTGACGGAGCCACATGTGTGGGTAAACTTGAATCCCTATCGGATACCTGAGGCTCGACGAGAGTTGATCTCCAAGGAAGTGGCTCTTATGCTGAAGCTCGGGGTCATTGAGGAATCCAAGAGTGGTTGGTCGAGCCCGATTGTCTTGGCCCCAAAGCCTGATGGGAATGGAGGTTCTGCAATGACTATCGGAAGTTGAATGATGTCTCCAAGTTCCATGCATATCCCATGCCAAGCATCGATGAGCTGATCGAGTGACTTGGGCCAGCAAGGTACATAACCACCTTGGATTTGACTAAAGGTTATTGGCAGATCCCCATGGCACAGAGAGCCAAAGAGAAGACTGCGTTTCCTATGCAGGATGGATGCTTCCAGTATGTCCGGATGCCGTTTGGACTGCAGGGGACCTCTGCCACCTTCCAGAGAGCTATGGATCGAATCCTTGCTCCCCATAAGCAACACGTCGCAGCATACCTGGACAATATTGTTATCTTCAGCCCGGACTGGGAGAGTCTTGTGGAAAAGGTCCAGGCAGTGTTTGAAGCTCTAAGGAAGGCGGGGTTTTCAATAAACCCAAAGAAATGTGTCATGGCGAAAGAAGAAGCCAAATACCTAGGTTATATAGTTGGTAGAGGCGAGCTCAAACCCAAAATCAGTAAAGTGGAGGCAATCCAAACCTGGCCAAGACCACTGTCAAAAAAGCAGGTTAGAGCCTCCCTGGGGATTGTGGGATACTACAGGAGGTTCATCCCAAACTTCGCCATGATGGCCGCACCACTTACTGACCTCCTTAAGGGGACAAAATCAGCCATGGCCAAGTGGACTGCAGAGGCAGAAATGGCCTTTCAAGAGATGAAAGTGGCTCTGTGTAGGCAACCGCTCCTGATTGCCCCCGACTTCAAAAAAGAGTTCATACTCCAAGCAGATGCGTCAGATGTTGGTTTAGGAGCAGTCCTTTCCCAGGAGATACATGAGGAGGAGCACCCTGTCCTCTACCTGAGTAGAAAGCTGTCCTTCTGTGAGGAAAATTATTCGGTCATAGAGAAGGAGTGCTTGGCCATAAAGTGGGCAGTAGACATGTTACCGTTAGTGTTGAGCATTCCGATACTGAAGTATCGGGTATCGGCCGATATTCGCGGTATCGGAATTCCGATACTTAATTCCGATACTTTTGCAATATCGTATACCGTTCCCATAATGCAATGAGCCAGTTTCATTTTATTCAGTCAATGAGGATCCTAAGAAGTATGGGCACATCCTGTTAGGCATGTAGGCATGTTAACTAATGGCAGGGCTGTGATTGGCTGCTGAAATGATGTCATGATGCACTATAAAAGCCGCCGCCGCCATTTTCAGCTCACTCTGCTGTGAATTCAGTTAGGGATAGGATGCTGTTGTTCTGAGGGACAGTTTTAGTTACCTATTTGGTCTATTCTGCTTTACCCAAGCTACTTTATAAATCGCTGTGCCTTGCAGCGCTAGTGCACAGTTCTCTGTGCTGTTCACTGCTGTCTGCAAGGTCTGTGTGTGTGAGTGCAGCTCACCCTGTAGTGTGTGCTTCAGCCACGTCTGGTTGTAGTGCACTCAGTGTGTGTCACTGCCTCATACATTGTCCTTTTTTGCCAATTCATAATTTTTCCTGATATCTCCTATTAGTGTGGTGGTTCCATCCGTATTCAGCTAAATTGCTTCCAAACACACTATATAGGAGTAGTTAGAGGAGCCTTTCTGCAGCATTGTCCCCTGCAGATTAGTATTAGCCAATTTTTTGTAGCCTCATCTATTGCATTGTAGGCTACCTTCCTACATTGTAATAGCTACAAAAGTTTGGGATACTATCGGTATTACATCTTTGGGCACATCCAGTGTCTTTTGGTGACAAAAAAAACGTAAATAAAGTTCACCAAACACTCAACTTTACAGTTGTGTAGGCCACATTAGCTCATATTAAAGTCTAGTCCACACTTTATAAAATTAGTGTTTCTTATACATGTTAGCAGCTGTTCAGGAATAAGCACACTAAGCCCTTAGTACTTTTCTGCCTATCTTTATCACTCTACCAAGATGAAGAAGGCAGGGAGTAAGGCATGTGGTCATGGTCGTGGTCGTGGGCGTGGGAATGGAGTTTCTGCAGGGAGAGGACGTGAGGATTCTGTGCCTGCAGGAAGAGGACGTGGGGATTCTGTGCCTGCTGCGGGCACCAGTGACTCAGCATCCCCCAGTTTTACCAGGGAACAGTCCTTTATGTGCAACTTTGTAGGAGCTAGCCGTACCCCACTGCTGCGGGAGGACCAAATTGAAGCCGTTGTCGGATGGATGGCAGCTAACGCATCGACTTCAATTAGCTCCTAATCCTCTCAGGTCCTGAGCACCGAAGAGCACCCATCTGTCTCTTCACCACCTGCCAAATTGCCCAGGCAGTCAGAGAGCCCTGGACAGGAGCCATCTCTACTTCTGTTCTCTGAATCTCTTGGCTTGGAAAGAGGGGGCCAGCCAAGCAGAATTCGAGAATTTGAAGAAGAGGTAGTATGCAGTGATGTGCAACCGTTTTGTCTCTCTGAATCTGAAGAGGCGGGTGGGCCAGTGCCTATGGTCAGCAGCACACCTCAGTACGCATCTGATGATGAGACTCAGGTGCCACTTTCTGGTGCGTACTGTGCTGTCGAGACTACCCAGGAGAAGCAGTTGTTTGAAGAGGGTGGTGTAGATGATGAGGTCCTTGACCCATCATGGCGTGAGGGACAGGAAGGTGGTGGGAGCAGCTCTGAGGAAGAGATTCCCCGAACGGCCCAAAACGGAGGGAGAGGGAGGGGGCATACTTGGTTGCCTGTAGCCTCCACTTCGGCACCCATTAGGAGCATGGCTCTTCCAAAATCCAAAGCAGGCGCTCCCAAAACTTGCAGTGCCTGGTCCTTTTTTGACACAGCTGCAGATGACATTTGCTTTGTCAAATGCAAGCTGTGTAATCAGAAGGTGAAAAGAGGGAAAAGTGTCAGCAACCTCAATACCACAAATATGTGGAAACATGTGCGGACTAAGCACGTGGTGGAGTTACAAAAACACACTGAAGACCTAGGCCAACCTACAGCGTCACCTACCACCTCTTCAGCTCGTGTTGTAGCCTCTTCCTCCAGCTCACACACAGCTGGTTTGGCTTCCTCACAGGATCGCCATGGAAGAATCTCTGGCACTGTTGTACAGAGACACAGTGTAATTCCACCCACAGCACCACTTTCCCTGTCAACCTCACACTCCCAGGCCAGTCTACAGCCAACGTTAGCACAGGCATGGGAGAAAAGGCGCCCATACTCGGCAAACCACCCCCGAGCACAGGCTCTGAATACTGGCATTGCTAAACTACTGGCCCTTGAAATGCTATCATTCAGGCTGGTGGAGACTGACACTATCCGTAACTTTATGGCATTGGCAGTTCCACAATACAACGTGCCCAGCCGCTTTTATTTCAGCAGGCAAGCCATCCCTGCCCTGCAACATCATGTGGAGGGAAAAATTAAACATGCGCTACAAAACGCCGTCAGTAGCAAGGTCCACCTGACCACCGATGCGTGGACCAGTAAGCATGGACAGGGACGATACCTTTCCCTCACTGCCCATTGGGTAAATGTTGTGGAGCCGGGTAGAGATCTTGAGAGTGGCGCTGTACGTGTTCTGCCAACTCCAAGGATTGCAGGAATCCAGTCTGTACACATTGACTCCTCCTCATACTCCAGTTCCTCTGAATCAGCGCTGCAGGAGCCGTCACGGTCTACCTCCACATCGACCCGTGAACGGTTACCTGTTATGGTGACTGATATGAGCACAGCCGTGGCCAAACGTCAACAGGCCGTATTAAAATTTATTTCTTTGGGGAATTGAAGCCACACAGTGCAGGAGCTCTGGAATGCCATCAAGCAGCAGAGCGACATGTGGTTTGTGCCAGCGAATCTCCAGCCAGGCATGGTAGTATGTGACAATGGCCGAAATCTGGTGGCAGCTCTGGGCCTAGGCAACCTCACTCACATCCCATGTCTGGCACATGTGCTCAACTTGGTCGTGCAGAGAGTTTTGAGGGACTATCCGGATCTTGATGCACTGCTTCACAAGGTCCGCATAGAGTGCGCTTACTTGCGGCGTTCCAGCAACGCAAGATCGCGCATTGCAGCTCTGCAGCGCCGATTACGTCTTCCAGAACATCGCATCATATGTAACCTACCCACCAGGTGGAATTCAACGTTACATATGTTGGAGAGGTTGTGTGAGCAGCAGGCAGCAGTAATGGAGTACCAGCTGCAGCAGGCGCAAACAAGTGGCAGTGCGCGCCGATCACACTTCACCACCATTGAGTGGGCCTCTATGAAGGACATTTGCCACGTTTTGCGTGCCTTCGATTATTCCACGCGGATGACGAGTGCAGATGATGCACTAGTCAGCATGACTATCCCCCTTATCTGCCTGCTTGAAAAAACACTGCAAGCACTAAGGGAGGAGGTTTTGGAAGAGGTGGAGGATGAGGAGTCACAAATGCCATCTGCTTCTCTACAGTCTGCGCAACGTGGTTCCTCACAAAGGCCTAGGCAGGGGACACTTTGTGAGGAGGATGAGGAGGAGTCAATGGAGGAGGAAGACATCTGTCCAGAGGAGGGAGGTACACAATGCTCTAGTAGTCAGTATCTAGAGCGAGGGTGGGGTGATGCAGAGCAGGCAGAGATCATGCCTCAAGCAGGGGACAGCGTTTCTTGGCCAGTTGGCAGTCTGCAGCACATGGTTGATTTCATGCTGCAGTGCCTGAGAAACGACCGCCGCATCGCCTACATTCTCAACACGGCTGATTATTGGGTGTCCACCCTCCTAGATCCTCGCTACTGGGACAACTTACAAAGCCTCATAACACCATTGAACCGGGAGCGTAAAATGCGGGAGTACCAAGACGCACTGGTGCATTCCATCATGTTCTCCATTCCAACTGAGAGCAGTGCTGCTAGTGCTTTACAAAGCAGCTCAGTGAGTCGGGGCAGTGAAGGAAGCTCTGCACAAAGAGGGAGCAGTAGCAGCGCCTCAGCACAAGGCAAGACCAGTATGGCCGAAATGTGGCAAAGTTTTGTGTCCCCGCCGCCACAAAAGTCTACACCATCACAGCAGGAGGCTACGTTTCCGTCAGATGGTGAGAGACTACATGTCTTGCCCTCTCAGTGTACTCCCAGACGGCTCTTCTCCCTTCAAGTTTTGGGTCTGTAAGCTGGATACATGGCCAGAGCTTAGCCAGTATGCATTGGAAGCGCTAGTTTGCCCTGCTGCTAGTGTATTATCGGAACGCGTCTTTAGTGCCGCAGGTGGTGTACTAACAGACCGTCGCATGCGACTATCCTCCGATGACCTTGACCGGCTTGCTTTTCTCAAAATGAACAAGGCCTGGATCTCTCATGAATTTGCCAGTCCTCTTCCAGAATAAATAATTGGTTGGCAACAGTATCCTGGTCTCCTGTTGTGTTCATGTTTCTACCACCTGAACTGTAATCCCTGAGTTCCAACACCGCCAGTTGGCGCTCAGAAGTGCTGTCTGCACAGTCAACACTTGCTGCCGTGTTATTGGCGTTCAGTAGCGTCAGCTGTTCCCCTGCTGTGCGGACGGCAATTTCTCCTGCTCTGTCCACATTCACACTACTACAGATTTTAAAGTTGCTCCAATTACACCTCTGGCTCCTCTGTTTTCAGTATTATCCCTGAGCTCCAACACCGCCAGTTGGCGCTCAGAAGTGATGTCTGCACAGTCAACACTTGCTGCCGTGTTATTGGGGTTCAGTAACGTCAGCTGTTCCCCTGCTGTGCGGACGGCAATTTCTCCTGCTCTGTCCACATTCACACTACTACAGATTTTAAAGTTGCTCCAATTACACCTCTGGCTCCTCTGTTTTCAGTATTATCCCTGAGCTCCAACACCGCCAGTTGGCGCTCGGAAGTGACGTCTGCACAGTCAACACTTGCTGCCGTGTTATTGGGGTTCAGTGACGTCAGCTGTTCCCCAGCTGTGTGTCCGGCAAATTCTCCTGCTTTGTCCACATCCACTGTACTACTGATTTAAAACTTGCTCCTATTACACCTCTGGCTCCTCTGTTTTTTGTATTTACCCTGGGCTCCAAAACCGCTAGTTGCTGCTCAGTAGTGCCGTCTGCACAGTCAACGCTTGCTCCAGTGTTATTGGGGTTCAGTAACGTCAGCTGATCCCCAGCTGTGTGTCCGGCAAATTCTCCTGCTTTGTCCACATCCACTGTACTACTGATTTAAAACTTGCTCCAATTACACCTCTGGCTCCTCTGTTTTTAGTATTTACCCTGGGCTCCAATACCGCTAGTTGCTGCTCAGAAGTGCCATCTGCACAGTCAACGCTTGCTCCAGTGTTATTGGGGTTCAGTAACGTCAGCTGATCCCCAGCTGTGTGTCCGGCAAATTCTCCTGCTTTGTTCACATCCACTGTACTACTGATTTAAAACTTGCTCCAATTACACCTCTGGCTCCTCTGTTTTTAGTATTTACCCTGGGCTGCAATACCACTAGTTGCTGCTCAGAAGTGCCGTCTGCACAGTCAACGCTTGCTCCAGTGTTATTGGGGTTCAGTAACGTCAGCTGATTCCCAGCTGTGTGTCTGGCAAATTCTCCTGCTCTGTCCACTTTCACACTACTACAGATCTTAAAGTTGCTCCTATTACGCCTCTGGCTCCACTCTGTTTTTAGTATTCACCCTGGGTTCCAGCACCGCCAGCTGTTTCCCAGCAGTGTCTTTGGCATGGGTACTCCCTCCTGCCCATCCTGGTTCCAGCACATCAGCTGTTTCCGGGTAGTGTCAACGTCACTTTGCCTCCAATGCGTTGTCCTGTCGTGCTGCGGTCGGGTTAGCCGACTCTATGGTGGCTGCAGTTTAGGTGACTCCTATGTGGGCTGCGGGATCTGGCAATGAATGCTGGTTCCATAGTGCCAATAAGACAAGCACCCCCTGTAGGACTGTGGGTTTCGGTAACTGCGGCCGGCTCGCGGCCTTGCAACTTTTTTTTACATGGGTACCTTCTGCCACCCATCCGGGTTCCAGTACCGTCAGCTGGTTCTCGGCAGTGCCTTTGGCTTAGGTGCCTCCTTCTCGGTATCCAAGTTCCACCAACGTCTGCTGGTCCTTGGTAGTGCTCTCTGGCACAGGTGCCTCCTGCTTAGTTACCGAGTTCCAGTACCGTCAGCTGGTCCTCGTTAGTTCCATTGGCTCTTGTACCTTCTGCTACCCATCCGGGTTCCAGTACCATCAGCTGGTTCTCGGCAGTTCCTCAGCCTTCTTGTACCTTCTGCTACATTTCCAAGTTCAAGCTTTTTGAAATGGTTCTTGGTAATCACTCTGGATCTCCCTGATGAGGACCCTGAAGACGAGGACCCTGAAGACCACCCCGAAGAAGACGAGGACCCCGAAGACGACGACCCTGAAGACGAGGACCCTGAAGACCACCCCGAAGAAGACGAGGACCCCGAAGACGATGACCCTGAAGATGAGGACCCTGAAGACCACCCCAAAGAAGACGAGGACCCCGAAGACGATGTCCCTGAAAACGACGACCCTGAAGACCACCCCGAAGAAGACCAAGAAGATGACCCTGAAGAAGTTGACCAAGAGGACAAAGAAGAAGAAGACAACCACCAAGATACAGAAGAACAAGAGACAGAAAACCAAGAAGCAGAAGTACAAGAAGCTGCAGAACAAAAAGCGGAAGAACATTAAGCATAAGACTAAAAATCAGAGCAAAAGATAATATCTAAATTATAAGCAAAAGATGACTAAGCAGTGTATAGGGGTGAGTCCGTTCCTCCTCGTGGTACCCCTGGAAAAGACCTGCTGCTGCAGGCCAAACTGAACGTGGACAAATCCTGTTGTAAGTCTTTTGTGACGGGCAGAAAGAAAGGTGTAATGTTCAAACTTTTATAGATAACAACTACAGGAATGCCTGTCACAAATAAGAATATGATGAAGAAGAAGAATATGAAGAAGATGAAGAAGTAGAATATGAAGAAGAATAATAGTTGAATAAGAAGAATATGAAGAATGTAAAAAAAAGAATAATACGAAGAAGGTGAAGAAGAAGAAGATGAAGAAGGTGAAGAAGAAGTTGATGAAAAAGATGCTGATGCTGAGGATGATGAAGGAGAAAGTGTGGGAGAAGTAAAAAAGAAGGTGAAGAGCATGGAAGTAGTGAAACATAAATATCTGACAAAATATAAAAAAACTTAACATAGTCAATATTTCCGTAACTCAGAACGTCTTAAAAAAAATATTAATTCCTGCTATTCCATTTGATTGGGCTAAACCTCTATGCCTTTATTGTCTCCCTCACCTCCCCCAATACATTCTACATTATTCTTAGTTGTTTTCCTTCATGTAGAATTAACCTACAAGGAAGGAAAGGGTTTATTTTCATTCCGATATTTCTGTCCCATTGACTTGCATTGGTTTCCGGTATCGGAATCGGCGATATCGGATACTTTTTGGGTATCGGTCCGATCCAATCCGATCCAATATTTCCCGATATCGGAAGGTATCGCTCAACACTAGTTACCATACTTTCTGTTAGGTTGAAAATTTAGATTAGTATCCAATCATGCTGTTATGTTCTGCTACCAGAGCTAAGGAAAGAGAGGAGATCTGTCCCTACGATAGAACTCAGCTTAATCCCTACGATGTAACAGGGAACCTGATCCTGCGATCAGACCTGCTAAAGTCCTAAGCTAGTCTGTACGGAGACCTATAGATGTGGGGAAGGAATCCCTACAAGTACTAAGGACTGGGAGGAAAATGGGACACCTCCTAACAGAAATAGTAGCAGACAGACGAACAAACAAAATATATAGAACATAGAGGTCCGTAGACCAAGCAAACTAACAGAGTTAGATACAGAGCACAGGCTAGCTAGAAAGTAGTTATACAATGAAGTCCAGCAAAGCCAGAAGGGCGGAGCAGGATTAAATAGGCCAACAAGGTCATGTGACCAGCAAAGGAAAAAACCTAAGAGCAAGGTTCTAATAGTACCCCCCCTTCTAAGAGGATCCTCCGGATCCCCTAGGACCAGGCTTATCAGGAAATCTCCTGTGAAACGCTCTGATAAGTCTGGACGCGGAAACATCATCCGACCTCACCCAAGAGTTATCCTCGGGTCCGAAACCTTTCCAGGCCACAAGATACTGCAAACTACCTCTATACCGTCTAGAGTTAAGGATGCGAGAAATTTCATATTCCCCGTCCTCCACCACCGGAGGAACAGAGGCAGAGGCGTCACAATCCGATACAACCGCTTTTTTCAACAGAGAGACATGAAATACCGGATTAATTCTCCAGGAGGTAGGAGCCTCCAACCTAACAGCAGATTGGTTGACAACCTGAAGCACCTTAAAGGGCCCTACAAACTTGGGACCCAATTTATTAGAAGGAATCCTCAACCGCAGATTCCTAGAGGACTACCAAACCATGTCACCAACAGCGAACAAAACCTCCTGTCGTTTCCTATCAAAGTAGTCTTTAGATTTTCTGTTGGCCTCCTGAAGATTACCACGTACATCCGTCCAAACTCTCTCCAAATCACCGGAAAAATTCTCCTCCTCAGGCACGGCAGATCCCAACTTGGAGAACGACCCAAACGACGGATGTCTCCCAGAACAACAAAAAAAGGCGAACAACCAGCAGAAGAAGATGTATGGTTGTTAAGAGCAAATTCAGCAAGTGGCAGAAACTCAGACCACCCCTCTTGATTGTCTGCCACAAAACAACGCAAGAACTGCTCAACATCCTGGTTTTTCCTTTCTGTCTGGCCATTAGATTCAGGATGATATCCGGACGAGAACGACAAATGAACTCCCAACCTGTCACAAAAGGCACGCCAAAAACGAGCCACGAACTGAGGACCCCTATCAGAAACAATGTCAGTAGGAACGCCATGAAGTCTGACAATTTCCTTGACAAAGGCCTTAGCGAGAGTTTTAGCGCAGGGCAGTTTGACGAAGGGAACCAAGTGACACATCTTGCTAAAACGGTCCACAACCACCCAGATGACAGTAAAACCCTCAGAGGGGGGAAGGTCAGTTATAAAGTCCATAGCCAAATGTGTCCAAGGAGCACTGGGAACCTCCAAAGGACAAAGCAACCCCGCAGCAGGAGTATGTGAGGACTTAGATCTAGCACATATAGTACATTGACGCACCCACTTAATGACTTCCTTCTGCCATCCAGGCCACCAAAAACTGCGACCCACCAGTCTCTTGGTCTCAGAGATTCCGGGATGACCTGCCAACCGAGATTCGTGACACTCAACAAACAAATCTCTCCTAAAGGTCCCAGGCACAAACAACCTCCCATGAGGAGTGTTAGATGGGGCATTCTCCTGTGCTTTAAGAATCTCATCTTCCAAAACGGAGTCCAAAGCAGCTATCACAACACCTTCTTGTAAAATGTTCTCCTCTTTCTCAGCACCGACTATGGGAGAAAAACTGCGAGACAAGGCATCCGCCTTAACATTCTTAGTACCAGGGATGTAAGTAACGGAGAAATTAAACCGCGAGAAAAACAGTGCCCACCTAGCCTGACGGGCATTCAGGCGCTTGGCAGCATCAAGATATATCAGATTTTTATGATCCGTAAAAACCTGAACGGGAAATTCCGCACCTTCCAAGAAGTGGCGCCAGTGTTCAAATGCGAGTTTAATAGCCAATAATTCCCGATTACCAATATCATAATTCAGTTCAGTCTCCGAAAAATTTTTTGAAAAAAAGGCACAGGGATGTAATCCATCCCCGTTATCCTGAGACAATACTGCGCCAACCCCCACAGAGGAAGCATCAACCTCAACCAAAAACGGCTTAGTCACATCAGGCTGCATAAGGATGGGAGCAGAGGTGAACCTCTCCTTGAGATACACAAAAGCTTCAATGGCCTCAGAAGACCACTGAACCGCATCAGCACCTTTCCTGGAGAGATCAGTCAGAGGTTTGACAATACTAGAAATTTTTTTTATGAATTTTCTGTAATAATTGGCGAAACCTAAAAACCTCTGTATCGATTTCAAACCAATAGGCCTAGGCCATTCCTGTACAGCTTGAACTTTAACCGGGTCCATCTCAAAACCTTCACTGGAGATAATGTAGCCCAAAAAACTAATTCTCTGTACAGCGAACTCACATTTCTCCAGCTTAGCAAAAAGCGAATTGTCCATTAACAACTGCAATACCTCACGTACGCTCCGCCAATGAGACTCCAGATCCGGCGAATAAATCAAAATGTCATCCAAATACACAACCACATTTTTGCCGATCAAAGGTCTAAGGATGTCATTAATAAGATTCTGAAAAAATGCTGGAGCATTAGTAAGACCAAAAGGCATAACCAGATTCTCAAAATGACCCACAGGAGTGTTAAAAGCAGTCTTCCATTCGTCACCCTCCTTCATGCGCAACAGATTGTATGCCCCCTTAAGGTCAATTTTAGAGAACCACTTGGCCCCCATTAACTGGTTAAACAGATCAGGAATCAATGGCAGTGGGTAAGGATTGCGTACAGTAATTTTGTTAATCTCACGAAAATCCAGACAAGGACGTAAACCGCCGTCCTTTTTTTTTACAAAAAAAAATCCAACCGCCACAGGAGACTTAGAGGGCCTAATGTGACCGGCGGCCAAACTTGTCTGTATGTATTCCTCCAAAGCCTTCCTCTCAGGAATAGTAAGGTTAAATAAACGACTTTTAGGAAGAGTCGCTCCAGGGACAAATTCAATAGAACAATCATAGTCTCTATGGGGAGGCAAAACCTGCGATTCCTTCTCAGAAAAAACTCTCCAAAAATCCTGAATAGGAACAGGCAATTCTCCCCTATCCAAAGCTGCAATACGCCCGTTACAACACTTGTCATAACATTTATGGCTCCAGGATTTAATTTCACTGGTAGACCAATCCAGTACAGGATTGTGAAATTTTAACCAGGGCAATCCCAATATTACTGGAGAAGGCAAGTTATTCAAAACTACCAAATCCAATTTCTCATGGTGAACACCATTAATAGTGAGAGGAAATTCACAGACCTTGAGAGTAATATTCTTCAAAGGGGAACCATCCACAGAAACCACAGCAATGGGGGATGATAAAGGTTCGGGTTTTAAATTGAGTCTTTCCAAGAATCCCCCATCAATTACTTTCAGAGTAGACCCACAATCAACAAACACCCGAAATTCCATTAATTTTTCCTGAGCAATCGTGGAAGCAGCTAAAAATACACCCTTGGAATTTAAACAGGCAACACGGGCATGACTGACCATTTTTTTTTCTTTCTTCATACGAAGCTCACAGCCTTTAATCAAATTACCAGATTTTCCGCAATAGAAACACAAGCCATCAGAAAATCTACGGTCTTTTTCTTGAGAGCGAGGTGCCACCGATCCAATCTCCATCGGTTCACCACTGTTAGTACACACATTCTCATAACCAGAAACTGACATAGCAGAGGATTTGCTCTCATTAACCCTTGCACGCAGTCTCCTATCCACCCGTATAGCTAATTGCATAGCCTGTTGCAAATCTTCAGGTGTAGGATAAGCAATTAGCAGGTCTTTAACCCTTTCATTGAGCCCAGCAAGAAATAGACTTTTCAGAGCAGAATCGTTCCACCCTGTTTGAGTAGACCAACGATGGAAATGAGTACAATATTTTTCCACATTACCTGATCCCTGTCTCAAACGTCTTAACTCAGTCTCAGCTGATGAGACACGGTCAGGATCATCATATAATAGTCCCAAAGCAGAAAAAAAACTATCCACTGATGTGAAGCATGTATCACTAGGTTGCAAAGAAAAGGCCCACTCCTGAGGCTCTTTGCGCAAAAGTGACATTATGAACCCTATGCGCTGGGATTCATCCCCAGAGGACTTGGGTCTCAAACGAAAATACAATAAGCAAGCATTTTTAAATGAAAAAAATTCTCGGTGTTCACCAAAAAATAAATCCGGCAAACATACCTTAGGCTCCAAGAAATGTGCTCCAGGACAGTTACTCACGTGCTGATGGAGCTCGGCCACCTCCAGAGAGAGTCCCTGCAGGTGTTTAGCCAAATCCTGAACCGACACCATGATGGAACAGAAAAATTTTTCCTTAGAGAATTTGCAGGCTGGACTTACTGTTATGTTCTGCTACCAGAGCTAAGGAAAGAGAGGAGATCTGTCCCTACGATAGAACTCAGCTTAATCCCTACAATGTAACAGGGAACCTGATCCTGCGATCAGACCTGCTAAAGTCCTAAGCTAGTCTGTACGGAGACCTATAGATGTGGGGAAGGAATCCCTACAAGTACTAAGGACTGGGAGGAAAATGGGACACCTCCTAACAGAAATAGTAGCAGACAGACGAACAAACAAAATATATAGAACATAGAGGTCCGTAGACCAAGCAAACTAACAGAGTTAGATACAGAGCACAGGCTAGCTAGAAAGTAGTTATACAATGAAGTCCAGCAAAGCCAGAAGGGCGGAGCAGGATTAAATAGGCCAACAAGGTCATGTGACCAGCAAAGGAAAAAACCTAAGAGCAAGGTTCTAACACATGCCCCACTCAGATGGTTGAGGGAAACAAAGGGAAAAAATGCCAGGGTCACCCGCTGGTTTTTACCCCTACATGACTTCAACTTCCATGTAGAACATATAGCAGGGAAGCTACATGGTTATGCTGATGCCCTCTCAAGAATCCCCTGTCTGGTAGTAGAAGGTGGCAAGCCCCACGGTTTTAGGCACAGGGGGAGGTATGTAAGGTGGCTAACGGTTGCATAGTCGATGGGAGGTATATATCACAGAGAGGGCTGGTCTCTGTGATGTAAACTGGTGTATTTTCTCTAGTGCACGCACTCACTAAGAGGACTAATTGGTGCACCTGGGACTGGGTTACGGGTAGCTGTGAGGAGTTGGGCGGGTCTAGCTACCCACATACCTCACCTCTGGGGGCAGTTAACAGCCTATATAATGGAGGCTGTTGTTTGTCACATGGTCTGTGTGTTTGGAGGGAGAAGACCTCCTGTGTGTGGTTGGCTCCAGACCGAGCCAGGATACTGGACGTTATGCAGCCTGTGTGCCCACAGGACTGACTAAGCACAGACCTGCTAAGGACACTTTACTTTGTTTGCCTGAACTAAAGGCTGTTTGTTTTCTTTTTCTTGCTTGTTGGTTTATGAAGCAATAAACCGACATGGACTCTTAAAGGAACATACTCCCTGTTTTCCTCCCGTCGCACCCAAGTGAGTAAAACCCCTACAATGTATATTGCCATGAAGTTAGTTGCCAGAATTAGCTTCTCTGAGCTACATCTGTACATGTCACAAGAAAAATATTATATAAAGCACAACTTTAGAATACCACCATATAATGATATCACCCAAAAACCTATTTTTCTCCATTTCAGTATCTTATTTGTGCTCTAGATAGAAATACTCCATCAAATATTGCGCTCAGCATCTGATTTGTGCCCTGTGTTGATTTGCATGGTTGCACCTGCTCTTATCTGCTCTCTTGAGGAACAGTAACCATTGTGGAATAGCGGGGAAGGAATGTTAGTTCTACTACACTACACCTGTCAGTCTTGCAAGAATAATATTTCTCCCATAACAGCACTAACATATATAAAATGTCAGTTTTTTCAGACATCATCGGAGCTCAATGAGAAGGGACTACATGATTCTCTGTTGTAAGGAGAGTGTTCTTGTTCAGTCAGCATGATACAAAAATCAATGTAACTCTTGAGACTCCTTAAATTTGAAAGCTGTTTCTACTATACATTTATGACAAATCCTACAAGTAAATACTATGTCATTTTCTAAAGAAATGTGACATAGGAAAGTCTAACACTGAGGATGCCAAGTCACCAATGACATATCACTCCACTCCTAAAAAAGTTTCACGAGAAAACAACTTCCCAGAATCCTCCTTTCTGGAGGAATTAAAAAAACAAAAAGTTAGCAAGTAACAAGGATTTTTTTTTTCGGGGATGAGTATATGTTTGCTTATGCACATGAATTCACATGCACACGTAATGGTTGGCCATAGTACCCCCATAATAGTGTCATCCATAATATTGTTCATAGTTCTAATTAAACAAGATACTCACACCTATGCATGAGGCTTCCCAACTTCACAAATAAAGACACATTTCCCAAGACCATGACAGCGGGTATCTGCGAGTCATAGGGTTATTAGTACCCTTTTACTATAATTTTCCATCCCCCTTTTAAAATAAACACACCACACATTTTATGTTGCATTAAATTGGCCACAGCAGCCTTTTATTAGCATAAAAATACAAACATTATAAACTTCATCCTAAGGGGTGGTCCTCGAAGCCCGAAACTATTTTAAACCAAGAAACCAATTGTGTCTTTTGTCTCAGGCCAGATTGCGTATTTCCTCCAGCCACTAAACACCAGCTCGGAGGCACCAATTCAAACAGCCTGGCCAATGAAACATGCCCCAAACCACGGGCCCTCCAATCCATTCCTATGGGATCAACCACCCGAGACCACTGAATACCAAGTAGGGGGGTCCAGAACTTCTCGAGGTCGCCCCCCCACTGATCCACCATTAACCATGATCACCAACTTCGAGGACCCCCCCATGCCATGAGCACAAATATTCTGACACCTCAAATATTTGTGTCCCTCTATACTCTTAAACCTTTTTCTATACCCTCCTGAATTTCCAGGCACCACATATCCATACCGAGTGCGTTTAAGTGCACCCCATCCCTCCTCCAAAATTCCCCTTCTCCAGACTCAAGTTCTATATGGCGTATGGCCAAAGCCCCATTTCTTACCATGAAACGCGTCACCGCCCTATTTACTTTTATCCGGCCTCATTTGATCGGGCTCCTCGCCAGACTTGTCGTGGAACAATGTCGGACCAAATTACCAAAACCTTTGGAAACATTGCCCACAATCTCAGTATATCAAATTTGATATTCTTTATGAGTTCCCTACAAGACCTCTAACTCAGGTCATTGACCCCTAAATGTAGCACCAGCAAATCAGGGACCCGATCAAGCCTCACAAAGTGATGGAATTCAGCCAGGAGTTGCTGCCACACCATTCCCCGTTTCCCAATCCACCGTAGAATGGCTTCGTCATCCAAGAATCCTAACTGACGACCGGCCGGGCTCACCGCTGCCCATAGTGCAGCCCAGAAGACAAAAGAATGGCCCATGATCCATACGAGCCGGGGACCTTCATCTGTGAAGTCAAACATAATGCAAATCTAAGAAACGGTAACATCTAACAAGAACTCGGAACATTCTCTTGATTACAATCAAGCCGGGCATATATAAGACCTAAACCGTATGGATTCCCAGCGTCCGATCTTCTTGACTAGCTCGCCACCCAGCCCCCTCCTGGCTGCCTCAGTGGCTACCCCAATCCTTAAAGAGTGACCGCTATACTCTTTTGGCGAGATACCGCCAGCCTCAGGACACTTTTTTAGCACTGCTAAAAACTGGTAGCGAGATAAAAAGGAGCCATCCTCATGAACCAACAATGGTAATTTGTAACCCCTGGACCCAAGCCAAATTCTCTCACACAGCGTACCGGACACATGTCGGACCCCGCCACTGTGAACATTACCACTTTACACCCTTTCTTGAATTGATCTGTCTTTGAAAACCGAATGAATACCTCTATTCTATCTAAATAAAAATTCACCTCCTCTTATGAGAGACCCCCACTGACGAATCTTGATGGGCTAACTAACTCACCCAAGCGTAAGGCCCCGAAAAAAGCCAGAGAAAAGGCTAGCCGAAATAGTCTGATCTCCCATGGGGACTTACATATTGACGCGAGAAGCTGCCCCAGTGTTAACAATAATCCATATGATATGGGCCGCCTCCAATCTCTCACCTTCCAACCCTTCCGCCAACCTTTTAGTGCTTGGCGAACCAATATTGCTTATGCTACGTTCGGAAGACCCCTTATTTTAAAGCCAAAGGCCAAACCTGCCATGAAATTATTTATTTTTGGCATTGACCAACCTTCCTCCCAGCAATGACCAACCAATAATAATAATAGGCTGTCACTCTCTAAAGGGTCACCTATAGCAAATTTCCATTCCTCCCACAACTGCCAAGCGACCTCATATGATGACCAGGTCCTCGTAGATAATGATTGACCGATCAGATTCCTTACAGCTTGAAAGGAAGATTCCATAGTTCTGGAGGGCATACCAAACCTGTCGATGACGCCTGAGGTGCCAGCAACCGGAACTGATCCCACTGCGAATGAGAAATAGAATTGACGATCGGATTTAAAGGAACCAACCTGAATCCACCACCCTCCAAATGCTCAACGATAAACTCATTAGCACCAGCCTTTGCAAAACTTTCACCAATGGCGATGCGGCCAACAGAGAATTGACAGCAGACACTACCCCTGGGTTCTCGCAGGAAAAACAGATTTTTTTATTCTGAAAATACTCTCCCCAAAGAGCTAAAGAGACCACGATGGGGAAAAGGTTGATCAATGTATGATTACACAACAGGTTCCAGTCATGCCATGTCGCTGGCCATTTTTCCTCAATCCAACTGCTTCGGAAACAGATGGCAAAACCACGCTGTCCCGACACATCCATGAACAATTCCAATTCATTGGCATTCACCACCGAAGCAATCCAAACTGACTTGCCGTTATAGCTCCAAAAACCGAGCCCAAACACCCAAGTCATCCAGCAACTCCTTACGCAACCTAATGAAGTGATGAGGTGAATTTACTCCTGCAGTCGCTAATGACAAACACCTACAAAATGCCCTGCCCATTGGCATAATACGGCACGCAAAATTAAATTTCCCGAGAAGAGACTGTAATTCACGCAATGTAATTTTATGCAGCTTTCTAACTCTGGATACCTCTTCCAACAAATCAACTACCTTATCAACAGGTAGCCTACACTCCATTTTGACTGTGTCAATTAAAATCCCGAGAAAACTCAAAGACATTACCGGACCCACGGTCTTTTCAACTGCCAAAGGTACTCCAAACTTCTTAGCCACGCTCTCCATTGTATGCAACAACACAGAACAGACTGGAGAATTAGCAGGACCAACATACAAAAAATCATCCAAATAATGGATGCAGGAATTTAGTCCAGAAACATCCCTAATAACCCAATCGAGAAAGGTGCTAAAAGTTTCAAAGTACGCACAGGACAGCGAGCAACCCATTGGGAGACACTGGTCTACAAAAAAGCTGCCGTTCCAAGAGCAACACGATAGGTGCATGCTTCCGGGTTTACTGGTAGCAGTCTAAAAGCCACCTCTATGTCAGTCTTTGCCAATAATGCCCCTCTACCAAAAAACCGGTCCCAACTATCTGCCATGTCGGAGGAAGTATAACTCACCGAACACAAATCCGGATCAATACCATCATTCACCGATGTGCCCTTTGGAAGAGAGAGGTGATGAATTAGCCTGTATTTACCCAGTTCCTTTTTTGGGACGATGCCTAATGGAGACACGCGCAAATTTTTTATGGGCTTTGAAACAAAAGGACCAGCCATTCTCCCTAAAGCTACCTCTTTTGCCAATTTTTCCGCAACCACCTCCAGAAACTGTAACACGGATTTTACATTTTTTGCATCAAATTGAACTTCGCTATCAATAAACAGTATCCTAAAACCAACTTCAAACCCTTCTTCTATTAGCGAGGCCGCCGCCCTGTCCGGGTATCTACTTAGGAATAGCTGCATCTCTGCCAACCGCACCGGTGTCACCCCTCTTTTCACTACCCTCGTTGCTTCTGAACTTTCCCCCTCTGAAACATTTGGATGTGCTATGGCTGCCACTGCATGAGGAGCAGTCATGTTTAAATTTACATTAATTTCCGAATTTACAAGATCCTTCATTGAAGAGGAAACATAACCCTTTTTGAACAGCCGAGTGTCCCGTCTGGCCGAGACCACCACTGCTCCCGAGAAACGACTGATTAGATTGCCCACTCCTACTCGGCGCCGTTACCTTCAGCCATAAGGCAATATCCTTATGGTCCCAACGAATACTGGATTGCACCGATTTCCTCTGATGAAATTGTTCGTCATAACGTAGCCACCCTTGGCCCCCATACACCCTATATGCCTCCCCGATTGCATCCATGTAACAAAAAAGCCCCAAACAATTTTCTGGAGCGTTTTCACCTATAACACTGGCTAGTATTGCATACACTTGTAACCAGTTCATAAAGGTCCGTGGTATCAGACGGTACTTTCGTTTTTCTTCATCCTCTTTTTTGGAATCATCCTTTCTAGCCCTGTCTAGGTGAAAACGTTCCAATGGAAGTAACGAGAATATTTCTACATATTCACCCTTCCATATTTTTTCCCTCACCTCGGGCTTCAAATGTGCCCCTCAAAGGCCCCTCAAAACAAACATGTACTTCCCCTATTGCCATATCGTCTAGCCTTAAATTGTCATCTTTATCCTTGTCGCCCTCGCCCCGCACAGCCTGTGTTGTACCCGATACCCCCATGCTAGATTCACTCGTTGACAAATTTCCTTCCCCTGCACCTACTATATTAGATCCCCTCAAAAACTCCATGATACTGCAGCCCATCCCGTTATGTCCCAAATGGGCCGACTGAGAATTACTCAGCCACACAGGGTTAGGCGACACTATGCCCTGCGACGCATTCGTCCCCGTCCCCAGTAGTAAAGCTAAATCTCTTAAACCCTGCATCAGCATACTAATACCCCCGCCAACCCCCCCCAGAAATGTCCTGACTGTTAAATGCCAAAGAAGGTAATGGGGGCCTGAAAGGAAAACTTAGCAATGACTCACCTGGCTGACGACCTGAATCCTGATGCTGACGACCTCCATCCGATCCATGTTAGCCACAGTGTGTCGTGAGAGGGAGACCTGAAGGGCCAGCAGCTTGCTGCCCCGCTAACCTCTCCGGTCCTGACCCCACACCTTGCGGGGAGTGAGCCGACCAATGGCTGCGGCCATTATGTCATGAACGGCCGTTATGTCAGATAAGGGGGCTGGGCCAGCACTGTGCTGCCCGTATGCTGATGCCACCTCTGTGTGTCTGCCGCAGCTTGTCCCCCCATCAGCAGAGCCAGCCACCTGCTGCCCATATAGATCACTGATTGACGGCCCCAGGGGCTGCATTGTGGGCGGAGCCAACATTGTGGGCAGAACCGGCCGGATCCTGACCGCTCGCTGCTGAAGCTAATCTCCCTGCAGCCCGGACCGCCGGAGGATGTGCGGAGCCGGCCGCGCGATCGTCGCCGTTCCCACGCTGAGGGGCCCCCAGGTTAGGCCCCCGTCCTCGCGCTCTCATCACCTGTGGAGAGCATGCAGCATCCTTCAGCATGACCAGTTTAGCAGTGGGTTAGTAACAGTGTGGGGTGGCATTTATTTGGAGGGCCGCACAGCCCTCCATGTGCTCGCCAGAGGTAGCCTGACTGCCATTAGGTACCGAGATGAGATCCTCAGACCCCTGATCAGACCGTATGCTGGTGCAGTTGGCCCTGGTTTCCTCCTAATGCAGGACAATGCCTGACCTCATGTGGCTGGAGTGTGTCAGCAGTTCCTGCAAGATGAAGGCATTGAAGCTATGGACTGGCCCGCCCGTTCCCCAGACCTGAATCCGATTGAGCACATCTGGGACATCATGTCTCGCTCCATCCAACAACGTCACGTTGCACCTCAGACTATCCAGGAGTTGGCGGATACTTTAGTCCAGGTCTGGGAGGAGATCACACAGGAGACCATCCGCAACCTCATCAAGAGCATGCCCAGGCATTGTAGGGAGGTCATACAGGCACGTGGAGGCCACACACAATACTGAGCCTCATTTTGACTTGTTTTAAGGACATTACATCAAAGTTGGATCAGCCTGTAGTGTGTTTTTCCACTTTAATTTTTGGGGTGACTCCAAATCCAGGCCTCTATTGGTTAATAAATTTGATTTCCATTGATGATTTTTGTGTGATTTTGTTGTCAGCACATTCAACTTTGTACAGAACAAAGTATTCAATGAGAATATTTCATTCATTCAGATCTAGGATGTGTTATTTGAGTGCTCCCTTTATTTTTTTGAGTAGTGTATATTTACTTTTCTATAACCTGTACGCCCATAGTAGAGGTCTGATATTGCCCAGGGGGGGTGACATATTCCATTTAAGACTGGGAATAGTTCACATGAAAGAGACTTATAAACTATTTTTTTTAATTCTGGTTAATGTCCTTCTCTTCTGCGTTATCTTGACTTGTTGGAGGAGTTTAAGGAGGGTACGTTAGTGCTAGGGGGGGATTTTAATGTTTCCCTGGAACCCTCAATTGATATTTCGAAGGGGAAATCATTTATGCCTCAAACTGTTCTGCAACGCATCAAAAGGGGGTTCCATGAACACCAATTGATCGATATCTGTCATCTTCTACATCCATCTGACAGAGACTACACATATTACTCATCGGTACATGATACATACTCGCGTTTAGATTATTTCTTTATCAAACACAGTGACCTTCACTCTTATAGATGTCTCAATTGACAGTATATCTTCCTCAGACCATGCATTGGTTATTCTCACTCTCTCACTATCTAATTTTATTCCCAGATATGGGCAATAGATATTAAATGTGTCACTATTAAATGATCAGATTACTATTCAAGAAATCCAGAATACCTTAATGGATTATTTTGCCACTAATTCTACTGAGGGAATGTCCCCCAACATAATCTGGAAAGCGCATAAATGTGTGGTCAGGGGGCTCTTTATCAAACACGGGTTGCGTATAAAAAGAAAGCGAGCTTCAACTGTTAGAACCCTCCTGTTTGTTTTTGTTTCTATCTTGTGTTTTGCGGTCACGTGACCATCTGCCTATATATTCCAGCTCCGCCCTTCTGGCTTTGCTGGACTTCAGTGTTGTTTCGACTGTCTCTCTAGCCAGGTGCTTTTGTGCCTATCTATCTCTAGTTTGCTTGGTCCTCTGGGACCTGTAGTACTTTTTGTCAGTTTATCTTTTGCTCTGCAACAACTTCTGTTAGGAGGTGTCCCATTTTTGTCACAGTCCTTAGTTCCTTTAGTTCTATAGGTCTCCGTTCAGACTAGCCGAGGACGAAGGCGGGTCTGTTCACAAGGAACAGGTAGCCCACTACAACGTAGGGGCTCAGCTTAGTCTTACTGTAGGGACAACTCTCCCCATGTTTCCCTAGCCTATGTTGCAGATCATAACAGTAAGTTCAGCCCAAACAAAAACTTTAAGGAAAGAAATCCGGGGAACAGTATGGTTTCAGTTCAAGATTTAGCTCAACGCCTGCAGGGATTGCCTCTGGAGGCGTGAGTAGCTGCTCTGGAGTGCATTTTGTGGAACCCAAGGTAGGACTGCCTGATATTTTTTATGGTAAACAACAAGATTTTTTTTCCTTTAAAAATGCTTGTTTATTATATTTTCACTTGAGACCAAGGTCCTCTTGGAATGAATCACAGCGCATTGGGTTTATCATGTCACTTTTGCGCAAGGAACCACAGGGGTGGGCCTTTTCTCTCCAACCTAATGATCCGTGTTTTAGGTCAGTGGAGGATTTTTTTTCTGCTGTGGGGCTATTGTATGACAATCCTGATCGAGTCTCATCTGCTGAGACAGAACTGAGGCGTTTGAATAAGGGGTCAGGTAATGTTGAAAATTATTGTACACACTCCAGAAGGTGGTCCTCAGAAGTGAAATGGAATGATTCGGCGTTCAAATGTTTTTTTCTTGCTAGTCTAAGTGAAAGGGTTAAGGATCTGCTTATTGCATTCCCTGCACCTGAGACCTTGCAGGAAGCCATGCAATTAGCTATACGTGTGGACAGGAGACTGCGTGCCAGGGTTAATGATGAAAAAATTCCCGCAATGGCAACTTCTAGTCCCCAGAGGGTCTGCTTGAACGGCGGAGAGCCGATGGAGGTTGAGGCGATGTCACTCCGCTCTTAGGAAAGAGATCGCAGGTTTTCCAAGGGATTGTGTTTTTATTGTGGTAAAACTGACCATTTGATTAAGAACTTTGAGCTTTGTTTAAGTAAAGAAAAAAAAAAGGTCAGTTACGCCCGTATTGCTTGTTTGAGCTCTAAGGGAGTATTTCTTTCAGGGAGTACCTCATTGCAGGAAGATTTGATTGAATTTCGGGTATTTGTGGATTGTGGTTCAACACTTAATGTGATTGATAAGGGGTTTTTGGAAAAACTTAAACTGGAATCCAAACCTTTGTCATCACCTATTTCTGTGATTGCAATTCATAACACTCATTTGAAATGTATTACTCACAAGGTTGCGGCATTTCCCCTCACTATCAATGGAATTCACCAAGAAATTTTGGACTTGGTGGTATTAAATAATTTACCATCTCCAGTCATTTTAGGTTTGCCTTGGTTAAAACTGCACAATCCTTTACTGGACTGGTCAACTAATGAGATTAAGTCTTGGAGTCCTAAGTAGAGATGAGCGGTATTCGACTCGAACTGTTCGCCAATCTCAAATTCGAGCTGTTTCGGGCGGTGTTCGAGCCGTTCGACGAACCGAACGATTTGAAAAAAATTCGGTTGTTCGAGGTTATATTCGATAACTATTCATGTACCAAAACCATAACTGGATTTTTTCTCAGTAATGCTGAAAATTAATGTTAATACGCAGTTTGAGTGTACAGCGGGGCAGGGGGAGGGGCAGGGGATGGGTCTCTGCAGAAATAATGAAGATCTCCATTTTTTTTTCTCTTTCCCGCATTTACAGTGGGGAGGTGCAATCTGTCAACCTATCAGCAGCGCACACACGGAGCGAAGTGCTTTTTTTCACACAAGCAAGGGCATGTGTCATTGGCAGTGTATGTCACATATCCTTGCCCTATAAGACCAAGCCATTTTCCCCGTCGCCACCATTTTCTCACTGCTGCCGCTGCGTGTTAGACGGCACCGCTGTTGCTGTGTGCGCTATACTTTGAGTGTTAATTTCAAGCCAATTTTTGCACAAATCTACAGATAGCTTGGGAGTAGGGAATAGTTGAGATTGCAGTCCTTTTGAGGACTAGGTTACATCATTTCCTATGACTTTTATCAGTCAGGTCTGTGCTCTTAAATAGATAGGTTGGGAGTAGGGACTAATTGTAATTGCAGTCCTTTTGAGGGCTAGGTTACATCACTTCCTATCACTTTTTGCCAGGCAGGTCTGTGCCAGTGCTATGCAAGTTTTTTTCACAGCATTTGGCTAAATCTAGCTAAGCAAATCCTTTTTGGCCTCTTGCAGTGTGTGTTAGTCAGAGGAGTAGCCTATCTGTGTTGCAAGCTACACCACCTGTGTATAGAATACTAATTTTTTTACTGCACCTAGCCAAGTAAAACCTTGTGGGCATAGCATCATTCTATTAGTCCATCTATACTAACCTCCACCAGGTTGCAAATTCAAAATAATTTTTATCTGCATCTAGCTCTGAAAAAATATTTATGCTTGTATCAGTGTGTGGGACTTGTTCTATTTGTCCATCTATACTAACCTCCATCAGGTTGAAAATTCAAAATAATTTTTATCTGCATCTAGCTCTGAAAAAATATTTGGGCTTGTAGCAGTGTGTGGGACTTGTTCTATTAGTCTATCTATACTAACCTCCACCAGGTTGCATATTCAAAATAATTTTTATCTGCATCAAGCTCTGAAAAAATATTTGGGCTTGTAGCAGTGTGTGGGACTTCTTCTATTAGTCCATCTATACTAACCTCTACCAGGTTGCAAATTCAAAATAATTTTTATCTGCATCTAGCTCTGACAAAATATTTGGGCTTGTAGCAGTGTGTGAGACTTGTTCTATTAGTCTATCTATACTAACCTCCACCTGGTTGCAAATTCAAACTAATTTTGTCTCCTGTTGGTGGAGACAATGAGGAAGACAATGATGAGACTCAAATACCTGATTGGAGCGACAACTTGAGTTTTTTGTCAGGGCAGGAAGAGGTTGGCTCTGAGGACGACGGGTGTGATAACACACAGGTTGATGATGACGAGGTTGGAGATCCCACTTACTGTCAACCCACAGTCAGCCAGTCGATGAGGTCAGCAGAGGAGGTGGAGGAGGATGCTAGTGACGACGAGGTCAGGTTGCGCCTTCCTGGACAGAGATGGAGTACTGGAAGCACGTCAACAACTGCATCCTCAAACACAACTCTGCCTCTGACCACAAGTCGTGGTGGCTATTCAGGTCGCAGGGGTGCTAAGCCTTGCATAGCTTGGGCATTTTTTCAGATCGATAAAGATGACCCAACTCGTGTTATCTGTAACATTTGTCAGCAAAAGCTAAGTAGAGGCCAAAAAATACATAGTTTGAGTAGTTCATGCATGAACCGGCACATGGATATGAAGCATAAGTTGCAGTGGGAAGTTCACTGTGCTACAATGCGGCCTAGCCGGCCGGGCCAACCGCCGTCTGCCACATCTTGTGCATCCGCGGCCTACTCATCCTCTGTGACTTGGGGGACAGCAGTCACACCTGTTTTGGGACGCAGACCTGCCACCTCTTTACCCGCAACAGCCATCGTGATTGGCAGGTCATCATTTTCTTTGGTGGTGGAAACACCAGCTGGTGTTCAGCGCTGTCCGACATCGATAGCACCACCTTTGGATCAAGGAAACCTAACATGTCCGCCTGCATCTTCCTCACAGACCGGCAGTTTGCCGGGGACACCCTTCTCAACCCCTTTCTAAGCACAACAGCAAGCCCTCGGTCCCTCAGATTTGGACAAGTAAAAGACCATTTCCTCCTAGCCATGAGAAAGCTAAGAGGTTGAATTTCACCATCTGCAAGCTCTTGGCTACAGAAATGCTGCCTTTCCGCCTGGTGGACACAGAGGATTTTCGAGACCTTATGTCCGTCGTAGTGCCCCAGTACCAGATGCCCAGTTAAAGAAAGGTGTGCCTGCGCTTCACCAGCATGTCGCACACAATATCTCCGCTTCTTTGAGAAACTCTGTGTGTGACAGGGTGCATTTCACCACAGACACTTGGACAAGTCTGGGCATTGGGTAACTATGGTGACAGCAGGACAAGGGGCTGCTGTCCAAGTCTTGCCGTCCCCACAAGTTGTGTGTCAATCCTCTTTATCTCGAAGTTCCTCCACTGCTTCTGCCTCCTCAACCTCCTCTCGGTCCTCCACCTGCACCCAAAGCCTGTCTGGTAATGCCACAAGCTTTCCAACTGCGCAGAAGGATTCCTGCACACCTTCTTACTATGCTGGCAGCAGGGCTCAATGTCATCAGGCAGTTTTACTTTGAAATGTCTGGGAAATGTGAGTCACACAGCTGAGGAGTTGTGGTCAGCTCTGGAGAACCAGTTTCATGAATGGTTGTCTCCACTGGACCTGAAACCAGGGAAGGCCGTGTGCGACAATGCTGCAAACCTGGGTGCGGCCCTTCGCTGGGGCAATGTCACACACGTGCATTGTATGGCTCACGTGTTGAACCTGGTTGTCCAGCAATTTTTAGCCCACTATCCCGGACTAGATGGCCTTCTGCAGAGGGCACGGTCGCTGTGTGCTCTCTTCCGCCGTTCGCATCCCGCAGCTCAGCGACTTACATCTCTACATTAGTCGTTGGGCCTGCCACTTCACCGGCTAAAATGCAACGTGCCTACCCGGTGGAATTCAACTCTGCACATGTTGCAGCGACTGTGGCAGCACCAACAAGCCCTGGTGCAATACGTTCTGACGTATAGCCTGGGCCAACGAGATACAGAGGTGGGGCAAATCACGCTGGAGGAGTGGTCTCAGATCAGGGACCTATGCACCCTTCTGCACAGTTTTGAAATGGCGATGAAGATGTTTAGTGCTGACGATGCCATTATCAGCATGACTATTCCGGTGATTTACATGCTGGAGCACATGTTAAACAGAATTCGGAGTTAGGTGGTGGCACAAGAGGAGGTGGAGGAAGTAGAGGAGGAGTAGTTGTATGTGGAAGGGCTAACATCTGCAAGGTCCAGACGGTCGGCAGCACCAAGGCGGCAGGCATGTGAGGGTGGGGGAGATGGTTTCACCAGGAAGAAGTGGAGGACGAACTGATGGAAGACTCATCAGATGAGGGAGACCTTGATCACATTTCTGTTGTGCGAGGTTGGGGGGGAGAGGACTTGGTGCTCCTGGATGCGCAAAACACATGAGTGCCTTCTTGCTGCACTACCTGCAACATGACCCTCGAATTGTGAGAATTAGAAATAATCCTGACTACTGGGTTGCCACACTGTTAGATCCCCGGTACAAAAGTTAATTTGCAGAAATGATTCCTGCCATAGAAAGAGATGCACGCATGCAGGAGTATCAGCAGAGACTGTTGCAGAATCTTACATGTGCTTTTCCACAAAACACTAGTGGTGCACGTAGTGAATCTCACAGATCCAACTTGCCAACCGTGGGACCGTCAAGTGTTCAGCACTCAAAACATAACAGAAACACAGTATCTGCTGGTAACATCAATTTTGCGGAATCATTTCACCACTTTTTTAGCCCATCCTTTGCAATGCCACGGGATACAAGAAGTCTGACACATTGTCAACGCCTAGAGACGATAGTACAGGAGTATCTCCAAGTAAACATTGAAGCCATGACTGTGTCACTGGACCCTTGCTCTTTTTGGGCTTCCAATCTGGATAAATGGCCGGAGCTCACCACTTACGCCTTGGAGATCTTGTCATGCCCCGCAGCCAGCGTTCTGTCTGAACGTGTGTTCAGCGCTGCTGGTGGTGTGCTGACAGATAAGCGCACGGGGCTCTCCACTGATAATGTAGACAGACTCACATTCATAAAGATGAACAAATCATGGATCTGAAAGGACTTTTCTACCCCTGTGTCATCCTGGGGAGAGTAAAAGCTTGATGATTTGTTAAAATCACCTCACCAACCGTTTTAAGCTTTCAAATTACTAATCATGTTTATCTGTATCTTGGCTGGAAAATAATTTGGGCCTTGTAGCAGTTTGCAGTACTGATTCTATTAGGCCATCTATACTAAACTCCACCAGATTTAAAATTACTAATAATTTTTAGCTGCATCTAGCCCGGAAAATAATTTTGGGGCTCCTAGATGCGCAAGACACATGAGTGCCTTCTTGCTGCACTACCTGCAACATGACCCTCAGATTGTCAGAATTCGAAATATTCCTGACTACTGGGTTGACACACTCTTAGATCCCCCACACTCTTCGATCAACCTTTTCATTTTAATAAAGAACAAAAAAATGGTAATTTTTGAAATTATAAGCATTAGAAGGTTATTAGAAACTGAAATCAAACAGTTTTCAACTCAAAACTTTATTCTAGGTGATGTTACATTTGCACATAGGACCTCTTGTTCAAAAGGAGCTTCTGAACTCTCTCGTCCATTGAATTTGTCAGGTTTTGGATGGTTTCTGCTTCAATTGTTTTGCATGGGGACAGAATACCCTCCCAGAGCTGTTGCTTAGATGTGAACTGCCTGCCGCCATCATAGACACTCCTTTTGATGATGCTCCAGAGGTTGTCAATAGGGTTGAGGTCAGGGGCGCATGGGGGTCACACCATAAGTTTGTCCCCTTTTATGCCCATATCAGCCAGAGATGCAGATGTGTTATCTGCAGCATGAGACGGTGCATTATCATGCATGAAAATGATCTTGCTGCGGAATACACGGTTCTTCTTCTTGAACCATGGCAGGAAGTGCTGTTTGAGAAACTCCACATACATTATGGAGTTCATCTTTACCCCTTCAGGGATCCTAAAGGGGCTGACAATCTCTCTCCCCATGATTCCAGCCCAAAACATTACTCCACCTCCTCCTTGTTGGCGCCGTAGCCATGTTTGCATGGGGTGTCCATCAACCAGCCATCCTCCACTCCATCCATCTGGACCATCGAGCTTTGCACGGCACTCATCAGTGAACAAAACAGTTTTGAAGTCAGTCTTCATGTATTGTTTGGCCCACTGGAGCCGTTTCTCCTTGTGTACAGTGGATAGGGGAGGTCAACAGGAGGGCTTACGCACAGCTGCAAACCTCTGAAGGACCCTGCATCTTGTTGTTCGGGGGACGTTGGAGGCACCAGCAGCTTCAAAAACTTGTCTGCTGCTATGACAAGGCTTTTTTGCCGCTGCTCTTTTAACCTGACGTAATTGCCTGTAGGAAAGAGTCCTCAATTTTCCCTTATCAGCACGCACACGTGTGTACTGTGAATCAGCTACATACTTCTTAATTGTGTGATGATCAGGATGAAGTGTCTTGGCAATGTTTATTGTAGTCATGCCTTGACCTAAACACTCCACAATTTGTTGCTTCTCAGCAGCCGACACATCCTTTTTCTTTCCCATTTTAACTGCATCTAGCCCAGGAAATACTTTGGGCCTAGTAGCAGTGTCTGCTAGTCAGCGGATTATCCCAGCTGTTAAGCAAGCTACACCACCAGTAGTTTGGACACTTAATTTTTTCAAAGGAAATGCTTCGGGCCCCCGGGACACTCAGTGAAGAGCATCGGGGAGGCACCCCAAGGCACAGGGGCTGGTACTGGCGGTAGGACGCCTTGCGGTGGACCGCCAAGCTCGATCCTTATAAAAGCTTTTTAACTGCAGCAGCTTTAGTGGATGCTACTGGAGCTGGAATTACCACGGCTGCTGGCATGAGACTTGCCCGCCAATAGATCCTTGTAAAAGGATTTAAAGTGTACTCATTCAAATTAGAGAGACAATTTAAATTAAAAGATTATACCTGCCTGCACCACAGGGGGGCTCGCTCGACCCACCAGCGGACAGGCACCAGTATTGGGAGAGGGGGGCTGGCCGTCAGGGTTCACCGCGGCTCTGGCACAATCCCGGCAACACGGAGGTCGCACGGGCAGGAACGGACTGGCCGTGTCGGCTTCGCACTTTTTGGTTTTAGAAGGGCATGACATGCCTATATCTGTGTCTCCCCCTCCTTTTACTCCTCCACCTCTTTTCTTTTCGCATGACTATATGTACTTGTCACTTTTCCATGTGTTAGTTGTGTCTTCTGAGCAGTTTGTCAGCTTTCGGACACCTTTGAAGTGTTTTCTATGTGTTTTCTATGTGTTTCCATGTGTTTTTGTTTTCCTGCCATTGGTTTTAACAGTGTTTGAAGGTGTTCGACGAACAGTTCGACGAACATACGGGTGTTCGACAGACCGAACCGAACTCGAACACTACGGGAGTGGCTCTACACTAGTCCTAAGTGCTATGAGAAATGTTGTAATGGTCGCATTGCGGCTGTGAAAAAAGGGGAATTACCTGTACCTATTCAGGATATTTGGAAGGTATTTTCAGAGGAGGAGTCGCAAGTTTTACCTTCTCATAGGGATTATGATTGCACCATTGAGTTTGTTCCTGGAGCTACTCTTCCCAAGAGTCACTTGTTTAATCTGACTATCCCTGAGAGTAAGGCCTTGGAGGAATACATACAGACGAGCTTGGCTGCTGGTCACATTAGACCTTCTAAGTTGCCTGTGGCCGTTGGATTTTTCATTGTTAAAAAAAAGGACGGGGGTTTACGTCCATGTCTGGACTTTCGTGAAATTAATAAGATTACCGTACGCAATTCCTACCCATTGCCGTTAATTCCTAACTTGTTTAACCAGTTAGTGGGGGCCAAGTGGTTCTCTAAAATTGATCTCCGGGGGGCTTACAATTTGTTACGAATAAAGGAGGGTGATGAATGGAAAACTGCTTTTAACACTCCGGTAAGTCATTTTGAGAATCTGGTGATGCCTTTTGGTCTTACCAATGCACCCGCGTTTTTTCAGAACCTTATTAATGACATCCTGAGACCTTTGATTGGTAAGAATGTGGTTGTGTATTTGGATGACATTCTGATTTATTCACCAGATCTGGAGTCCCATTGGCAGAGTGTACGTGAAGTGTTGCAGTTATTGAGTGTTAATTCACTTTTTGCTAAGCTGGAGAAATGTGAGTTCGCTGTGCAGAGAATTAGTTTTTTGGGCTACATTATCTCCAGCGAGGGCTTTGAGATGGACCCGGTGAAGGTTCAGGCTGTGCAGGAATGGCCTATTGGTTTGAAATCGATACAGAGATTTTTGGGTTTCGCCAATTATTACAGGAAATTCATTAAGAATTTTTCTATAATTGTTAAGCCACTGACCGATCTCACCAGGAAAGGTGCGAATACGGTCCAGTGGACTACTGAGGCCATTGAAGCTTTTGTGTATCTCAAGGAGAGGTTCAGCTCTGCCCCTATCCTTATGCAGTCTGATGAGACCAAGCCTTTTTTGGTCGAGGTTGATGCTTCTTCGGTGGGGGTCGGTGCAGTTTTGTCTCAGGAGAACAAGGATGGAGTACATCCCTGTGCTTTTTTTTCGAAAAAATTTTCAGAAACCGAACTTAATTACGATGTTGGTAATCGGGAATTGCTGGCTATTAAACTCGCATTTGAACATTGGCGTCATTTCTTGGAAGGTGCTAAATTTCCTATTCAGGTTTTCACAGATCATAAGAATTTGATCTATCTGAATGCTGCCAAGCGCTTGAATGCCCGTCAAGCTAGGTTGGCACTTTTTTTTTCTCGGTTTAATTTTTCTGTTACTTATATCTCTGGTACTAAGAATGTTAAAGCCGATGCTTTATCTCGCAGATTTTCTCCCATGGTTGGTACCGAGGAGGAGGAGAGCATTTTACAGGAAGGAGTTGTGGTAGCAGCATTGGACTCCGTTTTGGAAGATGGGATTCTGAAAGCCCAAGAGGATGCCCCATCTAACACTCCCCATAGGAGGTTGTTCGTGCCTAGAACCTTTAGGAGAGATTTGTTTGTGGAGTATCATGACTCTCGGTTGGCAGGTCATCCAGGAATTTCTGAGACTAAGAGACTTATCAGTCGCAGTTTTTGGTGGCCTGGGTGGCAGAAGGAAGTCATCAAGTGGGTGCGTCAATGTACGGTGTGTGCTAGGTCAAAGGCTTTACATACCCCTGCTGTGGGGTTGCTTTACCCTCTGGAGGTTCCTAGTGTGCCTTGGATGCATCTGGCAATGGATTTTATTACTGACCTTCCTGTGTCCGAGGGTTTCACCTTCATCTGGGTGGTCGTGGACCGTTTTAGCAAGATGTGTCATTTGGTTCCATTCATTAAGCTACCCTGCGCTAAGACACTCGCTAAGGCGTTTGTTAAGGAAACTGTCAGGCTCCATGGCGTTCCCACCGACATTGTTTCTGATAGGGGACCTCAGTTTGTGGCTCGCTTTTGGCGTGCTTTTTGTGACAGGTTGGGAGTCCATTTGTCATTTTCGTCTGGGTATCATCCTGACTCTAATGGACAGACAGAAAGAAAGAACCAGGATGTTGAACAGTTTTTGCATTGTTTTGTGGCAGACAATCAAGAGGAGTGGTCGGAGTTTCTGCCACTCGCAGAATTTGCTCTTAACAACCATACATCCTCCTCTGCTGGATGTTCTCCTTTTTTTTGTTGTACTGGGAGACATCCGTCTTTTGGTTCGTTCTCCAAATTGGGGTCGGCGGTGCCGGAGGAGGAGAATTTTTCCGGTGATTTGGAGAGAGTTTGGACTAATGTATGTTGTAACCTTCAAGAGGCTAGCAAAAAGTCCAAGAAGTATTTTAACAGTAAACGTAAAGAGGTTTTGTTTACTGTGGGTGACATGGTTTGGTCGTCCTCAAAGAATCTGCGGTTGAGGATTCCCTCTAAAAAATTGGGTCCGAAGTTTGTGGGGCCATTTAAGGTGCTTCAGGTGGTTAACCAGTCTGCTATAAGGTTGGAGGTCCCCACCTCCTGGAAGATTAATCCTGTGTTTCATGTTTCCTTGTTGAAAAAGGCTGATGTATCGTATAGGGATGCCACTGTCACAGTTCCTCCGGTGGTGGAAGACAGCGAATATGAAATTTCTCGTTTCCTGAATTCCAGAGGGCATAGAGGGAGATCTCGTCGCAGTATCTCATCGCTTGGAAAGGTTTCGGTCCCGAGGATAACTCCTGGGTAAGAGCGGATGTCTCTGCCCCTAGACTTGTCAGAGCTTTCCACAGGAGATTTCTGGATAGGCCTGGGCCTGGAGGATCCGAAGGATCCACATAAAAGAGGGGGTACTGTTAGAACCCTCCTGTTTGTTTTTGTTTCTATCTTGTGTTTTGCTGTCACGTGACCATCTGCCTATATATTCCAGCTCCACCCTTCTGGCTTTGCTGGACTTCAGTGTTGTTTTGACTGTCTCTCTAGCCAGGTGCTTTTGTGCCTATCTATCTCTAGTTTGCTAGGTCCTCTGGGACCTCTAGTACTTTTTGTCAGTTTATCTTTAGCTCTGCAACAACTTCTGTTAGGAGGTGTCCCATTTTTGTCCCAGTCCTTAGTTCCTTTAGTTCTATAGGTCTCCGTTCAGACTAGCCGAGGACGAAGGCGGGTCTGTTCACAAGGAACAGGTAGCCAGCTACAACGTAGGGGCGCAGCTTAGTCTTACTGTAGGGACAGCTCTCCCCATCTTTCCCTAGCCTACGTTGCAGATCATAACATCAACAATCAATGATTTTCTGGCCAACATTCGTGCACTCGAAAATTGACATAAGGGCCTCCTTGATCACAATACAAAAATTCTTCTCTTTCAGAAAAGAGATGAGTTGACATCCCTTCTGTCTCATAAGGCTAAGTGTGCCCTAGCTAAATGCAGAAGACATAATTATGAATTTGGGAATAAATGTAGCAGAACTCTTGCTAGAGCCCTGAGGACCAGCGAATGAAGGGTAATATCTAGTGATGAGCAAGCATTAAAATGCTCGGGTACTCGTTGCTCGGGTCGAGCAAATTGGAATACTCGGGTGCTCGACCCGAGCAACGAGCCCAATGTAAGTCTATGGGAAACTCGAGCATTTTTCAGGCGGCTCCCCCCTGCGGTCTGCAGAGGGCCTAAAAATTGCACAAATCAATGGGAACAGTGCTCAAATGACATGGGAACCGCATGGGAAAGACCCCTGGAAGCATCTCTGACTCCCAGATCACTGCTGTCAACAATGTTGTCAGAGTAATACGCCACTTTTACGGACTCACAATAAAACATACAAAAACGAAACCAAAATGGATTTTCCTGGGAAATATGTTAAGGAACATCCTTTCCAGGGTAATGACTTGTATATAAGGCAAAATAAATAACCAGAAACAAAAATACTCCTCCACACCTTGGGCTATGTTCACACGTAGCGTTTTTGATGCATTTTTGCACTTTTGCATTGCTTTCAACCAAGACAAATGCATTCACCACGAAATGTCATTTTAACATTTTACAACCTTATTGTCACGGGTGTGTCGCCACGAAGATCGTCTCGAGTACACAGCCTGACTTCTCGCAGCTGACTTGTTGGTGCTTTGTGTTTTTCGGCAGTGAGGGAGTTAATTCTCTCTCTCTCTGTGCTAGACGAGGTCCAGCCTCGCCCAGCTGCAATCAATACTGCTGTAGTGAGACTCCTTCAAATGCCTGCTGGTCTGTTTGGAAAGTGTCGGTGAAAGCATTTCATTCAGACTAACAGAGCGGATCGTGGTGTTTGGAGTTTCTGAGATAAGTGTATTTGGAGTGTTTTTTCCCTTCCTCGCTTTATCATTTATCTCCTTTCCCGTTGGTGTTCCCTCTGTTGTAGTTGTGTAGTTGTTGTATGCAAGGTGGTTTTGGTTTTTCCCTTGTACTGTCTCGTTCGTCTAAGTACTGTGTGTGGGCATATTATTACTTGTCCCCTTTTGTTGTGATCGGGGTCCTTCTCAGGACTAGATTACTTAGGTGCAGGGATCCTCAGGAGGTAGGGGTTACGCTGGCGGCCTGGACCTCTGTACCTTTAACAGTACCTCCAGGTTGAGGGACTAGTCAGTGCCCCAGCTTAGGGTCAGCTTAGGCCCCCTACCTCCAGTATACAGAGACAGCGTGACATTTTCACCGACCCACTTAGTTTTTCTCCAGCTACCATGGATCCAGTAGCCGGTCTAGCTCGGCAGTTGCAGAGTTTGTCCATGGAGCTGGCGGACGTTAGGTCCAAGGTTTTGCATCCTCAGGAGCAAGCCGGACCAGAACCTAAAGTAGCTCTCCCTGACAGGTTCACTGGGGGGCGGGACAAGTTTTTTGTTTTCCGGGAGGCATGCAATTTGTACTTTCGGCTGCGGCCTCGGTCATCGGGGAGTGAAGAACAAAGGGTGGGAATTGTCATCTCGCTCCTACAAGGGGACCCACAATCTTGGGCGTTCTCTCTTCCCCCGGGCTCCCCGGCTCTCCAGTCAGTGGATAGGTTTTTCGCTGCTCTGGGACTCGTATATGATGACCCAGATCAGATCTCCCTTGCTGAGTCTAAGTTACGTAGGATCCAGCAGGGAGATCGTCCGGCGGAGGAATTCTGTTCGGAGTTCCGTAGGTGGGCCACGGACACCCAGTGGAATGACCCGGCTCTTAGGAGCCAGTTTTGTCATGGTTTATCCGACAAATTACAGGATGTGTTGGCACAGTATGACTCTCCCGCGTCACTGGAAGCCGCTATGGCCCTTGCTATTCGCGTTGACAGACGGCTTCGGGAGAGGTGCGGGATAACTCTACCCCCTGTGATGACTCCACCTCCTACAAGGTCCCCTCATATGGTGGTTCCCCTGGTCAGTCCAGAGGAGCCTATGCAATTAGGAGGGACATCATTTCGGGGGAGGGGACCGGTGGTGCGCCATAAGACAGGAAGGTGTTTCTTCTGCGGGAGAAAGGGACATTTTATTGGGGGGTGTCCATCCCGTCCCTTGCAGAGTGAAGAGTCGTCGGAAAACTGTTGATCCCAGGTTGTGTGGTGGACGGCAATCTGGGAGTAGGTATTTCGTCCCTAGGTTCGTCTCAGTTTCTCGTACCGGCGGAGGTGGTGGTGGGTACGAGAACTGAGAGGATATCTGTTCTTCTGGATAGTGGGGCCGGGGCTAATCTGGTTGATGCTCGGTTTGCCCGGGTTCAAGGTATGCGATTGAGTGAGTTGGCTAAACCCATCCCCATATTCTCGATCGATGCCAGGCCTCTCGGTCAGGGAAGTTTTTTGCAAGCTGTGCATGACGTAAAACTTCAAGTGGGGGCGATACATAAAGAACTGTTGTCTTGCTACGTGTTGGAGGGTCTTCCCACTCCTATAGTGTTGGGCCTTCCTTGGTTAGCTAAGCATAACCCGGTTATTAATTGGCAAACCAGAGAGATAAGCCAATGGAGTAAATTTTGTAATAAAAACTGCATGAACACGGTCATCGGTGCGGTTACTCCTTGGGTCTTACCTCCATTTCTGGCGGACTTTGAGGATGTATTCTCGGAGAAAGGGTGTCAGGAACTACCTCCTCATCGCGAGTATGACTGTTCTGTAAAACTGCTCCCTGAGGCCAAGTTACCTAAAGCTAGGTTGTATAACCTTTCTGGTCCTGAGAGGCAGGCCATGAAGGATTATATTTCAGAAAGTCTGGCTAAGGGGCATATTAGACCTTCATCTTCACCGGTGGCTGCGGGGTTCTTCTTTGTTAAGAAGAAAGATGGAGGCCTACGCCCTTGCCTGGATTTCCGTGAACTTAATCGGATTACGGTCCGAGATCCGTATCCGCTCCCACTTATTCCCGATCTCTTTAATCAGATCGTGGGCGCCAAATGGTTCTCTAAGTTGGATCTCAGGGGGGCGTACAATCTGATTAGGATGAAGGAGGGGGATGAGTGGAAGACGGCGTTTAACACTCCGGAGGGGCATTATGAGAACCTTGTCATGCCATTCGGTCTGACTAATGCCCCGGCGGTGTTCCAACACTTTGTTAATGACATTTTTCGCCGCCTGGTGGGACAGTTTGTTGTCATATATCTGGATGATATCTTAATTTACTCGCCGGATCTGGTGTCTCATCAGGAGCACGTTAGGCAGGTGTTACAGATCTTGCGGGATAATAAACTGTATGCCAAATGGGAAAAGTGTGTGTTCGCCGTACAGGAACTCCAGTTTTTAGGCTTCCTGGTTTCAGCGTCCGGTTTTCGTATGGACCCTGGGAAAGTGCGGGCAGTTCTTGAGTGGGATCGGCCAGAGAATCTTAAGGCACTACAACGTTTCCTGGGGTTTGCTAATTATTACCGGAAGTTCATTCGTAATTTCTCGTCCATGGTTAAGCCTCTCACAGACATGACTAAAAAGGGGACGGATTTTTCTAGGTGGTCTGACAAGGCTTGTCAAGCATTCTCCTCCTTGAAAAAATGTTTTGCCTCGGCACCCATACTCATTCAACCTGATGCGTCACAGCCATTCATTGTAGAGGTAGACGCTTCCGAGGTAGGGGTGGGAGCAGTATTGTCACAGGGTTCGTCCCCTGGTAAGTGGCATCCGTGCGCCTTTTTCTCTAAAAAATTGTCGTCCGCTGAGAGGAATTACGATGTCGGCAATAGGGAACTCTTGGCCCTTAAGTTAGCTTTTGAGGAGTGGCGCCATTTTTTGGAGGGGGCAGTCCATCCGGTCACCGTCATCACCGATCACAAGAACCTGCTATATCTGGAGTCCGCGAAACGTCTGAATCCCAGACAAGCTAGGTGGTCATTGTTTTTTACCAGGTTTAATTTTGTCGTTACATATCGTCCTGGGTCAAAAAATGTAAAGGCGGATGCCTTATCTCGTAGTTTCCCTGGGGCCGGGAATACGGACGACCCGATTCCTATCCTTCAGGAGGGGGTGGTGGTTTCGGCAGTATGCTCTGAGCTGGAGGAGGAGGTATTGGAGGCTCAGGGGGACGCCCCTGTTGGACCTCCGGGGAGACTGTTTGTTCCAGATCAGTTGCGACAAAAGGTGATCGAGGCACACCATAACTCAGTTTTTGCAGGACACCCGGGGAGTAAAGCAACTGTGGATCTCCTCTCGCGTCGGTTTTGGTGGCCTAACTTACATAAGGAGGTGGTAACTTTTGTCGCGTCCTGTGGGGTTTGTGCGCACTCTAAGACCTCACATACCCGTCCGTCTGGGGCCCTCTTACCTTTGAAGATCCCGGAGCGTCCTTGGACTCATCTGTCTATGGACTTTATTACGGACCTCCCTCCGTCTTCGGGTAAAACGGTCATACTCGTAGTGGACAGGTTCAGCAAGATGGCACATTTTATCGCTCTTCCGGCTCTCCCTAATGCTAAAACTCTTGCGCAGGTGTTCATTGGGGAGATTGTGAGGCTTCACGGGGTACCCTCCGAGGTGGTGTCTTATCGGGGGTCTCAGTTTGTGTCCAAGTTCTGGAAGGCGTTTTGTGCACGGCGGGGGATGCATTTGTCATTCTCATCGGCTTTTCATCCTCAGACCAATGGTCAGACGGAACGTATGAACCAGAGCTTGGAGACATATCTCCGGTGTTTTGTGTCAGAGAACCAGGAGGACTGGGCTTCTTTCTTACCTCTGGCAGAGTTTGCTCTTAATAATAGGCGGAGCGAGTCCACTGGTAAGTCCCCGTTTTTTGGGGCATATGGTTTTCACCCCCAGTTTTGTACTTTCAGTAGGGGGGGCTCTTCGGGGGTTCCTGAGGAGGAACGATTTTCCTCATCACTCGCTTCAGTATGGAGAGGGGTGCTGAAGAATCTGAATACTATGGGGAACCGATACAAATGTATGGCTGATAGGAGGAGAGTGTCTGGTCCGGACCTAAGTGTGAACGATCGGGTATGGTTTTCTACCAGGAATATTAAACTTAAGGTTCCCTCCTGAAAACTGGGTCCCAGGTTCATCGGGCCGTACAGAATCAGTTCTATTATTAATCCGGTGGCATTCCGTCTTGACCTCCCCCCTACGTTTAAAATTCACAACGTGTTCCACAGATCGTTGCTTAAGAGGTATGTGGCGCCGGTGGTACCGTCACCTTTACCTCCCCCTCCAGTGGTGGTCAATGGTAACTTGGAGTTCCAGGTATCGAGGGTCATCGATTCACGCTTTAATCGCCGGTCCCTTCAGTACCTGGTTCATTGGAAAGGGTATGGTCCTGAGGAGAGGATGTGGGTTCCTGCGTCGGATATTAACGCAGACCGATTAGTTCGGGCCTTCCACACGACTCACCCGGATAAACCTGGCCCTGAGGGTCCAGAGGCCCCTCGTAGAAGGGGGGGTACTGTCACGGGTGTGTCGCCACGAAGATCGTCACGAGTACACAGCCTGACTTCTCGCAGCTGACTTGTTGGTGCTTTGTGTTTTTCGGCAGTGAGGGAGTTAATTCTCTCTCTCTCTGTGCTAGACGAGGTCCAGCCTCGCCCAGCTGCAATCAATACTGCTGTAGTGAGACTCCTTCAAATGCCTGCTGGTCTGTTTGGAAAGTGTCGGTGAAAGCATTTCATTCAGACTAACAGAGCGGATCGTGGTGTTTGGAGTTTCTGAGATAAGTGTATTTGGAGTGTTTTTTCCCTTCCTCGCTTTATCATTTATCTCCTTTCCCGTTGGTGTTCCCTCTGTTGTAGTTGTGTAGTTGTTGTATGCAAGGTGGTTTTGGTTTTTCCCTTGTACTGTCTCGTTCGTCTAAGTACTGTGTGTGGGCATATTATTACTTGTCCCCTTTTGTTGTGATCGGGGTCCTTCTCAGGACTAGATTACTTAGGTGCAGGGATCCTCAGGAGGTAGGGGTTACGCTGGCGGCCTGGACCTCTGTACCTTTAACAGTACCTCCAGGTTGAGGGACTAGTCAGGGCCCCAGCTTAGGGTCAGCTTAGGCCCCCTACCTCCAGTATGCAGAGACAGCGTGACACTTATCTGGCCATGTAGTGTGTGACACATCATCAGACACATGCATACAGTGCTGAAAAGACCTGGGAACAGCATGGGGAAGACCTCTGGAAGCATCTCTGACTCCCAGGTCACTGCCTAAAAGTGTGCCCATCATAAGTGATCCTTGGCGCATGCGAAGATGCCTCCCGCCATGCACCTTTCATTGCAGACTTGCAAAAAGCACCATCCACGTCCTTGTCCCACTGCAGCGTTCAGTTGTCCCTACCCCATTCCTTGGAATGCAAGCGCAAGTATGCAGCCTGCCACCCACCCACCCACAGGCGGCAATACTATACTGCCAAATTTTTGAAAGCTGCTTGCACTTGAAATGTGGCCTTTTAGGCTCGAGGAGGCGGAAGCTTTTCACAACCTCATGCCGGCGGCGGACGGGTGTCCATACTTGGTCCCCAGCCGCCACTATATTTCCCGGTATCGCCTCCGCCTTCCACAAGCACGGGTCCCAAACATTACCCGTGCCCTCCCCAGTGCACTTACTGGGAAGGACCGCCTAACCACAAACACGTGGACAGGTGAATGTGGCCAAGGACGGTACGGAGCCAGTCCACAACTTTTTTTTGCTAAGAGTTGTATTTAGCTCGGTGAAAGGACTGGCATAGAGGGAACGACATCTACCCTGCGTGTCATTTCTCCCAGGAAGTCCTGTAATTGAGCTTGTTGCAGAAGCAATGGCAGCCCGTCCAACATCAACTCGCACTTGTCGGTGGTGCTTTGACACACACACATCTTTCTTTGCGCATTTAATTTCTTGAATACAGAGTTGGACAATGGCCTGATCTGTAATGCGTTTTGAGAAATAACATGCATAAGCATGGCCGATTCACATTAAAAAAGCAGCCATAGAGTGTCTGGGAATCTTTCCCCACACTTTTCTTAGCCAAGGCTACTTTTCGGCAGGGTTGGACGGACCCACCAGAGAATCGGAGACTCCTCCGGCGGGCCCTGGCTTCTCCTTCAGGAGAGTTCACAGTGCCGAGGTGAGGCCATGATGATGATAGAGGCCACCATCTGTTTAGTTTTCTGTTACATGGAATGCAAGTGCAAGTATGCAGCCAGCCACCCACCCACCCACAGGCCGCAACACTAAACTGCCAGATTTCTGTGCGCTCTTTGCACTTGAAAAATGGGCCTTTAAGCTCGTGGAGGCGGAAGCTTTTAACAACTGCATGCCGGACACACAGAGCAGGGCCACAGTAACAAGGTACGACATGTTCCCATTTGAAAGGAGAGGGTCTGATATACAGTTATAAGGTATGCAGTGAGTCCAACGGCTGACCAATTATAGGAAAAAACCCACTAAGAATTTAAAAACACATAGAGCAGGGCCACAGTAATGACAAATTCCCATTAGAAAGGAGAGAGTCTCCCATTTTCTTGGACTATGTAGTGAATGCAAGGGTTGCCAAAAATTTGGAGGCACGTCAATGCCCCTTGGAAGAGACATGGAGGAGGGACTCATAAAAAAATGTTCCCATTAGAAAGGAGTGGGCCTCCTATACTAGTAATTCCCATGCACTAAGTGTATGGGCAGACAAATATTTACCCCTGGGGGGTATACATGAACATACTGTATAAAAAAAAATTTTTACACCCTTTAAAAAAATTATGTGGGTGTTGCAACATGGACCATGGTCACCCTGGTGACATGGTGGTGGAGGATGAGGAGGACAAGAACAAATAGACAAAATCAGGAAGCATATACCCATGTGTGGGTGTGAAAAGGTGCATGGGAATACACCTCCCAAGAAAAGACACTGGATTTGAGTTTATGTTACGCTGCTATCATTCGGTGGTGTTGAGAAGTCTGGCCCAATCCAGCCCTTGTTCATTTTTATAAGAGTCAGCCTGTCAGCATTTTCAGTTGACAGGTGGATGCGCTAATCAGTTATAATTCCACCAGCGGCACTAAAAACCCGCTCTAATAAAACGCTAGCGGCAGGGCATGCCAGGACCTCCAAGGCATAGAGAGCCAGTTCATTCAACGTATCCAGCTTGGATACCCAATAATTATAAGGCACAGAGGAATCACAGAGGACGTTGGTACGGTCGGCAAGGTACTCCCTCAGCATCTTCTCAAACTTTGCACTCCTTGTGAGAGTACCCCGCGCCTGTGGGCTTGTGCAATGGGAGGGTCTGAGAAAACTCTCCCAGAACTTTGACAGTGTTCCCCTGCCTCTGCTGGATTGAACTGTGTCTCTCTCGCCTGTACTCCTTGGTTGTCCAACGAAGTGTGCCCTCTGCCGCCAGCGTTTTCAGATGGGAATTTTTTTAATAGTTCCGCAACAAGGGCCTTCTGGTACTGCCCCATTTTTGTACACCTGTCCGCCTCAGGAGTAAGAGATATAAAGTTCTCCTTGTAGCGTGGGTCTAGAAGTGTAACCAACCAGTAATGACTGTCACCCAAAATTTTGAGAACGCGAGGGTCATGGGAAAGGTAGCGTAACATAAACACGGCCATGCGTGCCAGACTACTAACAGGCAAGCCTTCCATGTCCTCACCAAGAGGATGACTGACCATGCTCTCCTCCTCCTCTCTGTCCTCTGGCCATCCACGCTGAACAGATGGTATGACAGCTGTGCAGGTAGTACCGTCTATAGTGCATGAAACTAGCTCCTGTCCTTCCTCCTCCTCTTCCTCATTGTCACCCAATCCACGTTGGGATGAGATGGGGCTTGGCTGTGTGTAATCACCCTGTATGGTTCCTTGCTTCATCTCATCGTGCGTCGTCTGCAATGCATCCTCTTTGATTGTGAGCAGAGAGAGTTTCAGAAGACAGAGAAGCGGGATGGTGATGCTAATTACGGCGTCATCGCCGCTCACCATCTTGGTGGAGTCCTCAAAGTTTTGGAGGATGTCTGACATCCATGTCCACTCCTGAGGTCTTATGTGTGGAGTCTGAACTGAATACCGACGGCCTTGTTGATGCTGGTACTCAACAACAGCCCTATTCTGCTCACAAATTCTTCCCAACATCTGCAGTGTAGAGTTCCAACACGTGGGGACATCACACACCAGTCTGTGAGCCGGAAGCTGCAAACGCTGCTGAAGCACGGCAAGGGCGGCAGAAGCTGTAGGTGACTTTCTAAAATGGGCACACAGGCAGCGTACTTTAACAAGCAGATCCGGCAGCTCCGGGTAGGATTTGAGAAACCTCTGAACCACGAGGTTAAGCACATAGGCCAGGCATGGTCCGTGTGTGAGCTCGCCTCGCCTCAGAGCTGCCACCAGGTTCCAGCCATTGTCACACACGACCATGCCTGGCTGTAGGTTCAGCGATGTGAGCCACAGATCTGCCTGCTCGTTCAGAGCTGTCCACAAGTCTTCAACATTGTGTGGTTTTTCACCTAAGCATATTAGCTTCAGCACAGCCTGTTGCCACTTGGCCGAGGCAGTGCTGCAGTGCTTCCAGCTTGTGACTGATGTGGTCATTTCAGAGAGGGAGACTGAAGAGGAGGAGGAGGATGAGGAGGATGAGGTGCAGGAGCTGTAGACCGTGGGGGCAACCCTGATTGACCTAGGCAATCCTTGGCGTCGGGAGGACGTGTTCCGTCCCAAGGTCCGACTGGGTCCCGGCTTCGACTATGTTAACCCAGTGTGCCGTTAGAGAGATGTACCGTCCCTGCCAACAAGAAGAGATGAGCGGTGTTCGACTTGAACTCTTCGCCAATGTCAAATTCGAGCTGTTTTGGGCGGTGTTCAAACCGTTCGGCGAACACGAACGATTTGAAAAAAATTCGGCTGTTCGAGGTTATGTTCGATAACTGTTCGTGCACCAAAATCATAACTGGATTTTTTCTCAGTAATGCTGAAAAATAATGTTAATAAGCAGTTTGCGTGTACAGCGGGGCGGGGGGAGGGGCAGGGGATGGATCTCTGCAGGAATAATGAAGATCTCCATTTTTTTTTTCTCTTTCCCGCATTTACAGTGGGGAGGTGCAATCTGTCAGCCTATCAGCAGCGCACACACGGAGCGAAGTGCTTTTTTTCACACAAGCAAGGGCATGTGTCATTGGCAGTGTATGTCACATGTCCTTGCCCTATAAGACCCAGCCATTTTCCCCATCGCCACCATTTTCTCACTGCTGAAGCTGCGTGTTAGACGGCACCGCTGTTGCTGTGTGCGCTATACCTTGTCAATTTCTAGCCAATTTTCGCACAAATCTACAGATAGCTTGGGAGTAGGGAATAGTTGTGATTGCAGTCCTTTAAAGGACTAGGTTACAGCATTTCCTACGACTTTTACCAGGCAGGTCTGTGCTCTTAAATAGATAGGTTGGGAGTAAAGACTAATTGTATTTGCAGTCCTTTTCAGGACTAAGTTAGATCAGTTCCTATCAGTTTTTGCCAGGCAGGTCTGTGCCAGTGCTGTGCAAGTTTTTTTCACAGCATTTGGCTGAATCTAGCAAAGCTAATCCTTTTTGGCCTATTGCAGAGTGTGTTAGTCAGTGGAGTAGCCTATCTGTGTTGCAGGCTACACCACCTGTGTATAGAATACCAATTTTTTTACTGCACCTAGTGAAGTAAAATCTTTTGGGCATAGCATCATTCTATTAGTCCATCTATACTGACCTCCATCAGGTTGCAAATTGAATATAATTTTTTTCTGCATATACCTCTGAAAAAATATTTGGGCTTCTAGCTGTGTGTGGGACTTGTTCTATTAGTCCATCTATACTGACCTCCATCAGGTTGCAAATTGAATATAATATTTTTCTGCATCCAACTCTGAAAAAAAATTTGGCCTTCTAGCAGTGTGTGGGACTTGTTCTATTAGTCCATCTATACTGACCTCCATCAGGTTGCAAATTCAAAATAATTTTTTGTCTGCATCTAGCTCTGAAAAAATATTTGGCCTTCTAGCAGTGTGTGGGACTTGTTCTATTAGTCCATCTATACTGACCTCCATCAGGTTGCAAATTAAAAATCATTTTTATCTGCATCTAGCTGTGAAAAAATATTTGGCCTTCTAGCAGTGTGTGGGACTTGTTCTATTAGTCCATCTATACTGACCTCCATCAGGTTGCAAATTCAAAATAATTTTTTGTCTGCATCTAGCTCTGAAAAAATATTTGGCCTTCTAGCAGTGTGTGGGACTTGTTCTATTAGTCCATCTATACTGACCTCCATCAGGTTGCAAATTAAAAATAATTTTTATCTGCATCTAGCTCTGAAAAAATATTTGGCCTTCTAGCAGTGTGTGGGACTTGTTCTATTAGTCCATCTTTACTGACCTCCATCAGGTTGCAAATTAAAAATAATTTTTATCTGCATCTAGTTCTGAAAAAATATTTGGGCTTCTAGCAGTGTGTCGGACTGGGTCTATTAGTCCATCTATACTGAACCCCATCAGGTTGCAAATTAAAAATAATTTTTATCTACATCTAGCTCTGAAAAAATATTTGGCCTTCTAGCAGTGTGTGGGACTTGGTCTATTAGTCCATCTATACTGACCTCCATCAGTTTGAAAATTCAAAAATAATTTTTTGTCTGCATCTAGCTCTGAAAAAATATTTGGCCTTCTAGCAGTGTGTGGGACTTGTTCTATTAGTCCATCTATACTGACCTCCATCAGGTTGCAAATTCAAACTAATTTTTTGTCTGCATCTAGCTCTGAAAAAATATTTGGCCTTCTAGCAGTGTGTGGGACTTGTTCTATTAGTCCATCTATAATGACCTCCATCAGGTTGCAAATTCAAAATAATTTTTTGTCTGCATCTAGCTCTGAAAAAATATTTGGCCTTCTAGCAGTGTGTGGGACTTGTTCTATTAGTCCATCTATACTGACCTCCATCAGGTTGCAAATTAAAAATAATTTTTATCTGCATCTAGCTCTGAAAAAATATTTGGCCTTCTAGCAGTGTGTGGGACTTGTTCTATTAGTCCATCTATACTGACCTCCATCAGGTTGCAAATTCAAAATAATTTTTTGTCTGCATCCAACTCTGAAAAAAAATTTGGCCTTCTAGCAGTGTGTGGGACTTGTTCTATTAGTCCATCTATACTGACCTCCATCAGGTTGCAAATTCAAAATAATTTTTTGTCTGCATCTAGCTCTGAAAAAATATTTGGCCTTCTAGCAGTGTGTGGGACTTGTTCTATTAGTCCATCTATACTGACCTCCATCAGGTTGCAAATTAAAAATAATTTTTATCTGCATCTAGCTGTGAAAAAATATTTGGCATTCTAGCAGTGTGTGGGACTTGTTCTATTAGTCCATCTATACTGACCTCCATCAGGTTGCAAATTCAAAATAATTTTTTGTCTGCATCTAGCTCTGAAAAAATATTTGGCCTTCTAGCAGTGTGTGGGACTTGTTCTATTAGTCCATCTATACTGACCTCCATCAGGTTGCAAATTAAAAATAATTTTTATCTGCATCTAGCTCTGAAAAAATATTTGGCCTTCTAGCAGTGTGTGGGACTTGTTCTATTAGTCCATCTTTACTGACCTCCATCAGGTTGCAAATTAAAAATAATTTTTATCTGCATCTAGTTCTGAAAAAATATTTGGGCTTCTAGCAGTGTGTCGGACTGGGTCTATTAGTCCATCTATACTGAACCCCATCAGGTTGCAAATTAAAAATAATTTTTATCTGCATCTAGCTCTGAAAAAATATTTGGCCTTCTAGCAGTGTGTGGGACTTGGTCTATTAGTCCATCTATACTGACCTCCATCAGTTTGAAAATTCAAAAATAATTTTTTGTCTGCATCTAGCTCTGAAAAAATATTTGGCCTTCTAGCAGTGTGTGGGACTTGTTCTATTAGTCCATCTATACTGACCTCCATCAGGTTGCAAATTCAAACTAATTTTTTGTCTGCATCTAGCTCTGAAAAAATATTTGGCCTTCTAGCAGTGTGTGGGACTTGTTCTATTAGTCCATCTATAATGACCTCCATCAGGTTGCAAATTCAAAATAATTTTTTGTCTGCATCTAGCTCTGAAAAAATATTTGGCCTTCTAGCAGTGTGTGGGACTTGTTCTATTAGTCCATCTATACTGACCTCCATCAGGTTGCAAATTAAAAATAATTTTTATCTGCATCTAGCTCTGAAAAAATATTTGGCCTTCTAGCAGTGTGTGGGACTTGTTCTATTTGTCCATCTTTACTGACCTCCACCAGGTTGCAAATTAAAAATAATTTTTATCTGCATCTAGCTCTGAAAAAATATTTGGCCTTCTAGCAGTGTGTGGGACTTGTTCTATTAGTCCATCTATACTGACCTCCATCAGGTTGCAAATTAAAAATAATTTTTATCTGCATCTAGCTGTGAAAAAATATTTGGCCTTCTAGCAGTGTGTGGTACTTGTTCTATTAGTCCATCTATACTGACCTCCATCAGGTTGCAAATTAAAAATAATTTTTATCTGCATCTAGCTCTGAAAAAATATTTGGCCTTCTAGCAGTGTGTGGGACTTGTTCTATTAGTCCATCTATACTGACCTCCATCAGGTTGCAAATTCAAAATAATTTTTTGTCTGCATCTAGCTCTGAAAAAATATTTGGCCTTCTAGCAGTGTGTGGGACTTGTTCTATTAGTCCATCTATACTGACCTCCATCACGTTGCAAATTAAAAATAATTTTTATCTGCATCTAGCTGTGAAAAAATATTTAGCCTTCTAGCAGTGTGTGGGACTTGTTCTATTAGTCCATCTATGCTGACCTCCATCAGGTTGCAAATTTAAAATAATTTTTATCTGCATCTAGCTCTGAAAAATTATTTGGCCTTCTAGCAGTGTGTGGGACTTGTTCTATTAGTCCATTTATACTGACCTCCATCAGGTTGCAAATTCAAAATAATTTTTTGTCTGCATCTAGCTCTGAAAAAATATTTGGCCTTCTAGCAGTGTGTGGGACTTGTTCTATTAGTCCATCTATACTGACCTCCATCAGGTTGCAAATTCAAAATAATTTTTATTTGCATCTAGCTCTAAAAAAATATTTGGCCTTCTAGCAGTGTGTGGGACTTGTTCTATTAGTCCATCTATACTGACCTCCATCAGGTTGCAAATTAAAAATAATTTTTATCTGCATCTAGCTGTGAAAAAATATTTGGCCTTCTAGCAGTGTGTGGGACTTGTTCTATTAGTCCATCTATACTGACCTCCATCAGTTTGAAAATTCAAAAATAATTTTTTGTCTGCATCTAGCTCTGAAAACATATTTGGCCTTCTAGCAGTGTTTGGGACTTGTTCTATTAGTCCATCTATACTGACCTCCATCAGGTTGCAAATTCAAAATAAATTTTTGTCTGCATCGAGCTCTGAAAAAATATTTGGCCTTCTAGCAGTGTGTGGGACTTGTTCTATTAGTCCATCTATACTGACCTCCATCAGGTTGCAAATTCAAAATAATTTTTTGTCTGCATCTAGCTCTGAAAAAATATTTGGCCTTCTAGCAGTGTGTGGGACTTGTTCTATTAGTCCATCTATACTGACCTCCGTCAGGTTGCAAATTAAAAATAATTTTTATCTGCATCTAGCTCTGAAAAAATATTTGGCCTTCTAGCAGTGTGTGGGACTTGTTCTATTTGTCCATCTTTACTGACCTCCACCAGGTTGCAAATTAAAAATAATTTTTATCTGCATCTAGCTCTGAAAAAATATTTGGCCTTCTAGCAGTGTGTGGGACTTGTTCTATTAGTCCATCTATACTGACCTCCATCAGGTTGCAAATTAAAAATAATTTTTATCTGCATCTAGCTGTGAAAAAATATTTGGCCTTCTAGCAGTGTGTGGTACTTGTTCTATTAGTCCATCTATACTGACCTCCATCAGGTTGCAAATTAAAAATAATTTTTATCTGCATCTAGCTCTGAAAAAATATTTGGCCTTCTAGCAGTGTGTGGGACTTGTTCTATTAGTCCATCTATACTGACCTCCATCAGTTTGCAAATTCAATATAATTTTTTGTCTGCATCTAGCTCTGAAAAAATATTTGGCCTTCTAGCAGTGTGTGGGACTTGTTCTATTAGTCCATCTATACTGACCTCCATCAGGTTGCAAATTAAAAATAATTTTTATCTGCATCTAGCTCTGAAAAAATATTTGGCCTTCTAGCAGTGTGTGGTACTTGTTCTATTAGTCCATCTATACTGACCTCCATCAGGTTGCAAATTAAAAATAATTTTTATCTGCATCTAGCTCTGAAAAAATATTTGGCCTTCTAGCAGTGTGTGGGACTTGTTATATTAGTCCATCTATACTGACCTCCATCAGGTTGCAAATTCAAAATAATTTTTTGTCTGCATCTAGCTCTGAAAAAATATTTGGCCTTCTAGCAGTGTGTGGGACTTGTTCTATTAGTCCATCTATACTGACCTCCATCAGGTTGCAAATTAAAAATAATTTTTTGTCTGCATCTAGCTCTGAAAAAATATTTGGCCTTCTAGCAGTGTGTGGGACTTGTTCTATTAGTTCATCTATACTGACCTCCATCAGGTTGCAAATTAAAAATAATTTTTATCTGCATCTAGCTGTGAAAAAATATTTGGCCTTCTAGCAGTGTGTGGGACTTGTTCTATTAGTCCATCTATACTGACCTCCATCAGGTTGCAAATTTAAAATAATTTTTATCTGCATCTAGCTCTGAAAAATTATTTGGCCTTCTAGCAGTGTGTGGGACTTGTTCTATTAGTCCATCTATACTGACCTCCATCAGGTTGCAAATTCAAAATATTTTTTTGTCTGCATCTAGCTCTGAAAAAATATTTGGCCTTCTAGCAGTGTGTGGGACTTGTTCTATTAGTCCATCTATACTGACCTCCATCAGGTTGCAAATTCAAAATAATTTTTATTTGCATCTAGCTCTGAAAAAATATTTGGCCTTCTAGCAGTGTGTGGGACTTGTTCTATTAGTCCATCTATACTGACCTCCATCAGGTTGCAAATTAAAAATAATTTTTATCTGCATCTAGCTGTGAAAAAATATTTGGCCTTCTAGCAGTGTGTGGGACTTGTTCTATTAGTCCATCTATACTGACCTCCATCAGGTTGCAAATTAAAAATAATTTTTATCTGCATCTAGCTCTGAAAAAATATTTGGCCTTCTAGCAGTGTGTGGGACTTGTTCTATTAGTCCATCTATACTGACCTCCATCAGGTTGCAAATTCAAAATAATTTTTTGTCTGCATCTAGCTCTGAAAAAATATTTGGCCTTCTAGCAGTGTGTGGGACTTGTTCTATTAGTCTATCTATACTGACCTCCATCACGTTGCAAATTAAAAATAATTTTTATCTGCATCTAGCTGTGAAAAAATATTTAGCCTTCTAGCAGTGTGTGGGACTTGTTCTATTAGTCCATCTATGCTGACCTCCATCAGGTTGCAAATTTAAAATAATTTTTATCTGCATCTAGCTCTGAAAAATTATTTGGCCTACTAGCAGTGTGTGGGACTTGTTCTATTAGTCCATTTATACTGACCTCCATCAGGTTGCAAATTCAAAATAATTTTTTGTCTGCATCTAGCTCTGAAAAAATATTTGGCCTTCTAGCAGTGTGTGGGACTTGTTCTATTATCCATCTATACTGACCTCCATCAGGTTGCAAATTCAAAATAATTTTTATTTGCATCTAGCTCTGAAAAAATATTTGGCCTTCTAGCAGTGTGTGGGACTTGTTCTATTAGTCCATCTATACTGACCTCCATCAGGTTGCAAATTAAAAATAATTTTTATCTGCATCTAGCTGTGAAAAAATATTTGGCCTTCTAGCAGTGTGTGGGACTTGTTCTATTAGTCCATCTATACTGACCTCCATCAGTTTGAAAATTCAAAAATAATTTTTTGTCTGCATCTAGCTCTGAAAACATATTTGGCCTTCTAGCAGTGTTTGGGACTTGTTCTATTAGTCCATCTATACTGACCTCCATCAGGTTGCAAATTCAAAATAAATTTTTGTCTGCATCGAGCTCTGAAAAAATATTTGGCCTTCTAGCAGTGTGTGGGACTTGTTCTATTAGTCCATCTATACTGACCTCCATCAGGTTGCAAATTCAAAATAATTTTTTGTCTGCATCTAGCTCTGAAAAAATATTTGGCCTTCTAGCAGTGTGTGGGACTTGTTCTATTAGTCCATCTATACTGACCTCCATCAGGTTGCAAATTAAAAATAATTTTTATCTGCATCTAGCTCTGAAAAAATATTTGGCCTTCTAGCAGTGTGTGGGACTTGTTCTATTTGTCCATCTTTACTGACCTCCACCAGGTTGCAAATTAAAAATAATTTTTATCTGCATCTAGCTCTGAAAAAATATTTGGCCTTCTAGCAGTGTGTGGGACTTGTTCTATTAGTCCATCTATACTGACCTCCATCAGGTTGCAAATTAAAAATAATTTTTATCTGCATCTAGCTGTGAAAAAATATTTGGCCTTCTAGCAGTGTGTGGTACTTGTTCTATTAGTCCATCTATACTGACCTCCATCAGGTTGCAAATTAAAAATAATTTTTATCTGCATCTAGCTCTGAAAAAATATTTGGCCTTCTAGCAGTGTGTGGGACTTGTTCTATTAGTCCATCTATACTGACCTCCATCAGTTTGCAAATTCAATATAATTTTTTGTCTGCATCTAGCTCTGAAAAAATATTTGGCCTTCTAGCAGTGTGTGGGACTTGTTCTATTAGTCCATCTATACTGACCTCCATCAGGTTGCAAATTAAAAATAATTTTTATCTGCATCTAGCTCTGAAAAAATATTTGGCCTTCTAGCAGTGTGTGGTACTTGTTCTATTAGTCCATCTATACTGACCTCCATCAGGTTGCAAATTAAAAATAATTTTTATCTGCATCTAGCTCTGAAAAAATATTTGGCCTTCTAGCAGTGTGTGGGACTTGTTCTATTAGTCCATCTATACTGACCTCCATCAGGTTGCAAATTCAAAATAATTTTTTGTCTGCATCTAGCTCTGAAAAAATATTTGGCCTTCTAGCAGTGTGTGGGACTTGTTCTATTAGTCCATCTATACTGACCTCCATCAGGTTGCAAATTAAAAATAATTTTTTGTCTGCATCTAGCTCTGAAAAAATATTTGGCCTTCTAGCAGTGTGTGGGACTTGTTCTATTAGTTCATCTATACTGACCTCCATCAGGTTGCAAATTAAAAATAATTTTTATCTGCATCTAGCTGTGAAAAAATATTTGGCCTTCTAGCAGTGTGTGGGACTTGTTCTATTAGTCCATCTATACTGACCTCCATCAGGTTGCAAATTTAAAATAATTTTTATCTGCATCTAGCTCTGAAAAATTATTTGGCCTTCTAGCAGTGTGTGGGACTTGTTCTATTAGTCCATCTATACTGACCTCCATCAGGTTGCAAATTCAAAATATTTTTTTGTCTGCATCTAGCTCTGAAAAAATATTTGGCCTTCTAGCAGTGTGTGGGACTTGTTCTATTAGTCCATCTATACTGACCTCCATCAGGTTGCAAATTCAAAATAATTTTTATTTGCATCTAGCTCTGAAAAAATATTTGGTCTTCTAGCAGTGTGTGGGACTTGTTCTATTAGTCCATCTATACTGACCTCCATCAGGTTGCAAATTAAAAATAATTTTTATCTGCATCTAGCTGTGAAAAAATATTTGGCCTTCTAGCAGTGTGTGGTACTTGTTCTATTAGTCCATCTATACTGACCTCCATCAGGTTGCAAATTAAAAATAATTTTTATCTGCATCTAGCTCTGAAAAAATATTTGGCCTTCTAGCAGTGTGTGGGACTTGTTCTATTAGTCCATCTATACTGACCTCCATCAGGTTGCAAATTCAAAATAATTTTTTGTCTGCATCTAGCTCTGAAAAAATATTTGGCCTTCTAGCAGTGTGTGGGACTTGTTCTATTAGTCCATCTATACTGACCTCCATCAGGTTGCAAATTAAAAATAATTTTTTGTCTGCATCTAGCTCTGAAAAAATATTTGGCCTTCTAGCAGTGTGTGGGACTTGTTCTATTAGTCCATCTATACTGACCTCCATCAGGTTGCAAATTAAAAATAATTTTTATCTGCATCTAGCTGTGAAAAAATATTTGGCCTTCTAGCAGTGTGTGGGACTTGTTCTATTAGTCCATCTATACTGACCTCCATCAGGTTGCAAATTCAAAATAATTTTTATTTGCATCTAGCTCTGAAAAAATATTTGGCCTTCTAGCAGTGTGTGGGACTTGTTCTATTAGTCCATCTATACTGACCTCCATCAGGTTGCAAATTAAAAATATTTTTTATCTGCATCTAGCTCTGAAAAAATATTTGGCCTTCTAGCAGTGTGTGGGACTTGTTCTATTAGTCCATCTATACTGACCTCCATCAGGTTGCAATTTCAAAATAATTTTTATCTGCATCTAGCTCTGAAAAAATATTTGGCCTTCTAGCAGTGTGTGGGACTCATTGTATTAGGCCATCTATACCAAGCTCCACCAGCTTTTAATTTAATAATAATTTTTAGCTGCATCTAGCCCTGAAAATAATTTTTCTTCCCAATAGTGGTAGCAATATAAATATGGGGCGCGCTCCTGGCTTACAAAAATATACGCTTCATAACAAAAAACACCAGCCTAGCGCACTGCATTAATAAGATGGCATCATCGTCTCTCCCAGTGCTAGGCCTACTACCCAGGCTAGCATTCCTGTGCCTAAAACACAATGTATGGGTCCGCACTAGCCACTATGCTGAGGGGTCTAAAGCTGCTGCTAACGCTTTATAACAATTCATTTGGCAGATTTTCACAGAGCTCTTCCACAACGCCCACCCATCGGGCAACAGTTGCCCACCTTCCCTATGGGATCTAGTGGCGAATAGTTGATGCCATTAATCAGAGCGTCAGTTGCCCCGTCGACGTGGCAAGCATACGGTAAGGCATGGGAAGAGTGGACACGACTAGTAGCAGGCAGACGGGTTGACCAATGTGAACAAGCCAGATCACAAGTCACCATAGAATTTCTCCGCCAGCTAATGATGAGGGGCATATCAGGGGCGTCAGCGCAGCGGTGTCTGACCGGAGTAGCATTTCACTTCCAACTACTGAATTGGGGAGATGTGACAAAGATTCATCATCAGACAATCCATAAAAGGGTGGAAAAGGGGTCAGCCAAGTCAGGAGTGTAGACGTCCCGTCCCGTGTCACTAAAACTGATTTCTCACATCATATCCCTAACACCATTAACATGACACTCACAATTTGAAGCAACACTACTGTCTACTGCATTTGTGATCGCCTTCTTCGGGGCGCTATGCATAAGCTAATTAGTCCCTCAATCCAAAATTACCACCAGTGGAGGCTTATTAGATCAGGACGTAGTCATAGCCTATAATGCAATACGTCTACGCATACACATATCGAAGACTGTTCCAGCGGGCAGGGGCACTTGGGTACTTCTACAACCCACAAACGGTACACTGAGTCGGGTAACAATAGTAAAAACATATCTAACCATCAGATCACAAAGTAATTTCTTCCTATCACACATTGATGGAACGCCATTACCAAGATACCAGTTCCAAGCTATATTTAATAAATGCATAACATCGGCAGGGAACCACCCCAAAGATTACGGGACACACTCATTCCGCATAGGCGAGGCCATGGAAGCAGCAAGAGCAGGACTGTCAGAAATGGAAGTTCAGAGGATAGGGAGATGGCGATCCACGTGTTTGGCAAGATACATAAGACCGGACTTGTTATCCTAACGTGGTTTGTTTCTTTTACAGGTGACGCTAAGCCAACAGTATGGGTGATAGGCCACTCGTATATATATTGGGCAGAAAAAAGGGCGAAAGTCCGCCCAGGCGGGAGGAAATTAGAGTTTCATAACACATATTTCAACTGGAGAGGTATTAGAGGCCTGCTATGGCCACAGGTACTAATGGAGGTAATCAAGGTAGGGAGAGAGGCAAGATGTCCGGTCATCTTAGTTATACAGGCCGGGGGAAACAACCTAGGTCATCACAAGAGCGCATAACTAATGGCAATAATGAAACTAGACACTGAGAGCTTCAGAGAATTTTTCACAAAACTAGCTATAGTATGGTCAGAGATTGTGCCGATAGCGGTATGGCAAGGTGCGAGACATCACGGCCATCGAACGGACAAGGCGGGTAATAAATATTCGGACGGCAAAATTTAGAAGAGACAGAGGCGGTGTAGTTTTACGACACCGACAACTGGAAGGAGATAAAGCAGGCCTCATACGGCCCGACGGTGTTCACTTAATGGATATTGGACTGGACATATTCCTGTCAGGACTCCAGGACTGAGTGGAACAAGCGTTAAGAGTGATGGGTGGGGGTCAGAGTCCTGCATACGAGTACGCAGGATCCTCCGTGGCCTGGAAATAGAAAGGACATGTTGGAGAGTTACACTTGTTGGCCAAGTTTCCGGAGTGGAGACCCAGGGCATGCTGCAACAAGCTGAATTATTTTAGAAATAAAATGCCTTTCTAATGGAATGAGTATAAAGAGTTAATAAAGCTGTGACCGATCCTCACCCATCCAGTTGTAAGAGTTACATTATTGTATTGTCAAGGAAAGGGTGGCGGTAGGGGGGCTGAGCGTCTGGGTTTGGTTGGGGGTCCCCACAGTCTGCCTTCCGCATACGACTCCTCCTCTACTTCCTCCACCTCTTCTTGTCCCACCACCTTACTCTGAATTCTGTTTAATGTGTGCTCTAGCATGTAAATCACTGGAATAGTCATGCTGATAATGGCATCGTCGTCAGCACTAAATATCTTCGTCGCCATTTCAAACCTGTGCAGAAGGGTGTGTGGCGCCCCTGAGGGTTCAGTCGCCACAGAGTTACTGCATCTCACCCAGAGGTGTGGTATCTCACCCTCAGGTAAGGAAGGCATATGGCTCGGGACCCTAACACCTGCATCCAACACATACCCGCAGTGGGGGTAGGGCGAGATTGCTCCTAAGGGAGAGCACAGTCCCAGGTCCCTAGCTGGTGGGAGGGTCTTATGTAGTGGGTGCTTAGGGGAGCAGCTTAGGGGAGCACATGACAGGGAGAGTATAAATAGGAAGCCATCTTAGAAATAGCAAGCCAGTCAGAGGAGGAAAAGTGACAGGAGCAGAGGCTCGGCATGAGCTCTGCTCCGGAGGCGAGCCTAGCCTGGGAGGCCCAGGACTGAAGGAGAGAAGAGAGGAGTGGGAGCAGGAAGGCTCCAGGAACGGAAGGGACCCTAGGGCTACCGACCGTGCAGAAGGCCACCCGTACTCCCGCTGCTACCAGGAGGTAGAGGGGTCAGGCCAGATAAGGGGAACCGATCCCTCAACTAGAGGAGAAACAGCAAGGCTCAACTAGAAACCGGAGGCTGCAGCATTTCATGTACTGCAGGCAAAAGTCCACACCAGTCTCACTAAGAAGGTAGCCACATAGGACCCAGGGGACGGAACACAAGTCGCCCACCAAGGCCCAAGGATACCGGATAGAAGTGTCACTGGGTGTTTGGTGCAGGGAGAAGGCCAGAGAAAGGACACACAGAAGGGGGTCCTGTTAAGTACTCCGGAGCTATCTGGGGGTGGACTGAGCCCCTCACTGAGTATGCAGAGCACGACGGGTGAGATTGCTCTGGTACCTGTAATCTGGACTGCAACAACTGTGAGTAAAGATCTTGGGACTGCATCACACGGACTCTGTGTTCATTACTGACTCCCTGCACTACAACCATCATCATCCACCCACTCTGCCCTGAAGCTATACTCTTCCTGTGGTGAGTAATAATACCATTGCTGCAAAACCACCAGCTTCAGAGGACTGTTCCGCAGCGGCGGCCCCATTGGCCGCACTCCACAGGTGGCGTAGTCGGACATTATAAAATCCATATATACAAATTACCGTTGGATTGACCGCCCTGGGTCACGGACCGGGTCACCGCCACAGTGACTACAACCCCCAGCGTCTACCGGCCCGCCTCAGGGTACCCCACAGCCCAGGGGGCGCGTCAACTTCATAGGTCCATGATCTGAGACCACTCCTGCAGCGTGATTTGCCCCACCTCTGGATCTCGTTGGCCCAGGCTATACGTCAGAACGTATTGCACCAGGGCTTGTCGGTGCTGCCACAGTCGCTGCAACATGTGCAGAGTTGAATTCCACCGTGTCGGCACATCGCATTTCAGCCGGTGAACTGGCAGGCCCAAAGATTTCTGTAGAGATGTAAGTCGTTGAGCTGCAGGATGCGAACGGCGGAAGTGAGCACACAGAGACCGTGCCCACTGCAGAAGGCCATCTAGTCCGGGATAGTGGGCTAAAAATTTATGGACAACCAGGTTCAACACGTGAGCCATACAAGGCACGTGTGTGACATTGCCCCGGCGAAGGGCCGCACCCAGGTTTGCAGCATTGTCGCACACGGGATTGACGCAAAACTCGTGGGGACGGCAAGACTTGGACAGCAGCCCCTGGTCCTGCTGTCACCATAGTTACCCAGTGCCCAGTCAGCAACATGTAACGCCCCTGTCCATGCCTACTCGTCCAAGTGTCTGTGGTGAAATGCACCCTGTCACACACAGAGTTTCTCAAAGAAGCGGTGATGTTGTGTGCGACATGCTGGTGGAGCACAGGCACACCTTTCTTTGAGACGTAGTGCCGACTGGGCATCTGGTACTGGGGCACTGCGACGGACATAAGGTCTCGAAAATCCACTGTGTCCTCCAGGTGGAAAGGCAGCATTTCTGTAGCCAACAGCTTGCAGATGGTGAAATTCAACCTCTTTACTTTCTCATGGCTAGGAGGAAATGGTCTTTTACTTTTCCACATCTGAGGGACCGAGGGCTGGCTGTTGTGCTTTGACGGGGTTGATAAGGGTGTCCCCGGCAAACTGCCGGTCTGTGAGGAAGATGCAGGCGGACATGTTAGGTTGCCTTGATCCAAAGGTGGTGCTCTCGATGTCAGAGAGCGCTCAACACCAGCAGGTGTTTCCACTTCCCAATGAACTGACGACCTGCCAATCACGATGGCTGTTGCAGGTAAAGAGGTGGCAGGTCTGCGTCCAAAAACATGTGTGACTGCTGTCCCCCCAGTCACAGAGGATGAAGAGGCCGCGGATGCACAAGATGGGGCAGACGGTGGTTGGCCCAGCCTGCTAGGCCGCATTGTAGCACAGTGAGCTTCCCACTGCAACTTATTCTTCATATCCATGTGACGGTACATGCATGAAGTACTCAAACTATGGATTTTTTGGCCTCTACTTAGCTTTTGGTGACAAATATTACAGATAACACGAGTTGGGTCATCCATATCGATCTGAATAAATGCCCAGGCTATGCAAGGCTTAGAGCCCATGCGACCTGAAGAGCCACTACGACTTGTGGTCAGAGGCAGAGTTGTGGTTGAGGATGCAGTTGTTGACGTGCTTCCAGTACTCCGTCTCTGTCCATTAAGGCGCAACCTAACCTCGTCGTCAATAGCATCTGTGACGCCCCGCTGCGCTTGGTATCACAGATCCTAGAAGAGTGTATTGATGGAATCCTCCACAAGAGGCCCCCATAAACATTCACACATCTCCACCTTCCACCTCAGACCAGCAGAGGGAGCCCGTTAGGGATATAAATAGGGAAGGTGGAGCTAGGCAGTTCAGTTCCTCTGAAGAGTTCCTGCAGTAGAGAAGCCTAAGAGAGGTCAGTCTGCAGTGGAGCTCAGTCTAGTCTAGAGAACTCAGTTAATAGTTCAGCAATGGAGCACGAGGCTCCTGCTAGCTAGATTCAGGGAGCCCAGATAGAGCTTAAGGTGTTCCGGCGCCATGAGATCGGTGAAGCGCGGCAAGCTGCCGTTAGTGTGTATAGCCTAGTGAGGGCCCGAGTAGGCCGAAGGCGAGTGGCGAGTTAGTACATAAGGGGCAGAGGAGCTTAACCAGCTCACCCCGAAGCATTTACCGGACACCGGATCCGAGCTTACCGGGATCTCTATGACCCAGTAAGGCATAACCGGAATCCCGGGAGAACTACAAGTCCCAGGATCGCTAAGGTGCTGATACGTAACAGAGCCAGGAGACGCTTAGGCCCCGCATACTGGGAGCGTGAACTCCAAGAGAAGGCCCTACCACAAGGTCAGCCAGCGCAGGACAGAGACAAAGTTAGGCCTAGCTCCAGGCAGGTCAGAAACTTACTACGCAGAGGCAAGAAACAGGAGGCCCTACACCCGCTCATTGGGGAGGATCCTGATATGCACCCTTCACCCTACAGTGCTCCGGGATGTGCCTGAATTTCCTCCAGTAAAAGGTACTGAAGTGACTACCGTGTCCGTTCCCGTTCTTGCTCTGACCCAGCTGGGTCTCGACTGTCCTGCATTCCCCCTGCATACGCTGCCCAGAGACCTAGCTCCACCTGTGGGGAGCTATACCATCGAGCTGCCTTATCACGGGCCTCAGTGGACTGCTGCAGCGCTGGTGCTTCTCACCAGATACCACAGGTGGCGTCACGAACTCTTATAAAATTAACAATTATCCACCCTTTTAAAGAGTGACCCCAGGGTACGGGCCAGGGAGCCGACCACCGCGACATCCCCAAGGCCAGGCAAAGGCCCGGGTGACCTCATCGACTGGCTGACTGTGGGTTGACAGTAAGTGGGATCTCCAACCTTGTCATCATCACCCTGTGTGTTATCACACCCGTCGTCCTCAAAGCCAACCTCTTCCTGCCCTGACCGAAAAGTCAAGTTGTCGCTCCAATCAGGTATTTGAGTCTCATCATCGTCTTCATCATTGTCTCCACCAACAGGAGTTACAGTTTGAGAACGAGGGTCTACATTATGCTCAGAACCTTCTTCATCTGGTCCTGGATCCGACTTATAAAGATTCTGGGCATCAGTGCAGATCATTTCCTGATCTGGATTAACAGAAGCTCTGGAGCAGACCTCCGTTTCCCAGGCTATAGTATGAGTAAACAGCTCTGCAGACTCAAACATCTGTGTTACCCCATACTCAGACGGGCAGCTGGAGACTTGGGAGCTGTGAGGAAGCAAGTGCGATTGGGGTGACATCTCTGAGGACTGGAGTATTTGTGATGTTCAAGTTGAGGTGGAGGAGAGCCCACTTGAAGGAGCACTTGATATCCGCTGAAGCACCTGCTGTTTTTGTGCCTCATCTGGAATTTGTAGCGATGGGCGTGTCCGTAACAAAGGGATCGTATCACATTGTCCACGAAAAGAAGTCGACATGTTAGTTTGGCTGGAAGATGGTCTTTCTTCTGCAGATGTTACTCCCCCCCACCGCGGGGGGGCTCGACCCACCAGGGGACAGGCACCAGTATTGGGAGAGGGGGGCTGGCCGTCAGGGTCCACCGCGGCTCTGGCACAAACCCGGCGACACGGAGGTGGCACGGGCAGGAACGGACTGGCCGTGTCGGCTTCTCACTTTTTGGATTTTAGAAGGGCATGACATGCCTATATCTGTGTCTCCCCCTCCTTTTACTCCTCCACCTCTTTTCTTTTCGCATGACTATATGTACTTGTCACTTTTCCATGTGTTAGTTATGTCTTCTGAGCAGTTTGTCAGCTTTTGGACACCTTTGAAGGTGTTTTCTATGTGTTTCTATGTGTTTTTGTTTGCCTGCCATTGGTTTTAACGGTGTTCGAAGGTGTTCGACGAACAGTTCGACGAACAGTTCGGCGAACACACGGGTGTTCGACGAACCGAACCGAACTTGAACACTACGGGGGTGGCTCAACAATAATCTTCAATCAGATTTACAATGTAAAAGCCCAAATCAGACAAATCACTTTAGCTATCTTTAACTACCTTTTTTATTAGATCTGCTTCACACACTTTTTTGTTCATATGATTTTACTGTTGTTTCTTTACAGGCATGTTTAACGCCATTTTTATTTTATAGAATTAAGCATTTTTTCTAAAGATAACCGAACCGAACTCGAACACTACGGGGGTGGCTCAACACTACCCACAAGCACTTGTCCACGTGTCCGTGGTTAGGTGGACTTTACCAGTAACTGCGTTGAGAGCACGGCTAATGTTTTGGGACACGTGCTTGTGTAACGAGGCGACGGCACACCGGGAGAAATAGTGGCGGCTGGGGACCGAGTACTGAGGGACGGCCACCGCCATCAGGTTGCGGAATGCTTCCGTCTCAATGAGCATAAAAGGCAACATTTCGAGCGCAAGCAGTCGTGAAATGTGAGAATTTAGTAGTCTGGCCTGTGGGGCGTTGGCTGCATATTTGTGCTTGCAGTCCAAGGACTGGAGTATGGACAACTGAACGCTGCGCTGGGACAAGGACATGGACGTGCTTTCTGATGCTGCTACTTGAGAGTGTGCAGCGGCAGGTGAGGGCAGTAGGCATCTTCGCATGCACCATGGACAGGGGATTGGCTTGCATGCACAACAGTGGAAGAAGCAATGGTGCCACCCGCAGACACTGTTCCTGGACCCTGGGGTTCGGCTCACAAAGTCGGGTGCTTTGCTGCCATGTGCCTGATCATGCTGGTGGTGGTCAGGCTGGCCATTTTGCCACCCCTGCTGATGCTGGCCTGGCAAGTGTTGCAAATGGCCTTTTTGGGGTAATCGGCAGAGTCTTTAAAAAACAACCAGACTCGGGAAGACTTAACAGTTGTACTGGCAACTTCCTTCGTGTTGGTGTTACGGGGAACAGTTGCCTGCCTTCTGTCTGCGGCCACCACACTGCTTCTTCCTGCCTGTTGGGGTGCTCTGCCTCCCTCCCCCTGTGAGCTGCTGTCCTCGCTCTGCATGTCCTCCTGCCAGGTTGGGTCAGTTACTATATCATCCACCACCTCGTCTTCCACTTACGCACCCTGGTCCTCCTCCTGACTTTCTGGCAATTATGTCTCATCATCGTCCACTCCACCTCTTGTGACACTTTCCCACCATCGCCTTCATGTGACCGTGGCTGCTCAAATATTTGGGCATCACTACACGCGATCTCCTCTTGCCCCACTTCAAGTGGACCGGGCGAGAGGCCAGAATCTATAAATGGAAAAGTAAAGAGCTCTTCAGAGTGTCCAAGTGTGGTATCAGTTGTCTCTGGGTACTCGGCATGGTGGGAGGAAGGAGGATCAGGGTGAGAAATATGCAGTCCAGACTCACAGCTACTGAGACTTGACCGTGTGGAAGACAGGGTGGTGGTGGTGGTGGCTAAGTGACTGGAAGCATTATCCACTATCCAACCAACAACCTTTTCACACCGCTCTGGGTTCAATAGTGGTGTGCTGCGGTCCCCTAGAAATTGGGACAGGAAGGTCAGGCGAGAAGATGTGGGTGTTTATTGTGGCACAATTTCAGTTTGCCCACGGCCTTGTCCTCGGCCTCTGCATGCACCATTAGCATCACGTCCAGTTCCCCGTCCCTTGCCACGTGCCTTGCCCATTTTAAATGGAGGACAGTATCTTCCACGCTCACTACAAATGACTGAGTTTGGAGCGAACTTATATGTGATCCTTGTGATGGAGAAAACAGAGTTTTAAATACCTAGCCTGTAGGTAAGTAGTTTGACCAGCAAACTGCTGTGAATTGCTTCACTGACACACTGAAAGAAATTTTTAATGGAGGCCAGAAATGGCAGTATTTTCAGACAACGTATATGTGATCCGTTTAACGGAGAAAATAGAGTTTTAAATACCTGGCCTGTAGGTAAATAGTTTCAACAGCAAACTGCTGTGAATTGCTTCAATGACACACTAAAGGAAATTTTTAATGGAGGCCAGAAATGGCAGTATTTTCTGACAACTTATATGTGATCCGTTTGACGGAGAAAACACAATTTTAAATAGCTGGATTTCTAGCGCTGTAATATGGAAAGGACCTGGCTGTATTCTGCAGTACCAACAAGCAAATGGCGCAGAAAAAATGGTGTTCTCTGGATTGCTTTTTAAGCAAATAATGAGGATTAAGATCCAAAGAAAAGTATTCCTGGCCCCTGAAACCTGGGCCTTTGTATAGAAATATCTAACAGCAGCAGAAGGTCGAATTGGAATGGAGCCTCTTGTGCTATATGCACTGCAGTCTGCTATATACACTGCCTGCCTATACACCCTGCCTGCCTGATATCTCTGCAGATGGATTAGTTCTCAGAAGGACTGTTTGTTAAGATGGATATGTGTAATGTGCGGTTTTTCTCCTTATACTACCTAATACACAAGCAAATCTGTCCCTGGGGCAGCAGCACCTCTCCCAAAACAAGCAAATGGTGCAGAAAAACGGTGTTCTCTGGATTGCTTTTTAAGCAAATAATGAGGATTAAGATCCAAAGAAAAGTATTCCGGGCCCCTGAGACCTGGGCTTTGTATAGAAATAGCTAACAGCAGCAGAAGGTAGAATTGGAATGGAGCCTCTTGTGCTATATGCACTGCAGTCTGCTATATACACTGCCTGCCTATACACCCTGCCTGCCTGATATCTCTGCAGATGGATTAGTCCTCAGAAGGACTGTTTGTTAAGATGGATATGTGTAATGTACGGTTTTTCTCCCTACACTACCGAATACACGATCAAATCTCTCCCTGACACAGCAGCAGCTCTCCCTACACTGTCTGATCTGGAGTGACTGTGACGAGCATGGCAGCGCAAGGTCTGATATAGACCTGACGACGCTGTGCGGCCAGCCAATCATTGTAATGCCCACAACCAACATGGCTACAGCATTACAGTGCATGGCAGGCAATCCCTGCATGTTCATTGGCTCTCTAAAGAGCGCCAAGCATGCAGGGAGGGGACCCGAGTTCCCGCCCGAGCAACCCGGAAATACTCGGCGAGTGCCGAGTATCTCGAGCAGTAAGATACTCGGGCGAGCACCGAGCAGTAGCGAGCATGCTCACTCATCACTAGTTATATCCTAATGATTCAGACCCCTTCAGGCGGTAAAGCAACTCTGCCAAAAGACATTGCTTCTTCCTTCAAAGATTTCTACACCTCTCTATACTCTATTGATAAATCTTCCTCTGATTCTGCCAGGGCAGATTTCCGGTAGCGTATTCATTAGTGTTGAGCGAACATACTCGACACTGCTTGGTACTTGCCCAAGCATCACGCTACTCGGGATGTTCGGCTAGCACCGAGCATTTCCGGGTTACTCAGGCGGGAGCTCTGGACTCCGCCCTGCATGTTTGGCGCTCTTTACAGAGCCAATGAACATGCAGGGATTGCCAGCCAGTCACTGTAATGCCGCAGCCATGTTGGTTGTGGGCATTACATTGATTGGCTGGCCGCACAGCATCACCTCGAGTATTTAAAACCGGGCGCCGCAATCTTGGACACAGAAGCACGGGATCAGACAGTGTAGGGAATGCGCTGCTGAGCTAGGGAGAGATTTATAGTGCAAAATAGTTAGTGTAGGGTCTCTAAAGGCTGGCAGATCAAACAAACAGTCCTTCTCAGGACTAATATCTATCCCAGATATCAGGCAGGCAGGCAGGCTGTATAGGAGACGCAGTGGGGTTATACCAGCAAACGCTGCATTACAGTCCTGTGTGCTGCTCCTGTTGCTGAAATTTCTGGACTTATCTCCAGGTCTCGGGGGGCCAGGAAAAATCCTTTTTTTTTTCATCTAAATCCTCTTTTTTTTCCCTCCTTCACACTGTACAAATACCCATCTTATTAACCTTTTGGTGTCCCCTCCCCCCCCCAAAAAAAACAGTGTGTCTCTGATTTTTCAGACACAAATATATCTGTTGAAAATAGTCTGGTGTAGGCCAGAGAAACAGAAGTGTGGTTTTGCAGTTCCACGGTGCAAACCTCTGTATTATCCACTTTTGGGCCATTTGTATATAAAAAAAACAGTTTGAGTGTGTCGCTCACTGTTCTGCCGCAAATATATATATTTAAAAAAGTCTGGTATACCCCAGTAAATTATAACTGTGGTTTTGCTGTTCCACGGTAAAAAATCTCTATTATCCGACTTATGGCATTTTTGGCCGTAAAAAAAAAAAATAATAGTGTCTCCCTGATTTTTCAGACACAAATATATCTGTTGAAAATAGTCTGTTGTAGGCCAGACAAATCCCAGTGTGGTTTTGCATTTCCACGGGTCAAATCTCTGTAGTATCCAGTTTTGGGCCTTTTGTATGTAAAAAAAACTGTTTGAGCGTGTCGCTCACTGTTCAGCCGCAAATATATATATTTTAAAAAGTCTGGTATACACCAGTAAATTATAACTGTGGTTTTGCTGTTCCACAGAAAAAAATCTCTATTATCCTGTTTTTCGCATTTTTTGGCTTTAAAAAAAACAGTAGTGTCTCCTGACTGTTCTGACACAAAAATATATCTGTTGAAAATAGTCTGTTGTAGGCCCAACAAATCCCAGTGTGGTTTTGCAGTTCCACGGGTCAAATCGCTGTAGTATCCAGTTTTGGGCCTTTTGTATGTAAAAAAAACAGTTTGAGTGTGTCACTCACTGTTCAGCCGCAAATATATATATTTCAAAATGTCTGGTATACACCAGTAAATTATAACTGTTGTTTTGCTGTTCCATGGTAAACAATCTCTATTATCCTGTTTTTTGTATTTTTTGCCTCAAAAAAAACAGTAGTGTCTCCTGACTGTTCTGACACAAAAGTATATCTGTTGAAAATAGTCTGTTGTAGGTCCGGCAAATCCAAGTGTGGTTTTGCAGTTCCACGGGTCAAATCTCTGTAGTATCCATTCTTGGGCCTTTTGTATCTATAAAAAAACAGTTTGAGTGTATCGCTCACTGTTCAGCCGCAAATATATATATTTAAAATTTTATGGTATACCCCAGTAAACAATAACTGTGGTTTTGCCATTCCACGGTAAAAAATCTCTATTATTCAGGTTTTGGTATTTTTTCCGTAAAGAAAAACAGTAATAGTTTCTCCCTGATTGTTCTGATTGTTTAAAAGATTCGGGTGTAGGCCTTAGAAATGGAACTTTTCCTCTTCCACGGTTGTAATCTACTTATTACCCTTTTTCCATTGATAGTGCGAGTGTAAGCTATTTTACTTCCTTTACAATGGGCAAGGCGCGTGGCAAGGGACGTGGAAGTGGACGTTCTGGTGATGGTGCGTGCAGAGGACAGGGCCGTGGCCAAGGTGAAAATGTGCTACAACCAACAGCCACATCTTCTCGCACCCACTTCTTGACCGAATTACTAGGGAATCACAGAACAACACCAGTATTGCGAACTGATCAGTGTGAACAGGTTATTAATTGGATAGCTGATAATACTTCCAGTTACCTGAGCACCACCACCTCCGGTCTGTCTTCCACACGGTCAACTCTTTGTAGCCATGAGTCTCAACCGCATACTCCTCCTCACCCTGATGCTCCTTCCTCCCACCATGCCGAGTGTCGTCAGACAGCAACTGATCCCACACTTGGACACTCTGAAGAGCTGTTCACTGGTCCATTTCCATATTTGTGCCCCTCGCCTGCTCCGCTTGAAGTGGTGGAAGAGGAGATACCATGTAGTGATTCCCAAATATTTGAACAGCCACAGCCACAGGAAGTCGACGCTGGCAATTTGTCACAAGAGGTGGAAGATGACGAGACACAATTGCCAGGAAGTGAGAAGGAGGATCGTGGTACGCAAGTGGAAGAGGATGAGGTGGTGGATGATCAAGTAACTGACCCAACGTGGCAGGAGGACATGCAGAGTGAGGCCAGCAGCACACAGGGGGAGGGAGGTAGAGTTCCCCAACAGGCAGGAAGAAGCAGTGTGGTGGCCGCAGACAGAAGGCGGGCAACCGTTCCCCATAACACCAACACGAGGGACGTTGCCAGTAGAAGCGGTAGGTCTTCCAGAGTATGGAATTTTTTTAAAGACTCTGCTGATAACCTCAAAAAGGCCATTTGTACCACCTGCCATGCCAGCATCAGCAGGGGTGACAAAACTACCAGCCTGACCACCACCAGCATGATCAGGCACATGGCAGCAAAGCACCCGACTTTGTGGGGCGAACCCCAGGGTCCACGACCAGTGTCAGCGGGTGTCACCACTGCTTCTTCCCCTGTTGTGCGTGCAATAGAACCCCCTGTTGTGTGTGCAAGGCAATCCCCTGTCCATGCTGCATGTAAAGATGCCCCCTCCTCTCAGTCTTCACTTGTTATGGCAGTTTCTCAAGAAACAGCATCAACGTCCACGTCCACGTCCCACCGCAGCGTTCAATTGGCCATATCCCAGACCTTTGAACGAAAGTGGAAATTCGCAGCTAACACCCCACAGGCCACAGTCCTAAATTCGCACATTTCACGACTGCTTGCGTTGGAAATGCTGCCTTTTAGGATGGTGGAGAAGGAATCCTTCCGCAACCTTATGGCGGTGGCCGTCCCTCGGTACTTGGTCCCCAGCCGAGCACGTGTCCCAAAACATCTGCAGTTACTGGGAGAGTCCACCTGACAACGGACACGTGGACAAGTGCTTGTGGCCAGGGACGGTACATCTCCCTGACGGCACACTGGGTAAACATAGTGGAAGCTGGGACCCAGTCGGACCTTGGGACGGAACACATCCTCCCCACACCGAGGATTGCGGGCCCTATGTCAGTCAGAGTTGCCCCCACAGTGTACAGCTCCTGTGCATCATCCTCCTCCTCCTCCTCATGTTCAGCCTCCATCTCAGATATCACCACATCAGTTACAAGCTGGAAGCACTGCAGTACTGCCTCCGCCAAGCGGCAACAGGCTGTGCTGAAACTCATAAGCTTAGGTGATAAACCTCACACTGCTTGTGAGTTGTGGACAGCTGTGAAAGAGCAGGCAGATCTGTGGCTGAGACCGCTGAACCTACATCCAGGCATGGTCGTGTGTGACAATGGCCGTAACCTGGTGGCGGCTCTGAGGCGAGACGAGATCACACACGTACCATGCCTGGCTCATGTGCTTAACCTTGTGGTTCAGCGGTTTCTTAAATAGTACCCCGAGTTGCCAGATCTGCTCGTGAAAGTATGCCGCCTGTCAGCTCATTTTCGCAAGTCGGCTACAGCATGGCTGACTTTGTTACGCTGCCTTAACCGTGACCCTCGTGTTGTCAAAATGTTGGGTGACAGTCATTACTGGTTGGTGACACTTGTAGACCCCCTCTACAAGGAGAACTTTCACTCTCTTATTCCTGAAGTGGAGAGGTCTACAAAAATGGGGCAGTACTAGAAGGCCCTTGCTGCAGAACTGTTAAAAAAATTCCCATCTGAACACGCTAGCGGCAGAGGTCACAGTTCGTTGTTGCCCAACCAAGGCGTACATGCGAGAGAGACGCAACTACAATCCAGCAGAGGCAGGGGAACACTGTCAACGTTCTGGGACAGTTTTCTCAGACCCTCCCTTCGGACAGACCCTGAGGCGTGGGGTACTCTCACAAGGAGTGGAAAGTTTCAAAAGATGGTGAGGGAGTACCTTGCCGACCGTACCAGCATCCTCCATGATTCCTCTGTGCCTTTTAATTATTGGGTATCCAAGCTGGACATTTGGAATGAACTCGCTCTGTACGCCTTGGAGGTCCTGGCCTGCCCTGCCGCTAGCGTGTTATCGGAGCGTGTTTTTAGTGCCGCTGGGGGAATTATAACTGATATGCGCTCTCGCCTGTCAACTGACAATGCTGACATGCTGACCCTTATCAAAATGAGGGTGACCGTGGTCCGTGTTGCCATTATTGAAAGTTCCTCCATCCTGTTTTTTGTCAGGTTTGCTTGGAAGGCATAAGCAAAGACTGTGGGAGACCCACTCCCCAATAATGGGAATAATATTTTTAAGATGCTGTACTGTATGTCTCTTCCAAGGGGCATTAAAAGCGTCTTGTTATACCGCTCTGACCTCCACGTCTCTTCTGAGGAGCATTAAAAGCGTCTTGATATACCACTCTGACCTCCACGTCTCTTCTGAGGGGCATTAAAAGCGGCTTGTTATACCACTCTGACCTCCACGTCTCTTCTGAGGGGCATTAAAAGCGTCTTGTTAAGCTGCTGAGACCACCACGTCTCTTCTGAGGGGCATTAAAAGCATCTTGTTATACCACTCTGACCTCCACGTCTCTTCTGAGGGGCATTAAAAGCATCTTCTTATACCACTCTGACCTCCACGTCTCTTCTGAGGGGCATTAAAAGCATCTTGTTAAGCTACTGGGACCTCCACCACTTTTCCAAGGGGCATTAAAAGTGTCTTGTTAAGCTACTGGGACGTCCATCATTCTTTCAAGGGGCATTAAAAGCATCTTGTTATACCACTCTGACCTCCACGTCTCTTCTGAGGGGCATTAAAACCGTCTTGTTATACCAATCTGACCTCCACGTCTCTTCTGAGGGGCATTAAAAGTGTCTTTTTATACCACTCTGACCTCCACGTCTCTTCTGAGGGGCATTAAAAGCATCTTGTTAAGCTACTGGGACCTCCATTATTCCTTCAAGGGGCATTAAAAGCGTCTTGTTATACAACTCTGACCTCCACGTCTCTTCTGAGGGGCATTAAAAGCGTCTTGTTATACCACTCTGACCTCCACGTCTGTTCTGAGGGGCATTAAAAGCGTCTTGTTAAGCTACAGGGACCTCCACCACTTTTCCGAGGGGCATTAAAAGCATCTTGTTAAGCTACTGGGACCTCCATCATTCTTTCAAGGGGCATTAAAAGCGTCTTGTTATACCACTCTGACCTCCACGTCTTTTCTGAGGGGAATTAAAAGCGTCTTGCTAAGCTACTGTGACCTCCATGTCTCTTCTGAGGGGCATTAAAAGCGTCTTGTTAAGCTACTGGGACCTCCACCACTTTTCCAAGGGGCATTAAAAGCGTCTTGTTAAGCTACTGGGACCTCCATCATTCTTTCAAGGGGCATTAAAAGCGTCTTGTTATACCACTCTGACCTCCACGTCTCTTCTGAGGGGCATTAAAAGCGTCTTGTTATACCACTCTGACTCCACATCCCTTCTGAGGGGCATTAAGAGCATCTTGTTATACCACTCTGACCTCCACGTCTCTTCTGAGGGGCATTAAAAGTGTCTGGTTTAGCTACTGGGACCTCCACGTCTCTTCTGAGGGGCATTAAAAACCGTCTTGTTATACCACTCTGACCTCCACGTCTCTTCTGAGGTACATTAAAAGCATCTTGTTAAGCTACTGAGACCTCCATGACTCTTCGAAAGGGCATTGCATTTCCTCATAATTTTTGGAAGCTTTTGCTTGGAAGGCATTAGCAAATAATATGGGAGACCCACTCCCCAATAATGGGACTTATGTTTGTAATTTGCTGTACTGCATGGCTCTTGTAAGAAGCATTGCAAGTTGCTCCATCCTAATTTTTGGAAGCTTTTGCTTGGAAGGCATAAGCAAATACTATGGGAGACCCACTCCCCAATAATGGAAATAATGTTTTTAAGATGGCTCTTGTAAGGGGCAATAAAACCGTCTTGTTAAGCTACTGTGACCTCTACGTCTCTTCAAAGGGGCATTAAAAGCGTCTTCTTAAGCCACTCTGAACTCCACAGCTCTTTCAAGGGGCATTGAAATGTTGTTTTTAATTACCTTACCTCTAATCTACGCAACTCTTCCAACGGGCATTGCATTTCCTCCTAATTTTAGTCAGCTTTTGCTTTTCAATTGAAAGGTGAAAACTAAGGGAGACACACTCCCCAATAATGGGTAGAAGGTTTTTAGTACGCTGTAATCCACATCTGTTTCAAGGGGCATTGCAGTTCCTCATAATTTTTGGAAAGCCTTCCATTCACTGCTTAGGCCAACAGTGCACAGGAGATCAAGTTGCTATAAATTGAAAAAAAGGTTTAGTTAAGGCCCTCTGACCTCCATGTCATTTCCAAGGGGCATTGGAGTGCCTCAAAATTTTTGGTAGGCATTGCACTCACTGTATGCCCTATAACTGTGTAGCCGAACAGCTCCTTTTATTGCAGAAACATATCCTACAAGGCATATGTGGTTGACTGGCCTGATATTGATGTGAATGGTCCCTGTTCCTCCTGCTCTTTCTCCTTTGCCACTACCTCATCCATCATTTATCACCTGAAGCTTTGTTTTAACAGGAGTCATAGAACTTGGATAGTAGCAGGAATACATTGTCACGCTGTCTCTGTATACTGGAGGTAGGGGGCCTAAGCTGACCCTAAGCTGGGGCCCTGACTAATCCCTCAACCTGGAGGTACTGTTAAAGGTACAGAGGTCCAGGCCGCCAGCGTAACCCCTACCTCCTGAGGATCCCTGCACCTAAGTAATCTAGTCCTGAGAAGGACCCCGATCACAACAAAAGAGGACAAGTAATAATATGCCCACACACAGTACTTAGACGAACGAGACAGTACAAGGGAAAAACCAAAACCACCTTGCATACAAAAACTACACAACTACAACAGAGGGAACACCAACGGGAAAGGAGATAAATGATAAAGTGAGGAAGGGAAAAAACACTCCAAATACACTTATCTCAGAAACTCCAAATACCACGATCCGCTCTGTTAGTCTGTATGAAATGCTTTCACCGACACTTCCCAAACAGACCAGCAGGCATTTGAAGGAGTCTCACTACAGCAGCATTGATTGCAGCTGGGCGAGGCTGGACCTCGTCTAGCACAGAGAGAGAGAGAATTAACTCCCTCACTGCCGAAAACACAAAGCACCAAAAAGTCAGCTGCGAGAAGTCAGGCTGTGTAATCGTGACGATCTTCGTGGCGACACACCCGTGACAGTACCCCCCCTTCTACGAGGGGCCTCCGGACCCTCAGGGCCAGGTTTATCCGGGTGAGTCGTGTGGAAGGCCCGAACTAATCGGTCTGCGTTAATATCCGACGCAGGAACCCACATCCTCTCCTCAGGACCATACCCTTTCCAATGAACCAGGTACTGAAGGGACCGGCGATTAAAACGTGAATCGATGACCCTTGATACCTGGAACTCCAAGTTACCATTGACCACCACTGGAGGGGGAGGTAGAGGTGACGGTACCACCGGCGCCACATACCTCTTAAGCAACGATCTGTGGAACACGTTGTGAATTTTAAACGTAGGGGGGAGGTCAAGACGGAATGCCACCGGATTAATAATAGAACTGATTCTGTACGGCCCGATGAACCTGGGACCCAGTTTCCAGGAGGGAACCTTAAGTTTAATATTCCTGGTAGACAACCATACCCGATCGTTCACACTTAGGTCCGGACCAGACACTCTCCTCCTATCAGCCATACGTTTGTATCGGTTCCCCATAGTATTCAGATTCTTCAGCACCCCTCTCCATACTGAAGCGAGTGATGAGGAAAATCGTTCCTCCTCAGGAACCCCCGAAGAGCCCCCCCTACTGAAAGTACAAAACTGGGGGTGAAAACCATATGCCCCAAAAAACGGGGACTTACCAGTGGACTCGCTCCGCCTATTATTAAGAGCAAACTCTGCCAGAGGTAAGAAAGAAGCCCAGTCCTCCTGGTTCTCTGACACAAAACACCGGAGATATGTCTCCAAGCTCTGGTTCATACGTTCCGTCTGACCATTGGTCTGAGGGTGAAAAGCCGATGAGAATGACAAATGCATCCCACGCCGTGCACAAAACGCCTTCCAGAACTTGGACACAAACTGAGACCCCCGATCAGACACCACATCGGAGGGTACCCCGTGAAGCCTCACAATCTCCCCAATGAACACCTGCGCAAGAGTTTTAGCATTAGGGAGAGCCGGAAGAGCGATAAAATGTGCCATCTTGCTGAACCTGTCCACTACAACGAGTATGACCGTTTTACCCGAAGACGGAGGGAGGTCCGTAATAAAGTCCATAGACAGATGAGTCCAAGGACGCTCCGGGATCTTCAAAGGTAAGAGGGCCCCAGACGGACGGGTATGTGAGGTCTTAGAGCGCGCACAAACCCCACAGGACGCGACAAAAGTTACCACCTCCTTATGTAAGTTAGGCCACCAAAACCGACGCGAGAGGAGATCCACAGTTGCTTTACTCCCCGGGTGTCCTGCCAAAACTGAGTTATGGTGTGCCTCGATCACCTTTTGTCGCAACTGATCTGGAACAAACAGTCTCCCCGGAGGTCCAACAGGGGCGTCCCCCTGAGCCTCCAATACCTCCTCCTCCAGCTCAGAGCATACTGCCGAAACCACCACCCCCTCCTGAAGGATAGGAATCGGGTCGTCCGTATTCCCGGCCCCAGGGAAACTACGAGATAAGGCATCCGCCTTTACATTTTTTGACCCAGGACGATATGTAACGACAAAATTAAACCTGGTAAAAAACAATGACCACCTAGCTTGTCTGGGATTCAGACGTTTCGCGGACTCCAGATATAGCAGGTTCTTGTGATCGGTGATGACGGTGACCGGATGGACTGCCCCCTCCAAAAAATGGCGCCACTCCTCAAAAGCTAACTTAATGGCCAAGAGTTCCCTATTGCCGACATCGTAATTCCTCTCAGCGGACGACAATTTTTTAGAGAAAAAGGCGCACGGATGCCACTTACCAGGGGACGAACCCTGTGACAATACTGCTCCCACCCCTACCTCGGAAGCGTCTACCTCTACAATGAATGGCTGTGACGCATCAGGTTGAATGAGTATGGGTGCCGAGGCAAAACATTTTTTCAAGGAGGAGAATGCTTGACAAGCCTTGTCAGACCACCTAGAAAAATCCGTCCCCTTTTTAGTCATGTCTGTGAGAGGCTTAACCATGGACGAGAAATTACGAATGAACTTCCGGTAATAATTAGCAAACCCCAGGAAACGTTGTAGTGCCTTAAGATTCTCTGGCCGATCCCACTCAAGAACTGCCCGCACTTTCCCAGGGTCCATACGAAAACCGGACGCTGAAACCAGGAAGCCTAAAAACTGGAGTTCCTGTACGGCGAACACACACTTTTCCCATTTGGCATACAGTTTATTATCCCGCAAGATCTGTAACACCTGCCTAACGTGCTCCTGATGAGACACCAGATCCGGCGAGTAAATTAAGATATCATCCAGATATATGACAACAAACTGTCCCACCAGGCGGCGAAAAATGTCATTAACAAAGTGTTGGAACACCGCCGGGGCATTAGTCAGACCGAATGGCATGACAAGGTTCTCATAATGCCCCTCCGGAGTGTTAAACGCCGTCTTCCACTCATCCCCCTCCTTCATCCTAATCAGATTGTACGCCCCCCTGAGATCCAATTTAGAGAACCATTTGGCGCCCACGATCTGATTAAAGAGATCGGGAATAAGTGGGAGTGGATACGGATCTCGGACCGTAATCCGATTAAGTTCACGGAAATCCAGGCAAGGGAGTAGGCCCCCATCTTTCTTCTTAACAAAGAAGAACCCCGCAGCCACCGGTGAAGATGAAGGTCTAATATGCCCCTTAGCCAGACTTTCTGAAATATAATCCTTCATGGCCTGCCTCTCAGGACCAGAAAGGTTATACAACCTAGCTTTAGGTAACTTGGCCTCAGGGAGCAGTTTTACAGAACAGTCATACTCGCGATGAGGAGGTAGTTCCTGACACCCTTTCTCCGAGAATACATCCTCAAAGTCCGCCAGAAATGGAGGTAAGACCCAAGGAGTAACCGCACCGATGACCGTGTTCATGCAGTTTTTATTACAGAATTTACTCCATTGGCTTATCTCTCTGGTTTGCCAATTAATAACCGGGTTATGCTTAGTTAACCAAGGAAGGCCCAACACTATAGGAGTGGGAAGACCCTCCTACACGTAGAAAGACAACAGTTCTTTATGTATCGCCCCCACTTGAAGTTTTACGTCATGCACAGCTTGCAAAAAACTTCCCTGACCGAGAGGCCTGGCATCGATCGAGAATATGGGGATGGGTTTAGCCAACTCACTCAATCGCATACCTTGAACCCGGGCAAACCGAGCATCAACCAGATTAGCCCCGGCCCCACTATCCAGAAGAACAGATATCCTCTCAGTTCTCGTACCCACCACCACCTCCGCCGGTACGAGAAACTGAGACGAACCTAGGGACGAAATACCTACTCCCAGATTGCCGTCCACCACACAACCTGGGATCAACAGTTTTCCGACGACTCTTCACTCTGCAAGGGACGGGATGGACACCCCCCAATAAAATGTCCCTTTCTCCCGCAGAAGAAACACCTTCCTGTCTTATGGTGCACCACCGGTCCCCTCCCCCGAAATGATGTCCCTCCTAATTGCATAGGCTCCTCTGGACTGACCAGGGGAACCACCATATGAGGGGACCTTGTAGGAGGTGGAGTCATCACAGGGGGTCGAGTTATCCCGCACCTCTCCCGAAGCCGTCTGTCAACGCGAATAGCCAGGGCCATAGCGGCTTCCAGTGACGCGGGAGAGTCATACTGTGCCAACACATCCTGTAATTTGTCGGATAAACCTTGACAAAACTGGCTCCTAAGAGCCGGGTCATTCCACTGGGTGTCCGTGGCCCACCTACGGAACTCCGAACAGAATTCCTCCGCCGGACGATCTCCCTGCTGGATCCTACGTAACTTAGACTCAGCAAGGGAGATCCGATCTGGGTCATCATATACGAGTCCCAGAGCAGCGAAAAACCTATCCACTGACTGGAGAGCCGGGAAGCCCGGGGGAAGAGAGAACGCCCAAGATTGTGGGTCCCCTTGTAGGAGCGAGATCACAATTCCCACCCTTTGTTCTTCACTCCCCGATGACCGAGGCCGCAGCCGAAAGTACAATTTGCATGCCTCCCGGAAAACAAAAAACTTGTCCCGCCCCCCAGTGAACCTGTCAGGGAGAGCTACTTTAGGTTCTGGTCCGGCTTGCTCCTGAGGATGCAAAACCTTGGACCTAACGTCCGCCAGCTCCATGGACAAACTCTGCAACTGCCGAGCTAGACCGGCTACTGGATCCATGGTAGCTGGAGAAAAACTAAGTGGGTCGGTGAAAATGTCACGCTGTCTCTGTATACTGGAGGTAGGGGCCTAAGCTGACCCTAAGCTGGGGCCCTGACTAATCCCTCAACCTGGAGGTACTGTTAAAGGTACAGAGGTCCAGGCCGCCAGCGTAACCCCTACCTCCTGAGGATCCCTGCACCTAAGTAATCTAGTCCTGAGAAGGACCCCGATCACAACAAAAGAGGACAAGTAATAATATGCCCACACACAGTACTTAGACGAACGAGACAGTACAAGGGAAAAACCAAAACCACCTTGCATACAAAAACTACACAACTACAACAGAGAGAACACCAACGGGAAAGGAGATAAATGATAAAGTGAGGAAGGGAAAAAACACTCCAAATACACTTATCTCAGAAACTCCAAATACCACGATCCGCTCTGTTAGTCTGTATGAAATGCTTTCACCGACACTTCCCAAACAGACCAGCAGGCATTTGAAGGAGTCTCACTACAGCAGCATTGATTGCAGCTGGGCGAGGCTGGACCTCGTCTAGCACAGAGAGAGAGAGAATTAACTCCCTCACTGCCGAAAACACAAAGCACCAAAAAGTCAGCTGCGAGAAGTCAGGCTGTGTAATCGTGACGATCTTCGTGGCGACACACCCGTGACATACATCCAGCAATCCTCGGAGGAGGTAGGATATGCGCCAAAACGCTGACCACCTCAGGCCTAGCCGCTACTACATACATGCGCTTGCATTCCTTGAAAACAAAGCAGATGCTATCTTCTATCATCCTCATCATGCTCCTCACCTTGGCACTCTCAACTCTCCTGATGGAGAAGCCAGGGCCCACCGTAGGAGTCGGGTTCTCTGGTGGGCTCCTCCAATGCTGCCCTAAAGCAGGCCAGTCTAAGAAAAGTGTGTGGGGATGTTCCGCAGAGAAATCGGGGTGGCTGGGGACCGTATATGGACACCCGGCCGCCCCCAGGCGGCTGGGGACCGTGTGTGGACACCCAGCCGCGGGGTGGCTGGGGACCGATTGTGGACACCCGGCCGCCCCCTGGTGGCTGGGGACCGAGCGTGGACACCAGGCCACCGGGCGGCTGGGGACTGAGTATGGATACCTCGCTGACGAAGCAGCCATGAGGTAGTGGCCAGCTTCAGCCTCCTCAAAACTAAAAGGCCCCATTTCAAGTGCAACCTAGCAGTATGGTATTGAAGCCTGGGGGTGGGTGGGTGGTTGGCTGCATATTTGCGCTTGCATTGCAAGGAATGGGGGAGGTACAATTGAACACTGCCCTGGGTCAAGGACTTGCACGGGGATAGTTGCAAGTCTGCATCTTCTGATGCGGCAAGGATCACTTCTGATGGGCACACTTTTAGGCAGTGACCTGGGAATCAGAGATGCTTCCAGGGCTCTTCCCCATGCTGTCCCCATGTCTTTTCAGCACTGTATGCATGTGTCACACAGCACATGGCCAGATAAGGTTGTAAAATGTTAAAATGACATTTCCCAGCGAATGCATTTGTCACAGTTGAAAGCAATACAAAAGTGCAAAAACGCATAAAAAATGCTACTTGTGAACATAGCCCAAGGTGTGGAGGAGTATTTTTGTTTTTGGTTATTTATTTCACCTTATACACAAGTCTTTACCCTGGAAAGGATGTTCCTTAACATATTTCACAGGAAAGCAGTTTCAGTTTCGTTTTTGAACGTTTTATTGTAAGCCCATAAAAGTGGCTTAATACCTCTGACCACGTTGTTGACAGCAGTGACCTGGGGGTCAGAAATGCTTCCTGGGGCGATCCCCATGCTGTCCCCATGTCATTTGAGCACTGTCACTATCATTTTGGGCACTTTTTAGGCTTTCTACAGACTGCCGGGGGTGCCGCCGCAAAAAAGCTTGGGTCTCCCATAGACTAACATTGGGCTCGTTGCTCAGGTCGAGCACCCGAGTATCACGGCGAGCTCGGGCCGAGCTTCGAGCACCCGAGCATTTTAGTTCTCGCTCAACATTAGTATTCATGATTATATAAAAAACTCTGGTCTCCCTTCATTGAAGAGTGAAGATATCACTGCTCTAGAAAGTCCTATCTGTGAGCTGGAGCTTAAAATTGCAGTCAAGAATTCTCCTACAGGTAAAGCCCCAGGCCCAGATGGTCTTCCCCTGATTTATTACAAAAAACTCGGCTCCTACTTATTCTTTCCCCTCCTATCTTCCATCAAAAATATATCTGCTTGCTCGGTATCTCCGCTCCCCAAACATGAATTATCTGCCAACATTATGGTTATACATAAAGTAGATAAAGACCTTGCCCAGTTAACCAGCTATCGCCCAATATCTTTACTTTATGTAGACTTGAAACTCTTTACCAAGATTCTAGCAACTAGACTAGCACCCTTACTCTGAGACATTATTCACCCTGACCTGGCGGGCTTTATGCCCGGTAGAGAAGCGAGGGACAACACCACGAAGGCCTTAAATCTTATTTATAGGGCCAAATTGGATGGCACCCCTTTGATGCTCTTATCCACAGATGCCGAGAAGGCCTTTGATTGGGTCAACTGGGTGTTGATGGAGGAGTTGTTGAAATAAATCAGGTTGCAGAGTTCCATGCTAAAGTGGATTGGTTCTCTAGACAGAATGAATGGTGTTTTCTCCTAGAGATTTCCAATTGCAAATGGCACTCGGCAGGGCTGTCCCCTCAGCCCCCTAATCTTTATCCTCACTCTTAAGCCCTTCCTCTGGTGTATCCGGTCCAGCCCAGATATTATGGGTCTAAAGATTCGAAATATCTCTTACAAAATTGCCGTCTATGCGGATGACCTGTTATTCTTCTTAACTAACCCAATTTTATCTCTCCCAAGCTTGATGTTGGAATTTAAAAAATGTGCATTTTTGTCTAATTTTAAAATCAACTTATCTAAGTCGGAGGCTTTGAATATAAATCTCTCATTGAAATTAGTTTCCTCATTACAGACTTCATTCAAATTTCGTTGGTCATCTCAATCCCTGAAGTATTTAGGCATTCTCCTCTCCCCTGATAATAATTCCATCTTCAAACTTAATTTTTCACCATTGCTCCAGAACATTAAAGTTGATTATTCAAAATGGTCTAAACTTTACTTTACTTGGTTTGGCAGATGTGAAATTCTTAAAATGAATATCCTCCCTCGCATATTATATCTCTTTCAAACTCTTCCCATTAAAATCCCTAGCTCCTTTTTTAAATCTATCATGTCCTTGCAAATAGGTTTCATATGGGCTAACAAACCAGCTAGACTCCAGCGAGCCCTTCTATGTAGACCAAAAAGTCAGGGAGGCTTGGGCCTTCCGGATGTAAAACATACTATTTAATTTCTCATATGTCTAGAGTTATAGATTGGTGTAGGCATGCCTCGGTGAAGCCATGGGTACAAATAGAACAAAGCTTCTCCAAGGCCACTTTAGCTGCTCTCCCCTGGGTACCCTTCTTTTCCCAATCTTCACTGAAATCTCATTCCATAATTAGTGCTACTGCTGCTCCAGACCAGAGATACGTAAACTTCTCCTTCCCATTCCATCTCCTTTATCGCCTATTATCGGCTCTCCGGACCTCTCCCCTGGTTTGTCAGATCCTGTTTTTAGACTTTGGATTTCTCAGTGAAGGTTTAAGGCTTTCCAGATTGGCGTAGATAATGATTGGCCTTAGAGGCACTTCAAGCTATTACTGATCCCTTACCACTGGGCATATGGTGTTCTCTCCAACTCCGTCACTTTGATCGCTCCCTTCCAAATTACGCTCAATATACACAAACCCCTTCCATGTTTGAAAATTTTTGTATGGGTAAGGGGGTGATTCGTCATGCACTTTCCTCCGTACACTCAATGTTAACTAACCCAATGGATCAGCCTCCTCCCAGATTTTTAACACAATGGGAAGAGGACTTGGGTATCACTCTCTCCATTGAGCAAAGGGAAAAGGTGCTGTCCTTAGCGCATAAATCTTCGCAAATCATGCACACGGGAGTAGTGATGAGCGAGTATGTTTTGTTAACCCTTTCGGCAAGTATGCTCGGGCCGAGCACCGAGTAGTTACAGCTGCTCGGTGTTATGTTTGAATCACTCCCATGTGCATGATTTGCAACTGTTTAACAGCTTTATTACATGTGAGGAATGTCTATTTCTTACACATTCCTCACATATAATAAAGCTGAGGGACCCGTCCGAAAACCCTCAACGTAGGCCCTGGGCGTGGCTGCAGGGCTTAAGTGATCCTGGTGCTGGACCACGTCTTTGGCCACGCCAAATGGGTTTTTGTTCTGAGGTCAGCGGTTGCAAATATAAAACCAATAGAGGGCACCTTAAGAAGTGCAAACTATATACAAGATCAGTTCCTGACTGCTCACAGTCCTCAGCCTGAAGTCTGTATACCCAGACGGGTAACCAAATGCACACAAAACAAATTTTCTGTTTGTACCCTTACGGGTAACTTATTTACAATGTTCAGTCCCATTTACTGGTACTTAGTAGTGGGGCCCCCGCCGGGGGTATTTCTGATTCTTGTTGGCTGACCCAGCCGGGTCATCAGCCATGAACTGCGGGGGCATGTCCTTTTCCTCCTTGACTATGCGGTATACCTGGAGGGCATACCACCTGTGTTCCCTGTGGTGTCTAGTATAGGTGACATGGTCACCGGGGTACAAATTCCGGTCGGGATGTCCCTGCTCCAGATGGGACTCAACATCCCGCCGGTTAACAAAGATGTCTCTGCTAAAGTGGGGATCGCGGATGAAACCCCACCCCGCCTTTAAGTCGAATTTAATGACCAGTCCCTCTTCACGGGGACTAGGATGGGCAGATTCCGCTTGCCGGACCTGGGTTTTTGCGGCCTTGTTCCAGGCGTCCAACCGCTCGCAGCGCGCCCGCCGGGTGTGCACTCCTTCTCTAGTTGCAGGTGCTCCCGTTTTCAGAACTCCTTTCTTACCAGCGCCTGGGCTTGGGTCTCCTGCGGGAACCCCATCAGGCCCCCCCCCGGTTGTCCCAACTAAATTCTTTTCCTCCGGGGCAGGCAACTGGGGGCGCTGGTGTCGGGAGTAGAGGGTACTGCTGCTGGTCCTCAAACCTGGCAGACCAGTCGAAGGAGGGCGCTCCGTACACCCACTCGGGTGCCGGAGGTGGCGGTTCCGGAAGGGAGCCGAGCAAGAGGTCCGCGGAGTCATCGCCCGGGAGTGGAGGTTCTGGGCTTAGCAGCTGCTCCAGGTTGCACATGGTTGGGTACGGGGGGTGCTGCTGTAGGAGGCCCAGGAGCAGGTCGGCGCTTGCAGCGCCCAGGACAGAGGAACTCTTCCTACCTGCTCCTGTGCTGCACTCGGCCTCCTGGCGCTCATCTGGCTCCGCCGGGGCTGGGGCGCCGCTGATGGTACCCGGGGCTGGCTGCCGCCGAGCTGCTATCTTCTCCAGCAGCTCCTTCTTCCACCTGGCGACCACTGCTCGCTGGGCCCATTCCACCTGTTGGCTCAGCTCCTGGATCTCATTTTGGAGGAATTCAGCATCCTCCGGGGAAAGTTTGCTTGTCGCTCCCTCCAGGGTGAGGGGGGGCACTTGCTGCTTCAGGCCAGAGGTGGAGGCTTGATCCTGGCTTCCGTTCATGCTGGCTGCTGGGTGCGGTCTGTCTAGACTGGTTAAGACCAAACCCTGTCTCCATTCCCTCTCTCTTTCTCCCCTCCCTTTTTGGGGGTGGTTCCATGGCAGTCGGCTGTCGGTCACTCCCAGGGACGTCCTCCCCGCCTTGACGGACACATCTATGAGGACAGTCACATTGGCAAGGGGCGGGTTGTGCTTTTGGCGCCATTTTGGGAACCGGCCCACGGTGGGAGGTTCCATATTGTTGTCTATGATCACGCACATAATGGCGCCCGTTCTTCTGGGGCGGGTGCCACATTCAATGTGGAAATATACAGTTCAAATAAGGCACACAGTACCCGGTGGCAACGGGCACAAAATCCTGTTCGTGATGCCAGGAAAGAGAGCTGTGTCACCCAGGGGGATATAGGGGACTCGGTGCCCGGGCCTTTTACCTTGTTTAAGGAGTCACGGCAGTCGGCTCCCGGGCCCGTACTCTGGGTCTCTCTTTAAAACGGGGTTTTAGTATACAGTTTGCCTCGTGACGCCACCTGTGGTTTCCGGTGGTTTTCGGCGCTGCTGCAGACCTCCGGGGGGGGTGATGGGATGGCAGCTAGGATGTTTCTGCTCCCCATAGGCGAAGCGGGCCCCTGGGGCAGTGTAGAATAGATGATGGTGATGCTGGGGCTTGCAGTGCAGGAGAGATGGTGCAGAAGAAATAACTGATTTAGGCCGTGCAGTGCAGTTATCCGAGTTTTACTCACAGTTCTTGATCAAGTTCCTCAGATACACTGTAGGGGTGTCAGCCTCCCGCGTCGCACTGTGTCTACCAGCCAAGGGGTTCAGCACTTTCTCAAATATATCAGGAGCGCTTGATGGAACCCCTCTTTCTTTTTGTTCATTACTGGACCGACTTCTCACGCTGGGTCTTCTCCCTCCTGCCCTGCGCTTCCCACACTAAGTCCCGATCGGGTGCTCTGAAGTCCCTCTGGGCAACCTGGAGTTCCCGGACCTGCTTGATGCCCTTCACGGTGACTAGGGTGAGACTGTGGCGACTGCACCATGGAAGTGCAGAAGGCTCCGGTTTTTCCAGCCGAGACCAGGAGTAACACGGCTGGGCCAGGGACCTGTTCCCTTCCTGCCGCCTGATCCCTCTGACACCTGGCAGATTCGGGGCGTACGGGTGCTGTCCTGCACTCACTGTACCCCCTGGGATCCCTTCTGTAAAACGGACCCTTTCTCCTCAGCTCCCCTGGGCCTCTATTACTAGGCCCCAAACATGGAGCAGAGCTCCTAAAGAGACTCTGCTCCCCTCCTCTCCTTTCACTGAATCACTCTCACTCTCTGTTCTCCATCTCTCTCTGTCCTGCCACCCTAAGATGGCTTCCCTTTATATACTTCCTACAATGGTGCTCCCCTACTCTACATCCTCCACCCATACCTACTACTGGTTCCCCCTACCTTTGGTTCCCCCCACTCCAGCCAGGGACAGGGCTCAGCAGGAGACACAGTGCGTCTTGCCCTTCCGGACGGCCTGGAGTAGTGTAGTGTTGAATGTGGGTGTTGGGGTTCCGGGCAGCACTCCTTCCTTACCTGAGAGAAGGAGACATCACACCTCTGCGTGAGGTGCAGTACCTCTGTGGCGACTGAACCCTCAGGGGCGCCACACACTCCTTGTGAATCTCCTTTTCTTAACAATCCTTTCAAGGCTGCAGTTATCCCGGTTACTTGTGTACCTTCTTCTACCACACTTTTTCCTTCCACTCAACTTTCCATTAATATGCTTGGATTCGGCACTCTGTGAACAGCCAGTTTCTTAAGCAATGACCTTTTGTGGTTTACCCTCCTTGTGGAGTGTGTCAGTGACTGCCTTCTGGACATCTGTCAATTCAGCAGTCTTCCCCATGATTGTGGAGCCTACTGAAACAGACTAAGGGACCTTTTTAAATGCGTAAGAAGCCTTTGCAGGTGTTTTTTGTTAATTATTCTAATTTACTGAGATAATGACATTTGTGTTTTCATTGCCTGTAAGCTGTAATCATCAACATTAACAGAAATAAGTGACGCGCCCCCTGGGCCATGGGGTACTCGGTAGCAGGTCCGGTCGTTGCTAGGGGAGATGTCACAGTGGCGGTGACCCGGTCCGTGACCCAGGGCGGTCAATAAAAGGGGATATTTGCAGGGGAATTAAAGTTCTTAAATACAGTTCGTGACGCCACCTGTGGTATGCGGCTAAAGGGAGCTGCCGCTGCGGAGCAGGTCCTCTGGAGCTGTTGTTAATGCAGCAGAGTTGGTTCACCTCTCCACAGGCAGAGCTTTGTTCCAGGGCAGTGTAGATGTTGTTGATATTGAGCTAGCGCTCGTGGTGCAGTGTAGTGCAGGGGGTGATGGCGCAGCAGTAATAATTCACAGAGACAGTGGGGATGCAGTCTTCCGGATTTACTCACAGTTCTCACTTTGCTCCTGGTTACAACTGCAGATCATAACTTCTCACGTCGTGCTGCGTTCACCGGGCAGGGGCTCAGCTAACCCTCAGGTACCTCCGGAGTACATAACGGGACCCCCTTCTGTGTGTTCCTTCTGGCCGTCTCCCTGCACCTCACACCCAGTGTCCCAATCCAGTGACCGCGGACCTTGTCGGGCGACGTCTTCTCTGTCCCCTGGGTCCTCTATGGCCACCTTTTCGGTGAGTTAGATGTGGCTTTTGGGCTGCAGCACCTGAAATGCTGCACCCTCCGGTTACCTAGTTGAATATTGCAATTCTCATTAGTTACGGGCCGGTCCCCTCTGCAACCCGATCCCTCCACCGCCTGGTAGATTCGGGCGTATGGGTGGCCTCCAGCACTGCCCGTACCCCTGGGATCCTTTCTTCACTCCTGGAGCCTTCTCTCTGCTCCCGTTCCTTCCTCCTCTCCTTCTCCTGGGCCTCCTTACTCAGGCCCGTGCTTCCCTGAGCAGAGCTCCTGCAGAGCTCCTGCTCCCAACTCTTCCTCTGACTCTCTCTCACTTCTCCTCTGACTGGAAACCTTCTAGATGGTTCCATCCCATTTTATATCACTTCTTACTGAGCTCCCCTGAACTTCTTCCTCCACCCACACCCACTACATGGTTCCCCCTCTCTTGGTTCCCCCCACTCCAGCCAGGGACAGGGCTCAGCAGAGGAGCAGTGCATCTTGCCCCTCCTACTGGTCTGGAGTAGTGTAGTGTTGGATGCAGGTGTTAGGGTCCTGGGCAGTACTCCTTCCTTACCTGAGAGTGAGATACCACACCTCTGGGTGAGATGCAGTACCTCTGTGGCGACTGAGCCCGCAGGGGCGCCACATAAGCACTTGAAATAGATCACTCTGTTTGTAATGACTCTATATAACATATGAGTTTCACTTCTTGTATTGAACTGAAATAAATTAACTTTTTGATGATATTCTAATTTTGTGAGAAGCACCCATGTGTGCATATATATATATATATATATATATATATATATATATATATATATATATATATACTACCATTCAAAAGTTTGGGGTCATTTAGAAATGTCATTATTTTTGAAAGAAAAGCACATTTTTTTTCAATGAAGCTAACATTAAATGAATCAGAAATACACTCTATACATTGTTATTGTGGTAAATGACTATTCTAGCTGCAAACATCTTGTTTTTATTGCAATATCTACATAGGTGTATAGAGGCCCATTTCCAGCAACCACCACTCCAGTGTTTGAATGGTACATTGTGTTTGCTAACTGTGTAAGAAGGCTAATGGATGTTTAGAAAACCCTAGAAAACCCTTGCACAAGTATGTTAGCCCAGCTGAAAACAGTTTGGCTGATTTGAGAAGCTATAAAATTGACATTCCTTTGAGCTAGTTGAGAATCTGGAGCATTACATTTGTTTGTTCTATGAAACTCTCAAAATGTCCAAAAAAAGAGAACTTTCATGTGAAACTTGACAGTCTATTCTTGTTCTTAGAAATGAAGGCTATTCCATGTGAGAAATTGCCAAGAAACTAAAGATTTCCTACAACGGTGTGTACTACTCCCTTCAGAGGAGAGCACAAACAGGCTCTAACCAGAGTAGAAAGAGAAGTGGGAGGCCCCGCTGCACAATTGAGCAACAAGACAAGTACATTAGAGTCTCTAGTTTGAGAAATCGACGCCTCACAGCTCCTCAACTGGCAGCTTCATTAAATAGTACACGCAAAACGCCAGTGTCAATGTCTACAGTGAAGAGGCGACTCCGGGATGCTGGCCTTCAGGGCAAAGTGGCAAAGAAAAAGCCATATCTGAGACTGGCTAATAAAAGGAAAAGATTAATATGGGCAAAAGAACACAGACATTGGACAGAGGAAGAATGGAAAAAAGTTTTATGGACGGACGAATTAAAGTTTGAGGTATTTGGATCACACAGAAGAACATTTGTGAGATGCAGAACAACTGAAAAGATGCTGGAAGAGTGTCTGACGCCATCTGTCAAACATGGAGGAGGTAATGTGATAGTCTGGGGTTGCTTTGGTGCTGGTAAAGTGGGAGATTTGTACAAGGTAAATGGGATTTTGAATAAGGAAGGCTATCACTCCATTTTGCAACGCCATGCCATACCCTGTGGACAGCGCTTGATTGGAGCCAATTTCATCCTACAACAGGACAATAACCCAAAGCACACCTCCAAATTATGCATGAACTATTTAGGGAAAAAGCAGGCAGCTGGTATCCTATCTGTAATGAAGTGGCCAGCGCAGTCACCAGATCTCAACCCCACTGGGCTGTTGTGTGAGCAGCTTGACCGTATGGTACGCAAAAAGTGCCAATCAAGCCAATCCAACTTGTGGGAGGGGCTTCAGGAAGCATGGGGAGAAATTTCTCAAGATTACCTCAGCAAATTAACAGCTAGAATACCAAAGGTCTGCAATGCTGGAATTGCTGCAAAGGGAGCACTCTGTGACGAAAGCAAAGTTTGAAGGAGAAAATTATTCTTTCTAATAAAAATCATTATTTCTAACCTTGTCAATGTCTGGACTATATTTTCTAATCATTTTGCAACTCATTTGATAAATAAAAGTATGAGTTTTCATGGAAAATACAAAATTGTCTTGGTGACCCCAAACTTTTGAACGGTAGTATATATATATATATATATATATATATATATATATATATATATATATATATGTACAGAAATTATGGAAGCAGCACTCCAATTCAGTGAAAAAAGTTGATTTTAATGGCCCATATGGCGACGTTTCGGTCCACAGTGGAGACCTTTCTCAAGCAAGTAACAAAGTGCATATGCATAGTATATAAGGCAAACCAATTACAAAAGTAATTTAGCAGCAATTATTCAAAAATAGTGTGTTATGACATACATACTATATATCATCCCATAGGATAATTAATACAGTGTAGAGCAAAAGTGACCATGTGCAAAAAGATACAATATGCATAAAAATTACAATAGCAAACTTCATATTAATACATAATCGTCATTCAATAACAGCTGTATATAATTAGTTGACATAATGACTCACCCCATATTTCATTACATTTGCAACAAACATCGGCGTCTACGTAGTACTAGTGCGCATGTCCAGAGTGAATATACTTCTGCAATTGTGCTATAGCACTAAGTCACAAAGATAAGGGCATCGCGCATGCGCAGTGTCCACCAAGGCCTTATACGCCATGTTGGATCCGGGACACAGTACAATGCGCATGCATCATATGACATCAGTGCGCGCTTGCGCATAGTACGAGGAAATGTGGCCCATTCAGCGCTCTTATTGTATGCACATATAGTGCTATCTATTTTAGTGCAGACCACAATACATCCATCATGGCAATATCGGAAGACTGGTATACATCCGTCGCCATATGGGCCATTCAAATCAACTTTTTTCACTGAATTGGAGTGCTGCTTCCATAATTTCTGGATTTCTGGATGTTTTGTGGACTGGTATGTGCCTGGGGAGCTTTGCACCAAAACTTTTTGCTGGTGCTGTTCATTACTTTCTTTTTATATATATATATATATAGATCTGAGTGAATGAAATCTTCTCATTGAATACTTTGTTCTGTACAAAGCTGAATCTGCTGACAACAAATTCACACAAAAATCATCAATGGAAATCAAATTTATTAACCAATGGAGGCCTGGATTTGGAGTCACCCACAAAATTAAAGTGGGAAAACATACTACAGGCTGATCCAACTTTAATGTAATGTCCTTAAAACAAGTCAAAATGAGGCTCAGTATTGTGTGTGGCCTCCACGTGCCTGTATGACCTCCCTACAACACCTGGGTATGCTCCTGATGAGGTTGCGGAGGGTCTCCTGTGGGATCTCCTCCAAGACTTGGACTAAAGCATCCGCCAACTCCTGGACAGTCTGTGGTGCAACGTTACGTTGGTAGATGTAGCGAGACATGATGTTCCAGATGTGCTCAATCAGATTCAGGTCTGTGGAACGGACGGGCCAGTCCATAGCTTCAATGCCTTCATCTTGCAGGAACTGCTGACACACTCCAGCCACATGAGGTCAGGCATTGTCCTGCATTAGGAGGAACCCAGGGCCAACCACACCAGCATATGGTCTCACAAGGGGTCTGAGGATCTCATCTCAGTACCTAATGGTAGTCAGGCCACCTCTGACGAGCACATGGAGGGCTGTGTGGCCCTCCAAAGAAATGCCACCCCACACTATTACAGACCCACTGCCAAACCGGTCATGCTGAAGGATGCTGCATGCAGCAGATCGCTCTCCACAGTGTCTCCGGACTCTGTCACGTCTGTCACATGTGCTCATTGTGAACCTGCTTTCATCTGTGAAGAGCACAGGGTGCCAGTGGCAACTTAGCCAATCCTGGTGTTCTGTGGCAAATGCCAAGCATCCTGCACGGTGTTGGGCTGTGAGCACAACCCCCATCTGTGGACGTCGGGCCCTCATACCACCCTCATGGAGTCGGTTTCTAACCGTTTGTGCAGACACATGTGTGGCGCCCCTGAGGGTTCGGTCGCCACAGAGGTATTGCATCTCACCCAGAGGTGTGGTATCTCTCTCTCAGGTAAGGAAGGAGTATGGCTCAGGACCCTAACACTGTATTCACTACACCACATTTCCGGGGGACAGGGCGCCAATGCTCCTAAGGGAGAGCACAACTGTCCCTGATCCCTGGCTGGAGTGGGGGGAACCACCTAGTTAGGGGGAACTATGTAGTGGATGGGTGGAGGAAGTAGTTAAGGGGAGCACATAGTGAGAGATATAAAAGAGTAGCCATCTTAGGACAGTACGCAGTTCAGTTCTGTCCAGTCAGTCAGACTGAGGTGCAGACAGGAGCAGGGGCTCTGTAGGAGCTCTGCTCCACGGGCGGGCCTATCCAGGAGGCCTGAGCCTGGGAGAGAGAGAAGGGGCAGGAAGGCTCCAGAAATCTAGAAGGCACCCTAGGGGTACGGGCCATGCAGAAGGCCACCCGTACGCCCGCTGCTACCAGGAGGTAGAGGGGTCGAGGCCAGAATAGGGAACCGGATCCCTCAACTAGTGGAGAAACATTGAAGGCTCAGCTAGGAACCGGTGGTTACAGTGTCTAACGTGCTGTAACCATAATCCACACCAGTGGCCCTAAGAAGGTGTCCACATAGGACCTGGGGATGGAACATACGTCGCCCGCTAAGGCCCGAGGGTACCGGATAGAAGTGGCGCTGGGTGTGAGGTGCAGGAAGAGGCCAGAGGAAGGTACATTGAACGGGGTCCTGAGAAGTGCTCTGGAGTTATCTGAGGGTGGACTGAGCCCCTCACTGAGTACGCACAGCACGACGTGGGAAGTTGCCTGGACGTCTGTAACTTGGAAGCAGATAACTGTGAGTAAAGACCCTGGGACTGCACTGCAAAGACTCTGTGTTGTCATTACTGATACCTCGCACTACAACAATCATCATCCTTTCCCGCTGCCCTGAAGCTACACTCTTCCTGTGGGGAGTCACATCACCTCGCTGCACGTAACACCTGCTTCAGTGGACTGCTCCGCAGCGGCGGTTATCACTGACCGCAATCCACAGGTGGCATAGTCAGACATTAACCTAAATACAGACAATACGCCCTTGGTTTGACCGCCCTGGGTCACGGACCAGGTCACCGCCACGGTGACTACAACCCCCAACATCTACAACAGGCCGGTTCTGGGTATCCCCACGGCCCAGGGGGCACGTCACATGCACATTTGTGGCCTGCTCGAGGTCATTTTGCAGGGCTCTGGCAGTGCTCCTCCTGTTCCTCCTTGCACAAAGGCGGAGGTAGCGGTCCTGCTGCTGGGTTATTGCCCTCCTACGGCCCCCTCCACATCTCCTGGTGTACTGGCCTGTCTCCAGGTAGTGCCTCCAGCCTCTGGACACTACGCTGACAGACACAGCAAACCTTCTTGCCACAGCTCGCATTGATGTGCCATCCTGGATGAGCTGCACTACCTAAGCAACTTCTGTCGGTTGTAGAGTCCGTCTCATGCTACCACGAGTGTGAAAGCACAACCAACATTCAAAAGTGACCAAAACATCAGCCAGTAAGCATTGGTACTGAGATGTGGTCTGTGGTCCCCACCTGCAGAACCACTCCTTTATTGAGGTTGTCTTAATAATTGCCAATACTTTCCATCTATTGTCTATTCCATTTGCACAACAGCATGTGAAATTGATTGTCAATCAGTGTTGCTTCCTAAGTGGACAGTATGATTTCACAGAAGTTTGATGTACTTGGAGTCATGTTCTGTTGTTTAAGTGTTCCCTTTATTTTTTTGAGCAGTGTACATATATATGTGTAAAATATATATATATATATATAAAAAATATAAAGAGGCAGCACTCCAAGAAATTTAAAAAAAAAAAAAAAAAATGGACTTTAATGAGCCCAAAGGCGACGTTTCGGTTCACAGAACCTTTCTCAAACCTTGAAGAAAGGTTCTGTGAACCGAAACGTCGCCTTTGGGCTCATTAAAGTCCATTTTTTTTTTATTTTTTTTTTTACATTTCTTGGAGTGCTGCCTCTTTATATTTTTTCTATTGACATGCAGCAGTTTGGACAGACTGTTTGGAGGCTTGGCACCGACTAGTGAGTAGTGTTGAGCCACCCCCGTAGTGTTCGAGTTCGGTTCGGTTCGTCGAACACCGTGTGTTCGCCGAACTGTTCGTCGAACACCTTCGAACACCGTTAAAACCAATGGCAGGCAAACAAAAACACATAGAAACACATAGAAAACACCTTCAAAGGTGTCCAAAAGCTGACAAACTGCTCAGAAGACATAACTAACACATGGAAAAGTGACAAGTACATATAGTCATGCGAAAATAAAAGAGGTGGAGGAGTAAAAGGAGGGGGAGACACAGATATAGGCATGTCATGCCCTTCTAAAATCCAAAAAGTGAGAAGCCGACACGGCCAGTCCGCTCCTGCCCGTGCCACCTCCGTGTCGCCGGGTTTGTGCCAGAACCGCGGTGAATCCTGACGGCCAGCCCCCCTCTCCCAATACTGGTGCCTGTCCGCTGGTGGGTCGAGCGAGCCCCCCTGTGGTGGAGGCAGCTCTAAGCTTTTAATTTAAATTGTCTCTCTAATTTGAATGAATACACTTTAAATCCATTTACAAGGATCTATTGGAGGGCAAGTCTCATGCCAGCAGCCGCGGTAATTCCAGCTCCAGTAGCGTCCACTAAAGCTGCTGCAGTTAAAAAGCTTTTATAAGGATCGAGCTCGGCTGTCCACCGCAAGGCATCCTACTGCCAGTCCCAGCCCCTATGCCTTGGGGTGCCTCCTGATGCTCTTCACTAAGTATCCCATGGTCCCGAAGCATTTCCTTTGAAAAAATTAAGTGTCTAAACTACAGGTGGTGCAGCTTGCTTAACAGCCGGGATAATCCGCTCACTAGCAGACACTGCTACTAGGCACAAAGTATTTCCTGGGCTAGATGCAGTTAAAAATTTGTAATTAGATACTCTCGTTGGATGCTGAGAAAGCATTCCATAGAGTCTCCTGGCACGCCATATATGATTCTCTTAAAAAGCTTGGGGTAGGGGTCTAGGGGACCCTTTTATAGCCAAAATCACGGCCCTGTATCGCAATACGTCACCTAGGCTGAAGATAAATGGAACTGTAGCACCCTGAGGGCTCGGTTGCTACAGACGTATTGCACCTCACCCAGAGGTGTGATATCTCACTCTGCATGCATTACACCACATTGCCGTGGGGCAGGGCGACCAATATGCCCCTGAGATGGGCACGACAGTCCCTGTCCCTGGCTGGAGTGGGGGGAGGGAACACTGAGGAAGGGGAACCCTGTAGTGCAGGAGCAGGGAGGAAGCAGTTCCTGGGTGCATTGAGAAGGGAGTATAAAAGGTGGGCACCATCTTAGTTCAGTGCAGAGAAGTCTGAGCAGAAGTGGCAGGGAGCAGGGGCTCTGCATGAGCTCTGCTCCGGAGGCGGGCCTAGTAACAGAGGCCCAGGCCTGGAAGAGGGAGAAGGAAGGAAGAGGAGCGGAGAAGGCTCCAGGAACGAGGAATGAAGGGATCCCAGGGGTGCGGACGGGCGAGTCGCCACCGCACGCCCGAATCCACCTGCGTGGAGGGGTCAGGCCAAAGGGGGAGACCGGTCCCCGAACTAGTGGAGGCAGGAAACGACCCTCAGCTAGAAACCGGAGGCTCTGACATTTTATGTGGCGCAGCCCCTCGCTACACCCGCTAGGAAGGCATCACATAGGGTCAGGGAAACTGGCGCCAAGTTTACCAAGAGGAGGCCCGAGGCAGCCGGACAGAAGTGTTGGTAAGAAAGGCCAGACAAAGGACACACAAAGGGGGTCCTGTGAAGTGCTCCAAAGTTATCTGGGAGTTGTCTGAGCCCCTCACCTGGTGAGCACAGTACGACGTGGGCAGCCGTTACCTGCAGACGTGGTCTGGATAATAAGAACTGTGAGTAAAGGCCCTGAACTGCATCACTGACTCCGTGTCGTTATTGCTGCTGCCCTGCACCATCACCCCCATCCTCCGCATACACTGCCCTGAGGCTATACTCCTCCCATGGGGAGTTATGCTATGCTCTGCTGCACCCACAACACCAGCCTCAGTGGTCTGCCCTGTAGCGGCGGTTCACTCTGACCGCAATCCACGGGTGGCGTAGTCGGACATTTAAACATGAAAACCACATAAATAGTTCCGCCACTGGTTTGACCGCCCTGAGCCACGGAACCGGGTCGCCGCCACGAAGACTACAACCACCAGCATCCACCAAAAAGGGTCCGGCTCCGGGTGTCCCAAGGCCCAGGGGGTGCGTCAGAACATTTTCATCACCTTTCACAATCACCAATGGGACAAGGCAGTGATGTCCTCTGTCCCCTCTCTTATACATCCTAGTGACGGAGCACCTGCTCTCATCAATTCGCCATAACCCCAATATTAGGTGGATTGAGGTGGGAGGCACCGAGTACAAGTGCTCTCTATTTGCTGATGATGTCCTAGTATATATCACTCAATCACATATATCCATCCATGCTGTTATGGCTGAAATAGATCACTTTGTTACATGGTAAAATTTTAAAATCAATGCAGCGAAGTCTGAGGCCCTCGATGTCTCCCTCCCCAAATCCATATAGGATTCCATCCAGTCCAACTTTCCCTTTGCCTGGCCCTCACAGGGTATCAAATACTTAGGAATTCCTATTCATAGAGACCTCTCCCGTCTATGTTATCTTAATTTTGGGCCCTTTATTGAACAACTCCATACAGACCACGGTTGGCAAGTTAGAACTGTAAGATTCACTACGTGAACCACTGGTGTTTTGTGGAAAAGCACATGTACACTGCGTTCCAAATTATCATACAAAAAGTGTTTAGGAGTGATAAGGGAAGAATTTGTTTGTTTGTCAGTTAAACTCATTGATGGTGATGTGTGTCAGGGCTCTTTATATCACTGTAAGCAATTGCAGACACCTGTGCTAATTAGTTTGGCAGGTGTGTCCAATGAAAGGCAAGACTACTTAAGAAGGCTCTCTCACATTATTAAGCAGCCTACATTTTCTGCCAAAATGGGAAAGAAAAAGGATGTGTCGGCTGCTGAGAAGCAACAAATTGTGGAGTGTTTAGGTCAAGGCATGACTACAATCAACATTGTGCGATGATCAGGATGAAGTGTCTTGGCAATCAAGAAGTATGTAGCTGATTCACAGTACACACGTATGCGTGCTGATAAGGGCAAATTGAGGACTCTTTCCTACAGGCAATTACGTCAGGTTGAAAGAGCAGCGGCAAAAAAGCCTTGTCATAGCAGCAGACAAGTTTTTGAAGCTGCTTGTGCCTCCAACGTCCCCCGAACAACAAGATGCAGGGTCCTTCAGAGGTTTGCAGCTGTGCATGCGCCATCCTGTCGACCTCCTCTATCCACTTCACACAAGCAGAAACGGCTCCAGTGGGCCAAACATTACATGAAGACTGATTTCAAAACTGTTTTGTTCACCGATGAGTGCCGTGCAGCGCTCGATGGTCCAGATGGATGGAGTGGAGGATGGCTGGTTGATGGACACCCCACGCAAACACGGCTACAGCGCCAACAAGGAGGAGGTGGAGTAATGTTTTGGGCTGGAATCATGGGGAGAGAGATTGTCGGCCCCTTTAGGATCCCTGAAGGCGCTAAAGATGAACTCCATAATGTATGTGGATTTTCTCAAACAGCACTTCCTGCCATGGTTCAAGAAGAAGAACCGTGTATTTCACAGCAAGATCATTTTTCTGCATGATAATGCACCATCTCATGCTGCACATAAAACATCTGCATCTCTGGCTGATATGGGCATAAAAGGGGACAAACTTATGGTGTGACCCCCATGCTCCCCTGACCTCTACCCCATTCAGAACCTTTGGAGCATCATTAAAAGGAGTGTCTATGATGGCGGGAGGCAGTTCACATCTAAGCAACAGCTCTGGGAGGGTATTCTGTCCTCATGCAAAACAATTGAAGCAGAAACCATCCAAAACCTGACAAATTCAATGGACGAGAGAGTTCAGAAGCTCCTTTCGAACAAGTGGTCCTATGTGAAAATGTAACATCACCTAGAATAAAGTTTTGAGTTGAAAACTGTTTGATTTCAGTTTCTAACAACCTGCTAATGCTTATAATTTCAAAAATGACCATTTTTTTGGTCTTTATTAAAATGAAAAGGTTGATCGAAAAGTTTGGGGGATCTAAGAGTGTGGCAACCCAGTAGTCATGATTACTTCGAATTCTGACAATATGAGGGTCATGCTGCAGGTAGTGCAGCAAGAAGGCACTTATGTGCCTTGCGCATCTCGGAGCCCCAAAATTATTTTCCGGGCTAGATGCAGCTAAAAATTATTTTTAATTTTAAATCTGGTGAAGCTTTAGTATAGATGGCCTAATAGGATCAGTGCTGCACACTGCTACAAAGCCCAAATTATTTTCCAGTCAAGATACAGATAAACATGATTAGTAATTTGAAAGCTTAAAACGGTTGGTAGGGTGATTTTAACCAATCATCAAGCTTTTACTCTCCCCAGGATGACACAGGGGTAGAAAAGTCGTTTCGGATCCATGATTTGTTCATCTTTATGAACGTGAGTCTGTCTACATTATCAGTGGAGAGCCGCGTGCGCTTATCTGTCAGCACACCACCAGCAGCGCTGAACACACGTTCAGACAGAACGCTGGCTGCGGGGCATGACAAGATCTCCAAGGCGTAAGTGGCTAGCTCCGGCCATTTATCCAGATTGGAAGCCCAAAAAGAGCAAGGGTCCAGTGACACAGTCGTGGCTTCAATGTTTACTTGGAGATACTCCTGTACCATCGTCTCTAGGCGTTGACTATGTGTCAGACTTCTTCTCTCCTGTGGCCTTGCAAAGGATGGGCTAAAAACGTGGTGAAATGATTCCGCAAAATTGATGTTACCAGCAGATACTGTGGTTCTGTTACGGTTTGAGTGCTGAACACTTGACGGTCCCACGGTTGGCAAGTTGGAACTGTGAGATTCACTACGTGCACCACTGGTATTTTGTGGAAAAGCACATGTAAGATTCTGCAACAGTCTCTGCTGATACTCCTGCATGCGTGCATCCCTTTCTATGGCAGGAATAATTTCTGCAAATTTACTTTTGCACCGGGGATCTAACAGTGTGGCAACCCAGTAGTCAGGATTATTTCTAATTCTCACAATTCGAGGGTCATGTTGCAGGTAGTGCAGCAAGAAGGCACTCATGTGTGTTGCGCATCCAGGAGCACCAAGTCCCTGTTGTGTTGGAGACGAGGTAACAATCATGCTTCCTTCCTCTGTCCTCTCCCCCCAACCTCGCACAACAGAAATGTGATCAAGGTCTCCCTCATCTGATGAGTCTTACATCAGTTCGTCCTCCACTTCTTCCTGGGCTCCTGCACCTTCCTCACTAGTTTGGCTGCTACCATGCGCCCTGGTAAAATCATCTCCCCCACCCTCACATGCCTGCCGCCTTGGTGCTGCCGACCGTCTGGACCTTGCAGATGTTAGCCCTTCCGCATACAACTCCTCCTCCTCTACTTCCTCCACCTCCTCTTGTGCCACCACCTGACTCCGAATTCTGTTTAACATGTGCTCCAGCATGTAAATCACCGGAATAGTCATGCTGATAATGGCATCGTCAGCACTAAACATCTTCGTCGCCATTTCAAAACTGTGCAGAAGGGTGCATAGGTCCCTGATCTGAGACCACTCCTCCAGCGTGATTTGCCCCACCTCTGAATCTCGTTGGCCCAGGCTATACGTCAGAACGTATTGCACCAGGGCTTGTCGGTACTGCCACAGTCGCTGCAACATGTGCAGAGTTGAATTCCACCGGGTAGGCACATCGCATTTTAGCCGGTGAAGTGGCAGGCCCAACGACTTCTGTAGAGATGTAAGTCGCTGAGCTGCGGGATGCGAACGGCGGAAGTGAGCACACAGCGACCGTGCCCTCTGCAGAAGGCCATCTAGTCTGGGATAGTGGGCTAAAAATTGCTGGACAACCAGGTTCAACACGTGAGCCATACAAGGCACGTGTGTGACATTGCCCCGGCGAAGGGCCGCACCCAGGTTTGCAGCATTGTCGCACACGGCCTTCCCTGGTTTCAGGTCCAGTGGAGACAACCATTCATGAAATTGGTTCTCCAGAGCTGACCACAACTCCTCAGCTGTGTGACTCACATTTCCCAGACATTTCAATGTAAAAACCGCCTGATGATGTTGAGCCCTACTGCCAGCATAGTAAGGAGGTGTGCAGGATCCCTTCTGCGCAGTTAGAAAGCTTGTGGCATGACCAGACAGGCTTTGGGTGCAGGTGGAAGACCGAGAGGAGGTTGAGGAGGCAGAAGCAGTGGAGGAACTTTGACATAAAGAGGATTGACGCACAACTCGTGGGGACGGCAAGACTTGGACAGCAGCCCCTTGTCCTGCTGTCACCATAGTTACCCAGTGCCCAGTCAGCGACATGTAACGCCCCTGTCCATGCCTACTCGTCCAAGTGTCTGTGGTGAAATGCACCCTGTCACACACAGAGTTTCTCAAAGAAGCGGTGATGTTGTGTGCGACATGCTGGTGGAGCGCAGGCACACCTTTCTTTGAGAAGTAGTGCCGACTGGGCATCTGGTACTGGGGCACTGCGACGGACATAAGGTCTCGAAAATCCTCTGTGTCCACCAGGCGGAAAGGCAGCATTTCTGTAGCCAAGAGCTTGCAGATGGTGAAATTCAACCTCTTAGCTTTCTCATGGCTAGGAGGAAATGGTCTTTTACTTGTCCACATCTGAGGGACCGAGGGCTGGCTATTGTGCTTAGACGGGGTTGATAAGGGTGTCCCCGGCAAACTGCCGGTCTGTGAGGAAGATGCAGGCGGACATGTTAGGTTGCATTGATCCAAATGTGGTGCTATCGATGTCGGACAGCGCTCAACACCAGCTGGTGTTACCACCTCCAAAGAAAATGATGACCTGCCAATCACGCTGGCTGTTGCGGGTAAAGAGGTGGCAGGTCTGCGCCCCAAAACAGGTGTGACTGCTGTCCCCCCAGTCACAGAGGATGAAGAGGCCGCGGATGCACAAGATATGGCAGACGGTGATTGGCCCGGCCGGCTAGGCCGCATTGTAGCACACTGAGCTTCCCACTGCAACTTATGCTTCATGTCCATGTGCCGGTTCATGCATGAAGTACTCAAACTATGTATTTTTTGGCCTCTACTTAGCTTTTGCTTACAAATGTTACAGATAACACGAGTTGGGTCATCTTTATCGATCTGAAAAAATGCCCAGGCTATGCAAGGCTTAGCACCCATGCGACCTGAAGAGCCACCACGACTTGTGGTGAGAGGCAGAGTTGTGTTTGAGGATGCAGTTGTTGACGTGCTTCCAGTACTACGTCTCTGTCCAGGAAGGCGCAACCTGACCTCGTCGTCACTAGCATCTTCCTCCACCTCCTCTGCTGACCTCATCTCTTGGCTGACTGTGGGTTGACAGTAAGTGGGATCTCCGACCTCATCATCATCACCCTGTGCGTTATCACACCCGTCGTCCTCAGAGCCAACCTGTTCCTGCCCTGACAAAAAACTAAAGTTGTCGCTCCAATCAGGTATTTGAGTCTTATCATCGTCTTCCTCATTGTCTCCACCAACAGGAGTTACAGTTTGGGAATGAGGGTCTACATTATGGTCAGAACCTTCTGCGTCTGGTCCTGGATCCGACTCATAAAGATTCTGGGCATCAGTGCAGATCATTTCCTCGTCTGGATTCACAGAAGCGCTGGAGTCGACCTCTGATTCCCAGGCTATAGTATGAGTAAACAGCTCTGCAGACTCAACCATCTGTTCTACCTCATACTCAGACGGGCAGCTGGAGATTTGGGAGCTGTGAGGAAGCAAGTGCGATTTGGGTGACACCTTTGAGGACTGGAGTATTTGTGATGTTGAAGTTGATGTGGAGGAGAGCCCACTTAAAGGAGCACTTGATATCCGTTGAAGCACCTGCTGTTTTTGTGCCTCATCTGGAATTTGTAGCGATTGGCGTGGCCGTAAGAAAGGGATCTTATCACATTGTCCGCTAAAAGAAGTAGACATTTTAGTTTGGCTGGAAGATGGTCTTTCTTCTGCAGATGTTACTGTTGCTTTAACACCTACCCCTCGGACACAACCTTTTTTCCCCTTCCCAACATGCCTATTCCCCTTTCCACCAGCAGCAGGCCTTTTTCCACTCATTTTGGTGGTTAACTAATTCACAACTCTGGAGTTGTTTGCACAAAAAAACAATGGATGGTAACCGAGCAGAGCTGAGTGGCCAAACTGTGGTATTAGGCCAAAACTATTGGCTGGGTTAGATGCAGAAAAAAATTATTTTGAATTTGCAACCTGATGGAGGTCAGTATAGATGGACTAATACAAATAGTCCCACACACAGCTAGAAGCCCAAATATTTTTTCAGAGGTACTGTAGATGCAGATAAAAATTAGTTTTAATTTGCAACCTGATGGAGGTCAGTATAGATGGACTAATAGAGAAAGTCCGACACACTACTAGAAGGCCAAATATTTTTTCAGAGGTAGATGCAGAAAAAAATATATTCAGTTTGCAACCTGATGGAGGTCAGTATAGATGGACTAATACAAATAGTCCCACACACAGCTAGAAGCCCAAATATTTTTTCAGAGGTACTGTAGATGCAGATAAAAATTATTTTTAATTTGCAACCTGATGGAGGTCAGTATAGATGGACTAATAGACCAAGTCCCACACACTGCTAGAAGCCCAAATATTTTTTCAGAGCTAGATGCAGAAAAAAAATATTTTTAATTTGCAACCTGATGGAGGTCAGTATAGATGGACTAATAGACCAAGTCCCACACACCGCTAGAAGCCCAACTATTTTTTCAGAGCTAGATGCAGAAAAAAATTATATTCAATTTGCAACCTGCTGGAGGTCAGTATAGAAGGACTAATAGAACAAGTCCCACACACTGCTAGAAGCCCAAATATTTTTTCAGAGCTAAATGAAGAAAAAAATTATTTTTAATTTGCAACCTGATGGAGGTCAGTATAGATGGACTAATAGACCAAGTCCCACACACTGCTAGAAGCCCAAATATTTTTTCAGAGCTAGATGCAGAAAAAAATTATTTTTAATTTGCAACCTGATGGAGGTCAGTATAGATGGACTAATAGACCAAGTCCCACACACTGCTAGAGTCCCAAATATTTTTTCAGAGCTAGATGCAGAAAAAAATTATTTTTAATTTGCAACCTGATGGAGGTCAGTATAGATGGACTAATAGACCAAGTCCCACACACCGCTAGAAGCCCAAATATTTTTTCAGAGCTAGATGCAGAAAAAAATTATTTTTAATTTGCAACCTGATGGAGGTCAGTATAGATGGACTAATAGACCAAGTCCCACACACCGCTAGAAGCCCAAATATTTTTTCAGAGCTAGATGCAGAAAAAAATTATTTTTAATTTGCAACCTGATGGAGGTCAGTATAGATGGACTAATAGACCAAGTCCCACACACCGCTAGAAGCCCAAATATTTTTTCAGAGCTAGATGCAGAAAAAAATTATTTTTAATTTGCAACCTGATGGAGGTCAGTATAGGTGGACTAATAGACCAAGTCCCACACACTGCTAGAAGCCCAAATATTTTTTCAGAGCTAGATGCAGAAAAAAATTATTTTTAATTTGCAACCTGATGGAGGTCAGTATAGATGGACTAATAGACCAAGTCCCACACACTGCTAGAAGCCCAAATATTTTTTCAGAGCTAGATGCAGAAAAAAATTATTTTTAATTTGCAACCTGATGGAGGTCAGTATAGATGGACTAATAGACCAAGTCCCACACACCGCTAGAAGCCCAACTATTTTTTCAGAGCTAGATGCAGAAAAAAATTATATTCAATTTGCAACCTGCTGGAGGTCAGTATAGAAGGACTAATAGAACAAGTCCCACACACTGCTAGAAGCCCAAATATTTTTTCAGAGCTAAATGAAGAAAAAATTATTTTTAATTTGCAACCTGATGGAGGTCAGTATAGATGGACTAATAGACCAAGTCCCACACACTGCTAGAAGCCCAAATATTTTTTCAGAGCTAGATGCAGAAAAAAATTATTTTTAATTTGCAACCTGATGGAGGTCAGTATAGATGGACTAATAGACCAAGTCCCACACACTGCTAGAAGCCCAAATATTTTTTCAGAGCTAGATGCAGAAAAAAATTATTTTTAATTTGCAACCTGATGGAGGTCAGTATAGATGGACTAATAGACCAAGTCCCACACACTGCTAGAAGCCCAAATATTTTTTCAGAGCTAGATGCAGAAAAAAATTATTTTTAATTTGCAACCTGATGGAGGTCAGTATAGATGGACTAATAGACCAAGTCCCACACACCGCTAGAAGCCCAACTATTTTTTCAGAGCTAGATGCAGAAAAAAATTATATTCAATTTGCAACCTGCTGGAGGTCAGTATAGAAGGACTAATAGAACAAGTCCCACACACTGCTAGAAGCCCAAATATTTTTTCAGAGCTAAATGAAGAAAAAAATTATTTTTAATTTGCAACCTGATGGAGGTCAGTATAGATGGACTAATAGACCAAGTCCCACACACTGCTAGAAGCCCAAATATTTTTTCAGAGCTAGATGCAGAAAAAAATTATATTCAGTTTGCAACCTGATGGAGGTCAGTATAGATGGACTAATAGAATGATGCTATGCCCAAAAGATTTTACTTCACTAGGTGCAGTAAAAAAATTGGTATTCTATACACAGGTGTTATATCTTGCAACACAGATAGGCTACTCCACTGACTAACACACTCTGCAATAGGCCAAAAAGGATTAGCTTTGCTAGATTCAGCCAAATGCTGTGAAAAAAACTTGCACAGCACTGGCACAGACCTGCCTGGCAAAAACTGATAGGAACTCATGTAACCTAGTCCTGAAAAGGACTCCAATTACAATTAGTCTTTACTCCCACAACCTATCTATTTAAGAGCACAGACCTGCCTGATAAAAGTCGTAGGAAATGCTGTAACCTAGTCCTTAAAAGGACTGCAATCACAACTATTCCCTACTCCCAAGCTATCTGTATATTTGTGCGAAAATTGGCTTGAAATTAACAAGGTATAGCGCACACAGCAACAGCGGTGCCGTCTAACACGCAGCTGCAGCAGTGAGAAAATGGTGGCGACGGGGAAAATGGCTTGGTCTTATAGGGCAAGGACATGTGACATACACTGCCAATGACACATGCCCTTGCTTGTGTGAAAAAAAGCACTTCGCTCCGTGTGTGCGCTGCTGATAGGCTGACAGATTGCACCTCCCCACTGCAAATGCGGGAAAGAGAAAAAAAAATGGAGATCTTCATTGTTCCTGCAGAGATCCATCCCCTGCCCCTCCCCCCACGCCGCTATACACTCAAACTGCGTATTAACATTAATTTTCATCATTACTGAGAAAAAAATCCAGTTATGATTTTGGTGCACGAACAGTTATCGAACATAACCCCGAACAGCCGAATTTTTCTCAAATTGTTCGAACACCGCCCAAAACAGCTCGAATTTGAGATTGGCGAACAGTTCGAGTAGAACAACGCTCATCTCTACTAGTGAGTAATATGAAATGGTGCTGTCTTTCATATATATATAATTTATATATATATATATATATATATATATATATATAAAATTTCTGCTCTGCAACCTGTGTAGGTGTAGTGTGTATATACCTTACTGTATTTCATCTATATTATAGATGTATTAATATATCTCCCCATCCATTCGTCCATCCATCCAGCTATCCATTAGTCAGTGAGGGGGAGTAAAGGATAATCTCTATTGCCAGGGCTGCTTTTCTGGTGCTTTGTGTGCTACTTTTACTTCTTGTAGCAATGTCCTGTACAGAAGAACATGCTGATGCTATATGTGACTCTAGGAGAAGAGTTACAGGTCTGTGCTCACTGATGGCTTGCAGTTCAGCACAAGGAATTATGGGAAATGTAGTTAGAAAGAAGCAGAGGAATCTGAAAAGGAAGTGATGGCTGTGACAGCAAGCCTGATGCCAGGGGACAGGAAGTGAAGATGAAAGGTATATAACAACATTAAAATTGGCAAAAAAGGTTTGTGGGGATATTTATGACATTATCCTTAAGCATTTATGGCAAAAAACAGTAACCAAGTCAGGGAAGTGGACAACCTCTTTAATAAGTAAGGCTGTGTGCCCACGATGCGTTTTTAAGCGTTTCCGCAGAGGCAAAAACGCTGCAGAAACGCTTAAAAAACGCTTGGTAGAAGGCCTGCCATATTCCCTAATGATAATCCGCATGTGCTGTGCACATGCTGCGGAAATTTCCGCTGCGGATTATCATTGCGGAAAAAAATGCAGCACTACCAATTAATTTGCGGAAGTGCTGCGTTTTCGTCGCCATTGACTTGCATTGGAACGCATGGATTACGCATCACTGCATATGTAGATGCGGAATCCATGCATTCCAATGTGCGGATGGTACCTGGGTGTGGAGGACAGGAGACTCTCATCTGGACCCGGGTACCATAGAACCTGTAAAAAAAAGAATAAAATAAAAAATAAATGTTATATTTACCTTCTGACGGCCCCCGCTGCTCTCGTCCTCCCTTGCCGGCAGCTCGTGATGGACTGAAGGACCTGCGCTGACGTCATAGTCATGTGACGGCAGGTCCTTCAGTGTACCATGATCTGCCGGCAGCCAGGACGGAGCGAAGCAAGACTCCGGGGGCCATCACAAGGTAATTATAGATTTATTTTTTTATTTTTGACCATTCTTTGGGGTCACACTATATAAATCCATGCAGTTTGCATGGATTTATATAGTGTGACCAAGTTGTCAAGCTCTTTCCAAGTGATGCTAAAATCGCTTGGAAAGCGCTTGTCAACCCGCATGCGGAAATGCAAGTGAAGAACGCTTCACATCTGCAGGTCCCTGGCAGGAAAAACGCATGTACAATCCGCATGTACAATCCGCATGTACAATCCGCATGTACAATCCACATGTACAATCCGCATGCGTTTTTTTCTGCCAGGGAGATGCAGAAACGTTCAGGAAAAATCCGGAGCATTTCTGCATCGTGGGCACATAGCCTAAAGCTCAGAATGTTCACATACTGTTTGTTTACAGAGTCATTTAAGTATAATTTGTTTTTACTTAAAAAAAAAGACTTGGCTGACAGCTTTTAAACAAGAAATACATAATACATAAGTAATTTAATACGAAAAGTACACTAGATGAGTCTGACAAACTTTTATACAAAGCACTTGTTTATTTATACTGTGCCTATATCTATGACAAGTCCAGGACATTGCGTTTTTCACACATTGGGACAGCTCTATTTATTAAGACTTCAATTATATGTGAAACCTGATTTAGTTTACTTATATTATTCATGTCTAGTTTAGCTATAAATTTCTTTTAAATCTTTTTATTTGCTGGAAAGCTGAGAAAATGCAAAATGTCAGTTGTTTTTTGTCTGTTTAGGGTTCTACTTCTTGGTCACATTTAGACAAAAAGTTTGTCTTCATCCTAGAAATGAGTTGGAGCTAAGTATCAAGACTTAATAGATCGCCTTGAAACTTACTGAAGGCTGTCTACCAATTTTCAGACCTCCCATGTCTCCAGTTGAATTCAACCAAACTCACTATTCAGTTCAGTGGTGACTGGTGACCTAAATCCAGTTTGGAAGAGTCTCAAGAGGTGTAACACCCATTTCTGGTGCCTCCACATGATTCCCCTACTCCCTGCATACGGGGATGCAGGCATACTCCCCGTCCTGGCTGCGGCAGTGTCCTCATACTCCTCTGTCTCCTTGTCCTGTGCACGAGCAGAGCGGGTACCTGCAAAGATGCCCCCAGCCAATAGCGGGGAGGCATTTTGTATAAAAGGCATCCTCCTCAATAGGGAGGTGCCTAAGCAACCCTTATAGTTATTTAGAGGTAGTTGGTGTGTTCAACTGTATGTTGCCAGGTCCCCTGTCCTTAGTCAAATATAGTTATTTCCCTATCGTGTGCTGTCCCTCTAGTCCTGTGCAGTTTATACATTACCCTGAAGCCGCTTTTGTGGTGCCTGAACCCTGTAGCCATGTCAGCGGTACCTGAACCATTTCTCGAGACCTGTGTCTGAATGAGTACCCATCTCTGAAGTCTACATTGTCCTTACTGTCTGTCAGTCTCCAAATCCTTTCTGTCTGTGATTTCACTCCCATGTTCCCGTCCAGCGAACACAACCCTGGGATCGGCAGTTGCAGTACTGGAGGACAGCGTAGGAGTGGTATCTGGTGGTTATCTTCAGCTCAAGCCTGACTCCACCTTCAGGAGCTCCAGTGAACGCCATGTAGCCACTTAGATATGCCCCTCCTAGGAAATCCCGGCCCCGTGGCATAGTAAATCCACGAACCATGTGCACCATCGGCAGAAGGGCAAAATGAGCAATTGTAAGTACACAGTGCTATATAATATGATGCTTGCAATATATTAAGAGGATAAAAACTTTGATGGGAGTAGTGCTTCTTTAATGTGGATTGGAATCTTCTAACTGTGAATCTGATGATTGGGTATTTAGAATTTTAACATCCAGTGCTTTTATTAATAAGCAATTTAAATCATCAGAGGTGTCTGACACTGGCTTACTCCATTTTCCCCACTCCGATCACATGCACGTTCAGCCGAATGGGGCATATGATGGGGATATGAAGAGGGGGCAGTCAGTCGAACCAGCATAAGACTGGTATCTACCTAATGTGTATGGCCACCTTTATAGGTAATCTATCATTTAATGTATAAAGCAAAACAACAAAAGTGAAGGCAATTATTTCAGGAAATTTCAAACTATGATATAAGTAGAGCAGATAAGAAAAATCCACAACACTCAGAAACAAGCTACAAAGGCAAGCATGACAATGAACCACAATGTAACACTGGTGGATGAGGACCTACTGCGCCACGGGTCAGACTTACTCTGGAGGGGCGTGACTAGGTGCCTACCGGGTCTTCACTGGAGCCTCTGGTGGTGAGGATACCAGGTGCCACTCCAGTGCAGTCCCCCGGACTGCAGCAGCTGACCAGAATCAGAGGCACGGGTATGCGGTACAGGAGGGCAAAGACAAAAATGTGGTCAGACGGTCTGAAGTCAGGGCAGGCAGCACGGGTGCAGGATACCTAGCCAAGGCCAGGAGTGGAGAGGTCAGGCAGGACTGGTAGGCAAGCTAGGTCAGTAATGGGAGAAACGGAAACACACAAGCACAAACTGGAAGCTAGCAGTGCAAACTCACTAGGACACAGGATAGGTCTGGGAACCTAGTCCTGCAGGATTAAAATAGCAGGGTTAAAATACTGCAGAGAGTGGCCCCACCCCCTAAGGAGAAATAAAAACCTCCCTAAGATGCAACAGTGCTGCAAGAGGCAAAACTCAGTAAGCCACGTAATGACCATGATGAGTCGGGAGGTGCTGAGGAGGCATACAGGTTACCACCACGACACACAGTCACATATAGATTCCAGGGATAAGGATAACGGGGTTGTATATAAGGGGAGCAGACATCCACTGCAGACTAATGTCAATCGCTGTGTCTTTGTGTGCCATAGTTAGTCACTCACCAGCCATGGCTTCTTAATACACAGCCACAGTTTCTAGTTTTGGACTGGTCTATATAAGGTATCACAGTTTTCAGGGAGCTACAAGTCCCAATATGATATTGCAATGAGCCTTTCGATAATGGTTAAAAGAAAATGAAAACATAAAACCAAGAAGAGGTTTTTGCTGCTATTTAGATGTCAACAGGAACAGTTGGAAGTCAATGGAGCTGGATAGATGTTTCTAATTCTGTGCAAACCTGTTAAGTGATATAGCATTGTGCAGCCTTAAAGGGAACCTTTTAAGACAGCATGTATGAAAGATACACGATTGTTATGGAAGAAACCTGTCAATACTTTCAGCCTCTCTTGGAGAAGAATGGTGACAGATGAGTCTCATTTAATTCTATGGTCCCTAGCCAGAGCTTCTAACTATTTTTTCTATGAAACGCAGGAGCATTTGAAATAAAAGTATACTGGATCTGGTTGTGCAGCCAGACTCTTGATTCATGCTGCCTGACGTTTGGGCAGCATGAATCTACTGACAGGTTCCCTTTAAGCAAAAATGTGGGCTTTATGTCAATAACCAAATCAAAAAGTAGCATGTGCAGAACACTAAGTGTGTTGCAATAATAGAAAACTCTTAACCATGTTCTAAATGCTGTTTAATAGAACTTCACCAATATAGTTTTCTAATATTTCTAGAAAACGTCTCAGGAAATAAGCTTGGCTGGATTTCCTCTTTAAGCATAATGTGGTATCATATATATGACATTGTTACCTTTGTAGGGCTTTTCTGAGACCTTAAATATCAATACATTTGTTATCAAAAAGCACATTAGGGTTTAGTTTTGAACTAAAAGCTCAAATATGAAACTTTACAATCATCCATGGAGTAATTATGCATAAAAATAAATATCGCAATACACATCTCTGATTAAATATGGAACCATATTCTGTAAAAAAGGAAACAAAGTGTAATTAGAATCAAAACCTAAATGGAGCTTTTGGGATACACAATTATACTGATTGGCAGTATCATAAACTGTTTGGAAAACAAAACTGTTCATACAAACATACACACATCTCACAAAATCAGATAATTATAATAAGGATCTGGCACAGTCACTCTAATTATGTCATGGTCATAATCCCCAAAATTTGACTGCCAAAGAACCTGGCACACTATGTAAATTCAATGTGACTAGTCCAAATTCTTTCCACTTGTAAAATATAAAAAATATTGTCTGTGACAAGTCAAAACTCATCTGAAAAATTAGCAATGTCTACCTTGTTCCTACAGATGTTGCAAAGCCGGTTGCTAGTATAGTAGATTTTGTGCCACTGATATCCCAATGATACTTTCCAAACTTCTATAAAAATCAATGGAAAGAACTGTGCACTGGCAATGGTAACAACGGGGCATCGCTCTGGGGGAAGATGTGAGTCTCAGCACTGGGACTCACAATTACTATATATTTATGGAATATCTTGTGAATATGCCACACATGTCTGAGATGAGAATACCACTTTACCTGGAAAAAAAAGTATTCCAATAAAAATTCCCCCAAGTCACCATAACGGCTTTTTTATACAAGCTCTGGGCTACCTTTAGATAATAAAATTGCACTATGTTTCAGTCTGCAATCTTCATTCTTTCATTCATATTCAGGCCCCAAAATCAAAATTTCAGATTTTTCTCTTGTGGGAATGTCTTTCCCAACAATATTGGCAAAATGTGAGGTCCATATAGATATAGGGTGCTGCTGTCCTCATTAGTTCACATATCAGCACAGCTTATATCCTGCACTTATTTGATCTTCATGTGATTTTTTTTCATTTTCTCTGCCCTCCCTACAACTATAGACACTTTCCCCCTTTTCCTGGAGATCTGAGTATAAATCTCTTCCATTTCAAGGCCATACAGGTGTGTTAAAACTTCCATACATTTCACTTAAATATTCAGCCATGTATTCTATTTAACTACGCCAAACGTCCTGATAAATTAACTGTAAAGAAAGTTGCCCAAAAGTAGAAAATTTTAGAAAATAGAAAGGAAAAAGAAAAATCATTGCTCACTCATTATCTGTATAACTGCTCCAACAATTTTGCTCATGCTATTTGTGCAAATTCTGCAGAGATGTGTTCACATTAATTAGTGATATGACCGGTGCAGTCAATCACTAGCCTTAATTGTGATGTTTGTATGGACAGCATGTGAAAGCTTAGCCCATTGACTGCATATAGCTGCTGCACAAAAAATTGTACATTATATCGTCTGCAGGATCGATGGGAAGACGACTGGTGGTGATGAAGCAGCAGGGGATTTAGTAGGTGAATAATGGTTATTTTTTATTTTCTGACTTTTCTTCCATCACCTTTAAGAGCAAACACATTTGGATTCATCCTGGTCTTACGTGAAGTTATATTTTGATAATATACTATATGTACATTGAGAATTTACATAGACACATAAAGGTATGAAATTTGTACAGATTTATTCATTCACCTATTGGATATGTAGTACTATATGTTATGTTTATAGACTGGTAGTATGTGATTACACTTTTTCAATGACATTTTGATTGTTTAAATTACATTTTATCATTAACATTGTTCTCTACCAGAAAAAAGCACAACACGTAGCAACATTCAGAGATGAAGCCTGAGGTGTTGGGAAGTCAAGTGAAACTAGAAAGGGGCATTGAAGCAGAACAATAGAATGTAATGGTGTTAGTAAGTGAAGATGAACACAGCACATTTACAGAGATCACATTTTAGAACCTATAGATATATGGAGTCATAAAAACAACACAAATGTACTTAAAATATACAATCCTTACATGAAAATATATATAAAAAATGAAGTCCAAAATGAAGACTATAAATGGAGAGGGGAAGCACGGATAAATGTTTGCAATATTACCCTGCAAGAAAGCTACAAAGCGAAAAGTGCATTGGATTTGGGAAAACTGCATATTAATATACCCCTTATGGTTAAGTATTAGAAATGAGCAAATATATTTCAGTGGAAATTAATTCTACTCAAATTTTACAAAAATCTGCATGTTTTTTTAATTTGATTATTCAGCAAAAAAGGTGGTCGCTGCCGCCATTTTTGTAAATTAGAAAGGGTCATCCAAAGTTAAAAAAATAAAAAATACTTAGGGTATGTGCACACTGTAACGGGGCCGGGTGGTGGAACCTCTGTGCCTAGGAACAAGGAGGGACCCCGAGGGGCAGGTGTTATTCTGGGGACGACCTTGTAATAGAGCAGGTGGCTCCCACGGGTCAGATACCTGGGACTGACCGGAGTAGCGGGTGGACACAACAGGTAGGTAGCAGTCTCTGGGTGAGTAGGTGGGTGGTCACGGGAAGTAACGGAAGAGCAGGTAAGAGTCTCTTGGCTGGCAGGCAGGTGGTCACGGCAAGTGACGGCTGAGCGGGTAAGAGTCTCTTGGCTGGCAGGCAGATGGTCACGGGAAGTGATGGCAGAACGGGTAAGAGTCTCTTGGCAGGCAGGCAGGTGATCATGGGAAGTGATGGCAGAGCAGGTAAGAGTCTCTTGGCTGGCAGGCAGGTGGTCACGGCAAGTGACGTCGGAGCCTCCAGGTAGGCTAGCAGGCGGGTAGTAGGTGAGCGCTCCCAGGTGAGCGGGCTAGCAGGTACGGCAGATAGCGGGCAGGTAACTGGCAAGTGCTTCCTGGTCCGCAGGTGGACTTGCCCATAGACAGACTGGCAGATGCAGGAGACAGACTGTCGGGCTGAAGAGAAGACAAGCAGGCAGACAGGACTGGTAGTCAGGCTGGCAACGGGACCTGAGGGCTGAAGCAGAGGTGAGTATGCTTTTCAACAACTTTGCTCGGGCACCTCCATTTTGGAGGAGGTGCCTTATATATGGGAAGTCCTCCGGTTATTGGCCGGGGACTCCTTAGGACGGCGCGCGCGGTCCCTTTAAGAGAGGGGGAGCGCCCGCTCGCGCGCCCTAAGCACAGTGCCCGGGAAGGAGTACGCGCCGGCAGCAGCGAGGGAAGGAGCGCTGGAGGACGCCGTGCGCTGAACAGGAAGGTGAGAGGGACGGCGTCTCTGCCTAGCAGGAGGCAAAGGCGTCGATGCTACACACACGATCCTTTTTTGGCAGCGCTTTGAACACAGCATACTGATGCTGCGTCCAAAGTGCTGTACGCAGGTGAATCCGCATGTGTTCATTGAACACATGCGGATTCACCTGCGTACACCGCATCTTATACATTGCCGTAGTAGAATTTCTCTTGCGGTGACCAGCGTCTCTGCATGAGAAATAGACATGTTGCGGTCTGTGAAGACGCGCTGCATATCCGTCTCCGTGGGTGTGCCGCAGACGCATAGTGGGCATGGGATTTGTATAAATCCCATCCACTATGCTGTAACGTCTAGCCGCTGCGAATTACACGCAGCTCAAGTGTGCTGCGTCCAATCCGCAGTGTTTACTGACCGTGTGCACATACCCTTATACTCACCTCACAGCTCACATCTCCAGCCCCTTGCTCCTCACCGTCATCCGTCTGGGTCCTTGTCCCATCTTCTCACTACCACTGCTCATGTTGAAATCTCAAGCCCTCACACATTAGACCAGGATTACCAGCTTTGATAAGCCCCTGGAAGGTTTGGGGTATGCACTCACGAGGTCAAAGCACGTGTCATGATGTCATGAACTTTCACGCGTTTGCACAGAACCCTCTCGGGCTTATCAGGGCAAAAAGTACCAGCCCAGAGTCACGGGAATTTCAGTGTGAGCTGCAGCAATCAGATGTGCCAAGGACTTGGGTGGGGCTGAAGGAGTGAGCGGTTATGTGAGTATAAGGATTTTTGTTTATTTTTTCCATCTTACTTGTATTATTCTCTGGGGTCTGCAGAGATGCTAGGGCATTATAACGGACATTACACTGGCAGAGAAATTATTCTCTGTGAATTAAATTTCCCAGGAAAATCTGTGCAAATTAAAATTTTGGCTGATCCACTCATCTTTAGAAAGCACTATATTATTACACTCTGTCATATACTCTGTCAAAAACAACAACAATCTTTTGATTTTGATATACAGCACATCAATGGAGGTTTTTGGAATATTCAGTACTCTTAACTACTGAACTGAGGGTTTTTGGTGTTTTTAGTTAATGTTCACTATATGGTCAAAATTACCTGGCAATATGATTCTCCGGGTGGTCAGTATGATTATGAAAATACCAAACATGAGATAAAAAAAATGTTTTTGTTGCATCGTTTACTGATCAGTTTAATTAAAGAAGTTGTCCACTACTTTTTACGATTGCCCCAATGTATTTACCCTGTGATTGTAAGTCTTTTTGTAATTACCTTTTGCAGTCTTTATTGCCTGTGAGCGGCGCTGTCCTTGGCCGCTCACAGGCATCACGTGACCCCCAGCGGCAGCCAGCTTTTCCTTCCACTGATGTCACGTCAAGTGAGGCGTGACATCAGTGACGTGATCCCCGCAGTGAATGCTGAGTTGCGGGCGGGGTTACCCTTCGCGTCACATCTAGCATCCACAGCGCACTTTCCCAATGAATGAGGGAAGGGAAAACTCGTGGTGGATGCTGGGTGTGACACGCGGGGTAACCCCGCCCTCAGCCCATCACTCACAGTGAAACGCAGCACTAGGTCACGCCCGGCTGCAGCCGGAACTTGAAGTGACATCAGCGGATGTCAGAGCCAGCTGCAGCCGGGGGTCACGTGATGCCTGTGAGTGGCCAAGGATAGCGCCGCCCGCAGTCAATAAAGACTACCAAAGGTAATTACAAAAAGACTTATAATCACAGGGTAAATACATTGGGGCAATCATTAATAGTAGTGCTGTGCTGAAGATAGTATGCTTAATGCTTAGGTGACAAACAGCCCACCGCTGCAGAGTTGTTGAAAGCTATAACACAACAGCCTGATCTGTGGCTCTCACCGCTGAACATACAGCCAGGCATGTGTGACAATGGGTGGTATCTGGTGTTGGAGAAATGACAGCCAGAGTAGATACGGTTTCCCTCTATGCCAGTCCTTTCACTGAGCTAAAGAATATGGCTGTGGTGAAATACAACTCTCACTGAGAAGCAGTGTCAGTGAAAAACATTGGGCCCACCAGAGGATTTGATTCGGAGGGCTCACCTTTCTCCCATGCTCAAGAGCCCCATAGCAGCTGCAAAGTTTGCGCTATCATAAACTCTCCTGATGGAGAAGCCAGGGCTCACCGGAGGATTCTCTGGTGGGCCCTTAAAACCCTGCCGAGAAGCAGTCCTGGCTAAGAAAAGTGTGTGGGAAGGTTCCTGGACACTCTATGTTTGCTTTTTTTTACTGTGGACTGTCTCCAGCAATCTATAAGATTGCAATCTATGCAATCTTATAGATTGCAATCTTCACTGGCTCCCCATTGGCCAGAGACTTCAGTTCAAAACCGTAACCATGATGTGCAAAGCCATCCACAACCTGTCTGCTCCATATATCTGTGACCTAGTCTCCTGGTTCATACCAGCATGCAACCTCTGATCCTCACAAGATCTCCTTCTCTACTCCTGTCTTCTCTCCTCTTCCCACAATCGCATACAAGATTTTTCCTGTGCATCCCTTCTACTCTTGAACTGTATACCCCAACATATCAGACTCTCGCTTACTGTTGAAACCTTTAAAAGAAAGACCCACCTCTTCCGACAAGCCTACAAGCTGCAGTAACCCTCGCTCCACCATACCGCTGCACGACCAGCTGTATCCGCACCTACTGTATCCTCAGCCATCCCTTATAGACTGTTTTTGTGCCCTCATGGGCAGGGTCCTCTCTGCTCTTGTACCAGTCAGTGACTTCTTTTCACAGTAAAGAGCAATGGAATAAATGGCGCTATAATAATGAATAATAATAATTATACTACTTGTACTCTGGGTCAATTGATGGCAATTTCCTGGCGACTGCCCCTAAATTGATATGTTTTTTTCAGCTCTTGGTCCCGTTTGAAGGTGTTGTGTATACGTTTGGTTTTGGCAACCATTGAATCCAATGGCGTTTGGTAATGTTCAACAATTGTATTGTATTGTATTGTAATACGAATCGAATATTGAAATATTTGCTCATCTCTAATCAGAAACACCCTTAAAAAAATTATGTGGGTGTTGCATCATGGTCTCCCTGGTGATATGGTGGTGGAGGATGAGGAGAAGGAGGAGGGAGACATAAAATTTAACAATTTCTGAAGGGTATACCCATATCTGGGTGTAAAGGGGTGCATTGGAATAGACCCCCCAAAAAATAACCACTGGATTTGAGTTTATGTTTGATGCTATCAAATGGTGGTGTTGAGAAGTCTGGCCCAATTCAGCCCTTGTTCATTTTTATAAGAGTCAGCCTCTCAGCATTTTCAGTTGACATGCGGATGCGCCTATCAGTTTTATCAGTCATAATACCCCCGACGGCACTAAAAACCATCTCTGACAAAACGCTAGCGGCCAGGACCTCCAAGGCGTAGAAAGATAGTTCATGCCACGTGTCCAGCTTGCATCTTCCAAAACGTTTCCCTCTTTGTCAAAGTACCACGTGTATCAGGGCCTGGGCGATGGGAGGGTCTGAGAAAACTGTCCCAGAACTTTGACAGCGTTCTCCTGCCTCTGCCGCATCTGATTTGTGTCTTCCTCGCTTCTACTCCTTGGTTGTCCAATGAACTGTCTGACTGTGACCTCTGCCGCCAGCGTTGTTAGATGGGAATTTTTTTTTTGTTATAATTCTTCAACAAGAGCCTGAATTTAATATCTCCCAAAGTGAATTCCTTCGGCTTCCTCCCTCTGCTAACCTACCTATACCTGACTTTGCAATTTCCGTTAGGTGTTGCCACCATAACTCCCACTTGGCATACCTGCTACCTTGGAGTCATATTTGACACACAACTTTCCTTTATTCAACTTGGAAAATCACTCACTTGCTCATATCACCTGCACCTTAAAAACTTCTCCAGAAGTCGACCTTTTCTCATCTTTGATACTGCAAAAACTCTTACTGTCACTCTTATTCACTAGTACAACTCTCTTCTAATCAGTCTCCCTCTAAACAAACTGTCTCCTCTCCAATCCCTTCTGAATGCAGCAGCCAGGGTCGTATTTTTATCGTATTTCTGTGCCAGTCATTGCACAGGTTAGGTTAAACAATCACTACAGAATACAACACAAACTCATCTCTCTCAAGCACCAAGCTGTCCACAGTTCTGCACTGGCCTATATCTCTTCCCTCATTTCTGTGTATCACCTCTCCTGTGCCCTCCGTTCTGCAACTGATCTAAGATCGACATCCTCCTTAATCAGAATCTCACACCTCTGTCTCCAAGAATTCTCTCGTGCCGTGACAGTTTTCTGTAATGCCCAAAATGCGTACAACGCGATGGTCCCAGTAAAGGCAGGGGAACATAAAGTCGGCCTTGTGTGCCAGACTGCCAACAGCCAAGACTTCCCTTTTCTCACCAAGAGTATTACTGTCTATGTTTTCTTCCTCCTCCTCTTCATAATCACCCGATCCACGCTGAGATGAGGCTGGGCTGGGTAGCATCACACTGTACAGCTCCTTGCTCCACCTGCAATGCCTCCTCTTTAATTGTGAGCAGCGAGCATTTCAGTAGACAGAGAAGCGGGATGGTGATGCTAATTATGGCGTCATTGCCGCTCACCATCTTGGTGGAGTCCTCAAAGTTTTGGAGAAGGGCACAGATGTCAGACATCCATGCCCACTTGTGGCGCCCCTGCGGGTTCAGTCACCACAGAGGTACTGCATCTAACCCAGAGGTGTGGTACCCCACTCTCAGGTAAGGAGGTAGTACTACCCGGGACCCACCCACCTACATCCAACACTACACCATTCCAGACCAGCAGGAGGGGCAAGATGCACTTATCCACTGCTGAGCCCTGTCCCTGGTTGGAAGGGGGGGGCCAAAAGAGGGGGAACCATGTAGTGGGTGTGGGTGGAGGAAGTAGTTCAGGGGAGCACCGTCAGGAAGAGTATAAAAAAAGACAGAACCATCTAGAAGGAGTTCAGTCAGAGCCAGTCCTGCTCAGGAGAGCAGTGTAGGAGGTCCAGGTTCCTGGCTCCAGTTCTTGGAGCAGGAGTTGGGAGGAGTGGAGAGAGAAGAGGGGGCCTAGTAAGAGAGGCCCAGGAGAGAGAGTGAGAGAGGGCGGGAGCAAAAGGAAGGCTCCAGAGACAGAGGGGATTCCAGGGGCACGGTGAGTTCAGGAAGCCACCCGTGCGCCCGAATCTACATGGACGTGGAGGGAATAGGCCGCAGAGGGGACCGGCCCCTAAACTAGTGGAGAACAACCAGGCTCAGCTAGATAACCAGAGGCTGCTGTATTTGCAAGGTGCAGCAGCCAACCACCACAATTACATCACTGAAAAGGTGGCCGCATAGGGTCCAGGGGATTGCAAGTCACCCGACAAGACCCAAGGCTACCGGCTTGGGACACTGATTGTGAGGCGCAGGGTAGGAGGGCGAGAGCCAGCATAGGGAAGACAACAGAGAAAGGAACATAGAACGGGGTCCCATTTAAGTACTCCTGAGAGACTTGAGAAATGCTAAACCCCTTCCCTGGTGAACACAGGACGACGTGGGAGGTTACACACTGGCCCTGGTTTCCTGGAGCCTTAATCAACTGTGAGTAAACCCTGAAGACTGCACCCCACTGTGTCCTGGAATTATTGCTGCACCATCACCAGCCCTGCACTACACCGCACTAACAACATCTACCTGATAAAACCCCTATATCCTGCCCTGGAGCTAAGCTTTGCCTGTGGAGAGCTGAACCAACTCTGCTTCATCACCATCAGCTCCAGAGGATCAGCACCGCAGCGGCGGCTCCAAATAGCCTCATACGACAGGTGGCGTCATGAACATTATTATCCTAAAAACTTTATTCCACTTTTACTTTTCCTCTTTTATTGACCGCCCTGAGTCATAGACTGGGTCACTGCCACCGTGAAATCCCCTAGCATCGACCGGCCCGGATACCGAGTACCCCATGGCCCAGGGGGCGCGTCACACTCATCAGCTCTTATGTGTGGAGGCTGACCTGAATGACGATGGGCCTGTTGAAGCTGGTACTCAACAACTGCTCTCTGCTGCTCAAAATCATTCCAAACATCTGCAACATTGATTTCCAACTCGTAGTCACATCGCACACCAGTTGGTGAGCTGGAAGCTTCAAATGCTGCTGAAGCCCTGCCAGGGCAGCGGAAGCTGCAGCTGACTTTCCGAAATGGGCACACACATGGCGTACTTTCACAAGCAGCTATAGCAGATCCATGTAGATTTTGAGAAACTACAGAATCACTAAGTTGAGCACATGGGCCAGGCATGGTACATGCGAGCTTGCCTAGCTTCAGAGCTGACACCAGGTTCTCTGATAGAGCTTTCAACAACTCTGCAACAGTGTGCGGTTTGTTGCCTAAGCATACAGTCCTGCTTACTGTTATTGCCACATACAAAGTTTAATTAAATAATCTGGAATATGTCCTGAAAAAATGAATCAAATGATGGAGATGGAGGCTGAAGAGGAGGAGGTGGTGCAGGACCTGTAGAATGTGGGGGTAACCCTGATTGGCCCAGAGCCCGCAATCCTCTGCGTCGGGAAGATGTGTTCCGTCCCAGAGTCCCACTGGGTCCCGGCTTCCACAATATTAACCCAGTGGAATGCGTCAGTGAGATGAACCGTCCCTGGCCACATTCACTTGTCCACGTGTTTATGGTTAGGCGGTCCTTCCCACTTAAGTGCACTGGGGAGGGCACGGTTAATGTTCTGGGACTCGCGCTTGTGGAAGGCGGAGACAATACTGAGAGAAATAGTGGCGGCTGGCAACCGAGTATAGACACCTGGTCGCCGCTGCCATGACGTGGAAAGCATCTGCCTCCACGAGCCTAAAAGGCAACATTTCATGTGTAAGCAAGCTGTCCAGAAATGTGGCAGATTAGTATTGAGGTTGGCTGCATACTTGCGCTTGCATTGCAAGTAACACAAAGCTAAGGAGATGGATGATCCAACCATCATGAATAATTTGGTCATTGTCTAGGAGCCCGAGCACAATATTAACCCAGTGACAGGTGTCACTGAGATGTACTCTCCCTGGCCACATTCACTTGTCCACGTGTTTGTGGTTAGGCAGTCCTTCCCACTTAAGTGCACTGGGAAGGGCATGGGTAATTTTCTGGGACCCGCACTTGTGGAAGGCAGAGAAAATACTGGGAGAAATAGTGGCAGCTGGGGACCGAGTATGGACACCCGGCTGCTGCCTCCATGAGGATGTGGAAAGCTTCTGCCTCCACAAGCCTTAAAGGCACCATTTCAAGTGCAAGCAGTGCAGAAATGTGGCAGTTTAGTATTGCGGCCTGTGGGTGGGCGGGTCTTTGGCTGCATACTTGCGCTTGCATTCCAAGAACTGTGGTAGAGACAACTGAATGCTGCAAAGGAACAAGGACGTGGACAGTGATGGTTGCAAGTCTGCAATGACAGGTTCAGCAGGAATCTACACATGCGCCATGGACAGGGGATCAGCATGCACGCACAACAGTGGAAGAGGCAGTGGTGTCACCCGCAGACACTGTTTCTGGACCTTGGTGTTTGGCCCAGCTTGTCAGGTGCTTTGCTGTCATGTGCCCTGCTCGAAGCTGGCCAGTCGAGAGGCCCAAATTTATCGATGGAAAAGTGAACAGCTCTTGGGGTAACCCTGGATTTTAATCTCTCCTTCAAACCACATATCCAAGCTCTTTCCACTTCAGAGCGGACCGAGTGAGAGGCCAAAATCTATAAATGTTAAGATGAACAAAACAGCTCTTCGGAGTGTCCTAGTGTGGGATCAGTTGTCTCAGGGAACTCGGAATGGTGGGAGGAAGGAGGATCAGGGTGAGGAAGATGCCGATTCCAAGTAAAAAAAAATCTCCCGGATCCGCACATTCCTCAACCACAAATCTACAAAAACACTAGTGCACGCGCTCATAATCTCCCTTCTTGATGACTGCAACCTCCTGCTCTGTGACCTCCCATCTAACACTCTCGCATTCCTCCAATCTATCCTCAGCTCTGTTGCCCGACTAATTCACCTGTCCCCTAGCTATTCCCTGGCCTCTCCTCTCTGCCAATCTCTTCACTGGCTCCCCATTACCCAGAGACTCCATTTCAAAACCCTATGCAAAGCTATCCACAACCTGCCTCCTCCATACATCTGTGACCTAGTCTCCCGGTACTTATCTGCACGCAACCTCCAATCCTCATAAGATCTCCTTCTCTACTCCCCTCTTATCTCCTCTTCCCACAATCGCATACAAGATTTCTCCCGTGCAACCCCCCTTCTCTGGAACTCTCTACCCCACCATTTCTGACTCTCGCCTACTGTTGAAACCTTTAGAAGGAAGCTGAAGACCCACCTCCTGCGACATGCGTATAACCTGCAGTAAACCTTGCTCCATCATACCGCTACAAGACCAGCTTTATCCTCACCTACTGTATCCTCACCCATGCCTTGTAGACTGAGCTCTCACGGGCAGGGTCCTCTCCTCTCCTGTACCAGTCGCTGTCACATTTTTGTTCAAGATTATTGTAATTGTTTTGCGATGTATACCCATTTTTCACATGTAAAGTGCCATGGATTAAATGGCGATAAAGTAATAATAATAATAATGTGATCCAGACTCACATCTAATGAGACTGGACCATGTGGAACACAGGGTGGTGGTGTTGGCGGCAAACTGACTGGAAGATTTATCTGCTATCCAGCCAACAACCTTTTCACACTGCTCTGGCTTTAATAGTGGTGTTCCGCATCCCCCTAGAAATTGGGACAGGAAGGTAGTTTGACATGACGTAAATTTTTGTTGTGCTCCCTCAGCAGGCACAGTTTCATCTTGCCCACGGCCTCTGCGTGCGCTATCACCATCACCATAACGTCACTTCCCTGTCCCTTGACACACACCTTGGCCATTTTAAATGGAGCTTAGAGGGAATCTGTCACCACTTTGTAGTTATCAGACCTCTAATATGGCCGTACAGGGTATAGAAAAGTAAATCTATACTTACCTGTATGGCCCATAGTAGAGGTTTGATTGCAGAGAAAAGCGCTTTAATCAATTCTATTTTGCACATGACTTGGCATCCGGGGGATGCCAAGCAATTCCCGCCAATGTGCTTATTATTCCCCCAAATCCCCGTCAGATAAGGTTGTAAAATGTTAAAATGACATTTCCTGGTGAATGCATTTGTCTTGGTTGAAAGCAATGCAAAAGTACAAAACCGCATGTTCCCCATGCTGTTCCCATGTCATATGAGCACTGTTCCCATAGATTTGGGCAGTTTTTAGGTCCTCTGCAGACCGCCGGGGGAGCCGCCGGAAAAATGCTCGAGTTTCCCATAGACTTACATTGGGCTCGTTGCTCGGGTCGAGCCCCGAGTATTCCAATGTGCTCTCCCCGAGCAACGAGCACCCGAGCATTTTAGTGCTCGCTCATCATTAGTCAGGATTTGAAATACATTAGAATTCTGATTTTGCGTGTTGTATGGCATTTCATAAATGTTTTCCATACGTACATGTGAATTATATTTTCAATGGTTTTGTAGGGCAAAGAGACTCCTTTATCATAGTAACCAACATAATCTCCTCTCCATGTACTGTATGTCCTTATGTGTATCTGTTTCAACAAGCTCTGGAAAAGTATTAATTCAAAACCCTGCACAAAGAATCTATAAGGATCTGAAGAGATTTACAGTGTGCTTTTTGCTGTCACCCTTATAATCCTAGCAGCAACTATTAAAAACATGAACAATTAACCTAATTAATCCACATTGAAAAGCGTACACCCGGTAGCAAGTTGTGCAGTGGTTCTTGGCTGCACAGCATCCATTTAACCTTATTATGTCATTCTTTGAGAAACCAGAGATAAACAGATCCCATGTGAAAGCTGATAAAATACTTCTTTTGTAATGTTAATACTACTGTCTAAGTAAATCCCTGATTTTATCCATATTATAAGCTTTTCTTTTGCCTTTGATTTATGAGTAAGTTGACCTCGGACTAACCCCGTCAAGTTTCTATCACATACACTTGCATGGATTATGGGGTTCTGCTATCGTAGTTTAGAAGATAAAAATAATAATAAAACAGTTGTTGAGTACTGTGTATGTGAACTGAAAAATATAACTCATTCTGAAAGCTAGAAAATCAAGTAAATCACTAAAGATGAGCACAAATGCCAGGGTTCGAATTCTGCAGATCATATTTTACACGAAAATATGATTTGCATCAAAATATTCAATACAAATTGAATGTTTCCAGTTATGTTCTGGGGTCTCTCCAGACCACCAAAGCATAATAAACATGGGGTGAAAAAAATAAGCTCTCACCCGTGTAAAGGTGGGATGTTCTTCAGTACCAAAGGGAAAGTCGTTAAAAACGTAGTCTTTATAATCATATGGCATAAAAAATTGGGAGAATCTGCACAAATTAAAAAAAATAAATAAATAATGCTGACGCATCTTGGATAGAGGAACACTTAAACAGTTTGCCTTGCCGCCTACTTGTCTTGCCTCCACAACATGGTGTTCCTCATGTCCTCTCATATCTTCTGATGTGATCTTCACTAAGGGCTGAGGCTTCAGGTGACACATTGGCATGACATTATGACAAGCTTTGCCTGAAGCCTACTGAACTCCTCAGGGACATGTTTCGATATGTCATGATTAGTATTTAGCGAGCAATAAAATGCTCGGGTGCTCGAAGCTTTGGCCGAGCTCACCGTGATACTCGGGTGCTCGACCCGAGCAACAAGCCCAATGTTAGTTCATGGGAGACCCGAGCATTTTTGTGGCGGCACCCCCGGCAGTCTGTAGAAAGCCTAAAAAGTGCCTAAAACGATAGTGACAATGCTCAAATGACATGGGAACAGCATGGGGATCGCCCCAGGAAGCATTTCTGACCCCCAGGTCACTGCTGTCAACAACGTGGTCAGAGGTATTAAGCCACTTTTATGGGCTTACAATAAAACGTTCAAAAACTAAACTGAAACTGCTTTCCTGTGAAATATGTTAAGGAACATCCTTTCCAGGGTAAAGACTTGTGTATAAGGTGAAATAAATAACCAAAAACAAAAATACTCCTCCACACCTTGGGCTATGTTCACAAGTAGCAATTTTTATGCGGTTTTGCACTTTCGTATTGCTTTCAACCGTGACAAATGCATTCACCGGGAAATGTCATTTTAACATTTTACAACCTTATCTGGCCATGTGCTGTGTAACACATGCATACAGTGCTGAAAAGACATGGGAAAAGCATGGGGAAGACCCCTGGAAGCATCTCTGACACCCAGGTCACTGCCTAAAAGTGTGTCCATCAGATCCTTGCCGCATCAGAAGATGCAGACTTGCAACTATCCCCGTGCAAGTCCTTGACCCAGGGCAGTGTTCAATTGTACCTCCCCCATTCCTTGCAATGCAAGCGCAAGTATGCAGCCTGCCACCCACCCACCCCCAGGCTGCAATACCATACTGCTAGCTTGCTTGCACTTGAAATGAGGCCTTTTAGGCTTGTGGAGGCAGACGCCGGCCACCATGTCATGGCTGCGTCGGCGGCCTGGTATCCATACTCAGTCCCCAGCCGCCCGGCGGTCGGGTGTCCACACACTGTCCCCAGCCGCCTGGGGGCGGCCAGGAGTCCATACTCGGTCCCCAGCCACCCCTATTTGTCCCGGTGCACCTTCTCCACACTTTTCTTAGCCTGGCCTGCTTTAGCGAAGCAGTGGCCGAGCCCACCAGACAACCAAACTCCTCCGGTGGGCCCTGGCTTCACCATCAGGGGAGTTGAGAGTGCCAAGGTGAGGAGCATGATGATGATGATAGAAGTTAGCATCTGCTTTGTTTTCTTGGAATGCAAGCGTAAGTGTGCAACCTGCCACACACCCACCCCAGGCTGCAATATCATACTGCTAGCTTGCTTGCACTTGAAATGAGGCCTTTTAGGCTTGTGGAGGCAGACGCCGGCCACCATGTCATGGCTGCGTCGGCGGCCTGGTATCCATACTCAGTCCCCAGCCTCCCGGCGGCCGGGTGTCCACACTCGGTCCCCAGCCGCCAGGGGGCAGCCGGGTGTCCATACTCGGTCCCCAGCCGCCCCTATTTGTCCTGGTAACCTTCCTCACACTTTTCTTAGAATGGCCTGCTTTAGGGCAGCATTGGCCGAGCCCACCAGACAACCAGACTCCTCCGGTGGGCCCTGGCTTCTCCATCAGGGGAGTTGAGAGTGCCAAGGTGAGGAGCATGATGATGATGATAGAAGTTAGCATCTGCTTTGTTTTCTTGGAATGCAAGCGTAAGTGTGCAGCCTGCCACCCACCGACCCTCAGGCTGCAATACCATACTGCTAGATTGCTTGCACTTGAAATTGGGCCTTTTTAGGAATGTGGAGGCGGAATCTGGCCACCATGTCATGGCTGCGTCGGCGGCCTGGCATCCATACTCAGTCACCAGCCGCCCGGCGCCCGGGTGTCCACACTTGGTCCCCAGCCGTCAAGGGGTGGCCGGGTGTCCATAAACTGTCCCCAGCCACCCCTATGTGGCCAGTGAATGTGGCCAGGGATGGTCCATCTCACTGACGCCTTCACACTGGGTTAATATTGTGGAAGCCAGGACACAGTTGGACGCTGGGATGCAACACGTCCTCCAGACATAGAGGATTGCGGGTCTTGGGTCAATCAGGCTTCAACACAAAGTTCAGAAGGTAGACAGCAGCACAGGTCGGCCTCCTACACAATGAGTAAATTATTCATGATCATGAGGCCATCCATCTCCTTAGCTTTCTGTTCCTTGGAATGCAAGCGCATGTATGTAGTAGCGGCTAGGCCTGAGGTGGTCAGCGTTTTGGCGCATATCGTACCTCCTCCGAGGATTGCTGGATGTTTTCCTGCTACTATCCCAGTTCTATGACTCCCTTTAAAACAAAGCTTCAGGTGATGAATGATGGATGAGGTGGTGGCAAAGGAGAAAGAGCAGGAGGAACAGGGACCATTCACATCAATATCAGGCCAGTCAACCACACATGTCTTGTAGGATATGTTTCTGTACCAAAAGGAGCGGTTCAGCTACACAGTTATAGGGCATACAGTGAGTGCAATGCTTACCAAAAATTTTGAGGCACTTCAATGCCCCTTGGAAGTGACATGGAGGTCAGAGGGCCTTAACTCAACCTTTTTTTCCATTTATAGCAACTGGGTCTCCTGTACACTGTTGGCCTAAGCAGTGAATGGAAGGCTTTCCAAAAATTATGAGGAACTGCAATGCCCCTTGAAACAGACGTGGATTGCAGCGTACTAAAAACCTTCTACCCTTTATTGGGGAGTGGGTCTCCCTTAGTGTTAGCCTATGCATTGAAAAGCAAAAGCTGAATAAAATTAGGAGGAAATTCAATGCCCGTTGGAAGAGTCGTGGAGGTTAGAGTTAATTAAAAACAACATTTCAATGCCAGTTGGAAGAGCTGTGGAGTTCAGAGTGATTTAACAAGACAGTTTTAATGCCCCTTGGAAGAGACGTTGAGGTCAAAGTAGCTTAACAAGATGGTTTTAATGCCCGTTGGAAGAGTGGTGGAGGTCGCAGTGGAATAAAAAGACAATATCAATGCCCCATGGAAGAGACATGGAGGTCACAGTAGCTTAAAAAGACGGTTTTAATGCCCCTTGAAAGAGTGATGGAAGTCGCAGTGGAATAAAAAGACAATATCAATGCCCCTTGGAAGAGTGGTGGAGGTCGCAGTAGCTTAACAAGACGGTTTTAATGCCCCTTGGAAGAAACGTGGAGGTCACAGTAGCTTACCAAGACTGTTTTAATGCCCCTTGGAAGAGACATGGAGGTCATAGCAGCTTAACAAGACAGTTTTAATGCCCCTTGGAAGAGTGGTGGAGGTTACAGTGGAATAAAAAAACAATATCAATGCCCCGTGGAAGAGACGTGGAGGTCACAGTAGCTTAACAGGACGGTTTTAATGCCCCTTGGAAGAGTGGTGGGGGTCGTAGTAGCTTAACAAGGCGGTTTTAATGCCCCTTGGAAGAGACGTTGAGGTCACAGTAGCTTAACAAGACGGTTTTAATGCCCCTTGGAAGAGTGGTGGAGGTCGCAGTGGGATAAAAGACAATATCAATGCCCCTTGGAAGAGTGGTGGAGGTCGCAGTAGCTTAACAAGATGGTTTTAATGCCCCTTGGAAGAGACGTAGAGGTCACAGTAGCTTAACAAGACGGTTTTAATGCCCCTTGGAAGAGACGTGGAGGTCACAGTAGCTTAACAAGACGGCTTAAATGCCCCTTGGAAGAGACGTGGAGGTCATAGTGGAATAAAAAGACAATATCAATGCCCCATGGAAGAGTGGTGGAGGTCGCAGTGGAATAAAAAGACAATATCAATGGCCCTTGGAAGAGTGGTGGAGGTCCCAGTAGCTTAACAAGACGGTTTTAATGCCCCTTGGAAGAGTGGTGGAGGTCACAGTGGAATAAAAAGACAATATCAATGCCCCGTGGAAGAGACGTGGAGCTCACTGTAGCTTAAAAAGACGGTTTTAATGCCCCTTGAAAGATTGGTGGTGGTCGCAATGGATTAAAAAGACAATATCAATGCCCCTTGGAAGAATGGTGGAGGTCGCAGTAACTTAAAAAGACAGTTTTAATGCTCCTTGGAAGAGACGTGGAGGTCACAGTAGCTTAATAAGACAGTTTTAATGCCCCTTGGAAGAGACGTGGAGGTCACAGTAGCTTAACAAGATGGTTTTAATGCCCCTTGGAAGTGTGGTGGAGGTTACAGTGGAACAAAAAGACAATATCAATGCCCCATGGAAGTGAAGTGGAGGTCACAGTAGCTTAACAAGATGGTTTTAATGCCCCTTGGAGGAGTGGTGAAGGTCACAGTGGAATAAAAAGACAATATCAATGCCCCTTGGAAGAGTGGTGGAGGTCGCAGTAGCTTAACAAGATGGTTTTAATGCCCCTTGGAAGAGACGTAGAGGTCACAGTAGCTTAACAAGACGGTTTTAATGCCCCTTGGAAGAGACGTGGAGGTCACAGTAGCTTAACAAGACGGCTTAAATGCCCCTTGGAAGAGACGTGGAGGTCACAGTGGAATAAAAAGACAATATCAATGCCCCATGGAAGAGTGGTGGAGGTCGCAGTGGAATAAAAAGACAATATCAATGGCCCTTGGAAGAGTGGTGGAGGTCCCAGTAGCTTAACAAGACGGTTTTAATGCCCCTTGGAAGAGTGGTGGAGGTCGCAGTGGAATAAAAAGACAATATCAATGCCCCGTGGAAGAGACGTGGAGGTCACAGTAGCTTAACAAGATGGTTTTAATGCCCCTTGGAAGTGTGGTGGAGGTCGCAGTGGAATAAAAAGACAATATCAATGCCCCGTGGAAGAGACGTGGAGGTCACAGTAGCTTAACAAGATGGTTTTAATGCCCCTTGGAAGAGTGGTGGAGGTCGCAGTGGAATAAAAAGACAATATCAATGCCCCTTGGAAGAGTGGTGGAGGTCGCAGTAGCTTAGCAAGATGGTTTTAATGCCCCTTGTAAGAGACAAGGAGGTCACAGTAGCTTAACAAGACAGTTTTAATGCCACTTGGAAGAGTGGTGGAGGTCACAGTAGCTTAACAAGACGGTTTTAATGCCCCTTGGAAGAGACGTGGACGTCACAGTAACTTAACAAGACGGTTTTAATGCCACTTGGAAGAGACGTGGAGTTCAGAGCAGCTTATCAAGACGGTTTTCATGCCCCTTACAAGCGCCATGCAGTACAGCATACTAAAAACATTATTCCCATTATTGGGGAGTGGGTCTCCCATAGTCTTTGCCTATGCCTTCCAAGCAAAAGCTGCCAAAAATTAGGACGGAGGAACTTGCAATGCTAGCAAACAAGAGCCATGCAGTACAGCATATTCAAAACATTATTCCCAATATTGGGGAGTGGGTCTCCCATAGTCTTTGCTTATGCCTTCCAAGCAAAAGCTGCCAAAAATTAGGATGGAGGAACTTGCAATGCTGGCAACGGTCACCCTGGTGGTATAGTGGTGGTGAAGGCTGAGGATAAGGAGAAGAGCAAAATACAGCCGAAATGAGGAAGCGTATACCCATGTGTGGGTGTGAAGCGGTGCAAGGGAATACACCTCCCGAAATAACACAGTGGATTTGACTTTATGTTACTCTGCTGTCATTTGGTGGTGATGAGAAGTCTGACCCAATCCAGCCCTTGTTCATTTTGATAAGGGTCAGCTTGTCAGCATTGTCAGTTGACAGGCGAGTGTGCTTATCAGTTATAATTCCCCCAGCGGCACTAAAAACAAGCTCCGATAACACGCTAGCGGCAGGGCAGGCCAGGACCTCCAAGGCATACAGAGCGAGTTCATTCCAAGTGTCCAGCTTGGATACCCAATTATTAAAAGGCACAGATGAATCACGGAGGACGCTGGTACAGTCGGCAAGGTACTCCCTCACCATCTTTTGAAACTTTCCACTCCTTGTGAGAGTACCCCACGCCTCAGGGCCTGTAAGCTGGGCTGGTCTCAGAAAACTGTCCCAGAACGTTGACAGTGTTCCCCTGCCTCTGCTGGATGGGAGTTGCGTCTCTCTCGCCTGTACGCCTTGGTTGGGCAACGAACTGTGACCTCTGCCGCTAGAGTGTTCAGATGGGAATTTTTTTAACAATTCTGCAGCAAGGGCTTTCTGGTTTTGCCCCATTTTTGTAGACCTCTCCACCTCAGGAATAAGAGAGTGAAAGTTCTCCTTGTAGCGGGGGTCTAAAAGTGTCACCAACATGTAATGACTGTCAACCAACATTTTGACAACGCTAGGGTCACGGTTAAGGCAGCGTAACATAAAGTCAGCCATGCGTGCCAGACTGGTAATGGGCAAGACTTCCGTGTCCTCACCAAGATGACGACTGACCATGCTCTCCTCCTCCCCCTCCTCTCCCCTGTCCTCAGGACACCCACGCTGAACCGACGGTATGACAGTTGTACAGGTACTACAGTCTACAGCGCATGATACCAGCTCCTGTTCTTCCTCCTCCTCCTACTCCTCCTCCTCCTCTCCCTCATTGTCACCCAATGCACGTTGGGATGAGATGAGGCTGGGCTGTGTGTAATCGCCCGTTACGGCTTCTTGATTCATCTCATCATACTCTGGCTGCAATGCCTCCTCTTTAATTCTCTGCAGAGAGCATTGCAAAAGACAGACAAGTGGGATGCTGACGCTAATAATAGCATCATCGCCACTCACCATCTTGGTGGACTCCTCAAAGTTTGTCAGGATGGTACATATGTCAGACATCCAGGTCCACTCCTGAGGTCTTATGTGTGGAATCTGACCTGAATATCGACGGCCTTGTTGCAGCTGGTACTCCACAACTACTCTCTTCTGCTCACAAATCCTTTGCAACATGTGGAGGGTAGAGTTCCAACGTGTGGGAACATCACACACCAGTCGGTGTGCCGGAAGCTGCAAACGCTGCTGCAACACAGCAAGGGCGGCGGAAGCTGTAGCCGACTTCCGAAAATGAGCTGACAGGTGGCGTACTTTGACGAGCAGATCTGTCAACTCGGGGTATGATTTAAGAAACCGCTGAACCGCGAGGTTAAGCACATGAGCCAGGCATGGTACGTGTGTGATCTCGCCTCGCCTCAGAGCCACCACCAGGTTACGGCCATTGTCACAGACGACCATGCCTGGATGTAGGTTCAGCGGTCTCAGCCACAGATCTGCCTGCTCTTTCACAGTTGTCCACAACTCACAAGCAGTGTGAGGTTTATCACCTTAAGCTTATGAGTTTCAGCACAGCCTGTTGCCGCTTGGCTGAGGTAGGACTGCAGTGCTTCCAGCTTGTAACTGATGTGGTGATATCTGAGATGGAGGCTGAACATGAGGAGGAGGATGATGCGCAGGAGCTGTACATTGTGGGGGCAACTCTGACTGACATAAGGCCCGCAATCCTCTGTGTGGGGAGGATGTGTTCCGTCCTAAGGTCCGACTGGGTCCCGGCTTCCACTATGTTTACCCAGTGTGCCGTCAGGGAGATGTACCGTCTCTGGCCACAAGCACTTGTCCACGTGTCCATTGTCAGGTGGACTCTCCCAGTAACTGAGTTGTTGAGGGCACGGCAGATGTTTTGGGACACGTCCTTGTGTAGTGCGGGGATGGCTCACCGGGCAAAATAGTGTCGGCTGGGGACCGAGTACCAAGGGATGGCCACTGCCATAAGGTTGCGGAAGGATTCTGTCTCCACTAGCCACCAGCCTAAAAGGCAGCATTTCCAATGCAAGCAGTCGTGAAATGTGCGAATTTAGGACTGTGGCCTCTGGGGCGTTGGCTGCGAATTTCCGCTTTCATTCAAAGGTCTGGGATATGGACAATTGAATGCTGCAGGGGATTGCCTTGCACGCACAACAGGGGGTTCTCTTACACGCACAATAGTGGAAGAAGCAGTGGTGACACCCGCTGACACTGGTTGTGGACCCTGGGGTTCGCCCCACAAAGTCGGGTGCTTTGCTGACATGTGCCTGATCATGCTGGTGGTGGTCAGGCTGGTAGTTTTGTCACCGCTGCTGATGCTGACATGGCAGGTGGTACAAATGGCCTTTTTGGGGTTATCAGCAGAGTCTTTAAAAAAATTCCAGACTCTGGAAGACCTACCGGTTGTACTGGTAACGTCCCTCGTGTTGGTGTTACGGGGAACTGTTGCCCGCATTCTGTGTACGGCCACCACAATGCTTCTTCCTGTTATGAACTGCTACAAACACTAAGGAAAGATAGGAAAACTGTCCCTACAATAGGACTAAGCTGATTCCCTACGATGTAGCGGGGGACCTGTTCCTTGTGAACAGACCCGCCTAAGTCCTCGGCTAGTCTGAACGCAGACCTATAGATATAAGGGAGGGGTCCCTACAAGAACTGAGGACTGGGATATAGTTGGACACCTCTAAGCAGAAATTGTAGCAAAGCAAAGACAAACAAACAAGCAGAAGTACTAGTGGTCAAAAGACCAAGCAAACTACAGAGTAAGGTACAAGGCACCTGGCTAGCTTAAGAGTAAATGTAACACTGAAGTCCAGCAAGGCCAGGAGGGCGGAGCTGGATTAAATAGGCAAAAAGTCATGTGACCAGCAAAATAGAAAAAACTAACAGGAGGGTTCTAACAGTACCCCTTCTTCTATGAGGATCCTCCGGATCCTCCAGGCCCAGGACTATCAGGAAACCTCCTGTGAAACGCTCCGACAAGTCTAGGAGCAGAGACATCATCCGTCCTTACCCAGGAGTAATCCTCGGGACCGAAACCTTTCCAAGCGACGAGAAGATACTGCAATCTCCCTCTATGCCATCTAGAATTAAGAAAGCGAGAAATTTCATATTCACCGTCTTCCTCCACCGGAGGAACAGAGACAGTGGCGTCCCTATCAGAAACATCAGCTTTTTTCAATAAGGAAACATGAATCACCGGATTAATCTCCCAGGAGGTAGGAACCTCCAACCTAATAGCAGATTGGTTAACTACCTGAAGCACCTTAAATGGACCCACAAACTTCGGGCCCAATTTCTTCGAAGAAATCTTCAACCGCAGATTCCAAGAGGACAACCAAACCATGTCACCAACAGTAAACAAAACCTCTTGACTAGTGTTGAGCATTCCGATACTGAAATATCGGGTATCGGCCGATATTCGCGGTATCGGAATTCCGATACTTAATTCCGATACTTTTACAATATCGAATACCGGAATCGGAAGTTCCCATAATGCCTACGCTCTGCAGGGTCTCTGAAGGATGACAAGCTGGATGGCAGCGCTCAGCTGCGATCCAGCCTGTCATCAGAATGCCATCCCAGCTTGAAAGAATTCTCCTGATTGTTTAAAAGCAGGCGGGCGGTAAAAAGCCGCCGGCTTTTAAACAATCACACAGCCCCATACTGCTTCCCCGCAGCCTCCCACCCTGATCCTGTGCTCCCCCCGCCACCTCACATCCCGATCGTAAGTTAGGACCGGGCAGGGAGCACAGCACCAAGGAGCGGGGAGCGAAGGACCCGGGCGGGGAAGCCGGCAGTGAAAAGACTTCATCGCCGGCTTTCCCGTTCTGTGCTGCGCTTTCCCGCCGGTTATTTCAAATGAACAGCTGAGGTATCAGGTGATGCCGATCAGCTGTTCTTTTGAAGTAGCTGCGGTGCCCTCAGAGGGTTCATGTGAGTTCATGCTTGACTGCATTGCATGAACTCACATGAACTTTCCCACGGCCACACAGGTCAGCCTCACCTCCCAGACCATCAGCCCGTCATGATTGGTGTGTGCGCGGTGTGCACGGTGTCTGTGCGATGTCTGCGGGTGTGTGCGGTGTCTGTGCGATGTCTGTGGGTGTGTGCGTGGTGTCTGTGCGATGTCTGCGAGTGTGTGCGTGCAGGCAGACATAGGCCGATGTGACACTACTACTCCCATCGGCCTATGTCTGTCCCCCGTCCACTCGTGCCAGCAGGATCAGCTCAATGGGAGCAGTAGTTCCCCTCAGCCTGATCCTGCTATTTAAATTGCCCTACTGTGTCCCCAGTAAATTTTAAATACATGTCATTGGTGGCCAGTGGTTACCTACAATAAATTAGTTCATACATTACCTGTCCCCGCCGATCGCCACCTAAAATAAAGTAAAAAATAAAAAACTACACCTATACTCACCTAGACACCTAATTCCCCGAAGCCATCGATCTCCTGTAATAAAATGTAAAATAATAAACCACAACCTTATCCTTACCCCTCCGTAGTAGTCCACGAGTGTCCCACGATGATCTCCAGTTTAGAGCAGCCACATAGAATGTGACCGCTCTGAACCGCTGCCGCTGCTAGAATGATGGGGCCGTAAAGCAGCCCCGTCATTGCATAAGCGGGTTCGCCGGAGTTCAGGCAGCGCTGCTCCGGTTAGCTCCTTTACGGCCCTGCTGTACCGTGAGAAATTCCCACGGTACAGCAGTGCCGTAAAGGAGGTCTCCGGAGCTGCGCTGCCTGAATGCACTCCGGTGACCTCAGTCAGTGGCTCCCGCTGCCGGGAGCGGACGTGTTCCCGGCAGTGTGAGCTTACAGCAGCCATGCACAGCTGTCACCATCTCCAAATGTGACAGCTGTGCATGGGAGATCAGCGCAGGAACGTGGACAGGTAACTATTTTTTTTAGTAAACTAAGAATTAAATAAAATAGTGTGTTTTATTTCAAATAAATTATTTTTTTCTGGGTGTAGTGTGTGTTTTCTTTTTAACACTTTGTAGGTTAGTAATGGGGGTGTCTTATAGACGCCCATCATTACTAACCTGGGCTTCATGGCAGCTGGCGCTGACATGAACCCCACCACTATTACCCCCTGCCACCGCACCAGGGCAGCGTGGAAGAGTGAGGCTAAGCGCCTGAATTGGCGCATCCTATAGATGCGCCATTTCTGGGGCGGCTGACGGCTGGTGTTTCTAGCCTGGGAGGGGGTCAATATTCATGGCACCCTTCCTGGGCTATTAATATCAGCCCCCAGCTGTCTGCCTAGCCTTTGCTAGCTATTAAAATAGGGGGGACCCCACATCATTTCTTTGGGGGGGTCCCTCATTTTAATAGCTGGTAAAGGCTAGGTATTCAGCTGGAGGCTGATATTAGTAGCCTGGGAAGCTCCGTGGGTATTACCCCCTTCCCAGGCTTCAAACATCTGCCCCAGCCGTCTGCTTAACCGCCGCTAAAGACTAAAATTACGGGGAACCCCATGCCAATTTTTTTTTAATAAATCCTTTATTTTAACACTAAATGACACTTGAGGAGTTAATAAAGATGCAGTCCCTAAATTATTATTTATTTTTTAATTAATTTTTCCCAAAAATTTTGACGTGGGCTTTGCCATATTTTTGTATGCCAGCCAGGTACAGCATCCAGGAATGGGCTGCCCCCAACTCCCAGCTGCCTAATTGTACCTGGCCGGACACAACAATATAGGGAAGCCTTTTTTTTATTATTATTTAATGAATTTCACGAAATAAGTAAAAAAAAAAATACGTGGGGCTTCGCCCTATTTTTGTGCCCAGCCAGGTACAACTAAGCAGCTGGGGGCTGGAATCCACAGCGCAGGGAGGCCCAAGCTTTGTGAGCCCCCCCTGCTGCGAACTGCAGTCCGTAGCCACCCCAGAAAATATCGCGTTCATAGAAGCACCATCTTCTGGCGCTGTATCCAACTCATCCAGGGCCCTGGTGTGGTGGCTCACTGGGTAATAAAGGGGTTAGGGCCAGCTTTGTATTATCCGCAGGCCCTAAGCCCGAAATTCATGGGGTCACGCCAATATTAGACATGACCGCCATGAATTTCTAGTAAAAGTATTTAAAAAAAAACACAACACCCAGAATAAAGTCCTTTAATTGAAATAAACACACAATTCTTTAATGTTCTAAATTAAACCATACTTACCGTCACGCCCATTCCAGCTGTAGCCAACGATCTCCTGCAATAAAAGAAAAATAATAAAGCAACATCATCCTTACCTTTCCATGGTTCCCAGGACAGCTTCAGCTCTGCTAAATCTAGATGACAGGCTGGATCGCAGCAGAAAGCTGCCTTCCAGCCTGTCATCCCGCAGACACTGAGAAGCGCAGGCATGCTTGCGCTCCTCAGTGTCTGGCTGTGACGGCATCCAGATGAGCCGATAATGAACTCAGCTCACCTCATGCACGACACTGACAGCGTGGGAGAATTCTCCTGCGCATGCGGTGAGCGTGAGAGACTCGGCTCATCTGGATGCCGTCACAGCCTGACACTGAGGAGCGCAAGCATGCCTGCGCTTCTCAGTGTCCGCGGGATGACAGGCTGGATGGCAGCTTTCTGCTGCCATCCAGCCTGTTATCTCGATGTAGCAGAGCTGGAGCTGTCCTGGGAACCATGGAAAGGTGAGGATGATGTTGGTTTTTATTATTTTTCTTTTATTGCAGGAGATCATTGGCTTCAGCTGGAATGGGCGTGATGGTAAGTATGGTTTAATTTACAACAATAAAGAATTGTGTGTTTATTTCAATTAAAGGACTTTAGTCTGGGTGTTGTGTTTTTTTTAAATACTTTACTAGAAATTCATGGCGGTCATGTCTAATATTGGCGTGACCTCATGAATTTCGGGCTTAGGGCCAGCGGATAATACAAAGCTTGCCCTAACCCCTTTATTACCCAGTGAGCCACTGCACCAGGGCCCTGGATGAGTTGGGTACAGCGACAGAAGATGGCGCTTCTATGAACGTGCCATTTTCCGGGGTGGCTGCGGACTTCTATTTGCAGCGGGTGGGGGGGGCAGAAAGCTTGGGCCTCCCTGCGCTGCTGATTCCATCCCCCAGCTGCCTAGTTGTACCTGGCTGGACACAAAAATTGGGAGAAGCCCCACGTATTTTTTTTTTTTTTTTATTATTTCATGAAATTCATGAAATAATAAAGAAAAAAAGGGCTTCCCTATATTGTTGTGTCCAACCAGGTACAAATAGGCAGCTGGTGGAAGGGGGCAGCCCGTTCCTGCCTGCTGTTCCTGGCTGGAAACAAATATAGTGCGAAGCCCCACGTCAATTTTTTTTTTAATTATTTCAGGAAATTCATGAAATAATTTAAAAAAAATTGATGTGGGGCTTCGCCCTATATTTGTGTCCAGCCAGGTACAGCAGGCAGGAACGGGCTGCCCCCAACCACCAGCTGCCTATTTGTACCTGGCCGGACACAACAATATAGGGAAGCCCTTTTTTTTTTTTAATTATTTCATGAAATAATTAAAAAAAATTGACGTGGGGCTTCGCACTATATTTGTGTCCAGCCAGGTACAGCAGGCAGGAACGGGCTGCCCCCAACCACCAGCTGCCTATTTGTACCTAGTTGGACACAACAATATAGGGAAGCCCTTTTTTTCTTAATTATTTCATGAATTTCATGAAATAATTTAAAAAAAAAAAATACGTGGAGCTTCGCCCTATTTTTGTGTCCAGCCAGGTACAACTAGGCAGCTTGGGGGCTGGAATCCGCAGCGCAGGGAGGCCCAAGCTTTCTGGCCCCCCCCCGCTGCAAATTGCAGCCCGCAGCCACCCCGGAAAATGGCGCGTTCATAGAAGCGCCATCTTCTGGCGCTGTACCCAACTCATCCAGGGCCCTGGTGCGGTGGCTCACTGGGTAATAAAGGGGTTAGGGCCAGCTTGGCATTATCAGCTGGCCCTAAGCGCGAAATTCATGGGGTCACGCCAATATTAGACATGACCGCCATGAATTTCAGGTAAAGTTTTTAAAAAAAAAAACACAACACCCAGAATAAAGTCCTTTAATTGAAATAAACACACAATTCTTTATTGTTCTAAATTAAACCATACTTACCATCCCGCCCATTCCAGCTGAAGCCAACGATCTCCTGCAATAAAAGAAAAATAATAAACCAACATCATCCTTACCTTTCCATGGTTCCCAGGACAGTTTCAGCTCTGCTACATCGAGATGACAGGCTGGACCGCAGCAGAGCGCTGCCATCCAGCCTGTCATCCCGCGGAAACTGAGAAGCGCAGGCATGCTTGCGCTCCTCAGTGTCAGGCTGTGACGGCATCCAGATGAGCCGAGTCTCTCACGCTCACCGCATGCGCAGGAGAATTCTCCCACGCTGTCAGTGACATGCATGAGGTGAGCTGAGTTCATTGTCGGCTCATCTGGATGCCGTCACAGCCATACACTGAGGAGCGCAAGCATGCCTGCGCTTCTCAGTGTCCGCGGGATGACAGGCTGGATGGCAGCGTTCTGCTGCGGTCCAGCCTGTCATCTCGATTTAGCAGAGCTGAAGCTGTCCTGGGAACCATGGGAAGGTAAGGATGATGTTGCTTTATTATTTTTCTTTTATTGCAGGAGATCGTTGGCTTCAGCTGGAATGGGCGTGATGGTAAGTATGGTTTAATTTAGAACAATAAAGAATTGTGTGTTTATTTCAATTAAAGGATTTTATTCTGGGTGTTTGTGGTTTTTTTTAACTTTGACTATGGGGTTAGTATTGGGGGTGTCTTATAGACGCCTCTCCATTACTAACCTGGGCTTGATGTCAGCTGGCATTATAAGCTGACATCAACCCCAACCCTATTACCCCACTGCCACCGCTACAGGGCAGTGGGAAGAGCGAGGCTAAGTGCCAGAATTGGCGCATCCTATGGATGCGCCATTTCTGGGGCGGCTGACAGCTGGTGCTTCTAGCCTGGGAGGGGGCCAATATTCATGGCACCCTTCCTGGGCTATTAATATCAGCCCCCAGCTGTCTGCCTAGCCTTTGCTAGCTATTAAAATAGGGGGGACCCCACGTCATTTTTTTGGGCCGGGTCCCCCCTTTTAATAGCTAGTAAAGGCTAGGTATTCAGCTGGGGGCTGATATTAGTAGCCTGGGGAGCTCCGTGGGTATTACCCCCTTCCCAGGCTTCAAACATCTGCCCCAGCCGTCTGCTTAACCTCCGCTAGAGACTAAAATTACGGGGAACCCCACGCCAATTTTTTTTAAGATAAATCCTTTATTTTAACACTAAATGACAAGTACAGTAATCAACACTATCACTGTACCTCATACATATGTGACTGACATGTTTCTATCTATCTAATCTATGTGTGATTCTCCATTCTTTCTATTTTAAATTGTCGGGTACAGATGCTGAATTGCCGCCCGGCTTTTTTAAAGAGATGGTGCATGAAAACACTAATATTTTTTTTAATAAATCCTTTACACTAAATGACGAGTACAGTAAGCAACACTGTCAATGTACTTCATATATATGTGACTGACATGTTTCTATCTATCTAATCTATGTGTGAAGCTCTATTCTTTCTGTTATAAATTGTCGAGTACCGGTGTATGCCGCTGCTGAATTGCCGGCTTTTCATGTTTCACTGTGAGCACTGTTCCCATCGATTTGGGCAACCACCTCCCCCAATACATTCTACATTATTGTTAGTTGTTTTCCTTCATGTAGAATTAACCTACAAGGAAAGAAAGGGTTTATTTTCATTCCGATATTTGTGTCCCATTGACTTGCATTGGTTTCCAGTATCGAAATCGGCGATATCCGATACTTTTTGGGTATCGGCCCGATCCAATCCGATCCGATATTTCCTGATATCGGAAGGTATCGCTCAACACTACTCTTGACGTTTCCTGTCAAAGTACCTCTTGGATTTTTTGTTAGCCTCTTGAAGGTTACGACGTACATCAGTCCAAACTCTCTCCAAATCACAGGAAAAATTCTCCTCCTCCGGCACAGCCGATACCAATTTGGAGAATGACCCAAACGACGGATGTCTCCCAGTACAACAAAAAAAGGAGAACACCCAGCAGAAGAGGATGTATGGTTGTTAAAAGCAAATTCAGCCAGGGGCAGAAACTCAGACCACCCCTCTTGATTGTCAGCCACAAAACAACACAAAAACTGTTCAACATCCTGGTTCTTTCTTTCTGTCTGTCCATTAGACTCAGGATGATAACCAGATGAAAATGACAAATGGACTCCCAACCTGTCACAAAAGGCACGCCAAAAACGAGCCACGAACTGAGGTCCCCTATCAGAAACAATGTCGGTAGGAACGTCATGGAGCCTGACAAGTTCTTTAACAAAAGCTTTAGTGAGTGTCTTGGCGCAGGGCAGTTTGATGAAGGGAACCAAGTGACACATCTTGCTAAAACGGTCCACGACCACTCAGATAACAGTGAAACCCTCAGAGGCAGGAAGGTCAGTAATAAAATCCATAGCAAGATGCGTCCAAGGAGCACTAGGAACCTCCAGAGGGCAAAGCAACCCCGCAGCAGGAGCATGTGAAGACTTAGATCTAGCACACACAGTACATTGACGCACCCACTTAATGACTTCCTTCTGCCACCCCGGCCACCAAAAACTGCGACCTACAAGTCTTTTAGTCTCCGAAATTCCTGGATGACCTGCCAACCGAGACTCATGACACTCCACAAACAAATCTCTCCTAAAGTTCCTAGGCACAAACAACCTCCCATGGGGAGTGTTAGATGGGGCATCCTCCTGGGCTTTCAGAATCCCATCTTCCAAAACCGAGTCCAATGCTGCTATCACAACACCTTTCTGTAAAATGCTCTCCTCCTCCTCGGTACCAACCATGGGAGAAAAACAGCGAGATAAAGCATCAGCTTTTACATTCTTGGTACCCGGAATGTAAGTAACAGAAAAATTAAACCGCGAAAAAAAAAGTGCCCACCTAGCTTGACGGGCATTCAAGCGCTTGGCAGCATCAAGATAGATCAGATTCTTATGATCAGTAAAAACCTGAATGGGAAATTTAGCACCTTCCAAGAGATGACGCCAATGTTCAAATGCGAGTTTAATCGCCAGCAATTCCCGATTACCGACATCGTAATTAAGTTCGGTCTCAGAAATTTTTTTGAAAAAAAAGCACAGGGATGTACTCCATCCTTGTTTTCCTGAGACAAAACAGCACCGACCCCCACCGAAGAAGCATCAACCTCGACCAAAAAAGGCTTGGTCTCATCAGGCTGCATAAGGATGGGGGCAGAACTGAACCTCTCCTTGAGATACACAAAAGCTTCAATGGCCTCAGTAGTCCACTGGACCGTATTCGCACCTTTCCTGGTGAGATTGGTCAGCGGCTAACAATTATAGAAAAATTCTTAATGAATTTTCTGTAATAATTGGCAAAACCCAAAAATCTCTGTATTGGTTTCAAACCAATAGGCCTAGGCCATTCCTGAACAGCATGAACCTTCACCGGGTCCATCTCAAAGCCCTCGCTGGAGATAATGTAGCCCAAAAAACTAATTCTCTGCACAGCGAACTCACATTTCTCCAGTTTAGCAAAAAGTGAATTGTCGCTTAACAACTGCAATACCTCACGTACGCTCTGCCAATGAGACTCCAGATCCGGCGCAAAAATCAGAATGTCATCCAAATACACCACCACATTCTTACCGATCAACGGTCTTAGGATGTCATTAATAAGGTTCTGAAAAAACGCTGGTGCGTTGGTAAGACCAAAGGGCATAACCAGATTCTCAAAATGACCCACTGGAGTGTTAAAAGCAGTTTTCCACTCATCACCTTCCTTCATACGTAACAAATTGTATGCCCCCCCGGAGATCAATCTTAGAGAACCACTTGGCCCCCACTAACTAGTTGAACAAGTCAGGAATTAATGGCAGTGGGTAGGAATTGCGTACTGTAATTTTATTAATTTCGCGAAAGTCCAGACATGGACGTAAACTGCCGTCCTTTTTTTTTTACAAAAAAGAATCCAACAGCCACAGGTGACTTAGAAGGTCTAATGTGACCGGCGGCCAAGCTTGTCTGTATGTATTCCTAAAAGACCTTTCTCTCAGGGATAGTAAGATTAAATAAGCGACTCTTGGGAAGAGTTGCTCCAGGGACAAACTCAATAGTACAATCATAGTCCCTATGAGGAGGCAAAACTTGCGACTCCTCCTCAGAAAAAAACTTCCAAAAATCCTGAATAGGTACATGTAATTCCCCTCTTTCCACAGCAGCAATGCGACCGTTGCAACATCTATCATAACACTTAGGACTCCAAGACTTAATTTCATTGGTAGACCAGTCCAGTACAGGATTGTGCAATTTTAACCAAGGTAACCCCAAAACCACTGGAGCAGGCAAATTATTTAATACCGCCAAATCCAAATTCTCTTGGTGGATACCATTAATGGTGAGGGGAAATTCAAAAACCTTGTGAGTAATACCTTTCAAGGGAGAGCCATCAATAGCAACCACAGAAATAGGAGATGACAAAAGTTTGGATTCTAATTTAAATTTTTCCAAAAAACCCTCATCAATTACATTGAGTGTAGAACCACAATCCACAAATACCCGAAATTCAATCAACTCCTCCTGGAATGAGGTGCTTCCAGAAAGAAATACTCCTTTTGAGTTTAAACAAGCTATGCGGGCGTAACTGACCTTTTTTTTTTCTTTGTTCAAACGAAGCACACAGTTCTTAATAAAGTGGTCAGATTTACCGCAATAAAAACACAATCCTTTAGCAAACCTGCAGTCTTTTTCCTGAGAGTGGGGTGACATCGCCCCAATCTCCAACGGTTCTCCTCCCTCCGAACAGACCCTCTGAAAACTAGGAGCTCCCATAGCAGTAGATTTCTCTTCATTACTCCTAGCACGCAGTCTCCTGTCCACACGTATGGCTAATTGCATTGCCTCCTGCAGGGTTCCAGGTTTTGGGAAGGCAATCAGCAGATCCTTAACCCTTTCACCTAGACCATCAAGAAACAAATATTTTAATGCTGAGTCATTCCATTCCACTTCAGCCGACCATCTTCTGAAGTATGTACAATAATTTTCCACATCACCTAATCCCTGCTTCAAACATCTTAATTCAGTTTCAGCAGATGAGACTCAATCAGGATCATCATACAACAACCCCATAGCAGAAAAAAAATCTTCCACAGATCTAAAACACGGATCATTAGGTTGTAGAGAAAAGGCCCATCCCTGTGGTTCTTTGCGCAAAAGTGACATTATAAACCCAATGCGCTGTGATTCATTCCCCGAGGATTTGGGTCTTAAGCGAAAATATAATAAACAAGCGTTTTTAAAGGAAAAAAAATCTTGCCGTTTACCATAAAAAAATCTGGCAGTCCTACCTTTGGTTCGACAAAATGCGCTCCAGGACAGCTACTCACGTGTTGCTGGAGCTCGGCCACCTCCAAAGACAGTCCCTGCAGGCGTTGAGCCAACTCCTGAACCGACACCATGCTGAAATCAGGATTTCTTTCCTAAGAGTGTTTTATTTTTGGGCTGGACTTACTGTTATGAACTGCTACAAACACTAAGGAAAGATAGGAAAGCTGTCCCTACATTAGGACTAAGCTGATTCCCTATGATGCAGCGGGGGACCTGTTCCTTGTGAACAGACCCGCCTAAGTCCTCGGCTAGTCTGAACGCAGACCTATAGATATAAGGGAGGGGTCCCTACAAGAACTAAGGACTGGGATATAGTTGGACACCTCCTAGCAGAAATTGTAGCAAAGCAAAGACAAACAAACAGAAGTACTAGTGGTCAAAAGACCAAGCAAACTACAGAGTAAGGTACAAGGCACCTGGCTAGCTTAAGAGTAAATGTAACACTGAAGTCCAGCTAGGCCAGGAGGGCGGAGCTGGATTAAATAGGCAAAAAGTCATGTGACCAGCAAAATAGAAAAAACTAACAGGAGGGTTCTAACACTTCCTGCCTGTTGGGGTACTCTGCCTCCCTCCCCCTGTTTGCTGCTGGCCTCTCTCTGCGTGTCCTCCTGCCACATTGGGTCAGTTACTAGATCATCCACTACCTCCTCCTCTTCCACTTGCGCACCACGATCCTCCTCACTTCGTGGCGATTGTGTCTCGTCATCGTCCACCTCTTGTGACAAATTGCCAGCGTCAACTTCCTGTGGCCGTGGCTGTTCAAATATTTGGGCATCGCTACATGGGATCTCCTCTGCCACCACTTCAAGCGGAGCAGGCGAGGGGCACAAATATGAAAATGGCCAGTGAACAGCTCTTCAGAGTGTCCGACTGTGGAATCAGTTGCTGTCTGACGACACTCGGCATGGTGGGAGGAAGGAGCTTCAGGGTGAGGAGGAGTATGCGGTTGAGACTAACGGCTACTAAAACTTGACCGTGTGGAAGACAGACCGGAGGTGGTGGTGCCCAGGTATCTGAAAGTATTACCTGCTATCCAATTAATAACCTGTTCATCCTTATCAGTTCGCAATACTGGTTTTTTAGTGCGCTTCCCTAGTAATTCGGTAAAGAAGTGGGAGCGAGAAGATGTGGCTGTTGGTTGTGGCACATTTTCACCTTGGCCACGGCCCCGTCCTCTACACGCACCATCACCAGAATGTCCGTGGAACTGCAAAACCAAACTTCTAGTTATCTGGCCTACACCAGAATATTTTAAACAGATATATTGGTGTCTGAACAGTCACAGACACACTCAATTTATTTATTTTTTTTGGGGGGGGGGGAAATACCAAAAGGTTAATAAGACGCATATTTGTACAGTCTGACTGAAGAAAAAAAAATACAGGATTTAGATGGAAAAAAAAGGATTTTTCCTGGCCCCTGAGACCGGAGGATAAGTCTAGCAATTTGACCAGCAGGAGCACACAGGACTGTAATGCAATGTTTGTTGGTATAACCACTGCGTCTCCTGCCTGATATCTGGGATGGATATTAGTCCTGAGAAGGACTGGTTGTTTGATTTGGCAGCCTTTAGAGACCCTACACTAGCTATTTTGCACTATATATCTCTCCCTAACTCAGCAGCACTCTCCCTACACTGTCTGATCCCTGGCGACTGTGTCCAAGATGGCGGCGCCCGGTTTTAAATACTCAAGGTGACGCTGTGTGGCCAGCCAATCACTGTAATGCCCACAAACAACATGGCTGCAGCATTACAGTGACTGGCTGGCAATCCCTGCATGTTCATTGGCTCTGTAAAGAGCGCCAAACGTGCTGGGCGGAGACCCGAGCTCCCGCCCGAGTAACCCGGAAATGCTCGGTGCTCGCCGAACATCCCGAGTAGCGAGATGCTCGGGCGAGTACCGAGCAGTGTCGAGCATGTTCGCTCAACACTAGTCATGATGCACCCAAGTTATACAAATTCGAAAACATTATGGAAGGTTTACTAATTCTAATTTTTTAGGATAAATATTTATATAAATTTAGTGGAGAAGTTATTAACCTCTTAAAAACCAGGCAATTTTTCACTTTTGTTTTTTCCTCTCCTTCTTCCATGAACCATATTTAATTTTTTTCCATTAACATAACCATATTAAGGCTTGTGTTTGCAGAATGAGTTGTACTTTTGAATGACACCATACATTTTACCATGTCACATGCTGGAAAATAGAAAAAAAATTCCAAGTACTTTGAAATTGAAAAAATCAAACTAACAAATGCATTTCCACAACTGTTTTTTGGGGTTTGCTTTTATGGCTTTCATTGTTCCTTAAAAAAGACCTGGAAATATTCTACAGGTCAATACCAATACTGGAAATTCCAAACTTGCATATTTTTTATATTTTTATTTAAATGGAAAATAAAATTGAAAATTCATTAAGAAAAATGTTGCATTTGTCATCATTTTACAAGACCACTAATGCTTTAAGTTTTTTGTCAATATAGCTGTGTCAGGGTTTGCTTTTTGTGCCTTGAGTTGACGTTTTTACTGATACCATGATAGGTTAGATATGACGTTTTAATTGCTTCTTATTGCATTTTTCTGCAGAGTTGCAATAATCAAAAAATAGTAATTCTGCCATTTAAATATTTTTTCTCTTTACGGTTTTACTCATTGGGTTAATTCATGTTATACTTTGATAGATCAGACTTTTATGGAGGTGGCGAAAGCACATGTGTTTTTTTTTAGATTTTTTAATATCTTTATTTTTAATGGAAGAAAAGGGTGGGTGATTCTAATTTTTATGTTTTTATATTTTTGTAAGATTTTTTTAAACTTTTTTTTTTACTTTTTATTTTATCCTTCAGTCCTCTTTGGCCATGTGAGCCAGTGATCATTTGAGCACCTGCATCTAGTTGGCAGAACAAATGATGCCCCAGGCCGGTGGGAATGATCCTATTGCACACTTTGGCATTTGTTACTCCATAAGTTTCTGCCATATAACAAAAGTTTATTGTTATATGGCAGATGGAAACAAGGGCTAAATGAGAACTCAGCCATAGTACTCAATGTAATGGTCCAGATGACATCATATTTACTGGAGATGTTTCAATTTTTATTATTTTTACAATATATTGTTCTAGATTGGTGCATGACAGAAGATCTGTAAAAGTGAGCTCAGACTGCAATGCACGGACTGGACGGTGGCCCTCCCGAGCTGAGCCTGAGAGATGCATATATTTCTATGCAGCTGTAACACTCAGGTCGGGATAGCCACGGCCAGCCGAGCATTGTGCTCCTATCTCGGTCTGATTTTTACGGCCATCTGACTGCGCCCTTACTTACCAAAAACTAGATCAAAATTCAAAATCCATGTGTGACAATTTCAGTTCACCCTTACTGCTTCCATAAGAATTAAGTAGGTAAGTAGCTGCTGATAATCAAATGCCCTTGATTGATTGTTCATTATCAACTGTGACTACTTCTATAAAAGCAGAAGTTTTTACAATTTGCTTGTCTGGAACATTCAGGCATGTATTAACAAAATGCCAAAAAGTAAAACCATCAGCAATGATCTTAGAAAAAGAATTGTTGCTGCCAATCAATCTGGGAAGAGTTATCAGCCCACTTCCAAATAATTTGGAGTGAGAAAGATTATTAACAATTAGAAACATTCAAGACAGTTGACAATCTTCTCAGGAGTGGACATCCCAGCAAATGTATCCCAAGATCAGACTGTGCATTGCTCAGAGAAATTGCAAGAACCCCAAGAGCATCAGCTCAGACTCTATGTTAGCATGGTAAATGTTCATATTCATTACAGCACAATAAGAAAAAGACTTAAAAAGTAGGCTTTATATTGAATTGTTACTGGAAGAAAGTCTTTTCTTTCTAAGAAGAATATGACAGCACAACTAAAGTTTGGAAAGTTGCATCTGAGCTAACCACAAGATATTTGTCCATATTATTCTGTGCCTTGTCTGGCAAAAAACAAAACACTGCATATCAACACATACATATAATACCAACTGTAAAGCATGGTGGAGGAGGGGTAATGATTTGAGCTTTTTTTGCAGTATTTCATACACCTAGTGAAGGGCAGAGTTAGGCCACATTCACATATTCAGTATTTGGTCAGTATTTTACATCAGTATTTCTAAGTCAAAATCAGGAGTGGGTGAAAAATACAGAAGTGGTGACGTGTTTCTATTATACTTTTTCTCTGATTGTTCCACTCCTGATTTTGGTTTATAAATACTGAGGTAAAATACTGACGAAATACTGAACATGTGAATGTGGCCTTAGGCTGAAAGTGGAGCTTGAAGCTAATATACTTTAAGTGCTCTGTCCCACCCAAAGCACTTGAAGACTTATTTTGAATATCACTTCTAAGTTGATTCTCTGCAAAAGAATGGCATTTCTGAACAATAAAGGAATTAATTCACTTGTGCTCTTATAATAAATGATAATCTTTATAGCGCCAACATATTCTCCAGCGCTTTACATAAATTATCATTGCTGTCCCCAATGGGGCTCACAAACTACATTCCCTATTAGTATGTCTTTGGAGTGTGGGAGGAAACTGGAGAACCCAGAAGAAACCCACGCAAACACGGGGAGAACATACAAACTCCTTGCAGATGTTGTCCTTGGTGGGATTTGAACCCAGGCCCTCAGCACTGCAAGGCTGCAGTGCTAACCACTGAGCCACCGTACTAATTCTTATAATCTTGTAGCAAAGCTTGCATTGAAGTCTATGGCAAGAGAGTTGAGTTCTACTTAAGACCAGCAACAGAAAATCCAACATATTTGGAAACATTTGCGACTTTGTGTCACTGTATGTCTCAGGTCACTACGCGTACCATTGGAAATCATTGAATGCAATATTGCAATGTGTTGCTGAGATTTCTGTTTTATGCTATATGTCACCATGTAGCTCTAGCCTAAAACGTAGTGATTAAGAGCTGCATCCCAATACTTTTGAACAAACATAACATATTCAGTTTGATCTTTAAAGTCGTTGTCAAGGATCATTTTATTTTTTTTAACTATGCGCCTAAAAACTGAGTCGAATACCAACAGTCACCAACCACTCCTGCCAGTGACTCCGTGTCAATAGAGCAGCTCTTTCTCTTCCAGGCTGCTCTGTTGACAAGGTGCGACATCATGTTGATTGACAGCCGGTTCCCTGCAGTTAGGCAGCAGGGAGCTGGTTGTCAATCAGCATGACGCTGACAGTCACGCATTGTCAGGAGAGCAGAGTAATTGAAAATCCACTGCTTTGTCAATGTGATGTCAGTGGAATCTGCTGGCAGAGATGGGCACAACTACCTGCCTGTTAATTCTTTGGTCCATAGAGAAAAAATGGAACAGTCCTGGATAACCCTTTTAATTTTCAGAACTATTATAGGAGAACCTATTCATGAGCAGTTAACGTGCCAAAATGCAAACCAATGAACATGATGAATGAAGCGACACCATTTGCTAATGAAGAGGACTACATTAGTTCTTGAAATCATAGGTTCACATACTTTTGCGACTTCCTCACCTTTCACATATTCCATTTTTTATAAAATGCTCTAGCAACACAGTACATAATTGCTCTCTACATGTGTGCATTACTTTCAGAAAGTAAGAATTGCTATAATACACTGAGACTGATCTGAAGATGTCTGTGCTTTACATTAGTGAATAACTATTTATTGTTGTTTAATTTGCATAAGTAATTGAAAAAAAAATAATAGATGGAAACTCTGATACAACGTATATACATTTCATGGTGTTGCAGTTGTAACACTTCAGTGGATGCTATACTTCAGTAGCTTGGGGACATATGCCAATTTTTAAATATTTAATGAGTTTCTTTCAATTATTTATGTATTTGTTTTTTTCCACTCCTGAGGGATTTCCAAGACAAATGACAACATGTGACAAGCATACAGGAGCAGATTATCTTTATGTCGAGTGCATGCTGCGGCAGATGCAGAGAAAAGAGAGTGATCTACAGATTATTCAGCTCAGTGTCTTTATGTCAAATATCAGCACTGCAACCAGGCAAGCTGCACCTTCCTTTAAAGGGAATCTGTCACCAGGTTTTTGCTACCCCATCTGACAGCAGCATGATGTATTGAGAGACCCTGATTCCAGCATTGTTTTCTCACTGGGCTGCTTAATGTAGCTTTGATAAAATCTCTGCTTCATCTGCTGCAGATCTAGCAATACTCTGAATGCTGAGCTCTGTATAACCCCGCCCACTGCACTGATTGAATGCTTTCTGTGTACTCTATGCATAGGCATAAAGTTGCCAATCAGTGGTGTGGGCAGGGTTATACAAAGATCCTGATTGGAGGACTACATGGCAGCAGGTTTACTAGATTTATTAGTCCTCTAGTCATAAACTCCTGCTGATAAAACAGTTATTTTCTCAAAATTACAGTAAGCAGCCAAGTAATTGACACACCACTGGAATCAGGGTGTCTGCCCCTACTTTATTCTGCTCTTAGGTTAGATGGCAAAAACTTAGTGACAGATTCTCCTTAAAGTGAATGTCAAGAATTTACAGTTATTTATTGATTTAATCACTGATTAATTGATCACTGCACGTTTGCAGTTGGGAGTCCAGACTATCAGCTGTAAAGTTTGTAAGAATCTAGTAGCAAAGGTTTTATTACACTGCAGCATCACCAAAGGGGAAAAGAAACTAGCCAGTTTCGCCTGAGCAAGAGACCTTCTGGAAAGTCTCTCAATACACATACATCTATCATTTTTGCCAAAACCGGAGCATGATGTTAATTAATTTTGCACATATCAATCCTCTTTGTAAAACCCAGTCAGAGCTCAGCTTGCATTTGTTAACTTCTTTATGACCTACATACATTTTCGCAATAGGTCGATAAGGAATGTAAGAAGCAGTCTCAGGCCGAAGCTGGCCGTGTCAGATTACCAGCATCTGCCTGTAACTGCAGTGACCAGAGCTTAGCAGCCAGGGGTCTGTTGAAGGTCCCATAGCTGACATCTTGGTACTCTTGTGAAGCTCAGCAACAGGTAGCGCTCAATATACACTGCTCAAAAAAATAAGGGGAACACTTAAACTACAGAATTTAACTCCAAGTAAATCAAGCTTCTGTGAAATCAAACTGTCCACTTAGGAATCAACACTGATTGACAATCAATTTCACATGCTGTTGTGCAAATGGAATAGACAATAGATGGAAATTATTGGCAATTATCAAGACACCCTCAATAAAGGAGTGGTTCTGCAGGTGGGAACCACAGACCACATCTCAGTACCAATGCTTTCTGGCTGATGTTTTGGTCATTTTTGAATGTTGGTTGTGCTTTCACACTCGTAGCATGAGACGGACTCTACAACCCACAGAAGTTGCTCAGGTTAGTGCAGCTCATCCATGATGGCACATCAATGCGAGCTGTGGCAAGAAGGTTTGCTGTGTCTGTCAGCGTAGTGTCCAGAGGCTGGAGGCGCTACCAGGAGACAGGACAGTACACCAGGAGACGTGGAGGGTCCGTAGGAGGGCAACAACCCAGCAGCAGGACCGCTACCTCCTCCTTTGTGCAAGGAGGAACAGGAGGAGCACTGCCAGAGCCCTGCAAAATGACCTCCAGCAGGCCACAGATGTGCATGTGTCTGCACAAACGGTTAGAAACCGACTCCATGAGGGTGGTATGAGGGCCCGACGCCACAGATGGGGGTTGTGCTCACAGCCCAGCACCGTGCAGAATGCTTATTATTTGCCACAGAACACCAGGATTAACAAATTCGCCACTGGCACCCTGTGCTCTTCACAGATGAAAACAAGTTCACACTGAGAACATGTGACAGACGTGACAGAGTCTGGAGACACCGTGGAGAGCAATCTGCTGCCTGCAACATCCTTCAGCATGACCGGTTTTGCAGTGGGTCAGTAATGGTGTGGGGTGGTATTTCTTTGGAGAGCCGCACAGCCCTCCATGTGCTCGCCAGAGGTAGCCTGACTGCCATTAGGTACCGAGATGAGATCCTCAGACCCCTTGTGAGACCATATGCTGGTGTGGTTGGCCCTGGGTTCCTCCTAATGCAGGACAATGCCAAACCTCATGTGGCTGGAGTATGTCAGCAGTTCCTGCAAGATGAAGGCATTGAAGCTATGGACTGGCCCGCCTGTTCCCCAGACCTGAATCCGATTGAGGACATCTGGGACATTATGTCTCGCTCCATCCACCAACGTCACGTTGCACCACAGACTGTCCAGGAGTTGGCGGATGCTTTAGTCCAGGTCTGGGAGGAGATCCCACAGGAGACCATCCACAACCTCATCAGGAGCATGCCCAGACATTGTAGGGAGGTCATACAGGCACGTGGAGGCCACACACAATTCTGAGCCTCATTTTGACTTGCTTTAAGGACATTATATCAAAGTTGTATCAGCCTGTAGTGTGCTTTTACACTTTAATTTTGGGGTGACTCAAAATCCAGGCTTCCATTGGTTAATAAATTTGATTTCCATTGATGTTTTTTGTGTGATTTTGTTGTCAGCACATTCAACTTTGTACAGAACAAAGTATTCAATGAGAATATTTCATTCATTCAGATCTAGGATGTGTTATTTGAGTGTTCCCTTTATTTTTTTGAACAGTGTATAATGCAATACTACAGTATAGACAGTAGTATAAGTGATCACACAATCGCAGGTTCAAGTTCCCTAGTGGACTAAAATCTAAAGTAAAAATGTAAAAATATATATATAAAAAAATAATAAATATTTATAACTTTAAATTATCCCTCTTTTCACTCTTCGAAAAAAAAAAATGTAAAAATTAATAAAAAAAAAAATTTGCTATCAACATGTTAAAATAAGTCTGATCTTTCAAAATAGATATTTATTTAAACCGTACATTAAACGGCAAAGAGAAACAAATCAAAACACCAGAATTGCCATTTTTTTTAGTCATCACTTTTCCCAAAAAAAGCTATTAAGAGCAAAACAGAAAGAACAAATGAAATAGCAAACAATGAACATTTTCTGTGTCCTTCAGTGGTTAAACTCCTTGGAAAATTCAAAGTGGAGCTAATATTAATGTACTCTATCATTCTGTTGCAAATTATCAATGTTCCCCTTTAAGGGATTGTTCAGGCTTGGGATCTGTGACTGAAGACTTGTGAATCCTCACAGTGCGCTCAGTGAGCGCTGTCAGAATTCTCCAGTGCCTGAGAAGGTGGGCCTACAGTTCGGGTTCAGGTTCAACTTCGGGTACAGTTCTGGTACATGAACCAAACTTTGCACTAAAGTTCGGTCGTGTACCAGAACCCAAACTTCCACTGGTCCGCTCATCCCTACATATGACAGCAAATATGTGATTTGCATTCATGCGATCACGTGCACAGCCTTGCACAATACAAGTATATTGAATGATACTACACATGTTGAGTTTGAATATGGCAGGACATGACCACACTTTTTGCACCGGCACTAGAGTATCCTGACAGTGTGCACTGTGCGTGCTGTGAGGAGTCACAAGTCTGGAGTCACATAGGAATGACTGCAGACTTATACCCCAAGCCTGGACAACCTCTTTAAGTTAAAGAGAAGAATAGCAGGTATGTAAATTTCACAAAAATATTTAACCTCCTTGATATATAAAAAAAGCAAAAGTGAGGGAGACAGCACTCACGGGATCCAAGTAGAGATGAGAAAATCGATTCACAGAGGATTAAGTTTGAGTCAAATTTGTTGAAATTTGTTGTTTAACACAAATTTATTATTATTATTAATAATAATAATAATTATTAATAATAATAATAATTAATTCATACATTTTGATATTTAATTTGTGGTTCACAATAAAAAACTTGCCTGGCACCATTTCCCACAGAGTGCAGACCAATGTAATTTTGCATTGTCACGTTGGTCTCCCCATAAAGCCCTGCAGCTATGTCATCTAACGGATTATCATATCTTGTACAGTGTCGTCAGTACCGGGGCCATCACAGATCAGCGGGTCCCAGTGGAGCACAGTTTGTATGGCAGAGTTGTTTTCCATCTCCAGAGTCACTATGTAGTTAAGTCTCTCTCTCTCCTGTACAGTGTAAGTTCTTACAATCAGCAGGGACCTCTCTCTCACTCTCTTGCCTGTAGTAGTGTGTAAGCTCTTATGACCAGCCAAGTCACCTCACTCTCTCTCTCCCTCTCTCACGTAGAGTGTGAGTTCTTATGGTCAGCAGGGTCCTCTCTCTTTCTCTCTCCTGTAGAGTGTAAGCTCTTATGGTCAGCAGGGTCCTCACTCTTTACCTTATAAAGTGTAAGCTCTTGTGGTCAGCAGGTCTGTGGAGTCCGTAAGCCAAACCACCGATTCTGACTCCTCAATTTCCCTGACTTCCGACTCCGACACCACAGCACTGGTAGGAGGAGTTTCATTTCTGAGCATGTACATAAAGTGCAGCACAGATTCATCTCAACTAAAAGCCGAGATTCTTAGATCAGGAACAGAACAGACATTTATAGGACATTTCATAACTTTACCAAATTCTTATGAAAACATTTACAGCACATCCTGCATCAAACTATTTTACCCAATTTATTATATATTTTAGGAGTCGGAGTCGGTTAATTTTGAACCGACTCCAACTCCGACTCCACCAAAATGGACACCAACTCTGACTCCACAACTCTGACTCCCCAGCCCTGGTGTTCAGCAAGGTTCCCTCTCACACCTCTTCCCCAGATAGAAACAACATAAGCACTTATAGTGGGTATGGAAAGTATTTCACTCTTTGTTTTATTGCAGCCATTTGGTAAATTCTAAAAAGTTCATTTTTTTCCTCATTAAAGTAGACTCTGCACCCCATCTTGACTGAAAAAAAACAGAAATGTTGAAATTTTTTGAAATTTATTAAAAAAGAAAAACTGAAATATTACATAGTCATAAGTATTCAGACCCTTTGCTCAGTATTGAGTAGAAGCACCCTTTTGAGCTACTACAGCCTTCTTGAGTCTTCTTGGGAATGATGCAACAAGTTTTTCACACCTGGATTTGGGGATCCTCTGCCATTCTTCCTTGCAGATCCTCCCCAGTTCCGTCAGGTTGGGATGGTGAACGTTGGGGGACAGCCATTTTCAGGTCTCTCCCGAGAAGCTCAATTGGGTTTAGGTCAGGGCTCTGGCTGAGCCAGTCAAGAAAGGTCACAGAGTTGTTCTGAAGCCACTCCTTTGTTATTTTAGCTGTGTGCTTAGGATCATTGTCTTGTTGGAAGGTGAACCTTCGGCCAAGTCTGAGATCCAGAGAACTCTGGAAGAGGTTTTTATCCAGGATATCTCTGTACTTGGCTGTATTCATGTTTCCTTCAATTGCAACCAGTCATCCTGTCCCTGCAGCTGAAAAACACCCCCATAGCATGATGCTGCCACCACCATGTTTCACTGTTGGGATTGTATTGGGCAGGTGATGAGCAGTGCCTAGTTTTCTCCACACATACCGCTTAGAATTATCACCAAAAAGTTCTATCTTCGTCTCATCAGACTAGAAAATCTTATCTCTCATAGTCGGGGAGTCCTTCATGTGTTTTTGAGCAAACTCTATGCGGGCTTTCATATGTCTTGCACTGAGGCGAGGCTTCCGTCGGGCCACTTTGCCATAAAGGCCCGACTGGTGGAGGGCTGCAGTGATAGTTGACTTTGTGGAACTTTCTCCCATCTCCCTACTGCATCTCTGAAGCTCAGCCACAGTGATCTTGGGGTTTTTCTTTACCTCTCTCACCAAGGCTCTTCTCCCACGATTGCTCAGTTTGGCTGCATGGCCAGGTCTAGGAAGAGTTCTGGTGGTTCCAAACTTCCATTTAAGGACTATGGAGGCCACTGTGCTCTTAGGAACCTTGGGTAATTCTTTTGTAACCTTGACCAGATCTGTGCCTTGCCACAATTCTGTATCTGAGCTCCTTGCGCAGTTCCTCTGAGCTCATGATTCCCATTTGGTCTGACATGCACTGTGAGCTGTGAGGTCTTATATAGACAGGTGTGTGCCTTTCCAAATCAAGTCCTATCAGTTTAATTAAACACAGCTGGACTCAAATGAAGGAGTAGAACCATCTCAAGGAGGATCACAAGGAAATGAACAGCTTATGACTTAAATATGAGTGTCTGAGCAAAGGGTCTGAATACTTATAACCATGTGATATTTCAGTTTTTCTTTTTTAATAAATTTGCAAAAATTTCTACATTTCAGTTTTTTTCAGTTAAGATGGGGTGCAGTGTGTACTTTAATGAGAAAAAGATGAACTTTTTAGAATTTACCAAATGTCATTTTAACATTTTTCAACCTTATCTGGCCATGTGGTGTGTGACACATCATCAGACACATGCATACAGTGCTGAAAAGACCTGGGAACAGCATGGGGAAGACCTCTGAAAACATCTCTGACTCCCAGGTCACTGCTTAAAAGTGTGCCCATCATAAGTGATCCTTGGCGCATGAGAAGATGCCTCCCGCCATGCACCTGTCGTTGCAGACTTGCAACAATCACCGTCCACGTCCTTGTCCCACTGCCACATTCAGTTAACCCTACCCCATTCCTTGGAATGCAAGCACAAGTATGCAGGCAGCCACCCACCCACCCACCCACAGGCTGCAATACTATACTGCCAAATTTTTGACAGCTGCTTGCACTTGAAATGTGGCCTTTCAGGCTCGTGAAGGCGGAAGCTTTTCACAACCTCATGCCGGCGGCGGCCGGGTGTCCATACTTGGTCCCCAGCCACCACTATATTTCCCGGTATCGCCTCCGCCTTCCACAAGCACGGGTCCCACAACATTACCCGTGCCCTCCCCAGTGCACTTACTGGGAAGGACCGCCTAACCACAAACACGTGGACAGGTGAATGTGGCCAGGGATAGTACAGAGCCAGTCCACACCTTTTTTTGCTGAGAGTTGCATTTAGCTCGGTGAAAGGACTGACATAGAGGGAAACCGTATCTACCCTCCATGTCATTTCTCCCAGGAAGTCCTCTAATGCTGCTTGCACTTGAAATGTGGCCTGAACATTACTGCTGGTACTTTTCTGTGGGAATTTGCTTGCCTCCTACCAGCCTGGAATATTTCCAGCAAACTATGGTACGACACCATGGTATTAGCACTGCCCCCAGTACCAGTAGCGAAGCCATCCACAATTTCCTTCTCAGGAATTTTATTTGGCAGACTGAGTGGCTGCCCAAATACATTTTCTCACAAAGGAGCTGAAGATAGAGTAGCAGTGGGTGAAAGTTTCTCCAGCCTGTTAGATATTAGAGGGTGAACGGCAGCACATTGGATCAGTGGTTACCATTAAAGCCTTGCAGCGCTGGGATCCTGGGTTCAAATACCAGCAAGGACAACATCTGCAAGGACTTTGTATGTTCTCCCCGTGTTTGCGTGTGTTTCCTCCTCAGTAAAATAGCAGCCATAGAGTGTCCGGGAACCTTCCCACGCACTTTTCTTAGCCAGGACTGCTTCTCGGCAGGGTTGAATGATCCCACCAGAGAATCCTCTGGTGTGCCTTGGCTTCTACCTCAGGAGAGTTCATGATAGTGCTAACTTTGCAGCTGCTATGGGGCTCTTGAACGGGTGAGAAAGTTTAGCCCTCAGAATCAAATCCTCTGGTGGGCACAATGTTTTTCAATCTGAAACAGCTTCTCAGTGGGAGTTGTATTTCACCACCGCCATATTCTTTAGCTCGGTGAAAGGACTGGCATAGAGGGAAACCATATCTACCCCGGCTGTCATTTCTCCATCACCAGGTTCCGCCCATTGTCACACACGACCATGCCTGGCTGTATGTTCAGCGGTGAGAGCCACAGATCAGGCTGCTGTGTTACAGCTTGCAACAACTCTGCAGCGCTGGGCGGTTTGTCAATTAGGCAATAAGCATGTTATCTTCAGCACAGCCTGTTGCCGCTTAGCCAAGGCAGTGCTGCAGTGCTGTCAGCTTGTGACTGATGTGATCATTTCGGAGATGGAGGAGGAAGTGCATGAGCTGAACAATGTGATTACATTGAGGTTAAATTGGTGACGCTGTTTTTTATGCTAAAGAAAGATCCTATTGTTTTGTCTTTTTTAACGTTATTTTTTAAGACAAATCCATTCACCGGGAAATGTCATTTTAAAATTTTACAACCTTATCTGGCAATGTGGTGTGTGACACATCATCAGACACATCCTTTTCTTTTTATGATGGAGGGACTCTGAAAGTCATAAAGCCTATTTTTACAGGGACATCAGACGGCCCTTACTATTCTTAAGAGGCCAGCAGTCGGCCCTAGCTATTGTTAGAGAGCTATCAGCCGGCTATGCTTTGTTGCTCCCATTATTAACAAGTGGGTCTCCTATACTGTTATTGTGTATCCAGTGACTGCAAGGGCTGCCAAAAATTTGGACGCAACCCAATACCCCTTTAAAGAGACATAGAGGAGGGTCTCAGTAAAAAAATGTTCCAATTATAAAAGAGCGGGTCTCCTATAGTGGTAATGCCCATGCTGTGACTGCAAAGGCTGCCAAAATTTGGGAAAAACCCCACTAAGAATTTAAAGACACATAGAGCAGGCCCACAGTAACAAGGTACGACATGTTCCCATTAGAAAGGAGAGGGTCTGCTATACAGTTATAGTTTATGCAGTGAGTCCAATGGCTGACCAATTTTAGGAAAAACCCCACTAAGAATTTAAAGACACATAGAGCAGGGCCACAGTAGCAAGGTACGACATGTTCCCATTAGAAAGGAGAGGGTCTGCTATACAGTTATAGGGTATGCAGTGAGTCCAACGGCTGACCAATTTTAGGAAAAACCCCACTAAGAATTTAAAGACACACAGAGCAGGGCCACAGTATCAAGGTACGACATGTTCCCATTAGAAAGGAGAGGTTCTGCTATAGAGTTATAGGGTATGCAGTGAGTCCAACGGCTGACCAATTTTAGGAAAAACCCCACTAAGAATTTAAAGACACACAGAGCAGGGCCACAGTAACAAGGTATGACATGTTCCCATTAGAAAGGAGAGGGTCTGCTATACAGTTATAGGGTATGCAGTGAGTCCAACGGCTGACCAATTTTAGGAAAAACCCCACTAAGAATTTAAAGACACACAGAGCAGGGCCACAGTAACAAGGTATGACATGTTCCCATTAGAAAGGAGAGGGTCTGCTATACAGTTATAGGGTATGCAGTGAGTCCAACGGCTGACCAATTTTAGGAAAAACCCCACTAAGAATTTAAAGACACACAGAGCAGGGCCACAGTAACAAGGTACGACATGTTCCCATTAGAAAGGAGAGGGTCTGCTATAGAGTTATAGAGTATGCAGTGAGTCTAACGGCTGACTAATTTTAGGAAAAACCCCACTAAGAATTTAAAGACACTGTTAGAACCCTCCTGTTTGTTTTTTCTATCTTGTGTTTTGCAGTCACTTGACCATCTGCCTTTATATTCCAGCTCCACCCTTCTGGCTGTGCTGGACTTCAGTGTTTGACTGTTTCTCTAGCCTGGTGCTTCGGGTCCTTTCTCTGTCAAGTTTGCTTGGTCCTCTGGGACCTCTAGTACATTTTTGTCGGTTTGTCTTTTTGTGTTCTGCAACAACTTCTCTGTTTAGGAGGTGTCCCATTTTTGTCCCAGTCCTTAGTTCTTTTAGGTACCCCTCCCTTAATTCTATAGGTCTTCGTTCAGACTAGCTGAGGACAAAGGTGTGTCTGTTCACTAGGAACAGGCAGCCCGCTACATCGTAGGGATTCAGCTTAGTCTTACTGTAGGGACAGCTTTCCCCTATCTTTCCTTAGTACATGTTGCAGATCATAACAGTAAGTCCAGCCCAAAAAACTAAAAGGAAAGAAATTCGGAGATCAGTATGGTTTCCGTCCAGGATTTGGCTCAACGCCTGCAGGGATTGTCTCTGGAGGTGGCCGAGCTTCAGCAACACATGAGTAGCTGTCCTGGAGCGCATTTTGTCGAACCCAAGGTAGGACTACCTGATGCTTTTTATGGTAAACAGCAAGATTTTTTTTCCTTTAAAAATGCTTGTTTGTTATATTTTCGTTTGAGACCAAGATCCTCTGGGAATGAATCACAGCGCATTGGTTTTAGTATGTCACTTTTGCGCAATGAACCACAGGGGTGGGCCTTTTCTCTCCAGCCTAATGATCCGTGTTTAAGGTCTGTTGAAGAATTTTTTTCTGCTGTGGGGCTATTATATGACTATCCTGATTGAATCTCATCTGCTGAATCAGAACTTAGACGTTAGAATCAGGGATCAGATGATGTTGAAAATTATTGCACACACTTCAGGAGATGGGCTTCAGAAGTTAAGTGGAATGATCCTTCGCTGAGATGTTAATTTCTTGCTGGTCTGAGTGAAAGGGTTAAGGATTTGCTAATTGCATTCCCTGCACCTGAGACTCTGCAGGATGCTATGCAGTTAGCTGTTCGTATAGACAGGAGACTGAGGTGCAGGCTTAATGAGGTAAAGACTCCTGTAATGTCAGTTCTTAGTCCCCAGAAAATCTGCTCTGATGGCGGTGAACCGATGGGGGTTGGGGTGATGTCACTCCGCTCTCTGGAAAGAGACCAGAGGTTCGCCGAGGGATTGTGTCTTTATTGTGGTAAAGTTGACCATTTGATTAAGTATTGTGAGCGTCGTTTAAGTAAAGAAAAAAAAAAGGTCATTTACGCCCGTATAGCTTGTTTACGCTCTGCTGGAGTATTTCTTTCTGGGAGTACTACTCTGCAGGGAGATTTGATTGAATTTCAGGTATTTGTGGATTGTGGTTCATCACTTAATGTGATTGATAAAAGGTTTTTGGAAAACCTTAAATTGAAATCAAAACCTTTGTCATCACCTATTTCTGTGATTGCAATTGATAACACTCCTTTGAAATGTATTACTCACAAGACTGCTGCATTTCCCCACACTATCAATGGAGTTCACCAAGAAATTTTGGACTTGGTTGTTTTGGATAATTTGTCCTCTCCAGTTGTTCGAGGATTGCCTTGGTTAAAACTGCACAATCCTTTATTGGACTGGTCTACTAATGTGATTAAGTCTTGGAGTCCGAAGTAGTGTTGAGCCACCCCCGTAGTGTTCGGGTTCGGTTCGGTTCGTCGAACACAGGGATGTTCGAGGAACTGTTCGTCGAACTGTTCGTCGAACACCTTAGAACACCGTCGAACACCGTTAAAACCAATGGCAGGCAAACAAAAACACATAGGAACACATAGAAAACACCTTCAAAGGTGTCCAAAAGCTGACAAACTGCTCAGAAGACGCTTTCTTTAAAAAAGCCGGCAATTCAGCAGCGGCATACACCGGTACCCGACAATTTAGACATGAAGGAATAGAGCATCACACATAGATTAGATAGATAGAAACATGTCAGTCACATATATACGAAGTACAGTGACAGTGTTGCTTACTGTACTTGTCATTTAGTGTAAAGGATTTATTAAAAAATATAATAGTGTTTTCATGCACCGTCTCTTTAAAAAAGCCGGCCGGCAATTCAGCAGCGGTACCCGACAATTTATAACAGACAGAATAGAGCTTCACACATAGATTAGATAGCTAGAAACATGTCAGTCACATATATATGAAGTACAGTGACAGTGTTACTTACTGTACTTGTCATTTACTGCAAAGGATTTATTAAAAAAAATAATAGTGTTTTCATGCACCGTCTCTTTAAAAAAGCCGGCCGGCAATTCAGCATCTGTACCCGACAATTTATAACAGACATAATAGAGCTTCACACATAGAAACATGTCAGTCACATATATAATAAGTACAGTGACAGTGTTGGTTACTGTACTTGTCATTTAGTATTAAAATAAAGGATTTATTATTAAAAAAAATTGGCGTGGGGTTCCCCGTAATTTTAGTCTCTAGCGGAGGTTAAGCAGACAGCTGGGGCAGATGTTTGAAGCCTGGGAAGGGGGTAATACCCACGGAGCTTCCCAGGCTACTAATATCAGCCCCCAGCTGAATACCTAGCCTTTACTAGCTATTAAAATGGAGGACCCCCCCAAAAAAAATGACGTGGGGTCCCCCCTAATTTAATAGCTAGCAAAGGCTAGGCAGACAGCTGGGGGCTGATATTAATAGCCCAGGAAGGGAGCCATGAATATTGGCCCCCTCCCAGGCTAGAAACACCAGCCGTCAGCCGCCCCAGAAATGGTGCATCCATAGGATGCGCCAATTCTGGCACTTAGCCTCGCTCTTCCACGCTGCCCTGGTGCGGTGGCAGGGGGTAATAGGGTTGGGGTTGATGTCAGCTTATAATGCCAGCTGACATCAAGCCCAGGTTAGTAATGGAGAGGCGTCTATAAGACACCCCCATTACTAACCCCATAGTCAAAGTTAAAAGAAAACACAAACACCCAGAATAAAGTCCTTTAATTGAAATAAAGACACAATTCTTTATTGTTCTAAATTAAACCATATTTACCATCACGCCCATTCCAGCTGAAGCCAACGATCTCCTGCAATAAAAGAAAATTAATAAAGCAACCTCATCCTTACCTTTCCATGGTTCCCAGGTCAGCTTCAGCTCTGCTACATCGAGATGACAGGCTGGACCGCAGCAGAACGCTGCCATCCAGCCTGTCATCCCGCAGACACTGAGAAGCGCAGGCATGCTTGCGCTCCTCAGTGTCTGACTGTGACGGCATCCAGATGAGCCGACAATGAACTCGGCTCACCTAATGTACGTCACTGACAGCGTGGGAAAATTCTCCTGCACTCAGCGCTTCAGCGTGAGAATTTTCCCACGCTGTCAGTGACGTGCATGAGGTGAGCCGAGTTCATTGGACATGACCTCGGCTCATCTGGATGCCGACACAGCCAGACACTGAGTAGCGCAAGCAAGCCTGCGCTTCTCAGTGTCTGCGGGATGACAGGCTGGATGACAGCGTTCTGCTGCGGTCCAGCCTGTCATCTCGATGTAGCAGAGCTGAAGCTGTCGTGGGAGCCATGGAAAGGTAAGGATGATGTTGCTTTATTATTTTGCTTTTATTGCAGGAGATCATTGGCTTCAGCTGGAATGGGCGTGGCGGTAAGTATGGTTTAATTTAGAACAATAAAGAATTGTGTGTTTATTTCAATTAAAGGACTTTTTTCTGGGTGTTTGTGTTTTTTTTAAATACTTTACTAGAAATTCATGGTGGTCATGTCTAATATTGGCGTGACCCCATGAATTTCGGGCTTAGGGCCAGCTGATAATGCCAAGCTGGCCTTAACCCCTTTATTACCCAGTGAGCCACCGCACCAGGGCCCTGGATGAGTTGGGTACAGCGCCAGAAGATGGCGCTTCTATGAACGCGCCATTTTCCGGGGCGGCTGCGGACTGCAATTTGCAGCGGGTGGGGCCCAGAAAGCTTGGGCCTCCCTGCGCTGCAGATTCCAGCCCCCAGCTGCCTAGTTGTACCTGGCTGGACACAAAAATAGGGTGAAGCTCCACGTATTTTTTTTTAAATTCATGAAATTCATGGAATAATTAAGAAAAAAAGGGCTTCCCTATTAGTGTTGAGCCACCCCCGTAGTGTTCGAGTTCGGTTCGGTTCGTCGAACACCCGTGTGTTCGCCGAACAGTTCGTCGAACTGTTCGTCGAACACCTTCGAACACCGTTAAAACCAATGGCAGGCAAACAAAAACACATAGAAACACATAGAAAACACCTTCAAAGGTGTCCAAAAGCTGACAAACTGCTCAGAAGACACAACTAACACATGGAAAAGTGACAAGTACATATAGTCATGCGAAAAGAAAAGAGGTGGAGGAGTAAAAGGAGGGGGAGACACAGATATAGGCATGTCATGCCCTTCTAAAATCCAAAAAGTGAGAAGCCGAGACGGCCAGTCCGCTCCTGCCCGTGCCACCTCCGTGTCGCCGGGTTTGTGCCAGAGCCGCGGTGAACCCTGACGGCCAGCCCCCCTCTCCCAATACTGGTGCCTGTCCGCTGGTGGGTCGAGAGAGCCCCCCTGTGGTGGAGGCAGCTCTAAGCTTTTTAATTTAAATTGTCCCTCTAATTTGAATGAATACACTTTAAATCCATTTACAAGGATCTATTGGAGGGCAAGTCTCATGCCAGCAGCCGCGTAATTCCAGCTCCAGTAGCGTCCACTAAAGCTGCTGCAGTTAAAAAGCTTTTATAAGGATCGAGCTCGGCTGTCCACCGCAAGGCATCCTAGTGCCAGTCCCAGCCCCTATGCCTTGGGGTGCCTCCTGATGCTCTTCACTAAGTATCCCGTGGTCCCGAAGCATTTCCTTTGAAAAAATTAAGTGTCCAAACTACAGGTGGTGTAGCTTGCTTAACAGCCGGGATAATCCGCTGACTAGCAGAAACTGCTACTAGGCACAAAGTATTTCCTGGTCTAGATGCAGTTAAAAATTTGTAAGTAGATACTCTCGTTGGATGCTGAGAAAGCATTCCATAGAGTCTCCTGGCACGCCATATATGATTCTCTTAAAAAGCTTGGGGTAGGGGTCTAGGGGACCCTTTTATAGCCAAAATCACGGCCCTGTATCACAATACGTCACCTAGGCTGAAGATAAATGGAACTGTAGCACCGAGGGCTCGGTTGCTACAGACGTATTGCACCTCACCCAGAGGTGTGATATCTCACTCTCAGATAAGGATGGAGTGTGGATCAGGACCCGACACCTGCATGCATTACACCACATTGCCGTGGGGCAGGGCGACCAATATGCCCCTGAGATGGGCACGACAGTCTCTGTCCCTGGCTGGAGTGGGGGGAGGGAACACTGAGGAAGGGGAACCCTGCAGTGCAGGAGCAGGGAGGAAGCAGTTCCTGGGTGCATTGAGAAGGGAGTATAAAAGGTGGGCACCATCTTAGTTCAGTGCAGAGAAGTCTGAGCAGAAGTGGCAGGGAGCAGGGGCTCTGCATGAGCTCTGCTCCGGAGGCGGGCCTAGTAACAGAGGCCCAGGCTTGCAAGAGGGAGAAGGAAGGAAGAGGAGCGGAGAAGGCTCCAGGAACGAGGAATGAAGGGATCCCAGGGGTGCGGACGGGCGAGTCGCCACCGCACGCCCGAATCCACCTGCGTGGAGGGGTCAGGCCAAAGGGGGAGACCAGTCCCCGAACTAGTGGAGGCAGGAAACGACCCTCAGCTAGAAACCGGAGGCTCTGACATTTTATGTGGCGCAGCCCCTTGCTCCACCCGCTAGGAAGGCACCACATAGGGTCAGGGAAACTGGCGCCAAGTTTACCAAGAGGAGGCCCGAGGCAGCCGGACAGAAGTGTTGGTAAGAAAGGCCAGACAAAGGACACACAAAGGGGGTCCTGTGAAGCGCTCCAAAGTTATCTGGGAGTTGTCTGAGCCCCTCACCTGGTGAGCACAGTACGACGTGGGCAGCCGTTACCTGCAGACGTGGTCTGGATAATAAGAACTGTGAGTAAAGGCCCTGAACTGCATCACTGACTCCGTGTCGTTACTGCTGCTGCCCTGCACCATCACCCCCATCCTCCGCATACACTGCCCTGAGGCTATACTCCTCCCGTGGGGAGTTATGCTACGCTCTGCTGCACCCACAACACCAGCCTTAGCGGTCTGCCCTGTAGCGGCGGTTCACTCTGACCGCAATCCACGGGTGGCGTAGTCGGACATTTAAACATCAAAACCACATAAATAGTTCCGCCACTGGTTTGACCGCCCTGAGCCACGGAACCGGATCGCCGCCACGAAGACTACAACCACCAGCATCCACCAAAAAGGGTCCGGCTCCGGGTGTCCCAAGGCCCAGGGGGTGCGTCAGAACATTTTCATCACCTTTCACAATCACCAATGGGACAAGGCAGGGATGTCCTCTGTCCCCTCTCTTATACATCCTAGTGACGGAGCACCTGCTCTCATCAATTCGCCATAACCCCAATATTAGGTGGATTGAGGTGGGAGGCACCGAGTACAAGTGCTCTCTATTTGCTGATGATGTCCTAGTATATATCACTCAATCACATATATCCATCCCTGCTGTTATGGCTGAAATAGATCACTTTGTTACATGGTAAAATTTTAAAATCAATGCAGCGAAGTCTGAGGCCCTCGATGTCTCCCTCCCTAAATCCATATAGGATTCCATCCAGTCCAACTTTCCCTTTGCCTGGCCCTCACAGGGTATCAAATACTTAGGAATTCCTATTCATAGAGACCTCTCCCATCTATGTTATCTTAATTTTGGGCCCTTTATTGAACAATTCCATACAGACCACGGTTGGCAAGTTAGAACTGTAAGATTCACTACGTGAACCACTGGTGTTTTGTGGAAAAGCACATGTACACCGCGTTCCAAATTATTATGCAAAAAGTGTTTAGGAGTGATAAGGGAAGAATTTGTTTGTTTGTCAGTTAAACTCATTGATGGTGATGTGTGTCAGGGCTCTTTATATCACTGTAAGCAATTGCAGACACCTGTGCTAATTAGTTTGGCAGGTGTGTCCAATAAAGGCAAGACTACTTAAGAAGGCTCTCTCACATTATTAAGCAGCCTACATTTTCTGCCAAAATGGGAAAGAAAAAGGATGTGTCGGCTGCTGAGAAGCAACAAATTGTGGAGTGTTTAGGTCAAGGCATGACTACAATCAACATTGTGCGATGATCAGGATGAAGTGTCTTGGCAATCAAGAAGTATGTAGCTGATTCACAGTACACACGTGTGCGTGCTGATAAGGGCAAATTGAGGACTCTTTCCTACAGGCAATTACGTCAGGTTGAAAGAGCAGCGGCAAAAAAGCCTTGTCATAGCAGCAGACAAGTTTTTGAAGCTGCTTGTGCCTCCAACGTCCCCCGAACAACAAGATGCAGGGTCCTTCAGAGGTTTGCAGCTGTGCATACGCCATCCTGTCGACCTCCTCTATCCACTTCACACAAGCAGAAACGGCTCCAGTGGGCCAAACATTACATGAAGACTGATTTCAAAACTGTTTTGTTCACGGATGAGTGCCGTGCAGCGCTCGATGGTCCAGATGAATGGAGTGGAGGATGGCTGGTTGATGGACACCCCACGCAAACACGGCTACAGCGCCAACAAGGAGGAGGTGGAGTAATGTTTTGGGCTGGAATCATGGGGAGAGAGATTGTCGGCCCCTTTAGGATCCCTGAAGGCGCTAAAGATGAACTCCATAATGTATGTGGATTTTCTCAAACAGCACTTCCTGCCATGGTTCAAGAAGAAGAACCGTGTATTTCACAGCAAGATCATTTTTCTGCATGATAATGCACCATCTCATGCTGCACATAAAACATCTGCATCTCTGGCTGATATGGGCATAAAAGGGGACAAACTTATGGTGTGACCCCCATGCTCCCCTGACCTCTACCCCATTCAGAACCTTTGGAGCATCATTAAAAGGAGTGTCTATGATGGCGGGAGGCAGTTCACATCTAAGCAACAGCTCTGGGAGGGTATTCTGTCCTCATGCAAACAATTGAAGCAGAAACCATCCAAAACCTGACAAATTCAATGGACGAGAGAGTTCAGAAGCTCCTTTCGAACAAGGGGTCCTATGTGAAAATGTAACATCACCTAGAATAAAGTTTTGAGTTGAAAACTGTTTGATTTCAGTTTCTAACAACCTGCTAATGCTTATAATTTCAAAAATGACCATTTTTTTGGTCTTTATTAAAATGAAAAGGTTGATCGAAAAGTTTGGGGGATCTAAGAGTGTGGCAACCCAGTAGTCATGATTACTTCGAATTCTGACAATATGAGGGTCATGCTGCAGGTAGTGCAGCAAGAAGGCACTTATGTGTCTTGCGCATCTCGGAGCCCCAAAATTATTTTCCGGGCTAGATGCAGCTAAAAATTATTTTTAATTTTAAATCTGGTGAAGCTTATTATAGATGGCCTAATAGGATCAGTGCTGCACACTGCTACAAAGCCCAAATTATTTTCCAGTCAAGATACAGATAAACATGATTAGTAATTTGAAAGCTTAAAACGGTTGGTAGGGTGATTTTAACCAATCATCAAGCTTTTACTCTCCCCAGGATGACACAGGGGTAGAAAAGTCGTTTCGGATCCATGATTTGTTCATCTTTATGAACGTGAGTCTGTCTACATTATCAGTGGAGAGCCGCGTGCGCTTATCTGTCAGCACACCACCAGCAGCGCTGAACACACGTTCAGACAGAACGCTGGCTGCGGGGCATGACAAGATCTCCAAGGCGTAAGTGGCTAGCTCCGGCCATTTATCCAGATTGGAAGCCCAAAAAGAGCAAGGGTCCAGTGACACAGTCGTGGCTTCAATGTTTACTTGGAGATACTCCTGTACCATCGTCTCTAGTCGTTGACTATGTGTCAGACTTCTTGTCTCCTGTGGCCTTGCAAAGGATGGGCTAAAAAAGTGGTGAAATGATTCCGCAAAATTGATGTTACCAGCAGATACTGTGGTTCTGTTACGGTTTGAGTGCTGAACACTTGACGGTCCCACGGTTGGCAAGTTGGAACTGTGAGATTCACTACGTGCACCACTGGTATTTTGTGGAAAAGCACATGTAAGATTCTGCAACAGTCTCTGCTGATACTCCTGCATGCGTGCATCCCTTTCTATGGCAGGAATAATTTCTGCAAATTTACTTTTGTACCGGGGATCTAACAGTGTTGCAACCCAGTAGTCAGGATTATTTCTAATTCTCACAATTCGAGGGTCATGTTGCAGGTAGTGCAGCAAGAAGGCACTCATGTGTGTTGCGCATCCAGGAGCACCAAGTCCCTGTTGTGTTGGTGGCGAGGTAACAATCATGCTTCCTTCCTCTGTCCTCTCCCCCCAACCTCGCACAACAGAAATGTGATCAAGGTCTCCCTCATCTGATGAGTCTTCCATCAGTTCGTCCTCCACTTCTTCCTGGGCTCCTGCACCTTCCTCACTAGTTTGGCTGCTACCATGCGCCCTGGTTAAACCATCTCCCCCACCCTCACATGCCTGCCGCCTTGGTGCTGCCGACCGTCTGGACCTTGCAGATGTTAGCCCTTCCGCATACAACTCCTCCTCCTCTACTTCCTCCACCTCCTCTTGTGCCACCACCTGACTCCGAATTCTGTTTAACATGTGCTCCAGCATGTAAATCACCGGAATAGTCATGCTGATAATGGCATCGTCAGCACTAAACATCTTCGTCGCCATTTCAAAACTGTGCAGAAGGATGCATAGGTCCCTGATCTGAGACCACTCCTCCAGCATGATTTGCCCCACCTCTGAATCTCGTTGGCCCAGGCTATACGTCAGAACGTATTGCACCAGGGCTTGTCGGTGCTGCCACAGTCGCTGCAACATGTGCAGAGTTGAATTCCACCGGGTAGGCACATCGCATTTTAGCCGGTGAAGTGGCAGGCCCAACGACTTCTGTAGAGATGTAAGTCGCTGAGCTGCGGGATGCGAACGGCGGAAGTGAGCACACAGCGACCGTGCCCTCTGCAGAAGGCCATCTAGTCTGGGATAGTGGGCTAAAAATTGCTGGACAACCAGGTTCAACACGTGAGCCATACAAGGCACGTGTGTGACATTGCCCCGGCGAAGGGCCGCACCCAGGTTTGCAGCATTGTCGCACACGGCCTTCCCTGGTTTCAGGTCCAGTGGAGACAACCATTCATGAAATTGGTTCTCCAGAGCTGACCACAACTCCTCAGCTGTGTGACTCACATTTCCCAGACATTTCAATGTAAAAACCGCCTGATGACGTTGAGCCCTACTGCCAGCATAGTAAGGAGGTGTGCAGGATCCCTTCTGCGCAGTTAGAAAGCTTGTGGCATGACCAGACAGGCTTTGGGTGCAGGTGGAAGACCGAGAGGAGGTTGAGGAGGCAGAAGCAGTGGAGGAAAAATGACATAAAGAGGATTGACGCACAACTCGTGGGGACGGCAAGACTTGGACAGCAGCCCCTTGTCCTGCTGTCACCATAGTTACCCAGTGCCCAGTCAGCGACATGTAACGCCCCTGTCCATGCCTACTCGTCCAAGTGTCTGTGGTGAAATGCACCCTGTCACACACAGAGTTTCTCAAAGAAGCGGTGATGTTGTGTGCGACATGCTGGTGGAGCGCAGGCACACCTTTCTTTGAGAAGTAGTGCCGACTGGGCATCTGGTACTGGGGCACTGCGACGGACATAAGGTCTCGAAAATCCTCTGTGTCCACCAGGCGGAAAGGCAGCATTTCTGTAGCCAAGAGCTTGCAGATGGTGAAATTCAACCTCTTAGCTTTCTCATGGCTAGGAGGAAATGGTCTTTTACTTGTCCACATCTGAGGGACCGAGGGCTGGCTATTGTGCTTAGACGGGGTTGATAAGGGTGTCCCCGGCAAACTGCCGGTCTGTGAGGAAGATGCAGGCGGACATGTTAGGTTGCCTTGATCCAAAGGTGGTGCTATCGATGTCGGACAGCGCTCAAGACCAGCTGGTGTTACCACCTCCAAAGAAAATGATGACCTGCCAATCACGCTGGCTGTTGCGGGTAAAGAGGTGGCAGGTCTGCGCCCCAAAACAGGTGTGACTGCTGTCCCCCCAGTCACAGAGGATGAAGAGGCCGCGGATGCACAAGATATGGCAGACGGTGGTTGGCCCGGCCGGCTAGACCGCATTGTAGCACACTGAGCTTCCCACTGCAACTTATGCTTCATGTCCATGTGCCGGTTCATGCATGAAGTACTCAAACTATGTATTTTTTGGCCTCTACTTAGCTTTTGCTGACAAATGTTACAGATAACACGAGTTGGGTCATCTTTATCGATCTGAAAAAATGCCTAGGCTATGCAAGGCTTAGCACCCATGCGACCTGAAGAGCCACCACGACTTGTGGTGAGAGGCAGAGTTGTGTTTGAGGATGCAGTTGTTGACGTGCTTCCAGTACTACGTCTCTGTCCAGGAAGGCGCAACCTGACCTCGTCGTCACTAGCATCTTCCTCCACCTCCTCTGCTGACCTCATCTCTTGGCTGACTGTGGGTTGACAGTAAGTGGGATCTCCGACCTCATCATCATCACCCTGTGCGTTATCACACCCGTCGTCCTCAGAGCCAACCTGTTCCTGCCCTGACAAAAAACTAAAGTTGTCGCTCCAATCAGGTATTTGAGTCTTATCATCGTCTTCCTCATTGTCTCCACCAACAGGAGTTACAGTTTGGGAATGAGGGTCTACATTATGGTCAGAACCTTCTGCGTCTGGTCCTGGATCCGACTCATAAAGATTCTGGGCATCAGTGCAGATCATTTCCTCGTCTGGATTCACAGAAGCGCTGGAGTCGACCTCTGATTCCCAGGCTATAGTATGAGTAAACAGCTCTGCAGACTCAACCATCTGTTCTACCTCATACTCAGACGGGCAGCTGGAGATTTGGGAGCTGTGAGGAAGCAAGTGCGATTTGGGTGACACCTTTGAGGACTGGAGTATTTGTGATGTTGAAGTTGATGTGGAGGAGAGCCCACTTAAAGGAGCACTTGATATCCGTTGAAGCACCTGCTGTTTTTGTGCCTCATCTGGAATTTGTAGCGATTGGCGTGGCCGTAAGAAAGGGATGTTATCACATTGTCCGCTAAAAGAAGTAGACATTTTAGTTTGGCTGGAAGATGGTCTTTCTTCTGCACCTACCCCACGGACACAACCTTTTTTCCCCTTCCCAACACGCCTATTCCCCTTTCCACCAGCAGCAGGCCTTTTTCCACTCATTTTGGTGGTTAACTAATTCACAACTCTGGAGTTGTTTGCACAAAAAAACAATGGATGGTAACCGAGCAGAGCTGAGTGGCCAAACTGTGGTATTAGGCCAAAACTATTGGCTGGGTTAGATGCAGAAAAAAATTATTTTTAATTTGCAACCTGATGGAGGTCAGTATAGATGGACTAATAGACCAAGTCCCACACACCGCTAGAAGCCCAAATATTTTTTCAGAGCTAGATGCAGAAATTTTTTTTATTCAATTTGCAACCTGATGGAGGTCAGTATAGATGGACTAATAGACCAAGTCCCACACACTGCTAGAAGCCCAAATATTTTTTCAGAGCTAGATGCAGAAATAAATTATTTTTAATTTGCAACCTGATGGAGGTCAGTATAGATGGACTAATAGACCAAGTCCCACACACTGCTAGAAGCCCAAATATTTTTTCAGAGCTAGATGCAGAAAAAATTATTTTTAATTTGCAACCTGATGGAGGTCAGTATAGATGGACTAATAGACCAAGTCCCACACACCGCTAGAAGCCCAAATATTTTTTCAGAGCTAGATGCAGAAAATTTTTTTATTCAATTTGCAACCTGATGGAGGTCAGTATAGATGGACTAATAGACCAAGTCCCACACACTGCTAGAAGCCCAAATATTTTTTCAGAGCTAGATGCAGAAAAAAATTATTTTTAATTTGCAACCTGATGGAGGTCAGTATAGATGGACTAATAGACCAAGTCCCACACACCGCTAGAAGCCCAAATATTTTTTCAGAGCTAGATGCAGAAAAAAATTATATTCAATTTGCAACCTGCTGGACGTCAGTATAGAAGGACTAATAGAACAAGTCCCACACACTGCTAGAAGCCCAAATATTTTTTCAGAGCTAAATGAAGAAAAAAATTATTTTTAATTTGCAACCTGATGGAGGTCAGTATAGATGGACTAATAGACCAAGTCCCACACACTGCTAGAAGCCCAAATATTTTTTCAGAGCTAGATGCAGAAAAAAATTATTTTTAATTTGCAACCTGATGGAGGTCAGTATAGATGGACTAATAGAACAAGTCCCACACACTGCTAGAAGCCCAAATATTTTTTCAGAGCTAAATGAAGAAAAAAATTATTTTTAATTTGCAACCTGATGGAGGTCAGTATAGATGGACTAATAGACCAAGTCCCACACACTGCTAGAAGCCCAAATATTTTTTCAGAGCTAGATGCAGAAAAAAATTATTTTTAATTTGCAACCTGATGGAGGTCAGTATAGATGGACTAATAGAACAAGTCCCACACGCTGCTAGAAGCCCAAATATTTTTTCAGAGATAAATGAAGAAAAAAATTATTTTTAATTTGCAACCTGATGGAGGTCAGTATAGATGGACTAATAGACCAAGTCCCACACACCGCTAGAAGCTAAAATATTTTTTCAGAGCTAGATGCAGAAAAAAATTATTTTTAATTTGCAACCTGATGGAGGTCAGTATAGATGGACTAATAGACCAAGTCCCACACACTGCTAGAAGCCCAAATATTTTTTCAGAGCTAGATGCAGAAATAAATTATTTTTAATTTGCAACCTGATGGAGGTCAGTATAGATGGACTAATAGACCAAGTCCCACACACTGCTAGAAGCCCAAATATTTTTTCAGAGCTAGATGCAGAAAAAAATTATTTTTAATTTGCAACCTGATGGAGGTCAGTATAGATGGACTAATAGACCAAGTCCCACACACCGCTGGAAGCCCAAATATTTTTTCAGAGCTAGATGCAGAAAATTTTTTTATTCAATTTGCAACCTGATGGAGGTCAGTATAGATGGACTAATAGACCAAGTCCCACACACTGCTAGAAGCCCAAATATTTTTTCAGAGCTAGATGCAGAAAAAAATTATTTTTAATTTGCAACCTGATGGAGGTCAGTATAGATGGACTAATAGACCAAGTCCCACACACCGCTAGAAGCCCAAATATTTTTTCAGAGCTAGATGCAGAAAAAAATTATATTCAATTTGCAACCTGCTGGATGTCAGTATAGAAGGACTAATAGAACAAGTCCCACACACTGCTAGAAGCCCAAATATTTTTTCAGAGCTAAATGAAGAAAAAAATTATTTTTAATTTGCAACCTGATGGAGGTCAGTATAGATGGACTAATAGACCTAGTCCCACACACTGCTAGAAGCCCAAATATTTTTTCAGAGCTAGATGCAGAAAAAAATTATTTTTAATTTGCAACCTGATGGAGGTCAGTATAGATGGACTAATAGAACAAGTCCCACATGCTGCTAGAAGCCCAAATATTTTTTCAGAGCTAAATGAAGAAAAAAATTATTTTTAATTTGCAACCTGATGGAGGTCAGTATAGATGGACTAATAGACCAAGTCCCACACACTGCTAGAAGCCCAAATATTTTTTCAGAGCTAGATGCAGAAAAAAATTATTTTTAATTTGCAACCTGATGGAGGTCAGTATAGATGGACTAATAGAACAAGTCCCACACGCTGCTAGAAGCCCAAATATTTTTTCAGAGATAAATGAAGAAAAAAATTATTTTTAATTTGCAACCTGATGAAGGTCAGTATAGATGGACTAATAGACCAAGTCCCACACACTGCTAGAAGCCCAAATATTTTTTCAGAGCTAGATGCAGAAAAAAATTATTTTTAATTTGCAACCTGATGGAGGTCAGTATAGATGGACTAATAGACCAAGTCCCACACACCGCTAGAAGCCCAAATATTTTTTCAGAGCTAGATGCAGAAAAAAATTATATTCAGTTTGCAACCTGATGGAGGTCAGTATAGGTGGACTAATAGAATGATGCTATGCCCAAAAGATTTTACTTCACTATGTGCAGTAAAAAAATTGGTATTCTATACACAGGTGGTATATCTTGCAACACAGATAGGCTACTCCACTGACTAACACACTCTGCAATAGGCCAAAAAGGATTAGCTTTGCTAGATTCAGCCAAATGCTGTGAAAAAAACTTGCACAGCACTGGCACAGACCTGCCTGGCAAAAACTGATAGGAACTGATGTAACCTAGTCCTGAAAAGGACTCCAATTACAATTAGTCTTTACTCCCACAATCTATCTATTTAAGAGCACAGACCTGCCTGATAAAAGTCGAAGGAAATGCTGTAACCTAGTCCTTAAAAGGACTGCAATCACAACTATTCCCTACTCCCAAGCTATCTGTATATTTGTGCGAAAATTGGCTTGAAATTAACAAGGTATAGCGCACACAGCAACAGCGGTGCTGTCTAACACGCAGCTGCAGCAGTGAGAAAATGGTGGCGACGGGGAAAATGGCTTGGTCTTATAGGGCAAGGACATGTGACATACACTGCCAATCACACATGCCCTTGCTTGTGTGAAAAAAAGCACTTCGCTCCGTGTGTGCGCTGCTGATAGGCTGACAGATTGCACCTCCCCACTGCAAATGCGGGAAAGAGAAAAAAAAATGGAGATCTTCATTGTTCCTGCAGAGATCCATCCCCTGCCCCTCCCCCCGCCCCGCTGTACACTCAAACTGCGTATTAACATTAATTTTCATCATTACTGAGAAAAAATCCAGTTATGATTTTGGTGCACGAACAGTTATCGAACATAACCTCGAACAGCCGAATTTTTCTCAAATTGTTCGTGTTCGCCGACCAGCTCGAACACCGCCCAAAACAGCTCCAATTTGAGATTGGCGAACAGTTCGAGTAGAACAACGCTCATCTCTATTCCCTATATTGTTGTGTCCGGCTAGGTACAAATAGGCAGCTGGTGGTTGGGAGCAGCCCGTTCCTGCCTGCTGTACCTGACTGGACACAAATATAGGGCGAAGCCCCACATCAATTTTTTATTCATTATTTCATGAATTTCCTGAAATAATTTAAAAAAAATTGACGTGGGGCTTCGCCCTATATTTGTGTCCAGTCAGGTACAGCAGGCAGGAAGGGGCTGCCCCCAACCACCAGCTGCCTATTTGTACCTGGCCAGACACAACAATATAGGGAAGCCCTTTTTTAAAAAAATTATTTCATGAAATAATTAAAAAAAAATTGACGTGGGGCTTCGCACTATATTTGTGTCCAGCCAGGTACAGCAGGCAGGGACGGGCTGCCCCCAACCACCAGCTGCCTATTTGTACCTGGTTGGACACAACAATATAGGGAAGCCCTTTTTTTCTTAATTATTCCATGAATTTCATGAAATAATTTAAAAAAAAAATGCGTGGGGCTTCGCCCTATTTTTGTGCCCAGCCAGGTACAACTAGGCAGCTGGGAGCTGGAATCCGCAGCGCAGGGAGGCCCAAGCTTTCTGGGCCCCACCCGCTGTAAATTGCAGTCCGCAGCCGCCCCAGAAAATGGCGCGTTCATAGAAGCGCCATCTTCTGGCGCTGTACCCAACTCATCCAGGGCCCTGGTGCGGTGGCTCACTGGGTAATAAAGGGGTTAAGGCCAGCTTGGCATTATCAGCTGGCCCTAAGCCCGAAATTCATGGGGTCACGCCAATATTAGACATGACCACCATGAATTTCTAGTAAAGTATTTAAAAAAACACAACACCCAGAATAAAGTCCTTTAATTGAAATAAACACACAATTCTTTATTGTTCTAAATTAAACCATACTTACCGTCACGCCCATTCCAGCTGAAGCCAATGTCTTCTGCAATAAAAGTAAAATAATTAAGCAACCTCATCCTTACCTTTCCATGGTTCCCACGACAGCTTCAGCTCTGCTACATCGAGATGACAGGCTGGACCGCAGCAGAACGCTGCCATCCAGCCTGTCATCCCGCGGACACTCAGAAGCGCAGGCATGCTTGCGCTCCTCAGTGTCTCGCTGTGACGGCATAAAGATGAGACAAGCTCATGTCCAATGAACTCGGCGCACCTCATGCACGTCACTGACAGCGTGGGAGAATTCTCCTGCACTCAGCACTTCAGCATGAAAATTCTCCCACGCTGTCAGTGACGTACATGAGGTCAGCTGAGTTCATTGGACATGAATGAGCTCACCTCATGCACGTCACTGACAGCGTGGGAAAATTCTCACGCTGAAGCGCTGAGTGCAGGAGAATTTTCCCACGCTGTCAGTGACGTGCATGAGGTGAGCTCATTCATGTCCAATGATCTCAGCTCACCTCATGCACGTCACTGACAGCATGGGAAAATTCTCCTGCACTCAGCGCTACAGCGTGAGAATTCTCCCACGCTGTCAGTGACGTACATGAGGTCAGCTGAGTTCATTGGACATGAATGAGCTCACCTCATGCACGTCACTGACAGCGTGGGAAAATTCTCACGCTGATGCGCTGAGTGCAGGAGAATTTTCCCACGCTGTCAGTGACGTGCATGAGGTGAGCTCATTCATGTCCAATGAACTCAGCTGACCTCATGCACGTCACTGACAGCGTGGGAGAATTCTCACGCTGAAGTGCTGAGTGCAGGAGAATTCTCCCACGCTGTCAGTGACGTGCATGAGGTGCGCTGAGTTCATTGGACATGAACTCGTCTCATCTTTATGCCGTCACAGAGAGACACTGAGGAGCGCAAGCATGCCTGCGCTTCTCAGTGTCTGCGGGATGACAGGATGGATGGCAGCGTTCTGCTGCGGTCCAGCCTGTCATCTCGATGTAGCAGAGCTGAAGCTGTCGTGGGAACCATGGAAAGGTAAGGATGAGGTTGCTTTATTATTTTTCTTTTATTGCAGGAGATCGTTGGCTTCAGCTGGAATGGGCGTGACGGTAAGTATGGTTTAATTTAGAACAATAAAGGAATGTGTCTTTATTTCAATTAAAGGACTTTATTCTGGGTGTTTGTGTTTTCTTTTAACTTTGACTATGGGGTTAGTAATGGGGGTGTCTTATAGACGCCTCTCCATTACTAACCTGGGCTTGATGTCAGCTGGCATTATAAGCTGACATCAACCCCAACCATATTACCCCCTGCCACCGCACCAGGGCAGCGTGGAAGAGCGAGGCTAAGTGCCAGAATTGGCGCATCCTATGGATGCGCCATTTCTGGGGCGGCTGACGGCTGGTGTTTCTAGCCTGGGAGGGGGCCAATATTCATGGCTCCCTTCCTGGGCTATTAATATCAGCCCCCAGCTGTCTGCCTAGCCTTTGCTAGCTATTAAATTAGGGGGGACCCCACGTCATTTTTTTTGGGGGGGTCCTCCATTTTAATAGCTAGTAAAGGCTAGGTATTCAGCTGGGGGCTGATATTAGTAGCCTGGGAAGCTCCGTGGGTATTACCCCCTTCCCAGGCTTCAAACATCTGCCCCAGCTGTCTGCTTAACCTCCGCTAGAGACTAAAATTACGGGGAACCCCACGCCAATTTTTTTTAATAATAAATCCTTTATTTTAATACTAAATGACAAGTACAGTAACCAACACTGTCACTGTACTTATTATATATGTGACTGACATGTTTCTATCTATCTAATCTATGTGTGAAGCTCTATTCTGTCTGTTATAAATTGTCGGGTACAGATGCTGAATTGCCGGCCGGCTTTTTTAAAGAGACGGTGCATGAAAACACTATTATTTTTTTTAATAAATCCTTTGCAGTAAATGACAAGTACAGTAAGCAACACTGTCACAGTACTTCATATATATGTGACTGACATGTTTCTATCTACCTAATCTATGTGTGATTCTCTATTCTTTCTGTTATAAATTGTCGGGTACAGATGCTGAATTGCCGGCCGGCTTTTTTAAAGAGACGGTGCATGAAAACACTATTATTTTTTTTAATAAATCCTTTGCAGTAAATGACAAGTACAGTAAGCAACACTGTCACTGTACTTCATATATATGTGACTGACATGTTTCTATCTATCTAATCTATGTGTGAAGCTCTATTCTGTCTGTTATAAATTGTCGGGTACCGCTGCTGAATTGCCGGCCGGCTTTTTTAAAGAGACGGTGCACGAAAACACTATTATATTTTTAATAAATCCTTTACACTAAATGACAAGTACAGTAAGCAACACTGTCACTGTACTTCGTATATATGTGGCTGACATGTTTCTATCTATCTAATCTATGTGTGATTCTCTATTCCTTCTATTCTAAATTGTCGGGTACAGATGCTGAATTGCCGGCCGGCTTTTTTAAAGAGACGGTGCATGAAAACACTATTATTTTTTTTGATAAATCCTTTACACTAAATGACAAGTACAGTAATCAACACTGTCACTGTACTTCATATATATGTGACTGACATGTTTCTATCTATCTAATCTATGTGTGATGCTCTATTCCTTCATGTCTAAATTGTGGGGTACCGGTGTATGCCGCTGCTGAATTGCCGGCTTTTCATGTTTCACTGTTGGCACTGTTCCCATCGATTTGGGCAATCACTGTAATGCCACAACCACCATGACTGTGGCATTACAGTGAGTGGCAGACAATCCCTGCATGATTGGTGCTCTAAATAGTGCCAGACATGCAGGACACGCTTTTGGTGCACGAACAGTTATCGAACATAACCTCGAACAGCCGAATTTTTTTCAAATCGTTCGGGTTCGTCGAACAACTCGAACACCACCCAAAACAGCTCGAATTTAAGATTGGCGAACAGTTCTAGTCGAACACCGCTCATCTCTAGTCCGAAGTACTATGATAAATGTTGCAATGGTCGCATTGCGGCTGTGGAAAAAGGGGAATTAGTGGTACCTATTCAAGATTTTTGGAGGGGTTTTTTGTAGGAGGAGTCGCAAGTTTTACCTCCTCATAGGGATTATGATTGCGCCATTGAGTTTGTTCCAGGTACTACTCTTCCCAAATGTCGCTTGTTTAATCTGACTATCCATGAAAGAAAGGCCTTGGAGGAGTACATAGAGACTAGCCTGGCTGCTGGTCACATTAGACCTTCTAAGTCACCTGTGGCAGTTGGATTCTTCTTTGTTAAACAAAAGGACAGCGGTTTACGTCCATGTCTGGATTTTCGTGAAATGAATAAGATTACCCTACGCACTTCTTACCCATTGCCGTTAATTCTTGACTTGTTTAACCAGTTAGTGGGAGCCAAGTGGTTCTCCAAAATTGATCTCCGGGGGGTATACAATTTGCTACGTGTGAAGGAGGGTGATGAATGGAAAATTGCTTTTAACACTCCGGTAGGTCATTTTGAGAATCTGGTGATGCCTTTTGGTCTTACCAATGAACCTGCATTTTTTCAGAACCTTATTAATGACATCCTGAGACCTTTGATTGGTAAGAATGTGGTTGTGTATTTGGATGACATTTTGATTTATTCACCAGATCTAGAGTCCTATTGGCAGAGTGTATGTGAAGTTTTGCAGTTATTGAATGATAATTCACTCTTTGCTAAGCTGGAGAAATGTGAGTTCGCTGTGCAGAAAATTAGATTTTTGGGCTACATTGTCTCCAGCGAGGGCTTTGAGATGGACCCTGTGAAGGTTCAGGCTGTGCAGGAATGGCCTAGGCCTATTGGGTTGAAATCTATACAGAGATTTTTGGGTTTAGCCAATTATTCCAGGAAATTCATTAAGAATTTTTCTGTAATTGTTAAACCTCTAACCGATCTCACCAGGAAAGGTGCGAATATGGCCCAGTGGACTACTGAGGCCATTGAAGCATTTGAGTATCTCAAGGAGAGGTTCAGTTCTGACCCAGCCTGATGAGACCAAGCCTTTTTTGGTCGGGGTCGGAGCAGTTTTGTCTCAGGAGAACAAGGGTGGATTACATCCTTGTGCCTTCTTTTCGAAAAAAAATTCGGAAACCGAACTGAATTATGATGTTGGAAATCAGGAGTTGCTGGCTATTAAATTTGCGTTTGAACATTGGTGTCATTTTTTGGAAGGCGCTAGATTTCCTATTCAGGTTTTCACAGATCATAAGAATTTGATCAATCTGGATGCTGCAAAGCGCTTGAATGCCCGTCAAGCTAGGTGGGCACTTTTTTTTTCTCGGTTTCATTGTTCTGTTACCTATATCTCTGGTACTAAGAATGTTAAAGCCAATGCTTTGTCTCGCAGCTTCTCTCCTATGGTCGGTGCCGAAGAGGAGGAGAGCATTTTACTGAAAGGAGTTGTGGTGGCGGCTTTGGACTCCATTTTGGAGAATGGGATTCTGAAAGCTCAAGATGATGCTCCAGCTAACACTCCCCATGGGAGGTTGTTCGTGCCTAGAGCCTTTAGGAGAGATTTGTTTGTGGAGTGTCATGAGTCTCGGTTGTCAGGTCATCCAGGAATTTCGGAGACTAAGAGACTTATCAGTCGCAGTTTTTGGTGGCCTGGATGGCAGAAGGAATTCATCAAGTGGGTGCGTCAGTGTACTGTGTGTGCTAGGTCAAAGGCTTCACATACTCCTGCTGCGGGGTTGCTTTGCCCTCTGGAGGTATCTAGTGCGCCTTGGACGCATTTCATAATGGATTTTATTACTGATCTTCCTGTGTCCGAGGGTTTTACTGTCATCTGGGTGGTCGTGGACCGTTTTAGTAAGATGTGTCATTTGGTTCCATTCATTAAGTTGCCCTGCGCCAAGACACTCGCTAAGGCATTTGTTAAGGAGATTGTCAAGCTCCATGGCGTTCCCACGGATATTGTTTCTGATAGAAGACCTCAGTTTGTGGCTCACTTTTGGCGTGCTTTTTGTGACAGGTTGGGAGTCCATTTGTCATTTTTGTCTGGTTATCAACCTGAGTCTAATGGACAGACTGAAAGAAAGAACCAGGATGTTGAACAGTTTTTGCGTTGTTTTGTGGCGGACAATCAAGAGGTATGGTCTGAGTTTCTGCCTCTCGCAGAATTTGCTCTTAACAATCATATATCCTCCTCTGCTGGGTGTTCTCCTTTTTTTTGTTGTACTGGGAGACATCCGTCTTTTGGTACATTCTCCAAATTGGGGTCGGCAGTGCCGGAGGAGGAGAATTTTTCTGGTGATTTGGAGAGAGTTTGGACTAATGTACGTTGTAACCTTCAAGAGGCTAACAAGAACTCCAAGAAGTATTTTGACAGGAAACATAAGGAGGTTTTGTTTACTGTGGGTGACATGGTTTGGTTGTCCTCAAAGAACCTGCGGTTGAGGATTCCCTCTAAAGAACGGGGTCCTAAGTTTGTGGGTCCATTTAAAGTGCTTCAGGTTGTTAACCCGTCTGCTGTTAGGTTGGATGTCCCTACTTCCTGGAATATTAATCCTGTGTTTCATGTTTCCTTGTTGAAAAAGGCTGACGTATCTGATAGGGACGCCACTGTCACAGTTCCTCCTGTGGTGGAATACGGCGAATATGAAATTTCTCGTATCTTGAATTCTAGATGGCATAGAGGGAGGTTCCAGTATCTTGTCTCCTGGAAGGGTTTCGGTCCCGAAGACAACTCCTGGGTAAGGACGGATGATGTCTCTGCTCCTGGGTTTGCTAAAGTTTTCCACAGGAGGTTTCCGGATAGGCCTGGGCCTGGAGGATCCGTAGGATCCTCATAAAAGAGGTGGTGCTGTTAGAAACCTCCTGTTTGTTTTTTCTATCTTGTGTTTTGCGGTCACATGACCATCTGCCTTTCTATTCCAGCTCCGCCCTTCTGGCTGTGCTGGACTTCAGTATTTGACTGTTTCTCTAGCCTGGTGCTTTGGTGCCTTTCTCTGTCAAGTTCGCTTGGTCCTCTGGGACCTCTAGTACATTTTTGTCAGTTTGTCTTTTTGTGTTCTGCAACAACTTCTCTGTTTAGGAGGTTTCCCATTTTTGTCCCAGTCATTAGTTCTTTTAGGGACCCCTCCCTTAATTCTATAGGTCTTCGTTCAGAGTAGACGAGGACTAAGGCGGGTCTGTTTACTAGGAACAGGCAGCCCGCTACATCGTATGTATTCAGCTTAGTCTTACTGTAGGGAGAGCTTTCCCCTATCTTTCCTTAGTACATGTTGCAGATCACAACAGACACACGGAGCACGGCCATAGTAATAAGGTACGACATGTTCCCATTAGAAAGGAGAGGGTCTGCTATACAGTCATAGGGTATGCAGTGAGTTCAACGGCTGACCAATTTTAGGAAAAAGCCCACTAAGAATTTAAAGACACACAGAGCAGGGCCACAGTAACAAGTATGACATGTTCCCATCAGAAAGGAGAGGGTCTGCTATACAGTTATAGGGTATGCAGTGAGTCCAACGGCTGAGTAATTTAGGAAAAAGCCCACTAAGAATTTAAAGACACTCGGACCAGGGCCACAGAAACAAGGTACGACATGTTCCCATAAGAAAGGAGAGGGTCTGCTATACAGTTATAGGGTATGCAGTAAGTCCAACGACTGACAAATTTTAGGAAAAACCCCACTAAGAATTTAAAGACACACAGAGCAGGGCCACAGTAACAAGTATGACATGTTCCCATTAGAAAGGAGAGGGTCTGCTATACAGCTATAGGGTATGTAGTGAGTCCAACGGCTGACCAATTTTAGGAAAAACCCAACTAAGAATTTAAAGACACACAGAGCAGGGCCACAGTAACAAGGTACGACATGTTCCCATCAGAAAGGAGAGGGTCTGCTATACAGTTATAGAGTATGCAGTGTGTCCAATGGCTGACCAATTTTAGGAAAAACCCCACTAAGAATTTAAAGACACATGGAGCAGGGCCACAGTAACAAGTACGACATGTTCCCATTAGAAAGGAGAGGGCCTGCTATACAGTTATAGGGTATGCAGTGAGTCCAACGGCTCACCAATTTTAGGAAAAACCTCACTAAGAATTTAAAGACACACGGAGCAGGGCCACAGTAACAAGGTACGACATGTTCCCACTAGAAATTAGAGGGTCTGCTATACAGTTATAGGGTATGCAGTGTGTCCAACGGCTGACCAATTTTAGGAAAAACCCCACTAAGAATTTAAAGACACACAGAGCAGGGCAACAGTAACAAGTATGATATGTTCCCATCAGAAAGGAGAGGGTCTGCTATACAGTTATAGGGTATGCAGTGAGTCCAACGGCTGACCAATTTTAGGAAAAACCCCACTAAGAATTTAAGGACACACAGAGCAGGGCCACAGTAACTAGTATGATATGTTCCCATTAGAAAGGAGAGGGTCTGCTATACAGTTATAGGGTATGCAGTGATTGCAACAGCTGACCAATTTTAGGAAAAACCCCACTAAGAATTTAAAGACACTCGGAGCAGGGCCACAGTTACAGGGTACGACATGCTCCCATTAGAAAGGAGAGGGTCTACTATACAGTTATAGGGTATGCAGTAAGTCCAACGACTGACAAATTTTAGGAAAAACACCACTAAGAATTTAAAGACGCACAGAACAGGGCCACAATAACAAGTACGACATGTTCCCATTAGAGAGAGAGCGCCTGCTATACAGTTATAGGGTATGCAGTGAGTCCAACGGCTGACCAATTTTAGGAAAAACCCCACTAAGAATTTAAAGACACACAGAGCAGGGCCACAGTAACAAGGTACGACATGTTCCCATCAGAAAGGAGAGGGTCTGCCATACAGTTATAGGGTATGCAGTGAGTCCAATGGCTGACCAATTTTAGGAAAAACCCCACTAAGAATTTAAAGACACATGGAGCAGGGCCACAGTAACAAGTACGACATGTTCCCATTAGAAAGGAGAGGGTCTGCTATACAGTTATAGGGTATGCAGTGAGTCCAGCGGCTGACCAATTGTAGGAAAAACCCCAGTAAGAATTAAAAGACACACAGAGCAGGGCCGCAGTAACAAGTACGACATGTTCCCATTAGAAAGGAGAGGGTCTGCTATACAGTTATAGGGTATGCAGTGAGTCCAACGGCTGACCAATTTTAGGAAAAACCTCACTAAGAATTTAAAGACACATAGAGCAGGGACACAGTAACAAGGTACGACATGTTCCCTTTAGAAAGGAGAGGGTCTGCTATACAGTTATAGGGTATGCAGTGAGTCCAACGGTCCAACGGCTGACCAATTTTAGGAAAAACCCCACTAAGAATTTAAAGAAACACAGAGCAGGGCCACAGTAACAACAAGTTCCCATTTGAAAGGAGAGAGTCTCCCATAGTGTTAGCCTATACAGTGAATGTAAGGGCTGCCAAAAATTTGGAGGCACTCCAATGACCCTTGGAAGAGACGTGGAGCAGGACCTCATAAAAAAATGTTCCCATTAGAAAGGAGCGGGCCTCCTATACTTGTAATGCCCATGCACTAAGTGTATGGGCTGACAAACATTTACCCCTGTGGGGTATACATCAACATACTGTATAAAAAAATTTTCACGGGCATCATATACACCCTTTAAAAAAATTATGTGGGTGTTGCATCACGGACCATGGTCACCCTGGTGATATGGTGGTGGAGGACGAGGAGAAGGAGGAGGTCAAGAGCAAATAGACAAAATCAGGAAGCATATACCCATGTGTGGGTGTGAAAAAGTGAATGGGGATACACCTCTCAAGAAAAGAAACTGGATTTGAGTTTATGTTACACTGCTATCATTCGGTGGTGTTGAGAAGTCTGGCCCAATCCAGCTCTTGTTCATTTTTAAAAGAGTCAGCCTGTCAGCATTTTCAGTTGACAGGCGGATGTGCTTATCAGTTATAATTCCACCAGCGGCACTAAAAACCCGCTCTGATAAAACGCTGGCGGCAGGGCAAGCCAGGACCTCCAAGGCATAGAGAGCCAGTTCATTCCACGTATCCAGCTTGGATACCCAATAATTATAAGGCACAGAGGAATTACGGAGGACGTTGGTACGGTTGGCATGGTACTCCCTCAGCATCTTCCCAAACTTTGCACTCCTTGTGAGAGTACCCCGCACCTCAGGGCCTGTGCGATGGGAGCATCTGAGAAAACTCTCCCAGAACTTTGACAGTGTTCCCCTGCCTCTGCTGGATTGAAGTTGTGTCTCTCTCGCCTGTACTCCTTGGTTGTCCAACGAAGTGTGCCCTCTGCTGCCTGCTTTTTCAGATGGGAATTTTTTTAATAGTTCTACAACAAGGGCCTTCTGGTACTGCCCCATTTTTGTAGACCTGTCCGCCTCAGGAATTAGAGATTTAAATTTCTCCTTGTAGCGTGGGTCTAGAAGTGTTACCAACCAGTAAAGACTGTCACCCAAAATTTTGAGGACGCGAGGATCATGGGAAAGGCAGCATAACATAAACTCAGCAATGCGTGCAAGAATACTAACACTCAAGACTTCCGTGTCCTCACCAAGAGGATGACTGACCATGCTCTCCTCCACCTCCTCTCTGTCCTCTGGCCATCCACGCTGAACAGACGGTATGACAGCTGTGCAGGTAGTACCATCTATAGTGCATGAAACTAGCTCCTGTCCTTCCTCCTCCTCTTCCTCATTGTCACCCAATCCACATTGGGATGAGATGAGGCTTGGCTGTGTGTAATCACCCTGTATGGTTCCTTGCTCCATCTCATCGTGCTCCGCCTGCAATGCATCCTCTTTGATTGTGAACAGAGAGCGTTTCAGAAGACAGAGAAGTGGGATGGTGATGCTAATTATGGCGTCATCACCGCTCACAATCTTGGTTGAGACCTCAAAGTTTTGGAGTATGGTACATATGTCTGACATCCATGTCCATTCCTGAGGTCTTATGTGTGGAGTCTGAACTGAATACCGACGGCCTTGTTGATGCTGGTATTCAACAACTGCCCTTTTCTGCTCACAAATCCTTCCCAACATCTGCAGTGTAGAGTTCCAATGTGTGGGGACATCACACACCAGTCTGTAAGCCGGAATCTGCAAATGCTGCTGAAACACTGCAAGGGCGGCGGAAGCTGTAGCTGACTTTCTAAAATGGGCACACAGGCGGCGTACTTTAACAAGCAGATCTGGCAGCTCCGGGTAGGATTTGAGAAACCGCTGAACCATGAGGTTAAGCATATGGGCCAGGCATGGTATGTGTGTGAGCTCGCCTCGCCTCAGAGCCGCCACCAGGTTCCGGCCATTGTCACATGTGACTATGCCTGGCTGTAGGTTCAGCTGTGTGAGCCACAGATCTGCCTGCTCTTTCGGAGCTGTCCAAAACTCTTCAGCATTGTGCGGTTTTTCACCTAAGCATATTAGCTTCAGCACAGCCTGTTGCCGCTTGGCAGGGGCAGTGCTGCTGTGCTTCCAGCTTGTGACTGATGTGGTCATTTTGGAGATGGAGGCTGAAGAGTAGGAGGAGGCTGAGGAGGAGGTGGTGCAGGAGCTGTAGACCATGGGGGCAACCCTGATTGACCTAGGGCCCGCAATCCTTGGCGTCGGGGGGACGTGTTCCGTCCCAAGGTCCGACTGGGTCCCGGCTTCCACTATGCTAACCTAGTGTGCCGTCAGCGAGATGTACCGTCCCTGCCCACAAGCACTTGTCCACGTGTCCGTGGTTAGGTGGACTTTACCGGTAACTGCATTGTTGAGAGCACGGCTAATGTTTTGGGACACGTGCTTGTGTAATGCGGGGACGGCACATCGGGAGAAATAGTGGCGGCTGGGGACCGAGTACCGAGGGACGGCCGCTGCCATCAGGTTGCGGAATGCTTCCGTCTCCACGAGCCTAAAAGGCAACATTTTGAGCGCAAGCAGTCGTGAAATGTGAGAATCTAGTAGTGTGGCCTGTGGGGCGTTGGCTGCATATTTGCGCTTGCGTTCCAAGGACTGGGGTATGGACAACTGAACGCTGCGCTGGGAAAAGGACATGGACGTGCTTCCTGATGCTGCTACTTGAGAGTGTGCAATGACAGGTGCAGGGCAGGAGGTGTCTTCGCATGCACCATGGACAGGGGATTGTCTTGCATGCACAACAGTGGAAGATGCAATGGTGCCACCCGCAGACACTGTTCCTGGATCCTGGGGTTCAGCCCACAAAGTCAGGTGCTTTGCTGCCATGTGCCTGATCATGCTGGTGGTGGTCAAGCTGGTCGTTTTGCCACCCCTGCTGATGCTGGCCTGGCAGGTGGTGCAAATGGCCTTTTTGGGGTTATCGGCAGAGTCTTTAAAAAATAACCAGACTTGGGAAGACCTAACAGTTGTACTGGCAACTTCCTTTGTGTTGGTGTTACGGGGAACGGTTGCCTGCCTTCTGTCTGCGGCCACCACACTGCTTCTTCCTGCCTGTTGGGGTGCTCTGCCTCCCTCCCCCTGTGTGCTGCTGTCCTCGCTCTGCATGTCCTCCTGCCAGGTTGACTCAGTTACTATATCATTCACCACCTTGTCTTCCACTTCCGCACCCTGGTTCTCCTCCTGACTTTCTGGCAGTTGTGTCTCATCATCGTCCAAGACTTGTGACACTTTCCCACCATCGCCTTCATGTGACCGTGGCTGCTCAAATATTTGGGCATCGCTACACGCGATCTGCTCTTGCCCTGCTTCAAGTGGACAGGGCGAGAGGCCCAAATCTATAAATGGAAAAGTGAACAGCTCTTCAGAGTGTCCAGTTGTCTCTGGGTACTCGCCATGGTGGGAGGAAGGAGGATCAGGGTGAGGAATATGCAGTCCAGACTCACGGCTACTGAGACTTGACCGTGTGGAAGACAGGGTGGTGGTGGTGGTGGCTAAGTGACTGGAAGCATTATCCGCTATCCAACCAACAACCTTTTGACACTGTTTTAGGTTCAATAGTGGTGTGCTGCGGTCCCCTAGAAATTGGGACAGGAAGGTCAGGCGAGAAGATGTGGATGTTTGTTGTGGCACAATTTCGGCTTGCCCACGGCCTTGTCCTCGTCCTCTGCATGCACCATTACCATCACGTCCAGTTCCCCGTCCCTTGTCACGTGCCTTGCCCATTTTAAATGGAGGACAGTATCTTCCACGCTCACTACAAATGACTGAGTTTGGAGCGAACTTATATGTGATCCGTGTGATAGAGAAAACAGAGTTTTAAATTCCTGGCTTGTAGGTAAGCAGTCTGAACAGCAAACTGCTGTGAATTGCTTCAATGACATGACGCGCCCCCTGGGCCAGTGCTGTTTGGGGATTACCCGGAGCCGGATCAGATGGGGGTTGTAGTCTCCGAGTGGCGGCGACCCGGTCCGTGCCCAGGGTGTCAAACTCAGTGTGTGGCAGTCTTTACAGATGTTATTAGTTGTTCTCAGTGTCGACTACGCCACCCGTTGATTTGCGGTCAAAAGGCCGCCGCTGCAGCAGGGTCCGCTGAGGCTGGTGGTATATGTGCAGCTGTGGTAGTATAACCCCAACGGGAGGGGTATAGCCTCAGGGGGTCAGGTGTAGAGGATGGTGGTAGTGGTGGTGCAGTGTGGATGGTAAGAAGACTCAGAGTCAGGCTGTGCAGTTCAGGATTTTTACTTACTGCTGTTCTGTTGGTCACTCTGGCCTTGAGTGACCGCCCGAGCCGTGCTGCGTCCACCAGGTCCTGGACTCGGCCAACCCCCAAGCAATTCTGGAGCGTGGTCCTGAGCTCCCTTTCTGACTGTCCTCTCTACTGGCCGTTCCCACCAGGGGTCCACTTATGTCCGGCTCCCTCGGGTCTCCTGTTGGGTGAACCTTCTTTGGCTTCCCTGACCCTATGCTCGGTGTGCCTTCTTAGTGGACTTGGTGAGGGGCTGCTCCACATGTAATGTCGCAGCCTCCGGTTCTTAGTTGAGGGTAGTTTCTCTCCTCCACTAATTTGGGATCCGGTTCCCTTGCGTGCCAACCCTTCACCCTTCTGGTTGTATACTGGGTTCTTGGGGTTCCTTCTTCTTCCCCTCTGGGTCCTTCTCTTCTCCTCTCTCCCTTCTCTCTGCAGGCGCTCCTGGACCTCTCTCAGGACTGACTGACCCTCTACAGAAGACTGACCCTGATCTAAGATGGTGCCCACCTTATATACTCCCTCTATGTGTGAGCTCAGGTGACCAGCACCCAATGAGCTCCTAGCCTTACCCAGACTGCTCCGCCTATCTGCCCCTACACTACTGGGATGTTCCACCCCCCTCCCACTCCAGCCAGGGACAGACACTGTCGTACCTGCACATATACTGGTGGGAGTACCGTCGGTCTGTCCCCCGGAAATGGGATGTATGTAGTGTATGCAGCTATCTGAGCTTAGTTCCACACTCCATCCTTACCCGGGAGTGGAATACCACACCTCTGGCTTGAGGTGTAATACCCCTGTAGCAACCGAGTCCTCAGGGTGCTACAGACACACTAAAGGAAATTTTTAATGGAGGCCAGAAATGGCAGCATTTTCTGAAAATGTATATGTGATCCGTTTGACGGAGAAAGCAGAGTTTTAAATACCTGGCCTGTAGGTAAGTAGTTTGAACAGCAAACTGGTGTGAATTGCTTCACTGACACACTGAAGGAAATTTTTAAAGGAGGCCAGAAATGGCAGTATTTTCTGACAACGTATATGTGATCCATTTGACGGAGAAAACAGTTTTAAATTGCTGGATTTCTAGAGCTCTAATATGGAAAGGACCTGGCTGTATTCTGCAGTGCCAACAAGCAAATGGCGCTGAAAAAATGGTGTTTTCTGGATTGCTTTTTAAGCATATAATGAGGATTAAGATCCAAAGAAAAGTATTCCTGGCCCTGAGACCTGGGCCTTTGTATAGAAATATCTAACAGCAGCAGAAGGCAGAATTGGAATGGAGCCTCTTGTGCTATATGCACTGCAGTCTGCTATATACACTGCCTGCCTATACACTCTGCTTGCCTGATATCTCAGATAGATTAGTCCTCAGAAGGACTGTTTGTTAAGATGGATATGTGTAATGTATGGTTTTTCTCCCTACACTACCTAATACACAAGCAAATCTGTCCCTGACGCAGCAGAACCTCTCCCAAAACAAGCAAATGGCGCAGAAAAACTGTGTTCTCTGGATTGCTTTTTAAGCAAATAATTAGGATTAAGATCCAAAGAAAAGTATTCCTGGCCCCTGAGACCTGGGCCTTTGTATACAAATATCTAACAGCAGCAGAAGGCAGAATTGGAATGGAGCCTCTTGTGCTATATGCACTGCTGACACAGCAGCTCTCCCTACACTGTCTGATCTGGAGGGACTGTGATGAGCATGGCGGCGCCAGGTGTGATATAGACCTGATGACGCTGTGCGGCCAGCCAATCACTGTAATGCCCACAACCAACATGGCTTCGGCATTACAGTGCATGGCAGGCAATACCTGCATGTTCATTGGCTCCCTAAAGAGCGCAAAACATGCAGGGAGGGGACCCGAGTTCCCACCCGAGCAACCCGGAAATACTCGGCGAGCGCCGAGCATCTCGAGCAGTGAGGTGCTCGTGCGAGCACCGAGCAGTAGCAAGCATGCTCGCTCATCACTTCTAATAATGTATTATTCGCATTATTTATTATTAATAATAATAATCTTTTGATTTATATAGCGCCAACATATTCCACAGTGCTTCACAATTCAGACAATTTACAGACATTATCGACACTGTCCCCATTGAGGCTCACAATCTACTTTCCCTATCAGTATGTCTTTGGAGTGTGGGAGGAAACCAGAGAACAGGGAAGAAACCCACGCAAACACGCAGAGAACATTCAAACTCCCTGCAGATGTTCTCCTTGGTGGGATTTGTACCCAAGACCCCAGCACTGCAAGGCTGCAGTGCTAACCACGGAGCCACCATTATTAGTAATACAATGTTCAATTCATCATTTTAAAATTGATTACAGATGTGTAAAGGGATCTTCATGAGTACACGTACCACCTTGTAAAGCATAATGTATATTTGATGAGATTTTCTAGATTTAAAACATTGAAGAGATGTGGGAAGCAGAAATGAGTTTTGATGCTCCGATGAAGGTCTATTAACTGTTTCTTTACAATCAGGAAAGATCTGAAGTTGTTACAGTGTGCATCCACATTGTCACATTCAGAGCTGAAAACAGAATGAGTCATGTGTGCAGGCGGTGGAGGACAGTCTTGACTTCAGGGTTTTAAATGTGTATAAGAGAATTTGATGAATAAAAGGATTACACACTCTTTTCTATTGATCTGAATATCATTATAAATATAATGTTCATCAGGACAAATGTGCAAGGATGAAAAGGGGTGAGTATATAGAAATTATAGGGCTCTTTAGGAGAAGTCTTAATTGCCCCCTCAAAAAATATATATATACATATTCAGCTTGCTAGGCAGGGTCACAGCAAACTGGCATTGTCACTGAAGGGCACATCTCCCAACTTTTAAAACTAAGAGAGGGGCATGTATTGCGACACTCACAAAGTAATTTTGCTCCTATTGAAGCCCCATAGTCTTCTCACCCAATATGAAAACCATTTCATGGCCCACATAAAGTATTATGTCAATAAAAGTGCCCTCCATACACCGAATAATATCGCAGTGAATTCCTCCACACGCACAGTATGATGACCCATAGTATCCATTGCTGCCAGAGTATGAAGACCCAGAGTGCCCCTAACACTGTGATATCCCCACAGCTCCCCCACAGGCATTGAGGCCCCCAGTGATCTCAACACAGTATGTTGGCCCCCACGGTCCTACAACATAGTATGATGGCCTCCGCAGTCCCACAACACTGTATGATGGCAGTCCCAAAGCACAGTAGGATGGCATCCACAGTCACACAAATTATAATGACCCCCACTGTCCCACACACAGTATGGTGGCCTACATAGTCCCTAAACACGGACTAATGGCCCTCACACAGCCATCCACACAGTATAATGGTCTCACAAACCAAAACACAGATCTCATAAAACCCTCCACATAGTACAATGGCTTCCACACAGCCCTCCACACATCATAAAGGCCCCCATTCAACCCTCCAAGCAGTATAATGGCTCACACACAACCCTTCACACAATATATTGCCCTCATTCAGCATAATGCCACCCATACAATATTATAGAATTTACACAGTCCTTCAAATTGTCACTTAAGGTGTGGGAAAGACTTATTGCAACACAGAGGGAAAGGGAACCCAGACACTAGGGAAAGGTGGGAGTGGAGACCTCCTAGTCTGGACAAGTGTCACCCTGTCTCAACTACCGTCCCTATATTGGCTCTTCACCAATCGCCGCACGCGTGCCTCGCCCTGACTTTCCCTGGCATATGGCTAAGGCTAGGGAAGGAAGGAGATGAGCACTAGTCAATCTCCACTAAACTCTATAGACAACAAGGGTAGACAAACAGGGGGAAATTGCTTACCTTTATATGACTCCAAACAAATGTGCACATGGCATCAAGCTCCAGAGAGGACGAAGTACTGCTCTTGCTAAAGCCTCACAAGTGGTAAAAAATATCGCCGGCACCTCCCTCTCAGACACACCAGGTATTTATACACCCAGGCCAGGAAACTAATTAGCCAGAGGGAGATAGCCGCCGGGTCCTAGAGACAGAAAGCCTTTAAGAAGATGTCTGTAATGCCAAATGTAGAGATCTCCTCCAACCAACTGCAGGGCGACTGCCTGTCACCTCTGACACACCCGTGACACTACTTGTTTTTAATCTATATTTGCTCTTTTCTGGTTCATGTAAAGTGAGAGCTGTCAAACAAAGAAGAGGTAGGGGGGTATATGCAAAACAGTAGATGGGTCAGATGCACTGATTGGTGATTCTAAGGGTGCACCAAGAAGTTGTGCTTAGTTTGAACATTTTATGCTGATAGACTCCCATTAAGACATTACTGCAAGATAAGACTTTGTATAGGGTTTATCTGTAGTTGTTATTAACTGCTATCAATCTGGTACATGGTGGAGTGCATGGTAGCTGTGACTAGCCCAGGGGATGGGGATGACTTGGTACCCGGGCCTTTGCCTTGGGGATGTCGCGGTGGTCGGCTCCCGGGCCCGTACCCTGGGGTCTCTCTTTTAACAGGGTGGATATTTGTTAATTTTAAGAAAGAGTTCGTGACGCCACCTGTGGCTTCTGGTGAGATTCACTAGCGCTGCGCAGTCCACTGTGGCTGATGATAAGGCAGCTCGATGGTATAGCTCCCCACAGGTGGAGCTAGACCTCAGGGCAGTGTATGAAGGGAAATGCAGGACAGACGAGAACCAGCCGGGTCCGAGCAAGAACAGGGACAGACACGATAGTCACTTCAGTACCTTTTACTGATGGAAATTCAGGCACGTCCCGGAGCGCTGTAGGGTGAAGGGTGCATGTCAGGATCCTCCCCAATGAGCAGGTTTTATGCCTCCTGTTTCTTGCTTCTGACCTGCCTGGAGCTAGGCCTAACTTTGTCTCTGTCCTGCGCTGGCTGACCTTGTGGTAGGGCCTTTTCTTGGAGTACACGCACCTTAGCTGTGGGCCTATGTGTCTCCTGGCTCTGTTACGTATCAGCACTTTAGCGATCCTGGAACTTGTAGTTCTCCAGGGTTTCTGGTTGTATCTTACTGGGTCTTAGAGATCCCGGTAAACTTCGGACCCGGTGTCCGGTAAATTCTTCGGGTTGAGCTAGTTAAGCTCCTCTTCCCCCTATGTACTAACTCTCCACTCGCCTTCGGCCTACTCGGGCCCTCACTAGGCTATACACATTAACGGCAACTTGCCGCGCTTCACTGATCTTATGGCGCCGGCACACCTAAAGCTCACCTCTCTGACCTACAACTGAGTCTGGACTGTGCTCCACTGCAGACTAACCTCTCTCAGGCTTCTTTACTGCAGGAACTCAATCAACAGGTTTGCTCTCTCTCGACTCCAGTCTAGACTAACTGCTGCCTGGCCCCACCTTCCCTATTTATCTATCCCTATCGGGCTCCCTTTGGTGGTCTGCGGTGGAAGGTGGAGACGTGTAAATGGTTATGGGGGCCTCTTGTGGAAGAATCCATCAATGCACTCTTCCAGGATCTGTGATATCAAGCGCAGCTGGGCGTCACAGCTGCATATATAAAAAGTTTCATATTTATAAATGAAACTATTTGTCATATTATTTATCTTTAACTTTAGATGCTGAAAGTAAATATAATTGCAAAAGAACATATAGCCTTTTAAAAATCAAACCCCTAACACCTATAAAACAATAATATCCAGGGGAATTACATTTTTTAAAGATGTGCTGTGTACAAATACCTACATATAACAATACGTAGAAGAAAATAAATTGGAGTGATTTTTTAAATATTAAAAGTATTGACTTGCCAAAAAGAGCACAATCTTCCACAACTAACGATGACAATATCTGACATTCTCTTTGGCTTAACTAATGCAATTTATTCTTGAACAGAGAAGCAATCCACAATGATATTTCTACCATACATTCACTGCTAAATAAGATTACATCAATTTACGAAGAAGTCAAAATGTTTTGGCAAGTACAGTCTGAAATGCAGGTGGCAAAACTGTAATGTGTTCTATGACAATTTATCATCATTATGAAGTCATTAGCCCATCAAGGATATTATAGTATGTATTATTTACTTATTGGACTTTGTTATATAAAATAACTTGTGAATTGGATAGATTTTATAATTGTATTGCATCTCTTCAAAGAAATACTGATTGTATTTAGGATTATGTTGAAAAGTAGAAGTCATGTACGTCATATAATCCCATAAAACGTTATCCTGCTATTGAAGTTATTAAAGAGGTATTAATATAACACAAATGTTATTCAAGTTAATTGAAAAGCTGCACGCAAGCAGAAATACAGTCAAAGTAAGCTAAATAATATATACTCCAGCATTTTATTCTTGTTTATATTGGCCACAATCATCACACGCCATATGGAAGGGATAAGAAAAAAATGGATCTCTATGACGCTGTCCATTGAAAATGGAGTAAATCCACTAGATGTACTAAATAGATGCAAAAAAACGCCGAGAGATAGTCCAAAGTATATGCAAAAAGTATATGCCGTTCAAATCTACCTAGAGTCTCAATCCAGGATTATTTATATTAATTATATAATATGACATTTCTTTTGTATTTACTGCATTACAATATATGACATATCCAATTGATTTATGTACATTATTGCTCCAGTATTGCGCGCCCCTGTTTTTTTCACAGTTGTCCTGACATGTGGATACGAGGCCCATTTCCCCTGACCTATTTATGTCATTTATCCTGTAATGAATATTCTTATTTTTGCACATACTTTGGACTATCTCTCGTCGTTCTTTTTGTTTTTTGTGTTTATGCATTTATGACGAGTTGTCCCCTAATGAGTCCTTTTCAGTGACATGCTTTACTAGGTCATTATATATTCTTGACTGGTTTTTAATAGGATTTACATGTGAATTTGTTTCAAGAGTTACATTTACTAAATGTATTAAATATACTTTAAAACTCACTGGTTAAAACACAAAAATGGAGGATGTAGAAAACTCCTGATGATAATCCAAGCGCTGGATCGAAAACGCGTTTGTTCACATCCTGTTATGCTCAACTAGTCTGTAGCGACTCGCATCAGACTAGCAAAAGCACAGTCACTTTGCGCAAGCCACCACTGCTAGGCAAGTCCTTAAGGGCCAGGATATTCTTCACCCATGCCCGAAAGAGAAGGGGGCTTTACAGAGCCCTTCCCAGACTGCTGTCGCAGGATAGCTGGCATCTGGTGACTCGGACAATGTAGAATCAGGTAACAAGAGTAAATCCAAGGCTAGCAGCATAAAGCCCAAATGAAAAGCAAAGGGAAACCCCGAGACAAAAGCTAATAAAGAAGAACCAGTAAACACCATTAACGACTGCTGAGAAGCAACCAGTACCCAACCAGGAAGCACTCACCATACCACTACGCAAGGGACCTGATTAAACAGCACTGAACTGGATTAGGAGCAGACCTTAAAAAGCCAGTCCAAACTTAAAGATAACAATCAGGTGACGCAATCCTCCCAGTCATGTCCAGGGAGCCACTCCCTACTCACCTGTACAGCAAGATGCACACATTGTCACCATTGGCTAACACCAGGCAAGGTAGGAACCAGGAGACGCAGTATCCCATGTCTTCCAGGCCACAAAACAAGTGAGGCTCACGGCATCTCGTGTTCCCACATCACTCATCTGTTCAACACATGAGCAGTCTGGAAACTGGAGGAGGACGATTGCGTCCACGGCAGGTATTCCTGACACATCCTATGTTTTTTTACTTTAACTACTGCCTTATATTACAGTTAGTGATGAGAAAATATGCCTCATCAACTCTTTCGGTGAGCACACTCAGGTGCTCGCCGAGTATTTTGGCGTGCTCGGGGTTTCATTCATTGTCGCCGCACCTGAAAGTGTCATGGCTGTTTGACAGCTGTGACACATGTAAAGGCAGCCTGTTCGCCAGGATAGAAATACCACACTTAGTGAAGACTATATTAATATAGTAACAGTGGATTGTATTCGCAAAGAGCAAAAAAGCAATATGTGTGCAGTGGAAAGGTCTAATGAAGGTGTCTTTTAATTCTCAGAGGAAAATACACCTAGACACCATTAGCAGGATTTTAACTTCTAACTTAGAAAGTGTTAGGCATATCACAAACTAATGTTACAGCTTACTATACACTAGCTCAGCTGTGAAACAGATTGAAGCTCAGCTGTCTCCATATACGAAAATTTGGTCTTCATAATATAATGAATAATCAGAAGTCAAGATATAGAACAACTGATCAAGGGAATAGACTTAATACAGTGTCTTACATTAAAGAGCTCTTCATTATTATGATTGTGCTATGTACTCTTTTACACTTTTATCCCATTGTTTCATAGGTAAGTTGTATTTTTATGAGTTTATTTTCTTTTTGCCTGTTTGGTATGAATATGTAACGCAAGGTGTATGAAAGACTAAGTGCAACACAAAAGGGAAAGGGGAAAGGGAGCCCAGACTCTAGGGAAAGGGGGGAGTGGAGACCTCCTAGGCTGATCTGATATCACCTTGTCAACACTAACGTCCCTATATTGATTCCTCACCAATCGCCGCACGCGAATCTAAACCCTGTATTTCCCTAGCACTTGGCCCTGAATAGGAAAGGGGGGGATGAACACTATTCGATCCCCACTAATGACTAAAGACACCAAGAGAGACAAACACGGGGGAAAGTAACTTAGCGTTAGCCGACTTCAGAGAGATAACTCCAAACGTCCTTCTAGCACCACAGAGGAAGATAGCAGTCTGAGAGCTTCAGGCATTCACAAGAAAACATGTGAGTATCACCAGCCCCTTCCTGCTGCAAAGTGAAACTATTTAAACACCCAGGCCAGGGTGTCAATTAGCAGGAAGGAGGTAGCCACTTGGTCCTAGAGTGAAACAGCTAAGAAGGTGTCTGAAATACCAAACAAAGAGATCTTCCGCAACCAACTGCAGGGCAATTGTCTGTCACATCTGACACACCTGTGACAGAATATGTTTCTTCCTACCGCCATGTGGGCAGTATTTAAAATAGGAGGCAGATCACCGAAGGTTCAGTGATCTGTCATTTAAGCCTAGAATGATGATGATGAGGCCAGAGCACCAAAAAAAGACTCACCCATCCACAGTCCCACCACAGAACATGAGCATATCATTAATTCCAAATTGCAAACACAGATTAAACAAGAATCACAAGAAGGATTTCTTCAACCCAGGCATCATTTTAATCAGCGTAACAGCGCCAACCTGGCATTGCCTGTAGTTTACTTAGCAAAATTCTGCTGACAGGTTTCCTTTAAATCACTTTTTATTCTGCTGTTTGTAAGGTAAAATGTACTAAAAGACTTAATTGTGCTAAAGTTATCTATTCTTTGACTGTTCGGGTTCAGTATTCACACAACCATATTTTCGGTCCATGTGTTGTCAATGAAAAAAACGTAAAGCACTCGACACATTGTTATTTAATGGCGCAGTGCAGATGAGTGATTTTTTTTCCATAGACCAAATCTGCGTATGAAAAAAATTGCAGCATGCTGTAGTTTCTACCGTAACTCAGGTGAGACTTGCTCATTCAAGTCTATGCTTAAGAAAAATCGGATACCATACGGATCAATTCTGTAAGATAGGAAATAGTGATGAGATTGCGTGCTTGCCAGTGCTCGATACTCACCTGAGCATCACCCTGCTCAACATGCTCGGAGCTCAGCAAGTATTTCCGGGTTGCTCGGGCGGGAGCTTGGGTCCCCTTCCTGCATGTTTGGTGCCCTTTAGAGAGCCAATGAACATGCAGGGATTGTCTGCTATGCATTGTAATGCTGTAGCCATGTTGGTTGTGTCATTACAGTGATTGGCTGGCCGCATATCGTCATCGGGTCTATATAAGACCTGGTGATGCTAGCCTCATCACAGTCTATCCTGGAAACAGGCAGAGTAGAGAGAGGTTCTGCTGTGTGAGGGACAGAATTGGCAGTATAATAGTTAGATATAGGTAGTGGTACTCCAGGAGTATAAATATATCCATCTGATCTAACAGTCCTTCTGAGGACTAATCCAGCTGCATATATTAATCCTGATAGCAGGAGTTAGGCAGGCAGGCAGGGCTTTTTGGCACTGTATACAGCACAAGAGGGTCTATTGCAAGTTCTGTCTGCTCCTTCTGTTACAGATATCCGTAGACATAGCCCCAGATATCAGGGGTCAGGGCTATTTTTTTATCTTAATCCTGATTATTTGCTTAAAAAGCAATCCAGAGTACACCATTTTACTGCTCCATTTGCTTGTTCACAGAATACAGCCAGATTTTTTTGATTTTATTCACATTACTGTATTATGGAAGCAGATAAACTTTTTTCAATGATCAGACCTGATCCCATATGACTGTCGTAATAATACAGAAATTTTGTGAAGCGTGCCAAATATTCCACTCCATTTAAAGTCAGACAGCTGTGTTTTGCTGAACCAATTGATAATTGGTCACTGACAAATACCATACTATTAGGTGACTACCTGAAACTGTGGCCATCAGACGTGATCCCATATGACTGCCGTAATAATACAGAAATTTTGTGGAGAGTGCCAAATATTCCACTCCACTTAAAGTCAGCCAGCTGTGTTTTGTTGAACCAATTGACACTTGGTTGCTGACAAATACCATACTATTATGCGACTGCCTGAAACCGTGGCCATCAGACATGATCTCACATGACTGCCACAGTAATACAGAAATTTTGAGGAGCATGTCAAATATTCCACTGAATTTAAAGTTAGCCAGCTGTGTTTTGTTGAACCAATTGACACTTGGTCTCTGACAAACACGATACTATTAGGCGACTGCCTGAAACCGTGTCCATCAGACGTGATCCCATATGACTGCCGTAATAATACAGAAATTTTGTGGTGTGTGTGCCAAATATTTCACTGAATTTAAAGTCAGCCAGCTGTGTTTTGTTGAACCAATTGACAGTTGGTCGCTGACAAATACTATACTATTAGGCGACTGCCTTAAATCGTGGCCATCAGACGTGATCCCATATGACTGCCGTAATAATACAGAAATATTGTGAAGTGTGCCAAATATTCTACTCCATTTAAAGTCAGACAGCTGTGTTTTGTTGAATCAATTGACACTTGGTCGCTGACAAATACCATACTATTAGGCAACTGCCTGAAGCCGTGGCCATCAGGCGTGATCCCATATGACTGCCCTAATAATCCAGCAAGTTTTGTGAGCATGTAAAATATTACATGCCATTAAATGTATTGCAGTTGTGGCTTCAAACCTATTCACAGTTGGTCGCTGACAAATAGCATATCTATGAACAATGTTGTCAGAGTATTACGCCACTTTTACGGACTGACATAAGAAAACATACAAAAAACAAGCTAAAATGGAAAAAATGTTAAGACACATTCTTTCCAGGGTAATGACTTGAATGAACACTAATCTGGAGCTGATAATACCACCTAGCATCACCTGTCCGTATTATAAATGCATCTAACCGCGTTATCGATAAGGAATAGAATAGATTTTAAATTTTTTGGGGCAGCACCAGCAGCACGCAGTATAAGGCAATAATACCTGGCTGGATCGGTGTAATAAGCTATCCATACTGCGATATCTCACCCGTAAATGAATTTCAGAAAAGACAGTTGATATTCTAGAATATAAAATCTATTTGAATCGTCCTTCCCATTATTAAGGAGTGGGTCTCCTATACTGTTATTGCATATGCAGCAATTTAATGGACAGGCAAAAATTAGGGCACACTCCAATACACATTTGAAGAGACGTAAAAAAAAACACAGTATGAACTTTCCTTAGTATAAAAACATGACTCACCAATGTAACCTCAATGTAATCACATTGTTCAGCTCCTGCACCTTCTCCTCCTCCTCCTCCTGTTCGGCCTCCATCTTCGAAATGACCATATCAGTCACAAACTGTAAGCACTGCAGCACTGCCTTGGCCAAGCAGCAACAGGCTGTGATGAAGTTAATATGCTTAATGCTTAGGCGACAAACCACAGACCGCTGCATAGTTGTTGAAAGCTGTAACACAGCAGTCAGATCTGTGGCTCTCACCACTGAACATACAGCCAGGCATGGTCATGTGTGACAATGACCGGAACCTGGTGGCAGAGAAATGCCCGCAGGAGTAGATACGGTTTCCCTCTATGCCAGTCCTTTCATCCGACCGAAATAATATGGCTGAAATACAACTCTATCCGAGAAGCAGCCCTGGCTAAGAAAAGTCTGTGTGAAGGTTCCCGGACACTCTATGGCTGCATCCTTACCAAATACATGCTTATGCTTGTTATTTCTCAAACCGCATTGCAGATCAGGCCATTTTCCAGCTCTGTAGTCAGGAAATTCAAAGCGCAAAGAAAGATCTTTGTGTGTCGAAGCACCACTGAGAAGTGTGAGCTGATGTTAGATGGGCTGCCATTGCTTATGCAACAAGCTGCATTAGAGGACTTCCTGGGAGAAATGACAGCCGGAGTAGATACAGTTTTCCTCTATGCCAGTTATTTCACCGAGCTAAAAAATATGGCTGTGGTGAAATACAACTCTCACTGAGATGCAGTGTCAGACTGAAGAGCATTGGACCCACCAGAGGATTTGATTCTGAGGGCCCACCTTTCTCCCCCTGCTCAAGAGCCCCATAGCAGCTGCAAAGTTTGCGCTATGAACTCTCCTGGTGGAGAAGCCAGGGCCCATTGGAGGATTCTCTGGTGGGCCCGTCCAACCATGCAGAGAAGCAGCCCTGGCTAAGAAAAGTCTGTGTGAAGGTTCCTGGACACTCTGTTGCTGCTTTTTTACTGAGGGGGAAACCAACGTAAACACTGGGAGAACATACAAAATCCTTGCAGATGTTTTTCTTTGGTGGGATTTGAACACAGTACCCAAGCGCTGCAAGGCTTCAGTGCTAACCACCGATCCAATGTGCTGCCCTCTCTGTTCTCCCTCTGATATCTAACATACTGGAGAAACTTGCACCTACTGCCACTCAGTATCTTCAGTTCCTTTGTGAGAACTAATATATTTGGGCAGCCACTTGATAAGAAATGTAATATACATTAATCAAAACCCCTTTTATCCATATACCTCATCCCTTTAACACTCCTGTTAGGACCAATTCAGAATATAATATTATGCTGCTCAAGCAACTTGATCATAACAATATTAATAAATAATCACTAAGAAAGATGTACCATTTACCAAAACTACTGTGGTATTTGCAGTAGCCACTTATCTTGCTCATGCTGCCCTTTAGGAACAGGGTAGTCTGGGGTAAGCACATTAACCAACAAAACAGGTACGTTGCATGAATTAATTAACATAGTACATAAGTAAGCATTTTTATATAACCGCCTAATTAATCATGATCGGTTGCTAGTTGTTTCTACTGTACTATGATTGGTTATGAAATAATCTTCCCTTGTATTTCCGGGTTGCTCGGGCGGGAGCTCGGGTCCCCTTCCTGCATGTTTGGTGCCCTTTAGAGAGCCAATGAACATGCAGGGATTGTCTGCTACGCATTGTAATGCTGTAGCCATGTTGGTTGTGTCATTACAGTGATTGGCTGGCCGCATATCGTCATCGGGTCTATATAAGACCTGGTGATGCTAGCCTCATCACAGTCTATCCTGGAAACAGGCAGAGTAGAGAGAGGTTCTGCTGTGTGAGGGACAGAATTGGCAGTATAATAGTTAGATATAGGTAGTGGTACTCCAGGAGTATAAATATATCCATCTGAACTAACAGTCCTTCTGAGGACTAATCCAGCTGCATATATTAATCCTGATAGCAGGAGTTAGGCAGGCAGGCAGGGTTTTTGGCACTGTATACAGCACAAGAGGGTCTATTGCAAGTTCTGTCTGCTCCTTCTGTTACAGATATCCGTAGACATAGCCCCAGATATCAGGGGTCAGGGCTATTTTTTTATCTTAATCCTGATTATTTGCTTAAAAAGCAATCCAGAGTACACCATTTTACTGCTCCATTTGCTTGTTCACAGAATACAGCCAGTTTTTTTGATTTTATTCACATTACTGTATTATGGAAGCAGATAAACTTTTTTCAATGATCAGACCTGATCCCATATGACTGTCGTAATAATACAGAAATTTTGTGGAGCGTGCCAAATATTCCACTCCATTTAAAGTCAGACAGCTGTGTTTTGCTGAACCAATTGATAATTGGTCACTGACAAATACCATACTATTAGGTGACTACCTGAAACTGTGGCCATCAGATGTGATCCCATATGACTGCCGTAATAATACAGAAATTTTGTGGAGAGTGCCAGATATTCCACTCCACTTAAAGTCAGCCAGCTGTGTTTTGTAGAACCAATTGACACTTGGTTGCTGACAAATACCATACTATTATGCGACTGCATGAAACCGTGGCCATCAGACATGATCCCATATGACTGCCGTAATAATACAGAAATTTTTGGGAGCGTGCCAAATATTCTACTGAATTTAAAGTCAGCCAGATTTGTTTTGTTGAGCCAATTGACACTTGGTCGCTGACAAATACCATACTATTAGGTGACTGCGTGAAACTGTGGCCATCAGACGTGATCTCACATGACTGCCATAGTAATGCAGAAATTTTGAGGAGCGTGTCAAATATTCCACTTTATTTAAAGTTAGCCAGCTGTGTTTTGTTGAACCAATTGACACTTGGTCTCTGACAAACACGATACTATTAGGCGACTGCCTGAAACCGTGTCCATCAGACGTGATCCCATATGACTGCCGTAATAATACAGAAATTTTGTGGTGTGTGCCAAATATTTCACTGAATTTAAAGTCAGCCAGCTGTGTTTTGTTGAACCAATTGACAGTCGGTCGCTGACAAATACTATACTATTAGGCGACTGCCTTAAATCGTGGCCATCAGACGTGATCCCAAATGACTGCCGTAATAATACAGAAATTTTGTGTAGTGTGCCAAATATTCTACTCCATTTAAAGTCAGACAGCTGTGTTTTGTTGAATCAATTGACACTTGGTCGCTGACAAATACCATACTATTAGGCAACTATTGGTTATGAAATAATCTTCCCTTGTACTTCCTACATGTACAACCCTCTGTGATTTACTATAAGAATTGTACCCTGACATAATGGACGCAGTTCTGTTCTACCATTGATCAGAACTCTTGTGGCTACAATAAAACTTTCTTTAATCCTTCGAGAAAGCGTATGACGTCATCCTTTTGGGAGATTGAGAAGTTATTCCGTATCACACTCAGTCTACCAAATAAAATTCCTGAGAAGGAAATTGTAGATGGCTTTGCTACTGGTACTGGGGGCACTACTATTACCGTGGCGTCGTGTCATAGTTCACTGGAAATATTCCAGGCTGGTAGGAGCCAAGCTGATTCCCACAGAAAAGTACCAGCAGCAAGCTAAGGAGAGAGTGGCCTCTATCATCATCACAACCTGCAAGGTTTGCACTATGAAGTCTCCTGAAGGAGAAGCCAGGGCCCACCGGAAGAGTCTCTGGTTCTCTGGTGGGCCTGTCCAACCCTGCTGAGAAGCAACCCTGGCTAAGAAAAGTGTGTGGGAAGATTTCTAGACACTCTATGGCTGCTTTTTTACTGTGGACTGCCTCCAGCAATCTATAAGATTGCAATCTAAGATCCTTTCACTGGCTCCCCATTGCCCAGCGTATCCAGTTCAAACTATTAACACTAACCTACAAAGCCATCCATGACCTTTCTGCTCCGTACATCTCTGAACTAATCTCTCCCAATATATTCCCTTACGTAATCTCCAGTCTAACATGCTGGAGAAGCTTGCATCTTCTGCCACTCATTATCTTCAGCTTCTTTGTGAGAAACTAATGTATTTGGGCAGCCACTCAGTCTACCAAATAAAATTCCCGAGAAGGAAATTGTGGATGGCTTCATTACTGGTATTGGGGGCACTGATAATACCATGGCGTTGTGCCATAGTTCACTGGAAATATTCCAGGCTGGTTGGAGCCAAGCTGATTCCCGCAGCAAGCTAAGGAGATGGTGGCCTCTATCATCATCACGACCTGCAAGGTTTGCACTATGAACTCTACTGAAGGAGAAGCCAGGGCCCACCGGAGGAGTCTCCGGTTGTCTGGTGGGCCTGTCCATCCCTGCCGAGAAGCAGTCCTGGCAAAAAAAAAGTCTATGGGAAGGTTCCAGGATACTCTATGGCTGTTTTTTTTTTACTGTGGACTGCCTCCAGCAATCTATAAGATTGCAATCTATAAGATCCCTTCACCGGCTCCCCATTGCCCAGAGACTCCAGTTCAAAGCCCTAACCATGACATGCAAATCCATCCACAACCTGTCTCCTCTATATATCTGTGACCTAGTCTCCCAGTACATACCTGCACGCAACCTCCAATCCTCACAAGATCTCCTTCTCTACTACCGTCTTATCTCCTCTTCCCACAATCGCATACAAGATTTCTCCCATGCATCCCCTCTATTCTGGAACTCTGTACCCCAACATATCAGACTCTTGCCTACTGTTGAAACCTTTAAAAGGAAGCTGAAGACCCACCTCTTCCGACAAGCCTACAACCTGATATAACCCTCACTCCACCATACTGCTGCACAACCTGTTGTACCCTCACCTACCGTATCCTCACCCATCCCTTATAGACTGTTTGTGTGCCCTCAAGGGCAGAGTCCTCTCTCCTCTTGTACCAGTCGGTGACCTCTTTTCACATGTAAAGCGCCACGGAATAAATGGCACTATAATGATAAATAATAATAATTATACTACTTGTACTCTGGGTCAATTGATGGCACTTTCCAGGTGTCTGCCCCTAAATTGATGTGTTTTGGCAGCTTTTGGTCCTGTTTGAAGGTGTTGTGTATGCGTTTGGTTTTGGTCCCCACTGAATCCAATGGCGAATTACCTTGGCGAATATTGCAAAAATTGTGATACTAATCCGAAACGACTATTGAAATATTCACTCGTCTCTAAACAGAAACATCCTTAAAAAAATTATGTGGGCATTGCATGATGGTCACCCTGGTTATATGGTGGTGGAGGATGAGGAGAATGAGGAGGGTGACATAAAATAGAACAATTCCTGAAGCGTATACCCATATCTGGGTGTGAAGGGGTGCATGGGAATAAACCCCCCAAAAAATAACCACTGGATTTGAGTTTATGTTTGATGCTATCATCTGGTTGTGTTGAGAAGTCTGGCCCAATCCAGCCCTTGTTCATTTTGATAAGTCAGCCTGTCAGCATTTTCAGTTGACAGGAGGATGCGCCTATCAGTTATATCAGTTATAATGCCCCCAGCGGCACTAAAAACCATCTCTGACAAAATGCTAACAGCCAGGGCCTCCAAAGCGTAGAGAGACAGTTCATGCCACGAGTCCAGCTTGGATACCCAACAGTTGTAAGACACAGAGAGGAATCATGAAGGACGCTGGTAAGGTCGCCAAGGTAGTCCTTCACCATCTTCCAAAACTGTTCCCTCCTTGTCAAGTACAGTGTGTAAAAGGGACTGGGCGCTGGGAGGGTCTGAGAAAACTGTCCCAAACATTTGACAGCATTCCCCTGCCTCTACCGCATCTGGTTTGTGTCTGCCTTGCTTGTACTCTTTGGTTATCTAATGAACTGTCTGTGACCTCTGCCGTCAGCATTGCCAGATGCAAATTTTATTTTGTTATAATTCTTCAACAAGAGCCTGAACTTAATATCTCCAAAAATGAACTCCTTCGATTTCCTCCCTCTACTAACCTACCTATACCTGACTTTTACTAACCTACCTGTTTCTGACTGTTACTAACCTACCTTTCCTTTACCTGACTTTTAATAACCTACCTATACCTGACTTTGCAATTTCCTTTAGGTGGTGCCACCATTACTCCCACTTGGGACACCTGCTGTCTTGGAGTCACATTTGACACACAACTTTCCTTTATTCAACATGGAAAATCACTCACTCACTCATGTCACCTGTACCTTAAAAAAACATCTCCAAAATTTGACCTTTTCTCACCTTTGATACTGCAAAAACTCTTACTGTCACTCTTATTCACTACTGCAACACTCTTCTAATCAGTCTCCATCTAAACAAACTGTCTCCTCTCCAATCCCTTCTGAATGCAGCAGCCAGGGTTGTATTTCTATTAAGCCGCTTCACCAACGCCTCTACCCTGTGCCAGTCGTTGCACCGGTTATGTTATACAACAATCATTACAGAATACAATATAAACTCATCTCACTCACCCACCAGGCTGTCCACAGTTCTGCACCGCCCTATATCTCATCCCTCATTTCTGTGTATCACCCCTCCCGTGCACTCCGTTCTGCAACTGAGCAATCTTCCTTAATCAGAACCTCACACCTCCATCTGCAAGAATTCTCTTGTGCTGTGACAGTTTTCTCTAACGTCCAAAATGCGTACAAAGGCACGGTAAAGGCAGCGGAACAAATAGTTGGCCATGTGTGCCAGACTGCCAACAGCCAAGACTTCCCTGTTCTCACCAAGAGGATGACTGTCCATGTTCTCTTCCTCTTCCCCCACATTATCACCCGATCCACGATGAGATGAGATGAGGCTGGGCTGGGTAGCATAACCCTGTATACTTCCTCGCTCCGCCTGCAATGCCTCCTCTTTAATTGTGAGCAGCGAGCGCTTCAGTAGACAGAGAAGCGGGATGGTGACGGTAAATTATGGCGTCATTGCCGCTCACCATCTTGGTGGAGTCCTCAAAGCGTAAGAGGATGGCACAGATGTCAGACATCCATTCCCACTCATCAGCTCTTATGTGTGGAGGCTGACCTGAATGCCGACGGGCGTGTTGAAGCTAGTACTCAACAACTGCCCTCTGCTGCTTAAAATCATTCCAAACATCTGCAACGTTGATTTCCAACGCGTGGTCACATTGCACACCAGTCAATGAGCTGGAAGCTGCAAACACTGCTGAAGCCCTGCCAGGGCGGAGGAAGCTGTAGCTCACTTTCTGAAATGAGCACACACACGGCATACTTTCACAATCTGCTCTGGCAGATCGGGTAAGTTTTAAGAAACCGCTGAACCAAAAAGCTGAGCACATGGGCTAGGCATGGTACGTGTGTGACGCCCAGCTGTGCTTGGTATCACAGATCCTAGAAGGGTGTATTGAAGGATTCCTCCACAAGAGGCCCCCATAACCATTCACACATCTCCACCTTCCACCTCAGACCACCAGAGGGAGCCCGTTAGGGATAGATAAATAGGGAAGGTGGAGCCAGGCAGTTCAGTTCCTCTGGAGAGTTCAGCAAGTACAAACCTGAATGCAGAGTCGAGCTCAGTTAGTCTAGACTGGAGTTGACAGAAAGTAAACCTGTTGAGAGAGTTCCTGCAGTTAAAAAGTCTGGGAGAGGTCAGTCTGCAGTGGAGCACGTTCTAGACTCAGTTGTAGCTCAGAGAGGTGAGCTTTAGGTGTGCCGGCGCCATAAGATCGGTGAAGCACGGCAAGCTGCCGTTAGTGTGAGTAGCCTAGTGAGGGCCCGAGTAGGCTGAAGGCAAGTAGAAAGTTAGTACCTAGGGGGCAGAGGAGCTTAACTAGCTCACCCCAAAGAAGCAGTTACCAGACACCGGTTCCGAAGCTTACCAGGATCTCCACGACCCAGTAAGATAAACTGGAATCCCTGGAGAACTACAAGTCCCAGGATAGCTAAAGTGCTGATACGTATCAGAGCCAGGAGACACATAGGCCCCGTAAGTCGGGAGCGTGCACTCCAAGAGAAGGCCCTACCACAAAGTCAGCCAGCGCAGGACAGAGACAAAGTTAGGCCTAGCTCCAGGCAGGTCAGAAACTTACTACGCAGAGGCAAAAAACAGGAGGCCCAAAACCCACTCATTGAGGAAGATCCTGACATGCACCCTTCACCCTACAGTGCTCCGGGACGTGCCTGAATTACCATCAGTGAAAGGTATTGAAGTGACTATGGTTTCTGTCCCCGTTCTTGCTCTGACCCGGCTCGGTCTCGCCTGTCCTGCATCCCCCGTCCATACACTGCCCTGAGGCCCAGCTCCACCTGTGGGGAGCTATACCATCGAGCTGCCTTATCAACGGCCTCAGTGGACTGCGCAGCACTGGTGATCCTCACCAGAAGCCACAGGTGGCATCACAAACTCTTTCTTTTATAAACTTAATAAATATCCACCCTTTTTAAGGAGCGACCCCAGGGTACGGGCCCGGGAGCCGACCACCGACACATCCCTAAAGGCCACGCTAAAGGCCCGGGTACCGAGTCATCCCCATTCCCCTGGGCGAGTGATCTCCAACTTGGCGTCACGAACAAGATCACGTGCCTGCTGCAACGATGAAGTGTTATGCCCGTTGCCACCGGGTACTGTGCGCCTCTATTCTGAACTGTGTACATAAAGTTGTGGTGAAGGTTGCCGCCATTGTTGGGTCACTGAGCGAGAAGAAGGGCGTAACCGCGGGAAAATTAGGGGCATACCTGCAAAAGAGCGCGAAGCCTCGGACACGACCCACGCCTCAACGTCAAATCGGGAAGCGCCAGATCCTGTACGGAACGTCGCTGAACGCTTTGATGTAGGACACAAGCAATGCAAGGTCCTGAAGACGACCATCACCTGCGGAGCTGCGGCCTACCGGAAGAAAGAACTAGAAGGTAGGCCACGGTTAACTAGGGGGGCGCTAAGATGTCCGACGAGCAGCAGAACGCCGACCTGCCGGTCAATGTCCCTGAGGTTCAACCCACGCCCGAAGATGAGCAGGCCGAAGCCGCCGCTCCACCAGCAGCGCCTGTAACACCCGTTATCCCTATGACTTTACCATACATTCCTGGAGCAAAGTGGCTCCCCCAGTATAACGGCAAACCAGATACCCTGTCTGGATTCAAACGGAAGATATGTGGTATCTTGGACATGTACTCAATGACCGGCAAACAAAGAGCCGCTGTAGTATTAAGACAACTGACCGGTGCTGCGGAACGGGAAGTGGAAACATGGTCGGCCGCAGACCAGGAGTCAGTGTCCGCAATATTCCAAAAACTACAGACTGTATTTGAGGACCTTACTGAGGCGGACCTCCGGATGAGGTTCTACAGCTGATCCCAACAACCAGAGGAGAATGTCCGGGACTACGCCTGGCGTCTTCAAGGGGCCCTGCGAGCTCTAAACCAGGTTAGTCCAACCAGCGTTGAGAATGATAACAAGATGATGAAGGAACAGTTTGTCCGGGGACTGAGGTCTCCAGAGGAGAGCAGGACTGTGCGTTGGTGGTCCCTGGATCATCCAGATGCCACCTTTGACAATCTTAAGGACATGGCTATAAAAGGACTGCAGCCCCTGGAAACAAATGGCATCCAACGTTACCAGTGTGGGGCAACCCCAGAGCCTGTAACACCCACCTTTTCCCCAGTGGCTGCTGAAGCTAAGGTTCCAGCAACGTCCCCTAAAGAACTGGACAGTCTGCGCTCTGAGGTGCGTCAGTTGAGCAAAACCCTGACCACCGTGCTGAGTGCTCTGCAACTGCGGACGGAGCCCGAGGAAGGAGGGAAAATCCTGCTAGCCGATAGCCCTGAGGATGTCCCCTGGATGCGGAGGAGGAGGAGGCCAACACCGCCCTCGCCGAGGACCAGTGACCAGCGCCGTCCACCGAGGGACCCTGCCTGCTACCGCTGCCGCAAGACCGGACACATCGCCCAGAACTGTCCTTTAAATGAGAAAACCCTGGATCCGAGGGCCGACACCCAGGAGTAAACTCACCAGGCCCCTCAGACTGATACAACAGGTTCGTCGGAGGAAGACCTTTCCTGTCCATTGTGCTGGACGGGATCCCGACGCACGCCCTGCTGGACACAGGATCTCAGGTAACCATCATGCCTGGCGTCCTCTACAAGAGGTTCTGGTCCATGGACGACCTACGTCCGCCAGCTCCAAATCTATCAGTATATGCTTCAAATGGACTCCCCCTTAACCTACTTGGGGTTAAGAATGTGACTTTGAAGGTGGGGAGAGTGGAGCTGAAGGACCAGGGACTAATTGTAGTAGAGACTAATCCTGATGAGACTAATCCGTATATGGTACTTGGCACTAACATTGTTTGTAACTGTTTGGGAGAGGTTGTGTTCTTGCTCCAACAGATCGCCGACACTACCAGGCCGAGACAGCAGAGGGCACTGCAAAGGGAGATCCGAGTCCTGATGCATCAACAGCAAGTGAGGTTAACAGACGGTGAAATTGGTAAGGTGCGGGTAACAGACCCCATACCCATTGTCATCCCCCCAATGAGTGAAATGCTCATCTGGTATAGAGCTGCTATAGGTCTTAGAGGACAGAGCTACCAGGCGGTAGTAGAACCCCTTTGATCGGAGCACAGACCCACGCTCTTAACAGCCAGGGGAGTGGTAGATGTACGTAATGGGAGGGTGCCCGTCCGTCTTCTCAACTTAGGGGAAGATGAGGTCAGACTGCCACATTATGCCACTGTTGCCAAATTACATGCTGTCAATAACAACTGCATCCATGACTTCACCAGACAAAGTGGAGGATAATGACCCTGCAACCCAGGTGGAGGATTGGTGTCAACAGCTCCATGTTGGGACAAACACCACTCCTGGCCATCAAACACAGGGTGTACACCGGGTGGTTCAAGAATACTCGCAGCTGTTCAGTAAACATCCACTAGACTTCGGGAGGGTTAAGGGGGTTCAACATCATATCCCCACAGGCAACCATTCCCCAATCAAAGAACGTTATAGGCCTATACCCCCAGCTCACTACCAGAAGGCAAAAGAAATGCTGCATGACATGAGGAAGGCGGGAGTAATAAGGGATAGTTGTAGTTGCTGGGCAGCTCCCCTAGTGTTAGTGAGGAAAAAGGACGGGAGCATGAGAATGTGTGTAGATTACCGTAAAGTAAATCGCATTACACATAAAGATGCATACCCTTTACCACGCATAGAGGAGTCCCTAGCTGCCTTAAAGTCTGCAAATTACTTTTCCACCCTTGACCTCACTAGTGGGTACTGGCAAGTAGCTGTGGCTGAGGAGGATAGGGAAAAGATGGCCTTCACCACCCCAATGGGACTCTGCGAGTTCAACAGTATGCCGTTCAGACTCTGCAATGCCCCCGGAACGTTCCAGAGATTGATGGAGTGCTGCCTGGGACACCGCAACTTCGAGACCGTGTTACTTTACCTGGATGACATAATAGCGTACTCCAGAACGTACGAGGACCACCTGAAGCACCTGGCAGAGGTATTTGAGTCACTGTCCTGGTACGGGGTGAAGTTGTAGCCCTCAAAGTGCCACCTGCTCAAGAGAAAGGTACAGTACCTGGGGCACATTGTCAGTCCGAAAGGGGTAGCACCAGACCCGGAGAAGGTCACAGCCATCCAGAAGTGGCCGGAGCCGAAGAACCTCAAGGAAGTGCGTCAGTTCTTGGGACTAGTAGGATACTACCGGAGGTTCGAAAAGGACTACACTAAGAAAGCAGCTCCTCTGCAAGACCTCCTGGTAGGGCAGTCCCCCAAAGGCAGAAATCCCCCATTCCACTGGGGTAAGGAACAAGCCGAGTCGTTTCAGGAGATGAAGGAGATCCTGACAGGTGATGAGATCCTAGCCTACCCTGACTACAGTCAACCGTTCCTGCTGTATACAGATGCCAGCAACGAAGGGCTGGGCACTGTCCTAAGTCAGAAGCAGAATGGCCAAGAGAAAGTGATCGCATACGCAAGCAGGAAGCTCTGCCCGACTGAGAGGAACCCAGAGAACTATAGCAGCTTCAAGTTGGAGTTCCTGGCCCTGGTCTGGGCCATCACTGAAAGGTTCAAGCACTACCTGGCCTCCAGCAAGTTCACTGCCTTTACTGATAACAACCCCTTGACCCTTCTTGAAACAGCGAAGTTGGGGGCACTGGAACAACGATGGATGGCTCGACTGTCAAACTATCAATTTACAATCAAATACCTGGCGGGCCGCAAGAACGCCAAAGCCGATGCCCTGTCTAGGATGCCTCACCAGTCAGACACAGAGGAAGAAGTGGATGACCTGGAAGAGATAGAGCTACCTGCCTTTCACCGGAGTGGAATGATACACGAGCAACGAGCTTCCAGGAAGCAGCGTGGAAAGAAGTTAAACCCCCTGCCTCACCACAGCTGGAAAGAGACCCAGGACAGCGATCCGGTTGTCAGCCGTATCAAGGAGCTGATAACCCAAGAAGGTGCCTCCCTGGAGAAGGATGCGTCTCTACAAGCAAAGCAGCTGTGGAATGAGAGAAGCCGGCTGTTTATCTACCGTGAGAAGCTGTGTCGGAGGTACGTCAATCCAAAAACTCATGAGATGGTATGGCAGATAGTGGTCCCGAAGACAGACATCCAGATGGTATTAGAGGATTACCACAATCAAGCGGGGCACTTTGGCAGGAAAAAGCTAGAGACCCTGCTGAAATGTCGATTCTACTGGGTAGGAATGCGCAGCTCCATTGAGAGGTGGTGTCGGGACTGTGGACCCTGTGGCCTAAGAAGAAAGGACTTCAGCAGCCAAAAGGCACCCCTGCAACCCATCAAGATGACTCGGCCCCTGGAGATTGTGGCCCTGGACCATGTCAAGCTTTCTCCCAGCAGGTCAGGGTACTGCTATGCTCTGACCATGGTGGATCACTACTCACGTTTCCTGGTGGTCGCCCCCGTCAAAGACCTGACGGCAGAGACAGCAGCAAAGACGTTCCAAGCGTATTTCTGCAGACCCCATGGATATCCTGAGCAGGTGCTTACGGACCAAGGCCCGGCCTTTGAAGCGGAGTTGTTCAAGGAGTTCTGCCATTTGTACGGTTGTAAGAAGATAAGAACTACACATTACCACCCACAAACCAACGGTCTCTGCAAAAAGATGAACAACATCATCATCGACCTGCTAAAGACCATACCACTTGAGGAGAGAAACCAGTGGCCAGACCTACTAGCTGACTTAGTGGATCTGTATAATCATATACCAGTCAGTTCCACCAATTGCACTCCGGCATATCTCATGCGGGCAAGGCCAGGAAAGCTGCCCATGGATCTGGAGCTTGGTGCTGTTGAGCCTGAAGCTGATATGACCACTGAAGACTGGGACAAGACCAGACAAGAGCAGTACAGAAGAGTACAAGCTTGTGTCAAGGACAGTCTTACTCGGGTGAGAGAAAGCAGGAAAGTCAATACAACAAGAAGGCACCCACAGAACCTTTCATACCAGGTGAAACCGTACTAAAAAGAAAAAGACGCAACCACAAACTTGATGACCAGTGGGAAAAAGACCCCTACACTGTGTTACCGTCAAGGTTTGACAATAAGAAGACATGCATAATCAGTCGAGATGGAGGAAAAACGTCCACAACAGTGTCCAGGGACCATCTAAAGTTGTGTCCAGAATTACTGAAACCCCAAGAAAAAGTGCCTTTCACAATCCCGGAAGAAACTGAAGAAACTGTGATCCACACTGACCTAGGAGACTTCCCAGCAGATTGGCCTCAAATAGGAGGAGCAGTAATTATTCCAGTACTCCAATTCTATGAACAGCCAGAAAACCCTCCACCTCAAGTTGAACCTGTAAACGCTGAAGAAGAGCCAGCTCAGGAAGTATCCCCGGATGAAGGATCCCCGGAAGGAGCAGAGCAAGAGGGCCCAGCCAATGGTAGACTTGCCAGTCCAAGAGAGAGGTTAAGGCAGTTTTACAACATGGTCACACGTAGAACTGGTAGAGTAACTGAGAATGCAGACACTGACACCCCACCAACCATCACACTACGCAGATCAGCACGTAGCACGCGAGGTAAACCCCCTGTCAGGTACACTGAATAAAATAGTAAAATTTCTGGAAGTGTAGATAGTTACCCCTGGGGTATTGTATATTAAATTGTAATGTACTGCATAATTGTTTATTTTCATGCATGCTTATCAATTTGTGCTTTACCTCATTAATTATTTTATGCATAACTAAAGAACTGCGTGGCTGAGGACTGTGTCCAGCCCAAAAACTCTTATTGTATATAATTGCGCTCCCTGGAGTGCCCCTTTAGGTACCTCAGAAGAAAAACCTGTCTGGAGTAGCTCTTTTGGAGGTCCAACTCGGGATCTTCATGCCCTGCAGCCACCCCAGGGCCTACGTAGAGGGTTTAGGACAGGTCCCTCAAAACCACCAAGTACTCTACTCTGTGAGATGGACATCCTTCTTGGGAACCTCACCATAGGAGACTGGAATTCTGAGGACATTCTGCTTGGTTATTGTTATGCAACGTTTAAGATTCGTGCCTCCCATAAAGGGAAGATTGTTTTTGTATTGCTTATGTTTCCTATTGTTATTGTTATATAAAATGTACTTCAGCCCAGGAGTGCTGAGTTTAACTAGGGGGGAATGTGACGCCCAGCTGTGCTTGATATCACAGATCCTAGAAGGGTGTATTGAAGGATTCCTCCACAAGAGGCCCCCATTACCATTCACACATCTCCACCTTCCACCTCAGACCACCAGAGGGAGCCCGTTAGGGATAGATATATAGGGAAGGTGGAGCCAGGCAGTTCAGTTCCTCTGGAGAGTTCAGCAAGTACAAACCTGAATGCAGAGTCGAGCTCAGTTAGTCTAGACTGGAGTTGACAGAAAGTAAACCTGTTGAGAGAGTTCCTGCAGTTAAAAAGCCTGGGAGAGGTCAGTCTGCAGTGGAGCACGTTCTAGACTCAGTTGTAGCTCAGAGAGGTGAGCATTAGGTGTGCCGGCGCCATAAGATCGGTGAAGCACGGCAAGCTGCCGTTAGTGTGAGTAGCCTAGTGAGGGCCAAAGAAGGCCGAAGGCAAGTAGAGAGTTAGTACATAGGGGGCAGAGGAGCTTAACTAGCTCACCCCGAAGAAGCAGTTACCGGACACCGGGTCCGAAGCTTACCAGGATCTCCACGACCCAGTAAGATAAACTGGAATCCCTGGAGAACTAGAAGTCCCAGGATTGCTAAAGTGCTGATACGTATCAGAGCCAGGAGACACATAGGCCCCGTAAGTCGGGAGCGTGCACTCCAAGAGAAGGCCCTACCACAAAGTCAGCCAGCGCAGGACAGAGACAAAGTTAGGCCTAGCTCCAGGCAGGTCAGAAACTTACTACACAGAGGCAAGAAACAGGAGGCCCAAAACCCGCTCGTTGGGGAGGATCCTGACATGCACCCTTCACCCTACAGTGCTCCGGGACGTGCCTGAATTACCATCAGTAAAAGGTACTGAAGTGACTATGGTGTCTGTCCCCGTTCTTACTCTGACCCGGCTCGGTCTCGCCTGTCCTGCATCCCCCATCCATACACTGCCCTGAGGCCTAGCTCCACCTGTGGGGAGCTATACCATCGAGCTGCCTTATTAACGGCCTCAGTGGACTGCGCAGCGCTGGTGATCCTCACCAGAAGCCACAGGTGGCGTCACGACCACCGAAACATCCCTAAAGGCCAGGGTACGGGCCCGGGTACCGAGTCATCCCCATTCCCCTGGGCGAGTCACGTGTGCGAGCTTGCATAGTTTCAGAGCCGCCACCAGGTTCTCTGATACAGCTTTCAACAACTCTGCAGCGGTGTGCGGTTTGTCACCTAAGCATACAGTCCAGCTCATTGTTATTGGCACCCACAAAGTACCTAATCTGGAATATCTCCTGAAAAAAATTAATCAAGTGAAGGAGATGGCGGCTGAAGAGGAGGAGGAGGTTGTGCTCGAGCAGTAGAATGTGCGGGCAACCCTGATTGACCCAGGACCCACAATCCTCTGTGCCGGGAGGATGAATTCCATTCCAGGGTTCCACTGGGTTCCTGCTTCCAAAATATTAACCCAGTAAAATGCGTCAGTGTTATGTACCATCCCTGGCCACATTCACTTGTCCACGTGTCTGTTACGGTTACGGGTGGTGGAACCTCTGTGCTGCGGTACAAGGAGGGACCCAGAGGGGCGTAACTAGGTATCAACTCGGACCGAGCAAGGTCATACGGCGGCTCAATCGACTCCGTGACCAGGGAGGGACTGAGCAGAGGGACCAGGTGCTACTCTGGGGACGACCTTGTAAGAGAGCAGGTGACTCCCACGGGTCAGATGGCTAGGACAGACCAGTATGGCAGATGAGCATGGCAAGCAGGCTGACGGGTGGTCTGGACAGACGGACTGGCAGATACGGCAGGTAACAGGCAGGAGCCTCTAGGTAGGCTGGTAGGCAGGCACGGCAAGTGATGAGCAGGATCCTGTAGGTAGGCTGTCAAGTGGTCACGGCAAGTGACAGGCAGGAGCCTCTAGGTAGACTGTCAGGTGATCATGGCAAGTGACAGGCAGGAGCCTCTAGGTAGGCTGTCAGGCGGTCATGGCAAGTGACAGGAAGGAGCCATTAGGTAGGCTGTCAGGCAGGTTCTCCAAGTAGGCAGGCTAGCCTAGCCCATAGACAGACTAGCGGGTTGACCGTAGGCAGGCCGTCGGGCTGGAGAGTGTCCTTGGCTGGCGGAGACAGGTAGCAGGTGAAGGCTCCAGATTAGCGGACTGGCCAAGCCCATAGACAGACTGGCAGACAGAGCTGTAAGCAGACTGTCAGGCTGGACGGATAGTCAGAAGTAGACTGGCAGACTGGGCTGGTAGTCTGGCAGGCAAAGGGACCTGAGGGCTGAAGCAGAGATTAACACACAAAGCTACAACCTTGCATGGGCACCTACATTTTGGAGGAGCTGCCTTTTAAATGAGAGGTCCTCTGGCCATTGGCCGGGGACTCCTTAGGACGGCGCGCGCGGTCCCTTTAAGAGGGAGGGAGCGCGCGCCCTAAGCACAGTGCCCGGGGAGCTGCGCGTGCCGGCAGCAAGAGAGGCAGGCGCGCCGGAGGACGCCGGGCAGGGAGCGTGGAGGTGAGTGGGACGGCGTCTCTGCCTGGCAGGGGGCAGAGACGCCGATACTACAGTACCCCCCCTTTACGCCCCCTCTTTTTCAGGTCAGCAAGAAATTTTTTAAGGAGAAGCAGGGCGTGGATGTTCTCCCTGGGTTCCCAAGTTCTCTCCTCTGGGCCGAACCCCTTCCAATCCACCAGAAAAAAGGTTTTTACTCTTACCCTCTTGGTGGCCAAAATGTTCTCTACCTCAAAGACATCCTCAGCAGAGACCGGAGCTGGGGAGGTACCTGGATTGTCGGAAAAAGAATTAAGCACAACTGGTTTGAGGAGAGATACATGGAAGGAGTTAGAAATCCGTAAGGTGGCCGGGAGTTTTAACTTGTAGGCTACTGGGTTGATTTGCTTGTGAACTTCAAATGGACCAATGAACCGTGGACCCAACTTATAGGAGGGTATTTTGAGACGAACATGCTTGGAGGAGAGCCAAACCTTGTCTCCCGGACGGAATTTAGGTGGATCTAGACGTCTCTTATCAGCATGCTTCTTCATCCGCTCGGAGGATTGAAGAAGTGCGGATCTAGTGTCCTCCCAAATAGTGGAAAATTCGCTGACCAGAGACTCCGCGGCCGGGTTGTCCACCGAAGCGGAGACTGTAAACGGAATCCGGGAATGTTGACCGTAGACCACAAAGAACGGGGACTTGGAAGAAGATTCGCTCTCATGGTTGTTGTAGGAGAACTCGGCCCATAGTAGGAGCTCCACCCAATCAGTATGGTGAGCGTTGACAAAGTGCCGGAGGTAGCTGGTAAGGATCTGGATGATACGCTCCACTTGGCCATTGGACTGTGGATGATAAGCGGAGGAGAAATCCAGGGTGACATCCAGCAGCTTACACGTAGCACTCCAGAAGCGCGAAGTGAACTGGATCCCTCGATCAGACACAATGTGGAGGGGTAGGCCGTGGAGACGAAAGATGTGATGGATGAAGTCCTTAGCCAGCACAGATGCAGACGGGAGATCAGGCAGAGGGATGAAGTGAGCCATTTAAGAAAAGCGGTCAGCGACCACCCAAATGACCGTACAACCGGCAGAAACAGGGAGATCCATAATAAAGTCCATAGCAATGTGTTGCCATGGGGCAGCAGGTACGGGAAGAGGCAGGAGACGGCCGGCAGGAAGATGTCCGGGAACCTTGTTGCGGGCACAGGACGAACAGGCAGTCTACCACATCCTGGAGCAGAGTAGGCCACCAGTAATGCCGGGTAATGAGCAGTAAGGTCTTCTGGCCAGCATGGCCGGCTAATTTGGAAGAATGATCCCAGTGAAGAACCTTCTTATGATCAGGAACCGCTACAATCGTCTTTCCGGGTGGGAGATGAGACAGATCCAAGGGGGTCACATTCATCACTTTGCAGGGATCGATGATATGCATAGGCTCCTCCTCTTGATCGGAAGACAGAAAGGATCGGGACAAGGCGTCAGCTTTAACGTTCTTGTCCTCCGGGCGGTAATGTAGGGTAAAGTAAAAGCGGGCAAAGAACAAAGACTACCGGGCCTGACGCGGATTGAGTCTTTGGACATTCTGAAGATAAGCCAAATTTTTGTGGTCAGTATAGATGACCACCGGGTGCAGAGTCCCCTCGAGCAGGTAATGCCACTCCTCCAGTGCCAATTTGATGGCTAGCAGTTCTCGGACTCCTATGGAGTAGTTGCGCTCAGACGAGGAGAAGAGCTTGGAGAAGAAGCTGCAGGTTACCAATCTCCCAGATGGAGATTTCTGGCTGAGCACCGCTCCGGCTCCGGAAGTGGAAGCATCAACCTCCAGAAAGAACTGCTTGTTGCTATCCAGACGGTGCAGCACAGGGGCAGAAGAGAAGGCTTGTTTTAAGGAGAGAAAGGCCTCCTTCGCTTCGGACGACCATTCCTTAGGATTTGCTCCCTTACGGGTGAGCGCAGAGATGGTAGCAGTCCGGGTAGAGAAATGTGGGATGAAGAGACGGTAATAGTTGGCGAAGCCCAGGAATCGCTGAATCGCCTTCAACCCCTCTGGACGGGGCCACTTTAAGACGGCAGAGACCTTCTCGGGGTCCATCCGTAAACCTGTCTTAGAGATAATATAGCCCAGGAATGGAAGAGAGGACTGCTCGAAGAGGCACTTCTCAAATTTTGCGTACAGGTGATTCTGCCTGAGCCTAAGCAGAACCTGACGAACAACCCTCCGATGTGAGGAAAGATCTGGAGAGAAGACCAAGATGTCGTCCAGGTACACCACCACGCAAGAATATAAGAGGTCACGGAAGATGTCGTTAACCAATTCTTGGAAGACGGAGCGAGCATTGCAGAGACCGAAGGGCATCACACGGTATTCATAGTAACCGTCCCGGGTTTTGAATGCCGTCTTACACTCGTCCCCTTGGCGGATCCGGACCAAGTTATACGCCCCACGTAGATCTAGCTTGTTGAAGATCTTGGTGCCCTTAAGGTGGTCGAACAACTCAGAGATGAGCGGCAGGGGGTATTTGTTTTTGATGTTAATTTGGTTGAGACCTCTATAATCGATACAGGGACGTAGTGAACAGTCTTTCTTTTTGACGAAGAAAAATCCGGCTCCAGCCGGGGAGGTAGATTTCCGGATGAATCCCCTAGCCACATTTTCTTCGATGTACTCCGACATGGCTCGGGTCTCGGCCAACGACAATGGGTAAATTAGCCGGAATAGACGGAGGTCGAGCCAGGAGAACCGGGGCCAGGCAGGTCCCATGGCAATCCTGCCCCCAATGGAGCACCTCTCCAGATCGCCAACTCAGGACGGGTTCATGTTTCTGTAGCCAGGGCAGGCCTAGTAATAGGGAGTGAGAGAGTCCGGGTAGCACATGGAAGGAGATTCTCTCCGAGTGCAGCATTCCCACCAGAAGAGTTACAGGCTCTGTAGCGAGCAAGATGGTCATCAGAAGGAGTCTTCCATCCACGGAAGCGACTGACAAAGGTTCGGCCAGATGTTTGGTAGGAATCTAATACTGTTCCACAATGGCCTGAGAAATGAGGTTCCCAGGTTCCGGATTCCAGGTGAGCGGTCTCAAAGAAGCGGATCCCACCACTGTAAACAGAAACAGATAGAGTCAGGGAAGGAGAGGATTTACTTTTGTCTAGGATGACCTCTCCGAGCGGTCCTAGACACTGGAGTTTCCTGAGCTCTCCGTGCAGGAATGGATCAGATGCTCCTTACTGCAACAGTAGAAGCAGCTCCCTTCGGCTCGGCGGGTCTCCTGTCGAGACTTGACCATCTTGGTTTGGTCAATCTGCAAAGGTTCAGGCGAGCGTGCCCGGGGAATTGCTGGTTGGGAGGCAGGTCTCGGGAAAACAGGAGCGAGGCGATGGAGTCCTCTCTCCCGGGTAGTCTCCTTAGCTCGTTCCAGCTATCGGAGGTCAATCCGGGTAGCAAGTGATACCGGGTCGTCCAGGGTGGTAGGAATGTCACGACCGACTAGCTCGTCCTTGATCTGACCGGAAAGACCCTCCCAGAAGATGGATACCTGGGACTCATTGTTCCAGGCAAGCTCAGAAGCGAGGGTACAGAACTGTATGGCATATTGGCCCACGGTGAGACTCCCTTGGCAGAGACGTAGCAGAGAGGAGGCAGTAGAGGATTTTCGTCCAGGTTCATAGAAGACTTTCCGGAAAGCAGCGAGAAAAGACGATAGATCGGATCCCCTCTCTCCCACAGGGGGTTTAGCCATGCCAGTGCTTCTCCAGTGAGATGAGACATAATGAATGCTATCTTGGCCCGGTCAGAGATGAACTGGTGTGCCAGGAGTTCAAAGTGGAGGGAGCACTGATTTATGAAACCCCGAGCTAAAGTGGGGTCGCCAGCAAAACGTGGGGGTGCCGAGAGCCGGGGTCCATAGCCAGATGCCATAATAGGACTGTGTTGCGGTGTCGCGGGAGCAGGCGCCGCTTGACCAGAGGCGGACACAGACGGGGTGGACAATGCGCCTAGGCGAGAGTTAACAGACCGCAGAAAGGACAGGACAGTCTCCTGTTGAACTCTCTGACGTAAGACCTCCTGGTGCAGGTCGGAGACAGAGGGGGTCTGGGGGCCACCGGGTTCCATGGCCCATACAAACTGTTATGGATCCGGGTGGTGGAACCTCTGTGCTGCGGTGCAAGGAGGGACCCAGAGGGGCGTAACTAGGTATCAACTCGGACCGACCAAGGTCATACGGCGGCTCAATTGACTCCGTGACCAGGGAGGGACTGAGCAGAGGGACCAGGTGCTACTCAGGGGATGACCTTGTAAGAGAGCAGGTGACTCCCATGGGTCAGATGGCTAGGACTGACCGGTACGGCAGATGAGCATGGCAAGCAAGCTGACGGGTGGTCCGGACAGACGGACTGGCAGATACGGCAGGAACAGGCAGGGGACTCCAGGTAGGCCGACAGGTAGGCACGGCAGGTAACAGGCAGGAGCCTCTAGGTAGGCTGTCAGGCAGGCACGGCAAGTGACGGGCAGGAGCCTCTAGGTAGGCAGTCAGGTGGTCACGGCAAATGACAGGCAGGAGCCTCTAGGTAGGCTGTCAGGTGGTCACGGCAAGTGACAGGCAGGAGACTCTAGGTAGGCTGTCAGGCGGTCATGGCAAGTGACAGTCAGGAGCCTCTAGGTAGGCTGTCAAGCAGGTTCTCCAAGTAGGCAGGCTAGCCTAGCCCATAGACAGACTGGCGGGTTGACCATAGGCAGGCCGTCGGGCTGGAGAGTGTCCTTGGCTGGCGGAGACAGGTAGCAGGTGAAGGCTCCAGATTAGCGGACTGGCCAAGCCCATAGACAGACTGGCAGACAGAGCTGTAAGCAGACTGTCGGGCTGGACAGATAGTCAGAAGTAGACTGGCAGACTGGGCTGGTAGTCAGGCAGGCAAAGGGACCTGGGGGCTGAAGCAGAGATTAACACACAAAGCTACAACCTTGCACGGGCACCTCCATTTTGGAGGAGGTGCCTTTGAAATGAGAGGTCCTCCGGCCATTGGCCGGGGACTCCTTAGGACAGCGTGCGCGGCCCCTTTAAGAGGGAGGGAGTGCGCGCCCTAAGCACAGTGCCCGGGGAGCTGCACGTGCTGGCAGCAAGAGAGGACGCCGGGCAGGGAGCGTGGCGGTGAGTGGGACGGCGTCTCTGCCTGGCAGGGGGCAGAGACGCTGATACTACAGTGTCTGTGGGAGGGCACGGGTAATGTTCTGTGACCCGTGCTTGTGTAAGGCGGGGATGACACCGGGAGAAATTGTGGTGGCTGGGGACCGAGTACGGAGCCCGGGCTGCTGCCATGAGGTTGTGGAAAGCTTCCGCCTCCACAAACCTAAAAGGCAACATTTCAAGTGCAAGCAGTCCAGATATGTGACAGTTTAGTATTGCGGCCTGTGGGTGAGTGGGTGGCTGGCTGAATACTTGCGCTTGCATTCCAAGGACTGGGGTAGGGACAACTTAATGCTGCGCTGGGACAAGGATGTGGACGGTGATGGTTGGAAGTCTGCAATGACAGGTGCAGGGCAGGAGGCATCTTTGCATGCGACATGGACAGGGGATTGGCGTGCACGCACAACAGCGGAAGAGGCAGTGGTGTCACCCACAGACACTGTTGCTAGACCTTGGCATTCAGCCCAGCTAGTCGGGTGCTTTGCTGTCATGAGTAGTGTTGAGCCACCCCCGTAGTGTTCGAGTTCGGTTCGGTTCGTCGAACACCCGTGTGTTCGCCGAACTGTTCGTCGAACTGTTCGTCGAACACCTTCGAACACCGTTAAAACCAATGGCAGGCAAACAAAAACACATAGAAACACATAGAAAACACCTTCAAAGGTGTCCAAAAGCTGACAAACTGCTCAGAAGACACAACTAACACATGGAAAAGTGACAAGTACATATAGTCATGCGAAAAGAAAAGAGGTAGAGGAGTAAAAGGAGGGGGAGACACAGATATAGGCATGTCATGCCCTTCTAAAATCCAAAAAGTGAGAAGCCGAGACGGCCAGTCCGCTCCTGCCCGTGCCACCTCCGTGTCGCCGGGTTTGTGCCAGAGCCGCGGTGAACCCTGACGGCCAGCCCCCCTCTCCCAATACTGGTGCCTGTCCGCTGGTGGGTCGAGAGAGCCCCCCTGTGGTGGAGGCAGCTCTAAGCTTTTTAATTTAAATTGTCCCTCTAATTTGAATGAATACACTTTAAATCCATTTACAAGGATCTATTGGAGGGCAAGTCTCATGCCAGCAGCCGCGTAATTCCAGCTCCAGTAGCGTCCACTAAAGCTGCTGCAGTTAAAAAGCTTTTATAAGGATCGAGCTCGGCTGTCCACCGCAAGGCATCCTAGTGCCAGTCCCAGCCCCTATGCCTTGGGGTGCCTCCTGATGCTCTTCACTGAGTATCCCGTGGTCCCGAAGCATTTCCTTTGAAAAAATTAAGTGTCCAAACTACAGGTGGTGTAGCTTGCTTAACAGCCGGGATAATCCGCTGACTAGCAGACACTGCTACTAGGCACAAAGTATTTCCTGGGCTAGATGCAGTTAAAAATTTGTAAGTAGATACTCTAGTTGGATGCTGAGAAAGCATTCCATAGAGTCTCCTGGCACGCTATATATGATTCTCTTAAAAAGCTTGGGGTAGGGGTCTAGGGGACCCTTTTATAGCCAAAATCACGGCCCTGTATCACAATACGTCACCTAGGCTGAAGATAAATGGAACTGTAGCACCGAGGGCTCGGTTGCTACAGACGTATTGCACCTCACCCAGAGGTGTGATATCTCACTCTCAGATAAGGATGGAGTGTGGATCAGGACCCGACACCTGCATGCATTACACCACATTGCCGTGGGGCAGGGCGACCAATATGCCCCTGAGATGGGCACGACAGTCCCTGTCCCTGGCTGGAGTGGGGGGAGGGAACACTGAGGAAGGGGAACCCTGCAGTGCAGGAGCAGGGAGGAAGCAGTTCCTGGGTGCATTGAGAAGGGAGTATAAAAGGTGGGCACCATCTTAGTTCAGTGCAGAGAAGTCTGAGCAGAAGTGGCAGGGAGCAGGGGCTCTGCATGAGCTCTGCTCCGGAGGCGGGCCTAGTAACAGAGGCCCAGGCCTGCAAGAGGGAGAAGGAAGGAAGAGGAGCGGAGAAGGCTCCAGGAACGAGGAATGAAGGGATCCCAGGGGTGCGGACGGGCGAGTCGCCACCGCACGCCCGAATCCACCTGCGTGGAGGGGTCAGGCCAAAGGGGGAGACCGGTCCCCGAACTAGTGGAGGCAGGAAACGACCCTCAGCTAGAAACCGGAGGCTCTGACATTTTATGTGGCGCAGCCCCTTGCTCCACCCGCTAGGAAGGCACCACATAGGGTCAGGGAAACTGGCGCCAAGTTTACCAAGAGGAGGCCCGAGGCAGCCGGACAGAAGTGTTGGTAAGAAAGGCCAGACAAAGGACACACAAAGGGGGTCCTGTGAAGCGCTCCAAAGTTATCTGGGAGTTGTCTGAGCCCCTCACCTGGTGAGCACAGTACGACGTGGGCAGCCGTTACCTGCAGACGTGGTCTGGATAATAAGAACTGTGAGTAAAGGCCCTGAACTGCATCACTGACTCCGTGTCGTTACTGCTGCTGCCCTGCACCATCACCCCCATCCTCCGCATACACTGCCCTGAGGCTATACTCCTCCCGTGGGGAGTTATGCTACGCTCTGCTGCACCCACAACACCAGCCTTAGCGGTCTGCCCTGTAGCGGCGTTTCACTCTGACCGCAATCCACGGGTGGCGTAGTCGGACATTTAAACATCAAAACCACATAAATAGTTCCGCCACTGGTTTGAGCGCCCTGAGCCACGGAACCGGATCGCCGCCACGAAGACTACAACCACCAGCATCCACCAAAAAGGGTCCGGCTCCGGGTGTCCCAAGGCCCAGGGGGTGCGTCAGAACATTTTCATCACCTTTCACAATCACCAATGGGACAAGGCAGGGATGTCCTCTGTCCCCTCTCTTATACATCCTAGTGACGGAGCACCTGCTCTCATCAATTCGCCATAACCCCAATATTAGGTGGATTGAGGTGGGAGGCACCGAGTACAAGTGCTCTCTATTTGCTGATGATGTCCTAGTATATATCACTCAATCACATATATCCATCCCTGCTGTTATGGCTGAAATAGATCACTTTGTTACATGGTAAAATTTTAAAATCAATGCAGCGAAGTCTGAGGCCCTCGATGTCTCCCTCCCTAAATCCATATAGGATTCCATCCAGTCCAACTTTCCCTTTGCCTGGCCCTCACAGGGTATCAAATACTTAGGAATTCCTATTCATAGAGACCTCTCCCATCTATGTTATCTTAATTTTGGGCCCTTTATTGAACAATTCCATACAGACCACGGTTGGCAAGTTAGAACTGTAAGATTCACTACGTGAACCACTGGTGTTTTGTGGAAAAGCACATGTACACCGCGTTCCAAATTATTATGCAAAAAGTGTTTAGGAGTGATAAGGGAAGAATTTGTTTGTTTGTCAGTTAAACTCATTGATGGTGATGTGTGTCAGGGCTCTTTATATCACTGTAAGCAATTGCAGACACCTGTGCTAATTAGTTTGGCAGGTGTGTCCAATGAAAGGCAAGACTACTTAAGAAGGCTCTCTCACATTATTAAGCAGCCTACATTTTCTGCCAAAATGGGAAAGAAAAAGGATGTGTCGGCTGCTGAGAAGCAACAAATTGTGGAGTGTTTAGGTCAAGGCATGACTACAATCAACATTGTGCGATGATCAGGATGAAGTGTCTTGGCAATCAAGAAGTATGTAGCTGATTCACAGTACACACGTGTGCGTGCTGATAAGGGCAAATTGAGGACTCTTTCCTACAGGCAATTACGTCAGGTTGAAAGAGCAGCGGCAAAAAAGCCTTGTCATAGCAGCAGACAAGTTTTTGAAGCTGCTTGTGCCTCCAACGTCCCCCGAACAAGAAGATGCAGGGTCCTTCAGAGGTTTGCAGCTGTGCATACGCCATCCTGTCGACCTCCTCTATCCACTTCACACAAGCAGAAACGGCTCCAGTGGGCCAAACATTACATGAAGACTGATTTCAAAACTGTTTTGTTCACGGATGAGTGCCGTGCAGCGCTCGATGGTCCAGATGAATGGAGTGGAGGATGGCTGGTTGATGGACACCCCACGCAAACACGGCTACAGCGCCAACAAGGAGGAGGTGGAGTAATGTTTTGGGCTGGAATCATGGGGAGAGAGATTGTCGGCCCCTTTAGGATCCCTGAAGGCGCTAAAGATGAACTCCATAATGTATGTGGATTTTCTCAAACAGCACTTCCTGCCATGGTTCAAGAAGAAGAACCGTGTATTTCACAGCAAGATCATTTTTCTGCATGATAATGCACCATCTCATGCTGCACATAAAACATCTGCATCTCTGGCTGATATGGGCATAAAAGGGGACAAACTTATGGTGTGACCCCCATGCTCCCCTGACCTCTACCCCATTCAGAACCTTTGGAGCATCATTAAAAGGAGTGTCTATGATGGCGGGAGGCAGTTCACATCTAAGCAACAGCTCTGGGAGGGTATTCTGTCCTCATGCAAAACAATTGAAGCAGAAACCATCCAAAACCTGACAAATTCAATGGACGAGAGAGTTCAGAAGCTCCTTTCGAACAAGGGGTCCTATGTGAAAATGTAACATCACCTAGAATAAAATTTTGAGTTGAAAACTGTTTGATTTCAGTTTCTAACAACCTGCTAATGCTTATAATTTCAAAAATGACCATTTTTTTGGTCTTTATTAAAATGAAAAGGTTGATCGAAAAGTTTGGGGGATCTAAGAGTGTGGCAACCCAGTAGTCATGATTACTTCGAATTCTGACAATATGAGGGTCATGCTGCAGGTAGTGCAGCAAGAAGGCACTTATGTGTCTTGCGCATCTCGGAGCCCCAAAATTATTTTCCGGGCTAGATGCAGCTAAAAATTATTTTTAATTTTAAATCTGGTGAAGCTTATTATAGATGGCCTAATAGGATCAGTGCTGCACACTGCTACAAAGCCCAAATTATTTTCCAGTCAAGATACAGATAAACATGATTAGTAATTTGAAAGCTTAAAACGGTTGGTAGGGTGATTTTAACCAATCATCAAACTTTTACTCTCCCCAGGATGACACAGGGGTAGAAAAGTCGTTTCGGATCCATGATTTGTTCATCTTTATGAACGTGAGTCTGTCTACATTATCAGTGGAGAGCCGCGTGCGCTTATCTGTCAGCACACCACCAGCAGCGCTGAACACACTTTCAGACAGAACGCTGGCTGCGGGGCATGACAAGATCTCCAAGGCGTAAGTGGCTAGCTCCGGCCATTTATCCAGATTGGAAGCCCAAAAAGAGCAAAGGTCCAGTGACACAGTCGTGGCTTCAATGTTTACTTGGAGATACTCCTGTACCATCGTCTCTAGGCGTTGACTATGTGTCAGACTTCTTGTCTCCTGTGGCCTTGCAAAGGATGGGCTAAAAAAGTGGTGAAATGATTCCGCAAAATTGATGTTACCAGCAGATACTGTGGTTCTGTTACGGTTTGAGTGCTGAACACTTGACGGTCCCACGGTTGGCAAGTTGGAACTGTGAGATTCACTACGTGCACCACTGGTATTTTGTGGAAAAGCACATGTAAGATTCTGCAACAGTCTCTGCTGATACTCCTGCATGCGTGCATCCCTTTCTATGGCAGGAATAATTTTTGCAAATTTACTTTTGTACCGGGGATCTAACAGTGTGGCAACCCAGTAGTCAGGATTATTTCTAATTCTCACAATTCGAGGGTCATAGAATCATAGAATCATAGAATGGTAGAGTTGGAAGGGACCTCCTGGGTCATCTGGTCCAACCCCCTGCTCAAAGCAGGATTCACTAAATCATCTCAGACAGATGTCTGTCCAGCCTCTGTTTGAAGACGTCCATTGAAGGGGAACTCACCACCTCTCGTGGCAGCCTGTTCCACTCATTAATCACCCTAACTGTCAAAAAGTTTTTTCTAATATCTAATCTGTGTCTCCTCCCATTTAGTTTCATCCCATTGCTTCTAGTCTTTCCTTGTGCAAATGAGAATAAAGATGATCCTTCTACAATGTGACAGCCCTTGACATAGTTGTAGACAGCTATTAAGTCTCCTCTCAGTCTTCTTTTTTGCAAGCTAAACATTCCCAAATCCTGCAACCGTTCCTCATAGGACATGGTTTGCAGACCAGTCACCATTCTGGTCGCTCTTCTCTGAACTTGCTCCAGTTTGTCTATGTCTTTTTTAAAATGTGGTGCCCAAAACTGTACACAGTATTCCAGATGAGGTCTGACCAAACAGGAGTAAAGACAGATAATGACTTCACGTGATCTAGACTGTATGCTTCTGTTAATACATCCCAGAATTGTATTTGCCTTTTTTGCTGCTGCATCACACTGTTGACTCATGTTCAGTCTATGATCTATTAGTATACCTAAGTCTTTTTCACATGTACTGTTGCTTAGCTCTATTCCTCCCATTCTGTATATGCTTTTTTCATTTTTATTGCCCAGATGTAGTACTTTGCATTTTTCCCTGTTAAAAACCATTCTGTTGGTTGCTGCCCACTGCTCCAGTTTATTTAGGTCTTTTTGAATCCTCTCTCTCTCTTCTCTAGTATTAGCTATCCCTCCTAGCTTTGTGTCATCAGCAAATTTAATCAGTTTACCCTCAATTCCTTCATCTAAATCATTGATAAAGATGTTGAACAATACAGGTCCCAGGACGGAGCCCTGTGGTACCCCGCTTGAGACATTCATCCAGCTGGATGTGAAGCCATTTACAACCACCCTTTGAGTCCGATCACTAAGCCAGTTATGAATCCACCTAACAGTTGCCTGGTCCATTGCATACTTGGTCATTTTTTCAATAAGGATGGTGTGAGATACTTTGTCAAATGCTTTGCTGAAGTCAAGATATACTATATCTACAGCATTTCCCTGATCCACCCAGTCAGTGATTCTGTCATAGAAGGAAATTAAGTTAGTCTGACATGACTTGTTAGTTACAAACCCATGCTGACTCTGGTTAATCACTTCATTCTTATCCATGTACTTACATACATGTTGTTTAATAATTTGTTCAAAGATCTTTCCTGGTATAGAAGTCAGACTCACCGGCCTATAGTTCCCTGGGTCCACCTTCTTCCCCTTTTTGAAGATAGGAACAACATTTGCTCTTCTCCAGTCTTCTGGGACTTCTCCTGTTCTCCAAGAATTTTCAAAGATTATGGAGAGTGGTTCTAAAATTTCTTCTACGATCTCCTTCAGTACTCTGGGGTGTAATTCATCTGGACCTGGAGACTTGAACTCATTTATGTTAGCTAAATATTCCCTCACAATCTTTCTGTTTACAGATAACTTGGATTCCTCTATTCCTTTAAAAGGACAGTGAAGATCAGTTGATGTTACATTTTCTTTCTGAGAGAAAACAGATGCAAAATAGGAATTAAAAAGTTCGGCCTTCTCAACATCCTCTCTTACCATTTCTCCATTTTCATCCTGTAAAAATCCTATAGCATCTTTGACTTTTCTTTTACTTTTGACATACCCCCAAAATCCTTTTTTATTGCTTTTGACATCTCTTGCAAGCCTTAATTCATTGTCAGCTTTAGCTAACCTGATACGTGCCCTGCAGGATCTGCAGACTGCATTATAATCTTCTTTAGATATGCCTCCCTCTTTCCATTTAATAAACATTTCTTTCTTTCTTTTTAGCATGTGTTTAAGTTCTGTGTTCATCCATCCTGGTTTCCTTAAATGCTTCCCATTCTTCCTACTTTTCGGGATTGTTAACGATTGTGCTTTGAGAATCTCATTTTTAAAAATTTCCCATCCTTCCTGGACATTTTTGTCCTTAAGGACATCCAGCCATTGGATCCCTCCTATTCTCTTTCTGAGTCTCTTAAAATCTGCCTTTCTAAAATCTAACCTTGAAGTTTGAGTCTTCACATGTCTTCCTCCTCTAGTTATCCAAAATTCTATAATAGCATGATCGCTGCCTCCTAGCGTCCCAGCCACCTTTACCTCCTCAACCATTTCCTCCCTGTTTATAAGGATTAGATCCAAAGTAGCAGATCCCCTTGTGTTCTCCCCTACCTTTTGGAAGATAAAGTTGTCAGCAAGAGAGGATAAGAATTTGCTTGACCTGTTAGTTTTACTTGAGAGAGATTCCCAACAAATGTCTGGATAGTTGAAATCTCCCATGACCACTACGTCATATTTTTTGGAGAACTTGGTTATTTGATACATAAAGAGTTCATCCATATCTTCAGCTTGCCCAGGTGGCCTGTAGTAAATGCCTACAATGGTGTCCTTTCCGTGGTTCTCTCCTTGTATTCTTACCCAAACAGTTTCCACAGAACTCCCAGTCTCTGAAGCTTCAATCTCTGTGCAGATATACGCTTTTCTAACATACAATGCGACACCTCCTCCTCGTTTATCAAGTCTGTTTCTTGCAAATAAGTTGTATCCTTTTAGCCTTGTATTCCAATCATGTGTATCGTCCCACCAAGTTTCAGTGATTCCAATGACATCATATTCCTTTTCCTGCGTTAGTAGTTCCAATTCTCCTTGTTTGTTGCCCATGCTTTGTGCATTTGTATAAAAACATTTTAGTTTGTGATTGGTTTCTCTTCCTCCCATATTTTTATTATTTAAATTGTTTTGTCTTTGTTCTTCCTTTCCACTTCCAGTAGCAGAAATCTCAATAGTATTTGTCAGCTGTATGGCTTTTTCTGGCCTTTTGCTTCCCTTCCCACATTGTTCTAGTTTAAAGCTCTCCTGATGAGTTTAGCAAGGCGACTTCCAAATACATGTTTTCCAGTCTTCGTAAGGTGCACCCCATCTCTAGCAAGTAGTCCATCGTATAGGTAATTCATTCCGTGATCCAGAAATCCAAATCCTTGTTGACGGCACCATCGACGTAGCCAGTTGTTCACCTGTAGAATCTTATTCCACCTCATTGTTCCATGGCCATCCACTGGGATGATGGATGAGAAGACCACCTGCGCTCCCAATTCTTTCACTTTCTTGCCTAAGTCTTCAAAGTCACTGCAGATGGTTTCCAGGTCCTTTCTTGCGGTGTCATTTGTCCCCACATGTATTAGCAGGAATGGGTAGTGATCTGTAGGTCTGAAGAGTCTTGATATCCTGTCAGACACATCTTTAATTTTTGCTCCTGGAAGACAGCACATTTCTCTTGAGGTTATGTCTGGTCTGCAGATAGCGGCCTCTGTTCCTCTTAACAGGGAATCCCCCATGACCACCACTCTCCGTTTTTTCTTCACAACATTCTTCTTTCTCCATCCAGGAGGATTCTGAGGGCTTACAAGGTTATTCATTGCTGGCAAAGTCTTATTTTGCTGTATTTCTTCATGGTTCTCCTGCGTTGCAGGTAGTGCAGCAAGAAGGCACTCATGTGTGTTGCGCATCCAGGAGCACCAAGTCCCTGTTGTGTTGGTGGCGAGGTAACAATCATGCTTCCTTCCTCTGTCCTCTCCCCCCAACCTCGCACAACAGAAATGTGATCAAGGTCTCCCTCATCTGATGAGTCTTCCATCAGTTCGTCCTCCACTTCTTCCTGGGCTCCTGCACCTTCCTCACTAGTTTGGCTGCTACCATGCGCCCTGGTAAAATCATCTCCCCCACCCTCACATGCCTGCCGCCTTGGTGCTGCCGACCGTCTGGACCTTGCAGATGTTAGCCCTTCCGCATACAACTCCTCCTCCTCTACTTCCTCCACCTCCTCTTGTGCCACCACCTGACTCCGAATTCTGTTTAACATGTGCTCCAGCATGTAAATCACCGGAATAGTCATGCTGATAATGGCATCGTCAGCACTAAACATCTTCGTCGCCATTTCAAAACTGTGCAGAAGGGTGCATAGGTCCCTGATCTGAGACCACTCCTCCAGCGTGATTTGCCCCACCTCTGAATCTCGTTGGCCCAGGCTATACGTCAGAACGTATTGCACCAGGGCTTGTTGGTGCTGCCACAGTCGCTGCAACATGTGCAGAGTTGAATTCCACCGGGTAGGCACATCGCATTTTAGCCGGTGAAGTGGCAGGCCCAACGACTTCTGTAGAGATGTAAGTCGCTGAGCTGCGGGATGCGAACGGCGGAAGTGAGCACACAGCGACCGTGCCCTCTGCAGAAGGCCATCTAGTCTGGGATAGTGGGCTAAAAATTGCTGGACAACCAGGTTCAACACGTGAGCCATACAAGGCACGTGTGTGACATTGCCCCGGCGAAGGGCCGCACCCAGGTTTGCAGCATTGTCGCACACGGCCTTCCCTGGTTTCAGGTCCAGTGGAGACAACCATTCATGAAATTGGTTCTCCAGAGCTGACCACAACTCCTCAGCTGTGTGACTCACATTTCCCAGACATTTCAATGTAAAAACCGCCTGATGACGTTGAGCCCTACTGCCAGCATAGTAAGGAGGTGTGCAGGATCCCTTCTGCGCAGTTAGAAAGCTTGTGGCATGACCAGACAGGCTTTGGGTGCAGGTGGAAGACCGAGAGGAGGTTGAGGAGGCAGAAGCAGTGGAGGAACTTTGACATAAAGAGGATTGACGCACAACTCGTGGGGACGGCAAGACTTGGACAGCAGCCCCTTGTCCTGCTGTCACCATAGTTACCCAGTGCCCAGTCAGCGACATGTAACGTCCCTGTCCATGCCTACTCGTCCAAGTGTCTGTGGTGAAATGCACCCTGTCACACACAGAGTTTCTCAAAGAAGCGGTGATGTTGTGTGCGACATGCTGGTGGAGCGCAGGCACACCTTTCTTTGAGAAGTAGTGCCGACTGGGCATCTGGTACTGGGGCACTGCGACGGACATAAGGTCTCGAAAATCCTCTGTGTCCACCAGGCGGAAAGGCAGCATTTCTGTAGCCAAGAGCTTGCAGATGGTGAAATTCAACCTCTTAGCTTTCTCATGGCTAGGAGGAAATGGTCTTTTACTTGTCCACATCTGAGGGACCGAGGGCTGGCTATTGTGCTTAGACGGGGTTGATAAGGGTGTCCCCGGCAAACTGCCGGTCTGTGAGGAAGATGCAGGCGGACATGTTAGATTGCCTTGATCCAAAGGTGGTGCTATCGATGTCGGACAGCGCTCAAGACCAGCTGGTGTTACCACCTCCAAAGAAAATGATGACCTGCCAATCACGCTGGCTGTTGCGGGTAAAGAGGTGGCAGGTCTGCGCCCCAAAACAGGTGTGACTGCTGTCCCCCCAGTCACAGAGGATGAAGAGGCCGCGGATGCACAAGATATGGCAGACGGTGGTTGGCCCGGCCGGCTAGGCTGCATTGTAGCACACTGAGCTTCCCACTGCAACTTATGCTTCATGTCCATGTGCCGGTTCATGCATGAAGTACTCAAACTATGTATTTTTTGGCCTCTACTTAGCTTTTGCTGACAAATGTTACAGATAACACGAGTTGGGTCATCTTTATCGATCTGAAAAAATGCCCAGGCTATGCAAGGCTTAGCACCCATGCGACCTGAAGAGCCACCACAACTTGTGGTGAGAGGCAGAGTTGTGTTTGAGGATGCAGTTGTTGACGTGCTTCCAGTACTACGTCTCTGTCCAGGAAGGCGCAACCTGACCTCGTCGTCACTAGCATCTTCCTCCACCTCCTCTGCTGACCTCATCTCTTGGCTGACTGTGGGTTGACAGTAAGTGGGATCTCCGACCTCATCATCATCACCCTGTGCGTTATCACACCCGTCGTCCTCAGAGCCAACCTGTTCCTGCCCTGACAAAAAACTAAAGTTGTCGCTCCAATCAGGTATTTGAGTCTTATCATCGTCTTCCTCATTGTCTCCACCAACAGGAGTTACAGTTTGGGAATGAGGGTCTACATTATGGTCAGAACCTTCTGCGTCTGGTCCTGGATCCGACTCATAAAGATTCTGGGCATCAGTGCAGATCATTTCCTCGTCTGGATTCACAGAAGCGCTGGAGTCGACCTCTGATTCCCAGGCTATAGTATGAGTAAACAGCTCTGCAGACTCAACCACCTGTTCTACCTCATACTCAGACGGGCAGCTGGAGATTTGGGAGCTGTGAGGAAGCAAGTGCGATTTGGGTGACACCTTTGAGGACTGGAGTATTTGTGATGTTGAAGTTGATGTGGAGGAGAGCCCACTTAAAGGAGCACTTGATATCCGTTGAAGCACCTGCTGTTTTTGTGCCTCATCTGGAATTTGTAGCGATTGGCGTGGCCGTAAGAAAGGGATCTTATCACATTGTCCGCTAAAAGAAGTAGACATTTTAGTTTGGCTGGAAGATGGTCTTTCTTCTGCACCTACCTCACGGACACAACCTTTTTTCCCCTTCCCAACACGCCTATTCCCCTTTCCACCAGCAGCAGGCCTTTTTCCACTCATTTTGGTGGTTAACTAATTCACAACTCTGGAGTTGTTTGCACAAAAAAACAATGGATGGTAACCGAGCAGAGCTGAGTGGCCAAACTGTGGTATTAGGCCAAAACTATTGGCTGGGTTAGATGCAGAAAAAAATTATTTTTAATTTGCAACCTGATGGAGGTCAGTATAGATGGACTAATAGACCAAGTCCCACACACTGCTAGAAGCCCAAATATTTTTTCAGAGCTAGATGCAGAAAATTTTTTTATTCAATTTGCAACCTGATGGAGGTCAGTATAGATGGACTAATAGACCAAGTCCCACACACTGCTAGAAGCCCAAATATTTTTTCAGAGCTAGATGCAGAAAAAAATTATTTTTAATTTGCAACCTGATGGAGGTCAGTATAGATGGACTAATAGACCAAGTCCCACACACCGCTAGAAGCCCAAATATTTTTTCAGAGCTAGATGCAGAAAAAAATTATATTCAATTTGCAACCTGCTGGAGGTCAGTATAGAAGGACTAATAGAACAAGTCCCACACACTGCTAGAAGCCCAAATATTTTTTCAGAGCTAAATGAAGAAAAAAATTATTTTTAATTTGCAACCTGATGGAGGTCAGTATAGATGGACTAATAGACCAAGTCCCACACACTGCTAGAAGCCCAAATATTTTTTCAGAGCTAGATGCAGAAAAAAATTATTTTTAATTTGCAACCTGATGGAGGTCAGTATAGATGGACTAATAGAACAAGTCCCACACGCTGCTAGAAGCCCAAATATTTTTTCAGAGATAAATGAAGAAAAAAATTATTTTTAATTTGCAACCTGATGGAGGTCAGTATAGATGGACTAATAGACCAAGTCCCACACACTGCTAGAAGCCCAAATATTTTTTCAGAGCTAGATGCAGAAAAAAATTATTTTTAATTTGCAACCTGATGGAGGTCAGTATAGATGGACTAATAGAATGATGCTATGCCCAAAAGATTTTACTTCACTAGGTGCAGTAAAAAAATTGGTATTCTATACACAGGTGGTATATCTTGCAACACAGATAGGCTACTCCACTGACTAACACACTCTGCAATAGGCCAAAAAGGATTAGCTTTGCTAGATTCAGCCAAATGCTGTGAAAAAAACTTGCACAGCACTGGCACAGACCTGCCTGGCAAAAACTGATAGGAACTGATGTAACCTAGTCCTGAAAAGGACTCCAATTACAATTAGTCTTTACTCCCACAATCTATCTATTTAAGAGCACAGACCTGCTTGATAAAAGTCGTAGGAAATGCTGTAACCTAGTCCTTAAAAGGACTGCAATCACAACTATTCCCTACTCCCAAGCTATCTGTATATTTGTGCGAAAATTGGCTTGAAATTAACAAGGTATAGCGCACACAGCAACAGCGGTGCCGTCTAACACGCAGCTGCAGCAGTGAGAAAATGGTGGCGACGGGGAAAATGGCTTGGTCTTATAGGGCAAGGACATGTGACATACACTGCCAATCACACATGCCCTTGCTTGTGTGAAAAAAAGCACTTCGCTCCGTGTGTGCGCTGCTGATAGGCTGACAGATTGCACCTCCCCACTGCAAATGCGGGAAAGAGAAAAAAAAATGGAGATCTTCATTGTTCCTGCAGAGATCCATCCCCTGCCCCTCCCCCCGCCCCGCTGTACACTCAAACTGCGTATTAACATTAATTTTCATCATTACTGAGAAAAAATCCAGTTATGATTTTGGTGCACGAACAGTTATCGAACATAACCTCGAACAGCCGAATTTTTCTCAAATTGTTCGTGTTCGCCGACCGGCTCGAACACCGCCCAAAACAGCTCGAATTTGAGATTGGCGAACAGTTCGAGTAGAACAGCGCTCATCTCTAGTCATGAGCCTGAGCATGCTGGTGGTGGTCAGGCTGCTAGTTTTGGTGCTCTTGCTGATTCTGGCCTGGCAGATGTTGCAAGTGGCCTTTTTGGGTATAGTCTTTAAAAAAGAACCAGATTTGGGAAGACCTAACAGTTGTACTGGCAACTTCCATCATGTTGGTGTTCCAGGCAACGGTTGCCCGCATTGTGTCTGGGGCCACCACACTGCTTGTTCCTGCCTGTTGTGGTGCTACACCTCCCTCCCCCTGTGTGCTGCTGTCCTCGCTCTGCATGTCCTCTTGCCCGGTTGGGTTCAATGTCTACCGCTTCGTCTTCCACTTCCTCACCCTGATCATCTTTCTGACTTTCTGTCCACTGTATCTCATCATTTTCCACCTCTTGCGACAGTAATTGCACTTTCCCACCATCACCTTCAGGTGACCATGACTGCTCAAATCGCTGCATGCGATCTTCTGTTGCCCTGCTTGAAGCTGGCCAGGCGAGAGACCCAAATCTATCAATGGAAAAGTGAACAGCTCTTGAGGTAACCCTGGACTCTAATCTCTCCTTCAAACCACATATTCAACCTCTTTCCACTTCCAAGAGGACCAGAATCTGTAAATGGAAAGATGAACAAAACAGCTCTTCGGAGTGTCCAAGTGTGGGATCAGTTGTCTCAGCGCACTCGGAATGGTGGGAGGAAGGAGGATCAGGTTGAGGAAGATGCCGACTCCAAGTAAAAAAATCTCTCGGATCCGCACATTCCTCAACCATGAATCTACAAAAACACTAGTGCACGCCCTCATCTTCTCATGGCTCGACGACTGAAACCGCCTGCTCTATGGTCTCCCTTCTAACACTCTTGCATTCCTCTAATCTATCCTCTCCTCTCTGTCAATCCCTTCACTGGCTCCCCATTGCCCAGAGTCTCCAGTTCAAATCCCTAACCTTGGCATGCAAAACCATCCACAACCTGTCTCCTCCATACATCTGTGACCTAGTCTCCTGGTACTTACCTGCATGCAACCTCTGATCCTCACAAGATCTCCTTCTCTACTTCCCTCTTATCTTATATTCACACAATCGCATACAAGATTTCTCCCGTGCATCCCCCCACTTCTCTGGAATTCTCTACCCCAACATTTCGGACTCTCACCTACTTTTGAAACCTCTTCCAACAAGTGTACAACCTGCAGTAACCCTCAGTCCACCATACCGCTGCACGACCAGCTCTATCCTCACCTACTCTATCCTCACCCATCCCTTTAGACTGGGAGCCCTCATGGACAGGGTTCTCTCCTCTCCTGTAGCAGTTGCTGTCACATTTTTGTTCAAGATTATTGTAACTGTTTTTGCAATGTATTTGTAAACACCTTTTTCACATGTAAAGCACCATGGAATAAATGGCGCTAAAGTAATAATAATAATGTGGTCCAGACTCATGGCTACGGAGACTGGACCGTGTGGAAGACAGGGAGGTGGTGGTGGCAAACTGACTGGAAGCATTATCTGCTATCCAACCAACAACCTTTTCACACTGATCTGGCTTCAATGGCAGTGTTCCGCGGCCCCCTAGAAATTGGGACAGGAAGATAGTTCAACATGATGTGGATGTTTGTTGAACTCCCTCAGCAGGCACAGTTTCATCTTGCCCACGGCCTCGGCCGCTGTGTGCATCATCACCATTACGTCCACTTCCCCGTCCCTTGCCACACACCTTGCTCATTTTAAATGGAGTTTAATATTTGTCACAGTGCCAAAAATGTCTGTATTATTAACTTAGTAATATAGGATCACATCTGATGAGATGACCACAGTTTTAGGCAGTCACCTGGGAGTTAGAGATGCTTCCAGGGGTCATCTCTATGCTGTTCCCATGTATTTTCAGCACTCTATTGATGTGTCTGATCATGTCTCACACACCACATGGCCAAATAAGATAGTAAAATGTTTAAATTACATTTACGGTGAATGTATTTTTCACCATTGAAAGCAATGCAAAAGGGCAAAAGTGCATCAAAAACGCTACGTGTAATCACAGCCAAAGGTGTGGAGCAGCATTTTTTTGGGGGGTTATTTATTTTACCTTTTATACAAGCCTTTACCCTGAAAAGGATGTCCCTTAACATTTTTCCCAGGAAAATCCATTTTGGTTTCATTTTTGTATGTTTTATTGTGAGCCTGTAAAAGTGGCATAGTACTCTGACAACATTGTTCACAGCAGTGACCTGGGAGTCAGAGATGCTTCCAGGGGTCTTCCCCATGCTGATCCCATGTCATTTGAGCACTGTTCCCATCGATTTGGACAGTTTTTAGGCCACCTGCAGATCACCGTGGGGACCAACGGAAAAATGCTTGAGTTTCCCATAGACTTACATTGGGCTCGTTGCTCGGGTCGAGCACTTGAGCACCTCAATTTGTAAATTTTTGTTACCCTTGTGAAAATGAAAAATTTGTGGCTAAAGCAACATTTTTGTGGGAAAGTGTATTTTTTCATTTTCATGTCTCAACATTATAAAATTCTGTGAGGCACCTGTGGGCTTAAGGTGCTCACCACACCTCTAGATAAATTCCTTGAGTGGTGCAGTTTCCAAAATGGGGTTAATTGTGGGGCATTGACACTGTTTAGGCACATCAAGGGCATTGCAAACATGACATGGTGTCCTCTATCGATTTCAGCAAATTTTGCACTCCAAAAGTCAAATGGTGCTCATTCCCTGCTGTGCACCCAAACAGCAGTTTTCCACTGTATATAGGGTATCAGTGTGCTCAGGAGAAATTGCACAACAAATTGTATGGTCCATTTTCTCCTGTTACCCTTGTGAAAATGAAAAATTTGGGACAAAAACAACATTTGTGTGGGAAAAATATATTTTTTCATTTTCAAGACTCAACATTATAAAGTTCTGTGATGGTGCACTGCTAACCACACATCTAGGTAAACTGTAGAGTCCATTTTCGCCTGTTGGGGCTAATGCAACATTTTTGTGGGAAAAAGTAACATTTACATTTTTTTCTTCCACATTGCTTTAATTCCTGTGAAGCAAGATTTAACAATCTCTAAAAGAGGGAAGAATAGTAAGCATTTAAGGAAACCAGGATGTATGAACACAGAACTTAAACACATGCTAAAGCTGATAATGAATTAAGGCTTGCAAGACATGTCAAAAAGAATAAGAAAGGATTTTGGGGGTATGTCAAAAGTAAAAGAAAAGTCAAAGATGCTATAGGATTTTTACAGGATGAAAGTGGCAAAGTGATAAAAAATAATGCTGAGCAGACTGAAGTTTTAAATTTTTATTTTGCATCTGCTTTTTCTAAGAAAGTAAATGTAACATCAACTGATCTTCACTGTATTATTGAAGAACTAGAACAATCCATACTATCTATAAACAGAGAGATAGTGAGGGAATACTTAGCTAACATAAATTAATTCAAGTCTCCAGGACCAGATGAATTACATCCTAGGGTACTGAAGTAGATAGCAGAGGAAATTATTGAACCACTAGCCATAATCTTTGAAAATTCTTGGAGAACAGGAGAAGTCATAGAAGACTGGAGAAGAGTAAATGTTGGCACAATCTTCAAAAAGGGGAAGAAGGTGGGTCCAGGTAACAAAAGATATTTGAACAAATTATTAAACAACATGTATGCAAGTAACTTTATGAGAATGAAGTGATTAACCAGAGCCAGCATGGGTTTGTAACGAATAAGTCATGTCAGATTAACTTAATTTCCTTCTATGACAGAATCACTGACTGGCTGGATCAGGGAAACACAGTAGATATAGTATATCTTGACTTCAGCAAAGCATTTGACAAAGTATATCATACCTTTCTTATTGCAAAAATGACCAACTATGAAATGGACAAGGCAACTGTTAGGTGGATTCATAACTGCCTTAGTGATCGGAGCTAAAGAGTGGTCATAAATGGTTGCACATCCAGTTGGAAGAACTGGGATACCACAAGGCTTTGTCCTGTGCCCTGTGTTGTTCAACATCTTTATCAGTGATTTAGATGCAGGAATTGAGGGTAAACTGATTAAATTTGCTGATGACACAAAGCTAGGAGGGATAGCACATGTGAAAAAGACGGGTATACTAATAGATCACAGCCTGAACATGAGTCAACAGAGTGTTGCAGCCGCAAAAAAAGCAAACACAATTCTGGGTTGCCTTAACAGACGCATACAGTCTAGATTACGTGAAGTAATTATCCCCCTCTACTCCTCTTTGGTCAGGCATCATCTGGAATACTGTGTTCAGTTCTGGGCACCACATCTTAATAAAGACATGAAGAAACTGGAGCAAGTTCAGAGACGAGCGATCAGAATGGTGACCGGTCTGCAAACCATGTCCTATGAGGAACGGTTAGAGGATTTGGGAATGTTTAGCTTGCAAAAGATAAAACTGAGAGGAGACTTAATATCTGTCTACAAATATCTCAAGGGTTGTCACACTGTAGAGGGATCACCTTTATTCTCATTTGAACAAAAAAGACTAGAAGAAATGGGATAAAAATGAATGGGAGAAGATACAGATTAGATATTAGAAAAAACTTTTTGACAGAGAGGGTGATTATCGAGTGGAACAGGCTGCCACGATAAGTGGTGAGTAGTGTTGAGCGAGCACTAAAATGCTCGGGTGCTCGAAGCTCGGGCCGAGCTCACTGTGATACTCGGGTGCTCGACCCGAGTAACGAGCCCAATGTTAGTCTATGGGAAACCCGAACATTTTTGCGGCGGCACCCCCGGCAGTCTGTAGAAAGCCTAAAAAGTGCCCAAAACGATAGTGACAGTGCTCAAAAGACATGGGGACAGCATGGGGATCGCCCCAGGAAGCATTTCTGACCCCCAGGTCACTGCTGTCAACAACGTGGTCAGAGGTATTAAGCCACTTTTACAGGCTCACAATAAAACATACAAAAACGAAACTGAAAGTGCTTTCCTGTGAAATATGTTAACCTCTTAACGACCTTGGGTATCTCTGTTTTTGTGTTTTCCTTTTTTGCTCCCCTTCTTCCCAGAGCCAGAACTTTTTTAATTTTCATTCAATATGGCCATGTGAGAGCTTATTTTTTGCGGGACGAGTTGTACTTTTAAACACCATCACTGGTTTTACCATATCGTGTGCTGTAAAATGGGAAAAAATTCCAAGTGCAGTGAAACTGCAAAAAAAATGCAATTCCACAGTTGTTTTTTGGGTCCTTTTTTTACCATGTTCACAGATTGCTAAAACTGACCTGCCATCATTATTTTCCAGGTCGTTACGAGTTCATAGACACCAAACATGTATAGGTTATTTTTTATTTAAGTGGTGAAAAAAAAATCCAAAGCTTGCTAAAAAAACAAAAAAAAAATGACGCCATTTTCCGAGACCCTTAGCTTCTCCATTTTTTGGGATCTGGGGCTGGGTGAGGGCATATTTTTTGCATGCCGGGCTGACGTTTTTATTGATACCATTTTGGGGTAGATCCGATGTTTTGATCGCCCGTTATTGCATTTTATTGCAAAGTTGTAGCGACCAAAGAAACTTAATTCTGGCGTTTACATTTTTTTTCTCGTTACGCTGTTTACTGATTGTATTAATTCTTCTTTTATATTGATAGATCGGGCGATTCTGAACGCGGCGATACCAAATATGTGTATGTGGTTTTTTTTTTATATATATATATATTTTATTTTGAATGGGGCGAAAGGGGGGTGACTTAAACTTTTATATATTTTTTATTTTTTTAATATTTTTAAAAACTTTTTTTTTACACTTTCTGCTTGCTTCTATAGTCTATAGAAGCAGCAGTTGTCTGATTGCATCTACTGCATACAAGCGATGAGCAGATCGCTTGTATGCAGGAGAAATGCTCACTTGCTATGAGCGCTGACCACTAGGTGGCGCTCATAGCAATTGAGACATGACAACCACAGGAGTCTGCTGCAGACCCTGAGTTGTCATGCCCACCCATTGGTGACCCGCGATCACGTGACGGGGTCACTGATGGGCGGGGCTTAGGACTCCCGGAAGCGCGAGTTAAATGCCACTGTCAGAGATTTAACATGTTAACAGACGCGGGTGGATTGCGATTCCAATAATCAGCTGACATGTGCTCACTTCAGTGCGGGCTCACCGCCGGAGCCCCCGCTGAACCGGCCTTCCCGACCTGGTGCGTACTATTACTGACCAGGTCGGAAAGGGGTTAAGGAACATCCTTTCCAGGGTAAAGACTTGTGTATAAGGTAAAATAAATAACCAAAAACAAAAATACTCCTCCACACCTTGGGCTATGTTCACAAGTAGCATTTTTTATGCGTTTTTGCACGTTTGTATTGCTTTCAACCGTGACAAATGCATTCACCGGGAAATGTCATTTTAACATTTTACAACCTTATCTGGCCATGTGCTGTGTGACACATGCATACAGTGCTAAAAAGACATGGGAACAGCATGGGGAAGACCCCTGGAAGCATCTCTGACACCCAGGTCACTGCCTAAAAGTGTGCCCATCAGAAGTGATCCTTGCCGCATCAGAAGACGCAGACTTGCAACTATCCCCGTGCAAGTCCTTGTCCCTGGGCAGTGTTCAATTGTACCTCCCCCATAACTTGCAATACAAGCGCAAGTATGCAGCCTGCCACCCACCCACCCCCAGGCTGCAATACCATACTGCTAGCTTGCTTGCACTTGAAATTGGGCCTTTTAGGCATGTGGAGGTGGAATCTGGCCACCACGTCATGGCTGCGTCGGCAGCCTGGTATCCATACTCAGTCCCCAGCCGCCCGGCGGCCGGGTGTCCATGCTTGGTCCCCAGCCGCCAGGGGGCGGCCGGGTGTCCATACTCGGTCCCCAGCCGCCCCGCGGCCGGGTGCCCACACACAGTCCCCAGCCGCGTGGGGGTGGCCGGGTGTCAATAAATGGTCCCCAGCCGCTCCTATTTGTCCCGGTGCGCCTTATACACAAGCGCGCATGCCAAAACATTACCTGTGCCCTCCCCAGTGCATTTAGTGGGAAGGACAGCCTAACCCCAAACACGTGGACAAGTGAATGTGGCCAGGAATGGTCCATCTCACTGACGCCTTCACACTGGGTTAATATTGTGGAAGCCGGGACACAGTTGGACACTGGGATGCAACACGTCCTCCAGACATAGAGGATTGCGGGTCCTGGGTCAATCAGGCTTCAACACAAAGTTCAGAAGGTAGACAGCAGCAGTGGTCGGCCTCCTACACAACGAGTAAATTATTCATGATCATGAGGCCATCCACCTCCTTAGCTTTCTGTTCCTTGGAATGCAAGCGCATGTATGTAGTAGCAGCTAGGCCTGAGGTGGTCAGCGTTTTGGCGCATATTCTACCTCCTTCGAGGATTGCTGGATGTTTTCCTGCTACTATCCCAGTTCTATGACTCCCATTAAAACAAAGCTTCAGGTGATGAATGATGGATGAGGTGGTGCCAAAGGAGAAAGAGCAGGAGGAACAGGGACCATTCACATCAATATCAGGCCAGCCAACCACACATGTCTTGTAGGATATGTTTCTGTACCAAAAGGAGCGGTTCAGCTACACAGTTATAAGGCATACAGTGAATGCAATGCCTACCAAAAACTTAGAGGCACTCCAATACCCCTTGGAAGTGACATGGAGGTCAGAGGGCCTTAACTAAACCATTTTTTCCATTTATAGCAACTGGGTCTCCTGTACACTGTTGGCCTAAGCAGGGAATGGAAGGCTTTCCAAAAATTATTAGGCACTGCAATGCCCCTTGAAACAGACGTGGATTACAGCGTATTAAAAACCTTCTACCCATTATTGGGGAGTGGGTCTCCCTTAGTGTTCGCCTATGCATTGAAAAGCAAAAGCTGACAAAAAATTAGGAGGAAATGCAATGCCCATTGCAAGAGTCGTGGAGGTTAGAGGTAATTAAAAACAACATGTCAATGCCCCTTGGAAGAGCTGTGGAGTTCAGAGTGGTTTAACAAGACAGTTTTAATGCCCCTTAGAAGAGACGTGGAGTTCAGAGTGGTTTAACAAGACAGTTTTAATGCCCCTTGGAAGAGATGTGGAGGTCACAATAGCTTAACAAGATGGTTTTAATGCCCCTTGGAAGAGACGTGGAGTTCAGAGTGGTTTAACAAGACAGTTTTAATGCCCCTTGGAAGAGTGGTGGAGGTTACAGTGGAATAAAAAGACAATATCAATGCCCCGTGGAAGAGACGAGGAGGTCACAGTAGCTTAACAAGATGGTTTTAATGCCCCTTGGAAGAGACGTGGAGTTCAGAGTGGTTTAACAAGACAGTTTTAATGCCCCTTGGAAGAGTGGTGGAGGTTACAGAGGAATAAAAAGACAACATCAATGCCCCGTGGAAGAGACGTGGAGGTCACAGTAGCTTAACAAGACGGTTTTAATGCCCCTTGGAAGAGTGGTGGAGGTCGCAGTGGAATAAAAAGACAATATCAATACCCCTTGGAAGAGTGGTGGAGGTTACAGTGGAATAAAAAGACAATATCAATGCCCTGTGGAAGAGACGTGGAGGTCACAGTAGCTTAACAAGACGCTTTTAATGCCCCTTGGAAGAGTGGTGGAGGTCGCAGTGGAATAAAAAGACAATATTAACGACCCTTGGAAGAGACATGGAGGTCACAGTAGCTTAACAAGACGATTTTAATGCCCCTTACAAGAGCCATGCAGTACAGCATATTAAAAACATTATTCCCATTATTGGGGAGTGGGTCTCCTATAGTCTTTGCCTATGCCTTCCAAGCAAAAGCTGGCAAAAATTAGGACAGAGGAACTTGCAATGCTGGCAACATGGACCACGGTCACCCTGGTGGTATAGTGGTCGTGGAGGCTGAGGATAAGGAGAAGAGCAAAAAACAGCCGAAATGAGGAAGCGTATACCCATGCGTGGGTGTGAAGCGATGCATGGGAATACACCTCCCGAAATAACACAGTGGATTTGACTTTCTGTTACTCTGCTGTCATTTGGTGGTGATGAGAAGTCTGGCCCAATCCAGCCCTTGTACATTTTGATAAGGGTCAGCTTGTCAGCAGTTTCAGTTGACAAGTGAGGGCGCTTATCAGTTATAATTCCCCCAGCGGCACTAAAAGCACGCTCCGATAACACGCTAGCGGCAGGGCAGGCCAGGACCTCCAAGGCGTACAGAGTGAGTTCATTCCAAGTGTCCAGCTTGGATACCCAATAATTAAAAGGCACAGAGGAATCACGGAGGACGCTGGTACTCCCTCGCCATCTTTTGAAACTTTCCACTCCTTGTGAGAGTACCCTGCGCCTCAGGGCCTGTAAGCTGGGCAGGTCTCAGAAAACTGTCCTAGAACATTGACAGTGTTCCCCTGCCTCTGCTGGATTGGAGTTGCGTCTCACTCGCCTGTATGCCTTAGTTGGGCAAGGAACTGTGACCTCTGCCGCTACCGTGTTCAGATGTGAATTTTTTTAATAGTTCTGCAGCAAGGGCCTTCTGGTACTGCCCCATTTTTGTAGACCTCTCCAACTCAGGAATAAGAGAGTGAAAGTTCTCCTTGTAGAGGGGGTCTAAAAGTGTCATCAACCAGTAATGACTGTCACCCAACATTTTGACAATGCGAGGGTCACGGTTAAGGCAGCGTAACATAAAGTCAGCCATGGGTGCCAGACTGGTAACGGGCAAGACTTCCGTGTCCTCACCAAGATGACGACTGATAGTGTTGAGCGATCACTAAAATGCTCGGGTGCTCGAAGCTCGGGCTGAGCTTACCGTGATACTCGGGTGCTCGACCCGAGCAACGAGCCCAATGTTAGTCTATGAGAGACCCGAGCATTTTTGCGGCAGCACCCCCGGCAGTCTGTAGAAAGCCTAAAAAGTGCCCAAAACGATAGTGACAGTGCTCAAAAGACATGGGGGCAGCATGGGGATCGCCCCTGGAAGCATTTCTGACCCCCAAGTCACTGCTGTCAACAACGTGGTCAGAGGTATTAAGCCACTTTTGCGGGCTCACAATAAAACATTCAGAAACAAAACTGAAACGGTTTTCCTGTGAAATATGTTAAGGAATTTCCTTTCCAGGGTAAAAACTTGTGTATAAGGTAAAATAAATAACCAAAAACAAAAATACTCCTCCACACCTTGGGCTATGTTCACAAGTAGCATTTTTCATGCGTTTTTGCACTTTTGTATTGGTTTCAACCGTGACAAATGCGTTCACCGGGAAATGTCATTTTAACATTTTACAACCTTATCTGGCCATGTGCTGTGTGACACATGCATACAGTGCTGAAAAGACATGGGATCAGCATGGGGAAGACCCCTGGAAGCATCTCTGACTCCCAGGTCACTGCCTAAAAGTGTGCCCATCAGAAGTGATCCTTGCCGCATCAGAAGATGCAGACTTGCAACTATCCCCGTGCAAGTCCTTGTCCCAGGGCAGTGTTCAATTGTACCTCCCCCATTCCTTGCAATGCAAGCGAAAATATGCAGCCAACCACCCACCCACCCGCAGGCTGCAATACCATACTGCTAGCTTTCACTTGAAATGGGGCCTTTTAGTTTGGAGGAGGCCGAAGCTGGCCACTACCTCATGGCCACTTCGGCAGCGAGGTATCCATACTCAGTCCCCAGCCGCCCGGCGGCCGGGTGTCCACGCTCGGTCCCCAGCCGCCCCGCGGCCGGGTGTCCACACACGGTCGCCAGCCGCCCTGATTTCTCCTGTCACCTTCCCCCACACTTTTCTTAGCCTGGCCTGCTTTAGGGCAGCATTGGACGAGCCCACCAGAGAACCAGACTCCTCCGGTGGGCCCTGGCTTCTCCATCAGGGGAGTTGAGAGTGCCAAGGTGAGGAGCATCATGATGATGATAGAAGTTAGCATCTGCTTTGTTTTCTTGGAATGCAAGCACATGTATGTAGTAGCAGCTAGGCCTGAGGTGGTCCGCGTTTTGGCGCATATCCTACCTCCTCTGAGGATTGCTGGATGTTTTCCTGCTACTATCCCAGTTCTATGACTCCCGTTAAAACAAAGCTTCAGGTCATAAATGATGGATGAGGTGGTGGCAAAGGAGAAAGAGCAGGAGGAACAGGGACCATTCACATCAATATCAGACCAGTCAACCAGATATGTCTTGTAGGATATGTTTCTGTAACAAAAGGAGTGGTTTGGCTACACAGTTATAGGGCATACAGTGAGTGCAATGCCTACCAAAAATTTCGAGCCACTCCAATGCCCCTTGGAAATGACATGGAGGTCAGAGGGCGTTAACTAAACCTTTTTTTCCATTTATAGCAACTGGGTCTCCCGTGCACTGTTGGCCTAAGCAGTGAATGGAAGGCTTTCCAAAAATTATGAGGAACTGCAATGCCCCTTACAAGAGCCATGTGTGGCACCCCAGGGGTCTGGTCACCACAGTAATAGAGATATTACGTCGGAGAGCAAGTGGGAGGTTTCCTGGTCAGGATCCCTTAAACATGCAACATCCTCCTGCCCCAGTCCTGGGAGGGGAGAATTCTGCCCTTATAAACTGGATGTGGGGCGGGGTTGAGTGAGTCAGAGAACAGTCAGAGTCAGAGTGAGAGCAAGGGAAAGTAACATCAAGGAGCTCTGTAGGAGCTAGGAGCTAAAGACCAGGGGCTGGAAGCTGAGCAGAGCTCGCCCTGGAAGAAGACAATAGGAACCGGACACAGGAGTTCGAAGCTGTGAGGACTTATATATCCAGCAGCAGAAACCAGCCGGCAGGGGATTTCAGGTCCTCTGGCCATAGAAGCCCGGAGGCTCAGTCACAAGCAAGGGACCAGCACCGCCATCGTGGAGCGGAGGCTAACAGAAGGCCTCAAGTCACCAGACATACGGGTGAGCACTACACGGTACACTCAGGGACGTGGGCTACTTCTACCCACTTACAGCAAGGTAGCCAGGAAGAGTGCAGACAGACGGGGAGGCCTACAACTCCACCTGGCCAGGGGAATACCTGCTTGCTCACAGACTCACCAGGCCTCTTATGTTAGCCAGTACTCCCGGGAGGGTCTACCTTATAATCATCAGTAAAGACCCTGAACTGCACTGCAAAGACTTTGAGTCGTTCCTGCTGCGCTCGTGCACCATCACCCCCATCATCCACATTCACTGCCCTGAGGCTATACTCCTCCCGAGTGGAGTTATCCCATTCTATGCTGCGCACACAACACCAGCCTCAGCGGTCTGCCTCGCAGCGGTGGTACTCCCTGACCACAATCCACGGGTGGCGCAGTCGGACAATTAACCTCAAAACCTAAGAAAGACTGCCACTGGTTTGACCAGCCTGAGCCACGGGACCAGGTCACCGCCACGGAGACTACAGACCCCAGAGATCCGGCACAGGGTATCCCACACACGTGTACACACGGCCCAGGGGGCACGTCACATGCAGAACAGCATATTACAAACATAAGTCACATTATTGGGGAGTGGGTGTCCCATAGTATTTGCTTATGCTTTCCCAGCAAAAGCTGCCAAAAATTAGGACGAAGCAACTTGCAATGCCCCTTACAAGAGCCATGCAGTACAGCATATTACAAATATAAGTCCCATTATTGGGGAGTGGGGGTCCCATGGTATTTGCTTATGCTTTCCAAGCAAAAGCTGCCAAAAATTAGGACGGAGCAACTTGCAATGCCCCTTACAAGAGCCATGCAGTACAGCATATTACAAACATAAGTCCCATTATTGGGGAGTGGGTGTCCCATAGTATTTGCTTATGCCTTCCAAGCAAAAGCTGCCAAAAATAAGGACGGAGGAACTTGCAATGCTGGCACCCTGGTGGTATAGTGGTGGTGGAGGCTGAGGATAAGGAGAAGAAGATAAAACAGCCGAAAAGAGGAAGCGTATACCCATGTGTGGGTGTGAAGCGGTGCATGTGAATACACCTCCCGAAATAACACAGTGGATTTGACTTTATGTTACTCTGCTGTCATTTGGTGGTGATGAGAAGTCTGGCCCAATCCAGCCCTTGTTCATTTTGATAAGGGTCAGCTTGTCAGCATTGTCAGTTGACAGGCGAGTGCGCTTATCAGTTATAATTCCCCCAGCGGCACTAAAAACACGCTCCGATAACACGCTAGCGGCAGGGCAGGCCAGGACCTCCAAGGCGTACAGAGCGAGTTCATTCCAAGTGTCCAGCTTGGATACCCAATAATTAAAAGGCACAGAGGAATCACGGAGGACGCTGGTACGATCGGCAAGGAACTCCCTCACCATCTTTTGAAACTTTCCACTCCTTGTGAGAGTACCCCGCGCCTCAGGGCTTGTAAGCTGGGCGGGTGTCAGAAAACTGTCCCAGGACGTTGACAGTGTTCCCCTGCCTCTGCTGGATTGGAGTTGCATCTCTCTCGCCTGCACGCCTTGGTTGGGCAACGAACTGTGACCTCTGCCGCTAGCGTGTTCAGATGGGAATTTTTTTAAGAGTTCTGCAGCAAGGGCCTTCTGGTAGTGCCCCATTTTTGTAGACCTCTCCACCTCAGGAATAAGAGAGTGAAAGTTCTCCTTGTATCGGGGGTCTACAAGTGTCACCAACCAGTAATGACTGTCACCCAACATTTTGACAACGCGAGGGTCACGGTTAAGGCAGCGTAACATAAAGTCAGCCATGCGTGCCAGACTGGTAACTGGCAAGATTTCCGTGTCCTCACCAAGATGACGACTGACCATGCTCTACTCCTCCTCCTCCTCCTCCTCCTCCTCTTCCTCCTCCCCCCTGTCCTCAGGCCACCCACGCTGAACCGACGGTATGACACTTGTACAGGTACTACCGTCTACAACGCATGATAGCAGCTCCTGTTCTTCTTCCTTCTCCTCCTCCTCCTCCTCTCCCTCATTGTCCCCCAATGCACGTTGGGATGAGATGAGGCTGGGCTGTGTGTAATCGCCCGCTATGGCTTCTTGATCCATCTCATCATACTCTGGCTGCAATGCCTCCTCTTTCATTCTCTGCAGAGAGCGTTGCAAAAGACAGACAAGTGGGATGCTGACACTAATGATGGCGTCATCGCCACTCACCATCTTGGTGGCCTCCTCAAAGTTTGTCAGGATGGTACATATGTCAGACATCCAGGTCCACTCCTGAGGTCTTATGTGTGGAGTCTGACCTGAATATCGACGGCCTTGTTGCAGCTGGTACTCCACAACTGCTCTCTTCTGCTCACAAATCCTTTGCAACATGTGGAGGGTAGAGTTCCAACGTGTGGGGACATCACACACCAGTCGGTGTGCCGGAAGCTGCAAACGCTGCTGCAACACAGCAAGGGCGGCGGAAGCTGTAGCAGACTTGCGAAAATGAGCTGACAGGCGGCGTACTTTCACGAGCAGATCTGGCAACTCGGGGTACGATTTAAGAAACCGCTGAACCACGAGGTTAAGCACATGAGCCAGGCATGGTATGTGTGTGATCTCACCTCGCCTCAGAGCCGCCACCAGGTTACGGCCATTGTCACACACGACCATGCCGGGATGTAGGTTCAGCGGTCTCAGCCACAGATCTGCCTGCTCTTTTACAGCTGTCCACAACTCACAAGCAGTGTGAGGTTTATCACCTAAGCTTATGAGTTTCAGCACAGCCTGTTGCCGCTTGGCGGAGGCAGTACTGCAATGCTTCCAGCTTGTAACTGATGTGGTGATATCTGAGATGGAGGCTGAACATGAGGAGGAGGAGGAGGAGGAGGAGGATGCGCAGGAGCTGTACTGTATTTTTTACTGGGGTATACCACACTTTTTTAAATAGAGATATTTGCGGCTGAACAGTGAGCGACACACTCAAACTGCTTTTTTTTTTAGATACCAAAGGCCCAAAACTGGATAGTACAGCGATTTGACCCGTGGAACTGCGAAACCACACTGGGATGTCGGGCCTACACAAGACTATTTTCAACAGATATATTTTTGTGTCACAACAGTCAGGAGACACTACTGTTTTTCTTTACGGAAAAAACTACCAAAACCTGAATAATAGAGATTTTTTACCGTGGGATTGCAAAACCACAGTTATTGTTTACTGGGGTATACCACACTTTTTTAAATAGAGATATTTGCGGCTGAACAGTGAGCGACACACTCAAACTGTTTTTTTTTTAGATACAAATGGCCCAAAATGGATAATACAGAGGTTTGAACCGTGGAAGTGCAAAACAACACTTCTGTTTCTCTAGCCTACACCAGACTATTTTCAACAGTTATATTTGTGTCTGAAAAATCAGAGACAAGCTTTTTTTTTTTGGGGGGGGGGAGGGGGGACACACCAAAAGGTTAATAAGACGGGTATTTGTACAGTGTGAAGGAGGGAAAAAAAAGGAGGATTTAGATGGAAAAAAAAGGATTTTTCCTGGCCCCCGACACCTGGTGCTAAGTCCAGCAATTTCAGCAACAGGAGCACACAGGACTGTAATGCAGCGTTTGCTGGTATAACCACTGTGTCTCCTATACAGCCTGCCTGCCTGGTATCTGGGATGGATATTAGTCCTGAAAAGGACTGTTTGTTTGTTCTTTCAGCCTTTACAGACCCTACACTAACTATTTCGCAGTTTATATCTCTCCCTAAATCAGCAGCGCTGTCCCTACACTGTCTAATCCGGAGCGACTGTGTCCAAGATGGCGGCGCCCCGTTTTAAATGCTCGAGGTGACGCTGTGCGGCCAGCCAATCACTGTAATGCCCACAACCAACATGGCTGCAGCATTACAGTGACTGGCTGGCAATCCCTGCATGTTCATTGGCTCTGTAAAGAGAGCCAAACATGCAGGGCGGAGACCCGAGCTCCCGCCTGAGTAACCCGGAAATGCTCAGTGCTCGCCGAACATCCCGAGTAGCGTGATGCTCGGGCGAGTACCGAGCAGTGTCGAGCATGTTCGCTCAACACTAGTGGTGAGTTCTCCTTCAATGGAAGTCTTGAAACAGAGGCTGGACAGACATCTGTCTGAGATGGTTTTGTGAATCCTGCATTGAGCAGGGGGTTGGACCAGATGACCCTGTAGGTCATCTCCAACTCTAACATTCTATGATTCTAAGCACCTTATGGGTTAATAAACTTCTTGAATGTGGTTTTGAGCAGTTTGAGGGGTGCAGTTTTTAAAATGGTGTCCCTTTTGGGTATTTTCTGTTATATAGGCCCCTTAATCTGGGTACATTGAAGCATTCCAGAATTATTACCACTTAAAGTGACATTGGTCAGTATTGTAAAATGTGTCCTGGTCAGGAAGGTGAAAACAGGTGCGGAGGTTAATGAGACTAATGGAAATAACTAAGCGCTGTGTTAGACTGGTCGAATAAACCACCATACTACCGTACTACCCTACTACCACCGCACTACCATAAGAATAAATGAAGCAGAAGTGCACATGATCAACCACCACTCTGATCACAAGGGACTCGTCAGGGCCTCGGTTCTTTGAATCAGTGGGACTCCCAACTTTTAGAACCCCAGCGATTGGGAAGTTACCGCCAATGTTATTCATCGGGGATAGCCTCCAAACTTTGTACAACCTCTTTAATGAAGCTCCACTACACATAAATGTCTATGACTCATTTGACAAGTCTGCCTTTTATCATTCATACTTGTACCTTTACTTCTTCCACTCTCAAGCCCCTTTACCCTCTAGTCATTATGAGCCCCTACTAATCTACTTAATTATTTATTATAGAGCCATTTATTCCATGGCACTTTACATGTGAAAGGGGTATAAATAATAAAAAACAAGTACAATAATCTTGAACAATACAAATCATCGACTGGTACAAGAGGAGAGAGGACCCTGTCTGCGAGGGCTCATAGACTACAAGGGATGGGTGAGGATACAGTAGGAGTGAGTAGAGGTGGTCGTGCAGTGGTATAGTGGAACGAAGGTTTCTGTAGGTTGTAGGCTTTTCAGAGAGGTAGGTCTTCAGGTTCCTTTTGAAGGTTTCCATGGTAGGCGAGAGTCTGATATGTTGGGGTAGAGAGTTCAAGAGTTGGGGGGGTGCACAGGAAAAATACTGTATGCGATTTTGGGAAGAGGAGATAAGAGGGGAGTAGAGAAGGAGATCTTGTGAGGATCGGAGGTTGCGTGCAGGTAAGTACCGAGAGATGAGGTCACAGATGTATGGAGAAGACAGCATAAAAAGCAATCCACAACCTATGGTTAGGGTTTTGAACAGGAGTCTCTGGGCAATGGGGAGCAAGTGAATGGATTGACAAAGAGGAGAGGCTGGGGAATAGCAGAGGGACAGGTGGATTAGCTGAGCAGCAGAGTTTAGAATAGATTGGAGGGGTGTGAGAGTGTTAGAAGGGAGGCCACAGAGCAGGAGGTTTCAGTAGTCGAGGCGGGAGATGATGAGAACGTTCACAAGTATTTTTACAGTTTCTTGATTAAGGAATGTACAAATCCGGGAAATATTTTTTAGTTGGAGTCGACAGGAAGTGGAAAGGGCTGGAATATGTGGTTTGAAGGAGAGATCAGAGTCAAGTATATGTGCACTATAGTACACTAAAGCTAAAATTTAAACTTGTCCCCACCTCAGAAATACTAATAATCAGTTAGAGACAGTAGTTGCCACCTGTCAAATTAAATTTCAATGAAAAGAATACAATGGAAAGAAAGTAATGGCTAAATTGACAACTGGACTTTACTATTCGGTGTCCCTTCACAGTATGATATTGTCCAATCACTGCTGACTAGAGTTGAGCAGATCAAGCAAAATTCAAAACCACCTGTTCATGCAGATTTTCTCAAGAAATTTGATTTGCACAGAAATTTGATTTTCCATTTATTAAATGTCCTTTATTATAATCTGCATTCCCTCCAGACGCCAGAACATAATAAAAGTAAAATGTGAAAAATGAAAAAATCATTAGATTCATTTGCCACTTACCTCTCTGGCCTGTTCGGTACTCACTGCCACCTTTCCGGTAATTGCGACATCTTCTGATTCCCCGCCACTTGAGCTGTAATCTTCAGTCCTTTCTCAGACATCCTGGATAGAATTTCTCTTCACAAATCATGAGTACAGATTCGCTATTAATAACAACTGCCTGAACAAATTTTCAAAAAAATGGACATGTTGGATTAATAAATGTCCTTGATTTACATAAATACTATGAGGTATAATTACTTTATACAACACCATTAGACAAAACATTATATATACAATTTAATTTGGAGCTAGCGTTCTTCTAGATGATGATAACTTCACATGTTACAAATGTTTGTAATTTGTATTATTTCTGTTTTATTTTATGTTATTACTCATGGATTACCATGTACTCACCTATGGGTTCTCCATTATTTCCCTCTTCCAATTTATCCCTTCCCTTCCCTCCTAAATTTCCCTCCCTATATAAACGTTTTAATAATAATGATAAAAATATTGAAAAAGGAATCTTCAGTCCTCTCATACTCTACAAGACTTCTGGGTGTCATGGTGCGAGGGAGGGTTCTATCCAGCTGCGCAGAACCCTTCCGAGCGCCAATACACCTGGATTTCAATACGTGCTGGGTGGGAACAGAAAATGCTGCGAGGACCGAATAGGTAGCAGCTAGTTGTAGGGCGATGAAGAGGTGAGCGAAGGGTGAGCATAGCAATTTTTTTCTTTTTTAACCTTTTGGATGGCCTATTATGGTCCAGAAAAATGTCAGCCGCTAAATCCACATGCAAGCAGAACACAAAAAAAATCAGCATTTTGACGATTGCAGATTTTTAAAAAATGTATTTGCTCATCTCTACTTCTGACGGTACCAGACTGTGTAGGGGTACACCCTATTGACAAGGGGAATGATGAAAGCGTTTACTCATACATTTCAACGAGAAATAATAGAGGAACAATACAGTGCAGAAGAAAAGGTGCTCCTCAATTGTTATATCGAACAGAACACAAGTATTTACTAATATAGATGTGTCAGAAGTGCTGACAGATCCTATTTGTGCACCTTCAGAAGCCTCATCCATCTCATCCTTCCTGTTAAAAAATGTGGAAAACAATCCTTGAATTCACAGCTGATGGCATCCAGGGACTACACCCTTCAAACAATAAAAGAGTTTTTCTATTTTGCAGCCCATCTCTTCTCCTAGGGACCAGACTACATTCTAATTTTCAAACACTTAGTATAAATTGCTCTACCTTCAGAGACTGAACCAATGACCCTGTAAGATCAGTTTCCTGTCTTCCACAGATTAGAAATGGAGAATCTTCTTTGCAAAGAATGGTCAAGGGAACACTGTTAAACCATGAAATACATTTCAAATACTTGACAGAAAAACTAAATCAGTCTCTAGATATCACCTCACCTAAATGTTTCACATCATATTTCTTGTAGCACAAAATTTTTGTTTATTACATTTTTGTTTTTACTAATAAATATGTATATAGTAGACAATATAATATAGATCTATCAATCATATGCAAAGGCTGCTTAAAATCACCTGATGCCAGAGGCTAGACTCTTCCCTCTATGGCCGCATTCACACGTACTGTACGTGTGGTATTGTTTTTTTTCACAGATACCACATGTGTCCATTATAACCTATGGTGCTATGCACAAGTCGGTGATTTTACACTTACCGTGTGCCCATGCAAAAACAGACGGAGATACGGTATGTCCGTTTTTTTCCAGCAGGAAGGTTGACAAGGGCCATTACAATTCTATGTAGGATGGCATCAGTGTACAGTCTGTGTGCAATCCGTGTGCTATCCGTGTTTAACATTGAAAAGTATAGGAGAAGCTTTGTCATTTTTTTTTTTATCCATACCAGAAAAACACTGATGACACTGATGATAAAAACGGACAGACAGATGGCACACTGATGAAAAACACTGATGACACCGGACCTGGTTTTTCACATATGTGATTAATACGGACGTGTGGCGAAGACTTAAAGCTCAGTTCACATGTCTAGCACAGTAGTTATCACTATTTTCAGATCCGTTTTGGAATTATAAGAACAGAAATAAAACTTTCCAGCACTGCATAACTTATTTGTCCAGCTGAAAAACAGCAATTGCATCCATTATTTTTAACATTAAAATCTATGGAAAACAGATTATGATGGATGGTTTCCACACTGCATACATTTTTGCTTAATTTGTAACAGATCCAATTTTTTTTTTAATACTAGATTCATTACAAACTGGACATGTGAACCATTACTAAGCTTTCTTTTGAGCTGGACATTACATTCAGGTAGTTCCCCATTATTGGTGTCCATTGTCTCAGTCCTTCTCAGCCCTTATCCACATGTACGTCACTTGACAAATGGTAAGGTTTTAATAAAAGTAAGGTTAGGACCGTCCCGAATAGGGTCACCGTGGTGTGGTAGAATGGCTTATACGTTTTTTTATCAAAATTATGTTAACTAAGCACCCTATATTATTTTAATGCACTATTGCTATTTATTTATTTACTGCAGGGTATTTGCTTGTTTTGTTTTTATCTTGGTTTTTTTCTTTACTAAACTGTGCTTAATAGAAATGATAGAGTAAAAGTTTTTACACCCAAAGGCTGTTTTTAGGTTAGCTGATGCCATTAATGAATTGTTTTAAGTATTTTTTTTCAGGTAAAACTCACCTTAGAGAAAACATTGTAAAACAGTGATTCTAAAATGCATTCTGATAGGTGTCTAATTCCCTGTATTAAAGGGAATTTTTCAGCAGATTTTAATATGTAATTTGAGAGCAGCATAATGTAGGGACAGAAGCCCTGATTACAGCAATGTGTCACTTACTAGATTGTGTTTTGCTGTTTTAATACAATCAGTGTTTTATCAGCAGAAGTTTATCACTACAGGACAACTGATCTCGTGCCTCCTAGTCCAAACCACGCCCCCAGCACTGAATAGCAGCTCCCTGTCACTATAAATGGAACAGAAAGCTGCCAATCAGTGGTGTGGGCAGGGTTATATACAGCTCAGCATTTGAGCTCTGCCAGTTCTGCTGCTGAGAAAACTGCAACTAGTAAACTGATACATTGCTGAAATCAGGGTCTCTATCCCCACATCATGCTGCTGTCAGATTACATAGCAAAAACATTCTGACATATTCCCTTTAAGAAATATAAGCACATATCTATCCTCAGGATAGATGATAGGAGTCCAAGGACTGGGGGTCTCAAATTCAAAACCCCCATTAGTAATGAGAACTGGGTCCCATACCTCTGTTTGAATGGAGTGGCAGTTCATCATGTATGCTCTAGTTCATGATCTATGAGACTGACAGAGATAGACTAGTACAGGAAATCACTATCTCTGTCAGTCCTGTAGCCTTCAAGTGAAGCAGCAGCATGCGTGCTTGACCATACCTCCAATCAAACTACTTGAGACCCTCATTCTCATGATTGATGGGACACCAGACTCTCAGACCTAAAAAGGGGTTTTCCACCCATTTTTTGAATTTTACAGATGATTCGTGGGTGCTATAAAAATAATAAATAGCAGATACTCACCTGTTAGGAGGGAGGTTGCAGACAACTTTATTATAATGGAACGCAACCGACCCAGGGGTCCGCGATGCAGCCTGGAGGACTGCTGCCGAACACTTTCCGGGTGAAATGGAAAGCAACCAACTTAAATGATAAACCCTTTCATGTTACCGCACACAGGAACGGGTATAGCGGTTCGCTCTATCTCCATTAACAGCACGGGAGATGTGCGACCGGAAAACTATCTGTAGTAGAGATGAGCGTTGTTCTACTCGAACTGTTCGCCAATCTCAAATTCGAGCTGTTTTGGGCGGTGTTCGAGCCGTTCGGCAAACACGAACGATTTGAGAAAAATTTGGCTGTTCAAGGTTATGTTCGATAACTATTCGTGCACCAAAATCATAACTGGATTTTTTCTCAGTAATGATGAAAATTAATGTTAATACGCAGCTTGAGTGTACAGCGGGGTGGGGGGAGGGGCAGGGGATGGATCTCTGCAGGAATAATGAAGATCTCCATTTTTTTTTCTCTTTCCCACATTTGCAGTGGGGAGGTGCAATCTGTCAGCCTATCAGCAGCGCACACACGGAGCGAACTGCTGTTTTTCACACAAGCAAGGGCATGTGTGATTGGCAGTGTATGTCACATGTCCTTGCCCTATAAGACCAAGCCATTTTCCCCGTCGCCACCATTTTCTCACTGCTGCAGCTGCGTGTTAGACGGCACCGCTGTTGCTGTGTGCGCAATAACTTGTTAATTTCAAGCCAATTTTCGCACAAATCTACAGATAGCTTGGGAGTAGGGAATAGTTGTGATTGCAGTCCTTTTAAGGACTAGGTTACAGCATTTCCTACGACTTTTATCAGGCAGGTCTGTGCTCTTAAATAGATAGATTGTGGGAGTAAAGACTAATTGTAATTGCAGTCCTTTTCAGGACTAGGTTACATCAGTTCCTATCAGTTTTTGCCAGGCAGGTCTGTGCCAGTGCTGTGCAAGTTTTTTTCACAGCATTTGGCTGAATCTAGCAAAGCTAATCCCTTTTGGCCTATTGCAGAGTGTGTTAGTCAGTGGAGTAGCCTATCTGTGTTGCAAGATATACCACCTGTGTATAGAATACCAATTTTTTTACTGCACCTAGAGAAGTAAAATCTTTTGGGCATAGCATCATTCTATTAGTCCATCTATACTGACCTCCATCAGGTTGCAAATTGAATATAATTTTTTTCTGCATCTAGCTCTGAAAAAATATTTGGGCTTCTAACAGTGTGTGGGACTTGTTCTATTAGTCCATCTATACTGACCTCCATCAGGTTACAAACTGAATATAATTTTTTTCTGCATCTAGCTCTGAAAAAATATTTGGCCTTCTAGCAGTGTGTGGGACTTTCTCTATTAGTCCATCTATACTGACCTCCATCAGGTTGCAAATTAAAAATAATTTTTATCTGCATCTAGCTCTGAAAAAATATTTGGCCTTCTAGCAGTGTGTGGGACTTTCTCTATTAGTCCATCTATACTGACCTCCATGAGGTTGCAAATTAAAAATAATTTTTATCTGCATCTACCTCTGAAAAAATATTTGGGCTTCTAGCTGTGTGTGGGACTTGTTCTATTAGTCCATCTATACTGACCTCCATCAGGTTGCAAAATGAATATAATTTTTTCTGCATCTAGCTCTGAAAAAATATTTGGCCTTCTAGCAGTGTGTGGGACTTTCTCTATTAGTCCATCTATACTGACCTCCATCAGGTTGCAAATTAAAAATAATTTTTATCTGCATCTAGCTCTGAAAAAATATTTGGCCTTCTAGCAGTGTGTGGGACTTTCTCTATTAGTCCATCTATACTGACCTACATCAGGTTGCAAATTAAAAATAATTTTTATCTGGATCTACCTCTGAAAAAATATTTGGGCTTCTAGCTGTGTGTGGGACTTGTTCTATTAGTCCATCTATACTGACCTCCATCAGGTTGCAAACTGAATATAATTTTTTTCTGCATCTAGCTCTGAAAAAATATTTGGCCTTCTAGCAGTGTGTGGGACTTGTTCTATTAGTCCACCTATACTGACCTCCATCAGGTTGCAAATTCAAAATAATTTTTTGTCTGCATCTAGCTCTGAAAAAATATTTGGCCTTCTAGCAGTGTGTGGGACTTTCTCTATTAGTCCATCTATACTGACCTCCATCAGGTTCGAAACTGAATATATTTTTTTTCTGCATCTACCTCTGAAAAAATATTTGGGCTTCTAGCTGTGTGTGGGACTTGTTCTATTAGTCCATCTATACTGACCTCCATCAGGTTGCAAATCGAATATAATTTTTTTCTGCATCTAACCCAGCCAATAGTTTTGGCCTAATACCACAGTTTGGCCACTCAGCTCTGCTCGGTTCCCATCCATTGTTTTTTTGTGCAAACAACTCCAGAGTTGTGAATTAGTTAACCACCAAAATGAGTGGAAAAAGACCTGCTGCTGGTGGAAAGGGGAATAGGCGTGTTGGGAAGGGGAAAAAAGGTTGTGTCCGTGGGGTAGGTGTTAAAGCAACAGTAACATCTGCAGAAGAAAGACCATCTTCCAGCCAAACTAAAATGTCTACTTCTTTTAGCGGACAATGTGATAAGATCCATTTCTTACGGCCCCGCCAATCCCTACAAATTCCAGATGAGGCACAAAAACAGCAGGTGCTTCAACGGATATCAAGTGCTCCTTTAAGTGGGCTGTCCTCCACATCAACTTCAACATCACAAATACTCCAGTCCTCAAAGGTGTCACCCCAATCGCACTTGCTTCCTCACAGCTCCCAAATCTCCAGCTGCCCGTCTGAGTATGAGGTAGAACAGATGGTTGAGTCTGCAGAGCTGTTTACTCATACTATAGCCTGGGAATCAGAGGTCGACTCCAGCGCTTCTGTGAATCCAGACAAGGAAATGATCTGCACTGATGCCCAGAATCTTTATGAGTCGGATCCAGGACCAGACGCAGAAGGTTCTGACCATAATGTAGACCCTCATTCCCAAACTGTAACTCCTGTTGGTGGAGACAATGAGGAAGACGATGATGAGACTCAAATACCTGATTGGAGCGACAACTTTAGTTTTTTGTCAGGGCAGGAGCAGGTTGGCTCTGAGGACGACGGGTGTGATAACGCACAGGGTGATGATGATGAGGTTGGAGATCCCACTTACTGTCAACCCACAGTCAGCCAAAAGATGAGGTCAGCAGAGGAGGTGGAGGAAGATGCTAGTGACGACGAGGTCAGGTTGTGCCTTCCTGGACAGAGACGTAGTACTGGAAGCACGTCAACAACTGCATCCTCAAACACAACTCTGCCTCTCACCACAAGTCGTGGTGGCTCTTCAGGTCGCATGGGTGCTAAGCCTTGCATAGCCTGGGCATTTTTTCAGATCGATAAAGATGACCCAACTCGTGTTATCTGTAACATTTGTCAGCAAAAGCTAAGTAGAGGCCAAAAAATACATAGTTTGAGTACTTCATGCATGAACCGGCACATGGACATGAAGCATAAGTTGCAGTGGGAAGCTCAGTGTGCTACAATGCGGCCTAGCCGGCCGGGCCAACCACCGTCTGCCATATCTTGTGCATCCGCGGCCTCTTCATCCTCTGTGACTGGGGGGACAGCAGTCACACCTGTTTTGGGGCGCAGACCTGCCACCTCTTTACCCGCAACAGCCAGCGTGATTGGCAGGTCATCATTTTCTTTGGAGGTGGTAACACCAGCTGGTGTTGAGCGGTGTCCGACATCGATAGCACCACCTTTGGATCAAGGCAACCTAACATGTCCGCCTGCATCTTCCTCACAGACCGGCAGTTTGCCGGGGACACCCTTATCAACCCCGTCTAAGCACAATAGCCAGCCCTCGGTCCCTCAGATGTGGACAAGTAAAAGACCATTTCCTCCTAGCCATGAGAAAGCTAAGAGGTTGAATTTCACCATCTGCAAGCTCTTGGCTACAGAAATGCTGCCTTTCCGCCTGGTGGACACAGAGGATTTTCGAGACCTTATGTCCGTCGCAGTGCCCCAGTACCAGATACCCAGTCGGCACTACTTCTCAAAGAAAGGTGTGCCTGCGCTCCACCAGCATGTCGCACACAACATCACCGCTTCTTTGAGAAACTCTGTGTGTGACAGGGTGCATTTCACCACAGACACTTGGACAAGTAGACATGGACAGGGGCGTTACATGTCGCTGACTGGGCACTGGGTAACTATGGTGACAGCAGGACAAGGGGCTGCTGTCCAAGTCTTGCCGTCCCCACGAGTTGTGCGTCAATCCTCTTTATGTCAAAGTTCCTCCACTGCTTCTCCCTCCTCAACCTCCTCTCGGTCTTCCACCTGCACCCAAAGCCTGTCTGGTCATGCCACAAGCTTTCTAACTGCGCAGAAGGGATCCTGCACACCTCCTTACTATGCTGGCAGTAGGGCTCAACGTCATCAGGCGGTTTTTACTTTGAAATGTCTGGGAAATGTGAGTCACACAGCTGAGGAGTTGTGGTCAGCTCTGGAGAACCAATTTCATGAATGGTTGTCTCCACTGGACCTGAAACCAGGGAAGGCCGTGTGCGACAATGCTGCAAACCTGGGTGCGACCCTTCGCCGGGGCAATGTCACCCACGTGCCTTGTATGGCTCACGTGTTGAACCTGGTTGTCCAGCAATTTTTATCCCACTATCCCAGATTGATGGCCTTCTACAGAGGGCACGGTCGCTGTGTGCTCACTTCTGCCGTTCGCATCCCGCAGCTCAGCGACTTACATCTCTGCAGAAGTCGTTGGGCCTGCCACTTCACCGGCTAAAATGCGATGTGCCTACCCGGTGGAATTCAACTCTGCACATGTTGCAGCGACTGTGGCAGCACCGACAAGCCCTGGTGCAATACGTTCTGACGTATAGCCTGGGCCAACGAGATCCAGAGGTGGGGCAAATCACGCTGGAGGAGTGGTCTCAGATCAGGGACCTATGCACCCTTCTGCACAGTTTTGAAATGGCGACGAAGATGTTTAGTGCTGACGATGCCATTATCAGCATGACTATTCCGGTGATTTACATGCTGGAGCACATGTTAAACAGAATTCGGAGTCAGGTGGTGGCACAAGAGGAGGTGGAGGAAGTAGAGGAGGAGGAGTTGTATGCGGAAGGGCTAACATCTGCAAGGTCCAGACGGTCGGCAGCACCAAGGTGGCAGGCATGTGAGGGTGGGGGAGATGGTTTTACCAGGGCGCATGGTAGCAGCCAAACTAGTGAGGAAGGTGCAGGAGCCCAGGAAGAAGTGGAGGACGAACTGATGGAAGACTCATCAGATGAGGGAGACCTTGATCACATTTCTGTTGTGCGAAGTTGGGGGGAGAGGACAGAGGAAGGAAGCATGATTGTTACCTCGCCACCAACACAACAGGGACTTGGTGCTCCTGGATGCGCAACACACATGAGTGCCTTCTTGCTGCACTACCTGCAACATGACCCTCGAATTGTGAGAATTAGAAATAATCCTGACTACTGGGTTGCCACACTGTTAGATCCCCGGTACAAAAGTAAATTTGCAGAAATTATTCCTGCATAGAAAGGGATGCACGCATGCAGGAGTATCAGCAGAGACTGTTGCAGAATCTTACATGTGCTTTTCCACAAAACACCAGTGGTGCACGTAGTGAATCTCACAGTTCCAACTTGCCAACTGTGGGACCGTCAAGTGTTCAGCACTCAAACCGTAACAGAACCACTGTATCTGCTGGTAACATCAATTTTGCGGAATCATTTCACCACTTTTTTAGCCCATCCTTTGCAAGGCCACAGGAGACAAGAAGTCTGACACATAGTCAACGCCTAGAGACGATGGTACAGGAGTATCTCCAAGTAAACATTGAAGCCATGACTGTGTCACTGGACCCTTGCTCTTTTTGGGCTTCCAATCTGGATAAATGGCCGGAGCTAGCCACTTACGCCTTGGAGGTCTTGTCATGCCCCGCAGCCAGCGTTCTGTCTGAACGTGTGTTCAGCGCTGCTGGTGGTGTGCTGACAGATAAGCGCACGCGGCTCTCCACTGATAATGTAGACAGACTCACGTTCATAAAGATGAACAAATCATGGATCCGAAACGACTTTTCTACCCCTGTGTCATTCTGGGGAGAGTAAAAGCTTGATGATTGGTTAAAATCACCCTACCAACCGTTTTAAGCTTTCAAATTACTAATCATGTTTATCTGTATCTTGGCTGGAAAATAATTTGGGCTTTGTAGCAGTGTGCAGCACTGATTCTATTAGGCCATCTATAATAAGCTCCACCAGATTTAAAATTACTAATCATGTTTATCTGTATCTTGGCTGGAAAATAATTTGGGCTTTGTAGCAGTGTGCAGCACTGATCCTATTAGGCCATCTATACTAAGCTCCACCAGATTTAAAATTAATAATAATTTTTAGCTGCATCTAGCCCGGAAAATAATTTTGGGGCTCCGAGATGCGCAAGACACATAAGTGCCTTCTTGCTGCACTACCTGCAACATGACCCTCATATTGTCAGAATTCGAAGTAATCATGACTACTGGGTTGCCACACTCTTAGATCCCCCAAACTTTTCGATCAACCTTTTCATTTTAATAAAGACCAAAAAAATTGTCATTTTTGAAATTATAAGCATTAGCAGGTTATTAGAAACTGAAATCAAACAGTTTTCAACTCAAAACTTTATTCTAGGTGATGTTACATTTTCACATAGGACCCCTTGTTCGAAAGGAGCTTCTGAACTCTCTCGTCCATTGAATTTGTCAGGTTTTGTATGGTTTCTGCTTCAATTGTTTTGCATGAGGACAGAATACCCTCCCAGAGCTGTTGCTTAGATGTGAACTGCCTCCCGCCATCATAGACACTCCTTTTGATGATGCTCCAGAGGTTCTGAATGGGGTAGAGGTCAGGGGAGCATGGGGGTCACACCATAAGTTTGTCCCCTTTTATGCCCATATCAGCCAGAGATGCAGATGTTTTATGTGCAGCATGAGATGGTGCATTATCATGCAAAAAAATGATCTTGCTGTGAAATACACGGTTCTTCTTCTTGAACCATGACAGGAAGTGCTGTTTGAGAAAATCCACATACATTATGGAGTTCATCTTTAGCACCTTCAGGGATCCTAAAGGGGCCGACAATCTCTCTCTCCATGATTCCACCCCAAAACATTACTCCACCTCCTCCTTGTTGGCGCTGTAGCCGTGTTTGCGTGGGGTGTCCATCAACCAGCCATCCTCCACTCCATCCATCTGGACCATCGAGCGCTGCACGGCACTCATCCGTGAACAAAACAGTTTTGAAATCAGTCTTCATGTAATGTTTCGCCCACTGGAGCCGTTCCTGCTTGTGTGAAGTGGATAGAGGAGGTCGACAGGATGGCATATGCACAGCTGCAAACCTCTGAAGGACCCTGCATCTTGTTGTTCGGGGGACGTTGGAGGCACCAGCAGCTTCAAAAACTTGTCTGCTGCTATGACAAGGCTTTTTTGCCGCTGCTCTTTTAACCTGACGTAATTGCCTGTAGGAAAGAGTCCTCAATTGGCCCTTATCAGCACGCACACGTGTGTACTGTGAATCAGCTACATACTTCTTGATTGCCAAGACACTTCATCCTGATCATCGCACAATGTTGATTGTAGTCATGCCTTGACCTAAACACTCCACAATTTGTTGCTTCTCAGCAGCCGACACATCCTTTTTCTTTCCCATTTTGGCAGAAAATGTAGGCTGCTTAATAATGTGAGACAGCCTTCTTAAGTAGTCTTGCCTTTCATTGGACACACCTGCCAAACTAATTAGCACAGGTGTCTGCAATTGCTTACAGTGATATAAAGAGCCCTGACACACATCACCATCAATGAGTTTAACTGACAAACAAACAAATTCTTCCCTTATCACTCCTAAACACTTTTTGCATAATAATTTGGAACACAGTGTACATGTGCTTTTCCACAAAACACCAGTGGTTCACGTAGTGAATCTTACAGTTCTAACTTGCCAACCGTGGTCTGTATGGAGTTGTTCAATAAAGGGCCCAAAATTAAGATAACATAGATGGGAGAGGTCTCTATGAATAGGAATTCCTAAGTATTTGATACCCTGTGAGGGCCAGGCAAAGGGAAAGTTGGACTGGATGGAATCCTATATGGATTTGGGGAGGGAGACATCGAGGGCCTCAGACTTCGCTGCATTGATTTTAAAATTTGACCATGTAACAAAGTGATCTATTTCAGCCATAACAGCATGGATGGATATATGTGATTGAGTGATATATACTAGGACATCATCAGCAAATAGAGAGCACTTGTACTCGGTGCCTCCCACCTCAATCCACCTAATATTGGGGTTATGGCGAATTGATGAGAGCAGGTGCTCCGTCACTAGGATGTATAAGAGAGGGGACAGAGGACATCCTTGCCTTGTCCCATTGGTGATTGTGAAAGGTGATGAAAATGTTCTGATGCACCCCCTGGGCCTTGGGACACCCGGAGCCGGACCCTTTTTGGTGGATGCTGGTGGTTGTAGTCTTCGTGGCGGCGACCCGGTTCCGTGGCTCAGGGTGGTCAAACCAGTGGCGGAACTATTTATGTGGTTTTGATGTTTAAATGTCCGACTACGCCACCCGTGGATTGCATTCAGAGTGAACCGCCGCTGCAGGGCAGACCGCTGAGGCTGGTGTTGTGGGTGCAGCAGAGCGTAGCATAACTCCCCACGGGAGGAGTATAGCCTCAGGGCAGTGTATGCGGAGGATGGGGGTGATGGTGCAGGGCAGCAGCAGTAACGACACGGAGTCAGTGATGCAGTCCAGGGCCTTTACTCACAGTTCTTATTATCCAGACCACGTCTGCAGGTAACGGCTGCCCACGTCGTACTGTGCTCACCAGGTGAGGGGCTCAGACAACTCCCAGATAACTTTGGAGCGCTTCACAGGACCCCCTTTCTGTGTCCTTTGTCTGGCCTTTCTTACCAACCCTTCTGTCCGGCTGCCTCGGGCCTCCTCTTGGTAAACTTGGCGCCAGTTTCCCTGACCCTATGTGGTGCCTTCCTAGCGGGTGTAGCGAGGGGCTGCGCCACATAAAATGTCACAGCCTCCGGTTTCTAGCTGAGGGTCGTTTCCTGCCTCCACTAGTTTCGGGGACCGGTCTCCCCCTTTGGCCTGACCCCTCCACGCAGGTGGATTCGGGCGTGCGGTGGCGACTCGCCCGTCCGCACCCCTGGGATCCCTTCATTCCTCGTTCCTGGAGCCTTCTCCACTCCTCTTCCTTCCTTCTCCCTCTTCCAGGCCTGGGCCTCTGTTACTAGGCCCGCCTCCGGAGCAGAGCTTATGCAGAGCCCCTGCTCCCTGCCACTTCTGCTCAGACTTCTCTGCACTGAACTAAGATGGTGCCCACCTTTTATACTCCCTTCTCAATGCACCCAGGAACTGCTTCCTCCCTGCTCCTGCACTACAGGGTTCCCCTTCCTCAGTGTTCCCTCCCCCCACTCCAGCCAGGGACAGGGACTGTCGTGCCCATCTCAGAGGCATATTGGTCGCCCTGCCCCATGGCAATGTGGTGTAATGCATGCAGGTGTCGGGTCCTGATCCACACTCCATCCTTACCTGAGAGTGAGATATCACACCTCTGGGTGAGGTGCAATACCTCTGTAGCAACCGAGCCCTCAGGGTGCTACAGTTCCATTTATCTTCAGCCTAGGTGACATATTATGATACAGGGCCGAGATTTTGGCTATAAAAGGGTCCCCTAGACCCCTACCCCAAGCTTTTTAAGAGAATCATATATGGCGTGCCAGGAGACTCTATGGAATGCTTTCTCAGCATCCAACGAGAGTATCTAATTACAAATTTTTAACTGCATCTAGCCCAGGAAATACTTTGTGCCTAGTAGCAGTGTCTGCTAGTCAGCGGATTATCCCGGCTGTTAAGCAAGCTACACCACCTGTAGTTTGGACACTTAATTTTTTCAAAGGAAATGCTTCGGGACCACGGGATACTCAGTGAAGAGCATCAGGAGGCACCCCAAGGCATAGGGGCTGGGACTGGCAGTAGGATGCCTTGCGGTGGACAGTCGAGCTCGATCCTTATAAAAGCTTTTTAACTGCAGCAGCTTTAGTGGACGCTACTGGAGCTGGAATTACGCGGCTGCTGGCATGAGACTTGCCCTCCAATAGATCCTTGTAAATGGATTTAAAGTGTATTCATTCAAATTAGAGATACAATTTAAATTAAAAAGCTTAGAGCTGCCTCCACCACAGGGGGGCTCGCTCGACCCACCAGCGGACAGGCACCAGTATTGGGAGAGGGGGGCTGGCCGTCAGGGTTCACCGCGGCTCTGGCACAAACCCGGCGACACGGAGGTGGCACGGGCAGGAGCGGACTGAACGTCTCGGCTTCTCACTTTTTGGATTTTAGAAGGGCATGACATGCCTATATCTGTGTCTCCCCCTCCTTTTACTCCTCCACCTCTTTTCTTTTCGCATGACTATATGTACTTGTCACTTTTCCATGTGTTAGTTGTGTCTTCTGAGCAATTTGTCAGCTTTTGGACACCTTTGAAGGTGTTTTCTATGTGTTTCTATATGTTTTTGTTTGCCTGCCATTGGTTTTAACGGTGTTCGAAGGTGTTCGACGAACAGTTCGACGAACAGTTCGGCGAACACACGGGTGTTCGACGAACCGAACCGAACTCGAACACTATGGGGGTGGCTCAACACTAATCTGTAGCCCTGTTAACTACACAGGGACTACACTGACGGCGCTAGGGTGCGTGTATGACTACGCCGATGGGTACACGTGCCTCCAGCCGGCGTGCTACCGGACTGCAGGGTATTACTCCACGTGTCTGACAGACGATAGCCGTGAACAGGACGTCTGCAGGCTGCTCGTGGTGTTAGGCGACCCCTTTGGCTGAGCCAGACTGCTAGACGTAGCTACCTGCCTCTATGGAGCTAACCTGCCTCTATGGAGCTAACCTGCCTAGCAGAAACTACACGTGGAACACAGTCATGCACACAACAGCATCACTGCTCAATGATCAGAGCGCGCCGCCATGTTTGTGGGCGGGCCTTTTAAAGACTAAGCCCTGCCCACCGACGCGCCATTGGTGACGCTACCCGTGGACCAATCAGGCGGTGTCGGGTCACAAGGTCAGGTGGGTGCCAAACCACCAATCACGATCCGCCAGGTCACGGGCATGCTCAGTGCGGCGAATCCTGGACTTAGACTCCAAAAGCCCTGTCTCCCTCTGCAACCTATGCTTAACATTGCTAGGCACAAATACCCAGGAGACAATCTGCACATCTCGTAGACCAGCTAGGCATTGGGGCTGACGACGAAGCTGAGCAGCATCATTCCCACCTGTACAGAAATGGGAGACCGCAGAAGGTTCTGGACCCATTTCAATTCCAGCAACAGACCAACGCCTGACATTATCCCCCCTTCTAACATCCCCCTCCACTTGACGCTTATTTTCCTCCATGAGCCGGGGGGCAAGAATGAGGTCCACCGAGTCACAGAAAGGATTCACAGAACCGTTACCCCTCCGGTGTACAGGGTACCCTTTTTAAAGAGGGGGGCAAACTTAGCAGACTCCCCGCGTACTTCAGTATTGCGGGTCGAGAGCCACACTCTGTCGCTCGGAGAGAATACGGGGACAGGGCGACGAGAAGTGGCAACCGACTCACTATGTGTGGAGTCCGTCACGGGTGACAGATGGGGAAGACCAACCGGACTTTGGTGGAAAGATTTAACTCTCGCACAGACGGGACACGCGAGAACAAAGTCCCTGACGTCCTGGCGCCACCGGAGCCACCAATAGGACTGTTGAAGGGACTTAGCGGTTCGTTTGACCCCCCGGTGGGCTCCGATCTTAGGGACATGAGCCCAGGAGAGCAACATATTCTGTAGATTAGGGGAAACAAACGTCCTCCCCGACGGAGCTGGGTTAGAGGACACTGCAGCCACCCTCTCTACCTGAGAGTTCTTTTCGACATAGTCTGACAAGACCCGTTTCCTGGGGACTGACAAAGAATCTGTACCGGAGGCCACATCGGTAGAGGGATCAGAGACTACCCTCCGGGTGACTTTGACCATACACTGAGACACACAATTCTCACTCCAGGAAGAAATTCTCCCTGTATTCCTGTCAATGTGTGGAGTATGACAGCGTAGCCAGGGGAGACCCAATAACACCTCGTCTAATCCACCGGGAATAATAAGAAATGAGATGACCTCCCGGTGGCCCTGAGGAGATGACATGGTGAGGGGAATCGACTGGTGAGTGATTTGCGCGTCCAGGAATGAACCATTGACAACACTAATGTTCATTGGTCTTGAGAGTAACTCTATAGGGATGGCATGCCTCTGGGCAAACGTAGATGATAAAAAATTGCCATCAGCACCAGAGTCCACCCACGCCTTGGCAGTAACTGCAGATGTACCAAAAGACAATGTCACGTTATATAATAATTTAGAGTAAGAAGTCCCAGAATTTAATACACCTCCTCCAACAGTGGTAAGACCTACTCGTTTTCCCGACTGCTTGGAACCCTTATTTACGGGGTACTCCAAGAGATGTGCAGGACGGGAACGAGAAGGACTAGACTCAGTCCGGGATATATCCATATCCTCAGGCTCCGAGCCGAGAGTCTCGGATTTGGAAATGGGTCTAGAGAAGGATGGTGCCAACTGATACTGAGGTCTGGCAACCTCCAGCTCTAACTTGTGTTCCGCGTGACGCAAATCTATACGGTCAGCGAGAGATATTAACTCCTCCAGGGAGGTTGGAATCTCTCTGGTAGATAGAGCATCTTTAATAAGCCCAGCCAGACCCTTCCAGGACACCGGGATAAGCGACCGCTGAGACCAATCCAGTTCAGCCGCTAGGGTTCTGAACTGGATGGCATAGTGGCTGGCGGTGGCCGAATCCTGGATCAACACGAGAAGCTTAAGAGCCATATCATGCGTGACCTGAGGACCTAGGAATACACCTTTTAAGGTCTTAAGGAAAAGACCCGCATTTACTACAACCGGATCAATCCGCTCCCATAGAGGAGTAGCCCACTGCAGAGCCCTGTGAGAGAGTAATGAGATGATATATCCCACTTTGGCTCTTTCAGAGGGGAACCGTGCCTCCATCATCTCCAAATGAATGGAGCATACATTAATAAAACCTCTGCAGAGTTTACTGTCCCCAGAAAATTTTTCCGGGAGAGCAAAACGGGGTAATGGGGCACTTGTAGTGCTTGCAGTATTCACCGCAGCCGAGTTAATAATATTGGCTGCTAGAGTAGCCGCCTGGGTAGCTACTGCAGTGATATCAGCGACGGGGACAGCTTGTTCCAGAGATTTAAGTCTGGCCTCAATTCGCTGTATATACTGCAGCAATTGCTGGTTGTCGGCCATGTTCGGCAAGACCCTGGCGCTCTGATACTGTTAGGAGGGCGGTTGCAGACAACTTTATTATAATGGAACGCAACCGACCACGGGGTCCGCGATGCAGCCTGGAGGACTGCTGCCGAACACTTTCCGGGTGAAACGGAAAGCAACCAACTTAAATGATAAACCCTTCCGTGTTACCGTACACAGGAACGGGTATAGCGGTTCGCTCTATCTCCGTTAACGATGTGCGACCAGAAATCTATCTGTAGCCCTGTTAACTACACAGGGACTTCACTGGCGGCGCTAGGATGCGTGTGTGACTACACCGACGGGTACACGTGCCTTCAGCCGGCGTGCTACCGGACTGCAGGGTATTACTCCATGTGTCTGACAGACGATAGCCGTGAACAGGACATCTGCAGGCTGCTTGGGGTGTTAGGCCACCCCCTTGGCTGAGCCAGACTGCTAGATGAAGCTACCTGCCTCTATGGAGCTAACCTGCCTAGCGGAAACTACACGTGGAACACAGTCATGCACACAACAGCATCAATGCTCAATGATCAGAGTGCGCCGCTATGTTTGTGGGCGGGCCTTTTAAAAACTAAGCCCTGCCCACTGACGCGCCATTGGTGACGCTACCCGTGGACCAATCAGGCGGTGTCAGGTCACCGGGTCAGGTGGGTGCCAAACCACCAATCACGATCCGCCAGGTCACGGGCATGCTCAGTGCGGCAAATCCTGGACTTAGACTCCAAAAGCCCTGTCTCCCTCTGCAACCTATGCTTAACATTGTGAGGCACAATTAGCCAGGAGACAATCTGCACATCTCGTAGACCAGCTAGGCGTTAGGGCTGATGATGATGCTGAGCAGCATCAGCTCTCACTGTACAGAAATGGGAGACTGCAGAAGGTTCTGGACCCATTTCAAATCCAGGAACATGCTGATGCCTAACACTCACCTATTTATAACCTGACTTTCCTCAAATATCACTGACTGGGTCTCCATCATTGTTCAGGCCAAAACATATTGTACTGACAATTGGGAAACAGCCAGCAGCATGGAGGAGTGTCAGTTAATTGATAAATGGGCATGTCCTATTTGCTTGTTTTTATAGTACCTGTGAAGATAGGGTGTCTTAAGTGGGCATAATACTACTCAGACAACACAGGGTGAGGGTAAAACAGTGTGGCAATACTTTATTGAACCATCAAACACACAATAAACATATAGAACAGTCCCAGAAAATATCCAAGGTGCTGCAAAATTACACAGCCTCACCCTTCCGCTGGCCATCCAAGACTAGAGCAGTGGCACCCCGCTTTGTGTGGACACCCACAGAGAGGAGGTAGCGGCAAGCTTAGGAAGCTGACAGTTCATTGAGACACATGGCCAGGAGACCTGAGGGCCCTGTAAGGCGGCGGTGCTCACACCGTGCAGTAACTGAGGCAGTGACCCAAGCAAGTCCAACATAAACAGCTTTATTCAGCAACTCACGGGTAAACAGGACAGTCCTCCGGTTCGCAGCCGGGTTAACACAAGTCTTTAAACAACGGTTGCCGTGGGCAACGGCCGCGCCTGGCCGCTCAGAGCCTGACAGGTGAAGAGGCTTCCCAGGCGTGGGTTCAGCCACCCTCAATCCTGCTGAGCTTTCCTGCTATGCACCTAGCAGGAAAGCTTAGTGCAGGGATTTTAAAGGACCTGTGGCAAGAGCCACTGGAAAACCCGGGTTGAAGGGAGGAGACCGCCCCACTGCCTCCTGTAACCTCCTCCAAGAAATGAAGGCCCTGCCGGGTTTTACTTAATTTGCCTTAGCCAGGTAGTCTGACCAGGTCATTGCTCATTGCATTCATTCCTGCATTGCAGCCGCAGCTGTGTCTGTGACTGCAATGCACTCCAATGGATTTAATAGGTCTCTGTACACATTCTGGGGGATATATAAAGTCCCTCGCATACGATCCCGGTCACTGACTCACAGTCCCAACCTGACTTTCTCTGAACTTATCCATAAAACCAGGTGACCGGATGGTCCCAACTTGGCTTTCTCTGAGCGTATCCATGTGTTCCAGGTGACCGGAAGGTCTCACCTGGCAACCCCAAACAACACATACATGGGATCAGATGACCTCATCGTCCCAACCTGGTTTCGCCTAAGCTGACATCCTGTAGAGTCACCTCTGTATTCCTCTTGATGGAGCCGTGTGTCCTGGTTGCTGTCCTGAATAGTCTCTGATTCTTCTTACAGCAAGATAGAAATCCCTTTTTATATTTACATCTGTGGCTCAGGTTATCTTTCACAGGTCGGGAGGAAGATGGCAGGGGCTCATGTCTCATTGTTTGAGCATTTAATCAATTTGCATATTTGGTATCCCACTGCTCTGCAGATCAACAAACTAGCTGGCCTAGAACAATATGTAATTAGCATATTAGCACACATCACTGTTACAAGACTATGAGTTGCTATCTTGGAAAACTAGCAGGCAATACAATGTGTGAGCTGATATAAGATGTAAATAACAGCCATTCATCAATCAACTCAAGTGATCAACATCCAGGCTTATTCAAACAATAGTCTGTGTTGATCAACCAAAGAACAACACAAATTCAAAAGTCAACATAAAGATAAAGGTGTATGGCTCATGGCTTCCTGAATTTACACATGTGGATAATTAAGATTAAAAGCTGTGTCATCACAGTACCCTTGTGCTATATGTAAAATACAAGAAAGGGATGACAAAACCCGTTTACACCTATCTTATGTAAATGATAAGCTGTGATACTGGAAATGCCCCGTTAACTCTTTAACATCCTATGATGTACATTTTCATCATAGGTCGCTAAGCAAAATATGAAGCTGGAGTTTAACCACTTAAATGCCACAGTCAATCTCAGGGAACGAATGGGTTACCATGGCAGCTGAGTGTGTGTTGAAGGACCCGGTAACTGCCATCTTGGTCCTCCTATGTAGATTAGCTACATAGTGAGCTCCAAAGTAGAACCATGATTTCCCTATATATTTCAATACTGTGGCATTACAGTATAAAATGTAAGCGATAAAATGATAGCAGATTCACGTCACCTAAAAATGAAAATAAAAATAAATGATTTCAAAAAATTATATAAATGAATAAAAAATATATAAAAGTATAAATCAACCCTTTTTTCCCTCTTCAAAAATAAAGAAATTTGGTATTTTCGTGTCCAAAAAAATCTGATCTATGAAAATCTAGAATGATTTAAATTGAACGTTAAACACAAAATAGAAAAAAAACACTAGAATTACTATTTTTAGGTCACTGCATCTCCCCAAAAATGAAAAGAAAGCAATTAAAACATCATACAGTGGGAGAAATAAGTATTTAATCCCTTGCTGGTTTTATAAGTCTGCCCACTGACAAAGACATGAACAGTGTATAATTTTAAGGGTAGGTTCATTTTAACATTAAGAGATAGAATATCCAAAAAAAATCAAGAAAATCACATTGTATAAATTAGATACATTTTTTTGTATTTTGCAAGGAGAAATAAGTATTTGATCCCTCTGGCAAGCAACACTTAATACATGGTGGCAAAACACTTGTTGGCAAGCACAGCAGTCAGATGTTTTTTGTAGTTGATGATGAGGGTTGTGCACATGTCAGGAGGAATTTTGGTCCACTCCTCTTTGCAGATCATCTCTAAATCATTAAAATTTTGAGACTGTCGCTTGTTGGCAACTCGGAGCTTCAACTCCCTCCATAAATTTTCTATGGGATTAAGGTCTGGAGACTGGCTAAGCCACTTCATGACCTTACTGTGCTTCTTTTTGAGCCGCTCCTTTGTTGCCTTGGCTGTATGTTTTGGGTCATTGTCTTGCTGGAAGACCCAGCCACGACCCATCTTAAATGCTTTTACTGAGGGAAGGAGGTTGTTGGCCAAAATCTCACTATACATGACCCCATCCATCTTCCCTTCGGTACCGTGCAGTCGTCATGTCCCCTTTGCAGAAAAGCACCCCCAAAGTATAATGTTTCCCCCATCACGCTTCACAGTTGAGACAATGTTCTTAGGGTTGTACTCATCCTTCTTCCTCCAAACACGGCGAGTTGAGTTAATGCCAAAGAGCTCAATTTTTGTCTCATCTGACCACAGCACCTTCTCCCAATAACTCACAGAATCATCCAGGTGTTCATTGGCAAACCTCAGATGGGCCTGCACATGTGCCTTCTTAAGCAGGGGGACCTTGCGGGCACTAAAGGATTTTAAATCTTTAAGGCGTAATGTGTTACCAGTGGTTTTCTTGGTTACTGTGGTCCCAGCTGCCTAGAGATCATTAACAAGTTCCCCCCGTATAGTTTTAGGCTGATCTCTCACCTTCCTCATGATCAAGGATACCCCACAAGGTGAGATTTTGCATGGTGCCCCAGATCGATGTCGATTGACAGTCATTTTGTATTTCTTCCATTCTCTTACTATTGCAACAACAGTTATCTCCCTCTCACCCAGCGTCTGACTTATGGTTTTGTTGGCCATTCCAACTTTGTGCAGGTCTATATTCTTGTCCCTGACATCCTTAGAAAGCTCTTTGGTCTTGCCCATGTTGTAGAGGTTAGAGTCTGACTGATTAATTGAGTCTGTGGACAGGAGTCTTTTATACAGGTGACTATGTAAGACAGCTGTCTTTAACGCAGGTAACGAGTTGATTAGGAGCGTCTAACTGGTCTGTAGGAGCCAGAACTCATAATAGTTTGTAGGGGATCAAAGACTTATTTCTCACTGCAAAATGCAAAAAAAAATATCTAATTTATACAATGTGATTTTCTTGATTTTTTTTTCTGGATATTCTATCTCTCAATGTTAAAATTAACCTACCCTTAAAATTATAGACTGTTCATGTCTTTGTCAGTGGGCAAACTTACAAAAACAGCGAGGGATCAAATATTTCCCTCACTGTACATGACCCAAAATGGTATCAATAAAATCATCAACTCAGGCTGTAAACAAACAAGTCCTCATATAGCTCCAATAACAGAATAATGAGAAAGTTTCAGGTCTCAGAAAATATCGGACACAAACAATTTTTTTTTTATTCACATTTCAGGTTTCTTATTTTTTCTACTATAATAATAATAATATTAATAAAAAAAAACCTTGATGGAAAAGTAAAATAGTTATAGCTCTTGGAACAAGGAGAGGAAAAAAAAACTAAAGAGCAAAAAAATGAATAATTCCCTGGTTATTCCGTGGTCATTTTTTTAATCCGTAAATGAAGTCTAAACCCTTCAATGGAGCCCCAAGAATCTGCCTACTTGGCCTTCTCCTCATCCAAGATGTAACATATGGGCACATTTCTGTTAGATTAGGGCAGTGTTTTCCAAACTCCAGTCCTCACGACCCCCAACAGATCATGTTTTCAGGATTTCCTCAGTATTGCACAAGTGATGGAATTATTATTAAGACATCAAAAACTGTTACAGGTTCTATCACCTGTGCAATACTAATGAATCATGAAAACATGATATGTTGAGGGCCACGAGGACGGGGTTTGGGAAACTCTAGATTAGGGGATCATCACTTCTCACTTCAATAATATTAGAAAATACCTCCAATTAGAAATGTAGTATAGTTTTTCTGATTCGCTATGTCTCTTTCCTCATGTGCAGTCATTGCACGACCTTAGGTATCCATGGTTATGACCACTAGCAACTAGCTAACTAACTGTTACTATATCAATGGTCGTAACCATGGATACCTAAGTTCCTGCAATTCCTGCACATGAGGAAAGAGACATAGCCAATCAGAAAAACTATACTACTTTTCTAATTGGAGATATTTGCTAATATTATTATTATTACACCTACTACATATTGGGACTGGATCTTGAAGATGGGAATATCCCTTTAAGTGTAAAATCTGTAACACTTCTTGAGGCTATTCACTCTCATCTCAGGTAAAATTTTACTTTTTATTTTAGAAATCTCAATGGGATAAAGCAATGGCAGGTGTTAGTAGTCCAATGTCAGATAAATAACAGCCTTCAATAATTATTGTACATTGCTGTTTGTAAAAGCACAACACCTAGACTGGCACCTAGACTGGCACAAACCTGAACTGCTTTTAGCAGAACAAGGCATGCACAATGAGGCATTATTCGAACAGGTATTATTAGAAAGCAGAACAAGTCAAGAAGACATTTGAAAGGCAAAGTAATACTGTTCAGTAGGAAATTGGCATGTAGAGCTTAGAGGAAGGTGACTGCAACCCTATTAAAAGAACAAAACACATCTAGCTGGGTACACTGAGCTGAAAAGAAATAATGCATTCTTTCTACCAAGTAAGCCAAATATTTGTGCAGTCTAAGTTATCTAAAGTTTTCTAAATCTTCCAAACTTCATGTTATTTTACAACTTTGACACATGCTGGAGAATTTCTAATACTTATGAGATTAAACGTAGAAGACACATTGGAGGGATTTACATCTTTAAACCATTTTAGTTGTTTAGACTTAATCCGTGCCCCCTTTGCATGACCAAACTCAAAAGGGATAGTAGAAACTTAATAAAAACTTCACTTTCAAGGGAGACGTTGGGTATTCTTCAATGCAAGACATGAAAGGGCACATTTTGGGGACTTAAATATTGATCTGTTTCCAATTTTTCACAAGATTTGGAGATCATTTGATAGCTATAGAATATCCAAGCTTACATACGGTGGTGTATGCCGTAGAGGAACACCATTGAGTTGTCATGGGCTCCTTGCTGAAACCTATGTTGGACTTTTCTCTATAAGCAGACTGCATGGTTAACTGTCAATGGAAATTTGATCGAAGGATTACCTGCTGTGTGTCAGAGGGAGGTGCTGGTGATATTCATTACTCCTTGTGAAGGCTTGAGCGAGAGCAGCACTTCTTCCTCTCTGGTGCAGGAGGACATATGTGCATTTGTTTGGAGTCGTCTTGCTAAGCAATTTTCCCTTGTTTGTCCTTCCTTGTTGTCTTTAGTGTTCAGTGGAGATCGATTAGTGTTTATCCCCTTCCTTCCCTAGCCAGGGCCGTACGCCAGGGAAAGACAGGGCACGGAATGCATGCGGCGATTGGTGAAGAGCCAATATAGGGACGTTAGAGGAGACAGGGTGATATTCTATCAGCCAGGAAGTCTCCACTCCCCCCTTTCCCTATAGTCTGGGTTCCCTTTGCCTCTTCCCTCTGTGTTGCACTAAGTCTTTCCCACACCTTGCGTGACAGGTATGTGCAGATGTTAAATATTTGGTGCAGAAGTTTCTGCACTATTTCTGCATCTCTTGCCAGGAGAAACGCAGTGTAAAATAAGCACATTTTTTATGTGTTTTGCTGCATTTTTTATGTACAGTTTTGGTGCAGATTTCTCCCCACTCATTAGTATGAGTGAAATCTGCAGCACAAACGCTCAAAGAATTGACATGCTGCAGATCTAAATCTGCAAGTCACAAATAAGCAATGTGTGCATGAGACTTCGGGATCCTCATTCACTTTGCTGGCATCAGTAAACCCTTCAGGCCTTGTGACAAATCTGCACAGAAAAAACATAACAAAAATGTGACAAAATCGCAACATGTGCACACAGCCTAAATCTCTGAAATACATGATTCAGATGAAACACGTGACAAATCAGTTAATTTTAATGAGGCAGCAGACTTACTAGAGACTACATCTGGCCTCTGTTCAGCGATGTCCATCTTTTTTGAGGTACACAAAACTGTGGTCACCCGCACTTTTGTGCTGCCTAAAAAAATTGACATCGCAGGAACAAAGGCCAGATGGAGTTCAAAATGACTCCATCTGACTCATTACAGTAAATATTCCACCATTTTTTGCCTGAATCAGTTTTTGGAGATTTAGATGGGAACTGCGAGGTGAATGCTTAGTGTAGAGCACAGGATAAATGTGACCAGAGCCTTATTGCGAATTTTGGGAGGTAAAATGAACAAACCAACAGCAGTTCAAAAATTGCTTTAATTTTTTTATGCCAGTCACTGTGCAGTATAAGTGGTAAGTCACTGTAGGGTTTAAGTTGTGTGATCGATTTGTTCTGGATACCAATTATGTGTACTTTTTTTTCTTTATTTATTTTTTTTATAAAAATGTGTATTTTTTTGCAAAACATTATTTGTCCTTATTTTGTGGGGTGTTTTAATATTTTTGCAAAATTTTGTCAACCATTTTTTACTTAGCCTTCTATACGACTTCAACTTTCATTTATCTGATCATTGATCTACTACCCTGTAATACTTATTTAATAATACTGGAGTAATACCCTGTATAGCAAACAGAGACATCCGAAGTCTTGTCCTGCTGGAACTTTTGGCCTGGAGTAAAGATTCCGAAAATAAGAAGCATGGCAAGAGAAGGGGAAAAGAACAGGAGTAGATAACGAGACAGAGGGCTGCAGAGGCGGTTGGATAAGTGAATCATGAGGTGAGTATTATTTTTTTTTTTAACCGTTTGCCTAGCACTCTAAGGTTCAACAAAATGATGGCCACAGCTGGTTGATAATTCAAGCAGAGAAAATTGCAAGAATTTTTGTAAAATTCAAGGAGAGCTTAATTCTACTCCAATAAATTTGCTCATCTCTACTTGGATAATGACCTAAACCTACTAATATTTTGATCTTAATTTGTCATTTGGACGCCATGCCTGAAACTTGTAGTTATCTACTGGCTGTGACCCCTGGCTCTGTCTGAGCTTGCTCTAGTCCTGTATCCTGTTCTTGCTGCAAAATCCAGTTGTTTGCTAATGACAACCATAAGGGTCAAAGCTCCACATTACTTGACATCTTGCTGTTCCATTCATTCAAACTTTAAAGTTGTTTTCCATTATCCTTCTTAATAAAATCAAATCTTGTAGTGCTATTTTCTTTTCTAATTGTTTTTTACGTTTTCTTTGTGCAAAATTGAACAAAGTTATTGACTTGAAGACAATCCCAGTATAAATCTTTGTAAAGAGGAGTGCACAAGATGAAATTATTGATTTCAGGAAAGGTTTCTAAATGTTTTGCAATCAAAATATACACTTGAAAAGTATTAAGATATATTATAGCCTCTGTGGGGAAGACAGACTTAGTTGCATCTCAGAATACAGCAATCATCAGGATTTTAAATATCACTGTTAAGCTAAATTCTATAATCTGTTCTTACCCACAGCAGCTTGGCAAGGGATGTAAAGCCATTATGCGAATGGTGGGTGAAAGAATGAGGGCGGTTTTATCTAACTTAACAGTCTTTGGGGGAAGAGTATTGATTCATTTGTGTGAAGTTATTTGTGTGAAGATGCATAATTTGTTAGATATTGTTACGTCTTTGGAGGTTAATGAACAAATATTGAGAAGCATCACTATGCAATTAAAATAAGTATGCATGACCATCAACACTGCAAGTATTTCATCATCGTATTTCATCATTGTATTTTGAGTGGCTTGTTTTTTTCTGTAAATCAATGTGGCTGTATAAGCGTTTCCTTTTTGCGGGATGATTTGTATTTGTTACTGACACCATTTTGGGGTATAAATAACTTATTGAAGGAAATCTGTCAACAGGTTTTTGCTACCACATCTGAGAGCAGCGTAATGTAGGTAAAGACACCCTGAATCCAACGATGTAGCACTTAGTTCACTGGGTGCAGCAGTTCTGATACAATCAGAGTTTTTAGATGTAGAATGCAGCAGAGCTCTGAAAGCTAATCCCGCCTACACCACAGCTAACCCGCCCACCCCAGGCTCTCTATGTACATTGTCTATTGACAGTAAGCTGACTATCACAGGAGGGGGCGGAGTCGGACTAACAGTCGTCTGCACATCAGACCTGGCAATGATAATCTCCTAGCGATAAAAATGTCAGTGTACATAAACAACAGCACACAGCTTGATAAGTTACACATCATTGAATTCAGTGTTTTAACCCCTACATCATTCTGTCCTCATATTACATAGCAACACCTTCTGACAGATTCTCTTTAATGTTTAATTACTTTATAAGGAGGACAAGTCACCAGGACAAAGTTGGACAGTTTTTGCTTTTATTTTATTCATAATGCTCCCCTGAGTATTCTGTTTTTATGTTTTCACATAACTCCGCCATATGGTACCAGAGATATGGTCCTTTTTATTATTTGCTAATCCATATGGTAGATTTTAAAGGGCAAGAATAATCAGGGAGTGGCAGAATGAAATAAGAGCAAAAATTGGCCACTTATGACCTGTTTATTGGTCCTCTTCAAGGGGAGGAAAAGAAGAGAAAACAGCAATTCTGCATTTTTTTATACTGTAAATTTTATGCTATGCAAAAATAAAGTATTAACTTTAAATGGGTCAATACAATTACAATTCTGCTCAATAAGTATATAGTTTGAAAAGAAAAAAATCGTTAATCTTTATGTTAGAGAAGAAAAAATGTTACATTGTTCTGTCACCAGAGATTTGTGAGTTTTTGGTTTGTTTGTTTGCATGACAAGTTGGAGTTCTCATTTGTACCATTTAGTACAACGAACAACTTTTTGACCACTTTTTATTGCATTTTTGGAGAGGCAGAATGACCAAAGGAATAACAATTCTAGATGTTTTAAAACACTTTTCAACATTCAGTGTGTTTGACATGTTAGTTTTCATCTTTAGGTTGATATTACACTGTGTTCCAAATTATTATGCAAATAATATTTTCTCAGATTTTCCCAAATTACCTATATGAATTGCAGTCATTGTAATTTTCCAGTCAAATAACTATTAGAGTACAACTGAAAGGTTTTTGTACAAACTGCCTATGATAACAGTATATTTTTAAAAAAATAAAACACTCAAACTGCACTCAAAATGCATGTTCCAAATTATTATGCACAGCAGAGTTTTCAACCTTTTCATTTTAATAAAGAACAAAAAAATGGTCATTTTTGAAATTATAAGCATTAGCAGGTTATTAGAAACTGAAATCAAACAGTTTTCAACTCAAAACTTTATTCTAGGTGATGTTACATTTGCACATAGGACCCCTTGTTCGAAAGGAGCTTCTGAACTCTCTCGTCCATTGAATTTGTCAGGTTTTGGATGGTTTCTGCTTCAATTGTTTTGCATGAGGACAGAATACCCTCCCAGAGCTGTTGCTTAGATGTAAACTGCCTCCCGCCATTATAGACACTCCTTTTGATGATGCTCCAGAGGTTCTCAATAGGGTTGAGGTCAGGGGAGCATGACCCAGTGACCTCCGGTGTGCACAACAACAAGGTTTGCTCCCCACTTCATCCCGGCATCCTGATAGGAACCATAGTGCATATATGTATACACATGTATATGTATATACTTACATATATATCTATATACACATATATACACATACATATGTATGTATATACATATGCACACCGGAGGTCACTGGAGCGGAAGTCACAGTGACTCCCCGGCGCCTGAGCACTAGAACACTGCAGGGAAAAATGTGTCCGGGAACAAAAAAAGCGCTCCTCGCATTAGAGGCGCTTTGCGCATGCGCGGAATGTGAACGAGAAGAGTGCACATCACAGGGCCCTGTGACATGCAGGGGAGGGGAGAAATATGGAAATTGAGTAGATAAGCAGGGATTTCTTAGCGTCCCCCGGAGAGTAAACATGTGAAAACTGAATTAATAAAAAACAATTTCAAAGAAAGCAAACCTCTAATATGGGCCATACAGGTATGTATATAGTTACCGTATATTCCGGCGTATAAGACGACCTGGTGTATAAGACGATCCCCCTACTTTCCTGTTAAAATATAGAGTTTAGGATATATTCACCGTATAAGACTACCCCTTTTCCAACGCATACCAAACACCGGTAAAAATAAAAAAAAAATAGATTTGAATTTAACATGGTCCTTTTTTAATTTAAATTCTTATGACATGCAGGTATATAGCAGGAAAACTGTCACTCATAAACATATTAAAATAGGGGGGACCCCACGTCATTTTTTGGGGGGGTCCCCCATTCTAATAGCTAGTAAAGGCTAGGTATTCAGCTGGGGGCTGATATTAGTAGCCTGGGAAGCTCCGTGGGTATTACCCCCTTCCCAGACTTCAAACATCTGCCCCAGCCGTCTGCTTAACCTCTGCTAGAGACTATAATGATGGTGGATCCCACGCCAATTTTCTTTTTAAAAAATCCTTTATTTTAACACTAAATGACAATTGAGGGGTTAATAAAGATGCAGTCCCTAAATTATTATTAATTTTGCAATTAATTTTTCCCAAAAATGTTGACGTGGGCTTCGCCATATTTTTGTGTCCAGCCAGGTACAGCAGGCAGGAACGGGCTGCCCCCAACCACCAGCTGCCTATTTGTACCTGGCCGGACACAACAATATAGGGAAGCCCTTTTTTTTTTAATTATTTCATGAAATAATTTAAAAAAAAAAGACGTGGGGCTTCGCCCTATTTTTGTGTCCAGCCAGGTACAACTAGGCAGCTGGGGGCTGGAATCTGCAGCGCAGGGAGGCCCAAGCTTTCTGGGCCACCCCCGCTGCAAATTGCAGTCCGCAGCCACCCCGGAAAATGGCGCGTTCATAGAAGCGCCATCTTCTGGCGCTGTAGCCAACTCATCCAGGGCCCTGGTGCGGTGGCTCACTGGGTAATAAAGGGGTTAAGGCCAGCTTGGCATTATCAGCTGGCCCTAAGCCCGAAATTCATGGGGTCACGCCAATATTAGACATGACCGCCATGAATTTCTAGTAAAGTAATTAAAAAAAACACAAACACCCAGAATAAAGTCCTTTAATTGAAATAAAGACACAATCCTTTATTGTTCTAAATTAAACCATACTTACCATCACGCCCATTCCAGCTGAAGCTAACGATCTCCTGCAATAAAAGTAAAATAATAAAGCAACCTCATCCTTACCTTTCCATGGTTCCCACGACAGCTTCAGCACTGCTACATTCACATGACAGGCTGCACCGCAGCAGAACGCTGCCGTTCAGCTTGCCATGCGGCAGACACTGAGAAGCGCAGGCATGCTTGTGCTCCTCAGTGTCTGACTGTGACGGCATCCAGATGAGCCGAGATCATGTCCAATGAACTCGGCTCACCTCATGCACGTCACTGACAGCGTGGGAAAATTCTCCTGCTCCCCGCATGCGCAGTAGAAGTTTCCCACGCTGTCAGTGACGGACGTCCAGGAGGTGAGCTGAGTTCATTGTCGGCTCATCTGGATGCCGTCACAGTCAGACACTGAGGAGCACAAGCATGCCGGCGCTTCTCAGTGTCTGCGGGATGACAGGCTGGATGGCGGCGTTCTGCTGCGGTCCAGCCTGTCATCTCGATGTAGCAGAGCTGAAGCTGTCGTGGGAACCATGGAAAGGTAAGGATGAGGTTGCTTTATTATTTTACTTTTATTGCAGGAGATCGTTGGCTTCAGCTGGAATGGGCGTGATGGTAAGTATGGTTTAATTTAGAACAATAAAGAATTGTGTCTTTATTTCAATTAAAGGACTTTATTCTGGGTGTTTGTGTTTTTTTTAACTTTGACTATGGGGTTAGTAATGGGGGTGTCTTATAGACGCCTCTCCATTACTAACCTGGGCTTGATGTCAGCTGGCATTATAAGCTGACATCAACCCCAGCCCTATTACCCCACTGCCACCACACCAGGGCAGCGTGTAAGAGCGAGGCTAAGTGCCAGAATTGGCGCATCCTATGAATGCGCCATTTCTGGGGCGGCTGACGGCTGGTGTTTCTAGCCTGTGAGGGGGCCAATATTCATGGCTCCCTTCCTGGGCTATTAATATCACCCCCCAGCTGTCTGCCTAGCCTTTGCTAGCTATTAAATTAGGGGGGACCCCACGTCATTTTTTTGGGGGGGTCCCCCATTTTAATAGCTAGTAAAGGCTATGTATTCAGCTGGGGGCTGATATTAGTAGTCTGGGAAGCTCCGTGGGTATTACCCCCTTCCCAGGCTTCAAACATCTGCCCCAGCTGTCTGCTTAACCTCCGCTAGAGACTAAAATTACGGGGAACCCCACGCCAATTTTTTTTTAAATAAATCCGTTATTTTAACACTAGATGACAAGTACAGTAACCAGCACTGTCACTGTACTTCATACATATGTGACTGACATGTTTCTATCTATCTAATCTATGTGTGATGCTCTATCTTTCTGTTATAAATTGTCGGGTACAGATGCTGAATTGCCGGCCGGCTTTTTTAAAGAGACGGTGCATGAAAACACTATTATTTGTTTTAATAAATCCTTTACACTAAATGACAAGTACAGTAAGCAACACTGTCACTGTACTTCATATATATGTGACTGACATGTTTCTATCTATCTAATCTATGTGTGATGCTCTATTCTTTCTATTCTAAATTGTCGGGTGCCGGCTTATGCCGCTGCTGAATTGCCGGCTTTTCATATATTGTCACAGAAGCGATGCGAACTTCCCTGCTCCGGACACAGCGCAGCGCTTCTGTGACAAGTGAAAGCTGTCGGCACAGAAGCCCTGCGCTGTGTCCGGAGCTGGGAATACGCAGCGATGTGTCAGTTTCAGCACAGAAGCGCTGACTGTCTGGACCTACCGCCGCCGTATTTTAACTCCCTCCACCTTATATTAACTCCGACATGGCAGGGATACGGCCACGGCAGCTTATTAACACCCCCAGAGTATCCCCGCATGTCAATTTCTGAAAGTTCAAAAACATTACCGGCGTATAAGACGACCCCAGACTAGACAGAAGATTTTTCAGTCTTCAAAAGTCGTCTTATACGCCGGAATATACGGTACATTTCTATTACTTGTATGCTCATATTAGATGTCTGATAAGTCCCAGGGCATGACAGATTCCCTTTAAATAATTATCTACACAATAGATCAGAAATCAACATTTGTATACCCTAAGCATTGCAATGTAATAAAGTAGCTGAGGAAGTGATTTGAGGAGGGTGTAGAGAAACCACTTTATATAATAGACCAGAGATCAGAATTTGTACAGCATGCCAAAGTTGTGCTGTCTGATTCCCAAGTGCTTATAATTATATTTTAATATTTGGAGTTTGCTTTTTTAACATTTCATTTATTTTTACAATATATATTGGTTTCATACGGTGAATTGAACATGTGGTTGTTTCAACACTTATATAATATATGCACTACTTCTATAGTGCTGTTTTTTAAATCAACTGGTCAAGACAGTTAGTATTATGCTGACAGAAGGCATATTAGACACCACCTCTGACAGGAACTAATGGATGTCACACAGTGCCTTGGGACTGTGGGTGCTAACTCGGGTCACTAGAACTATGGGCGCCATAGTCTATCCCTGTCCGCCGGATTACTCCTGAAGGTGGAGACGTCGGATTCACATGCCTTGCTATGCTCCTATATCAACCCTTATCTGTCCCATCCCCCATCCAGGGAGGTGGGAAGCCAAAGTGTATAGAAATGCACTAACCAGACAAACAAGGGAAGACTAACAGGGATAAATGAAAATAACAATCATACAAAATATACTCACCAAACAACAAAGTGGAACACGGGATTTAAGGAAGGAGAAAGCAAATAGGAGAGGGTGAGGATGTGCACACAAACAAAACTCCAAGCAACAATCTCCTGAAAAAATCTCCTAATGCCTACTTCAGCCACGAACTATACCTCCAAATCCAAACCAGGCAATAAAAACTGACACTGGCAATTCTAAAGTGCCAGAGGCAAGCATATATAGCAGAGGGGAGTGGGCAACACTGAGCAGCTGAGACAATCCAGCTGGAAAGCTCAAGGAGCTTCAACTAAACAGATTAACCCTTGCACTGCCAGCAAGGAAAAAATCTCCACTGTTTAATAAGATGGTGAAGTACTTTTAACCAGTGCAGGAGATTGTGAAACCAGACACCGCGATCTTCTGGCCCCTCTCTGTCACAGTATCTTCATGACAATTAAACTTTTAGTATTGCAGATTCGGAGGTCATTTTTAGGCCTCTGGCTGCCATATACTTAGCAACTTGTGATCAAGCTGCACAGGGTGGGCTAACACAGGGAGTGATTTTTCTTTGTTAAGCTACTCAGAGTTTGACATTGTGCTATTGATCATGAAATCCAAGAAGTTAAACTGCTGGGATCGGAGTTGGCTCCAACTACAACAGAAACAATGATACCTTAGCTGTATGTAATAGTCAGGTCCTGTTGTGGAGGATTAAGGCAAAACTTCTATGCCTGTGCCATTCCAATGGCATACATCTATGTCCTGATGCATTAAGTTACCCCAGATCTGGATGTACTTGATACAAGGGCATGGCTAAAAGCAGTTTTTCAATGTGAGCCAAATTGTTCCATTTTTATAAATTAATCTAATTTTTCCTATAGTGAATTATATAATTATCCCCATTACCTTTCATATGATTTATTTCCTGAATTGGGAAGAATAAGGTTTTTAATTGTGCTAATAATTTTAAATTGTATAAATATAAATTATAAATTGCAATCTTGAAGTCCTAACGCACACCTAATATGTCAAACAGTGAGGCTATGTTCATACGTTGTTTTTCAGTGCTTTTTGCTGCAGATTTTTATGCAAATTTTCAGCTGCGTTTTGCAGTACCAGCAAAGTCTATGAGAAACCAGAATTCTCCGTTCATACATCTTTTTTTTTGTTGCGTATTTTTTTGTGCCTTATTTGGGTTAGAGTTTTTTCAGCACTTTTTCAGCGTTTTTTCACCCATAGGAAGTAAGGGGGGATGGTGAAAAAATGCATCAAAAACGCACCAAAATTTGCATCAGCGTTTTTTTAGCATTTTTGATGGCAAAATAGAATGAGGTTCTTTTTTTCACAGAACTTTATGTACATGCATAAATAGAGACAGAACACTGAAAAAAATGCTGAAAAAACGCACAAAAAATGAATCAAGAAACACAGCAAAACCTGCATTTTTGACGCAGCTAATTTTCTGCCAGAGATCAGTTTTGCTGCAGATTTGTGACGTAAAAAAATCCCAACATGTGTGAACATAGCCTAAGGATAATAAAAGATTTTACATGATTGTTGCCTTACTTAAACAGTAAAGCAAACTTAAAAGCAAAGCTAAAAATGTTAGTGTAATTTAAGCATGACCTTTTCTAACTTTCTAACACCCACTAAGCACAGTAGATCAATTCTGTTTTAGATACTTATTTTCTGACAACTGTTTTCTTAAAATTCAAATATTCTATCAAGTGACTATTCAGAAAAAGTGTCCTTTGTGTGTTCATTAGGAATAGAGATGAGCGTTGTTCTACTCGAACTGTTCGCCAATCTCAAATTCGAGCTGTTTTGGGCGGTGTTCGAGCCGGTCGGCGAACACGAACAATTTGAGAAAAATTCGGCTGTTCGAGGTTATGTTCGATAACTGTTCGTGCACCAAAATCATAACTGGATTTTTTCTCAGTAATGATGAAAATTAATGTTAATACGCAGTTTGAGTGTACAGCGGGGCGGGGGGAGGGGCAGGGGATGGATCTCTGCAGGAACAATGAAGATCTCCATTTTTTTTTCTCTTTCCCGCATTTGCAGTGGGGAGGTGCAATCTGTCAGCCTATCAGCAGCGCACACACGGAGCGAAGTGCTTTTTTTCACACAAGCAAGGGCATGTGTGATTGGCAGTGTATGTCACATGTCCTTGCCCTATAAGACCAAGCCATTTTCCCCGTCGCCACCATTTTCTCACTGCTGCAGCTGCGTGTTAGACGGCACCGCTGTTGCTGTGTGCGCTATACCTTGTTAATTTCAAGCCAATTTTCGCACAAATATACAGATAGCTTGGGAGTAGGGAATAGTTGTGATTGCAGTCCTTTTAAGGACTAGGTTACAGCATTTCCTACGACTTTTATCAGGCAGGTCTGTGCTCTTAAATAGATGGATTGTGGGAGTAAAGACTAATTGTAATTGGAGTCCTTTTCAGGACTAGGTTACATCAGTTCCTATCAGTTTTTGCCAGGCAGGTCTGTGCCAGTGCTGTGCAAGTTTTTTTCACAGCATTTGGCTGAATCTAGCAAAGCTAATCCTTTTTGGCCTATTGCAGAGTGTGTTAGTCAGTGGAGTAGCCTATCTGTGTTGCAAGATATACCACCTGTGTATAGAATACCAATTTTTTTACTGCACCTAGTGAAGTAAAATCTTTTGGGCATAGCATCATTCTATTAGTCCATCTATACTGACCTCCATCAGGTTGCAAACTGAATATAATTTTTTTCTGCATCTAGCTCTGAAAAAATATTTGGGCTTCTAGCGGTGTGTGGGACTTGGTCTATTAGTCCATCTATACTGACCTCCATCAGGTTGCAAATTAAAAATAGTTTTTTTCTGCATCTAGCTCTGAAAAAATATTTGGGCTTCTAGCAGTGTGTGGGACTTGGTCTATTAGTCCATCTATACTGACCTCCATCAGGTTGCAAATTAAAAATAATTTTTTTCTGCATCTAGCTCTGAAAAAATATTTGGGCTTCTAGCAGTGTGTGGGACTTGGTCTATTAGTCCATCTATACTGACCTCCATCAGGTTGCAAATTAAAAATAATTTTTTTCTTCATTTATCTCTGAAAAAATATTTGGGCTTCTAGCAGCGTGTGGGACTTGTTCTATTAGTCCATCTATACTGACCTCCATCAGGTTGCAAATTAAAAATAATTTTTTTCTGCATCTAGCTCTGAAAAAATATTTGGGCTTCTAGCAGTGTGTGGGACTTGGTCTATTAGTCCATCTATACTGACCTCCATCAGGTTGCAAATTAAAAATAATTTTTTTCTGCATCTAGCTTTGAAAAAATATTTGGGCTTCTAGCAGTGTGTGGGACTTGGTCTATTAGTCCATCTATACTGACCTCCATCAGGTTGCAAATTAAAAATAATTTTTTTCTTCATTTATCTCTGAAAAAATATTTGGGCTTCTAGCAGCGTGTGGGACTTGTTCTATTAGTCCATCTATACTGACCTCCATCAGGTTGCAAATTAAAAATAATTTTTTTCTGCATGTAGCTCTGAAAAAATATTTGGGCTTCTAGCAGTGTGTGGGACTTGGTCTATTAGTCCATCTATACTGACCTCCATCAGGTTGCAAATTAAAAATATTTTTTTTCTGCATCTAGCTCTGAAAAAATATTTGGGCTTCTAGCAGTGTGTGGGACTTGGTCTATTAGTCCATCTATACTGACCTCCATCAGGTTGCAAATTAAAAATTATTTTTTTCTTCATTTATCTCTGAAAAAATATTTGGGCTTCTAGCAGCGTGTGGGACTTGTTCTATTAGTCCATCTATACTGACCTCCATCAGGTTGCAAATTAAAAATAATTTTTTTCTGCATGTAGCTCTGAAAAAATATTTGGGCTTCTAGCAGTGTGTGGGACTTGGTCTATTAGTCCATCTTTACTGACCTCCATCAGGTTGCAAATTAAAAATAATTTTTTTCTGCATCTAGCTCTGAAAAAATATTTGGGCTTCTAGCAGTGTGTGGGACTTGGTCTATTAGTCCATCTATACTGACCTCCATCAGGTTGCAAATTGAATAAAAAAATTTTCTGCATCTAGCTCTGAAAAAATATTTGGGCTTCTAGCAGTGTGTGGGACTTGGTCTATTAGTCCATCTATACTGACCTCCATCAGGTTGCAAATTAAAAATATTTTTTTTCTGCATCTAGCTCTGAAAAAATATTTGGGCTTCTAGCAGTGTGTGGGACTTGGTCTATTAGTCCATCTATACTGACCTCCATCAGGTTGCAAATTGAATAAAAAAATTTTCTGCATCTAGCTCTGAAAAAATATTTGGGCTTCTAGCGGTGTGTGGGACTTGGTCTATTAGTCCATCTATACTGACCTCCATCAGGTTGCAAATTAAAAATAATTTTTTTCTGCATCTAGCTCTGAAAAAATATTTGGGCTTCTAGCAGTGTGTGGGACTTGGTCTATTAGTCCATCTATACTGACCTCCATCAGGTTGCAAATTAAAAATAATTTTTTTCTGCATCTAGCTCTGAAAAAATATTTGGGCTTCTAGCAGTGTGTGGGACTTGGTCTATTAGTCCATCTATACTGACCTCCATCAGGTTGCAAATTAAAAATAATTTTTTTCTTCATTTATCTCTGAAAAAATATTTGGGCCTCTAGCAGCGTGTGGGACTTGTTCTATTAGTCCATCTATACTGACCTCCATCAGGTTGCAAATTAAAAATAATTTTTTTCTGCATCTAGCCCAGCCAATAGTTTTGGCCTAATACCACAGTTTGGCCACTCAGCTCTGCTCGGTTACCATCCATTGTTTTTTTGTGCAAACAACTCCAGAGTTGTGAATTAGTTAACCACCAAAATGAGTGGAAAAAGGCCTGCTGCTGGTGGAAAGGGGAATAGGCGTGTTGGGAAGGGGAAAAAAGGTTGTGTCCGTGGGGTAGGTGCAGAAGAAAGACCATCTTCCAGCCAAACTAAAATGTCTACTTCTTTTAGCGGACAATGTGATAAGATCCCTTTCTTACGGCCACGCCAATCGCTACAAATTCCAGATGAGGCACAAAAACAGCAGGTGCTTCAACGGATATCAAGTGCTCCTTTAAGTGGGCTCTCCTCCACATCAACTTCAACATCACAAATACTCCAGTCCTCAAAGGTGTCACCCAAATCGCACTTGCTTCCTCACAGCTCCCAAATCTCCAGCTGCCCGTCTGAGTATGAGGTAGAACAGATGGTTGAGTCTGCAGAGCTGTTTACTCATACTATAGCCTGGGAATCAGAGGTCGACTCCAGCGCTTCTGTGAATCCAGACGAGGAAATGATCTGCACTGATGCCCAGAATCTTTATGAGTCGGATCCAGGACCAGACGCAGAAGGTTCTGACCATAATGTAGACCCTCATTCCCAAACTGTAACTCCTGTTGGTGGAGACAATGAGGAAGACGATGATAAGACTCAAATACCTGATTGGAGCGACAACTTTAGTTTTTTGTCAGGGCAGGAACAGGTTGGCTCTGAGGACGACGGGTGTGATAACGCACAGGGTGATGATGATGAGGTCGGAGATCCCACTTACTGTCAACCCACAGTCAGCCAAGAGATGAGGTCAGCAGAGGAGGTGGAGGAAGATGCTAGTGACGACGAGGTCAGGTTGCGCCTTCCTGGACAGAGACGTAGTACTGGAAGCACGTCAACAACTGCATCCTCAAACACAACTCTGCCTCTCACCACAAGTCGTGGTGGCTCTTCAGGTCGCATGGGTGCTAAGCCTTGCATAGCCTGGGCATTTTTTCAGATCGATAAAGATGACCCAACTCGTGTTATCTGTAACATTTGTCAGCAAAAGCTAAGTAGAGGCCAAAAAATACATAGTTTGAGTACTTCATGCATGAACCGGCACATGGACATGAAGCATAAGTTGCAGTGGGAAGCTCAGTGTGCTACAATGCGGCCTAGCCGGCCGGGCCAATCACCGTCTGCCATATCTTGTGCATCCGCGGCCTCTTCATCCTCTGTGACTGGGGGGACAGCAGTCACACCTGTTTTGGGGCGCAGACCTGCCACCTCTTTACCCGCAACAGCCAGCGTGATTGGCAGGTCATCATTTTCTTTGGAGGTGGTAACACCAGCTGGTGTTGAGCGCTGTCCGACATCGATAGCACCACCTTTGGATCAAGGCAACCTAACATGTCCGCCTGCATCTTCCTCACAGACCGGCAGTTTGCCGGGGACACCCTTATCAATCCCGTCTAAGCACAATAGCCAACCCTCGGTCCCTCAGATGTGGACAAGTAAAAGACCATTTCCTCCTAGCCATGAGAAAGCTAAGAGGTTGAATTTCACCATCTGCAAGCTCTTGGCTACAGAAATGCTGCCTTTCCGCCTGGTGGACACAGAGGATTTTCGAGACCTTATGTCCGTCGCAGTGCCCCAGTACCAGATGCCCAGTCGGCAATACTTCTCAAAGAAAGGTGTGCCTGCGCTCCACCAGCATGTCGCACACAACATCACCGCTTCTTTGAGAAACTCTGTGTGTGACAGGGTGCATTTCACCACAGACACTTGGACGAGTAGGCATGGACCGGGGCGTTACATGTCACTGACTGGGCACTGGGTAACTATGGTGACAGCAGGACAAGGGGCTGCTGTCCAAGTCTTGCCGTCCCCACGAGTTGTGCGTCAATCCTCTTTATGTCAAAGTTCCTCCACTGCTTCTGCCTCCTCAACCTCCTCTCGGTCTTCCACCTGCACCCAAAGCCTGTCTGGTCATGCCACAAGCTTTCTAACTGCGCAGAAGGGATCCTGCACACCTCCTTACTATGCTGGCAGTAGGGCTCAACGTCATCAGGCGGTTTTTACATTGAAATGTCTGGGAAATGTGAGTCACACAGCTGAGGAGTTGTGGTCAGCTCTGGAGAACCAATTTCATGAATGGTTGTCTCCACTGGACCTGAAACCAGGGAAGTCCGTGTGCGACAATGCTGCAAACCTGGGTGCGGCCCTTCGCCGGGGCAATGTCACACACGTGCCTTGTATGGCTCACGTGTTGAACCTGGTTGTCCAGCAATTTTTAGCCCACTATCCCAGACTAGATGGCCTTCTGCAGAGGGCACGGTCGCTGTGTGCTCACTTCCGCCGTTCGCATCCCGCAGCTCAGCGACTTACATCTCTACAGAAGTCGTTGGGCCTGCCACTTCACCGGCTAAAATGCGATGTGCCTACCCGGTGGAATTCAACTCTGCACATGTTGCAGCGACTGTGGCAGCACCGACAAGCCCTGGTGCAATACGTTCTGACGTATAGCCTGGGCCAACGAGATTCAGAGGTGGGGCAAATCACGCTGGAGGAGTGGTCTCAGATCAGGAACCTATGCACCCTTCTGCACAGTTTTGAAATGGCGACGAAGATGTTTAGTGCTGACGATGCCATTATCAGCATGACTATTCCGGTGATTTACATGCTGGAGCACATGTTAAACAGAATTCGGAGTCAGGTGGTGGCACAAGAGGAGGTGGAGGAAGTAGAGGAGGAGGAGTTGTATGCGGAAGGGCTAACATCTGCAAGGTCCAGACGGTCGGCAGCACCAAGGCGGCAGGCATGTGAGGGTGGGGGAGATGGTTTTACCAGGGCGCATGGTAGCAGCCAAACTAGTGAGGAAGGTGCAGGAGCCCAGGAAGAAGTGGAGGACGAACTGATGGAAGACTCATCAGATGAGGGAGACCTTGATCACATTTCTGTTGTGCGAGGTTGGGGGGAGAGGACAGAGGAAGGAAGCATGATTGTTACCTCGCCACCAACACAACAGGGACTTGGTGCTCCTGGATGCGCAACACACATGAGTGCCTTCTTGCTGCACTACCTGCAACATGACCCTCGAATTGTGAGAATTAGAAATAATCCTGACTACTGGGTTGCCACTCTGTTAGATCCCCGGTACAAAAGTAAATTTGCAGAAATTATTCCTGCCATAGAAAGGGATGCACGCATGCAGGAGTATCAGCAGAGACTGTTGCAGAATCTTACATGTGCTTTTCCACAAAATACCAGTGGTGCACGTAGTGAATCTCACAGTTCCAACTTGCCAACCGTGGGACCGTCAAGTGTTCAGCACTCAAACCGTAACAGAACCACAGTATCTGCTGGTAACATCAATTTTGCGGAATCATTTCACCACTTTTTTAGCCCATCCTTTGCAAGGCCACAGGAGACAAGAAGTCTGACACATAGTCAACGCCTAGAGACGATGGTACAGGAGTATCTCCAAGTAAACATTGAAGCCACGACTGTGTCACTGGACCCTTGCTCTTTTTGGGCTTCCAATCTGGATAAATGGCCGGAGCTAGCCACTTACGCCTTGGAGATCTTGTCATGCCCCGCAGCCAGCGTTCTGTCTGAACGTGTGTTCAGCGCTGCTGGTGGTGTGCTGACAGATAAGCGCACGCGGCTCTCCACTGATAATGTAGACAGACTCACGTTCATAAAGATGAACAAATCATGGATCCGAAACGACTTTTCTACCCCTGTGTCATCCTGGGGAGAGTAAAAGCTTGATGATTGGTTAAAATCACCCTACCAACCGTTTTAAGCTTTCAAATTACTAATCATGTTTATCTGTATCTTGACTGGAAAATAATTTGGGCTTTGTAGCAGTGTGCAGCACTGATCCTATTAGGCCATCTATAATAAGCTTCACCAGATTTAAAATTAAAAATAATTTTTAGCTGCATCTAGCCCGGAAAATAATTTTGGGGCTCCGAGATGCGCAAGACACATAAGTGCCTTCTTGCTGCACTACCTGCAGCATGACCCTCATATTGTCAGAATTCGAAGTAATCATGACTACTGGGTTGCCACACTCTTAGATCCCCCAAACTTTTCGATCAACCTTTTCATTTTAATAAAGACCAAAAAAATGGTCATTTTTGAAATTATAAGCATTAGCAGGTTGTTAGAAACTGAAATCAACAGTTTTCAACTCAAAACTTTATTCTAGGTGATGTTACATTTTCACATAGGACCCCTTGTTCGAAAGGAGCTTCTGAACTCTCTCGTCCATTGAATTTGTCAGGTTTTGGATGGTTTCTGCTTCAATTGTTTTGCATGAGGACAGAATACCCTCCCAGAGCTGTTGCTTAGATGTGAACTGCCTCCCGCCATCATAGACACTCCTTTTAATGATGCTCCAAAGGTTCTGAATGGGGTAGAGGTCAGGGGAGCATGGGGGTCACACCATAAGTTTGTCCCCTTTTATGCCCATATCAGCCAGAGATGCAGATGTTTTATGTGCAGCATGAGATGGTGCATTATCATGCAGAAAAATGATCTTGCTGTGAAATACACGGTTCTTCTTCTTGAACCATGGCAGGAAGTGCTGTTTGAGAAAATCCACATACATTATGGAGTTCATCTTTAGCGCCTTCAGGGATCCTAAAGGGGCTGACAATCTCTCTCCCCATGATTCCAGCCCAAAACATTACTCCACCTCCTCCTTGTTGGCGCTGTAGCCGTGTTTGCGTGGGGTGTCCATCAACCAGCCATCCTCCACTCCATTCATCTGGAACATCGAGCGCTGCACGGCACTCATCCGTGAACAAAACAGTTTTGAAATCAGTCTTCATGTAATGTTTGGCCCACTGGAGCCGTTTCTGCTTGTGTGAAGTGGATAGAGGAGGTCGAGAGGATGGCATATGCACAGCTGCAAACCTCTGAAGGACCCTGCATCTTGTTGTTCGGGGGACGTTGGAGGCACAAGCAGCTTCAAAAACTTGTCTGCTGCTATGACAAGGCTTTTTTGCCGCTGCTGTTTCAACCTGACGTAATTGCCTGTAGGAAAGAGTCCTCAATTTGCCCTTATCAGCACGCACACGTGTGTACTGTGAATCAGCTACATACTTCTTGATTGCCAAGACACTTCATCCTGATCATCGCACAATGTTGATTGTAGTCATGCCTTGACCTAAACACTCCACAATTTGTTGCTTCTCAGCAGCCGACACATCCTTTTTCTTTCCCATTTTGGCAGAAAATGTAGGCTGCTTAATAATGTGAGAGAGCCTTCTTAAGTAGTCTTGCCTTTCATTGGACACACCTGCCAAACTAATTAGCACAGGTGTCTGCAATTGCTTACAGTGATATAAAGAGCCCTGACACACATCACCATCAATGAGTTTAACTGACAAACAAACAAATTCTTCCCTTATCACTCCTAAACACTTTTTGCATAATAATTTGGAACGCGGTGTACATGTGCTTTTCCACAAAACACCAGTGGTTCACGTAGTGAATCTTACAGTTCTAACTTGCCAACCGTGGTCTGTATGGAATTGTTCAATAAAGGGCCCAAAATTAAGATAACATAGATGGGAGAGGTCTCTATGAATAGGAATTCCTAAGTATTTGATACCCTGTGAGGGCCAGGCAAAGGGAAAGTTGGACTGGATGGAATCCTATATGGATTTAGGGAGGGAGACATCGAGGGCCTCAGACTTCGCTGCATTGATTTTAAAATTTGACCATGTAACAAAGTGATCTATTTCAGCCATAACAGCATGGATGGATATATGTGATTGAGTGATATATACTAGGACATCATCAGCAAATAGAGAGCACTTGTACTCGGTGCCTCCCACCTCAATCCACCTAAAATTGGGGTTATGGCGAATTGATGAGAGCAGGTGCTCCGTCACTAGGATGTATAAGAGAGGGGACAGAGGACATCCCTGCCTTGTCCCATTGGTGATTGTGAAAGGTGATGAAAATGTTCTGACGCACCCCCTGGGCCTTGGGACACCCGGAGCCGGACACTTTTTGGTGGATGCTGGTGGTTGTAGTCTTCGTGGCGGCGATCCGGTTCCGTGGCTCAGGGCGGTCAAACCAGTGGCGGAACTATTTATGTGGTTTTGATGTTTAAATGTCCGACTACGCCACCCGTGGATTGCGGTCAGAGTGAACCGCCGCTACAGGGCAGACCGCTAAGGCTGGTGTTGTGGGTGCAGCAGAGCGTAGCATAACTCCCCACGGGAGGAGTATAGCCTCAGGGCAGTGTATGCGGAGGATGGGGGTGATGGTGCAGGGCAGCAGCAGTAACGACACGGAGTCAGTGATGCAGTTCAGGGCCTTTACTCACAGTTCTTATTATCCAGACCACGTCTGCAGGTAACGGCTGCCCACGTCGTACTGTGCTCACCAGGTGAGGGGCTCAGACAACTCCCAGATAACTTTGGAGCGCTTCACAGGACCCCCTTTGTGTGTCCTTTGTCTGGCCTTTCTTACCAACACTTCTGTCCGGCTGCCTCGGGCCTCCTCTTGGTAAACTTGGCGCCAGTTTCCCTGACCCTATGTGGTGCCTTCCTAGCGGGTGGAGCAAGGGGCTGCGCCACATAAAATGTCAGAGCCTCCGGTTTCTAGCTGAGGGTCGTTTCCTGCCTCCACTAGTTCGGGGACCGGTCTCCCCCTTTGGCCTGACCCCTCCACGCAGGTGGATTCGGGCGTGCGGTGGCGACTCGCCCGTCCGCACCCCTGGGATCCCTTCATTCCTCGTTCCTGGAGCCTTCTCCGCTCCTCTTCCTTCCTTCTCCCTCTTGCAGGCCTGGGCCTCTGTTACTAGGCCCGCCTCCGGAGCAGAGCTCATGCAGAGCCCCTGCTCCCTGCCACTTCTGCTCAGACTTCTCTGCACTGAACTAAGATGGTGCCGACCTTTTATACTCCCTTCTCAATGCACCCAGGAACTGCTTCCTCCCTGCTCCTGCACTGCAGGGTTCCCCTTCCTCAGTGTTCCCTCTCCCCACTCCAGCCAGGGACAGGGACTGTCGTGCCCATCTCAGGGGCATATTGGTCGCCCTGCCCCACGGCAATGTGGTGTAATGCATGCAGGTGTCGGGTCCTGATCCACACTCCATCCTTATCTGAGAGTGAGATATCACACCTCTGGGTGAGGTGCAATACGTCTGTAGCAACCGAGCCCTCGGTGCTACAGTTCCATTTATCTTCAGCCTAGGTGACGTATTGTGATACAGGGCCGTGATTTTGGCTATAAAAGGGTCCCCTAGACCCCTACCCCAAGCTTTTTAAGAGAATCATATATGGCGTGCCAGGAGACTCTATGGAATGCTTTCTCAGCATCCAACGAGAGTATCTACTTACAAATTTTTAACTGCATCTAGCCCAGGAAATACTTTGTGCCTAGTAGCAGTGTCTGCTAGTCAGCGGATTATCCCGGCTGTTAAGCAAGCTACACCACCTGTAGTTTGGACACTTAATTTTTTCAAAGGAAATGCTTCGGGACCACGGGATACTTAGTGAAGAGCATCAGGAGGCACCCCAAGGCATAGGGGCTGGGACTGGCACTAGGATGCCTTGCGGTGGACAGCCGAGCTCGATCCTTATAAAAGCTTTTTAACTGCAGCAGCTTTAGTGGACGCTACTGGAGCTGGAATTACGCGGCTGCTGGCATGAGACTTGCCCTCCAATAGATCCTTGTAAGTGGATTTAAAGTGTATTCATTCAAATTAGAGGGACAATTTAAATTAAAAAGCTTAGAGCTGCCTCCACCACAGGGGGGCTCTCTCGACCCACCAGCGGACAGGCACCAGTATTGGGAGAGGGCGGCTGGCCGTCAGGGTTCACCGCGGCTCTGGCACAAACCCGGCGACACGGAGGTGGCACGGGCAGGAGCGGACTGGCCGTCTCGGCTTCTCACTTTTTGGATTTTAGAAGGGCATGACATGCCTATATCTGTGTCTCCCCCTCCTTTTACTCCTCCACCTCTTTTCTTTTCGCATGACTATATGTACTTGTCACTTTTCCATGTGTTAGTTGTGTCTTCTGAGCAGTTTGTCAGCTTTTGGACACCTTTGAAGGTGTTTTCTATGTGTTTCTTTTTATTTTTGTTTGCCTGCCATTGTTTTTAACGGTGTTCGAAGGTGTTCGACGAACAGTTCGACGAACAGTTCGGCGAACACACGGGTGTTCGACGAACCGAACCGAACTCGAACACTACGGGGGTGGCTCAACACTAATTAGGAATAACACAATTGTTGGACATCTTGTGACTTATATTCAGCATTTTTCACCCCTAGTGCCATCCCAGCAGGAGGAGACTCTTACATGGGTATAAAATACCTTCTATTAGATCAGTATTTCAGTAATTTATTAATATTGTGTTACATTTACTGATCTAATCTATTATCTGCACTCACCATTGAGCCAGACTTTTGGCCAACTTTCATATTTAGTTCCCTTATGGAGTGCATCTTAGATTGTGTTCAGTTTAGCTAATTACCCTTTTTTCTCCAGTATTTACCGGTATGTCTACTTACACAAGCAGAATCAATAAAGAAAATCATTTTTTACTGCAAGTGCTGGACAGTTGAGCTTTGTATGATTTTAGTTATTTTTCAAAGTAAATGATAAGTTCAATTCAAGAGACAGGGGGGAGAACAAGTGACTCCTAAGCGGAAAAAGGAGCAAATTTTTCAAATAACCAATATTACGAAGGATCTTATATTTGCTTGTGCTCATAATTTATGCAAAGTTGGTTGAATTGACAGTATCCATTTATAGATTTTTTTTGTATTTAACAGATAGGATAGTACCATATTTTTCGAACTATAAGACGCACCGGACCATAAGACGCACCTAGGTTTAAAGGAGGAAACTAGAAAAAAAATGTAAGCAAAAATTGTGGTCACAATGCACTGTTAAGGGGGAGGGGGTCTGCTGCTAACACTGATATAGGGGTAATGTCCCCCAATTCAGATAATATCCCCCACCCTGGTATATATGCCCCCCCTTCCTATTATACATGGCCCCCATCCCCATCCAGGTATGCATGGCACCCCTCCATCCTGGTATGCATGGCACCCCTCATCCTTATCCTGGTATGCATGTCACCCCTCATCCCTATCCTGATATGCATGGCCCCCTCATCTCTATCCTGGTATGATTGGCACCCCTCATCCCTATTCTGGTATGTATGGCACCCCTAATCTCTATCCTGGTATGCATGGCACCCCTAATCCGTATCCTGGAATGCATGACATCGCTCATCCTTATCCTGGTATACATGGCCCCCTCATCCTTATCCTGGTATGTATGGCCCCATCATCCATATACTGGTATGTATGGCCCCCTCATCCTTATCCTGGTATGTATGACCCCCTCATCCTTATCCTGGTATGTATGCCCCCTCATCCTTATCCTAGTATGCATGGTCCCTCTAATCACCATCACGCTGCACATAAAAAAAATACACTCCTACTCACCTTTCTTCTCTCTCCTCCAGCGCTGCGTCCTGTCTGCCCGCACTGATCTCGCCATGTGAGCCGCGCATGGTGTCACTGCCATGCACGGCTCACAAGGAGAGATCAGCTGCCGGAAGTCACTGTTCCCCACGCCGGGACTGTGTGCACGGGGAGCAGTGACTTCATGCTCCTTAATAAGCCGCACACAGCGTAACCGCAGCGCGGCTACTGTTGCTGCCGGGCGATCGCATGTGCCCACTATTAAAGGGCATGAATATTCACCCCCTCCCCACATCCATGGGCGTGGAGAGGGGGTGAATATTCATGCCCTTTAACAGCGGCACACGCGATCGCCCGGCAGCAGCAGGAGCCGCGCTGCGGATACACTGTGTGCCGCTATTAAGGATCACGAATATTCAGTGCTCCCCAAGCCCATGGGCGTGCGGAGCAGTGAATATTCATTTTCTTTAGCAGCGTGGACAGTATAGGCTGCAGCAGGCGGCTGCTGCCTCTGGGGCCTGCTCCTCCGCCGCTACCGCTCCCCCACACCCCACATAGTATATATACATATATACCCCCCAACATTCGGATTATAAGACACACACCCCATTTTCCTCCAAAATTTTGGAGGAAAAAAGTGCGTCTTATAGTCCGAAAAATACGGTAATTGTCAGTCTTCTTCACCTCAGTCTTAAAAGTTGTATAAAGATGTATAATCTCAATAAATTTGTATGCTATTTAAACAGAAAATGTTTAGGCAACTAGTTTAGGCAATTCTTAAGGCTTCTTCTCAGTAGTCACTTGGTTCTTCATGGCTTTTTTCATTGTCTGAAATTATTTAGCACATGAGAAATCATGTTACCAACTCAAGGCTACAATTTAGCACTACTTTGTCCAGATGACAGGTTATAGATTGTGTCTTCCATAGCTGCTGGTAGATTGCCCTTGAAATCTTATGCAATGGTAGTACTTATCTGAGCATATATTTGCTCCTAATATAAATTAGGAGGTGCTGGAATTCATATAAATGGGTGAATAAAGTATTATAATATACTACTTCTTGAAATATCTTTTCTTAATAGGTGTTTTCCCATTAGCAGTAAGGTTTATGGGACACTGCACAAGTAAATCTGTCATGTTCAAAGGGTTTTCATTATTATCCACTCTGTAAAATGGTTTTCATCACATTTATGGTTGGCAGACAACTAGTGTATTTTCCTAAATCTCTTTAAATGTGAAGGCCTTACTATGCAAAAAGAGGTTAGCCATATCTTCATATACATTCATTTGCCATACATCTATAAGGGCAAAGCAAGAAAATAATTTGTCTAATTATTGTTTAATATATAACACACAAATGTACCCCAATTACAGCTAGAATAAGGCATGCCAGGGCAAACTAGGATACTAGGAAGGAGAAAAGCCCCACTGAGTAGGTTACTAAGAAAACTGAGCTAAGGTCCATTTACACTGAAAGATTATCATCGACAAGTGATGCTTATTTCGCAATTATTGTGCAGTCTAAACAGGCTGACGATCACCCGTTGAACGAGCAAAACGTTTGTTCTTTGCGAAACATTATCTTTTGTACTGCACAAAAGATCATCGTTCTCAGCAGCACATCATCTTGTGCAAACTAAACCTGTATTGCTGAAAACAATGGCCGCCTATGTGTACTAAATTATTACAGATCGCTTCATGAGCATCTGAAGCTGGTGAGCCTGCATAAACAAACTATTAAATGACCACCGATCAGTAAAGAAGCAGCTGATCTTCAATTGTTTTGTGGCCGCGACCGGTTGCCCATTTTAATGGGCTAATAGATGAATAATCTTAAAAAATTAAACCATTCAAGACCTCAAGTGATATTAAATATCAATGAGCAAATCTGTGAAATTTCAATTTGGCAGATTCGCTCAAATTATACAAGGAATTCTCATTTGCATCGAAAATATATTTCATGCAAAGCGACTGTGCCTTATTATGTATTTATGGCATCTCCGGATCCCAGAGCATTATAGACGTTGGTTAAAGAAAAATTATACTCACCATTCAATGGACCTCATTTATCGTTCTTAATGAGTCTTCACTTTGACTCTGTCTTCTAGGTCTACCGAAATCATGTCATCATGGGGTTACACTGGGTTTCATGGGGTAATCATTGGGTTCCATGAGGTCTAATAAGACAGAAGACTGGCCCAGAGCAACATTGTAGTTGGACAGGTGAGGCCCATGACAAGTTAGGTTTAATTTTTCTAGCACCTTGCGTTTCTTAAAGAATCAGGAGCATCTGACTCCAGTATGCCCAATTATCAAGACCAGCACAAAAACCACCGGTTTTGATGAATCGGAGGCAAAAGTTAGTAATAATTTGATTGGTCAGAGCATAGAGCAAAGTTCTCCTGCTTCATACTAAGAAGAGCACACCCAATTAGCACAGTTATAGAGAGAAAATTCTGAGAAATGATAGAGTCAAGAGAATAAAAAGCCAAATATGTAGGTAACGCATCATTGTTTTGTAATACTTATGAGTTCATCTAAAGATGTCTAAGAAATTGTCATTTTTTGGGGGTTTTCTTTAATGCAGCCATTTTTTTTATAAAGTCGATGCTTCTATCCCGGTGCTTGTTTAATTAGATTGTGATGCTTATCATCCCTGCATGCTAAGCAGATAATTAAATCTGATAGATGTGAATGAGTATCTAAGCTTCTTGGATATGAGTAATATGTTATTATGTTTTCAAGTTAAAAACTGTTATACATTGTTAACATCAACCTAAGAGTTTTAAATGACTTCTGATCTTGACTCTGAAATCCTACTTTATTCTCACATATCTGATACCCTAATAGGTATTCATCAAGGCACTAAGCCATCAATCCATAATAGGAGCCAAAGCTGCATTTACTTTCTCTTCTTTAATCTCCCTGCTCTTAATTGCCATATTGACAAAAAAAGAAACAGTTGTTTACCCTCTAAAGTCTCAGGAGTGCCTGCCAAATTAATCCTTTTGAGCAGCGATTCTACGGCTCCAGAAACAAGTAGCATGCAAAACAGTAAGAGACTTCCTTAAGAGGCAACGAACAACTAAAGTGTTCTTAAAAATTAACCTTCACCATGAAAGCCAACTTAATGAAAAATTACAAGGAGCATGTTGTTTTTAGTTGAATTACGTTCTGCAACAGCAATAATCAAATATATTGAATGGAAATAGAAACCCATAGTAAATGAGGCAAAGAAATGTAATAGGTATCTACTAATACTTTAGAAATTGATCAGAGGAACATGGCTAAGGTCTATCTATTCACTGATGGGATAGTTTGCTAAATAGGAGCTGCTTTTATTATTTCCACAAAACCTCAAAAGTTATTTTTTTTATTACCTTAAAATCGTTTTAAGATAAAATGTTGAGAAAAGAAATTCAACTCATAATGATTTTCAAAGGTGGCCTTAAAAATAACTAGTTCAAGAAGCTTTTATTTAATATTTCCCAACATGGGGAATAGACTGAACACAATTAGTGCCATGTACCTATCACTGTTTCTCTCATTCTATTTAGATTTGCGTTATACATCTGTCAAATCAAATAGGCTACTATGAACAGACTTGGTGCAAGCCACTCATCTTAGTAGGTCCCAAAGGTCATTCTGGTATTCACCCTTTTACCCCTATAGGGGGATGTGGCCTTAGCTGCACAGCCCCATGGGTTGCATCCATGGAGTAGCAGCTGGCTTTTTGAGTTGTTGGAAAAAAGTGGCGTCAACTAACTGAGTCAGAACCATAAAGACAGGCACAATGATGAATTTGTATTCCAAAAGTGGACTGAACGGGTAGTAAGGTTCAAGTCTATAAAGTCACATAAAGACATCAATCAAAACAGTAAACAAACAGTTCAGGGATCAAATTCCAAAAAATATCCAGGGGTTAAATATTAAAGTTAATGAGGAAGAAGTCAGGACAGAATGCAAAGGGTCATTCAAATGTACGTGAAATAAAAGCTATATACAATATTTTACCAGGAAATGAACAACCTACATATGGACACATGAACTACATTATTTAAAATATGCAACATTTATTGAATGAAATAGATATAATAAAATATACATGGAAGGATAAATGGGGAAAGGATAACACAATGAAGAGGTTACTGGGTAGGACAATACTTATAATATGATTTTTACATAATGTAATCAACTTCTATATACCAGACAGAACAATATATGTGTAATCTGTGTTTCAATAAAGTCCACAATAAAGTGCATAGTGCAAACGATGGACTCAGAGAAATGAAATAAAAAGTGCTACATCATGAGTTAGTGAATGTGGTATACAGAGACAGAAGGTACAATGGTAGTAAAATTTGTACTGACCCAGATAGCCAAATCCAACGCACGTTTCGCCAGGGGGCTTTGACCATAATTTTTTCCCTCTGCTTGGTCTGAAAAAAATTACCCTTACTAAGTACCACATTTTTAATCTTGATTTCTTTTAGTGTTTCTTAAAGCCCTAAAGTTGCCATTTGAAATGACTTTAGTTTTGTGCCATGTCTGTGATCTGCTTTTTTTCAACAACATTAACAACTGAATGAATATCCTCCGAGCCCGGTGATTCCATAATTTTTGCCAGGGGTTGTACAATGACAACAGTTACTCTAAATAACACCGACTAAGAGTATACACGGGTAGAGTTAACAGAATTAACAGTTATATGCAAGCAAAAATACATGTGATTATGATTAACCATTTCTATGCGTATATCCATAAAATGACAGTGTTGTGCCAGTACTTTAGTAATGGCATATTCTAAGAAGTTTTTTTTGAAGTGTCTCTTACAGAAGAGGACTTTCCTCCTAACAAACTAGACCTCCATAAAGTTATTTATATATGCGCATACTGTATATATTCAGTTGTAAATGGTACCGGTACGTCCTGAGACTGAAATGTCCTTGCTGGGCTGAGTTCCGAATAATCAGAAATGCTGACTTGAATCTCTTAGAGAATGCCGATCTCTCAAACTCAGGGCTTCTTTAAGTCCTTAGAAATAAGGCCTCACGTGGCCTAGCCCAAGATGCTGTGTCCTTGGTTGCCCTCACCGAGTCGGCTCATGGCAAGCCGAACAACGCATCCCAGAGTCACCAAAAACAGATCAGAGTCACATCGCTCTATTCAGACCTTTTTCCAATAATAAAACACAAAATTTGAGCTTGGTTTAAGTTGGTATACATGCAGCAAATAAATACATGTTTCCCAATGGCCATGAATCAGAAAAACCTACGAGAAGCAAAATGAACATAAACCCTGCTGTAAATAAATAAAAAGCAAATGCATTAAAATAAAATAGGGTTCTTAGTAACACTGTTTTTGATCAAAAATAATATATAAGCCATCCTACCATCGACAAGGTGAATCCGTTCAGGACAGTCCTACACTGTCTAATATTAAACACCTTACCGTGTGTCAAAGTTGACCTCAATGTGTGACTAAGGGCAGACAAAAGGACTGGGTCCCAAACCATGAACACCAGCCTAGGGAAGCTTTAAATGTATTATACAGCTCTAGGAAGGGAGGCCACACCTAGGTTTGCACAGAATGCAAAAAATGCAGAGAAAAAACACAAAATTTGAGCTTGATCTAAGTTGGTATACATGCAGCACACAAATGCATGTTTCCCAATGGCCATGAATCAGAAAAACCTACATGTGTCAAAGTTTACCTCAATGTGTGAATAAGGGCAGACAAAAGGATTGCCCTCCGCTGCCTTTTACTGTCCAGATCATATATTACATCACAAATCTTCAATACAGAAAACTATGATTAACCCTTACAGTCACATGGTTCAGAAGTGGATTTTAGTTGCACTAGATAGTAGAGAAGATAGCAATTAGTATTTTAACACTTAACACACATGCACTAAACATCAAACTTATTGTTACGGGGTTAACCAATAAAACTTTTTCTTGCAGCGTTGATTTATATAAGGAGTTTTGTACCCCCTTTGGCTTTTCAAACCATCCTATCAATCTTCACATGTGCATGTTTAGTGTTGGCTCCTTTAATGCTCTGCTTCTTATAAACATTGCTAAATAAGGTGTCTCCAACTGAGCTGCATAGTCTATTGGGAGCTTAAAGGGGTTGTCCCACGAACAAAGCACATTTTAATCGATAGATCTTGAAATAATAATAAGCTCCACAGTTGGATGTGTTAACAAATGTTCCTGTGCTGAGATAATCTTATAAATGTGCCTCTGCTGTGGACTGTGTAATGGCTGTGTCTTACCATTCAGAGCTGCTCTAGTTTATGGTCGGCACATACCACAACTCCCAGCCAGAGCATAAGTCAATTACGTTAAGAGAGTAGACAGACTAATCATCAGGGGCTCACAGATGCTGCTTTCTTTTTCTCAATTCCCTAAGATTATCTCAGCACACATCCAATTGTCAAACTTATTACTACTTCAAGTAGTGATGGGCAGCTCTTTTTGGTGATCTGGATCACTTTGCTCTGCTCACCAAAAAGAGATGACTCTTTTGAATCCTAAATCGATTCCTATTAAATGTGTTCACCATTTGGTTTGGTTCAGGTGGGTGTGATTTTGGCTGCCAAACACTGTAATTTCACGCCCAGTGAGAGGCATTCATATACTTTAGTGGCTCTCACTGGGGTGCCGGCTCCCATTGTTCCCGGCAGGGAGTTAGCTCTTCGTCTCAGATTGGTCGCAAATGGCTCAACGCTAATATCAAGATCTATTTATTAAAATGTACTTTGTTTGTGGGACAACCCCTTTAAGGTAGTGTGAAGGTCAAAGGTTGTGGTTACTGCTCACTAAATTCCCAATTCTTTACACTGCAGTTATGCTTGCTCAGATTGGTTTCAGTGCATAGAAATTAGCCACTACCAACTCACGAAAGAGTCAATGCAAGTGAGGATGAATTCCACTGCAGCAACCGAAGATTATCAGGTAGAGTTAAAAATATAATTAGGCCAATGCATTTTATTAAACTGAAACATAAATTTCTTTGCTTTGCTTTTAAATATAAACCTGCAATACTGAATGTACAAAATTAAGTAATTTATTGGTTTGGTTATTTATTTATTGATTTTACGTTTTCTTCCATATAATGTGTACGGTAAAATCGTTTATTTCCAGTTCAAGATTAAAATGGGAATGAACTTTTACCTCGAGGAATCTTTTTTTAAAAAAACACACACACAAAAGTGAGAAGAGTAAAGTAAATTAACTTGAAATTGACTTGCGAGTTTGAAGCTGTAATGTCATCTGAGATGATGCGTAACGTCTCTGGTCTGAACTATGTCTGTCAGTAATGGGATTTCAAAATCAAAGGTTTTTTTTCATATTGGTATTTCAGGCTTGTTCAACTCTATGTGATTTTCTCTTGCTACAATTTATTACTTTAAAATTTGATTTCAGACATGGGAATTTCTATTTTTTATATCTATCTATCTATCTATCTATCTATCTATCTATATATATATATATATATACTCGTATATAGATATATATTTCCTTATACAGTTAGAGCAACAAAAATGCAGATGGAAAAATTAGATAATCTTCGACCATTTAATAAATTGTGTGTCTTATTTTCAATGGTTTCGCTAGGACTTATTTCATTTATTTGACCTGTTTTGTTATCAACCCGTTATCACGTCAATGACTGATGATTGTTATAGAGTTTCCGGATTCTAGTAATAAAATTCTGAAAATGAAAACTGCATTTTGCCAGGTACCTGGAGATTAACAATCTGATCAAAACCATTTCAACTTGAACATTATATTGGAATTATAAAAGTATACTTGGTAATATCTCCTATTCCATACCATCCTTCCAACTCCTATCTCCATCCTATGTATGTTGAGCACTTGGGAAAAGAAAACACTTGTCCATCAATGCATGCTAAGTGAAAAAAACACTGGATACAATTGACATAGGAAAGAACTTTATGAGTGAGCTGCAAACTGAGCTATAGCAGCTAATGCCAGGCAGCTGCTGCCAAGGCAAATAATGATATTTTAGAAATCAGTGAAGTGGAGAGAAATATTAGAGCTGGAACAGGCAGCAAAGTAAGAAATTGTATAGGTGGAATACCCAGTAGTTCAGTAGGTTACATTAGTTTGAAAAAAGATGGCTTCGTTGTGACATAACTGCTGTATATATATATATATATATATATATATATATGTATATATATATATACAGTATATATATATATATGTATACTACAGTAGTAGTGAAACCGTTACATTACTTTGAAAAAAGATGGCTTAGTTGTGACATAACTTCTTTATATATATATATATCTATATATATATATATATTTATGTATATATATATATATATATATATATATATATATATACTACAGTAGTAGTGAAACCGTTTCTGCCTGGGAATCTTATTTTGGTTAATTCTATTAAATACTATTAAATAGGTCTTGAAAACTCTATTTTAAAATAAATATTAATATGCGTTATGGGATCATTTATCACGAGTGGAATTTATTAAGTCACTTTTTCTTGTCGCTATAGGTACCAAAGTTACCAACATTACAGATGAGCAAACAGTCTTGGCTGAAAGCGTTGGCACCCTTGAAATTTTTTCAGAAAATGAAGTATTACTCCAAGAAAATTATTGTAATTACACATGTTTTGCTATACTCATGTTCATTTCCTTTGTGTGTATTGGAACACAAAAAACAGAGGAAAAAGGCAATTTGGAAATAATTTCATACCAAACCAGAAAAATGGGCTAGACAAAATTGTTGGTACCTTTTCAAAATTGTGAGTAAACACTTTTGTTTCAAGCATGTGATGCTCATTTAAACTCACTTCTGGCAGGTAACAGATGTGGGCAATATGAAAATCACACCCGAGACCAGATAAAAAGGGGAGAAGTTGACTCAATCTTTGCATTGTGTGCTTGGGTGTGCCACACTAAGCATGGAGAACAGAACGAGGAGAAAAGAACTGTCTGAGGATTTGAGAACCAGATTTGTTGAACAATATCAACAATTTCAAGGTTACAAGTCCATCTCCAGCAATCTTGATGTTTCTTTGTCCATGGTGCGCAACATAATAAAGAAGTTTACAACCCATGGCACTGTAGCTAATCTTCCAGGATGTGGATGGCAGAGAAAAATTGATGAAAGGTTGAAACGCAGGATAGTGTGGATGGTGAATAAGTAGCCCCAATCAAGTTCCAAAGAAATTCAAGCTGTCCTGCAGGTTCTGCCCTAACTATCCGTCGACACTTGAATAAAATTAAATGCTATTACAGGAGACCCAGGAAGACACCACTGGTGACACAAAGACATAAAAAAGCTAGACTGCAGTTTTCAAAATGTACGTGAGAAAGCCAAAATCTTTCTGGGAAAGCGTCTTGTGAACAGATGAAACCAATGACAGATGAAACAAAAATATAGCTTTTTGGTAAGCAAGCACATCATTCTACTTTTTACCAAAAATAGAATGAAGCCTACAAAGAAAAGAACAAAGTACCTACTTTTGCAAGGCATCATGAAATCTGAAGATTACCAAAGGATTTTGGATCACAATGTAGTGCCCAGTGTCAGAAAACTGGGTTTTCGTCCTAGGTCTTCCAGCAGGACATTGACTCCAAACATACTTCAAGAAGCAACAAGAAATGGATGGAAACAAAGTGCTGGAGAGTTCTGAAGTGGCCAGCAATGTGTCTGGATCTAAATCCCATTGAACACCAGTGAAGAGATCTTAAAATTTCTATTGGGAAAAGGCATCCTTCAAATATGAGAGACCTAGAGCATTTCCCAAAGAAGAGTGGTCCAAAATTCCATTTGAGAGGTGTAAGAAGCTTATTGATGGTTATAGGAAGTGATTGATTGTCGTTATTAATTCTAAAGGGTGTACAACCAAATATTAAGTTGAGGGTGCCAACAATTTTATGCAGCCCATTTTTGGGGTTTTGTGTGAAATTATGTCCAATTTGCCTTTATTTCCTCAGTTTTTTTTGTGTTGTTCCAATACACATAAAGGAATTAAACATGTGTATAACAAAACATGTGTAATTGCAATAATTTTCTGGGAGAAATACTTCATTTTCTGGAACAATTTCAAAGGTGACAACTAGTGTTGAGCCACCCCCGTAGTGTTCGAGTTCGGTTCGGTTCGTCGAACACCCGTGTGTTCGCCGAACTGTTCGTCGAACTGTTCGTCGAACACCTTCGAACACCGTTAAAACCAATGGCAGGCAAACAAAAACACATAGAAAACACCTTCAAAGGTGTCCAAAAGCTGACAAACTGCTCAGAAGACACAACTAACACATGGAAAAGTGACAAGTACATATAGTCATGAGAAAAGAAAAGAGGTGGAGGAGTAAAAGGAGGGGGAGACACAGATATAGGCATGTCATGCCCTTCTAAAATCCAAAAAGTGAGAAGCCGACACGTTCAGTCTGCTCCTGCCCGTGCCACCTCCGTGTCGCCGGGTTTGTGCCAGAGCCGCGGTGAACCCTGACGGCCAGCCCCCCTCTCCCAATACTGGTGCCTGTCCGCTGGTGGGTCGAGCGAGCCCCCCTGTGGTGGAGGCAGCTCTAAGTTTTTTAATTTAAATTGTCTCTCTAATTTGAATGAATACACTTTAAATCCATTAACAAGGATCTATTGGAGGGCAAGTCTCATGCCAGCAGCCGCGTAATTCCAGCTCCAGTGGCGTCCACTAAAGCTGCTGCAGTTAAAAAGCTTTTATAAGGATCGAGCTCGGCTGTCCACCGCAAGGCATCCTACTGCCAGTCCCAGCCCCTATGCCTTGGGGTGCCTCCTGATGCTCTTCACTGAGTATCCCGTGGTCCCGAAGCATTTCCTTTGAAAAAATGAAGTGTCCCAACTACAGGTGGTGTAACTTGCTTAACAGCCGGGATAATCCGCTGACTAGCAGACACTGCTACTAGGCACAAAGTATTTCCTGGGCTAGATGCAGTTAAAAATTTGTAAGTAGATACTCTCGTTGGATGCTGAGAAAGCATTCCATAGAGTCTCCTGGCACGCCATATATGATTCTCTTAAAAAGCTTGGGGTAGGGGTCTAGGGGACCCTTTTATAGCCAAAATCACGGCCCTGTATCACAATACGTCACCTAGGCTGAAGATAAATGGAACTGTAGCACCCTGAGGGCTCGGTTGCTACAGACGTATTGCACCTCACACAGAGGTGTGATATCTCACTCTCAGGTAAGGATGGAGTGTGGATCAGGACCCGACACCTGCATGCATTACACCACATTGCCGTGGGGCAGGGCGACCAATATGCCCCTGAGATGGGCACGACAGTCCCTGTCCCTGGCTGGAGTGGGGGGAGGGAACACTGAGGAAGGGGAACCCTGTAGTGCAGGAGCAGGGAGGAAGCAGTTCCTGGGTGCATTGAGAAGGGAGTATAAAAGGTGGGCACCATCTTAGTTCAGTGCAGAGAAGTCTGAGCAGAAGTGGCAGGGAGCAGGGACTCTGCATGAGCTCTGCTCCGGAGGCGGGCCTAGTAACAGAGGCCCAGGCCTGCAAGAGGGAGAAGGAAGGAAGAGGAGCGGAGAAGGCTCCAGGAATGAGGAATGAAGGGATCCCAGGGGTGCGGACGGGCGAGTCGCCACCGCACGCCCGAATCCACCTGCGTGGAGGGGTCAGGCCAAAGGGGGAGACAGGTCCCCGAACTAGTGGAGGCAGGAAACGACCCTCAGCTAGAAACCGGAGGCTCTGACATTTTATGTGGCGCAGCCCCTCGCTACACCCGCTAGGAAGGCACCACATAGGGTCAGGGAAACTGGCGCCAAGTTTACCAAGAGGAGGCCCGAGGCAGCCGGACAGAAGTGTTGGTAAGAAAGGCCAGACAAAGGACACACAAAGGGGGTCCTGTGAAGCGCTCCAAAGTTATTTGGGAGTTGTCTGAGCCCCTCACCTGGTGAGCACAGTACGACGTGGGCAGCCGTTACCTGCAGACGTGGTCTGGATAATAAGAACTGTGAGTAAAGGCCCTGAACTGCATCACTGACTCCGTGTCGTTACTGCTGCTGCCCTGCACCATCACCCCCATCCTCCGCATACACTGCCCTGAGGCTATACTCCTCCTGTGGGGAGTTATGCTACGCTCTGCTGCACCCACAACACCAGCCTCAGCGGTCTGCCCTGTAGCGGCGGTTCACACTGACCGCAATCCACGGGTGGCGTAGTCGGACATTTAAACATCAAAACCACATAAATAGTTCCGCCACTGGTTTGACCACCCTGAGCCACGGAACCGGGTCGCCGCCACGAAGACTACAACCACCAGCATCCACCAAAACGGGTCCGGCTCCGGGTGTCCCAAGGCCCAGGGGGTGCGTCAGAACATTTTCATCACCTTTCACAATCACCAATGGGACAAGGCAGGGATGTTCTCTGTCCCCTCTCTTATACATCCTAGTGACGGAGCACCTGCTCTCATCAATTCGCCATAACCCCAATATTAGGTGGATTGAGGTGGGAGGCACCGAGTACAAGTGCTCTCTATTTGCTGATGATGTCCTAGTATATATCACTCAATCACATATATCCATCCATGCTGTTATGGCTGAAATAGATCACTTTGTTACATGGTCAAATTTTAAAATCAATGCAGCGAAGTCTGAGGCCCTCGATGTCTCCCTCCCCAAATCCATATAGGATTCCATCCAGTCCAACTTTCCCTTTGCCTGGCCCTCACAGGGTATCAAATACTTAGGAATTCCTATTCATAGAGACCTCTCCCATCTATGTTATCTTAATTTTGGGCCCTTTATTGAACAACTCCATACAGACCACGGTTGGCAAGTTAGAACTGTAAGATTCACTACGTGAACCACTGGTGTTTTGTGGAAAAGCAAATGTACACTGCGTTCCAAATTATTATGCAAAAAGTGTTTAGGAGTGATAAGGGAAGAATTTGTTTGTTTTTCAGTTAAACTCATTGATGGTGATGTGTGTCAGGGCTCTTTATATCACTGTAAGCAATTGCAGACACCTGTGCTAATTAGTTTGGCAGCTGTGTCCAATGAAAGGCAAGACTACTTAAGAAGCCTGTCTCACATTATTAAGCAGCCTACATTTTCTGCCAAAATGGGAAAGAAAAAGGATGTGTCGGCTGCTGAGAAGCAACAAATTGTGGAGTGTTTAGGTCAAGGCATGACTACAATCAACATTGTGCGATGATCAGGATGAAGTGTCTTGGCAATCAAGAAGTATGTAGCTGATTCACAGTACACACGTGTGCGTGCTGATAAGGGCAAATTGAGGACTCTTTCCTACAGGCAATTACGTCAGGTTGAAAGAGCAGCGGCAAAAAAGCCTTGTCATAGCAGCAGAAAAGTTTTTGAAGCTGCTTGTGCCTCCAACATCCCCCGAACAACAAGATGCAGGGTCCTTCAGAGGTTTGCAGCTGTGCATACGCCATCCTGTCGACCTCCTCTATCCACTTCACACAAGCAGAAACGGCTCCAGTGGGCCAAACATTACATGAAGACTGATTTCAAAACTGTTTTGTTCACGGATGAGTGCCGTGCAGCGCTCGATGGTCCAGATGGATGGAGTGGAGGATGGCTGGTTGATGGACACCCCACGCAAACACGGCTACAGCGCCAACAAGGAGGAGGTGGAGTAATGTTTTGGGCTGGAATCATGGGGAGAGATATTGTCGGCCCCTTTATGATCCCTGAAGGCGCTAAAGATGAACTCCATAATGTATGTGGATTTTCTCAAACAGCACTTCCTGCCATGGTTCAAGAAGAAGAACCGTGTATTTCACAGCAAGATCATTTTTCTGCATGATAATGCACCATCTCATGCTGCACATAAAACATCTGCATCTCTGGCTGATATGGGCATAAAAGGGGACAAACTTATGGTGTGACCCCCATGCTCCCCTGACCTCTACCCCATTCAGAACCTTTGGAGCATCATTAAAAGGAGTGTCTATGATGGCGGGAGGCAGTTCACATCTAAGCAACAGCTCTGGGAGGGTATTCTGTCCTCATGCAAAACAATTGAAGCAGAAACCATCCAAAACCTGACAAATTCAATGGACGAGAGAGTTCAGAAGCTCCTTTCGAACAAGGGGTCCTATGTGAAAATGTAACATCACCTAGAATAAAGTTTTAAGTTGAAAACTGTTTGATTTCAGTTTCTAACAACCTGCTAATGCTTATAATTTCAAAAATGACCATTTTTTTGGTCTTTATTAAAATGAAAAGGTTGATCGAAAAGTTTGGGGGATCTAAGGGTGTGGCAACCCAGTAGTCATGATTACTTCGAATTCTGACAATATGAGGGTCATGCTGCAGGTAGTGCAGCAAGAAGGCACTTATGTGTCTTGCGCATCTCGGAGCCCCAAAATTATTTTCCGGGCTAGATGCAGCTAAAAATTATTATTAATTTTAAATCTGGTGAAGCTTTAGTATAGATGGCCTAATAGGATCAGTGCTGCACACTGCTACAAAGCCCAAATTATTTTCCAGTCAAGATACAGATAAACATGATTAGTAATTTTACATCTGGTGGAGCTTATTATAGATGGCCTAATAGAATCAGTGCTGCACACTGCTACAAAGCCCAAATTATTTTCCAGCCAAGATACAGATAAACATGATTAGTAATTTGAAAGCTTTAAACGGTTGGTAGGGTGATTTTAACCAATCATCAAGCTTTTACTCTCCCCAGGATGACACAGGGGTAGAAAAGTCGTTTCGGATCCATGATTTGTTCATCTTTATGAACGTGAGTCTGTCTACATTATCAGTGGAGAGCCGCGTGCGCTTATCTGTCAGCACACCACCAGCAGCGCTGAACACACGCTGGCTGCGGGGCATGACAAGATCTCCAAGGCGTAAGTGGCTAGCTCCGGCCATTTATCCAGATTGGAAGCCCAAAAAGAGCAAGGGTCCAGTGACACAGTCGTGGCTTCAATGTTTACTTGGAGATACTCCTGTACCATCGTCTCTAGGCGTTGACTATGTGTCAGACTTCTTGTCTCCTGTGGCCTTGCAAAGGATGGGCTAAAAAAGTGGTGAAATGATTCTGCAAAATTGATGTTACCAACAGATACTGTGGTTCTGTTACGGTTTGAGTGCTGAACACTTGACGGTCCCACGGTTGGCAAGTTGGAACTGTGAGATTCACTACGTGCACCACTGGTATTTTGTGGAAAAGCACATGTAAGATTCTGCAACAGTCTCTGCTGATACTCCTGCATGCGTGCATCCCTTTCTATGGCAGGAATAATTTCTGCAAATTTACTTTTGTACCGGGGATCTAACAGTGTGGCAACCCTGTAGTCAGGATTATTTCTAATTCTCACAATTCGAGGGTCATGTTGCAGGTAGTGCAGCAAGAAGGCACTCATGTGTGTTGCGCATCCAGGAGCACCAAGTCCCTGTTGTGTTGGTGGCGAGGTAACAATCATGCTTCCTTCCTCTGTCCTCTCCCCCCAACCTCGCACAACAGAAATGTGATCAAGGTCTCCCTCATCTGATGAGTCTTCCATCAGTTCGTCCTCCACTTCTTCCTGGGCTCCTGCACCTTCCTCACTAGTTTGGCTGCTACCATGCGCCCTGGTAAAACCATCTCCCCCACCCTCACATGCCTGCCGCCTTGGTGCTGCCGACCGTCTGGACCTTGCAGATCTTAGCCCTTCCGCATACAACTCCTCCTCCTCTACTTCCTCCACCTCCTCTTGTGCCACCACCTGACTCCGAATTCTGTTTAACATGTGCTCCAGCATGTAAATCACCGGAATAGTCATGCTGATAATGGCATCGTCAGCACTAAACATCTTCGTCGCCATTTCAAAACTGTGCAGAAGGGTGCATAGGTCCCTGATCTGAGACCACTACTCCAGCGTGATTTGCCCCACCTCTGAATCTCGTTGGCCCAGGCTATACGTCAGAACGTATTGCACCAGGGCTTGTCGGTGCTGCCACAGTCGCTGCAACATGTGCAGAGTTGAATTCCACCGGGTAGGCACATCGCATTTTAGCCGGTGAAGTGGCAGGCCCAACGACTTCTGTAGAGATGTAAGTCGCTGAGCTGCGGGATGCGATCGGCGGAAGTGAGCACACAGCGACCGTGCCCTCTGCAGAAGGCCATCTAGTCTGGGATAGTGGGCTAAAAATTGCTGGACAACCAGGTTCAACACGTGAGCCATACAAGGCACGTGTGTGACATTGCCCCGGCGAAGGGCCGCACCCAGGTTTGCAGCATTGTCGCACACGGCCTTCCCTGGTTTCAGGTCCAGTGGAGACAACCATTCATGAAATTGGTTCTCCAGAGCTGACCACAACTCCTCAGCTGTGTGACTCACATTTCCCAGACATTTCAATGTAAAAACCGCCTGATGACGTTGAGCCCTACTGCCAGCATAGTAAGGAGGTGTGCAGGATCCCTTCTGCGCAGTTAGAAAGCTTGTGGCATGACCAGACAGGCTTTGGGTGCAGGTGGAAGACCGAGAGGAGTTTGAGGAGGCAGAAGCAGTGGAGGAACTTTGACATAAAGAGGATTGACGCACAACTCGTGCGGACGGCAAGACTTGGACAGCAGCCCCTTGTCCTGCTGTCACCATAGTTACCCAGTGCCCAGTCAGCGACATGTAACGCCCCTGTCCATGCCTACTCGTCCAAGTGTCTGTGGTGAAATGCACCCTGTCACACACAGAGTTTCTCAAAGAAGCGGTGATGTTGTGTGCGACATGCTGGTGGAGCGCAGGCACACCTTTCTTTGAGAAGTAGTGCCGACTGGGCATCTGGTACTGGGGCACTGCGACGGACATAAGGTCTCGAAAATCCTCTGTGTCCACCAGGCGGAAAGGCAGCATTTCTGTAGCCAAGAGCTTGCAGATGGTGAAATTCAACCTCTTAGCTTTCTCATGGCTAGGAGGAAATGGTCTTTTACTTGTCCACATCTGAGGGACCGAGGGCTGGCTATTGTGCTTAGATGGGGTTGATAAGGGTGTCCCCGGCAAACTGTCGGTCTGTGAGGAAGATGCAGGCGGACATGTTAGGTTGCCTTGATCCAAAGGTGGTGCTATCGATGTCGGACAGCGCTCAACACCAGCTGGTATTACCACCTCCAAAGAAAATGATGACCTGCCAATCACGCTGGCTGTTGCGGGTAAAGAGGTGGCAGGTCTGCGCCCCAAAACAGGTGTGACTGCTGTCCCCCCAGTCACAGAGGATGAAGAGGCCGCGGATGCACAAGATATGGCAGACGGTGGTTGGCCCGGCCGGCTAGGCCGCATTGTAGCACACTGAGCTTCCCACTGCAACTTATGCTTCATGTCCATGTGCCGGTTCATGCATGAAGTACTCAAACTATGTATTTTTTGGCCTCTACTTAGCTTTTGCTGACAAATGTTACAGATAACACGAGTTGGGTCATCTTTATCGATCTGAAAAAATGCCCAGGCTATGCAAGGCTTAGCACCCATGCGACCTGAAGAGCCACCACGACTTGTGGTGAGAGGCAGAGTTGTGTTTGAGGATGCAGTTGTTGACGTGCTTCCAGTACTACGTCTCTGTCCAGGAAGGCGCAACCTGACCTCGTCGTCACTAGCATCTTCCTCCACCTCCTCTGCTGACCTCATCTCTTGGCTGACTGTGGGTTGACAGTAAGTGGGATCTCCAACCTCATCATCATCACCCTGTGCGTTATCACACCCGTCGTCCTCAGAGCCAACCTGTTCCTGCCCTGACAAAAAACTAAAGTTGTCGCTCCAATCAGGTATTTGAGTCTTATCATCGTCTTCCTCATTGTCTCCACCAACAGGAGTTACAGTTTGGGAATGAGGGTCTACATTATGGTCAGAACCTTCTGCGTCTGGTCCTGGATCCAACTCATAAAGATTCTGGGCATCAGTGCAGATCATTTCCTCGTCTGGATTCACAGAAGCGCTGGAGTCGACCTCTGATTCCCAGGCTATAGTATGAGTAAACAGCTCTGCAGACTCAACCATCTGTTCTACCTCATACTCAGACAGGCAGCTGGAGATTTGGGAGCTGTGAGGAAGCAAGTGCGATTGGGGTGACACCTTTGAGGACTGGAGTATTTGTGATGTTGAAGTTGATGTGGAGGAGAGCCCACTTAAAGGAGCACTTGATATCCGTTGAAGCTCCTGCTGTTTTTGTGCCTCATCTGGAATTTGTAGCGATTGGCGTGGCCGTAAGAAAGGGATCTTATCACATTGTCCGCTAAAAGAAGTAGACATTTTAGTTTGGCTGGAAGATGGTCTTTCTTCTGCAGATGTTACTGTTGCTTTAACACCTACCCCACGGACACAACCTTTTTTCCCCTTCCCAACACGCCTATTCCCCTTTCCACCAGCAGCAGGCCTTTTTCCACTCATTTTGGTGGTTAACTAATTCACAACTCTGGAGTTGTTTGCACAAAAAAACAATGGATGGGAACCGAGCAGAGCTGAGTGGCCAAACTGTGGTATTAGGCCAAAACTATTGGCTCGGTTAGATGCAGAAAAAAATTATATTCAATTTGCAACCTGATGGAGGTCTGTATAGATGGACTAATACAACAAGTCCCACACACAGCTAGAAGCCCAATATTTTTTCAGAGGTAGATGCAGAAAAAAATTATATTCAGTTTGCAACCTTATGGAGGTCAGTATAGATGGACTAATACAACAAGTCCCACACACAGCTAGAAGCCCAATATTTTTTCAGAGGTAGATGCAGAAAAAAATATATTCAGTTTGCAACCTGATGGAGGTCTGTATAGATGGATTAATAGAACAAGTCCCACACACAGCTAGAAGCCCAATATTTTTTCAGAGGTAGATGCAGAAAAAAATATATTCAGTTTGCAACCTGATGGAGGTCTGTATAGATGGATTAATAGAACAAGTCCCACACACAGCTAGAAGCCCAATATTTTTTCAGAGGTAGATGAAGAAAAAAATATATGCAGTTTGCAACCTGATGGAGGTCAGTATAGATGGACTAGTACAACAAGTCCCACACACAGCTAGAAGCCCAATATTTTTTCAGAGCTAGATGCAGAAAAAAATTATATTCAATTTGCAACCTGATGGAGGTCAGTATAGATGGACTAATAGAACAAGTCCCACACACAGCTAGAAGGCCAAATATTTTTTCAGAGGTAGATGCAGAAAAAAATTCTATTCAGTTTGCAACCTTATGGAGGTCAGTATAGATGGACTAATAGAACAAGTCCCACACACAGCTAGAAGGCCAAATATTTTTTCAGAGGTAGATGCAGAAAAAAATTATATTCAGTTTGCAACCTTATGGAGGTCAGTATAGATGGACTAATAGAACAAGTCCCACACACAGCTAGAAGGCCAAATATTTTGTCAGAGGTAGATGCAGAAAAAAATTATATTCAGTTTGCAACCTTATGGAGGTCAGTATAGATGGACTAATACAACAAGTCCCACACACAGCTAGAAGGCCAATATTTTTTCAGAGGTAGATGCAGAAAAAAATATATTCAGTTTGCAACCTGATGGAGGTCTGTATAGATGGATTGATAGAACAAGTCCCACACACAGCTAGAAGCCCAAATATTTTTTCAGAGGTAGATGAAGAAAAAAATATATGCAGTTTTCAACCTGATGGAGGTCAGTATAGATGGACTAGTACAACAAGTCCCACACACAGCTAGAAGCCCAATATTTTTTCAGAGCTAGATGCAGAAAAAAATTATATTCAATTTGCAACCTGATGGAGGTCAGTATAGATGGACTAATAGAACAAGTCCCACACACAGCTAGAAGGCCAAATATTTTTTCAGAGGTAGATGCAGAAAAAAGTTATATTCAGTTTGCAACCTTATGGAGGTCAGTATAGATGGACTAATAGAACAAGTCCCACACAAAGCTAGAAGGCCAAATATTTTTTCAGAGGTAGATGCAGAAAAAAATTATATTCAGTTTGCAACCTTATGGAGGTCAGTATAGATGGACTAATAGAACAAGTCCCACACACAGCTAGAAGCCCAATATTTTTTCAGAGCTAGATGCAGAAAAAAATTATATTCAATTTGCAACCTGATGGAGGTCAGTATAGATGGACTAATAGAACAAGTCCCACACACAGCTAGAAGGCCAAATATTTTTTCAGAGGTAGATGCAGAAAAAAATTATATTCAGTTTGCAACCTTATGGAGGTCAGTATAGATGGACTAATAGAACAAGTCCCACACACAGCTAGAAGGCCAAATATTTTGTCAGAGGTAGATGCAGAAAAAAATTATATTCAGTTTGCAACCTTATGGAGGTCAGTATAGATGGACTAATACAACAAGTCCCACACACAGCTGGAAGGCCAATATTTTTTCAGAGGTAGATGCAGAAAAAAATATATTCAGTTTGCAACCTGATGGAGGTCTGTATAGATGGATTGATAGAACAAGTCCCACACACAGCTAGAAGCCCAAATATTTTTTCAGAGGTAGATGAAGAAAAAAATATATGCAGTTTGCAACCTGATGGAGGTCAGTATAGATGGACTAGTACAACAAGTCCCACACACAGCTAGAAGCCCAATATTTTTTCAGAGCTAGATGCAGAAAAAAATTATATTCAATTTGCAACCTGATGGAGGTCAGTATAGATGGACTAATAGAACAAGTCCCACACACAGCTAGAAGGCCAAATATTTTTTCAGAGGTAGATGCAGAAAAAAGTTATATTCAGTTTGCAACCTTATGGAGGTCAGTATAGATGGACTAATAGAACAAGTCCCACACAAAGCTAGAAGGCCAAATATTTTTTCAGAGGTAGATGCAGAAAAAAATTATATTCAGTTTGCAACCTTATGGAGGTCAGTATAGATGGACTAATAGAACAAGTCCCACACACAGCTAGAAGCCCAATATTTTTTCAGAGCTAGATGCAGAAAAAAATTATATTCAATTTGCAACCTGATGGAGGTCAGTATAGATGGACTAATAGAACAAGTCCCACACACAGCTAGAAGGCCAAATATTTTTTCAGAGGTAGATGCAGAAAAAAATTATATTCAGTTTGCAACCTTATGGAGGTCAGTATAGATGGACTAATAGAACAAGTCCCACACACAGCTAGAAGGCCAAATATTTTTTCAGAGGTAGATGCAGAAAAAAATTATATTCAGTTTGCAACCTTATGGAGGTCAGTATAGATGGACTAATAGAACAAGTCCCACACAGCTAGAAGGCCAAATATTTTTTCAGAGGTAGATGCAGAAAAAAATTATATTCAGTTTGCAACCTTATGGAGGTCAGTATAGATGGACTAATAGAACAAGTCCCACACACAGCTAGAAGCCCAATATTTTTTCAGAGCTAGATGCAGAAAAAAATTATATTCAATTTGCATCCTGATGGAGGTCAGTATAGATGGACTAATAGAACAAGTCCCACACACAGCTAGAAGGCCAAATATTTTTTCAGAGGTAGATGCAGAAAAAAATTATATTCAGTTTGCAATCTTGTGGAGGTCAGTATAGATGGACTAATAGAACAAGTCCCACACACAGCTAGAAGGCCAAATATTTTTTCAGAGGTAGATGCAGAAAAAAATTATATTCAGTTTGCAACCTTATGGAGGTCAGTATAGATGGACTAATAGAACAAGTCCCACACACAGCTAGAAGGCCAAATATTTTTTCAGAGGTAGATGCAGAAAAAAATTATATTCAATTTGCAACCTTATGGAGGTCAGTATAGATGGACTAATAGAACAAGTCCCACACACAGCTAGAAGGCCAAATATTTTTTCAGAGGTAGATGCAGAAAAAAATATATTCAGTTTGCAACCTGATGGAGGTCTGTATAGATGGATTAATAGAACAAGTCCCACACACAGCTAGAAGCCCAATATTTTTTCAGAGGTAGATGAAGAAAAAAATATATGCAGTTTGCAACCTGATGGAGGTCAGTATAGATGGACTAGTACAACAAGTCCCACACACAGCTAGAAGCCCAATATTTTTTCAGAGCTAGATGCAGAAAAAAATTATATTCAATTTGCAACCTGATGGAGGTCAGTATAGATGGACTAATAGAATGATGCTATGCCCAAAAGATTTTACTTCACTAGGTGCAGTAAAAAAATTGGTATTCTATACACAGGTGGTATATCTTGCAACACAGATAGGCTACTCCAGTGACTAACACACTCTGCAATAGGCCAAAAAGGATTAGCTTTGCTAGATTCAGCCAAATGCTGTGAAAAAAACTTGCACAGCACTGGCACAGACCTGCCTGGCAAAAACTGATAGGAACTGATGTAACCTAGTCCTGAAAAGGACTCCAATTACAATTAGTCTTTACTCCCACAATCTATCTATTTAAGAGCACAGACCTGCCTGATAAAAGTCATAGGAAATGCTGTAACCTAGTCCTTAAAAGGACTGCAATCACAACTATTCCCTACTCCCAAGCTATCTGTAGATTTGTGCGAAAATTGGCTTGAAATTAACAAGGTATAGCGCACACAGCAACAGCGGTGCCGTCTAACACGCAGCTGCAGCAGTGAGAAAATGGTGGCGACGGGGAAAATGGCTTGGTCTTATAGGGCAAGGACATGTGACATACACTGCCAATGACACATGCCCTTGCTTGTGTGAAAAAAAGCACTTCGCTCCGTGTGTGCGCTGCTGATAGGCTGACAGATTGCTGATAGGCTGACACTGCAAATGCGGGAAAGAGAAAAAAAAATGGAGATCTTCATTGTTCCTGCAGAGATCCATCCCCTGCCCCTCCCCCCACCCCGCTGTACACTCAAACTGCGTATTAACATTAATTTTCATCATTACTGAGAAAAAATCCAGTTATGATTTTGGTGCACGAACAGTTATCGAACATAACCTCGAACAGCCGAATTTTTCTCAAATTGCTCGAACACCGCCCAAAACAGCTCGAATTTGAGATTGGCGAACAGTTCGAGTAGAACAACGCTCATCTCTAGTGACAACACTTTCAGCCATGACTGGTGGAATTGAAATCTACTTGAATTTTACAAAAATCAGCTTTCGCCACAATGCAGATTTTTTTTTGTCATTGGCTTTTGGGTACATTTAACCACTGGCTGCCATTTTTCTGAACTGTAAAATGCTATCAAAAAGTTAAAAATAAGAAAAATCCTTATCTCACCTTATTAATCATCTTTCTGGCCCCTCCGCTCCGCTCATCAGTGAGATTACATCTGTTCACAAGTGCCTGAGTCTCACAGAGCACTGTTACCGGCAGTCCGGCAATTCGCGTGACATGGTGGAATCGCAATAGTACGTCGGGCTACTGGACTGCACTGCCATTGTGTCATGCAGACTGCAGTTCTGCAGTCCAATGCACTACAGCAATTGTGCCAGGTCACGTGGACTGCCGGACTACCAGACTGCACTTTGCATGAACCAACAACTTTGAGGCCGGTAACCTTAAGGAGTCCTTTAAGGGAGACTTTAAGGTTACTGAAGTTCCTAGCTGCTGTAACACCTGGAGGCTGTGAACTCTGGTAACCTTAGTTCACAGCCTCAAGGTGTGCCAGCATCTTGGAACTCCAGTAACCTTAAATTCTCCCTTAAGGTTACCAGCCCGGAAAACTTAAGGCAACCTTTAAGGGAGACTTTAAGGTTACTAGAGTTCCCAGCTGCTGGGACACACAGCCTCCAGGTGTCGCAGCAACTGGGAACTCCAGTTACCTAAAAGACTCCCAGCTGTGTGCACACGTTGAGTTTTTACTGTCTTTTTGATTGCTTTTATTACCTGTGTATTTGTACAGCAATGAGTGATGTTTAAAGCTAGTTAAAAAAAAAGAAAAAAGGCTTAGTTAAAGAGATAGATAAAGGGATGGATAGATAGACACATAAATAGATGGATAGATGCAAAGAGATATCTGGCAGCTTTCTAGGAATAAATAAAAGGCAAAGCAGACAGATGCAGGCTGATATTATTAGGCTGGGAAGGGCCATGGTTATTGGCCCCTTCCCAGCCTAAAAATACCAGCCATCAGCAGCTCCAGAACTGGCACATCACATTACATTCATCAATTCTGGTGCACTGTCTCAGCTCTTCCCGATTGCCCTGGTTTGGTGGCAATTGGGATAATGGGATTAGAGGTTGATGTCGGCAGCTGGCGCTGACACCAAGCCCTGGGGTTAGTAATGGAGAGGAGACCTACGCTGGTCTGCCATAGTCCAATGCATCCACTGTAATCCACATCGATGTCCCATGATGAGGCCTCATCCAAAATTCCAGCATATGGAGCCCTGTTCAGAGGGGCTTCATAGGCTGTCATATCAGCACACACTGCTGGATCTCGCAGCACTCTGCGATAGCCGGAGAACAAACCTGTCCATCAGTCTCCTTCAATTGTAAAACACTGCACGTAGAAAAGCTGTTTTTCAATTGGAGGAAGCTAAAGGACAGGTTTGGTCACATGTTCCTCCATAAGCAGCCATTTTGCTTACAGGAACACTGTAAGAAAAGCTGCATTAACAAGTGCAGGAGGAAAATCTGTAACACTTTGAAATTAGTAAGTGCCATAAAAAAAATAAGAAAAAAAATCACAGTACATTTGTTAAATAAAGAAAACATGGACAAGCCTTTTAAGTACACCACCATAGTAAAAGCCAAATAGACCTAAGGGGGCCAATCCATCTTTCTTCTGACAAAATATGAAACAAGATAGTACCATACTTTTGCAGAAGAGAAAGAGGGACAAACTATGTAACTTGTGATGTGCCAAATTTTGACCACACCCCTAGCGACACCCATTTACCATTTCTTTCTTTAAAAAAAATCCTGCAGTTTTTACATGCATTTTTTAGGCTTCCCATAGAAGCCTCTAGAGAAAAAAAAGCACAAAAAGCACACAGTTCAGCAGCGTCTTTAGATGCACAGTGGATGGAGTTTTCATTAAATCACATCCACTTCAGCAAGTGAATATGGTCTAAATGTCCAATCAAAGTGGATGTGATTTCATGTAAACTCCGCCCTAGGTGCGTCTAAAGACTCTGCTGTGCTGTGTGATTTTGGTGAAATTTTTCTCTATAGACTTCTATGTAGGGCATGAAAAAACCCATGTAAAAAATGCCATTGCAATTTTAAGTGCAGAATCAAAGCTTTTCAGTATTAATAAAAAAGCATTAAAAAACCCTTTTCACATCTGCACCAAAAATGCATCAAATAAGGGGTAAACACTTAAAAGAAATGAAGCAAACATGCAATAATCAGAGATAATTACTATTGCGTCCAGTGGTGGGGACAACTGCAAAAAAAAAAGCAGTAGAAAATATGCAGCACTTACGGTACGTGTGAACACAGGATCAGCATTACATTTTTATTACATTTTTGATGGGTTTAATGGAGGAAAAAAATCAATCATACCATTTTTTTACGCCATTTACCGATCACCATAAATAATCTGATCGCTGTATTGTACGGGTTGTTACGATTACAGGAACACCAGAAATGTCCATGTTCATTGCTGATTTGTGATGTTTATTGTATTTTTTTAAAAAAAGGGCATTACAAATGACATTATTGTGTTTTCATCATTATTTAGTAAGAATAAAATCATTTTTTTTATTTACTTCTAGAATATAGGGACATAGCAATGCACTGCCATATATAATGTACCTCTATGTACCAGTATAATCTGCCTGTGAGTTCAGATTCTGCAATACAACTTCAAGTCTACAAAATTCCTTGATAGGGATCAGTTTAGGCTGTGGCTCATAGCTTTAGCTGCTGCCTGCGGTGGTAGAGGAGACCAGATTACAAGAAGATAAAATAACATTTTTGGAATTGTTTTTCATTTTTTAGTATTCTTATAGGAAGAAAAAAAATCTGTCTTTTATTCTACCTCTAAAATACAGATACATATAAAAGCACTGAAATGTATAGATGTATCAGTATAATCCGCCTGAGGGTTCAGAGCCTGCAACGGAGTTTCAAGTATTCTCATAGTGATGGCAGTGCAGGCCATGGCTCATAGCTTTAACTGTTGTCTGCAACATTGTGGGTTTGATTCCCGAGGAGTCCAGATCTCAAGAAAAGAAGAGAAATGTTTTTTTAATTAATGTGTGTGCAGTGCAGAGATGCCAATCATGCCCCCAAGGAGGAGGAGCCATGGAGAGAGGTAACTATTGGAAGTTGGAGCACAGCTCTGACCTGCAGGGACAGTGGAACTGACCCCTCAAATCAGGACAGTCCCGCTGAATCCGGGATGGTTGGGAGGTTTGATAGTACCAATGTTACAGCTGGTGCTATCCAGCTCTGGCTCTAGCAGTGCCAGAAAAGGTTCATTTTCTTTAAACTTTAGAGGATTAATTCATCGCACACTCAGATGTCGTGAATGCAGAATACATTTATTGATAAACAGACAAATAATCAAACTAATTTGCAGGGCGACAGTAGTAAGACGTTTCGGCCACAATTTCGGCCTTAATCATTTAGTCGCTTACTAGAAAAGTAGAACATATATGGTGTCAGAGCCAGATTTGTAACATCATATTCACAATTCCAAGCATGGTACAGAGAAGCATGACGAAGAGGTAGGGGGATGAGGGGAAGGCGGGAAGAGGGGGGGGGGGGGCCAGGGTTTGACATATACAGTTCCTATGTACAATATATACACATTTATAAATAAACAAAGTAGGGTAGAAGTACCATAAACAGTATATAATAGATAAAAGGGTTTTATTCTTACTTGTTTGTGTGGTTTGAGACTGTTTAGAGTCTGAATAGGACTAAAGTCCGGGAAAGAAGAGGGTTGCAATATCAAGGTGTTAAAGTTTAGATATATTACCCATGATGTGCCAGAAAGATGATTTTACTGTCTAGGATGGTTACCTCAACCAGGTCCGATAGTGGTATAAAGCCACATGGATCTACAAAATATATATTATGGGAAGTTAGAAATAGTTGTACAATCATAATGTCATGTGTAGCCCATCTTATGCTGGCTGGTCAGTATCTTACCATGCAGTCATGTGAAATCCCTGTACAGTCAGTGTGTTGTTCCCAGGAGAGGTTGTGCCAATTATTGGTGGTGTGGAGGGGTATAGAGGTGCTCCTGCACCTTGCTTTGGCCGTGGTGGATGGCATAGTGAGAGGGTTGCGCTTTACATACTGGCGGGGAGCTCCGGACCGGAAATGCGTCACTGGTAGGGGGCGTGTCACCGGAAGTGACGTTCCGCCAGCCCCGCATTGCGTGATTGGATGGCCGGGCATTGCCTTTGATTACAGGCATGGCGCTACTGCTCCCATTGTGTCCCCCTACCTCTTCGTCATGCTTCTAAATGGGAACAATTAATTGGAGTCAGAATGGATTACATCTTATCATTAAGACCATTTTAATATTCATTGTTACTTTTGGCAGCGCAGTGTTGCTTGTCCCAATTACTACATATAAATGCTGCAGTATAATTCTTATCCGAGAACTGTACATTTTATAAAAAGTGTAAAAAGCCACTTAAACCAAAAGCAAATTATTAAATGTATCACATACTTGTTTCGTTACTAAGATGAGTGGATCACTATAAGGCAAATAAAATTCATCTTGAATTTCATAAAAAATGCTTAACCGGCAGATGTGATTTGATTTGTGCGTATTCAACAAACTGAAAGCCATATGGTCACCATTTGCTGGATTCAAAGGACTAGAAGAGGCTTAAAAAATGTGTAAAAAACATTAATACCCAGCCTTCATCTATCTTCTTTGTCCCAGTCACTGGAGTCAGGGGCGGACCTACCGCCCATGCAGCCTGTTCATTGAACGGGGCCCCGAGGGAGAGGGGGCCCCTCCAGCCTCCAGCAGGGCCGCCATCAGGTCATGACTGTCCTGACTCCAGTATGGGGCCCGGCCGGTCGGGGTCCGCTCGGAGCCCCATTGAGGCCCCCCTCTTGTGCGTCTCCTCATGGGGCCCCCGCAGGGCCGGCGTCAGCACCCGGAGCACCCGGGCAAATGCCGGGGCCCTGAGCAGGCGGGGGTGCCCTCACCATCAGGCACCCCGCGCGCTATGGGACCCGTGAGCGGAGGAGAGCGGTGTCAGCGCCCGCTCCCCCCCCCCCTGCTTGCCCAGGGCCCCGGCACAATACTTACCCCTCCCCGTGCCTCCGCAGCAGCTCATGCATCCTCCGCGGCTGCTGCACTGTGACGTCTCAGGTCAGAGGGCGCGGTGACGTCTTTACACCGCGCTCTCTCCTGAGCAGTCAGCGCAGAGCGGGATGAGGCCGGCGACGCTGGAGTCCGGAGCAGCGGCCTGTATGGAGGCCTGTGGCAGTATAAGGGAGGGGGGGGTGAGGTGGGGGTGTGGGACATCCTGCATGTGGCATTATAAGGGAGGGGGGTGTGTGTGACATTCAGCATGGGGCAGTATAATGATGGGGGTGTGTGTTACATCCTGCATGGGGCATTATAAGGGAGGGGGGGTAACATCCTGCATGGGGAATTATAAGGGAGGGGGTGGTGACATCCTATATGGTGGGGAACAGCCTGTATGGGACATTATGTGGGGGGAACAGCCTGCATGGGGCATTATAAGGAAGGGGGAGTGTGTGTCATCCTGCATGGGGCATTATAAGGGGGGGTGACATCCTATATGGTGGGGAACAGCCTGCATGGGACATTATGTGGGGGGAACAGCCTGCGTGGGGCATTATGGGGGGTGAACAGCCTGCGTGGGGCATTATGTGTGGGTAACAGCCTGCATGGAGCGTTATATGGGGCCAGTATTCTGTATGGAGTGTTATATGGGGGCCAGCATCCTGTATGGAGCGTTATATGGGGGTCAGTATCCTGCATGGAGCGTTATATGGGGGCCAGTATCCTGTATGGAGTGTTATATGGGGGCCAGTATTCCGTATGGAGCGTTATATGGGGGCCAGTATTCTGTATGGAGCATTTTATGGGGGCCAATATTCTGTATAGAGCATTATATGGCGGCCAGTATCCTGTATGGAGCGTTATATGGGGGCCAGTATTCTGTATGGAGCGTTATATGGGGGCCAGTATTCTGTATGGAGCATTATATGAGTGCCAATATCCTGTATGGAGCGTTATATGGGAGCCAGTATTCTGTATGGAGCGTTATATGGGGGACCAGTATCCTGTATGGAGCATTTTATGGGGGCCAGTATACTGTGTGGAGCGATTCGCTGGTTTCTGAGCTATTGTGGAATTTACAATAGATATCGCTCATGTAATGTAAGAAGTGAAATCTTTGCATTGTACTATATATATATTTCTCTTCGGTATCTGTGCATCATGAATCGTTGTATGTGTTAAAGGGGCCACTGAGACTCTTTCGCCCGGGGCCCACAAAAACCTGGAGCCGGCCCTGGGCCCCCGGCCCCATGCTGAGCGCTAAGCGCCGGGACATCTCAGCGCTGCTTTCCTCTGTGTAGCAGTGCAGCGCTGCTGCGGCAGCGCCTTCATGATTCCCCTGACTTCTGGTCATGTAACGGCTCCGTTACATGGCCGGAAGTCAGGAGAACCTGGTGGCAGCGACGTGGACGAGCGCCAGGATTCTGCAGGGATCGCATGGGGGTAAGTATAACAAGTTTTATTTTTTTAAAATACAATTAATTAACTAGGAGTGGGGGGAATCAGAGATGCACGGGGGGATGAGAGATGCACGGGGGGATGAGATGCACATGGGGGGGATGAGAGATGCATGGGGGGATGAGATGCACGGGGGGGATGAGATGCATGGTGGGGGATGAGAGCTGCACATGGGGGGATGAGAGCTGCACATGGGCACATGGGGGGATGAGAGCTGCACATGGTAGGGGATGAGAGATGCACGGGGGGGAAGAGATGCACATGGGGGGGATGAGAGATGCACGGGGGGATGAGAGATGCACATGGGGGGGATGAGAGCTGCACATGGGGGGGTTATGTTTACATAACTTTGTTGCCCTATGAAGGGCAGGGGGGGGCCCCAAAAATTTCTTGCACAGGGGCCCACTACAGTCTGTGTCCGCCCCTGACTGGAGTGGTCTTCACTGGGCCATCTTCCAGCACCCCACATCTTTATTGTCTTCTGTGTTTACTAGGAGGCAACATCATGACATCATAACATCATGGCCTAGTCAACACAGCAAATGCCAAAAATGTTGGGCACCAGAAGTTGCCATGGTTGGCCCAGATTGGGGGTGCACAGCAGTACAAGTGAGAACCGAGTGAGCACATTAATTAAAAAATGTACATTCGAGGAAAGAAATTAGATATGAATCGAGTTTCCTGGTCAAATTTGAGCCAACTGCCAAATTAGAATTTCGTGAGATTCGTTTACCACTATTATGTATCCTTCTTTGCAAAAAATTACCAAATCTAACAGAATGACACAACTCCTCTAACTACTCTGCAAACTTTTAAGGTCACTTTCATAAGTAGAATATGACATTTCTCTCTGTGTGCAGTCATTAAAAAGAAATTCAATATCTAATATCCAAGATAACATCAACTCAGCTCATGGTGACAAGTCACATCTATTAGGATGTGTGTGTTCCTCTCCCTCATGTAAATAATTGTTACCTGCGACTGATAGATGTGCCTAAGCCATCTAGCAGGATCAACTCTCTGTCACACCTATACCATGATATGTGATAAAAGAAGGCTCCCTTTATGTACATACAGTAGCAGGTACACTCCTGGGAGAAAATGAACTGACCTCCGAAAAAAAGCGACAAGCTTATAAACAACGGGCAAACTAGATGCAGTGGCCTGAATTATGGCTTATAATTACTGTCAATGACTACAGCGATAGTTTAAGCCTGCAATCCCTCCTCATCAGTGTCTGGAAAATGTGTAAAAAATATCTCTTTTACTACTTTTATATTACTGCCATGCGTCCATATATTAAATAAGCCCTCCTATGAATATATTTATAAATTAAATGTGTCTATATATGTATGGTGTGTAGTGTGAGTATATTAATATACTATCGTACTTCTACTCTCTCCGGTGTCAAGCGCCATTCTGCTCCGCTTCTCAGTGCTGTCAACGCTCTGTAGACTTTCAGTGTAAGGCCTCATTCTCATGTCCTTGTCTCTAGTACGTGTGGTGACAGTTTCCACACATAATGGAGACACTTACACACGTAGTCCCATTCAAATGAATGGGTCTGTGCACATGCCAGTGTGTTTCCACAGACTGTGTGTCAGTGGGCAAAACACACTAACATGTCCGTTTTTTGCACGCCACACGGACCACATAACATCCCACAAATGTGCACACTGATAACACACGGATGACATTCGTGTGTCATAAGTGTGACATGTGCCGGCGCCTGGGAATCAGCAGTACAGTTCGCATTGTTTCCTGCCGTTGACTGCTGAAGGCATCTCTCATCATTATCCCCTGCTTGTGCTGCGATCAGCACAAACATGGGACAATTTTGAGAGTTGTATTCTGCCCCCGCTGTCTACAACAAGTGTAAAATTAAGAATACCATAAAAAACACATTTTACTCACCTTTACACCTAATTCCCTGAAGCCATTGTCTCCTGTAAACAAACCAAATATAAAAAAACACAATATCCCTGTACCATCGGCATCTCTGCCTCCTGCCGGGCAGAGACGCCGTTCCCCTCACCACCGCGGTCCCGGTCTGACGTCTTCCTGCTCTCCTGCTGCAAAGGCGCGCACTGCGTGCAGCTTACCGGGCACTGTGCTTAGGGCGTGCGCGCGCTTCTTCCCTCATAAAGGGACCGTACGCGCCATCCTATAGAGTCCCCGGCCAATGGCCGGAGGACTGCCCCTATATTAAGCACCTCCTCCAAAATGGAGGTGCCTGTGCAAGGTTGTTGTTTGTGTGCTAACACTCTCCTCAGCCCTCAGGTTCCTTGCCCGCCAGTCAGTCTAACAGTCCTGCCCACCAGTCTGTCTAACAGTCCTGCCCGCCAGTCTGTCTAACAGTCCTGCTAGCCAGTCTGTCTATCAGCCGTGCCCGCCAGTCTGCTATCTGCCGTGTCCGCCAGCCTGCCTACCCGGAACGCCTGCCAGATTAACTGCCGTGCCCGCCTGCCTACCCGGAGCATCTGCCAAGTTACCTGTCGTGCCGCCTACCTGCCTACCTGGAGCACCTGCCAAGTTACCGGCCGTGTCCGCCTGCTCGTTTACCCAGAGTACCTGTCTGGCTATCCGCTGTACCCACCTGCTTGTCCACCCGGATCACCCGCCAGCCTACCAGCCGTGCACATCCACTGTACTGGTCAGCTCCTGTCATCTTACCCGTGGGAGTCACCTGCTCTCACACAAGGTCGGTCCCAGAGTGGCACCTGGTTCACCTGCCCAGTCCCTCCTTGGTTCACGGAGTCGACTAAGCCGCCGTGTGACCTGGTCGGTCCGAGTAGGCACTTAGTTACTCCCCTTTGGTCCCTCCTTGCATCAAATCACAGAGGTTCCACCACCCGGACCTGTAACAGTTTGCACAGGCCATGGAATCTGGTGGCTGCCAGGCTCCTTCGCTCTCTGACTTTTACCAGGAGACCTCTCATGAGAGATCCCAACGGGAGACTATCCTGTCCTATCTGCGGACAGTCAACTCCTGCCTGGACACGCTCTCCACTCTCTAATTAAGCGGCACCCACTCCAGCGGTACCTCAACCCAGTAGCTCTGTGGCATCCGGCTTTGGACCCCGGCTTTCTGCGCCTTCACGTTTCGATGGTGACCCTGTCCTATGTCGGGGCTTCATAAATGAGTGCACACTGCACTTTGAACTTCTGGCACCCCAGTTCACCTCCGACCGGGCCAAGGTGGCATTCATCATGTCTCACCTCACCGGAGAGGCGTTGGCGCGGCTTAACCCTCTGTGGGAAAGAGGGGATCCTCTGGTGTCCGATCTCCAGGCCTTCCTCGTGGCCTTCCGGAAGGTGTTCAATGAACCTGGACGAAGATCTTCTACTGCCTCCTCACTTCTCCGATTCCGTCAAGGGAGTCTCTCTGTGGGACAGTATGCCGTGCGTTTCCGCACCCTCGCATCTGAACTGGCTTGGAATAATGAGGCACTGGTGTCCACCTTTTGGAAGGGCCTTTCCGGACGGATCAAGGATGAGCTAGCCAACCGAGACATACCTCCAACCCTGGATGACCTGGTGTCTTTAGCTACCCGGATCGACATCCGCTTTCTTGAACGTGCTAAGAAGACGACCCGAGAGAGAAGACCTATGCGTCTCGCTCCAACCTTCCAAAGGCCTTTCTCGCAACCAGCAATCCCCCGGGTATCTTCGCCAGAGTGAATGCAAATTGACCAAGCCAAGATGGTCAAGTCTCGCCAGGAGACACGCCGCACTGAGGGGAGTTGCTTCTACTGTGGCAGTATAGAGCATCTGATCCATTCCTGCCCGGTAAGACCGGGAAACTGCAGTGTCTCGGACCGCTAGGAAAGGTCGTCCTAAGCAAGAATTCTTCCTCTCCGTCCTTGACTCTGTCCGTTTCTGTCACCAGTGGTGAGACCCGCTTCTTCAAGATTGCCTATCTGGATTCCGGAGCCGCAGGGAATCTCATTCCACAGGCCGTTGTGGAGCGTTGTCAGATTCCTACCATACGTCTGGCTGAACCTTTGGTGGTTTCCTCAGTTGATGGGAAGTTTCTCCTGGAAACCATCTTGCTGGTCACTGAGCCTGTAACTCTTCAGGTGGGAATGCTGCACTCGGAGAAGATCTCCTTTCATGTGCTGTTCGGTCTCTCTCATCCCCTCTTGCTTGGCCTGCCCTGGTTACAGAGTCATGAGCCCGTCCTGAATTGGAGATCTGGTGAAGTGCTTCGTTGGGGTCAGGAATGCCATGAGTCCTGTCTGGTTCCGATACGTCCTGCTCGACCCCCGTCTACGCCGGCTAACCTACCTGGTCTGCCAGCACCCTACTGGTCCTATGTGGACGTCTTTGACAAAAAAGAGGCTGAGACACTACCACCTCATAGGCCGTATGATTGCCCCATAGACCTAATACCTGGTGCTTCACTTCCTCGCGGGCGAATCTACCCCTTGTCGTTGGCCGAGACCCGTGCTATGTCTGAGTACATTGAGGAGAATCTTCCTAGGGGATTTATCTGGAAATCCACCTCTCCGGCTGGAACATTATTCTTCTTCGTCAAGAAGAAAGACGGCTCGCTTCGTCCTTGTATTGACTATAGGGGTCTAAACCAAATTACCATCAAAAATAAGTACCCCCTGCCTCTCATCGCGGAGTTGTTTGACCGCCTGAAAGGCGCGAAGATCTTCACCAAGCTCGATCTTCGGGGGGCGTACAATCTGGTCCGGATTCGTCAGGGAGATGAGTGGAAGACGGCATTCAACACCCGGGATGGTCACTACAAATACCGCGTGATGCCCTTCGGTCTCTGTAATGCCCCAGCCATCTTCCAGGAGCTAGTTAACAACATCTTCCGAGATCTCCTGCATTCCTGCGTGGTGGTGTACCTGGACGTATCTTGATGTTCTCCCCGGATCTGCCCTCATACCGGAGGGATGTTCGTCAGGTTCTGCTGAGGCTCCGGAGGAATCGCCTGCATGCTAAATACGAGAAATGCCTCTTTGAGCAGACCTCCTTGCCATTTCTTGGTTATTTCATTTCTGAGACTGGACTGCGGATGGATCCCGAGAAGGTGTCTGATGTCTTAAAGTGGCCCCGACCAGAGGGATTGAAGGTGATTCAACAGTTTCTGGGTTTCGCAAACTAATACCGACTCTTCATTCCTCATTTTTCCTCTCGAACGGCTCCCATCTCTGCTCTCACCCGTAAAGGAGCAAATCACAGGGAGTGGTCTTCCGAGGAAGAGAAAGCCTTCGTCTCCCTTAAACAAGCCTTCTCCTCCGCTCCAGCACTACACCGTCCGGATTGTAACAATCAGTTCTTCCTGGAGGTTGATGCCTCCTCCTCTGGGGCCGGAGCAGTGCTCACCCAGAAATCCTCGTCCGGGAGAATGGTAACCTGTGGCTTCTTCTCCAAGCTCTTCTTCTCGTCCGAGCGCAGCTACTGCATAGGAGATCGAGAGCAACTGGCCATCAAATTAGCGCTGAAGGAGTGGCGCTACCTGCTGGAGGGGTCTCTACGCTGACCATAAAAACCTTGCTTATTTGCAAAAAGCCCAAAGACTAAACCCGCGTCAGGCCAGATGGTCACTATTCTTTGCTTGATTTTGCTTTACTCTCCACTACCGCCCGGCAGACAAGAACATTAAAGCCGACGCTCTATCCCGTTCATTTTTGTCTACCGACCAGGAGGAGGAGCCTCTACATATCATTGATGTTATGTTCTGCAACTTAGAACTAAGGAATAGGAGGGAAAAGCTGTCCCTGCACTGAGACTCAGCTTAACCCTATGCTGGGGTGGGTGCCCTATTCCTTGAGAATAGCCTCACCGACACTCCTGCACTGAACTCAAACAAAGACTTGAAGGAAAGGGAAAGGGGTCCCTAAAAGATCTAAGGACTGGGAGCAAAAGCATGAGACCTCCTAACGAAAAAGTTAGTTGCAAAAACGTAGATTAAAGGGAACAAAACTGGTGGAACAAGAAGTCCCAGGATAACAATTGTTCAAAGCACAAAGAACTTAACAAGGCAACTTAGCCAGAGCTCAAGTGTAACAACACTGATGTCCAGCGGGGAATGGAAGACAGGTGCTGGGTAATAAAGAGTGAAGAGATCACGTGACCAAGACACCCAGCACCAGAGGAAAAGTCTAGAAGCCAACAAACCACAACAAGATGGCCAATAGTAAAACAACATAGATTCTAACAATTGATCGCTCCAAAATAATGACTGTTGCTCCATTTGACCTGTCTCATCTACCTCCCGGTAAGACCTTTGTAGCGGTTCAGGAAGGTTTTACTGTGGGGTCATTCGTCCAGACTGACTGGTCACGCCGGCCAGAGGAAGACATTTCTGCTCATTGCCCGACATTTTTGGTGGCCCACCCTGCGCAAGGATGTTGAAGAATTTGTCGCGGCTTGATCCTCTTGTGCCCGTAACAAGATTCCCAGGCACCTCCCTGCCGGCCGTCTCCTTCCTCTTCCCGTGCCTTATGCTCCATGGAAAGATATTGCAATGCACTTCATTATGGATCTCCCTGTTTCTTCCGGTTGTACTGTCATTTGGGTGGTCGCCGACCGCTTTTCTAAGATGGCTCACTTCATCCCCCTGCCTGGTCTGCCATCTGTACCGGTGCTGGCTAAGGACTTCATCCATCACATCTTCCGTCTTCACGGCTTACCCCTCCACATTGTCTCGGATCGCGGAGTTCAATTCACTTTGCGCTTCTGGAGAGCCACGTGCAAGCTGCTGGATGTCTCCCTGGATTTTTCTTTGGCCTATCATCCTCAGTCCAATGGCCAAGTGGAACGCATCAATCAAATTCTCACCAGTTTTCTTCGACACTTTGTTAACGCTCACCATAGTGATTGGGTTCAGCTCCTGCCCTGGGCCGAGTTTTCCTATAACAACCATGAGAGAGAGTCTTCAGCTAAATCTCAGTTTATTATGGTCTACGGTCGACACCCCCGAATTCGGTCTCCCAACTCCTCTTCAGTGGACAATCCTGCCGCGGAGTCTCTCGTCAGCGAATTTTCTGCAATTTGGGAGGACACTAGATCCGCGCTTCTTCAGTCCTCGGAGCGGATGAAGAAGCATGCTGATAAGAGACGTCTGGATCTGCCTCTGTTCCGTCCGGGAGACAAGGTTTGGCTTTCTTCCAAATATGTTCATCTCAAGATACCATCTTACAAGTTGGGTCCGCGGTTCATCGGTCTGTTCGAGGTTCTGAACCAAATTAATCTGGTGGCTTACAAGCTGAAACTCCCGGCCTCCTTACAGATTCCCAACTCCTCTCATGTGTCTCTCCTCAAACCGGTTGTCCTTAATTCTTTCTCTGACGATCCAGGTACCACCCCAGCTCCAGTCTCCACTGAGGACGTCTTTGAGGTAGAAAACATTTTGGCCACCAAGCGGGTAAGAGGAAAGACTTTCTTTCTTGTGGATTGGAAGGGGTTTGGTCCTGAAGAGAGGTCTTGGGAGCCCAGGGAGAACATTCATGCTCCTCATCTTCTAGAAAAATTTCTCGTGGGCTTAAAGAAGAGGGGGCGTAAAGGCAGTGGTACTGTAGCATCAAGCACCTCCTACAAAATTGAGGTGCCTGTGCAAGGTTGTTGTTTGTGTGCTAACACTCTCCTCAGCCCTCAAGTTCCTTGCCCGCCAGTCTGTCTAACAGTCCTGCCCGCCAGTCTGTCTAACAGTCCTGCTATCCAGTCTGTCTATCAGCCGTACCCGCCAGTCTTCCTATCTGCCATGTCCGCCAACCTGCCTACCCGGAGCACTTGCCAGATTACTTGCCGTGCCCGCCTGCCTACCCGGAGCATCTGCCAAGTTACCTGTCGTGCCTGCCTGCCTACCCGGAGCACCTGCCAAGTTACCGGCATTGTCCGCCTGCTCGTTTACCCGGAGTACCTGTCTGGCTATCCGCTGTACCCGCCTGCTTGTCCACCCGGATCACCCACCAGCCTACCAGCCGCGCACATCCACTGTACCGATCAGCTCCTGTCATCTGACCCGTGGGAGTCAACTGCTCTTACACAAGGTCGGTCCCAGAGTGGCACCTGGTTCACCTGAGCGGCCCTTCTTGGTTCACGGTTCGACTAAGCCGCCGTGTGACCTGGGTCGGTCCGAGTAGGCACTTAGTTACGCCCCTCTGGTCACTCCTTGCATCAAAGCACAGAGGTTCCACCACCCGGACCCGTAATAATCCCTCACCTGTCCAAAGTGTAAATAATTCAGTGTCCCATGCCGTAATCCATCTGTACGACATTTTTTCATCAACGTGAGAGGTGGCTTGAGGCATCTGCACACACTGAGGAGCAGGGGAGAATGACTTAGTGCAGTGAGCGGGCCCCTGAACTGAGGTGAGCTCACTACATCGCATCATTCTCCCCTGCTACTCAGCATGTGTGGTCGCCTCAAGCCACCGCTCATGCTGATGAAGAAATGTTGCACAGATGGATTATAATGTGGGACACTGACGGGTGAGGGATATTGTGTTTTTTATATTTGGTTTGTTTACAGGAGACAAGGACTTCAGGGAATTAGGTGTATAGGTTGTAAAGGTAAGTATAATGTGTTTTTTATTTTATTCTTAATTTTACACTTGTTGTAGACAGCGGGGGCAGAATACAACTTTCAACATTGTCCCTAGCTCGTGCTGATCGCAGATGAGAGATGCCTTCAGCACCCAGTGCCAGAGAACAGCGCGAACTGTACCGCTGAGTCCCGGTTGCCATTATGTGTGATTCTGTTGCGGCACACGGGTTGCACATGTATGCCACACAGGTGCACACAAACACACGGGCATGGATATCTCTGGAACTGGTTTCTCCAGTACCAGAAATATCAGGACGTGTGAAAGAGGCCCTAGCCTACAGAGCATCAGTACAAGGCCCCATAGGCTTACATTGTAAAAAAGCCTTATATCTTATGCATATAGAGTATATAATATATATTTTTCCTAATATATGTCTATTTACTTGTATCTATAATAAGTAACCTCACCTTGGAATTCCTATACCCCTGCATTACCCCCCCTCAGCTTTACCAAACTCTAATCTCCCCTAGGTACCATAACCCTTGTTGCCCTCTGCACTGCTATTAACCCCTTGATCTCCATCCAGGGACAGTTAGTATTGTTAAATGGGTGGGCTTCCATTGTGTGTGTGTGTGATTAGGTAACCTGGGAGGAAAATATTATTAGATTATTGTGGGTTTGAAGGTGTGATATTGTTGTCCTATTAATGTATTTTGTATTAGTACCAATATAATAGTACCAATATATATATATATATATATATATATATATATATATTTATATACAGCTTGGGTATAAATGATCCTTAAGACTGAACCTGAAAACCAATCTCTTCAAGAAAGCTTACAACCTGCAATGACCACACTGCCTGCAAGGGCAGGGTCCTCCTCCCTCTGTACCTGTCTATCACTGTTAGTTCATTCACTAAAAGTGATATCTGTCTTTGGTATGAAACCCCTTCTTATGTACAGCACCATGGAATCAATGGTGCTATATAAATAGTAATAATAAATATATATGTATGTGTAGTCAGTAGAAAAATAGACTGTAGAGTTTTGGTGTGTAATAAATATTCTTTATTAGTACATGATTTTGTCTCAGTTAGTCGCCGTTCTTACATATATAGCATAAGGAACAGAAAGCTTTAAGGTGTCCTTTAATAAGTTGTATATTAATACTAGTCAAGTCTCATATTAAGGCCAGAGCCTCATTATCAGTATTCGGTCAGTATTTTTCTCAGGAGATGGAGTCAAAACCAGGAGTGGGTGATAAATGCAGAATTGGTGATTTGTTTCTATTATACCTTTTCTCTAATTGTTCCACCCCTGGTTTTGGCTCCCACTGCTGAGAAAAAATACTGACCAAATACTGATAGTGGGGCCGTGGCCTAATAATTAATATTGAACCTCAATAAAGGTGTATTCTCATCCCTTTAATATATTGGCAGAGTTACCCTTTAACAGGAAGCAGCACTCCAAAAATAGTGCAAATTATATAATGACCCATGTGGCAACGTTTCTGTTCATTGTGTGAACCTTTTTCAAGCCTAGTGGAAGTGCTTCTATCATTTTTTGTTTCTACTATTCAGCTTAGGCTTAAGCCTGGAAAGCTTTGCACCCCCGTTTGCTTTTTTTCATATTTAACTGGTGCTGCTATTTTTTCGTTTTCTAATATTTCTTCTATCTATCTATATGAATCCACATGGATCGTACAATCACTAAGAAAGGCTCATTATTTTTTTGAGCCAAAACGTTGCCACATATCGACTAAAAAAGTCTACAATTTTTAGAATTGTTTTCTGAAGTGCTATCTATTTTTGCATTTTATCTATCTATTTATCTATCTATTTATCATTTATCTATCTATATATATATCCAATATCTATCTATCCAATATCTATCTATCTATCTACATGTATCTATCTATCCATCCAATATCTATCTATCTATCTATCTATCTATCTATCTATCTATCCAATATCTATCTATCCAATATCTATCTATCTATCCATCCAATATCAATCTATCTATCTATCTATCCAATATCTATCCATCCAATATCAATCTATCTATCTATCTATCTATCTATCTATCCAATATCTATCTATCCAATATCTATCTATCTAATATCTAAGTATCTATCCAATATCTATCTATCGATCTATCTATCTATATCATATCTATCTATCCAATATCTATCTATTATCTATCTATCTATTATCTATCTCTCCATCTATTTCTATTTTTCTACCATCTATCTCTTGTAGCTCCATTTAACCTCATGACAGAATTGGAAGACTCAGAAGCTCAGCAGTGCAGTATGTTGAGGAGGTGTTTTCAATTTGCAGCACTAACCATATGTCTTTTATGCATATTAATGTACCGGGAAAGAAGAACAGTAAAAAAAAAAAAACAGATACATTTCTTTTTCTTATTTCTTCTGCGTGGGTTTTCTGCTTCGCTGTCTGCATCTTTGTCCGCAGAGTGAACACAGAAATTACAGACTAGATGTATGGGGGAAGGTGCTCACCTTGATCACTGACAATACTTGTCAGAAGACAAACATCAAGGAATTGCGATTCCCAACTGTGAATGAAAAAGTTTGCTGGAAGTTCAGAAGTTACTGTGGATTTCTCAAAATTAGACTTCTAATTAACTAATCAACATTAAAGAGTTATTCCAGTTTTCGCAAATAAATATTATTCATTAAATAATGAAAAATGTTACAATGTTCCAATAGATTGTCTATAGCACATTCCCACTGTTATGTCTCTGCTCACTGTCATTTAAAAGGAACCGCGGATATTGTGCTGCTGGACATACAATGGACCCACAGGTCCTTTAAGCCCAAAACATTTCCCTAAAAGTTACAGTAGTAACGTTCACTAATGGTAAAATGCTAAATAGGTTAAAAAAAAAGAAAGACAAACAGTCCAGGACTGACAAGATGCTAAATAACCTGCTTATGATTTGCCATCCTAATACTTTCCTGTCACACAGTACATGGAGACTTTCAGGCGCATTTTGTTTTTCTTTAAATGTATGTGCTTTTAGCTAAAAATATTTTATGCACTTGAATTTCACTAAAAATGTTGCACCGTTGGCGAGTACAAAATGAGTTAACTGCAAATCCATCAGTGAGCTCATTTTGAGTTTTCATCTCTCATCTTTCTTAAAAAACAGATAATTGAGCATCTAAGAAGTTTTCATAAAAAATGCAGCTTCAAAGTTGACCATGCACACTAAAGCGGACCCGTGGAAGTTTGGGTTCTGGCATTTTGAAAGAATTCAAAACATATAGCATCTAAATGGAGATTTTTACTGGTGGTCTAAATTAATTAATTAATTAATCTGATTATGAATTGTGATTGAGCTCACTGGATAGGTATAATAAATTATATGAAACCAAAACCTGCTGTGTTGACAGTAAAAATGCTGTGTTTAAACCATACATTTTTGATGCATTTTTTGCAACATTTTTGGGAGAGGATTATATGTGTGCTTTGTCTACAATACATGTTTAATAAACTTAGTTATATTCACCAAAAACACTGCGAAAATGTTTGTTGCGTTTTTTCACTTTCTCATTGCTGTAGTTCTCAAATTAAAAAAAAAGAAGCGTGTGCATGAGATTTCTGAAATCTCATAGGTTTTGCTGATAGTGTAAACAGTAGCGTTTAATTTGCATAAAAAAGCTGCAAAAAATGCTGCAAAACTCTGCATGTGTGTATATAGCCTTATAGCATCATATCAGGATGTTCTAATTGGCTTGATACATGGTGTAATCTTATACTGTATTCCACTAAAGTGTATGCGGGCCTTGTGACTGGCACCATGACTGATGTCATGGGAGAGTACAATCCGGTCTGTACAATTTTAGCAGCTGACCCTTTTTTTCTTCATGGATATAACCCGATGCCAGAGGAGTCTGGTGGGAACAGAGGAGTCTGGTGGGGACAGAGTAGTCTGGAGGGGGCAGAGGAGTCTGGAGGGGACAGAGGAGTCTGAAGAAGGCAGAGGAGTCTGAAAAAGGCAGAGGAGTCTGGTGGGGACAAAGGAGTCTGGAGGGGGCAGAGGAGTCTGGTGGGGGCAGAAGAGTCTGAAGGGACAGAGCAGTCTGGAGGGGGCAGAGGAGTCTGGTGGGGACAGAGGAGTCTGAAGAAGACAGAGGAGTCTGGAGGGGCAGGGATGTCCAAAGGGGACAGGGGAGTCTGGAGGGGACAAGGGAGTCTGGAGGGGGCAGAGGAGTCTGGTGGGGACAGAGGAGTCTGAAGAAGACAGAGGAGTCTGGAGGGGCAGGGGAGTCCAAAGAGGACAGGGGAGTCTGGAGGGGACAAGGGAGTCTGGAGGGGGCAGAGGAGTCTGTAGGGGGCAGAGGAGTCTGAAGAAGGCAGAGGAGTCTGAAGAAGACAGAGGAGTCTGAAGAGAGCAGGGGAGTCTGGAGGGGCAGGGGAGTACAAAGGGGGCAGTCGCCTTTGTACTGAAGTCTGGAGGGGACAGGGAAGTCTGGAGAGGGCAGAGGAGTCTGGAATGGGCAGAGGAGTCTGAAGAAGGCAGAAGAATCTGAAGAAGACAGAGGAGTCTGAAGGGGGCAGGGAAGTTTGGACTGGCAGGGGAGTCCAAAGGGGAGAGAGGAGTCTGGAAGGGGCAGAGGAGTCTGGTGGGGACAGAGGAGACTGAAGAAGACAGAGGAGTCTGAAGAGGGCAGGGGAGTCTGAAGAGGGCAGGGGAGTCTGGAGAGGGCAGGAGAGTCCAAAGGGGACAGGGGAGTCTGGAGGGGACAAGGGAGTCTGGAGGGGGCAGAGGAGTCTGGAGGGGGCAGAGGAGTCTGAAGAAGGCAGAGGAGTTTGAAGAAGACAGAGGAGTCTGAAGAGGGCAGGGGAGTCTGGAGGGGCAGGGGAGTCCAAAGGGGACAGGGGAGTCTGAAGAGGGCAGGGGAGTCTGGAGAGGGCAGGAGAGTCCAAAGGGGACAGGGGAGTCTGGAGGGGACAAGGTAGTCTGGAGGGGACAATGGAGTCTGGAGGGGGCAGAGGAGTCTGGAGGGGGCAGAGGAGTCTGAAGAAGGCAGAGGAGTCTGAAGAGGGCAGGGGAGTCTGGAGGGGCAGGGGAGTCCAAAGGGGACAGGGGAGTCTGAAGAGGGCAGGGGAGTCTGGAGAGGGCAGGAGAGTCCAAAGGGGACAGGGGAGTCTGGAGGGGACAAGGGAGTCTGGAGGGGGCAGAGGAGTCTGGAGGGGGCAGAGGAGTCTGGAGGGGGAAGAGGAGTCTGGCAACATCTTTCATAGAGAACACAGGAGTACTCGGTTGAGCGCAGCGTTCTTGTGTATAGAGGAGTCAGGAGAGATAGCTGTTCACAGAACGATAGTTTGGCTGATAGATCTGATGTACGAGGAGACATTTGAAGAAAATAAACAAGTAAAGATTGCACTCAGTTTTCTTGCTTTCACTTAAAAGTATTTCTTCTCATTCCTTCTTGTCTTTAGGTCAGTTTAGAGCAGTCAATAATGTAGAGTTTCAGATGTGTCTAGATGACAGCAGCCCTCTGACTTATGCCTCATTCCTCCATGTTATATTCTTTTTTTTTCACAGATATCACACGTGCCATTATCATCTATGGTGCTGTTCACATGTCCGTTGTTTTCCCGCAGCATGGATGACAAGAGCCAATAGAAGTCTATGAAAATCACGTACACATCCTTGTGCAATCCATGTCCTGTCCTTGTTTAACATTGTAAAGTATAGGAGAAGCTTAGCAATTTCTTTCTTTCTTTATCTGAACACTGATGACACTGATGGTGAAAACGGGCACAGACATTTATAGCATATATACAGGCTAAACCTGTATAAAGGGGTTATCAATTTAAAGACAAATGGACCAACATTAAGTAATGCATTAAAATAAAAATCAGCAGTACTTTCCCGTTGAAGCCTGAGTATGTCCTCACTGCTGCTCCTGGGAGTTGACAACACAGGAGTAGTGACTTCAAATCTACAACATGTGACCACTGCAGACAATCACTGGCATCAGCAATCATGCCAACATTGACAGCACAAGATCGTTTAGGTAAGTGATTGGCTGCAGTGTTCATGTGTTGTAGACGAGAAGTCAGTGGTACATTTGTAGCACCCCGAGGACTCGGCTGCTACAGGGGTATTGCACCTCAACCAGAGGTGTGGTATTCCACTCCCGGGTAAGGATGGAGTGTGGAACTGAGCTCAGTTAGCTGCATGCACCACATACACCCCATTTCCGGGGGACAGACAACGGTACTCCCACCAGATAGTTGTGCAGGTACGACAGCGTCTGTCCCTGGCTGGAGTGGGGGGGGGGGAGGAACATCCCAGTGGTGTAGGAGCAGAGACGGGAGGGACTCTGGGCATAGGTAGGAGCCCATTGGCTGCATTGTCACCAGGGCTCGGGTGTCAGAGGGAGTATATAAGGTGGGCACCATCTTGAGACAGGGTCGGTTCTGAGAGAGAGTTCAGCCAGAGAGGGCTGACAGGGAGCTGTGGCTCCGGCTGGGCCCAGCTCCAGAGCCAGGCCTGGAGTGAAGGCCTGAGGCAGAGAGAGGAAGGAGAAGAAGGAACAGGAACACCAAGAGAAGCCCAGAGACGCATGAGTAGAGGGAACCCTGAGATCCCACAAGAGAACAAGAACGGGTGAAGGGTTGGCAGAGAAGGGTACCGGATCCCAAGCTGGTGGAGGCAAATCATCCTTAGCCAGGAACCGGAGGTCGTGGTCAAGCTTTGGCACGACCCCTCGCCACATCCACCAGGAAGGCACGCCACATAGGGTCAGGAAAACCGGAGAGAGGTTTTGCCCCATAAGGCCCGAGGAAGCCGGACATAGGTGGGTCCCTGGTGAGGACGGCCAGTAGGAAGGAAGAGAGGGGAGCTCAGGACCACGCTCTGGAACTGCCTGGGAGTTGGCCGAGTCCCGCACCTGGTGGACGCAGCACGGCTCGGGTGGTCACTCTTGGCCGAAGTGACCGGAGCAACACCTGTGAGTAAAAGCCTTGAAACTGCACCACACGTCTCTGAGCTTCCTTGCTGCACCATCACTACCACTATCATCCACATCTGCTGCCCTGAGGCCATACCCCTCCCGTTGGGGGTTATACCATCCACGCTGCACATCCGTACCACCGGCCTCAGCGGACTGTCCTGCAGCGGCGGCTTCATAGCCGCATTCAACGGGTGGCGTAGTCGAACATTCTAACATCTACTGCTAAAGACTGCCGCTCAGTTTGACTCCCTGGGCACGGACCGGGTCACCGCCACGAGACTACTACCCCCATCTGATCCGGCTCCGGGTAAGCCCCCGTGCGCGCGATGCCGCACGACACAGCAGGCCCAGGGGCGCGTCAACTTTGGCGTAGTCAGCAGGATCTCGTGCCCGCAACCACCGGGTACTGCGTGCCTGAAAAAGACTGTTCAAACTTACCAGTGGTGAAGATTCCCGCCATCCGTGGAGGTTTCCCGCCATCCGGCGCCATCTTCTGCCTTCTTCCCGCCATCCGCGAAGTTTTCCCGCCATCCGGCGCCATCTTCTGCCTTCTTCCCGCCATCCGCAAAGTTTTCCCGCCATCCGGCGCCATCTTCTGCCTTCTTCCCGCCATCCGTGGAGTTTTCCCGCCATTGGGCGCCATCTTGAAGACGCCGCGCGGGAAGAAGAGGGGCGTGGACTCTGAAAGCGCGCGAGAACTGAAGCTCCGCCTCACGTCCGGACGTTGCGTAAGGTCCTGGAAGGAGCCCAGCAGACGCCGACGTCACAGGAGCGCGACGGAAGGTCCTCAACCCTGACGATCCACTGCGGAGCCGCGGCCTACGGAAGAGGATCTCCGGAAGGTAGGCCACGGTCCACCAGGGGGGAGGAGGACACCAGGAACGGACAGCAAGATGGCGGACCGGCAGCAGACTAAGCTGCCCAGCATCGGCAGTGCCCCAGTCGTCGCCGGCCCCGACCAGCGCCAGGAGAAGACGCGTGACGCAGGAGCGGTCGCGGGAGCAGGTAAGAGGAGTCTCCCTGTCCCGGACGCTGCCAGCGTCAGCCTGCTCCCGGCCCCCTGGTGGAGCCGCCGATCCCGGGCGCTGCAGACACCGACCTGCTTCAGACCCCGCCACAAGCCCTGCAGCCGAGCCCTCCAGCCCTGGGCACCGCCACCACCAGCCCAGGCCCAAAGGCGCACCCTCTGACCCCGGGCGTCATCAACAGCGGCCTTCTCCAGACCCTGCCGCAAGGCTTCACCCGGCATGAGTGTGCCGAAGGACCGTACGCCCTTCACGTACACCGGCTAACTGAGGAGGAGTTGCAGTATGAGGAAAGCCAAGAGGACCCGGACGGGTCTGAAGACTACCCTCAGGAGGGAGCACGGAGAGAACACCGCTACTGAAGGGAAGTAGCATAAACAAAGTACTGTATATAGTTACCCGTCAGGGTGTGGAAACTGTTGCTAATTGGAGTGTGGTCCCCGTTGGGACTAGTATGGAACTGTTAAAGAACTGTTACCTATATGCCCCTAATCCCCAACCAGGCTGAGGACTGTGAGCAGCCACTCCCTTATCCCCACTGGCCGAGGACTGAGAGCGGCCGGAGGTCAAGAATATGTTTTAAAAATGTTTATACCAGCAACGTTTAAAAGAGAAAAGTACCTCCCATAAAGGGATGAGTTTTCAGTTAATGTCTTATATGTGAGTGCACTTTAAAATTTTTGTATGTCTAAATGTCTTTGCTCTTTTCCAGCCCGAGGACGTGCTGTGATTTACCAGGGGGGAATGTAGCACCCCGAGGACTCGGCTGCTACAGGGGTATTGCACCTCAACCAGAGGTGTGGTATTCCACTCCCGGGTAAGGATGGAGTGTGGAACTGAGCTCAGTTAGCTGCATGCACCACATACACCCCATTTCCGGGGGACAGAACAACGGTACTCCCACCAGATAGTTGTGCAGGTACGACAGCGTCTGTCCCTGGCTGGAGTGGGGGGGGGGAGGAACATCCCAGTGGTGTAGGAGCAGAGAGGGGAGGGACTCTGGGCATAGGTAGGAGCCCATTGGCTGCATTGTCACCAGGGCTCGGGTGTCAGAGGGAGTATATAAGGTGGGCACCATCTTGAGACAGGGTCGGTTCTGAGAGAGAGTTCAGCCAGAGAGGGCTGACAGGGAGCTGTGGCTCCGGCTGGGCCCAGCTCCAGAGCCACGCCTGGAGTGAAGGCCTGAGGCAGAGAGAGGAAGGAGAAGAAGGAACAGAAACACCAAGAGAAGCCCAGAGACGCATGAGTAGAGGGAACCCTGAGATCCCACAAGAGAACAAGAACGGGTGAAGGGTTGGCAGAGAAGGGTACCGGATCCCAAGCTGGTGGAGGCAAATCATCCTTAGCCAGGAACCGGAGGTCGTGGTCAAGCTTTGGCACGACCCCTCGCCACATCCACCAGGAAGGCACGCCACATAGGGTCAGGAAAACCGGAGAGAGGTTTTGCCCCATAAGGCCCGAGGAAGCCGGACATAGGTGGGTCCCTGGTGAGGACGGCCAGTAGGAAGGAAGAGAGGGGAGCTCAGGACCACGCTCTGGAACTGCCTGGGAGTTGGCCGAGTCCCGCACCTGGTGGACGCAGCACGGCTCGGGTGGTCACTCTTGGCCGAAGTGACCGGAGCAACACCTGTGAGTAAAAGCCTTGAAACTGCACCACACGTCTCTGAGCTTCCTTGCTGCACCATCACTACCACTATCATCCACATCTGCTGCCCTGAGGCCATACCCCTCCCGTTGGGGGTTATACCATCCATGCTGCACATCCGTACCACCGGCCTCAGCGGACTGTCCTGCAGCGGCGGCTTCATAGCCGCATTCAACGGGTGGCGTAGTCGAACATTCTAACATCTACTGCTAAAGACTGCCGCTCAGTTTGACTCCCTGGGCACGGACCGGGTCACCGCCACGAGACTACTACCCCCATCTGATCCGGCTCCGGGTAAGCCCCCGTGCGCGCGATGCCGCACAACACAGCAGGCCCAGGGGCGCGTCACATTTCTATCTACAAAAGCCAATGGAGAGCAGCAGGGAGGCTGAGCTGGAGAAGTGGAATCTTGAATCTGTACATAATGCTTATTTTTCTATTTTCACACATTACCTACCTAACCATTGCCTTTTATTTTAAACAGAAAACCCTTTTAATATCTCTTGATCAAAATTATAAATACATACAATTATGTAGAACTGCAGGTTCTCAGCTTTCAAGATGGATCATGAACAGTCAAGCCATCGTCAAAATTCTCCATACATCAGGAATATTGCTTTCCTGCTGGAAAGGTATCATCTAGATAGGAAATAAAGAAATGTTTCATTCTAATAAGAAATATCAAAATCTTCCTTTATTCCTGCAATATATATTTATTTATCCGATGCAACTGCTAATTTGCAAACTTGACTTGATTCCTGCTGACAATTATCACGCATGTCACAAAGGTTAGAAAAGAGTTAGAGAATGCCAACCAATACAGCAGGTGTTGTTTCAAGTAGATCATGGAGAAAAGCCAATGCAAATTATCACATAAATGCTCTGGCATACATCATCTGTAGTAATAAATGCAGACTGTGCGCACATTTACAAGGCTTCTGTACATTATGATTCTACTCGGACATTAATTTAGTCCCAAAAAGAAAAGTTTGTTGAAACGATTTATCAGTTCTGAAAACTTTTACAAACTTCCATATTAGCTGTGAATTCTCCGACACCTTAGTGCTCCTTTCCACAAAAAGGACGATGATAATGAAATATTATTGTCCTGTCTGATTCCAATGGCGACCAGCCAATGAGTTTTGCCATGATAAGATACACATTGTATTTTAATTGGATATGTTAAGCAGCAGATGGCGAACAAAAAGAAGTTATGCATCCATTTTCCTTTATAGATACCTTGCTTAATCAAGTATTTCCACGTGTTTGGGGGTGTTTATCTACAGCTGCATCAAAGGAAAAAAAGGCGCCCAATTCACCATCTAACTATTACTCATTACTTCAGTACATAAAGCTGTACTGCTGCTAAGAACTCTGCTGTGTCCCTTTTTACAGAGCTTGCATGAACAGATGTGCAATCATGCTACTTGCCAATTGTGCGCTTGTTTGAAACCATTTGCTTTAAATAGAAGAGCACAAGAAGCCGGCTACATGGGCTTCACTTAAAGTAAAAAGGAATCTTTCTTCTTGATAAAGTCCTTTGTGGACACATTCAGGCAGGAAGGTGGGATTCTTATAACAGTTCATGTTATACCCCATCATGTCGTACTGTCTAGATCAGAGGTGGGCAGTTAATTTTCTTCTAGGGGTCACATGAGAGACCATGACTGTTGTGGAGGGCCAAATCAATAGGCTGACATTAATTCTGCTCAATATTAATATATACATATTGCATATACAGTATTTATCATTTCAGATTAATTGCATCACTTAATATTGAACAGAATTAAGTATGCTGACACCACCCTTATAGATCACATGAGCCCACATATAGCCCCCTATATACAGCATGAGCCCCCACACAGTCCACAATATACAGTATGAGCCCTCACACAGCCCATTATATACAGTTTGAGCCCACACATAGCCACTATATACATTATGAGCTCCCACACAGTCCCCCTATATACAGCATGAGTCCCAAAACACACAGTCCCCTATATACCGTATGAGCCCACATACAGTCCCCTACATACAGTATGAGCCCACATGCAGCCCCCTATATAAACTACATATACTATTATGCAACAGACTCTGGATAAAGATTCACTATCACTGCTTTCTAAGGGACAGAAATATTAGATCCTGGAGACTTTTGAGTTCATTGACTTCAAGATTGACCTATATAAATCTATTAGAAAAATACACCTGTTTATGTCTTTTGCTTCTTCTCCTCAGGTAGAAGAACAGGTCCCATAAGGGGACAATCCATGTATTATTGGTCCCTTAGGTTTTGTGTTGATAATCCAGATGACAGTTCTATAATTAATGTCAGAGATGATGCAGCAATTTCGGCCAACCAAATGGATGGGGCCGGTGGTCCCATAAACAGCACCGAGCCTTCCCCCTTTTATCCACCTTTTACTGGGGGAATAAAATCTTCTTACATGCCTCCCATATCTCCAGGTAATGCCATAGACATCTTTCAGGAGAGAGTTCTTAGGGATGTAGAGTCCTTAATCTATCCAAAGACCCCCAACAACCTGACCTAAGTTGAAATAAAAGCATTGACCAAATTAAAAACTGGGATGATGTAATATTCAAAGAGGCAGACAAGGGAGGCAACCTTGTCCTGCTCACTCGTGATTATTACTTACAGGAGGCCAACAGACAATTAGCAGATATTAATACCTATACTAAATTATGGTCGGATCCGACCCAAAAATTTAAAAAGGAGCTGCAAAGTTTTTTGAGTCGACAGGTTGAAAGGGGCTTGATTACAGGCCAAAAAGCTGAAAAGCTATTTCCACCATTCCCCAAAAAACAGAATTGGTATTGTATACCCAAAATCCACAAGTCCATTACAACACTCCCTGAACGTCCAATAGTGTCAGGGATAGTGTCCTTGTCCCAGTATATGGAGTGGCTCCTTAAACCAATACTACTCACTATTCCCTCCTATTTAAAGGACACGGGGGAATTGTTATGTGCGTTACAAGTTTTTTTCTGGCAAGATGGTTTTGCACTTGTTTCCACAGATGTGGAAAGCCTCTATACGAGGATTCCACAAAAACAAGGGGTGGAAACTTTGTATTTACTATATGTAATGTGTTTTTATTCAAGGTGCTTTTTAATAAGCATTCTATCCAGTTCAGGTGTTACAGGGTTTCTTGCCATTCATTGGTCATAGAGAACAAGAGGTGTGTACAGGAGCTATAAACTCACCTCCGTCATTTCCCCTGTGTGCAGTAACCTGTTGAAGCCCTTATACGTGCAAAATGGCCGTCGTCTATTAAGTGTTCCACTGACTCCCTGCCTTGCTGTTTTAAAGTGATGAAATAAAGAAGAAATTTTTATCTACCGGTGAGTGAACGCTATATTCTTTTATATGATGTGACTTATATCCCACACATTGTCGTCCTATATACAGCATGAGACCTCACACGTAGCCACCTATATACAATATGTAAGTATTAATTAGGGGTGGCTTTATAACTGCACATGCTGTTTATTCTGTTTCTTCTTTGAAATTGCAACACAGAAATTGAAAAACAATGTTTTATTGTTTTACTTTAGACCACTAATTAAAAAATCCTGAGGATATAACTTTGCCAATTTCCATTTATGTCTGAAGATATTGTACAGTCTATGAAAAAAATGAAGGGGTGTCAATAATGGTGACCAGCACTGTACACTCACACATAAAAAAAAAACACGTAGTCTCGTTGCTCCCATTCTCCTGGCACTCGGCTCCGGTCTTTGATGTATGCACTGACGCTCCGCACAGCAGACTCAATGTAGTCATGTCATGTCATGCTGAATGATGGAAGAAGAAGCTGGCAGCTCCCTCCACATTATATTGACAGTTAGGCGACGGCCCCACTATCAGTATTTGGTCAGTATTTTTTCTCAGGAGTGGGAGCCAAAACCAGGAGTGGGTGATAAATGCAGAATTGGTGACTTGTTTCTATTATACCTTTTCTCTGATTGTTCCTCACCTGGTTTTGGCTCCCACTCCTGAGAAAAAATACTGACCGAATACTGACCAAATACTGATAGTGGGGCCGTAGCCTTATTTGCATCCTGGCGATGCAAATAGCAATGCCATCTGGATGCAAGGTGGGGGAGGGCAGTCACACGGTGCGACCAATGATCCAGTGTTTTCAGCCCTTCGGCTGTTTCAGCCGCACTTTGCCCAGGTCTGGTTTATGATTCAGTGTGTAATATTGGGAAGATTATGTAAACTTGGTAGTACACACATTCCCTAGTTGTATATTCACATGTTCATTATGCCAAACTAAAATAAAACCTGATGAAAGAAAAATACAAGCTGCTCCATAGATTAGATATCCTTATGAAATAAATAATATCTGCAAAACCATCAAAAGCGTAAGGTGCTAGGATCACCTTATAATGATGTGCTGCTAACAGATACAATCTGAAATGTAGATAAAAATGAATATTTAACTTCGCTGCCACAGCTTTCTGCCTCCCTCCCCCGTTGGGCAACTTTTTGAGCCATTAAATTAGCACCTCAGTCCTATCTTGATCTTGACTGCCCATTGTGCCAAGCTATAATAACCAGAAGAGGAGATAGGTTGTTAAAAAACATTATTAACTCCCATCTTTACGGACCAATTTTATGTTTAATATTTTCATTTCCTCATTCTCTTCTTCCAAAAGCCTAGCTTTTATCATTTTCTATCTCCATAGCTGTATTAGGGCTTGTTTTTTGTGAGATGGGATTTAAATTTTAAATCCACCTTGCCATACAATATACTGATAAAACGAAAAAAATTCAAAGTGAGGTTAAATGGTGAAGCAACACTGTTTTTTGGGTTTTATTTTTACAGCATTTATTGTGTCAGAAAAATCACCTGGCATCATGATTCTGTAGAAAAGTACAACTACAATGATACCAAATATACATAGTGTTTTTTTTAAATAAATCTCTATGTGTGGAACAGAGCGCACAGTAGGGTGATACCCTATGGAGGCAGAGTGGAGAAGTGCTGGTTACGCTCACCTGGTGGAGTTGTGACAGGCACAATTATGCCTATGTTGGTTGGTAGATAAATTCTCCAGGACATTTGTTTTTACACTTGATTAAGACACTGGTTCAGCATTGAAACGCGTTGTGAATAAAAAAATCTTTTCATTGTTGAAGAATCGATTTTCTCTAGCAGCGCAGTCGACCTCTCGCGTTTCATCCAACTGGATACTAGTATTCTTTTAATCTTTTTTTTATTTTTACCATTCATGTAGTTATGTGAGAGTTTGGTTTTTGGGTGGTGAGTTTTATTTTTTATAAGTACAATATTGGTGTAAGTACCGTATATCATTTTGATCACTTTTTGCTGCATTTTTTGAAGGAGGTGCTTTAGTGTTTAGCATATAGTTTAAATCATTTTATATTTTGATAGATCAGACTTTGATCGATTGGACGATGCCAAAATTAGATTTTTTTTATTTCTTTATTTTTGAATTGGGAGAAGGGGGGCACTTTAACCCCTTTACCCCCGAGGGTGGTTTGCACGTTAATGACCAGGCCAATTTTTACAATTCTGACCACTGTCACTTTATGAGGTAATTACTCTGGAACGATTCAACGGATCCCCCTGATTCTGAGAATGTTTTTTCGTGACATATTGTACTTCATGATTGTGGTAAAATTTCTTCAATATCACTTGCGTTTATTTGTGAAAAAAATGGAAATTTGGTGAAAATTGTGAAAATTTAGCAATTTTCAAAATTTGAATTTTTATGCCCTTAAATCAGAGCGATATGTCACACAAAATAGTTAATAAATAACATTTCCCACATGTTTACTTTACATCAGCACAATTTTGGAACCAAAAATTTTTTTTATTAGGGAGCTATAAGGGTTAAAAGTTGACCAGTGATTTCTCATTTTTACAACAAAATTTACAAAACCATTTTTTAGGGACCACGTCACATTTGAAGTCATTTTGAGAGGTCTTTATGACAGAAAATACCCAAAAGTGACACCATTCTAAAAACTGCACCCCTCAAGGTGCTCAAAACCACATTCAAGAACTTTATTAACCCTTCAGGTGCTTCACAGGAATTTTTGGAATGTGGAAGAAAAAAATGAATATTTAACTTTTTTCACAAAAATGTGAATTGGAAAAACAGCTCAAATTGTTAGCGGACACCATGTCGCGTTTGGAGAGCCCCTGTGTGCCTAAACATTGGAGCTCCCCCACAAGTGACCCCATTTTGGAAACTAGACCCCCCCAAGGCACCTATCTGGATGCATAGTGAGCACTTGGAACCCCCAGGTGCTTCACAAATTAATCTGTAAAAATATAGAAGTGTTTTTTTTTCCACTTTTTCATTTTTACGAATCAATTTGTGAAGCACCTGGGGGTTCCAAGTGCTCACTATGCATCTAGATAGGTGCCTTGGGGGGTCTAGTTTCCAAAATGGGGTCACTTGTGGGGGAGCTCCAATGTTTAGGCACACAGGGGCTCTCAAAATGCGACATGGTGACCGCTAACAAATTCGAACCATGTCGCGTTTGGAGAGCCCCTGTGTGCCTAAACAGTGGAAACCCCCCACAAGTGACCCCATTTTGGAAACTAGACCCCTCAAGGATTTTATCAAGGGGTATAGTGAACATTTTGAACCCAGAGGTGCAACACAGAATTTGATAACATTAGGTCATCATATTGAATAAGTTGTCATTAGTCTTGAGCGCAAGTGCTCACTACTTGAGTTTGAATCGGGTACTCAGGTATGCACCATGTACTGCGTGTGCTTGAGTGACATGCTCGAGTCCCACCCCGCATGTTTCACGGTTATTAGACACCCCAAAAAAAACATGCGGGTATCGCTCGTGCATGGCAGGCAATCCCCGCAAAGTTTTTTTGGCCGCGAAGCATATGGGGCGGAGACTCGAGCATGTCACTCAAATACCCACGATACTCAATGCATACCAGAGCACCCGATGCAAACTCAAGTAGCGAGCACTTGCGCTCAACATTAGTCGCCATATCGTCATCTTTTTTTCTTACTTTTGAAAAAAATCCCAACCCCATCACAACCCTAACCCCAACCCCAGCCCTAACCCTAGCCCAACCCTAACCCTAGCACAACCCTAACCCTAGCACAACCCTAGCCCGCGAGTCTAATTTTTACGCCGTTCCTCGTGCGGTATAAGTGATTAGACAACTTTATTCAAATGGGGTTTTTATGATTGACAGCTGTCACACACTAAAAGATGCATTTATTGTAAAATCTAGTTTTTGCATCGCCATATTTTGAGAGCTATAATTTTTCCATATTTTGGCAGACAGAGTCATGTGATGGCTTGTTTTTTGCGGGATGAGTTGACGCTTTTATTGGTGCCATTTTCAGGCATGTGACATTTTTTGATCGCTTTCTATTCTGATTTTTGGGAGGCAGAATAAACAAAAACCAACAATTCAGGAATTTTTTTTTTTTTTTATTCTACTGCGCGTGTGGTAAAATTGATAAGGCAGCTTTATTCTTTGGGTCAGTACGTTTACAGCGGTACCACATTTATATAGTTTTTCTATGTTTTGCACTTTTACATAATAAAAGCAATTTTATAGAGAAAATTATTTTTTAGCATCGCTTTATTCTGAGAGCTATAACTTTTTTATTTTTCGTTTGATGGAGCTGTATGGTGGCTTGTTTTTTGCGGGACGAGATGACGTTTTCAGCGGTACCATTTTTATTTATATTCGTCTTTTTGATCACGTGTTATTCCATTTTTGTTTGGCATTATGGTGATAAAGCATTGTTTTTTGCTTCGTTTTTTATTATTTTTTTTTACCGTGTTCACTGAAGGGGTTAACTAGTGGGACAGTTTTATAGGTTAGGTCGTTCCGGATGCAGCGATACCAAATATGTGTACTTTTATTGTTTTTTTTGTTTTTTTTTCATAATAATATTTATTGATGGGTACATTATATTTTTATTTTTGGTGGATTATTTTTTTTAGTTATTTTTTTATATTTTTACAATTTTTTTTTTAGTTATTTTTTCACTTTCTGAAAGTTTTTTTATTTTTTTACTTTGTCCCACTATGGGACTTTCACTTTTTTCACTCTGATCGCCTGCATGGCACAGGAATGGAGCACCATCCCTGTGCCATGCAGGCTGTCAGCGCTGGACAGGGAGAAGATAGTTTGGAAATGCTCTGCGCATGTCCAAAAAATCTTTCTGCTGTTTTGTGACCCAGATGTTGTCATGACGACATCGGGTCATCATGGCAACATCCTGGAAGCCGCGGCAGACAGCGCTGGAGGCCGGAAGAGGAGGTGAGTATACGATCACCTCCCCTTAGCCACCGCAATGCTGCGATCGACTTCGATCGACTTCGATCGCAGCATTGCGGGGGTTAATGTGCCGGGAGCGGTGCGGGACCGCTCCCTGCACATAGCCCTGGGTGTCAGCTGTGAAAATCAGCTGACAGCCGGTGGCGATCGCGCCTGCACCGCTTGTGTGTGGGTGAAATCGTCAGGGCGTATTAATATGTATCTGGTCCATAAAGCCCAGGGCACAGATACGTATTAATACGCCCTATGTTGTAAAGCGGTTAAACCCTTGTTTTTATTTTTTATTTTTCAGTATTAAAAAAAATTGAAGTAGTAGTTGATTAATTGAAGTAGTTTAGAAAAAAATAGTTTTCACTTGTACTTTTTAGTCTATGGGACTTGAACCTGTGATATAATTTGATCACTTGCACCATATACTGTGTCTTCAATGCTTAAGTGCTATGGCATGAAGTGAAATTAATTATTTCTTATGAAGCTTAGTCTGGAGGCCAGGCTCCATACAGACACATACACACATTGAGTATTTGGTCAGTATCAGTATGTGTAAGCCAAAACCAGGAGTGGAACTGTAACACGGGTACTTTAGATGCAGTGACACAGAAACACAGAGCAGCCAATACGGGGTTAATAAACAGGGGAGGTTTATGATAACAGGGTCAATCTCCACACAGGGAGTAACGCGGGAAAATATGGGGGAAAAACAAGGGAAAAGAAGGGTAAAAGTCTATCACTGACAGTTCACAGTTTAACTGGATGTAGCAGAGTCGAAACGGTTATAATCGACAGTTTTTTCACTTAGCTGACTCTTGCTCCTCACAAGGCAGTTGCCAGCTGATGCCGGTGTTGATTTTTCAGGCTTCCCCGCCCAAACAATGCTCTGTCTTCTGGTGGCAGCGGGTGGTCTCCAGTTTTACCCGCTGAGCCCCTAGTCCATAACACGGCACCTCACGTGCCCAGCTCCACCGACCCTGCGTCTCTTCTCTAGTCGGCTTGACTCCTCCAGTCCACTGCACTCAGCTCTTGCTCCCAGTCCTGGAGCCAGGAGCCTGGACCCGCTCACACTGCTCTGCTGCGCAGGACCCAGCTCCGCTTTCCCGCGCAGACGTCCTCATCTGTTTCTCTCTCTGCCAACGTCACCAGTCTCTCGGTCACCTGATCTCACAGCTCTCACTCTGGACATGCCCCCAGCTTCCCAGTCACCTGACTCCCGTGCTCGCAGTCTGTCTTCCCCCTGCAAGCAGAGGCACGGCCCCGGCTGTTCCGGATCCCTTGCTCTGAAAGCACTTACACCCCGGTCTTCCCCCTTACACTCCCGCTCTCCTTTAACTCGCCATTCCATGGGCGAGAGTTCCTTCATCAAACGTTCACATTCTTGGACTTCCTGGATGATACGGTACCATATGAATTGATCTTGTTCGTAACGGTGAGGAGGCACTCCTGCTGTTGTCCGTTCTGACCGGCGTAACTCAGTTTGACCGATGGGGGCTGCAGGATCACTCGGATTTCCAATCTCCACCTGCCCAGTAGCTTCAACCGATGTTGTTCCCTCGCCGCCTGCACTGGGGACTGCAGGTAATCGAGTGCTGGGGCTCGGAGGTAGAATCAACAACTTTTCTTAGTTCACATCGTGGCTTGGGGCAACTGTGACAGGACCCTCTCTAGAAGCAGGTGATTCTTCTCCATCCTCGTCATCTTTAGACAGACAGGGTCGCAGCATACTACGATGAACCACTCTGGTAGGGGCTCCTTCAGCCCCCTCGGGTTGAACTTCATACACAGGTCCTTCAGCATCAATCCTGCGCTTCACTCGGTGTGGGGTCCGTTCCCACCGCCTACTCAATTTGCCCCAGGGCCGCCTGTCCCGAACCAACACTCGCTCCCCGGGCCTCAGAGCTGTCCTTCGAAGAGGCAATGTCTCATGATATTTGAGCTCCTGAAACTTTTGTTGTACCAACCGTCGGAGGGTCTGCAGTAGTGTTGAGCCACCCCCGTAGTGTTCGAGTTCGGTTCGGTTCGTCGAACACCCGTGTGTTCGCCGAACTGTTCGTCGAACTGTTCGTCGAACACCTTCGAACACCGTTAAAACCAATGGCAGGCAAACAAAAACACATAGAAACACATAGAAAACACCTTCAAAGGTGTCCAAAAGCTGACAAACTGCTCAGAAGACACAACTAACACATGGAAAAGTGACAAGTACATATAGTCATGCGAAAAGAAAAGAGGTGGAGGAGTAAAAGGAGGGGGAGACACAGATATAGGCATGTCATGCCCTTCTAAAATCCAAAAAGTGAGAAGCCGAGACGGCCAGTCCGCTCCTGCCCGTGCCACCTCCGTGTCGCCGGGTTTGTGCCAGAGCCGCGGTGAACCCTGACGGCCAGCCCCCCTCTCCCAATACTGGTGCCTGTCCGCTGGTGGGTCGAGAGAGCCCCCCTGTGGTGGAGGCAGCTCTAAGCTTTTTAATTTAAATTGTCCCTCTAATTTGAATGAATACACTTTAAATCCATTTACAAGGATCTATTGGAGGGCAAGTCTCATGCCAGCAGCCGCGTAATTCCAGCTCCAGTAGCGTCCACTAAAGTTGCTGCAGTTAAAAAGCTTTTATAAGGATCGAGCTCGGATGTCCACCGCAAGGCATCCTAGTGCCAGTCCCAGCCCCTATGCCTTGGGGTGCCTCCTGATGCTCTTCACTGAGTATCCCGTGGTCCCGAAGCATTTCCTTTGAAAAAATTAAGTGTCCAAACTACAGGTGGTGTAGCTTGCTTAACAGCCGGGATAATCCGCTGACTAGCAGACACTGCTACTAGGCACAAAGTATTTCCTGGGCTAGATGCAGTTAAAAATTTGTAAGTAGATACTCTCGTTGGATGCTGAGAAAGCATTCCATAGAGTCTCCTGGCACGCCATATATGATTCTCTTAAAAAGCTTGGGGTAGGGGTCTAGGGGACCCTTTTATAGCCAAAATCACAGCCCTGTATCACAATAGGTCACCTAGGCTGAAGATAAATGGAACTGTAGCACCGAGGGCTCGGTTGCTACAGACGTATTGCACCTCACCCAGAGGTGTGATATCTCACTCTCAGATAAGGATGGAGTGTGGATCAGGACCCGACACCTGCATGCATTACACCACATTGCCGTGGGGCAGGGCGACCAATATGCCCCTGAGATGGGCACGACAGTCCCTGTCCCTGGCTGGAGTGGGGGGAGGGAACACTGAGGAAGGGGAACCCTGCAGTGCAGGAGCAGGGAGGAAGCAGTTCCTGGGTGCATTGAGAAGGGAGTATAAAAGGTGGGCACCATCTTAGTTCAGTGCAGAGAAGTCTGAGCAGAAGTGGCAGGGAGCAGGGGCTCTGCATGAGCTCTGCTCCGGAGGCGGGCCTAGTAACAGAGGCCCAGGCCTGCAAGAGGGAGAAGGAAGGAAGAGGAGCGGAGAAGGCTCCAGGAACGAGGAATGAAGGGATCCCAGGGGTGCGGACGGGCGAGTCGCCACCGCACGCCCGAATCCACCTGCGTGGAGGGGTCAGGCCAAAGGGGGAGACCGGTTCCCGAACTAGTGGAGGCAGGAAACGACCCTCAGCTAGAAACCGGAGGCTCTGACATTTTATGTGGCGCAGCCCCTTGCTCCACCCGCTAGGAAGGCACCACATAGGGTCAGGGAAACTGGCGCCAAGTTTACCAAGAGGAGGCCCGAGGCAGCCGGACAGAAGTGTTGGTAAGAAAGGCCAGACAAAGGACACACAAAGGGGGTCCTGTGAAGCGCTCCAAAGTTATCTGGGAGTTGTCTGAGCCCCTCACCTGGTGAGCACAGTACGACGTGGGCAGCCGTTACCTGCAGACGTGGTCTGGATAATAAGAACTGTGAGTAAAGGCCCTGAACTGCATCACTGACTCCGTGTCGTTACTGCTGCTGCCCTGCACCATCACCCCCATCCTCCGCATACACTGCCCTGAGGCTATACTCCTCCCGTGGGGAGTTATGCTACGCTCTGCTGCACCCACAACACCAGCCTTAGCGGTCTGCCCTGTAGCGGAGGTTCACTCTGACCGCAATCCATGGGTGGCGTAGTCGGACATTTAAACATCAAAACCACATAAATAGTTCCGCCACTGGTTTGACCGCCCTGAGCCACGGAACCGGATCGCCGCCACGAAGACTACAACCACCAGCATCCACCAAAAAGGGTCCGGCTCCGGGTGTCCCAAGGCCCAGGGGGTGCGTCAGAACATTTTCATCACCTTTCACAATCACCAATGGGACAAGGCAGGGATGTCCTCTGTCCCCTCTCTTATACATCCTAGTGACGGAGCACCTGCTCTCATCAATTCGCCATAACCCCAATATTAGGTGGATTGAGGTGGGAGGCACCGAGTACAAGTGCTCTCTATTTGCTGATGATGTCCTAGTATATATCACTCAATCACATATATCCATCCCTGCTGTTATGGCTGAAATAGATCACTTTGTTACATGGTAAAATTTTAAAATCAATGCAGCGAAGTCTGAGGCCCTCGATGTCTCCCTCCCTAAATCCATATAGGATTCCATCCAGTCCAACTTTCCCTTTGCCTGGCCCTCACAGGGTATCAAATACTTAGGAATTCCTATTCATAGAGACCTCTCCCATCTATGTTATCTTAATTTTGGGCCCTTTATTGAACAATTCCATACAGACCACGGTTGGCAAGTTAGAACTGTAAGATTCACTGCGTGAACCACTGGTGTTTTGTGGAAAAGCACATGTACACCGCGTTCCAAATTATTATGCAAAAAGTGTTTAGGAGTGATAAGGGAAGAATTTGTTTGTTTGTCAGTTAAACTCATTGATGGTGATGTGTGTCAGGGCTCTTTATATCACTGTAAGCAATTGCAGACACCTGTGCTAATTAGTTTGGCAGGTGTGTCCAATGAAAGGCAAGACTACTTAAGAAGGCTCTCTCACATTATTAAGCAGCCTACATTTTCTGCCAAAATGGGAAAGAAAAAGGATGTGTCGGCTGCTGAGAAGCAACAAATTGTGGAGTGTTTAGGTCAAGGCATGACTACAATCAACATTGTGCGATGATCAGGATGAAGTGTCTTGGCAATCAAGAAGTATGTAGCTGATTCACAGTACACACGTGTGCGTGCTGATAAGGGCAAATTGAGGACTCTTTCCTACAGGCAATTACGTCAGGTTGAAAGAGCAGCGGCAAAAAAGCCTTGTCATAGCAGCAGACAAGTTTTTGAAGCTGCTTGTGCCTCCAACGTCCCCCGAACAACAAGATGCAGGGTCCTTCAGAGGTTTGCAGCTGTGCATACGCCATCCTGTCGACCTCCTCTATCCACTTCACACAAGCAGAAACGGCTCCAGTGGGACAAACATTACATGAAGACTGATTTCAAAACTGTTTTGTTCACGGATGAGTGCCGTGCAGCGCTCGATGGTCCAGATGAATGGAGTGGAGGATGGCTGGTTGATGGACACCCCACGCAAACACGGCTACAGCGCCAACAAGGAGGAGGTGGAGTAATGTTTTGGGCTGGAATCATGGGGAGAGAGATTGTCGGCCCCTTTAGGATCCCTGAAGGCGCTAAAGATGAACTCCATAATGTATGTGGATTTTCTCAAACAGCACTTCCTGCCATGGTTCAAGAAGAAGAACCGTGTATTTCACAGCAAGATCATTTTTCTGCATGATAATGCACCATCTCATGCTGCACATAAAACATCTGCATCTCTGGCTGATATGGGCATAAAAGGGGACAAACTTATGGTGTGACCCCCATGCTCCCCTGACCTCTACCCCATTCAGAACCTTTGGAGCATCATTAAAAGGAGTGTCTATGATGGCGGGAGGCAGTTCACATCTAAGCAACAGCTCTGGGAGGGTATTCTGTCCTCATGCAAAACAATTGAAGCAGAAACCATCCAAAACCTGACAAATTCAATGGACGAGAGAGTTCAGAAGCTCCTTTCGAACAAGGGGTCCTATGTGAAAATGTAACATCACCTAGAATAAAGTTTTGAGTTGAAAACTGTTTGATTTCAGTTTCTAACAACCTGCTAATGCTTATAATTTCAAAAATGACCATTTTTTTGGTCTTTATTAAAATGAAAAGGTTGATCGAAAACTTTGGGGGATCTAAGAGTGTGGCAACCCAGTAGTCATGATTACTTCGAATTCTGACAATATGAGGGTCATGCTGCAGGTAGTGCAGCAAGAAGGCACTTATGTGTCTTGCGCATCTCGGAGCCCCAAAATTATTTTCCGGGCTAGATGCAGCTAAAAATTATTTTTAATTTTAAATCTGGTGAAGCTTATTATAGATGGCCTAATAGGATCAGTGCTGCACACTGCTACAAAGCCCAAATTATTTTCCAGTCAAGATACAGATAAACATGATTAGTAATTTGAAAGCTTAAAACGGTTGGTAGGGTGATTTTAACCAATCATCAAGCTTTTACTCTCCCCAGGATGACACAGGGGTAGAAAAGTCGTTTCGGATCCATGATTTGTTCATCTTTATGAACGTGAGTCTGTCTACATTATCAGTGGAGAGCCGCGTGCGCTTATCTGTCAGCACACCACCAGCAGCGCTGAACACACGTTCAGACAGAACGCTGGCTGCGGGGCATGACAAGATCTCCAAGGCGTAAGTGGCTAGCTCCGGCCATTTATCCAGATTGGAAGCCCAAAAAGAGCAAGGGTCCAGTGACACAGTCGTGGCTTCAATGTTTACTTGGAGATACTCCTGTACCATCGTCTCTAGGCGTTGACTATGTGTCAGACTTCATGTCTCCTGTGGCCTTGCAAAGGATGGGCTAAAAAAGTGGTGAAATGATTCCGCAAAATTGATGTTACCAGCAGATACTGTGGTTCTGTTACGGTTTGAGTGTTGAACACTTGACGGTCCCACGGTTGGCAAGTTGGAACTGTGAGATTCACTACGTGCACCACTGGTATTTTGTGGAAAAGCACATGTAAGATTCTGCAACAGTCTCTGCTGATACTCCTGCATGCGTGCATCCCTTTCTATGGCAGGAATAATTTCTGCAAATTTACTTTTGTACCGGGGATCTAACAGTGTGGCAACCCAGTAGTCAGGATTATTTCTAATTCTCACAATTCGAGGGTCATGTTGCAGGTAGTGCAGCAAGAAGGCACTCATGTGTGTTGCGCATCCAGGAGCACCAAGTCCCTGTTGTGTTGGTGGCGAGGTAACAATCATGCTTCCTTCCTCTGTCCTCTCCCCCCAACCTCGCACAACAGAAATGTGATCAAGGTCTCCCTCATCTGATGAGTCTTCCATCAGTTCGTCCTCCACTTCTTCCTGGGCTCCTGCACCTTCCTCACTAGTTTGGCTGCTACCATGCGCCCTGGTAAAATCATCTCCCCCACCCTCACATGCCTGCCGCCTTGGTGCTGCCGACCGTCTGGACCTTGTAGATGTTAGCCCTTCCGCATACAACTCCTCCTCCTCTACTTCCTCCACCTCCTCTTGTGCCACCACCTGACTCCGAATTCTGTTTAACATGTGCTCCAGCATGTAAATCACCGGAATAGTCATGCTGATAATGGCATCGTCAGCACTAAACATCTTCGTCGCCATTTCAAAACTGTGCAGAAGGGTGCATAGGTCCCTGATCTGAGACCACTCCTCCAGCGTGATTTGCCCCACCTCTGAATCTCGTTGGCCCAGGCTATACGTCAGAACGTATTGCACCAGGGCTTGTCGGTGCTGCCACAGTCGCTGCAACATGTGCAGAGTTGAATTCCACCAGGTAGGCACATCGCATTTTAGCCGGTGAAGTGGCAGGCCCAACGACTTCTGTAGAGATGTAAGTCGCTGAGCTGTGGGATGCGAACGGCGGAAGTGAGCACACAGCGACCGTGCCCTCTGCAGAAGGCCATCTAGTCTGGGATAGTGGGCTAAAAATTGCTGGACAACCAGGTTCAACACGTGAGCCATACAAGGCACGTGTGTGACATTGCCCCGGCGAAGGGCCGCACCCAGGTTTGCAGCATTGTCGCACACGGCCTTCCCTGGTTTCAGGTCCAGTGGAGACAACCATTCATGAAATTGGTTCTCCAGAGCTGACCACAACTCCTCAGCTGTGTGACTCACATTTCCCAGACATTTCAATGTAAAAACCGCCTGATGACGTTGAGCCCTACTGCCAGCATAGTAAGGAGGTGTGCAGGATCCCTTCTGCGCAGTTAGAAAGCTTGTGGCATGACCAGACAGGCTTTGGGTGCAGGTGGAAGACCGAGAGGAGGTTGAGGAGGCAGAGCAGTGGAGGAACTTTGACATAAAGAGGATTGACGCACAACTCGTGGGGACGGCAAGACTTGGACAGCAGCCCCTTGTCCTGCTGTCACCATAGTTACCCAGTGCCCAGTCAGCGACATGTAACGCCCCTGTCCATGCCTACTCGTCCAAGTGTCTGTGGTGAAATGCACCCTGTCACACACAGAGTTTCTCAAAGAAGCGGTGATGTTGTGTGCGACATGCTGGTGGAGCGCAGGCACACCTTTCTTTGAGAAGTAGTGCCGACTGGGCATCTGGTACTGGGGCACTGCGACGGACATAAGGTCTCGAAAATCCTCTGTGTCCACCAGGCGGAAAGGCAGCATTTCTGTAGCCAAGAGCTTGCAGATGGTGAAATTCAACCTCTTAGCTTTCTCATGGCTAGGAGGAAATGGTCTTTTACTTGTCCACATCTGAGGGACCGAGGGCTGGCTATTGTGCTTAGACGGGGTTGATAAGGGTGTCCCCGGCAAACTGCCGGTCTGTGAGGAAGATGCAGGCGGACATGTTAGGTTGCCTTGATCCAAAGGTGGTGCTATCGATGTCGGACAGCGCTCAAGACCAGCTGGTGTTACCACCTCCAAAGAAAATGATGACCTGCCAATCACGCTGGCTGTTGCGGGTAAAGAGGTGGCAGGTCTGCGCCCCAAAACAGGTGTGACTGCTGTCCCCCCAGTCACAGAGGATGAAGAGGCCGCGGATGCACAAGATATGGCAGACGGTGGTTGGCCCGGCCGGCTAGGCCGCATTGTAGCACACTGAGCTTCCCACTGCAACTTGTGCTTCATGTCCATGTGCCGGTTCATGCATGAAGTACTCAAACTATGTATTTTTTGGCCTCTACTTAGCTTTTGCTGACAAATGTTACAGATAACACGAGTTGGGTCATCTTTATCGATCTGAAAAAATGCCCAGGCTATGCAAGGCTTAGCACCCATGCGACCTGAAGAGCCACCACGACTTGTGGTGAGAGGCAGAGTTGTGTTTGAGGATGCAGTTGTTGACGTGCTTCCAGTACTACGTCTCTGTCCAGGAAGGCGCAACCTGACCTCGTCGTCACTAGCATCTTCCTCCACCTCCTCTGCTGACCTCATCTCTTGGCTGACTGTGGGTTGACAGTAAGTGGGATCTCCGACCTCATCATCATCACCCTGTGCGTTATCACACCCGTCGTCCTCAGAGCCAACCTGTTCCTGCCCTGACAAAAAACTAAAGTTGTCGCTCCAATCAGGTATTTGAGTCTTATCATCGTCTTCCTCATTGTCTCCACCAACAGGAGTTACAGTTTGGGAATGAGGGTCTACATTATGGTCAGAACCTTCTGCGTCTGGTCCTGGATCCGACTCATAAAGATTCTGGGCATCAGTGCAGATCATTTCCTCGTCTGGATTCACAGAAGCGCTGGAGTCGACCTCTGATTCCCAGGCTATAGTATGAGTAAACAGCTCTGCAGACTCAACCATCTGTTCTACCTCATACTCAGACGGGCAGCTGGAGATTTGGGAGCTGTGAGGAAGCAAGTGCGATTTGGGTGACACCTTTGAGGACTGGAGTATTTGTGATGTTGAAGTTGATGTGGAGGAGAGCCCACTTAAAGGAGCACTTGATATCCGTTGAAGCACCTGCTGTTTTTGTGCCTAATCTGGAATTTGTAGCGATTGGCGTGGCCGTGAGAAAGGGATGTTATCACATTGTCCGCTAAAAGAAGTAGACATTTTAGTTTGGCTGGAAGATGGTCTTTCTTCTGCACCTACCCCACGGACACAACCTTTTTTCCCCTTCCCAACACGCCTATTCCCCTTTCCACCAGCAGCAGGCCTTTTTCCACTCATTTTGGTGGTTAACTAATTCACAACTCTGGAGTTGTTTGCACAAAAAAACAATGGATGGTAACCGAGCAGAGCTGAGTGGCCAAACTGTGGTATTAGGCCAAAACTATTGGCTGGGTTAGATGCAGAAAAAAATTATTTTTAATTTGCAGCCTGATGGAGGTCAGTATAGATGGACTAATAGACCAAGTCCCACACACTGCTAGAAGCCCAAATATTTTTTCAGAGTTAGATGCAGAAAATTTTTTTATTCAATTTGCAACCTGATGGAGGTCAGTATAGATGGACTAATAGACCAAGTCCCACACACTGCTAGAAGCCCAAATATTTTTTCAGAGCTAGATGCAGAAAAAAATTATTTTTAATTTGCAACCTGATGGAGGTCAGTATAGATGGACTAATAGACCAAGTCCCACACACCGCTAGAAGCCCAAATATTTTTTCAGAGCTAGATGCAGAAAAAAATTATATTCAATTTGCAACCTGCTGGAGGTCAGTATAAAAGGACTAATAGAACAAGTCCCACACACTGCTAGAAGCCCAAATATTTTTTCAGAGCTAAATGAAGAAAAAAATTATTTTTAATTTGCAACCTGATGGAGGTCAGTATAGATGGACTAATAGACCAAGTCCCACACACTGCTAGAAGCCCAAATATTTTTTCAGAGCTAGATGCAGAAAAAAATTATTTTTAATTTGCAACCTGATGGAGGTCAGTATAGATTAACTAATAGAACAAGTCCCACACGCTGCTAGAAGCCCAAATATTTTTTCAGAGATAAATGAAGAAAAAAATTATTTTTAATTTGCAACCTGATGGAGGTCAGTATAGATGGACTAATAGACCAAGTCCCACACACTGCTAGAAGCCCAAATATTTTTTCAGAGCTAGATGCAGAAAAAAATTATTTTTAATTTGCAACCTGATGGAGGTCAGTATAGATGGACTAATAGAACAAGTCCCACACGCTGCTAGAAGCCCAAATATTTTTTCAGAGCTAAATGAAGAAAAAAATTATTTTTAATTTGCAACCTGATGGAGGTCAGTATAGATGGACTAGTAGACCAAGTCCCACACACTGCTAGAAGCCCAAATATTTTTTCAGAGTTAAATGAAGAAAAAAATTATTTTTAATTTGCAACCTGATGGAGGTCAGTATAGATGGACTAATAGACCAAGTCCCACACACTGCTAGAAGCCCAAATATTTTTTCAGAGCTATATGCAGAAAAAAATTATTTTTAATTTGCAACCTGATGGAGGTCAGTATAGATGGACTAATAGAACAAGTCCCACACGCTGCTAGAAGCCCAAATATTTTTTCAGAGATAAATGAAGAAAAAAATTATTTTTAATTTGCAACCTGATGGAGGTCAGTATAGATGGACTAATAGACCAAGTCCCACACACTGCTAGAAGCCCAAATATTTTTTCAGAGCTAGATGCAGAAAAAAATTATTTTTAATTTGCAACCTGATGGAGGTCAGTATAGATGGACTAATAGAACAAGTCCCACACGCTGCTAGAAGCCCAAATATTTTTTCAGAGATAAATGAAGAAAAAAATTATTTTTAATTTGCAACCTGATGGAGGTCAGTATAGATGGACTAATAGACCAAGTCCCACACACTGCTAGAAGCCCAAATATTTTTTCAGAGCTAGATGCAGAAAAAAAATTATTTTTAATTTGCAACCTGATGGAGGTCAGTATAGATGGACTAATAGACCAAGTGCCACACACCGCTAGAAGCCCAAATATTTTTTCAGAGCTAGATGCAGAAAAAAATTATATTCAATTTGCAACCTGCTGGAGGTCAGTATAGAAGGACTAATAGAACAAGTCCCACACACTGCTAGAAGCCCAAATATTTTTTCAGAGCTAAATGAAGAAAAAAATTATTTTTAATTTGCAACCTGATGGAGGTCAGTATAGATGGACTAATAGACCAAGTCCCACACACTGCTAGAAGCCCAAATATTTTTTCAGAGCTAGATGCAGAAAAAAATTATTTTTAATTTGCAACCTGATGGAGGTCAGTATAGATGGACTAATAGACCAAGACCCACACACCGCTAGAAGCCCAAATATTTTTTCAGAGCTAGATGCAGAAAATTTTTTTATTCAATTTGCAACCTGATGGAGGTCAGTATAGATGGACTAATAGACCAAGTCCCACACACTGCTAGAAGCCCAAATATTTTTTCAGAGCTAGATGCAGAAAAAAATTATTTTTAATTTGCAACCTGATGGAGGTCAGTATAGATGGACTAATAGACCAAGTCCCACACACTGCTAGAAGCCCAAATATTTTTTCAGAGCTAGATGCAGAAAAAAATTATTTTTAATTTGCAACCTGATGGAGGTCAGTATAGATGGACTAATAGAACAAGTCCCACACGCTGCTAGAAGCCCAAATATTTTTTCAGAGATAAATGAAGAAAAAAATTATTTTTAATTTGCAACCTGATGGAGGTCAGTATAGATGGACTAATAGACCAAGTCCCACACACTGCTAGAAGCCCAAATATTTTTTCAGAGCTAGATGCAGAAAAAAATTATTTTTAATTTGCAACCTGATGGAGGTCAGTATAGATGGACTAATAGACCAAGTCCCACACACCGCTAGAAGCCCAAATATTTTTTCAGAGCTAGATGCAGAAAAAAATTATATTCAATTTGCAACCTGCTGGAGGTCAGTATAGAAGGACTAATAGAACAAGTCCCACACACTGCTAGAAGCCCAAATATTTTTTCAGAGCTAAATGAAGAAAAAAATTATTTTTAATTTGCAACCTGATGGAGGTCAGTATAGATGGACTAATAGACCAAGTCCCACACACTGCTAGAAGCCCAAATATTTTTTCAGAGCTAGATGCAGAAAAAAATTATTTTTAATTTGCAACCTGATGGAGGTCAGTATAGATGGACTAATAGACCAAGTCCCACACACCGCTAGAAGCCCAAATATTTTTTCAGAGCTAGATGCCGAAAATTTTTTTATTCAATTTGCAACCTGATGGAGGTCAGTATAGATGGACTAATAGACCAAGTCCCACACACTGCTAGAAGCCCAAATATTTTTTCAGAGCTAGATGCAGAAAAAAATTATTTTTAATTTGCAACCTGATGGAGGTCAGTATAGATGGACTAATAGACCAAGTCCCACACACTGCTAGAAGCCCAAATATTTTTTCAGAGCTAGATGCAGAAAAAAATTATTTTTAATTTGCAACCTGATGGAGGTCAGTATAGATGGACTAATAGAACAAGTCCCACACGCTGCTAGAAGCCCAAATATTTTTTCAGAGATAAATGAAGAAAAAAATTATTTTTAATTTGCAACCTGATGGAGGTCAGTATAGATGGACTAATAGACCAAGTCCCACACACTGCTAGAAGCCCAAATATTTTTTCAGAGCTAGATGCAGAAAAAAATTATTTTTAATTTGCAACCTGATGGAGGTCAGTATAGATGGACTAACATAATGATGCTATGCCCAAAAGATTTTACTTCACTAGGTGCAGTAAAAAAATTGGTATTCTATACACAGGTGGTATATCTTGCAACACAGATAGGCTACTCCACTGACTAACACACTCTGCAATAGGCCAAAAAGGATTAGCTTTGCTAGATTCAGCCAAATGCTGTGAAAAAAACTTGCACAGCACTGGCACAGACCTGCCTGGCAAAAACTGATAGGAACTGATGTAACCTAGTCCTGAAAAGGACTCCAATTACAATTAGTCTTTACTCCCACAATCTATCTATTTAAGAGCACAGACCTGCTTGATAAAAGTCGTAGGAAATGCTGTAACCTAGTCCTTAAAAGGACTGCAATCACAACTATTCCCTACTCCCAAGCTATCTGTATATTTGTGCGAAAATTGGCTTGAAATTAACAAGGTATAGCGCACACAGCAACAGCGGTGCCGTCTAACACGCAGCTGCAGCAGTGAGAAAATGGTGGCGACGGGGAAAATGGCTTGGTCTTATAGGGCAAGGACATGTGACATACACTGCCAATCACACATGCCCTTGCTTGTGTGAAAAAAAGCACTTCGCTCCGTGTGTGCGCTGCTGATAGGCTGACAGATTGCACCTCCCCACTGCAAATGCGGGAAAGAGAAAAAAAAATGGAGATCTTCATTGTTCCTGCAGAGATCCATCCCCTGCCCCTCCCCCCGCCCCGCTGTACACTCAAACTGCGTATTAACATTAATTTTCATCATTACTGAGAAAAAATCCAGTTATGATTTTGGTGCACGAACAGTTATCGAACATAACCTTGAACAGCCGAATTTTTCTCAAATTGTTCGTGTTCGCCGACCGGCTCGAACACCGCCCAAAACAGCTCGAATTTGAGATTGGCGAACAGTTCGAGTAGAACAACGCTCATCTCTAGGCTGCAGTCGATGCCAATGTTCCTGGACCCAGGAAGACAACCTCGTCCGTGGGTAGTCCTCCTCGGTGTCCAGCTCTAACTCGGTAATCTCTCACCCCTTTCGCCTGAACAGCAAGGTATAAGGAGTGAACCCCGTCGTACTATGCACTCGGTTGTTGTAGACCCACACCTGCTCGGCCATAAACTCAGGCCACCGTACCTTCCGATCTTCCTCCAATATGCGGAGCATTTGGATCAGTGTCCGATTAAAACGTTCACAGGCCCCATTTCCTTGAGGGTGGTAAGGAGTAGTCCGTTACTTCTCAGTCTTGTACAACCGGTGCAGCTCTTCCATCTGCCAGCCTTGGAAGCAGACGCCTTGATCCGAATGAATCCTCTTTGGGCAGCCATACACCCGAATGAAGTCTCGGCATATGGCCTGCGCAGTGGACTTGGCGGTCTGGTCTCTGGTCGGGGTCACTACCGCAAACTTTGTGAAGTGGTCTGTCATTACCAAGCAATGTTCATACCCGAGATGCGCCAGTCCAACAGTCAAATAGTCGATCATCAGCACCTCCAAGGGGGCAGAAGTCACAATAGTTTGTATGGGGACCCGCTGCTCCGGGGGCTTAACCAGCTCACAGCTCCGACATCTTCGACAAGTTTCTTCTATTGTTGCTCGCAGTCGGGGATGATACACCAGCCTCTGCAACCACTGAAACATCTTCTCTGGTCTGAAGTGAGCCCCTTATTCATGAGCCTCCTTAGCCACTACTCCGTCCAACTTTTCTGGGATCACCACTTGCCAGGTGGTCCCGAACTCTCGCAGTAGCTGCACCCGTCGGTACAGCAGCCCGTCTCGCAAACACAGTCTCTCCCATTGTCCCAGCATCTTCAGTGCTCCCTGAGACAGGGTACTCCTCTCTTCTCGACTGGGGACTTGCCACAAAGCCACCCATTGACGTAATTGAGCAACTTCTCTGTCAGTCTGTTGAAGCCGGATCCAGTCATCTCTTGGCCGCCCTAGCACTTGTTCTTCCAACGTCTCTCCGATCTGTCCCTGCGCCACTGCCAGGGGTACCACGAAACTTCGGAAGCTAGGGGTCTCATCTGCCTCCAAATCTTCATCGTGGTCATGATCAGGCCGTTCATATATGTCACTCTGGAGAGGGAGTCGGCGTGAGTATTCTCTGCCTTAGGCCAGTAGGCGATCTTATACCGGTACCTGGCCATGCGGGCCACCCACCGCTGCTCCAGGGCCCCCAATTTCGCATTCTCCAGGTGGGCCAGTGGTTTGTTATCTGTTCTCACCAGTACTTCGGACCCGGACAAATACTCTGCAAACTTCTTGGTTATTGCCCAAACCAGAGCCAGCAACTCTAATTTGAAAGAGCTATAATTATCTGGGTTCCTCTCGGAGTCGGGAAGGGAGCGGCTGGCGTATGCAATCACACGCTCTTTCCCCTCCTGTACTTGGGATAACATGGCTCCCAGACCATGTAGGCTCCCATCAGTGTGGAGTATAAAGGGTTGGGAGAAATCTGCATAGGCAAGTATTGGGGCCTCGGTCAGGGCCATTTTTAGGGCATGGAAGGCCTCTTCCTGGCTGCTTCCCCACCGAATCGCCTGATTCTTGGAGCCCGCCGGCACTCCCTTAAGGAGCTCCAGAAATGGCTATGCGGGTGAAGTTCTTCACAAATCTTCGGTAGTACCCGGCAAGTCCCAGGAAGGCTCGAACGTCCTTCACTGTCTTCGGGGTAGGCCACTCCTGTACAGCGGCCACCTTTTCCTGGGTGGGCCTGACTCCTTCACCGGACACAGTATGACCGAGATATTCGATCTGTTTGCGGAACAGGTGGTCCTTCTGGGGCTTCACCTTTAGGCCATGACTCTGTAGGCAACTCAGTACTTGCTCCAGTCGCTGGAGGTGCTCCTCGAAGGTGGCGGCATAGACAATTATGTCATCAAGGTAAATCAGTGTCGCCTCGAAGTTCAAATCGCCCAGGCACCTCTCCATCAGACGCTGGAACATCCCGGGGGCGTTAGTCAGGCCGAAGGGCATCCGATTGAACTCGAACAGTCCCATGGGTAATATGAACGCCGTCTTTGCACGGTCATGTTCGGCCACGGGCACCTGCCAGTACCCACTGGCCAGATCCAAAGAGGAAAAGTATCTTGCCTTCCCTAAGGCCGACAGGGACTCTTCGATTCGGGGTAGTGGGTAAGAGTCCCGTACTGTACAGGCATTCAGTCGTCTATAGTCCACACAGAACCACAGGGTCCCATCTTTCTTCCGGACCAGGACAATTGGGGCTGCCCACGGCCTCTGACTCTCCCGTAACACACCATTCTGTAACATATGGGCGAGCATCTCCTTAACCTCTTTATACATCTGGGGAGGTATCTGCCGGTATCTCTCCCGCACTGGGACAGCACTCCCCGTGGGAATCTCGTGGGTAATGGCTTCGGTGCAACCAAAATCATCCTCATGGCGAGCAAAGACTTCCTGTTACCGCTCCAGCACCTCCTCAACCTGCTGCACCTGTCGAGGTGTAAGTCCCGTCAATTCAGCCCGCATTCGTTCTAGGATTCTTCGTCCCCCCTTCGCACTAGCCTGGTGTGATTCCGGCGGCACGGTGACCGCCAGAGTCCAGGGGTCTCCTCGTACAGCGGACAGCTGTACCACATCAGGTTGCACCAACTTCTCTGGCATTCCCAGAATTTGGGCTATTTCCGCCCTGGGAGGGAGTGTGAGATCATCTTCACCCAGATTAACACACCGCACTATAACATTGCCACCCTGGATGGTGGCCAGTGTTTGAGCCACCTAGAGTCCGGGGGGTACATTGTCCATCGATGTTGGTTCTATCTGAACTTCGACCCCCTCAAGAGGTGTGCAGGCCCGTGCGGGTAACGTGAGTACAGTTTGCCCGGGTGGTAAGGTGAGCGCCGCAGCTGCTGACACTATTATTTTCCCCAGGATCTTCCCTTCACTCGACGTCTCCTGAGCCAGGGCAGCTCTGATTAGTTGTTGAAAGACCCTCCTTTGGGGAGTTCGCGGGTCCCACTGGTCTAGAGGAATCTCCTTCGGCTCACTAAGCAGGATTTGCCCGATCTCTTTCAGCACATTCATTCCGAGGGTCACCGGGGGTCCACTTCCGATTCCCCCTGCCACCAGGATGACTCTTTTTTCCCACATCTTTTCCACACACTCGGATCTTCATTCACACCACCCCTGTGACCGGGATGAGTAATTGATTAGCTACCGTGAGTCTAATTACTGGTCCCCATTCAGGCCGCGCTATCTCTGGAAATCGCTGTTGAAAGTAGGCTTCTGTCATCGTAGTCACCTGGGATCCCATGTCAATCAGGCAGTGAATAGCCCGACAGCTTATTTCAGCCCAGACAGTCGGGCTGCTGGAAACTAGGTCCTTGGGACTTCCTCTTTTTCTTTCCCCTTCCTCAGGCTCCGTGCTGTGTCCCCCGAACACGGAGCCTGCTAGTTTAACGGCTGCCGCAACAGGGGCTGCCCTCGGCTAGCACAGCCCCTGGTGTAATGTCCTGCACCTCCACACTTCCAGCAGGTCGTGTCTCTGTCTGTGTAGGGCTGCCTCACTTCTCTACGGAAAAATTATTTTTTGCATCACCATATTTGGGGATTTATAACCTTTTAATTTTTCTACCTACAGAGTCTCATAAAAACTTGCTTTTGTTTTTTCAGGAGGAGTTGAAATTTTAATTGGTACCAATTTTGGGTATATAACATTCTTTTGATCACTGTCTATTCCAGTTTTTGGGAGATGGAATGAAAAAACAGCAACTCAGGAATTGTTTTTATGTTTCTATTGTTTGTCACCATTCACCGTATGGTAAAAATGATAAGAAAACCTCTTCGGATCAGTACTATTACACTTTTATATCATTTATTTGTTTTGCTACTTTTGTATTTTCTGAGAGTATTAACTTTCTTATTTTTATGCCAACAGAGCTAGATGAGAGCATTATTTTTGCGAGACGAGTTGATATTTTCAGTAATGTAATTTTTCTGTACATATTACTTTTTGATGCTTTTTATTCAATTTTTGTGCGATGGTATGATGAAAAAACTGTGTTTTTGCTGTTTTTCTTCTTTTTTTTTTTTTTTTTACAATGTTCACTGTATGAGGGTGACATTTTTGAAGGTTGCATCATCTGAATGCAGTGATAGCAAATACACATACGTCTTTTGTTTATTTTTGGTTTTACATGACAAATGCATTTTAAATAACATAACATTTCTTTTGGTATTTTATTTTTTCATTTTTACACACATATATCTATAAATATATCTATCTGTATTTGTATATATATATATATATACAGTACAGACCAAAAGTTTGGACACACCTTCTCATTTAAAGATTTTTCTGTATTTTCATGACTTTGAAAATTGTACATTCACACTGAAGGCATCAAAACTATGAATTAACACATGTGGAATTATATACTTAACAAAAAAGTGTGAAACAACTGAAAATATGTCTTATATTCTAGGTTCTTCAAAGTAGCCACCTTTTGCTTTGATGACTGCTTTGCACACTCTTGGCATTCTCTTGATGAGCTTCAAGAGGTAGTCACCGGAAATGGTCTTCCAACAATCTTGAAGGAGTTCCCAGAGATGCTTAGCACTTGTTGGCCCTTTTGCCTTCACTCTGCGGTCCAGCTCACCCCAAACCAGTCTGGTGACTGTGGAGGCCAGGTCATCTGGCGTAGCACCCCATCACTCTCTTTCTTGGTCAAATAGCCCTTACACAGCCTGGAGGTGTGTTTGGGGTCATTATCCTGTTGAAAAATAAATGATGGTCCAACTAAACGCAAAGCGGATGGAATAGCATGCCGCTGCAAGATGCTGTGGTAGCCATGCTGGTTCAGTATGCCTTCAATTTTGAATAAATCCCCAACAGTGTCACCAGCAAAGCACCCCCACACCATCTCCTCCATGCTTCACGGTGGGAACCAGGTATGTAGAGTCCATCTGTTCACCTTTTCTGCATCGCACAAAGACACGGTGGTTGGAACCAAAGATCTCAAATTTGGACTCATCCGACCAAAGCACAGATTTCCACTGGTCTAATGTCCATTGCTTGTGTTCTTTAGCCCAAACAAGTCTCTTCTGCTTGTCGCCTGTCCATAGCAGTGGTTTCCTAGCAGCTATTTTACCATGAAGGCCTGCTGCACAAAGTCTCCTCTTAACAGTTGTTGAAGAGATGTGTCTGCTGCTAGAACTCTGTGTGGCATTGACCTGGTCTCTAATCTGAGCTGCTGTTAACCTGTGATTTCTGAGACTGGTGACTCAGATAAACTTATCCTTAGAAGCAGAGGTGACTCTTGGTCTTCCTTTTCTGGGGCGGTCCTCATGTGGGCCAGTTTCTTTGTAGCGCTTGATGGTTTTTGCAACTGCACTTGGGGACACATTCAAAGTTTTCCCAATTTTTCGGACTGACTGACCTTCATTTCTTAAAGTAATGATGCCCACTCGTTTTTCTTTACTTAGCTGCTTTTTTCTTGCTATAATACAACTTCTAACAGTCTATTCAGTAGGACTATCAGCTGTGTATCCACCTGACTTCTGCACAACACAACTGATGGTCCCAACCCCATTTATAAGGCAAGAAATCCCACTTATTAAACCTGATAGGGCACACCTGTGAAGTGAAAACCTTTTCCGGTGACTACCTCTTGAAGCTCATCAAGAGAATGCCAAGAGTGTGCAAAGCAGTCATCAAAGCAAAAGGTGGCTACTTTGAAGAACCTAGAATATAAGACATATTTTCAGTTGTTTCACACTTTTTTGTTAAGTATATAATTCCACATGTGTTAATTCATAGTTTTGATGCCTTCAGTGTGAATGTACAATTTTCAAAGTCATGAAATACAGAAAAATCTTTAAATGAGAAGGTGTGTCCAAACTTTTGGTCTGTACTGTATATATATATATATATATATATATATATATATATATATATATGGATTTATGCAGGAAGCCTATTAGTTCTTGCTCATGGTAGGGCCTAACAGGCCACTGTACCTGGCAGACCTAGATGTCATTCACTTACAGTTGCCAAGACAACCATCGGCACCCTTTAAAAATGTTGCAGTAGCGCTGAAGGGGTAAGAGAAGAAGCATCTCCCTCTCACAACGGTCTAAATGCCAAATCACTATTGACCCCGGCATCTAGAGGATCAGGAACAATTATGATCGGTTCTAGCACTGGTCTTCTCTGTTGCTGCAGGAGCTCAGCAGTCTCAGCGCCTGTGCTCACACAGTCACAAAGATTTACCAGTATGTCCATTCGTGGCATCACTTTTCCAAACAGTATATCAGTACGTCCAATATTGGGAAGGGCATAAAAAACATGATTAGTAGACAGTATTTCTAATACAATATTATGGTAAATCTCCTTGATATGTTCCCTAATTTTATCAGTATTCTACCACCACTATAGGTGTAGGAACTGTTATTCCCTCACTACCCAGCATGAATATGCCCTGAACTGTCTCTCTGTTATGCAGTTTGACAGACAGGAGAGAAGGAGCAGAGAAACAAATGCTCTCCGCCACTTCCAGCAATCTGTCTCTAGGCACAAAGTTAGACAAGAAATCTAATGTTCAGCACTTTGGAGTGATTTTTCAGAGGGTGGGCAGCATAGTTTTTAAAGAAAATTTTTCTCAGACTGTCTATTCCTCACATTATTTATCAAATGAGAAAAGTTTTTCTTACAACACAGGGACCATTTAACCCCTTCACTCTTGGGCCATTTTCCGTTTTTGCGCTATCGTTTTTTGCTACCCTTCTTCCCAGAGCCATAATTTTTTTATTTTTCCATCAATATGGCCATGTAAGTGCTTGTTTTTTTACAGGACGAGTTGTACTTTTAAAAGATACCATTGATTTTGCCATATTATATTGTGGAAATCTGGAAAAAAATTCCAAGTGTGGTGAAATTGCAAAAAAAGTGCAATTCCACAATTGTTTTTTTGTTTTTTTTTATTTACCATGTTCACTAAATGCTAAAACTGACCTGCCAATATGATTCTCCAGGTCATTCCAAATCTGTAGATACCAAATATGTATAGGTTCTTTTTTATTTAAGTGGTGAAAAAAAAAATCCAATGTTTGTAATGAAAAATAAATAAATGGTGCCATTTTCCAAGACTCGTAGCGTCCCCAGGTCCCCATTTTTCAGGATCTGGGGTTGGGTGATGGATTATTTTTTGCATTCCGAGCTGATGTTTTTATTGACACCATTTTGGGGTAGCTATGATGTTTTTATCTCCTGTTATTTAATTTTATTACAATGTTGCGACGACCAAAAAAATTTAATTCTGGCGTTTTGATTTTTTTATCGCTACGCTGTTTACCGATTGGATTTATTCTTTTTATATTTTGATAGATCAGGCATGTCTGCACGCAGCAATAACAAATATGTGGGGTTTTTTATTATTGTTTTATTTTCAGCGGGGCCAAAGGGGGGTAATTTGAACTTTTATATATTATAGATATATATATTTTTTTTCATATTTTTAAAAACATTTTTTTGTACTTTTTCCTTGCTTCAATAGTTTCCTTAGGAGACCTGAAGCTGTGAGCTTCTGATGTTTGTGCTATACATAGCAGGGCTTCAGCCCTGCTGTGTGTACCAGAAATAATCATCTGCTGTGAATGCCGACCATCAGATGCCACTCACCCGATTGGCATGCCAACCCATCGGCAACCCGTAATCATGTGACAGGGGAGCAGATGAGCCGGTCTTATGACGCGCTTCCGATGCGGGCATGTTAAATGCCGCTGTTAGAGATTGACAGCGGCATTTAACATGTTAACAGCCGCGAGTGGAATGACAGATCAGCTATCATGTGCCTGAAAAGCTGCGGGCTCTAGTGGGAGACACGACATATGACGTATAGATACGTCATATGTTGTGAAGGGGTAATGATATGTTAAATAGTAGTAATTTTAGAGGTGAGGTGTATCATTCACTTGTTTAGTAGATTTCCTTTTTTTATAAGTTTATCTTTTTGGGCTACATTCTCACAATGCGTATTTAATGCATTTTTGACTTTGCAGATTTTCTGCCCCATAAGGCTATGTGGGCGACCGTGTATTCTCTCTTCTGATAGAATCAGGTCGATTATCAAATCACATTCTAATCAAACTCAGAGCATAGTGTGCGCCGATTCTCTCGGATGAGGAGAAGATGGAGAAAAATGTGACGCCCTGTGGCTGCAGGCTGTCACAGAACTCATGGGTGTTGCACAGACGGATTCTCCCCAGTGGCCTCAATACATGCAGACACCTCCACCAAAGTCCACTAGATGGAGCCCTGTCAGGTATATATATACTGAGGGGGGTGGAGTTCAGGAAGTCAGTCAGTGGGAAGCAGTGAGTGTGACACGATGCTGCAGCACGAGACAAGCTGAAGTCTGTGTGGCTGAAGGCCAGGCTAGGCCCCAGGCTGCTGGCTAGTCTGGCCAGTGAGGGCCTAGAGTGGGCCAGAAGGCAGAGAGGAGAGGAGAAAAGCCATCTGGGACAGAGGGACCATAGAAGGTTCGTCCCAGACGCAAGCCGGGCACCGGCCCGTGCCTATTGGGATCTCTATGTCCAGTAGGGAATCCGGCATACCGAGGAGGATTTTATAGCCCTCGGTCCACCCGCGAATACCGCACATTCAGAGAACTAGGTACCACGAAGGCCCCAGCGTCCAGGGATAGTGGTAACCAGGGAAAAACCCTCACCGCCAAGCAGACGGGTGGGGAATCATCAACGAAGCTAGACCTCGTTCCAGGCAGGTCAGAAGCTCCAGGGAGAGAGACAGGAAGATACAGGCAAGGAGGCCTTACACCCGCTCACTGGGGAGCAAGTCCAGAAGTGCACACCACCTACAAGTACCCCGGACCGTAGCTGACTACCATCATCAGTAAAGGTACTGAAGCGAACCCCTGTGTGCGTGTCTGTTCTTCCTCTGACCCGGCTGGGTCCCCTCTCTCCTGCATCCCTTCACACCAGCAGCACTGGTAATCATTACCAGGTACCACAGGTGGCGTCACAAACTGTTTATTTATTTTATCCAAGTTCCAATCCCCTTTTTCAAGAGTGACCCCTGGGCGCGTCAAAAACATTTCTCCATTTTCTCCATTCTCTCAGTTGTCAGAAATTAGACTACACTCAGACGTTATCTGAGTTCAGTCTTATGTTTTCCATATACAGTTTTCTTCCCTGTCGGTCTCGGTCCGAGGAAAAATGTAACGTGCACAGCCCCATAGAATAACATTGGTACTAATGTGATCTGGTGTTTTGTTGGATCACACTTGGACCGAAAATACCGCCCTTACCCGCACTAATTAGATAAATTAGATTAGTTGCATTATTCATTGCATTTTTTACCTGCATTTTAATTATGTTTTTTCAGCTGTGACTTCTGTTTCCTTGTTAGTATGTTATACTTTAAATTAAACTGCTTTGTTTTTTTCGGATATTTTCTGTTACTTAACTATCAATAAAGTTTTATCAATGCTATGTGTGGATTAGATGATTATTAGTGTGGAAATATAATAAAAATGCATAAGCGTTTTTTTGCCTTTGGATTTTCCTCTTCTCGTTTAAGCCTCTGGGGAACATCCGCAAATAAAACGCACATTTACCATAAAAGAAATTAACATGTTGCGGACTTCAAACATTCCGAGAAGATCAGTTTACACTATATAAAAAAGCACAGAGGGCAGGAAATTTCTATTAATCCTATATACTTTGCTGGAACTGTAAGAAACTATGTTTTTTTGTGCAGCAACCATACGAAGCATCAAAAACTCACCAAAGTGTCGAAGTAGGAACTTAGCCCACGTGTTCATTTTACAGCTCACACAATAGCTGATCATTTTATACATAAATTTAATTTAAAAAAATCTATAATGTAAGTTAAAATAAAACAACTGGGATCATTTATTTACCAAAGAAAATGATCTGACCAAAGAAATATTATATGGAAAAGAAATATTATATAAACAGTTTGTCAGCTGTGACAAATGTGACATATTTACTCCCCTGCACCTGCGCCATGTTTCTTCTCTCGTCTGGACACTGGGGAATTTTCTGATCATTTTCCTCAGGCAGCTGGTTAGAAAATTGTAACAGTTGCTAAAATCACAAGTGAATGAGGATCCTGCTGTTCGGGATTTTTTGTCCTGTTTGCAGTACTGAGCCTGAAAATCAATTGCGAGTAATATTACAGTAAAACAAAATGTCAAAAATAGGTAGAAAGGTAAAACTATACTAGAACAGGGTGAGATGCACAGGATCAACAAGTTAAAAGAGTTGTTCAGTCATGTGATATTGATGACCTATGCAGAATAGGTGATCAAAATCAGATCAAACTTCCAGCGACAAACAGCTAGCAACTCCAGCAGCAGCCGGATGTAAACATTGTACAGCTTCATTCAACGTGTAGCGGCTGCTGCTGAGTGCTACAGAACAAGATTCAAAAGATCAGTGGAGGTATCAGGTGCCTCATTTGAATAGACAACCCCATTAAGGACAAGAATAGTTTGATAAATAAGGATGAAGAAATTAAATATTGACATAAACTACAATAATAGGAGCAATGGTCTATTTGATTCTTGCTTGTACCTATTGTGGGTAGCACACATCCCAGGTTTGTCACATGAGTTGTGTCTTCTAGAAGACTTCAGCGTAGGTTTTTACAGGAGATGGGTTGAAATTTGCCTTAAAATGTTCAAGAGAAGAAATTGTGCAATTGTCTATTATGTATAAAAGCATATAAATTAGGTAGGTCCAAAATCTGGCATTTGCTTTGGATGAGTATGGTGTTTAACCAGTAATGTTAAGCTCAGGTTTAGGGCTTGTGCACACAACCGTAAAAATCGAACAGTGCTATCTGTCGTTTTGACGGATAGAACTCATCCCCATGTTATTCTATGGGGTCGTGAACATGTCCGAAAAAACGCAGCATGCACGACTTCCATTATCAGATCGCACTCGGCCAATCATGTCTATGGTTCAGTGGAAAACATCGAACTGCACTCGGATGACAGACTGAATAAGAGAGATGGAGAATTTTTTTTTATTCTCCTCATTTGAGAAAACCGAGTTTGAGCAGAGAGTAATTTGGATGAGAAAAAAACAGCCGTTTAACCCTAACCTTAAAGTGGTTTAGAATATGCCATCTGCTTGTGATTGTTGAAGGTCCAACCTCTAGCCATATAGTTGACTTAATGCCGCATTCCATCCAACATGTACCCAGCGTTCTGGCCACTCCTGTGCAATGAAATGCAGCACAGACCCATTCATCTGATTGCGGTTCCTCTAAGACAAGGTGTACCAAACCCATACGCTCTATTTTGTTAGGCTTCATTTAGACAACCTGATCTCGGCCAATAAACAATCACTGATCTGCTACATGTTTGCCAATCAACTTCCTTTTAATAGCCTGTTTAGACAGGTTGACTGCACTTCCATGAACTTTAATACATTTGTTCTGTACACATAGAATATCATTATTCTCGGTAGCACATGTCCTATTTACCCAGAACAATGTGCTGCCGAGAATTTATTTATTTTTTTAAGAAAGCTTAAAGACCATTTCATCTGAATGAGTGTATTGCTTGTTTGTCAAGTGATTGTCAACCTGTTTAAACCAATAATCAAGATATTAGTGTTCCTATGATAGTTCACAATTTTTGACCTGTCAAAATGACCCTTACATAAGCACATTCTCTTTTGTATGAACTCTCTTTCTTGACAAAATCCCACCACTGGCAGAAATGCAGATGTCCTGTGGGTTGTCACCTTATACTCCTAAGTGACTATTCTACCTAGCTATATCTTTCTGCCTCAGAAAGATTTGCCATTCAGGAGTCTACGGAAGCTCAACCTCTGATAGCTGCACTGAAAGCTATATATAAATAAGCTTTATATACTACAAGATAGGACCATCCCGATTGGGTACACCTTGTCGCGGTGGGATGACTTTTACACTTTTATGATTAAAAAAGTGTTAACTAAGTACCTTATGTTATTTACATGTACTATTACTATAGGGTATTTGCTCATTTTGTTTTTCTCCACTGGCCTGCTCTGCACCATTTATATTGAGACAAGAAAAAAAACAAGAAAAAGAGGGTAAAACAGAACATTTCTGAGGAATGAGGAAAGGAAGAAAAACAAACAAGAGAAAAAAGCTTCTTCCCCCTATGGAGTAAGTGGTGCCTTAATTCCTATCCTCCCAGTGTGGCTCTATCATGCTCTCCAGCTGGCGCTCCATTTTTTGTTTTTAGCTGTCCCATCTATCTAGAGGTCGGTTGACACAAGGTGAGGTTTTAATACTAGAAGATAGGATAGGACCATCCCGACTGGGTCACCTTGTCATGGTGGGATGGCTTTTATGCTTTTTTGATCAAAAATAGTGTTAACTAAGTACCCTATGTTATTTACATGTACTATTACTATTTACTTATTCATTTACTATAGGGTATATGCTCATTTTGTTTTTATCTTGGGTCATATAAATAAGAGAAGCAATGGATATATTAGATACAAATATATAAAAAACAATAAAAAATATTATATTGACAGAAGGGAACACTTTGTAAATGCATTCATTATTATTATTATTACCTTAGTTTACAATACAATACTATAAACCCGAATGACATATATAGAATTATATTATTTTTATATGAACATATTTTATTTCCATTTTTCTGCTGTTGACATTTGTCATTATCTGACTCTATTAGTAAAAGGGCAATGGAGAGACAGAAAACAGCTTAAAATTTCTTTTATCCTTCCAGATTGTGTGACTGTGCACCCAAGGGCAACAGAGGATCTCTCTCGGACACATAATAAATGTGATGGAGATAAAAAAAAGAGATGGGAGTTGTCAGCGGCTGCTACAGTTCACTTGTCAAAGCTAAAACAACAGAAGAGGGGACATTTCTTTTAATGTCATGAGACTTGAAACCCCAAAAAAAAAACCACGTGAGATCAAGGATTATTTTTTTCCTTTTGTTTAAGGGTTAAAGTGATTCTAATCAAAATGACTAGTTTACAGATTTCTTGTGAAATTGAATGTGTTTTTACTAATACAACAGATAGGTATCATACAAATTCATCTCAATTTAGCTCATTCTAGAAAAAGCTGCCGAGCTTAGCATAAGTATAGCCGCCAGGTAAAGTTAAAATAAGTCTTTATTATCAAGGTAAAGGCTGGCATAGAATTCTTTCAGGAGGCGAAGGTGTTCAAGGTCACTATATAATCCATGTGCCAGAACACGATTAGATGTGCTTATATCCTTAAAACAATGTATTCAATTAGTTCATGATTTTGTTTTCTTCTCTTAAAATGTACGTGTGATTTTTTTTTTTTCGCTCATATTAAGATACTAGGTTCACAAACAAAGCCGCAGAGAGGATTTGGTGTTGATTAATGTCAGAGATATTTTTCTTTTTTTTGGTTTTAAGTCTGCGTCCTGTAATTTTACTCCGAAGGAGAAGACGCTTAATTTTAATTGGTGGTTGCCACCAAGTGGTGAGAATATGTAGTGCGCTTAGAAAAGTGATTTTTTTTTTTTTTTCTCTCGAAACTTTTCCAAGCTGCTTAGAAAAATTATGCAAAAGTGTAAAGTAGGAAAACTAAGTATGTGATACACTGCAGATTTTGCAAGTTTTCCCATCGACAAAGAATGGAGAGGTCTGTAATTTTTATCGTAGGTACACTTCAACTGTGAGAGACAGAATCTTAAAAATAATACAGAAAATAACATTGCATTATTTTTTCATAATTAATTTGCATTTTATTGCATGAAATAAGTATTTGATACAATAGAAAAACAGAACTTATTATTTGGTACAGAAACCTTTATTTGCAATTACAGAGGTCAGACGTTTCCTGTAGTTCTTGACCAGGTTTGCACACACTGCAGCAGAGATTTTGGCCCACTCCTCCATACAGATCTTCTCCAGATCTTTCAGGTTTCGGGGCTGTCGCCGGGCACTATTGAGTTTCAGACAAAGATTTTCTATTGAGTTCAGGCCCGGAGACTAGGCCACTCCAGGACCTTGAAATGCTTCTCATGGAACAATTCTTAGTTGCCCTGGCTGTGTGTTTCGGGTCATTGTCATGCTGGAAGACCCAGTCACGACCCATCTTCATTGCTTTTACTGAGGGAAGGAGGTTGTTGGCCAAAATCCCGCGATGCATGACACCATCCATCCTCCCTTCAATACGGTGCAGTCATCCTGTCCTTTGCAGAAAAGCAGCCCAAAAGTATGATGCTTCCCCCACAATTCTTCACGGTTGGGACATTGTTCTTGGGGTTGTACTCATCCTTCTTCTTCCTCCAAACATGGCAAGGGGAGTTTATACCAAAAAGTTGTATTTTGATCTCATCTGACCACATGACCTTCTCCCATGCCTCCTCTAGATCATCCAGATGGTCACTGGCAAACTTCAAACGGACCTGGACATGTGCTGACGTGAGCAGAGGGACTTTGCATGCCCTGCAGGATTTTAATCCACAAAAGCGTAGGGAGTTACTAACAATAATCTTTGAGACTGTGGTCTCAGCTCTCTTCAGATCAGTAACCAGGTCCTCCCATGTAGCTCTGGGCTAATTCTTGACCATTCTCAAAATCATCCTTATCCATCTTGTATGGAGTCCCAGACTAAGGAAGATTGACAGTCATCTTGTGTTTCTTCTATTTTCTAATAATTGTGCCAACAGTGTTGCCTTCTCACCAAGCTGCTTTCCTATTGTCCTGTAGTCCATCCCAGCCTCGTGCAGGTGTACAATTTTGTCCCTGGTGTCCTTAGACAGCTCTTTGGTCTTGGCCATGGTGGAGAGGTTATAGTGTGTGGACAGGTGTCTTTTATACAGGTAACGAGTTCAAACAGGTACAATTAATACAGTTAATGAGTGCAGAGTAGGAGGGTTCTTAAAGAACAACTAACAGGCCAGTGAGAGACAGAATTATTGCCGTTTGGTAGGTGATCAAATACTTATTTCATGCAATAAAATGCAAATTAATTATGTAAAAATCATACAATGTAATTTTCTGTTTTTTATTTTTAGATTCTGTCTCTCAAAGGTGAAGTGTACCTACGATACAAATTACAGACCTCTCTATTCTTTCTATGTGGGAAAACTTGCAAAATCAGCAGTGTATCAAAAACTTATTTACCACACTGTATGTAGATGGTTAAATCAGGTTTCGGTCCATATTAATGTGTTCTTTAAAGAAAAAAAGTAGAACATAGATCCAATGAAGATCAATTATTATCTCTACCAAAATCAATTGTACTTAAAAAAAAAACCTGTAAAATCAATGAAAAATGTTGTGTAATTTTATGTATTTATTGATCGATATTTCTTTCAATGACTTGAAAGGGCTTTTCTAGGATTTTGATATTTATGCATATAGGATTGAAATGCAAGAAAATGACATGCTTTGCAATACACTCACTTGATAGGTTCCACTCCATTACTCTGCTGTTGACCTTGTGTGTCCCCAATGCTTCTGCTGTTCCTCGGTGTGTGCTAACGTGACATCCATGGCTGGCTGCTGTGGTCACCTGATGTTTCCTTATATTGGAGGGCAGGTCATGAGCACAGAGGAACAAGACTGGTGACAGCGAACCGGCACAAAGTCTTTAAGGCAAATTAAAATTTTTTGTTTTACAGTTTGAGCCAAAAATGCAATATCTTTAAATCTTTGCAAAACTTGTTATGTAAAATAAAACGTTATTATTCTGCAGATATGGGGTTAATCTGCAGGTTAATAGTTTTCTGAAGCTGCCTGGCGTCCGCACTGAGAGCTCTGATGCTGGGAGGAAATTAAGTTTATTCCTCTCGGTAGCCACGGGCTTTCAGTAATAGGGGTGGACCGGCACAGCTTCAGTCACTGCTCAGTGCATAGTGAGCAGCCGCTGTACCACTCCCCCGGAAACTGACAGCCGGTGCAGCTCAGTCAGTGCCAGGGGCGCAGTTACAGCCGCCGCTCACTATGCATTGAGCGGTGACTGAAGCCGTGCCTCTATGACTGAAAGCCCAAGGCTGCCAGGTAGAATAAAGTTAATTTCATTCTGGCAGGATTTCAGTGCAGGCGCCGGGCAGCTTCAGAACACTATTAACCCGCAGAATAATAGAGTTTTTTTACATAGAAGGTTCCCTTTAAATCCACTTTTAAAGAATAACTAAACCTTCTTTTTTCTATCGAATTTTGTCTGGCATAGAAAGTTATGAAACTTTGAAAATCACTTTATTAAGGGAATTGTCTTGAGTTCTGGGGAAAATGCATTTAAGAGGCTTCCAAACCACTGTTTTTCCCCAGTTTAATTCCCTTCCTTCAGCTGTATTGATATCAGAACACAATCCTCTGGAGTAATGAAGAACAGATGATGGCAGTAATTGGTCAGCACCTGTCTCCTCCTCTGAGTGTTGTGTTTATCAGAACAATCTCCTGCAGCAGCTCATCCCCTGAGTTAGTGAGACACAGGTACTGACCTTGTCACTGCCATCATCTGTACTCCAGGGATTGGAAAACTAGTGGCAAGCAATTTATAAAGAGAAATCCCCTTACAAAGTGATTTGTAAATCCTCCTAACTTTCCATGCCAGACAAAATTGGTAAAAAAAAGTTTATTTACTCTTTAAGTGAAGTTTATATAAAAAAATGCATGAATAGTAACCCAAAGAATCAGTGGCATAAAAACTCTGGGGCAGCGGTGGGTATTTATTTGAACTAGTCTTACGATGGGCATTGAACACTTGGTATAAAAACAGTGAACGAAGTTTAACTACCTCCAGAGTTTTGTTCCCGTGTGATTATGATTCAGGCAAAAATGCAAAATCGACGATGATTTATTTGCAGTGGGGGAATTGTAGAGCTTTCTATTGCACTACTAATGCCTTATTGGAATCCTATCTTTCAAGCTGTCACGTGGCATAATTTGCTATTGTCAAGGTGTCACGCATGGGATATGATAAACCCCAAATACCATGCTCTGGTACTATGGAGGAGCTTGGCTCGAAATTGTGGCGTGTAGTCAGGGATTTCAGTTACCATCACTAAATGAATCAACGTGATTAGCTGTCGACTAGAAACTGCTGAGGACCCACTGCTGAGCGGTCACCTTTACACATAACAGAACAAGAAAATTACAATTGAAAAAACTTAACCACTTACACCGAAATAGCAAAGCCAGTGATTTTCAGGAGTGTAACCTCGCACAATATAATGGTCGCTCAGCCTCGCCAAGCAGAAGTTTTTGCTTTTAATACTTTACAGGGATAATGCAAATGATAAAAGCAGGTTACACTGACAATAATTATTGCAAGACCTTTGTATTCTCTGTTTTTCAAAGGCAGAGAAATAGACCAAGTGAGCTTTGATTAGGGGCTCATGCAGACGAGCGTATAAATTGGACGTGTGCTGTCTAATTTTTGATCGGCTCGCACACGGACAGCACCCATGTTATTCAATCGGGCTGCTCAGATGAGCAATTTCTCTCTTGGTCTGACCGTCCATGAGAATAAAAACGCAGCATGCCCTACTTTCCGGCCACAATAGCATTAACAATATACTGCCATTGCCAGCTACAATAATGTCCCAATTTCAATCACAACACTCTAGTACCAAGTACAATGCCTTCTTAAGGAAGCACTTCTACTATGTTTTTTATTCATTAATATGTGTGTACATGCATGTAATGTATTGTGAGCGTATTAATATACTCACTAGGGATGAGCGGACCCGTGGATGTTTGGGTTTGTCGGGTTTGACCGAACTTTAGTCCAAAACTCAGTTCGGGTACCAGAACTCTACCCAAACCTGAATCCGAACGCCATAGAAGTCAATGGGGACCAGAACTTTGGTGCTGCAAAATGGTCGTAGCAAGGATTAGGGGGCTGTCAAAGGCTCTCTCTCCCTCCAAACTCATAACACTAAAACGGACTTTCAGGAGAAGTCAGTGTTCGGAGTTCAATACCGAACACTAGGTGTCTGGTATGAAACCCGAACTTTACAATTCGGGTTCGTTCATCTCTAATACTCACCTACCTCTGCTCTCTCTTGTGTCCACAGCTGCTTTCTCTGCTTCTCAGTGACGTCGCTGCTCTGCAGACTGGCCAGGTCACGCTGTGCTCTGTATCACCCGGAAATGGCTTTTACAATGTAAGTCTATGGAGCGTCAGAACGAGTCTCTATAGCCTTACATTGTAAAAGGGACTTCTGGCTCATGCATAGAGCATAGAGTGAGCCGGCTAGTCGCAATTGCAGTGATGTCACTCAGAAGAGTAGAAGACTGGCGCTGGACACCGGAGAAAGAAACGGTAGGTGAGTATATTAATACACTCACAATTAGTGATGAGAGAACGTGCTTGCCACTACTTGGTACTCGCCCGAGCATTGCGGTGCTCGACAAGCTCGGCGAGTATTTCCGGGTTGCTCAGGCGGGAGCTCGGGTCCCCGCCCTGGATATTTGCCGCTCTTTAGAGAGCCAATGAACATGCAGGGATAGCTTGCCATGCACTGTAATGCCATATCCATGTTGGTTGTGGGCATTACAGTGATTGTCTGGCCGCACAGCGTCTTCAGGTCTATTTAAGACCCGGTGACGCTAGGCTCGTTATAGTCTACTCTGGAAAAAAGGCAGAGTAGGGAGTGCTGCTGCTGAGTCAGGGAGAGATTTGCTTGTTTATAGTTAGTAAATGTATTCCACAGCATACTGTATCTATATATCCATCTGAACTAACAGTCCTTCAGAGGACTAATCCAGCTGCATATATTCAGTGGTGATAGCAGGAGTTAGGCAGGCAGGCAAGGTATGTGGCAGACTGCAGTGCATACAGCACAAGAGGGTCCATTGCACGTTTTGTCTGCTGCTGCTGTGACAGATATTTGAAAACATAGCCCCAGATATCAGGGGTCAGGGTTAAATTTTATTTTATCTTAATCCTGGTTATTTGCTTAATACACAATCCAGAGTACACCATTTTTCTGCTTCATTTGGTTGTTAGCACTGCAGAATACAGTCAGATCTTTTCCATATTACATATTCCAAAAACAGTCATTTCTGGCTCCATTTACATTTTGTTGCAGTGTGTCAGTGAAGCTATTCACACAAGATCGCTATGAAGAATAATATTAGTAAACTACAGGCCCGCTATTTAAAACCGTGGTTCTCCGTCAGACGTATCACTGTGGTTCAAATCCAGCCATTTGTAGTGAACGTGTAAAATATTGTCCTCCATTTAAAATGGGCAAGGTGCGTGGCAAGGGACGGTGAAGTGGACGTGATGGTGAATGCAGAGGCCGAGGCCGTGGCCATGGGCAAGCTGAAATTGTGCCACAAAAAACACCCACATCTTCTCGCTCGACCTTCCTGTCCCAATTAATAGGGGACCGCAGAACACCACTATTGAACACAGAGCAGTTTGAAAAGGTTGTTGTTTGGATAGCAAATAATGCTTCCAGTCACTTTGCCACCACCATCACCACCCTGTCTTCGACACGGTCAAGTTTCAGTAGCCGTGAGTCTGGACCTTCCTCACCCTGATTCACCTTCCTCCCACCATGCTGAGTGCAACTGATCCCACACTTGGATACTGAGAAGAACTGTTCACTTTTCCATTTATAGATTCGGGCCTCTCGCCCAGCCAGCTTCAAGCGGGTGAAGATTAGAACGCGTGTAGCGATGCCCAAATATTTGAGCAGCCACGGTCACATGAAGGCAACGGTGGGAAAGTGCAATTACTGTCACAAGAGGTGGATGATGATGAGACACAATTGCCAGAAAGTTTAGAGGAGCACAAGGGTGCGAAAGTGGAAGACGAGGTGGTGGATGATATAGTAACTGACCCAACCTGGCAGGGGGACATGCAGAGCGAGCACAGCAGCATACAGGGGGAGGGAGGTGTAGCACCACAACATGCAGGAAGAAGCAGTGTGGTGGCCGCAGACACAAGGCGGGAATGCGTTCCCAGTAATGCCAACACGACGGAAGTTGCCAGTACAACTGTTAGGTCTTCCCAAGTCTGGCTGTTTTTTAAAGACTCTGCAGATAACCCCAAAAAGGCCATTTGCACCACCTGCCAAGCCAGCATCAGCAGGGGTAGCAAAACTAGCAGCCTGACCACCACCAGCATGATCAGGCACATGGCAGCAAAGCATCCGACTAAGTGGGCTGACCCCCAGGGTTCAGAAACAGTGTCTGCGGGTGGCACCACTGCTTGTTCCGCTGTTGTGCCTGCACGCCAATCCTCTATCCATGGCGTATGTAAAGATGTCTCCCACCCTGCACCTGTCATTACACACTCTCAGTTGTCCCTACCTTAGTCCTTGGAACGCAAGCGCAAATATGCAGCCAACGCCCCACAGGCCACACTACTAAATTCACACATTTCGCAAATGCTTGGCTCGAAATGTTGCTTTTGACGCTTGTGGAGATGGAGGCTTTCCGCAACCTGATGGCGGCAGCTGTCCATCGGTACTTGGTTCCCAGCTGCCACTATTTCTCTCGGTGTGCCGTCCCCGCATTACACGAGCACGTGTCCCACAACATTAGCCATGCCCTCAACAATGCAGTTACTGGGAAAGTCCACCTAACCACGGACACATGGACAAGTGCTTGTGGGCAGGGATGGTACATCTCGCTGACGGCACACTGGGTTAATATAGTGGAAGCCGGAACACGTCCTCCCGATACAAAGAATTGCAGGCCCTAGGTCCATCAGGGTTGCCCCCACATTCTACAGTTCCTGCACCTCCTCCTCCTCTTCAGCCTCTATCTCTGAAATGACCACATCAGTCACAAGCTGGAAGCACTGCAGCACTGCCTTGGCCAAGCGGCAACAGGCTGTGCTGAAGCTAATATGCTTAGGTGACAAACCGCACAATGATGAAGAGTTGTGGACAGCTCTGAAAGAGCAGGCAGATCTGTGGCTGACACCGCTGACCCTACAGCCAGGCATGGTCGTGTGTGACAATAGCCGGAACCTGGTGGCAGCTCTGAAGTGAGGCGAGCTCACACATGTACCATGCCTGGCCCATGTGCTTAACCTTGTGGTTCAGCAGTTTCTCAAAACCTACCCAGATCTGCTGGATCTGCTTGTCAAAGTACACCGTGTGTGTGCCCATTTTAGAAAGTCAGCTACAGCTTCCTGGTGCCCTTGCCATGCTTCAGCAGCATTTTCAGCTTCCAGCTCACCGACTGGTGTACGATGTCCCCACGCATTGGAACTCTACATTGCAGACATTGGGAAGGATTTGTGAGCAGAAGAGGGCAGTTGTTGACTACCAGCATCAAAAAGGCCGTCGGTATTCCGGTCAGACTCCACACAAAAGACCTCAGGAGTGGACATGGATGTCAGACATCTGTACCATCCTCCAAAATTTTGAGGACTCAACCAAGATGGTGAGCCGTGATGACGCCGTAATTAGCATCACCATCCCGCTTCTCTGTCTTCTGAAATACTTTCTGCTCACAATTAAAGAGGATGCATTGCAGGCGGAGCACGATGAGATGGAGCAAGGAACCATACAGGGTGATTGCACACAGCTCAGGCTCATCTCATCACAACGTGGATTGGGTGACAATGAAGAAGAGGAGGAAGAGGATGAGGAAGAACAGGAGCTAGTTTCCTGCGCTATAAACGGTACTACCTGCACAACTGTCATATTGTCTGTTCAGCATGGATGGCCTGAGAACAGGGAGAAGGAGGAGGGTGAGGAGGAGAGCATGGTCAGTCGTCCTCTTGGTGAGGACATGGAAGTCTTGCCTCTTTGCAGTCTGGCACACATGGCTGAGTTTATGTTACGCTGCCTTTCCCGTGACCCTCGCGTTGTTCAAATTTTGGGTGACAGTCATTACTGGTTGGTGACTCTTCTAGACTCATGCTACAAGGAGAACTTTCTGTCTCTTATTCCTGTGTCGGACAGGCCTAATAAAATGGGGCAGTACCAGAAGGCCCTTGTTGCGGAATTATTAAAAAAATTCCCATCTGAAAATGCTGGTGGCAGAGGTCACAGTTGGTTGGACAACCAAGGAGTACAGGCGAGAGAGACACAAATCCAATTCAGCAGAGGCAGGGAAACACTGTCAAAGTTCTGGGACAGTGCGGTAATCACACAAGGAGAGAAAAGTTTCGGAAGATGCTGAGGGAGTATCTTGCCGACCATACCAACATCCTCCGTGATTCCTCTGTGCCTTATAATTATTGGGTATCCAAGCTGGACACGAGGCATGAACTGGCTCTCTATGCCTTGGAGGTCCTGGCCTGCCCTGCCACTAGCGGTTTGTCAGAGCGAGTTTTTAGTACCGATGGTGGAATTATAACCAATAGGCGCATCTGCCTGCCAACTGAAAATGCTGACAGGCTGACTCTTATAAAAATGAACAAGGGCCGGATTGGGCCAGACTTCTCAACACCACTGAATGATAGCAGTGTAACATAAACTCAAATACAGTGTATTTTTTTTGGGAGGTCTAACTGTTCCCATGCACCTCAATCTTCACACCCAGACATGGGTATACGCTTCCTGATTTTGTTTATTTGCTCTTGTCCTCCTCCTTCTCCTCATCCTCCACCACCATATCACCACCATATCTACCATATGACCATATCTACGTATCTTGCAAGCGGCATTGGAGTTCCTCCAAATTTTGGACAGCTGTTGCATTCACTGCATAGGCAAACAGTATGGGAGACCCACTTCCTAATAACGGGAACATTTTTTTCAGGAGGCCCTCCGACCTCTACGTCTTTTGTAAGGGGCATTGGAGTTCCTCCAAATTTTTGACAGCCGTTGTACTCACTGCATACCCTATAACTGGATAGCAGAACCTCTCCTTTCTAGGAACATGTCGTTACTGTGGCTCATTTCTATGTGTCTTTAAATTGTTATTGGGGTTTTTTCTAAATTTTGGCAGCCCTTGTACTCACTGCATACCCTATAACTGGATAGCAGACCCACTCCTTTCTAATGGGAACATGTTGTTACTGTGGCCCACCTTTATGTGTCTTTAAATTGATATTGGGGTTTTTCCTAAATTTTGGCAACCCTTGTACTCACTGCGTACCTTATAACGGGATAGCAGAATGGCTCATTTCTAGGAACATGTCGTTACTGTGGCCCACCTCTAAGTGTATTTAAATTGTTATTGGGGTTTTTCCTACATTTTGGCAGCTCTTGTACTCACTGCATACCTTATAATTGGATAGCAGAATCGCTCCTTTCTAGGAACATGTCGTAACTGAGGCCCACCTCTATGTGTTTTAAATTGTTATTGGGGTTTTTCCAAAATTTTGACAGCCCTTGTACTCACTGCATACCATGTAACTGGATAGCAGACCTGCTCCTTTGTAATGGGAACATGTCGTTACTGTGGCCCACCTCTATGTGTCTTTAAATTGTTATTTTGTTTTTTCCTAAATTTTGGCAGCCCTTGTACTCACTGCATGCTCTATAACTGGATAGCATAAACGCTCCTTTCTAAGAACATGTTGTTACTGAGGCCCACCTCTATGTGTCTTTAAATTGTTATTGGGGTTTTTCCTAAATTTTGGCAGCCTTTCTACTCACTGCATACCCTATAACTGGATAGCAGACCCACTCCTTTCTAGCGGGAACATGTCATTACTGTGGCCTACCTCTATGTATCTTTAAATTGTTATTGGGGTTTTTCCTAAATTTTGGCAGCCCTTGTACTCACTGCATACCCTATAACTGGATAGCAGAACCTCTCCTTTCTAATGGGAACATGTCATTACTGTGGCCTACCTCTATGTGCCTTTAAATTGTTATTGGGGTTTTTCCAAAATTTTGGCAGCCCTTGCAGTCACTGCATGAGCATTACCACTATAGGAGACCCACTCTTTTATAATGGGAACATTTGTTTTACTGAGGCCCTCCTCTATGTCTCTTCAAAGGGGTATTGGGGTGTGTCCAAATTTTTGGCAACCCTTGTAGTCATTGCATACGCAATAACAGTATAGGAGACCCACTCTTTAATAATGGGAACAACAAAGCTTAGCCAGCTGATGGCCCTCAAACAATAGTGAGGGCCAACTGCTGGTCCTTTAAGAATGGTAAGGGCCGCCTAATGGCCCTATAATAATAGTCTTTGTGACTTTCAGAGTCCCTCCTTCATAAATGAAACAGAATGTGTCTGATGATGTCTCACCACATGGCCTGATAAAGTAGTAAAATGTTAAAATTACATTTACCGGTGAATGTATTTTTCACCGTTGAAAGCAATGCAAAAGTGCAAAAACGCATCAAAAACGCTACTTGTGAACATAGCCCAAGAAGTGGAGGAGCATTTTTGTTTTTGGTTACTTATTTTCCCTTATCTACAAGTCATTACCCTGGAAAGCATGTACTTTAACATTTTTCCCAGGAAAATACATTTTGGTTTTGTTTTTGTATATCTTATTGTGAGTCCGTAAAAGTGGCGCAATTCTCTGACAACATTGTTGACAGCAGTGACCTAAAAGTCTGAGATGCTTCCAGGGGTCTTCCCAATGCTGTTCCCATGTCATTTGAGCACTGTTCCCATCGATTTGGGCAATTTTTAGGCCCTCTGCAGACCATGGGGGGGCCGCCGGAAAAATGCTTTAGTTTCCCATAGATTTACATTAGGCTTGTTGCTCGGCCCGAGCAACGAGTACCCGAGAATTTTAGTGCTCGATTACATATATATATATATATATATATATATATATATATATATATATATATATATACATACACATATGTATATGTATATATATATATATATATATATACACACACATTTAACAAATAAAAACTTAGCTGGAGTGCTTCTTTAACATAAACCACAACATCACTCTAGTGCAACCACAGCCCCCATATACAACCATGAGTCCCCAGCTACAATGGGATCACGTTTCTCTTTGTGGACAGTCTGGCATGCCAGTGTAAGGAGGCTTATAAGCCATACAATGCTCCTCTGCTACAGGTTCAGTAATCACTTCTCTCCTTCCCATCCCCTCTATGCTGCAATCATACACTTCTATTTTTTCTCTCTGATGCAAAACACATTGCTAGTGGCCACTGTAATATAACTCCCATTTTCTGGGCCTGCGGTCATAACGGAAGGAGGAAATCTAAGCGGGAGAAATCTGTAACAGATTGCCTCTTTGTTAGAAAACATTTTCCACACAATCATTGAGTTCTCATGTTAGATGTAAAATTTGCACAATTGTAATTTAGCGATTAATTAGGACAACATCTATTATGGATTACTATAGTAATTACGGTATTTTTAGGGCTATAAGATGCACTACAGGTTTTGACAGCTGAATATAGGAAAAACATTTTCTACTGCAAACTCAATTTAAAAAAAGTTGGTACGTTGTGTAAAATATAAAGAAAATAAGAATGCAATGATATTGAAATCTCTTATAGCCATATTTTATTCACAACACAACACAGAACAGAAGTTCTGTTAACCACCCCTTCACCAAATGAATAAAACAAAGTAAAGAATATTACACCAGTTTGTCAGTCCAACAGATAGTTAATAACTTTACCCAAAGGAACTGTAGAAGTTTTCTGAAAAAAAGTTGCAAAAATCACAATCACACTTACTATGTAGAGAAGGCATCTTCTAACTAGAGATGAGCGAACCCAAGAGAGAGAGAGAGACTCACACTCTCACGCACTCACCAAGACCATTTTACATTACCGAAGTTTGGGTCCCCATTGACTTCTATGGGGTTCGGGTTCTGGTTAAAGTTCAGGTATAGTTCGGGTACCCAAACCAAAGTTTGGACTAAAGTTCGGTCGAACTCGAACCCGAATTTCCACTGGTCCGCTCATCCCTACTTCTAACTATCCTTTCTTGCTATTATTGTGTTTACAGCACCAATCCAGCCATTTATTTTATTTCAGTGCTGAAGTGATGCCATTAGCGTAAGGTTCTTGAGCCTACTGCTATGCTCACCACCCACCATCTACAGCTGTTCCTGGCACCACTCCTGTCCCGCGCCATCATCTTGTGACCGCAACTTTTGACTGACCGAAGTCGGAGGTAATGGTCACAATCTCTCAGTCTTAGTTCTGGTCTCATTCTGGCTCTCGTATACTTACACTGAGCTGTGACTTTCATATCAACCAGCAAACACTGGAGTTATTAGATTAATGGCACCACTCCAATGATAAAATCAAAATAAAACAAAGGAGTGGTGCTTTAATCACATATCAAAAAGCACAGATTAAATGTATGAATCCAATAAAGCTTCCCCATAAAAGAAATATCTCACAGGATGGTTGACATATATCAATTTCCATCTTAAACTCTTGTCTACTAATACATGTTTGACCATCTTTTCCCTATTTATAAAAGAAAACCTAATCAAACCTGATATTTCCAGGAAATACCAGGAACAAACGATATACCTGACACATATCGACCCACATATGCTGAGTGCATGTGATACAGTAAATCCAGTATACGGCTTGTGCACCAGAAACATATATATATTGATCAAGAAAACACAATATATAGTGGTAACCAGAATCTATAATAATTTTAGGATTAGCATTCCATTGACAATATATATATTTTTTTCACATTCATGTGTTTTTTTGGTCAAATTTCCTATATGTAAAACAAAACTCAATGAAAATAGTATTACACAATTAAACATGATGAGTATATATTAAACCTGAAAAAAAGGAAACATGTGCATATAATGTGACACTGTATGGTAAGACAGAGGTGGGGGGTGAGATGTTGCTCACCTGGTGGAGTTGTGAGTGTCACAACTCCTATATAGGCCTGTGTTCAGATCAGCCTTTGTGGTTGTGCAAGCAAGTAGAAGATTCCCTTCTTCTGCACATAATTGGTTATAGGGTAGAGGATAGGAGTTTGAAGATGATCACGCTGCTGTAGAAGATGAAAGGTTCCTCACTCCAAAGTAAATTCAGGTAGCTTTACAATAAACCTTCTTGAATCTACTTTGGCATGAGGAACCTTTCATCTTCTACAGCAACATGGTCATTTTCAAATGCCTATCCTCTACCCTGTTTCTATATATTAAATCTAGCATACACACCTCCCATAGGCACTGACATATTATGTACGCAGCCTAAAAATCACCTCACTCAATTCAACAGCAATAGTGGTCATGTAATTTTGTTGGGAAAGAGCAAACAAGGGTCTTCCACATCATGGCTCAGTATACTTGAAGGTAATATAACAAAAATCAACAGCGCACTATTACTTAAATTCAAAAGCTTCTTTATATCAAAAAAGTATAAGTATATATCCATTTAACATTTTCACTGGTCAAACTTTTACCTCTTTCATTAAAAAGATCCAGTCATAAGGATGTTGATGAGATGGAAACTTCATTACAGTTTAGGTCAGAGACTGAATATCCACACCTGAGTGACGCTTCGGGTGTCTACACCCTTTCTCAAACTACTGGGGAGTATCTGTATTACAGTATCAAAATTCAGAGATGAAGAATTATATTAACCCCTTAGTGACTTAGCCAATTATGTCCTTAATGACCAAGCCAAATTTTACAATTCTGACTAGCGTCACTTTATGTGGTAATAACTCGGGAACGCTTCAACAGATCCCACTGATTCTGAGAATGTTTTTTTGTGACATATTGTATTTCGTGATAGTGAAAAAAAACTGAAATTTGGCAAAAAATTTAAAAATGTTGCAATTTTCAAACTTTTAATTCTTATGCCCTTAAATCAGAGCGTTATGTCACATAAAATAGTTAACAAATAACATTTGCCACATGTCTACTTTACAGCACAATTTTTGCAACAATTTTTTTTTGTTAGGAGGTTATAAGGGTTAAAAGTTGACCAGCAATTCCTCAGTTTTCCAACAAAATTTACAAAACCATTTTTTAGGAACCACATCACATTTGAAGTGACTTTGAGGGATTTATATGACAGAAAATGCCCAAAAGTGACACCATTCTAAAAACTGCACCTCTCGACATACTCAAAAACACATTCAAGAAGTTTATTAACCCTTCAAGTGCTTCACAGGAACCAAAGCAACGTGGAAGGGAAAAATGAACATTTAACTTTTTTCACAAAAATGTTACTTCAGACCCCAATTTTTTTATTTTCACAAGGGTAAGAGGAGAAAATGGACCCCAAGACTTGTTTTGCAATTTCTCCTGAGTATGCTGATATCCCATATGTGGGGAAAAAAACACTGTTTGGGCGCACCGCAGTGCTCAGAAGGGAAGGAGCGCCATGTGACTTTTTGAACGCAAAATTGTCTGGAATCGAGAGCGGATGCCATGTCGCATTTGGAGAGCCTCTGATGTGCCTAAACAGTGGAAACCCCCCCCCCCCACAAATGACCCCATTTTGGAAAATACACCCCTCAAGAATTTTATCAAAGGGTATAGTGAACATTTTGAACCCAGAGGTGCGACACATAATTTGATAACATTAGGTCATCATATTGAATAAGTTGTCATTGGTGTTGAGCGCAGGTGCTCGCTACTTGAGTTTGCATTCGGTGCTCGGGTATGCACCAAGTATTGCGGGTGCTCTTGGGATATGCTAGAGTCCCTGCCCCACATGTTTCACCGCTGTTAGACACTCAAAAAAAAAAATATGCAGGGATTGCCCGTGTATGGCAGGCAATCCCCGTGTGTTTTTTTAGCTGTATTACAGCCACAAAACATGTAGGGTGGAGACTTGAGCATGTCCAAAGAGCACTTGCGATATTCTGTGTATACCCGAGCACCTGATGCAAACTCAAGTAGAGAGCACTTGTATGCCATATCGTCATCATTTATTTTTCTTTACTTTTGAAAAATTCCCAATCCCAATACAACCCTAACTCCATCCCTAACTCCATCCCAAACACAACCCTAACCCCAACCCTAACCCTAACACAACCCTAACATTCACAACCCTAACCCTAACACAACCCTAACTCAATCCTAATCCTAACCCTAATCCTAACCCTCACCCAACCCTAACCCTAACACAACCCTAACCCTAATCCTAACCCTAATCCTAACCGCAAAGAATGGAAAAAATATATATTTTTTATTTTATAATTTTTTATCTAACTAAGGGTGTGACAAAGGGGGATTTGATTTACTATTTTTTTATTTTGATCACTGTGATAGGGTTTATCACAGTGATCAAAAGGAACCAATAGGGAAAATTCCCTATTGTTGCCGGACCCCGGCCGGCAGATCTCGGCGGGCACACTGGGCATTAGCCCCCATTTTTTTTACAGGAAAATGACAGAGGGCAGGGGGACGGATCAGGAGATCCGGGGACGGCGGAGTTTGATCAGAGTGTAATCATATGATTTGCATATTCGGACTGATTTTCTCAGATGAGAGAATATACGGTCGTGTGATCATAGCGGCCTTACACTAAACACACATATCAAGGAATCCAAATTACACTATAATCCACGTCAGTAGAATTAACTGTTGCTCTCCAATGTGCTAGTAAACCATAAACGTTTGCTTTTTATCTCAGTTTTTACACATTGTAACTCCAATTACATCTTTTAGTACAAATAATGTGTCCCACCTGACCCAATAGATTTTATAACCTCATGGATCTGAGGAAGAAAATATATATATTTTCTTTTTATTTTTGTCGCTTAACACTGTAACAATATTTCTCTTGTAACTGCTTACCAGCTTTCCTTCGTCATACATACGGTCCCATTTACAGCTATCTATTTTTTAAGAGATACCAAAACACAACAATTTGCTAGGGTCTTACAAACTACAATCACTCACACCATGTGTTATGGTTCCAGGAACTCAATTTCACCCATCCATAAAAGTGGGTAGTTTCTATCACAACCAACTGGATAAAAACTGTAAGTTTATTGAATCAAGTTAAAAGTCTATAAAATTTAAAAACCTCAACACCTTTTATGGACTTTTAACTTGATTCAATAAACTTACAGTTTTATCCAGTTAGTTGTGCCAGCAACTACCCTAATTTTTCCTCTGTCAGATGGAATCACCAGCAGGTACGTCACCCACTGGTTTCTAATTACAGCAACGGATCCATCTATACTACCAGCGTGAACAACTCCAACCTCCTTCTATATTTTATTCATGGTTAATCCAAAATATAAAAGACCAATGCAACTCTCTACTTCTTTATCAACCTTTTATTCAAGCATCTCATCGCTGCAACCAAATATTTTTTTATAAAGAATTCCAAAATACAACATAAATGTATTCACATACAGTGGCTAAATGAAATAATAAAGTTTACTAAAATGATAATGAAACATGCTTAAAACAAAATATAAAAAGCATGAAAGATGGCAAAAAATGTATAATATATCAAATATATTATCAACAGCTTCATCCAAACAAGATTCAATAACAATAAACATGTCTTGTACTCAGCCGCCATATCTTCTGGTGAGCCTCTCCCCCTTCTGTACAGCTATAAAGCCAGGGCCCAGATTGTCAAGAATAGACTTTACATCCTGCATTAAGACAGCTCAACATCAGTTGATGAAGACCCAACCTAAACAGTGGACTGGTTTTAATCATCTGGGAAGATCCTCAGCATTGATTTAGTATTCATACCTCGTGAACTTTTCTACATTTTTTAATGTTACACCCACAAACTTAAATGTATTTTATTGGGATTTTATGTGATATACCAACACAAAGTAGTAAATATTTGTGAAGTGTAAAGGAAATGATAAATGTTTTTCTGATTGTTTTAAAAATATAAATCTGAAAATTGTGACATGCATTTGCATTCAACATCTTCTAATCCCCCACCACTTAACGTTGGAATTTTTGGTCCTCTCACAATGTACCAGACTCCCTGATGTCATGGCACCCGAGAGGGTCTGCGCATAATGTCATGATGTCGTCAACCTCCCATGCGCTTGCACAGAACCCTTCCGGGGGAGCCATGACACATGGAAGTCCGGCACAGTGGGAGAGGATGGAAATTCCAAGGTGAGCTGCGGCAGTCTGAAAATACGGCAAAGATTGGACAGAAGTCGAAGAGTAGGGGAAGGGCTGGAGAGGTGAGCAGTGAGGTGATTATAACAATTTTTAATTTTTTCAATCTTTTACTAGCCCATTATGGTTCATAAAAATGGCAGCCAGGGGCCTTCATTATGATAATTCTGCGCAGAAGTGGAACAAAAAAATCTGCATTTTTCACTCACATTTATTGCTCATCTCTACTATGTAGGTTTGATAATCCTCTCCTTTGTTTCAATTGACATCTCTCCTGTTGGAGCCATGATTCTTGTCAGTCCACTTGGTGCAAAAGCTCTCCAAGGTGTGATCACTCCTTTTTAGATGCAGACTAAGGAGCAGATCTAATTTGATGCAGGTGTTAGTTTTGGAAATGAAAATTTACAGGGTGATTCCATAATTTTTTCCTCAGAATTGAGTGATTCCATATTTTTTTCCCTCTGCTTGGTCTGAAAAAAATTATCGTTACTGAGTACCACATTTTTTAGGTTGAATAAGGACTTATACTTATTTTTTAGGTTGTACCTAGCTAGCGATGGCTTCAATTTGAAGAGGTTTCTCTTGATGAGAATACCCCTTAAATGATGCCTAAGCTATAGACTTAAACATTGGAATTCATTTATTCATTTATCGCAGTTTGCTGATGCATAGGTGTATATTTCTATTTGTATATTGGCCACACCATATCTGTGCACCTGTGCTTTAATTTAATACTACCGGTATGCTTCTAGGTTTGTTTTTTTCTGTAGTATAAATTGGTTTTAAGTTCAGATGAGGCTTGACGTGACACACAGAGGTGAGACACAAGTTATAGAGACCATCCATATAAAAGGTACACCTTGATGTGGTTGGATGGCTTTTGCATAGGGATGAGCCCGAACAGTAATGTTTGGGATTCATACCGAACAACTAGTGTCCGGTGCCGAACCCCGAACATGGATTTCTTACTGTACATTCGTGTTATTTTTCATGTTCGGCAGCCTAATAAAGCTTGTTGAAAGCCTGCAGTGCAGCCAATCAACAAGCTTTTAGGCTGTATTCACTTCCGGACCCATCACAGCCATGCCAAGTAATGGCATGGCTGTGATTGGCCGGCACACCACGTGGCCCGGCCTGGCAGTGTAAAATAAATAAATAATTATAAAAATTATGTGAAGTCTCCCCTATTTTTAATAACTAGCCAAGGGAAAGCAGACAGCTGTGAGCTGTTCTTATTATGCTGGGAAGAGGCCAATATCTATGGACCTTCCCAGCCTATTAATATCAGTCCCCAGCTTTGTGCTTTGCCTTTGCTGGTTATTAAAAATGGGGGAAACCTAAAAAAAATTATGTGGGTCTCCCCTATTTTTAATAACCAGCTAAGGCAAAGCAAACAGCTGGTGGCTAATATTAATAGGCTGGGATGGCCCATGGATATTGTCCCCTTCCCAGCCAATAAGACCAGCTCTCAATTCTGGTGCTTAGCCTCGGCTCTTCCCGATTACCCTGGTGTGTTAGCAATTGGGGTAATGGGATTGTGGGATTGAGATCAGCAGCTGGCACTGACAACAAGCCCACAGGTTAGTAATGGAGAGACATCTATCAAGCATCCCCCATTACTAACCCAGTAGTCAAAAGAAATAAACACAAAAAAAACTTTATTTGAAAAAAAAAACTCGCTAACAATTTCCCTCTTTCATCAATTTATTTAAAAAAAAAACACACCAGTCCGCCGTAGTCCAAATGGAGGTCCCACAGCGATCCCAGTCTCCGTCTTTCAGTGTATGGAGCACCGTTCAGAGAATAAAGTTCCATAGTCTGGAGCAGCAGCCTCTGCTGGGTCTCAAGCTATAACCCTTGGCTGGAAATTAAAAATAGGAGGATCCCACATAGTTTTTTTCATTTATTTTCTTATTAACAAGTAGAGTAAACTACACACTCAAGGTCCTGTTCCACTCCTTCACTTGGACCTCCTTCTCCTGGTTCAAGATTATTATTTATTTATTTTTTTATTATATGTTATTTTAAGTCATTTTCCTATCCACATTTGTTTACAGGGCAATTGTCTTGCTTTACCCCCATTTAACTTCCTTTTGCAGCCCTCTAGCCCTTACTACCGACCATTTTACAGCACTAAATTTTGGGTCCCCATTGACTTATATGGGGTTCGGGTCCAGGGTGAAGTTCAGGTCAAGTTCTGGTACCCGAACCGAACTTTGGACTCAAGTTCGGTCGAACCCGACGAATCCGAACTTCTATGGGTTCACTCATCCCTACTTTTGCACATTTTGATCAAAAACTTTTAAGTACCTTGTCTTTTTTATGTATATATCAATAGTGAATAATTCATGTATTAATTTACTACAGTTTTCTGATGCATAGTGTATACAATATATCGGTTTTTAGATTAGAACAGGCAAATTTTTCTCAAACTTATACTTGGTACTGCTGAACAATGAAAACAATCCAAAACTGCTGGTGATAACAGCAAATAACTTATCATTGACTTACTACTTCTTTCTCTCTTTGCCATGAAACTTTTGAAAAACATTTCTATTAAACAGTTTCTCCACCTAAATACCTAAAGAAACAAACAGAGCAAGTACTCACCCTCCTGAATCAAGTGCCGAGTCCAGTATTAGCCACTGCTTTAGTTTCGGAGTTTGGGTTGCAGCGTTCACATCATGTCGACAGCACGTATCACTGCTGGAGCCCATCAGTGAACTCATCGAATGTAGCAAGCTATTTGGTATGAGCCATTGAGCTCAGTGATTGGCTGCCGTGGTTATACGCACTGTCGACGTGACATCACTGCTGCAGCCAAAACACAGAGACCTGAAGCAGCGAGGAGCTGGGGAGTGCGAGTACTTATTTTGGTATAAAGGAGAGTTTGAGGTCCACTTTACTTAAAGAGGAAAACCTCTTTAACATCCCCAAAGATTTAGATTTCCTGCCATGGATTGTAAACAGCTAGTTTATTTCATCAGGTTCGTGTCGTCTCAGTGGGCCTTATGATGGATTGCTTTATGTGAAGCAATAATGATGTACGGAGTGGATAATCATGAAATGCAATAAAAAGTTAACTGTTATAAAGTATAGATATAGGATAGGATGTAGATTAAATATAGGATAGGTTATTTTTCAGACTCTGTGAAGCAACCTAAAGGTATATTCCCTATAACTTTATGGTAGGAATGAGAGCCAGGTAAAAGAGAAATGATTTCTAGCGGAAAATGATAACTTGACAGCTAAATGGAGCGGGTTCTGAATGCTTATAGGGCGTGCAGCCAGGAAATTTACAATGTTTCGGCATACAGTGTCTATACATTCATCATTGCCAAACTACAATGCAATAGCCCAATAAATGTTTTACATAACAGACTGAGCCCCTGGTCTATTTGAGGGAATTAAAGCTAATCAAAAAGTGTAGTTTGCAATGGATTATAAAACAGGAAAACCGTAACAACTGCTTTGTTAATATACTCATTGGAATCCAATGAGTGAAACATATGCTGTGAAGAGCTACTGCTGAGTGCTCCATTTAAAGCATGTAGATAAAAGATACTCAGAATCAGAGAGCAGCAAACATGAATCTATACAAATCTAGGACCTGTCTGTATTTTCACTTAAGGCGGACATATTGAGCTGCCGGTAATGAACAGTAATATTTCCTCATAGGTGGCAATTGACAAAAGGATTATTTTCCTGCCAGTGAGAATATTGCCTTGATATTTTTCGAGAGCACAACAAACTGTCTGAAAGACATTCTGGGACATGCATATTAGCAAATAGATGCACTAAACCGGATCAACCAAAGCAAAAAGAGTACTTAGAATATCGATAATAATAGAACCAACAAGGAGCAAGAAAGTTGATAATCAGGCTAAGGGCTTGTGCACACAACTGATCTTTTTGTATGAGTGCTATCCATGGTTTTCATGGATAGCACTGGTACCTATGATATTCTATGGGCTGTGCACATTTCTGATTCCTTCCTTGGACAGAGTGGTCTGTGAAAAAAAATCAGAGACATGTCTGATTTTTATTGGAGGGGTTGGATCAAAATCAGCAATGTAAGTTTAGGGGTCCATGAAAAATTCTGATGACACTCAGATGACATGGACTGACAGAAAGGACAGAGTGGAGAAACTTTTTTTTCCCTCCACGTATGAGAAAAATTGATGCCACTCTGATCAAAGTCTGATCAGAATAATTAATCTGTTTTTCAAGTATGTACTGACATTGGTGGTGTGCGCCTACCCTAGAAGTGATCAATTTAAAAGGTTGTTCCATCGCTGGTCACTTCCACATCTTAAGGGGAGCAGCACTCATGATGTTCTGTTGACAGGTGCCGGTCAGGATGTGGGCACAGCTGGTATCATGCAGTCATCCCCTTGTAATGAACAGGATATGGGTACAATACAATACCTGCCTGCCAGACGTGCATTCTGGCAGGAACCAGTCGACAGGAGTTGGTGGTATTATAGTAACCTTTTAAGAACAAATTTCACTTTTCTATGGTAAACCAGTAGATAAAAGTGCAAGAAAAAGGTTAAAGTTGTGGTTTAAAGAAAAGTACTTGATCAGCCAGGTAGCTGTTGCAAAGGCACAAAGACGATTTGGTAATTTGATTCTATAGGTCAGGGCCATTATAGTGATGCAAAACATTTAGAGCTTTTTTGTCTCAATTTCAGTGTCTTAAAGGGAACCTGTCATTAGATTCATGTTGGCCAAACCACTGTCAAGCCGGTCATAAGGTATGTTTCACTCTGAAACACTGCAGTATTTTGTAGAAAACATAATGTTATGGGCTCAATTGGTGAGGTAGATTCTCTAAGCGAGATCAACAACACAGACTTAAGGCAATGTCACAGCAAGCAAGACTTGGTGGACGGCAAGTGGATCAGCAAACACCCGAACTGCTGGGTATGCAGGATGACAGGTATATAAGTGGAACAGAAGGCATGGAGCTAGGAGTATAGCTATACAGGAGCTGTAGATGTATAGTCCATCTAAAATTTTCAGCAATCAAATGATTAATGGCAAAGTTGTATACTAACAGCAAAAAAATGGTTAACCACAGGCAAAAGTGATGAACAGCCATACTGAATAGTAAAGAGTAAACCCTGTTGTTGAAGCAATGTTGCAGTGTGAGTAGCATCAGTATTAGCAACGAAGAATCCATTATGGTTACAGCAGATGAATTGTTATCAAAATGTCTCCATAGATTGTACTATAGAATCGGTGGATGGGATCATCATGGATTATGTCGGAGCCCCGGGGTTATAAATTAGGAAATGAGGTACTGTCTCTTGTCTTTATTTATTTATTTAATTCTCTCTCTTTATGTCTTTCAGATTGACATTTGTGGACTATGTAGGAATGCTTGGACTACTTAGGATCAGCATGGCCTTTTTTTATTTTATTAATAAATTGGTGAACCAGGGAGTCAGGGAGTGTTTTTCAAAATAAAATTTTTGTGTGGTTTTTTTTGTCCTTTTAACTTACTGGTTTAGTAATGGGGGTGTCTGATAGACACCTCTCCATTACTAACCCCTGTGCTTGATGCTAGCTGACACTACACAGCTGAGATCAACCCCCAAAAATATTACCCCGATTGCCAAAACAACAGGGCAATTGGGAAGAGCCAGGCAAAGTGCCAGAATTGGCTCATCTAATGTGATGTGGCAATTCTGGGGCAGATGCTGGCTGTTATTTTTACGCTGGGAAGGGGCCAATATCCATGGACGTTCCCAGCCTGATGATATCAGCCCCCAGCTATACCTTGGCTGGTTATTGAAAAAAACAGGGACCTCAGGTTGTTTTTTTTCCATTTATTTATTTAAAAAGTTGGCATTAAGCCCAGCGGTTAGTAATGGTGATGTGTCTATCAGCCTACCCGACTACTAACTTAGTAATCAAAAAAAAACACACTCAGAAAAAAATACTTTGTTTGAATAAAGACTCCCCCACACTATCCCTCGTTCACCAATTTATTATAAAAAGTGTTCCCATGAAGCTCCTCTGATGTAGTCCACATTCCTCACATCCAGGTCGGGCATCTATGAATAGCAGTAAAGTACTACAATTCACAGATGCCAGGTAGTGGAGATAACTCTCATCTGAGCCGCTGGTGCTCGCTGAGCACAGCATTGAGTCAGCGGCTCTGTTTAGAGTTGTTGTCACTACCCGCCTTTACTGCTGTACTTTACTGCTACTCACAGATGCCAGAGACAACGGAAAATGTGGACTACGACGGAGGAGCTTCGTTTGATCATTTTTTTCAATAAATTGATGAACAAGAGATAGTGTGGGGGATTTCTTTATTCAAATAAAGTATTTTTTTTTTTGGATTGCTGGGTTAGTAATGGGGGTGTCTGATATCAAAAATAGGGCGGGCCCCACGGCATTTTTTTTTAATTATTTATTTAGTTTCCAGCAGTGACCTGGGAGTCGGAGATGTGTCCAGGCATTTTCCCCATGCTGTTTCCATTCCATTTGAGAGCTGTTTCCATCCATTTAAGCAATTTTCCTGCCTCCCCAGCCCTCCTGTTAGGGTCTTTTGGACAAATGCTCGAGTTTCCCACTGACTTCCATTATACTCGTTATTCGCGTCGAGCCCATCCAAGCTTCCGACCCGCTTGATTCAAATACCGGGCACTCAAGTATTTTAGTGCTCACTCATCACTAGTGATTATGTCAAATGGTTTTGCCCGGATTACTTGGAAAAACCTGTGTGCAGTGCATCAGAGAAAGGTGGCCATTGGAGAAGGGAGCAGAGCCTGGCACTGGATCTTGGACATGTGAGTAACACATAGTTAACAAAGTCGACCATAGACTATAGGTAGAGACCTGACAAGTCCGATGATGTTCCTGGCTGGCTTCTCCACACTCTGTTCCACTTGATGGACAGGTTTCTCCAATGTGTGTTAATCAACTTGAACAGAGTGGGGAGAAGCCAGCTGGAAGCCATACTGAACTTGTCAAGTCTATTCCTATACCTGGCTGTGATTCGGGCAGCACGAATCTAATGACAGGTTTCCTTTAAAAATGTCTAAACATCATCTTCCCCCTGTTGAAGCGACAGCAAAATGTACATTCTGTGCAAATATATGAGGAATTTTGGTGTATCTAGCATTACTTATGTGTTTACATATAACATCTTGATTATAGTTATCTCCCTATTTATTCAGGCTTGATTGCTATCTTATCCTAAGTGACTAATTATACTTATTTAGTTATTTATTCATGCATTAGTCACTTTTTCTCCTATTTATTACTTGCACTTATAAGATTGCCCATACTCAACACTACTTTAGGGGCACTATTTAATTTGTTTTAGATTATTTAGCGGAGTTGATTATTTTGAGTTATCAGTGATCCTATAGTCTCACTAATTATGTTTATGCTGAGATATATATACAACATTCTTTCTTTATCGGTATTCACATGATCTTTTCCGCTTTGTAATTATGTTTTAAGATATTTATGATTATGAATAAAACTTTATTGTTTACATTTGCACATTTGCATTTTGTTTGCTTTTTATTCTTTTTTCTGGTTAGTGACCAAAAAATGGCAATTTTGTTTCAATTATTTCTCTGTACAGTACATTTCCTGTACAGGGTAAAAAAATATTTTTTTGGTAGATTAGACATTTACAGACGCAGTGAAGCCAGGTGATTTCAACCTGCGATCTTGGAAATATACATGAAACACAAAGAAATTAAGAAATTAAAATCCAAGATACTATACTTCAACTATATGGTATAGTATGTTGGACAAGATTAGCCAAAAACAACTCCCAAGCTCCCCCCACCCCAAAAAAAAAAGGAAGAGAGGAGTGGGGGAGTGTGTGACAACAAAGGGAAACTGTGTGGACAACACTCCAAGTCTCATATATATTAATTGAAACAAATGGGGACAAATAGGTGACCCTGCGGTCTTCCTGTGCATGTAAAAAAAGAGCAGAAATGAGTAAAATACGCCAAATCATTCTTTAAATTAAGCCCCTTTGCGTAACACGTATCGAGGGTTAATATGTAGAATTCCTCCCTCTTGAGACTCAATTTTCCCCTATCACCCTGTGAGGTTGATTAACGCTTTCAATGCTATTTATTTTCAATCCTGTCCGATCACCATTGTGATAATGACCAAACTGTTGGGTAAAACTTGCTAGAATCTCAGCAGAAGGATTAGCCATCCTCGCTAGATGGTCTTTGATATGCTTTCTTTGTTTGCTGGTTGTGCAGCCCATGTATCGTAGGCTGCACCTTCTACAAATGAGGATGGACACTACATATGTGTAATGTCAGTTCATTATGTCCCTTATTTGATCGATGGATGAATTAGATGTCTACGGCACCTTTTTTCCGGCTACATAGGGACATATTCTACATTTAGCATGCCCACATTTGTATAAAACCCCACTAACCAGCCAGTTCTTAGTTTTGTTGCAGACGACAAAAGACCCAATGTCATGTCCCTTGTAGCAAAAAATCTTCAGCCCTGATTAAGGACATTTCTTGCACTACGGTTGCTCTATGGTCCTGCTCAAGAGTGGGCATATATTTCCGAATTTAAGTATTTATTGCATAAAATTCTGCTGAAATCACAAATTATAGTTTAAAATCATCATCCTTCATGATGTTCTTTGATTTTTTAGAGAAAACGAATTCCCTGCCGTTCCTGGACCTGGCCAAACTCTCTGCACGGGTAATGTGCCAGAAAATGTAGCATCAGCCCATGAACCTCTTCCTGAGTCGGCATATTGCAAGAAAAACATGATTTTTAAGCAGGACAATGCTCCACCGCAGCATCGAAGTACTACACTGCTTGGTTGTCAGTAAAGGCCCTAAACATAAAAGAATAATGACATGGGCCCTTCCTCACTTGACCTAAATCCTATTGAGAACTTTAGGGCCTTTCTTAAATGGGAGATTTACAGTGAAGGAAAACAGTTACCTTTCTGATCAGTGTCTGGGACGCTGCGGTTGGTGCTGTCCAAAAAGTTTATTGTCAACAGGTTAAGAATATGACTCCATGGGTGGAATGCTTATGACTGGAATACAAAAATAAAGGGGGGTATATTGGTCAATGATATATTTTTTAAAATGTCAGAAATGTATTTTTGTACACTTTGAGTTCTTTGGTTCTTATTCTCACTTTAACACATGAAAATACACAAATTGAAATGAGAAAATGTACGCTTTCATTCAGTTGCAAAATAATTCTGCACATTAATAGTTTCCCAATAATTCTGCACACATAGAAATTCTCCTAAGAAAGACAAAACCTCACTTTCTTAAATATTGAGGTTTATTAACCTTTTGGATGGACCAAAAGAGTTGTTCAATAATAAAATTAATCATCAAAAATTCCCTAAGAACTGTGGACACAGTGCGTATAATCAGGTAGAAAAAAAGTGGGAACAGCAGATAGTACAGTGGGGTTCTACACAAACCTTACAATGACTGGTAACTATCACGGGTGTATCAGATGTGACAGACAGTCGCCCTGCAGTTGGTTGCAGAAGATCTCTTTGTTTGGCATTACAGACACCAGCTGTTTCACTCTAGGACCCAGCGGCTGCCTTCCTCCTGCACTAATTGACACCCTTGCCTGGGTGTTTAAATAGTTTTACTTTGCTGCAGGGTGGTGTCGGTGATATTCACATGTTTCCTTGTGAAAGCTTGGAGAGAGTGCTGTCTGTTTTTCTTCCTCTCTGGTGCTAAGAGGACGTGTGTGTTATCTCTCTGAAGACGGCTCAATTATTTTTCCCCCGTGTCTGTTTACCTTGTCGTCTTTCATTGTTAGTGGGGATCGACTAGTGCTCTTCCCCCCTTCCCTATTCAGGGCCAAGTGCCAGGGAAATACAGGGGTAGGTTCCTGTGCGACGATTGGTGAAGAACCAATATAGGGACAGTAGGGGAGACAGGGTAATATCAGATGAGCCTAGGAGGTCTCCACTCCAACATTTCCCTAGAGTCTGGGCTCCCTTCCCCTCTTCTCTTTGTGTTGCACTTAGTCTTTCTCACACCTTGCGTGACAGTAACATAAGGAGGTAAGGGAAAAAGACGTGTGCCACCCATTATTAAAAATGATATAAAGTTTATTAAGGACAATGGCAAGACAAATAGCAACACAAACAAAAAATATTAAAAACAATAAAAAATATCTGTAGAGACTTGAAAGGGCTAGATATAATAGGCCAATTAATGCTCCTTCATCAGGCAATACTAGTGTGATAATATTACCCTTGTTTGATTTATGTATATTCTACGCAGCATAAATTAGTATAACCAAGGTAAGTAATATATACACAATATGAAAAAATTAATAAGGCATGAATAAATATATGAGTATATAAATAATGCAACCACGGTTAATAATATACACTAATAGCAGCAATGGAGCAATATAAATATAGATAATAAATAGCAGGGTAAAGTAGGAATGCCTGAGGAGCAGATCCCCATGTATATCGCTGCTTTCCAGCAGCTTCATCAGGGGTGATCTGCCTGTGTTGAAGGTCAGGTTTAAATAGAGGCAGTGAACTTAATCAGTAGAGAGGCAACAGCTGCCCTAATATGTCATGTTCATTCTGGCTTAAGTACATCGCGCATGCGCAGTAGTGTGAAACAAGAAGTGATGTGTGCATTCCACTAATGCGTGTCAATGGGAGAATCAAAAGTCACAAGGCAGATCTGAAGATGAGCCTGGTCAGTCAATATATATTGCAAAGTCATGGTAAGTAAGTATATCATTGAACAGTCCAAGTCATTGAACACAAGTGAACAAACATAATATAGTGATTGAACTAGGAAGTGAGGTATGCACTCCAAATGACACGGATATGCATTCCCCAAGAGGAACCAATGAGAAGTTTTAAAAATACCAACTCAGCAGGGAGTTTGTTGATAAACATCTTGAAGAACTAACCACAGATCTTCAGTGGATGTAGACGTACAAATCCTTCAATCTCTAAATGTAATCCCGCACAGACTAGATGATATTGATATACACACACGATACGTGCAGGATTGCTGTTGCCAGGTCCATAGCATATATCCATTAAGAAGTTGCTACAGTCAGCGCTTTTATAATTATACCTAATTCATATACATATTTAAAAACCAAATAGTGGATTACTTTATGTATTATAAAATTAAAACTAGTTTTATTTTGCTCTTTAGACTTAGGTCACTTTTTAAACAGATATTATTCTCATCTGAACTTTTTCGTTGCCCAGAATAACTCATTTTTCATTCCATTTCCCTTTTCCCTCCTTTGTGAATATGAGAATATAAAGATTAGAGGAAATGAATCAAAAACTTACACAAATGGCTACTTTTCTATAGAGTTAGAGCATAACACATGGTTTTTAATAAGTAGCAGATAAAACTTTATTTCATGGCAAAACAGAAACACTTCATTAGCCATGATTGGAAATTTTAACAAAGTACTCATTAGCATTAAGATCTGTTTTGCACTGTTGTGAGGTTAAGATCAAGTCAGCAGTAAAATATTTAAGCCTAATTATGCAAATGTAAAACGCTGAGCTGTGACTCAAATCAACAGTGTTACAATTAATACATTTGCACTCTGTTTCGTAAACCATGCATAGTTTATTGTTCTGTAATAACAATGTGTCAAAGATGCCTTACCTAATGATGTGAGCGGTGCCATTATCTGCAACTTTTAGAGCTGTTTAGAGACAAAAACACATAAACATAAAATAAATATTTGAGAGTCGGTTTTAATGAAGGGACAGAAATCATTTCTAACTGTGCCTAAAACTTTCACTAACTCATATTCTTTGCAACAGAATCAGATAGGGTTTTCTGCTAGAATATGTCATTACAGTCTAAATACTGGGGTCCAACTCTTGAACCAAATAACCCTGAAAATGACAGGTTTTCCCAGCTTAATTTGCATTGTTATAGATAAATTGGACAATCAGTCTGATCACTAGTCACTATTTCTATGTACAGGTGCATCTCACTAAATTAGAATATCAACAAAAAGTTCATTTATTACAGTTCTTCAATACAAAAAGTGAAACTCATATTATATAGAGTCATTACAAACAGAGTGATCTATTTCAAGTGTTTATTTCTGTTAATGTTGATGATTATGGCTTACAGCCAATGAAAACACAAAAGTTTGTCTCCATTATATCCTTCTCTGGTGACTTTTTTCTAGCATGAGATAATGTTACATATTAGCCCTAATCATGTTATATACTAGCCCTAATCATGTTATATACTAGCCTTATCTTATTAATTTTATATTAGTAATGTATACCTGTGATTTATTTAAGTCAGCTCGATTATGTGAAGGTATGTTTTTGTTGCACTTGCACTTTAGATAGGACATTATCGGTCCCTGCATGTTACATCTTTTTCAGGTCTACTTGTGAATTGAATTTTACCAATTCTAGTGGATTAACCACTTTATTCATCATTATATATTGTTTTGTTTTGGGCTACATGATATTTTTTCAGCTAGATGATTTACAATTTTCTAATAGCACCAGTATTTATGAGAAGGTGCTTATATTAAAAAGGTATTTTTTTCTGGGGGCATACCCTTCCCCCTTGTGAGCTGTTTTATATCTTCTTTTTTTAATGTGTCTTTTTGTCTTGTGCTGTTTTTATGTTTAATTGATTATCAATAAAAATTTCTATTATTTATAAATATTGTCTTTGTAGTCCCAACTTATACCTTTTTTTGGTCTTGTTTCCTATTCGTTAGGTATTTTGGGTTTAATAAAATTTGCTTTTGGTATTTCCTTCTTTCCATACGATTTATTCCCAGTGGCCGTCCTGCCCCCACAGTGTGAGCCTGTCCCAGTGGCCATCCTGCCGACACAGTGTGAGCCTGTCCCAGTGGCCATCCTGCCGGCACAGTGTGAGCGTGTCCCAGTGGCCATCCTGCTGGCATAGTGTGAACCTGTCCCAGTGGCCATCCTGCTGACACAGTGTGAGCCTGTCCCAGTGGCCATCCTGCCGGCATAGTGTGAGCCTGTCCCAGTGGCCATCCTGCCGGCACAGTGTGAGCGTGTCCCAGTGGCCATCCTGCCGGCATAGTGTGAGCCTGTCCCAGTGGCCATCCTGCCGGCACAGTGTGAGCCTGTCCCAGTGGCCATCCTGCCGGCATAGTGTGAACCTGTCCCAGTGGCCATCCTGCCGGCACAGTGTGAGCGTGTCCCAGTGGCCATCCTGCCGGCATAGTGTGAGCCTGTCCCAGTGGCCATCCTGCTGACACAGTGTGAGCGTGTCCCAGTGGCCTTCCTGCCGACACAGTGTGAGCCTGTCCCAGTGGCCATCCTGCCGGCATAGTGTGAGCCTGTCCCAGTGGTCATCCTGCCGACAGTGTGAGCGTGTCCCAGTGGCCATCCTGCCAACACAGTGTGAGCCTGTTCCAGTGGCCATCCTGCCGACACAGTGTGAGCGTGTCCCAGTGGCCATCCTGCTGACACAGTGTGAGCCTGTCCCAGTGGCCATCCTGCCGACACAGTGTGAGCCTGTCCCAGTGGCCATCCTGCCGGCACAGTGTGAGCGTGTCTCAGTGGCCATCCTGCCGGCATAGTGTGAGCCTGTCCCAGTGGCCATCCTGCTGACACAGTGTGAGCCTGACCCAGTGGCCTTCCTGCCGACACAGTGTGAGCCTGTCCCAGTGGCCATCCTGCCGGCATAGTGTGAGCCTGTCCCAGTGGCCATCCTGCCGACAGTGTGAGCGTGTCCCAGTGGCCATCCTGCCGACACAGTATGAGCCTGTTCCAGTGGCCATCCTGCCGACACAGTGTGAGCATGTCCCAGTGGCCTTCCTTCCGACACAGTGTGAGCCTGTTCCAGTGGCCATCCTGCCGGCACAGTGTGAGCCTGTTCCAGTGGCCATCCTGCCGGCACAGTGTGAGAGTGTCCCAGTGGCCATCCTGCCGGCATAGTGTGAGCCTGTCCCAGTGGCCATCCTGCTCACACAGTGTGAGCGTGTCCCAGTGGCCTTCCTGCCGACACAGTGTGAGCCTGTTCCAGTGGCCATCCTACCGGCACAGTCTGAACTTGTCCAAAGTGGTCTTCCTGCCCTATTGAGAATCGGAAGTATTGTCTCTGCCCTTTGGGGTTATCAGTTACAGCCTGACTCTGCCCTTCCAGTGAACACCAAGGTGGCCGCTTAGTCATGCCCCTCTAGGGTAAGTCAGGCTTGTGGCACAGTGGGTCCACGAACCATGTGTGCCACCGAGCAGCATAACATAGATGATATTAACTTTACCCAATGAGATGTATATCTGCTAATGCCAGCACTTATGTAAAGATAAGCTGAGCCTATTATATTGCTACAATTTATGTCTAATAAATGCCTATATAAAGAGTGACCAATGATGTAATAATAAGTTCTGTTCTGATACTTAAGACTGTCAGTGTGGTACTTCTCTCTCCTGGTATGCACTTGGATTTTACAATATAATTTGGAACAAGCACAACGTCTCAGAACGTCCCACATTACATGGCGACAACAATATGTATAAATACATGTGTGGTCAATACAAAGTACTGGCACATTATATAGTCCTTCCAAAGACCATGCAAAGGACAAGGGGACATTCATTATGGATGGAGGAAAGGCGATTTTGGCAGCTAAATAGGAAAGAGTTCTTTACAGTTAGAGCAGTCAGATGGGAGGTAGTAATTGCACATACTATATCAGCATTTAATGAAGGGCTGGATGCTTTTCTCACAACAAATGGTATTGTGGCTTATAAATAAACTAGCTAGCATTAATTGTTTTTATTATTGTCTTCACAGATCACTGTCACTTGTGGAGAAGTAGACTGATCCATGTACATATAGGAAAATAAATCTTAATGTATTTTATGTGACTTTTATCTAAATAATAGTCTTGCCAATCATATATTACCATGATAGAGTGCCATCTATTAAGCCGTGGGTCCTTTCTGGGGTGGAATTATAGGCTACAGTTGATGAGAATGCAGTATTTCTTTCCTCAGGATGTTCTAGGCGAGCGTCCTCTATATAAAGGATTGCTTGCTTCTCATATGACATCGCTAGCTCTGACTTTTGTCTGCCGGAAGGTGAACAGGGGCTGAGCTGTAGGATATTGAGATTGTAATGCACTTAGGCTAGCCAGTTCCATATTCCCCTGTCTGTGTTATATATAGACTATGAATGAAGTTACAAACAATATAATGGACCACTCCTTATATGAAGAATGTTTCTAATAGCAGCTTGTATAGCAATGTTCTATTTCATGTCCAGCGCTTTCATTGCTAGTATCCTGTAAGGCAGTGTTCCCCAACTCCAGTCCTCAAGGCCCACCAACAGGTCATGTTTTCAGGATTTCCTTAGTATTGCACAGGTGATGGAATTATTGCCTGTGCAGGTGATGGAATTATCACCTGTGCAATACTAAGGAAATCCTGAAAACATGACCTGTTGGTGGGCCTTGAGGACTGGAGTTGGGGAACCCTGCTGTAAGGGAATGATTTCCCAAATACAAGATGGCGCCCACCACTTATGCATGGCTAGTAGTGATGAGCGAGCATCTTTGTTAATCAAGATTTACGAGCATGCTCGAGTGTTTGAGTATCTTCAGCATACTCGGATGTTATGTTTCAGTCACTCCATGTCCATGATTTGCCGCTGTTTGACAGTTTTAGTACATGTGAGGAATGCCTATTTCTTAGGCATTCCTCACATGTATTAAAGCTGTCAAACAGTCGCAAATCATGGACAAACAGTGACTAAAACATAACACTCGAGCATGCTGTAAATACTCGGCGAGCACCCGAGCATGCTCGTTGAAAGGGTTAACAGAACATGCTTGATAACCACTAATGGGTACTGCGCATGCACCGGTATTCATGTGAATCCTGTGTTTCTATGATTGGCTAGACCTCTATATGACGCGCATGGACATGCGCAGACCAACACTTCCGGATGCGGTGTAACAGCGGTGTGTGACATGATTATGCATTGAAAATAGTATATGAGTCAATCTCCTATTTTCAATGATGTACAGGTGTGAGGATTACACTAATTATGCACAAGACCACTTTATTTGATGAAGAAATGATGAAATATTATCTTTATAACTATGGAATTTGTCCCAATCATGTATAATATGCACTGATCATGTTTGTATTGTATCTTAATGTATCTACCACCGTAATTTATGAAAATTATGATAATTGGTATCCCATACTATTTTGTTGATAGACACTTTAAATATAGAATTACAATGTCTTAAAATCTTCTTAAGACACAGATGCTAGGATTACTTCTAAAAAAAAATATTTTTTTATTTTGTGCATAATGTGTACGTTTCACACACAGATCTTGTCTTACTTTTCTTATGTATCACACAGATCTGGAAGCCATATCGCATTCAAAATTGTGCAGATTACCATTCAACCTGTTCTCCTGGGATTTTTTTTTTCCTAAGGATGTGTTATACTGTAGGCATTTTTCATTTACAGCTAGAAGTCATGCCAGCTACTCAATTACCTAGCAGTCTATTTGATACTTAGTAAATGACACATTATTATCTCACCTAGCAAGAGTTTGAAACTTCTTCCATAGATTAATGGGTATAGCAGCTGCAAGATTATTATTAATGTAACTATATTTTACCTTACTTCATAGTGATTTGTTTCTCTTTCCAAAGTTATAAATCTCTAAGCTTTTCTATAAAGTTTTGATAGCAGGGATTGGGAAAGTTAGGCCATCAACATGGAGAAATTGGGATTAAATGTTTGCAGTTATCGCTGAAGTTGAAAGTGCCACTAACACCAGCACATTTAAGAAAGATAATTTTTAGATATCATAACCATATTTTGTATTTTCTGAACTGTATTTTGAATAGTTTGATATAGACTTCAAGGAATTTTAACAAGCTATTATAATTTTCTGAATGCTGGGGGTCTAACTTCTGGACCCTCAGTGACCCACCTGTGATTCTGAAAACAGAGCTCTGAAGAGCCCAGTATAAATGAAGCAAAAATCATACATGTGCACCTCAACTCCATTAAGGGGCAGACAAATCATTGCTGCAACCTGTGCAGCTGTGTAGGGTCACAAGAAATATGGGGCCCACCGTAAGCAGCGTCAGTCATGACACGGCTAATCAACATCACCAGGACCATGGCGAAGTGTGTCCACCCCATCTACTATATAATTGTCTTATCCTGTCTGTCTGTCTGTCTGTCTGTCTTGGAAATCCCGCGTCGCTCATTGGTCCGGCAGCGCCAATCAGCGCCGCGGGATTTCTGAAAAAAGATGGCGGCTGTTAGCGGCTCATCTGGCGGACGGAGGTCAGCGGCGATGCTGCGGGGAGATGACCGGCACTAGCAGCACAACTACCCCGAACGGCGCCGCTTACCTCCATGCGACTAACGTCGGAAGATCAGCGGCTTGGCCCGCTGATCTCCCGACAGCAAGTGTGAACGGAGGACCGGGGAGCGGCGCCGCCGGTCGGGATGCTTCTGCTGCGAGCAGCCGCTCATCTCCCGGCTTCTCGCAGCAGATGGAGCTGCACAGGCAGCGCCGCTCCTCGGTCCTCGCTAATACAGAGCCGCACAACCAGCGCCGCTCCCGGCCCCACACTAATACGACGCTGATTGGTCGCGGTGGCCGGCCGCGACCAATCAGCGAGATGGGCGGCAAATTTAAACGCCGCTCTGCTGATTGGTCGCGGTGGCCGGCCGACCGCCCAATCAGCGAGATTGGTGCCAAATTTAAACAACGCTCTGCTGATTGGTCGCGGATGCCAGCCGCGACCAATCACCGATCTTGGCGCCACATTTAAACACTGCTGTGCTAATTGGTCGCGGACGCTGCCCGCGAACAATCAGTGAGATTGGCGCCAAATTTAAACAACCCTCTGCTGATTGTTTGCGGTTGCCAGCCGCAACCAATCAGCGAGATTGGCGCCAAATTTCACCAACGTTCTGCTGATTGGTCGGGGCTGGAGTCCGCGACCAATCAGCATTATTGGAGCCAAATTTAAACCCCGCTCTGCTGATTGGTCGCGACCGCCGGCCGTGACCAATCTGCGATATAGGTGCCAAATTTTAACACCGCATTGCTGATTGCGCCCGGTCGGCCGCATACATATTCTAGAATACCCGATGCATTAGAATCGGGCCACCGTCTAGTTGGCCTATAAACTTCTAGCACACTATTGAGACCATGGCAATGGGATATGCGCATATCCGCTAGGGGGCCATGTAACATAAGTGGAGTAACATGTATAAGAATTCTGTAAATGGAGTGAACCTGTACAGATTATATGACTACCAAAATAATGGGTTATGTTAAAGTGCCCGCATATAACATCCAACATGAATTCAGCAGTATTAAATAAATAAATAAATAAATAAATAAATATGCTAAAATGCTTTGTACCATGAGAACAACTTAGGTCAGGAGAAAATGAAAGGATTCATCCAGTCTGTTCAGCGCTCCCAGGAGACAGGCACCAGGCAGAGGTATTAAAAGTCTTCAGAAATTTACTTAGATAAAAATCATCATAAAAAAACGATACATAGAACAACGCGTTTCAGCTATATATTTGTACAAAATAGCCTTCCTCAGGTAAGATATTGCTTTACAGTCTGCTAGAGTTATATAGTCTATATAGGTTCACTTGAATAAATTAATTATGTTAAATGGTCAAGACCTGGTGGTTCTTCATTAGCTTAATTGCTGCTTGGTGGTTTTCAGTATGCAGCTTTAGCTTGTCCTTGTTTCTTTTGTTGTTACAGGTATATTTGTAATACATGATAAAATATATGGTGAAAAACACACACACACATAAAAAACATTACAAACATTGATTTGCGTGTATACAGCATGAGTGGATGTATGAAAAAAGTGTAAATCTATAGCATTATCCACACATACAACATATATTCAATGATCATATTAGGACTATTATATTATATTTCTTTTACTAGAAAAACTTTTTTTATGACAGAAAACACAACACAAAAAAAATATATAAAAAAATAATAATAATAAAATAAAATAAAAAAATGAAAAATAAATAAATAAAAAATAAATAAATAAAAAATAAATAAATAAAAAAAATAATAAAAAAAAGAATAATCATATTACATTAATCTAATCATATTGTGAGTTCTATAGCTTTAATTGCTGTGGGAACTTTTTAAATAAGTTAGTTTCTTCTATTGGGATTGGACTCGTGTAGTCCACACTCCATGGTCTATCATGTTTCTCTCATTGGTATTTACCTCTATGCTGTGGATGTCCTCATGACACTGGCTTCACTAGTCAGGGGTTTATGGGCAAACCCAAGAATATATCATAAAAAATATCTAGCCTGGGTTACCATATATTCTATTCTTCCTATATATTTCTATTGGTCAGCAACGCTGTCCTGATCTAATTCGATGTTCTATATGTTTTCCAATCTATCATTGAGGCCATCAGGATGTAGAGAGCGCAATCTGTACATCCAGAAAGCCTCTTTCTTGTTCAGTAGATGGATTCTGTTTGATATATTCTGCGGAATTTCTTCGAGAGGAGTCAAGCTTATCTCAAAGCTCTTATTATGATTTAGTAAGAGATGTCTCGATAGGCTATGTGTTAGTAGCCCAATTTTCGCATTATGTCGGTGTGCGTTTAAACTTGATCTGACCATCTGTGTCGTCCGGCCAACATATTGCATTCCGCAACTATATATAATTACATATATAACGTAGCTGCTAGTGCAAGTCAGGTGATGTTTTATGGGAAAGGTTTCTCCTGTGCTATTGGAGGTGATTAGTGTTGAGCGAGAACTAAAATGCTCGGGTGCTCGAAGCTCGGGCCGAGCTCGCCGTGATACTCAGGTGCTCGACCCGAGCAACGAGCCCAATGTTAGTCTATGGGAGACTCGAGCATTTTTGCGGTGGCACCCCCGGCAGTCTTTTAAAAGCCTAACAAGTGCCCAAAACGATAGTGACAGTGCTCAAATAACATGGGTACAGCATGGGGATCGCCCCAGGAAGCATTTCTGACCCCCAGGTCACTGCTGTCAACAACGTGGTCAGAGGTATTAAGCCACTTTTACGGGCTCACAATAAAACGTTCAAAAACGAAAGTGAAACTTTTTTCCTGTGAAATATGTTAAGGAACATCCTTTCCAGGGAAAAGACTTGTGTATAAGGTAAAATAAATGACCAAAAACAAAAATACTCCTCCACACCTTCGGCTATGTTCACAAGTAGCATTTTTTATGCGTTTTTGCACTTTTGTATTGCTTTCAGCTATGACAAATGCATTCACCGGGAAATGTCATTTTAACATTTTACAACCTTATCTGGCCGTGTGCTGTGTGACACATGCATAAAGTGCTGAAAAGACATGGGAACAGCATGGAATCCATACTCAGTCCCCATCTGCCTGGCGGCCGGGTGTCCATACTCGGTCCCCAGCCGCCTGGGGGCAGCCTGGTGTCCATAAACGGTCCCCAGCCGCCCTTATTTCTCCTTGGAACATCCCCCCACACACTTTTCTTAGCCGGGCCTGCTTTAGGCAGCATTGGACGAGCCCACCAGAGAACCAGACTCCTCCGGTGGGCCCTGACTTCTCCAACGGTGGAGTTGAGAGTGCCAAGGTGAGGAGCATGATGATGATGACAGAAGTTAGCATCTGCTATGTTTTCTTTTAATGCAAGTGTAAGTGTGCAGCCTGCCACCCACCCACCCCCAGACTGCAATTCCATATTGCTAGCTTGCACTTGAAATGGGGCCTTTTAGTTTGGAGGAGGCCGAAGCTGGCCACTACCTCATGGTTGCATCGGCAGCGAGGTATCCATACTCAGTCCCCAGCCGCCCCTATTTGTCCTGGCGTGCCTTATACATAAGATTAAGCGCGTATACCAAAACATTACCTGTGCCCTCCCCAGTGCATTTAGTGGGAAGGAGAGCCTATTCCGCTGTAGTGTGTGCATGCCAAACCCCTGTTCATGGTACATGCGAAGATGTCTCCCACCTTGCACCTGTCGTTGCAGACTTGGAACTATCCCCATTCAAGTCCTTGTCCCAGGGCAGTGTTCAATTGTACCTCTCCCATTCCTTGTAATGCAAGCGCAAGTATGCAGCCTGCCACCCACCCACCCCCAGGCTGCAATACCATACTGCTTGCTTGCTTGCACTTTAAATTGGGCCTTTTAGGCATGTGGAGGCGGAATCTGGCCACCACGCCATGGCTGTGTCGGCGGCCGGGTATCCATACTCAGTCCCCAGCCGCCTGGTGGCCGGGTGTCTCCGTTTGCTCCCCAGCCTCCAGGGGGTGGCCGGGTGTCCATACTCGGTCCCCAGCTACCCCTATTTGTCCCGGTAACCTTTCCCACACTTTTCTTAGCCTGGCCTGCATTAGGGCAGCATTGACCGAGCTCACCGGACTATCAGACTCCTCCGGTGGGCCCTGGCTTCTCCTTCAGGGGAGTTGAGAGTGCCACGGTGAGGAGCATGATGAGGATGATAGAAGTTAGCATCTGCTTTGTTTTGTTGTAATACAAGCGCATGTATGTAGTAGCGGCTAGGCCTGAGGTGGTCAGCGTTTTGGCGCATATCCTCCCTCCTCCGAGGATTGCTGGATGTTTTCCTGCTACTATCCAAGTTCTATGACTCCCGTTAAAACAAAGCTTCAGGTGATAAATGATGGATGAGGTAGTGGCAAAGGAGAAAGAGCAGGAGGAACAGGGACCATTCACATCAATATCAGGCCAGTCAACCAGATATGTCTTGTAGGATATGTTTCTGTAACAAAAGGAGCGGTTCGGCTACACAGTTATAGGGCATACAGTGAGTGCAATGCCTACCACAAATTTCGAGGCACTCCAATGCCCCTTGGAAATGACATGGAGGTCAGAGGGCGTTAACTAAACCTTTTATTCCATTTATAGCAACTGGGTCTCCTGTGCCCTGTTGGCCTAAGCAGTGAATGGAAGGCTTTCCAAAAATTATGAGGAACTGCAATGCCCCTTACAAGAGCCATGTGTGGCACCCCAGGGGTCTGGTCACCACATTAATAGAGATATTACGTCGGAGAGCAAGTGGGAGGTTTCCTGGTCAGGATCCCTTAAACATGCAACATCCTCCTGCCCCAGTCCTGGGAGGTGGAGAATTCTGCCCTTATAAACTGGATCTGGGGCGGGGTTGAATGAGTCAGAGAACAGAGAACAGTCAGAGTCAGAGTGAGAGCAAGGGAAAGTAACAGCAAGGAGCTCTGTAGGAGCTAGCAGCTAAAGACCAGGGGCTGGAAGCTGAGCAGAGCTCACCCTGGCAGAAGACAATAGAAACCGGACACAGGAGTCCGAGGCTGTGAGGACTTATATATCCAGCAGCAGAAACCAGCCGGCAGGGGATTTCAGGTCCTCTGGCCATAGAAGCCCGGAGGCTCAGTCACAAGCAAGGGACCAGCACCGCCATCGTGGAGCAGAGGCTAACAGAAGGCCCCAAGTCACCAGTCATACGGGTGAGCACTACACGGAACACTCAGGGACGTGGGCTACTTCTACCCGCTTACAGCAATGTAGCCAGGAAGAGTGCAGACAGACGGGGAGGCCTACAACTCCACCTGGCCAGGGGAACTCCTGCTTGCTCACAGACTGACCAGGCCTCTTATGCTAGCCAGTACTCCCGGGAGGGTCTACCTCATAATCATCAGTAAAGACCCTGAACTGCACTGCAAAGACTCTGAGTCGTTCCTGCTGCGCTCATGCACCATCACCCCCATCATCCACACTCACTGCCCTGAGGCTATACTCCTCCCGTGGGGAGTTATCCCATTCTCTGCTGCGCACACAACACCAGCCTCAGCAGTCTGCCTCGCAGCGGTGGTACTCCCTGAACGCAATCCACGGGTGGCGCAGTCGGACAATTAACCTCAAAACCTAAGAAAGACTGCCACTGGTTTGACCAGCCTGAGCCACGGGACAGGGTCACCGCCACGGAGACTACAGACCCCAGAGACCCGGCACCGGGTATCCCACACACGTGTACACACGGCCCAGAGGGTGCGTCACATGCAGTACAGCATATTACAAACATAAGTCCCATTATTGGGGAGTGGGTGTCCCATAGTATTTGCTCATGCCTTGCAAGCAAAAGCTGCCAAAAATTAGGACGGAGCAACTTGCAATGCCCCTTACAAGAGCCATGCAGTACAGCATATTACAAACATAAGTCCCATTATTGGGGAGTGGGTGTCTCATAGTATTTGCTTATGCCTTGCAAGCAAAAACTGCCAAAAATTTGGACGGAGCAACTTGCAATGCCCCTTACAAGAGCCATGCAGTACAGCATATTACAAACATAAGTCCCATTATTGGGGAGTGGGTGTCCCATAGTATTTGCTTATGCTTTCCGAGCAAAAGCTGCCAAAAATTAGGACGGATCAACTTGCAATACCCCTTACAAGAGCCATGCAGTACAGCATATTACAAACATAAGTCCCATTATTGGGGAGTGGGTGTCCCATGGTATTTGCTTATGCTTTCCAAGCAAAAGCTGCCAAAAATTAGGACGGAGTAACTTGCAATGCCCCTTAGAAGAGCCATGCAATACAGCATATTACAAACATAAGTCCCATTATTGGGGAGTGGGTGTCCCATAGTATTTGCTTATGCCTTGCAAGCAAAAGCTGCCAAAAATTAGGACGGAGCAACTTGCAATGCCCCTTACAAGAGCCATGAAGTACAGCATATTACAAACATAAGTCCCATTTTTGGGGAGTGGGTGTCCCATAGTATTTGCTTATGCCTTGCAAGCAAAAGCTGCCAAAAATTAGGACGGAGCAACTTGCAATGCCCCTTACAAGAGCCATGCACTACAGCATATTACAGACATAAGTCCCATTATTGGGGAGTGGGTGTCCCATAGTATTTGCTTATGCTTTCCAAGCAAAAGCTGCCAAAAATTAGGACGGAGCAACATGCAATGCCCTTTGAAAGAGCCATGCAGTACAGCATATTACAAACATAAGTCCCATTATTGGGGAGTGGGTGTCCCATGGTATTTACTTATGCTTTCCAAGCAAAAGCTGCCAAAAATTAGGACGGAGCAACTTGCAATGCCCCTTACAAGAGCCATGCAGTACAGAATATTACAAACATAAGTCCCATTTTTGGGGAGTGGGTGTCCCATAGTATTTGCTTATGCCTTGCAAGCAAAAGCTGCCAAAAATTAGGACGGAGCAACTTGCAATGCCCTTTAAAAGAGCCATGCAGTACAGCATATTACAAACATAAGTCCCATTATTGGGGAGTGGGTGTCCCATGGTATTTACTTATGCTTTCCAAGCAAAAGCTGCCAAAAATTAGGACGGAGCAACTTGCAATGCCCCTTACAAGAGCCATGCAGTACAGCATATTACAAACATAAGTCCCATTTTTGGGGAGTGTGTGTCCCATAGTATTTGCTTATGCCTTGCAAGCAAAAGCTGCCAAAAATTAGGACGGAGCAACTTGCAATGCCCCTTACAATAGCCATGCACTACAGCATATTACAGACATAAGTCCCATTATTGGGGAGTGGGTGTCCCATAGTATTTGCTTATGCTTTCCAAGCAAATGCTGCCAAAAATTAGGACGGAGCAACTTGCAATGCCCCTTACAAGAGCCATGCAGTACAGCATATTACAAACATAAGTCCCATTATTGGGGAGTGGGTGTCCCATAGTATTTGCTTATGCCTTGCAAGCAAGAGCTGCCAAAAATAAGGACGGAGGAACTTTCAATGCTGGCACCCTGGTGGTATAGTGGTGGTGGAGGCTGAGGATAAGGAGAAGAAGATTAAATAGCCGAAACGAGGAAGCGTATACCCATGTGTGGGTGTGAAGCGGTGCATGTGAATACACCTCCCGAAATAACACAGTGGATTTGACTTTATGTTACTCTGCTGTCATTTGCTGGTGATGAAAAGTCTGGCCCAATACAGCCCTTGTTCATTTTGATAAGGGTCAGCTTGTCAGCATTGTCAGTTGACAGGCGAGTGCGCTTATCAGTTATAATTCCCCCAGCGGCACTAAAAACACGCTCCGATAACACGCTAGCGGCAGGGCAGGCCAGGACCTCCAAGGCATACAGAGCGAGTTCATTCCAAGTGTCCAGCTTGGATACCCAATAATTAAAAGGCACAGAGGAATCACGGAGGACGCTGGTACGGTCGGCAAGGTACTCCCTCACCATCTTTTGAAACTTTCCACTCCTTGTGAGAGTACCCCGCGCCTCAGGGCCTGTAAGCTGGGCGGGTGTCAGAAAACTGTCCCAGAACGTTGACAGTGTTCCCCTGCCTCTGCTGGATTGGAGTTGCATCGCTCTCGCCTGTACGCCTTGGTTGGGCAACGAACTGTGACCTCTGCCGCCAGCATTTTCAGAAGGGAATTATTTTAATAATTCCGCAACAAAGGCCTTCGGATACTGACCCATTTTATTAGGCCTGTCCGGCACAGGAATAAGAGACAGAAAGTTCTCCTTGTAGCGTGAGTCTATAAGTGTCACCAACCAGTAATGACTGTCATCCAAAATTTGAACAATGCGAGGGTCACGGTTAAGGCAGCGTAACATAAAGTCAGCCATGCGTGCCAGACTGGTAACGGGCAAGATTTCCGTGTCCTCACCAAGATGACGACTGACCATGCTCTCCTCCTCCTCCTCCTCTTCCTCCTCCCCCCTGTCCTCAGGCCACCCACGCTGAACCAACAGTATGACACTTGTACAGGTACTACCGTCTACAACGCATGATAGCAGCTCCTGTTCTTCCTCCTCCTCCTCCTCCTCTCCCTCATTGTCCCCCAATGCACGTTGGGATGAGATGAGGCTGGGCTGTGTGTAATCGCCTGCCACGGCTTCTTGATCCATCTCATCATAATCTGGCTGCAATGCTTCCTCTTTAATTCTCTGCAGAGAGCGTTGCAAAAGACAGACAAGTGGGATGCTGACACTAATGATGGCGTCATCGCCAATCACCATCTTGGTGGCCTCCTCAAAGTTTGTCAGGATGGTACATATGTCAGACATCCAGGTCCACTCCTGAGGTCTTATGTGTGGAGTCTGACCTGAATATCGACGGCCTTGTTGCAGCTGGTACTCCACAACTGCTCTCTTCTGCTCACAAATCCTTTGCAACATGTGGAGGGTAGAGTTCCAACGTGTGGGGATATCACACACCAGTCGGTGTGCCGGAAGCTGCAAACGCTGCTGCAACACAGCAAGGGCGGCGGAAGCTGTAGCCGACTTGCGAAAATGAGATGACAGGCGGCGTACTTTCACGAGCAGATCTGGCAACTTGGGGTACGATTTTAGAAACCACTGAACCACGAGGTTAAGCACATGAGCCAGGCATGGTACATGTGTGATCTCACCTCGCCTCAGAGCCGCCACCAGGTTACGGCCATTGTCACACACGACCATGCCGGGATGTAGGTTCAGCGGTCTCAGCCACAGATCTGCCTGCTCTTTCACAGCTGTCCACAACTCACAAGCAGTGTGAGGTTTATCACCTAAGCTTATGAGTTTCAGCACAGCCTGTTGCCGCTTGGCGGAGGCAGTACTGCAATGCTTCCAGCTTGTAACTGATGTGGTGATATCTGAGATGGAGGCTGAACATGAGGAGCAGGAGGAGGAGGAGGATGCGCAGGAGCTGTACACTGTGGGGGCAACTCTGATTGACATAGGGCCCGCAATCCTCAGTGTGGGGAGGATGTGTTCCGTCCCAAGGTCCGACTGGGTCCCGGCTTCCACTATGTTTACCCAGTGTGCCGTCAGAGAGATGTACCGTCCCTGGCCACAAGCACTTGTCCACGTGTCCGTTGTCAGGTGGACTCTCCCAGTAACTGCGTTGTTGAGGGCACGGCAGATGCTTTGGGACACGTGCTTGTGTAGTGCGGGGATGGCACACCGGGCAAAATAGAGTCGGCTGGGGACCGAGTACCGAGGGACGGCCACCGCCATAAGATTGAAGAAGGATTCCGTCTCCACCAGCCTAAAAGGCAGCATTTCCAACGCAAGCAGTCGTGAAATGTGCGAATTTAGGACTGTGGCCTGTGGGGCGTTAGCTGCGAATTTCCACTTTTGTTCAAAGGTCTGGGATATGGACAATTGAACGCTGCGGTGGGACGTGGACGTGGACGTTGATGCTGTTTCTTGAGAAACTGCCATAACAAGTGAAGACTGAGAGGAGGGGGCATCTTTACATGCAGTATGGACAGGGGATTGCCTTGCACACACAACAAGGGGTTCTATTGCACGCACAACAGTGGAAGAAGCAGTGGTGACACCCGCTGACACTGGTCGTGGACCCTGGGTTTCGCCCCACAAAGTCGGGTGCTTTGCTGCCATGTGCCTGATCATGCTGGTGGTGGTCAGGCTGGTAGTTTTGTCACCCCTGCTGATGCTGGCATGGCAGGTGGAACATATGGCCTTTTTGGGGTTATCAGCAGAGTCTTTAAAAAAATTCCAGACTCTGGAAGACCTACCGCTTGTACTGGCAACGTCCCTCGTGTTGGTGTTACGGGGAACGGTTGCCTGCCTTCTGTCTGCGGCCACCACACTGCTTCTTCCTGCCTGTGGGGTACTCTGCCTCCCTCCCACTTTGTGCTGCTGGCCTCACTCTGCATGTCCTCCTTCCACATTGGGTCAGTTACTAGATCACCGACCACCTCCTCCTCTTCCACTTGCGCACCACGATCCTCCTCCTCACTTCCTGGCAATTGTGTCTCGTCATCGTCCACCTCTTGTGACAGATTGCCAACGTCGACTTCCTGTAGCCGTGGCTGTTCAAATATTTGGGCATCGCAACATGGGATCTCCTCTTCCACCACTTCAAGCGTATCAGGCGAGGGGCCCAAATATGGAAATGGACCAGTAAACAGCTCTTCAGAGTGTCCAAGTGTGGGATCACTTGCTGTCTGACGACACTCGGCATGGTGGGAGGAAGGAGCATCAGGGTGAGGAGGAGTATGCGGTCGAGACTCACGGCTACTAAGAGTTGACCGTGTGGAAGACAGACCGGAGGTGGTGGTGACTGGAAGTATTATCTGCTATCCAATTAATAACCTGTTCACACTGATTAGTTCTCAATACTGGTGTTGTTCTGTGCTTCCCTAGTAATTCGGTCAAGAAGTGGGAGCGAGAAGATGAGGCTGTTGGTTGTGGCACATTTTTACATTGGCCACGGCCCCGTCCTCTGCACGAACCATCACCAGAACGTCCACTTCCAAGTCCCTTGCCACGCGCCTTGCCCATTGTAAATGAAGTAAAATAGCTTACACTTGCACTATCAATGGAAAAAGGGTAATAAAGAGTAGATTTGAACCGTGGAAGAGGAAAACCACAGTTATTGTTTATTGGGGTATACCACACTTTTTTAAATAGAGATATTTGCTGCTGAACAGTGAGCGACACACTCAAACTGCTTTTTTTTAGATACCAAAGGCCCAAAACTGGATAGTACAGCGATTTGACCCGTGGAACTGCGAAACCACACTGGGATGTCGGGCCTACACAAGACTATTTTCAACAGATATATTTTTGTGTCACAACAGTCAGGAGACACTACTGTTTTTCTTTACGGAAAAAACTACCAAAAGCTGAATAATAGAGATTTTATACCGTGGGATGGCAAAACCACAGTTATTGTTTACTGGGGTATACCACACTTTTTTAAATAGAGATATTTGCGGCTGAACAGTGAGCAACACACTCAAACTTTTTTTGTTTTAGATACCAAAGGCCCAAAACTGGATAGTACAGCGATTTGACCCATGGAACTGCGAAACCACACTGGGATGTCGTGCCTACACAAGACTATTTTCAACAGATATATTTTTGTGTCACAACAGTCAGGAGACACTACTGTTTTTCTTTATGGAAAAAGCTACCAAAAGCTGAATAATAGAGATTTTTTACCGTGGGATGGCAAAACCACAGTTATTGTTTACTGGGGTATACCACACTTTTTTAAATAGAGATATTTGCGGCTGAACAGTGAGCGACACACTCAAACTGCTTTTTTTTTAGATACCAAAGGCCCAAAACTGGATAGTACAGCGATTTGACCCGTGAAACTGCGAAACCACACTGGGATGTCGTGCCTACACAAGACTATTTTCAACAGATATATTTTTGTGTCACAACAGTCAGGAGACACTACTGTTTTTCTTTACGGCAAAAACTACCAAAAGCTGAATAATAGAGATTTTTTAGCGTGGGATGGCAAAACCACAGTTATTGTTTACTGGGGTATACCACACTTTTTCAAATAGAGATATTTGCGGCTGAACAGTGAGCGACACACTCAAACTGCTTTTTTTTAGATACCAAAGGCCCAAAACTGGATAGTACAGCGATTTGACCCGTGGAACTGCGAAACCACTCTGGGATGTCGGGCCTACACAAGACTATTTTCAACAGATATATTTTTGTGTCACAACAGTCAGGAGACACTACTGTTTTTCTTTATGGAAAAAGCTACCAAAAGCTGAATAATAGAGATTTTTTACCGTGGGATGGCAAAACCACAGTTATTGTTTACTGGGGTATACCACACTTTTTTAAATAGAGATATTTGCGGCTGAACAGTGAGCGACACACTCAAACTGCTTTTTTTTTAGATACCAAAGGCCCAAAACTGGATAGTACAGCGATTTGACCTGTGAAACTGCGAAACCACACTGGGATGTCGTGCCTACACAAGACTATTTTCAACAGATATATTTTTGTGTCAGAACAGTCAGGAGACACTACTGTTTTTCTTTACGGCAAAAACTACCAAAAGCTGAATAATAGAGATTTTTTAGCGTGGGATGGCAAAACCACAGTTATTGTTTACTGGGGTATACCACACTTTTTCAAATAGAGATATTTGCGGCTGAAAAGTGAGCGACACACTCAAACTGCTTTTTTTTTAGATACCAAAGGCCGAAAACTGGATAGTACAGCGATTTGACCCGTGGAACTGCGAAACCACACTGGGATGTCGGGCCTACACAAGACTATTTTCAACAGATATATTTTTGTGTCACAACAGTCAGGAGACACTACTGTTTTTCTTTACAGAAAAAACTACCAAAAGCTGAATAATAGAGATTTTTTACCATGGGATGGCAAAACCACAGTTATTGTTTACTTGGGTATACCACACTTTTTTTAATAGAGATATTTGCTGCTGAACAGTGAGCGACACACTCAAACTGCTTTTTTTTAGATACCAAAGGCCCAAAACTGGATAGTACAGCGATTTGACCCGTGGAACTGCGAAACCACACTGGGATGTCGGGCCTACACAAGACTATTTTCAACAGATATATTTTTGTGTCACAACAGTCAGGAGACACTACTGTTTATCTTTATGGAAAAAGCTACCAAAAGCAGAATAATAGAGATTTTTTACCGTGGGATGGCAAAACCACAGTTATTGTTTACTGGGTATACCACACTTTTTTAAATAGAGATATTTGCGGCTGAACAGTGAGCGACACACTCAAGCTGCTTTTTTTTTAGATACCAAAGGCCCAAAACTGGATAGTACAGCGATTTGACCCGTGAAACTGCGAAACCACACTGGGATGTCGTGCCTACACAAGACTATTTTCAACAGATTTATTTTTGTGTCACAACAGTCAGGAGATACTACTGTTTTTCCTTACGGAAAAAACTACCAAAAGCTGAATTATAGAGATTTTATACCGTGGGATGGCAAAACCACAGTTATTGTTTACTGGGGTATACCACACTTTTTTAAATAGAGATATTTGCGGCTGAACAGTGAGCAACACACTCAAACTTTTTTTGTTTTAGATACCAAAGGCCCAAAACTGGATAGTACAGCGATTTGACCCGTGGAACTGCGAAACCACACTGGGATGTCGGGCCTACACAAGACTATTTTCAACAGATATATTTTTGTGTCACAACAGTCAGGAGACACTACTGTTTTTCTTTATGGAAAAAGCTACCAAAAGCTGAATAATAGAGATTTTTTACCGTGGGATGGCAAAACCACAGTTATTGTTTACTGGGGTATACCACACTTTTTTAAATAGAGATATTTGCGGCTGAACAGTGAGCGACACACTCAAACTGCGTTTTTTTTAGATACCAAAGGCCCAAAACTGGATAGTACAGCGATTTGACCCGTGAAACTGCGAAACCACACTGGGATGTCGTGCCTACACAAGACTATTTTCAACAGATATATTTTTGTGTCACAACAGTCAGGAGACACTACTGTTTTTCTTTACGGCAAAAACTACCAAAAGCTGAATAATAGAGATTTTTTAGCGTGGGATGGCAAAACCACAGTTATTGTTTACTGGGGTATACCACACTTTTTCAAATAGAGATATTCGCGGCTGAACAGTGAGCGACACACTCAAACTGCTTTTTTTTAGATACCAAAGGCCCAAAACTGGATAGTACAGCGATTTGACCCGTGGAACTGCGAAACCACACTGGGATGTCGGGCCTACACAAGACTATTTTCAACAGATATATTTTTGTGTCACAACAGTCAGGAGACACTACTGTTTTTCTTTATGGAAAAAGCTACCAAAAGCTGAATAATAGAGATTTTTTACCGTGGGATGGCAAAACCACAGTTATTGTTTACTGGGGTATACCACACTTTTTTAAATAGAGATATTTGCGGCTGAACAGTGAGCGACACACTCAAACTGCTTTTTTTTTAGATACCAAAGGCCCAAAACTGGATAGTACAGCGATTTGACCTGTGAAACTGCGAAACCACACTGGGATGTCGTGCCTACACAAGACTATTTTCAACAGATATATTTTTGTGTCACAACAGTCAGGAGACACTACTGTTTTTCTTTACGGCAAAAACTACCAAAAGCTGAATAATAGAGATTTTTTAGCGTGGGATGGCAAAACCACAGTTATTGTTTACTGGGGTATACCACACTTTTTCAAATAGAGATATTTGCTGCCGAACAGTGAGCGACACACTCAAACTGCTTTTTTTTAGATACCAAAGGCCCAAAACTGGATAGTACAGCGATTTGACCCGTGGAACTGCGAAACCACACTGGGATGTCGGGCCTACACAAGACTATTTTCAACAGATATATTTTTGTGTCACAACAGTCAGGAGACACTACTGTTTTTCTTTACGGCAAAAACTACCAAAAGCTGAATAATAGAGATTTTTTAGCGTGGGATGGCAAAACCACAGTTATTGTTTACTGGGGTATACCACACTTTTTCAAATAGAGATATTTGCTGCCGAACAGTGAGCGACACACTCAAACTGCTTTTTTTTAGATACCAAAGGCCCAAAACTGGATAGTACAGCGATTTGACCCGTGGAACTGCGAAACCACACTGGGATGTCGGGCCTACACAAGACTATTTTCAACAGATATATTTTTGTGTCACAACAGTCAGGAGACACTACTGTTTTTCTTTACGGAAAAAACTACCAAAAGCTGAATAATAGAGATTTTTTACCGTGGGATGGCAAAACCACAGTTATTGTTTACTTGGGTATACCACACTTTTTTAAATAGAGATATTTGCTGCTGAACAGTGAGCGACACACTCAAACTGCTTTTTTTTAGATACCAAAGGCCCAAAACTGGATAGTACAGCGATTTGACCCGTGGAACTGCGAAACCACACTGGGATGTCGGGCCTACACAAGACTATTTTCAACAGATATATTTTTGTGTCACAACAGTCAGGAGACACTACTGTTTTTCTTTACGGAAAAAACTACCAAAAGCTGAATAATAGAGATTTTTTACCGTGGGATGGCAAAACCACAGTTATTGTTTACTGGGGTATACCACACTTTTTTAAATAGAGATATTTGCGGCTGAACAGTGAGAAACACACTCAAACTGCTTTTTTTTTAGATACCAAAGGCCCAAAACTGGATAGTACAGCGATTTGACCCGTGGAACTGTGAAACCACACTGGGATGTCGGGCCTACACAAGACTATTTTCAGCAGATATATTTTTGTGTCACAACAGTCAGGAGACACTACTGTTTTTCTTTATGGAAAAAGCTACCAAAAGCTGAATAATAGAGATTTTTTACCGTGGGATGGCAAAACCACAGTTATTGTTTACTGGGTATACCACACTTTTTTAAATAGAGATATTTGCGGCTGAACAGTGAGCGACACACTCAAGCTGCTTTTTTTTTAGATACCAAAGGCCCAAAACTGGATAGTACAGCGATTTGACCCGTGAAACTGCGAAACCACACTGGGATGTCGTGCCTACACAAGACTATTTTCAACAGATATATTTTTGTGTCACAACAGTCAGTAGATACTACTGTTTTTCCTTACGTAAAAAACTACCAAAAGCTGAATAATAGAAATTTTTTACCGTGGGATGGCAAAACCACAGTTATTGCTTACTTGGGTAATCCACACTTTTTTAAATAGAGATATTTGCGGCTGAACAGTGAGCGACACACTCAAACTGCTTTTTTTTTTAGATACCAAAGGCCCAAAACATGATAGTACAGCGATTTGACCCGTGGAACTGCGAAACCACACTGGGATGTCGGGCCTACACAAGACTATTTTCAACAGACATATTTTTGTGTCACAACAGTCAGGAGACACTACTGTTTTTCTTTATGGAAAAAGCTACCAAAAGCTGAATAATAGAGATTTTTTACCGTGGGATGGCAAAACCACAGTTATTGTTTACTGGGGTATACCACACTTTTTCAAATTGAGATATTTGCGGCTGAAAAGTGAGCGACACACTCAAACTGCTTTTTTTTTAGATACCAAAGGCCGAAAACTGGATAGTACAGCGATTTGACCCGTGGAACTGCGAAACCACACTGGGATGTCGGGCCTACACAAGACTATTTTCAACAGATATATTTTTGTGTCACAACAGTCAGGAGACACTACTGTTTTTCTTTACAGAAAAAACTACCAAAAGCTGAATAATAGAGATTTTTTACCATGGGATGGCAAAACCACAGTTATTGTTTACTTGGGTATACCACACTTTTTTTAATAGAGATATTTGCTGCTGAACAGTGAGCGACACACTCAAACTGCTTTTTTTTAGATACCAAAGGCCCAAAACTGGATAGTACAGCGATTTGACCCGTGGAACTGCGAAACCACACTGGGATGTCGGGCCTACACAAGACTATTTTCAACAGATATATTTTTGTGTCACAACAGTCAGGAGACACTACTGTTTTTCTTTATGGAAAAAGCTACCAAAAGCTGAATAATAGAGATTTTTTACCGTGGGATGGCAAAACCACAGTTATTGTTTACTGGGTATACCACACTTTTTTAAATAGAGATATTTGCGGCTGAACAGTGAGCGACACACTCAAGCTGCTTTTTTTTTAGATACCAAAGGCCCAAAACTGGATAGTACAGCGATTTGACCCGTGAAACTGCGAAACCACACTGGGATGTCGTGCCTACACAAGACTATTTTCAACAGATATATTTTTGTGTCACAACAGTCAGGAGATACTACTGTTTTTCCTTACGGAAAAAACTACCAAAAGCTGAATGATAGAGATTTTATACCGTGGGATGGCAAAACCACAGTTATTGTTTACTGGGGTATACCACACTTTTTTAAATAGAGATATTTGCGGCTGAACAGTGAGCAACACACTCAAACTTTTTTTGTTTTAGATACCAAAGGCCCAAAACTGGATAGTACAGCGATTTGACCCGTGGAACTGCGAAACCACCCTGGGATGTCGGGCCTACACAAGACTATTTTCAACAGATATATTTTTGTGTCACAACAGTCAGGAGACACTACTGTTTTTCTTTATGGAAAAAGCTACCAAAAGCTGAATAATAGAGATTTTTTACCGTGGGATGGCAAAACCACAGTTATTGTTTACTGGGGTATACCACACTTTTTTAAATAGAGATATTTGCGGCTGAACAGTGAGCGACACACTCAAACTGCTTTTTTTTTAGATACCAATTGCCCAAAACTGGATAGTACAGCGATTTGACCCGTGAAACTGCGAAACCACACTGGGATGTCGTGCCTACACAAGACTATTTTCAACAGATATATTTTTGTGTCACAACAGTCAGGAGACACTACTGTTTTTCTTTACGGCAAAAACTACCAAAAGCTGAATAATAGAGATTTTTTAGCGTGGGATGGCAAAACCACAGTTATTGTTTACTGGGGTATACCACACTTTTTCAAATAGAGATATTTGCGGCTGAACAGTGAGCGACACACTCAAACTGCTTTTTTTTAGATACCAAAGGCCCAAAACTGGAGAGTACAGCGATTTGACCCGTGGAACTGCGAAACCACACTGGGATGTCGGGCCTACACAAGACTATTTTCAACAGATATATTTTTGTGTCACAACAGTCAGGAGACACTACTGTTTTTCTTTATGGAAAAAGCTACCAAAAGCTGAATAATAGAGATTTTTTACCGTGGGATGGCAAAACCACAGTTATTGTTTACTGGGGTATACCACACTTTTTTAAATAGAGATATTTGCGGCTGAACAGTGAGCGACACACTCAAACTGCTTTTTTTTTAGATACCAAAGGCCCAAAACTGGATAGTACAGCGATTTGACCTGTGAAACTGCGAAACCACACTGGGATGTCGTGCCTACACAAGACTATTTTCAACAGATATATTTTTGTGTCACAACAGTCAGGAGACACTACTGTTTTTCTTTACGGCAAAAACTACCAAAAGCTGAATAATAGAGATTTTTTAGCGTGGGATGGCAAAACCACAGTTATTGTTTACTGGGGTATACCACACTTTTTCAAATAGAGTTATTTGCGGCTGAAAAGTGAGCGACACACTCAAACTGCTTTTTTTTTAGATACCAAAGGCCGAAAACTGGATAGTACAGCGATTTGACCCGTGGAACTGCGAAACCACACTGGGATGTCGGGCCTACACAAGACTATTTTCAACAGATATATTTTTGTGTCACAACAGTCAGGAGACACTACTGTTTTTCTTTACAGAAAAAACTACCAAAAGCTGAATAATAGAGATTTTTTACCGTGGGATGGCAAAACCACAGTTATTGTTTACTGGGGTATACCACACTTTTTTAAATAGAGATATTTGCGGCTGAACAGTGAGCGACACACTCAAACTGCTTTTTTTTTAGATACCAAAGGCCCAAAACTGGATAGTACAGCGATTTGACCTGTGAAACTGCGAAACCACACTGGGATGTCGTGCCTACACAAGACTATTTTCAACACATATATTTTTGTGTCACAACAGTCAGGAGACACTACTGTTTTTCTTTACGGCAAAAACTACCAAAAGCTGAATAATAGAGATTTTTTAGCGTGGGATGGCAAAACCACAGTTATTGTTTACTGGGGTATACCACACTTTTTCAAATAGAGATATTTGCTGCCGAACAGTGAGCGACACACTCAAACTGCTTTTTTTTAGATACCAAAGGCCCAAAACTGGATAGTACAGCGATTTGACCCGTGGAACTGCGAAACCACACTGGGATGTCGGGCCTACACAAGACTATTTTCAACAGATATATTTTTGTGTCACAACAGTCAGGAGACACTACTGTTTTTCTTTACGGAAAAAACTACCAAAAGCTGAATAATAGAGATTTTTTACCGTGGGATGGCAAAACCACAGTTATTGTTTACTTGGGTATACCACACTTTTTTAAATAGAGATATTCGCTGCTGAACAGTGAGCGACACACTCAAACTGCTTTTTTTTAGATACCAAAGGCCCAAAACTGGATAGTACAGCGATTTGACCCGTGGAACTGCGAAACCACACTGGGATGTCGGGCCTACACAAGACTATTTTCAACAGATATATTTTTGTGTCACAACAGTCAGGAGACACTACTGTTTTTCTTTACGGAAAAAACTACCAAAAGCTGAATAATAGAGATTTTTTACCGTGGGATGGCAAAACCACAGTTATTGTTTACTGGGGTATACCACACTTTTTTAAATAGAGATATTTGCGGCTGAACAGTGAGAAACACACTCAAACTGCTTTTTTTTTAGATACCAAAGGCCCAAAACTGGATAGTACAGCGATTTGACCCGTGGAACTGTGAAACCACACTGGGATGTCGGGCCTACACAAGACTATTTTCAGCAGATATATTTTTGTGTCACAACAGTCAGGAGACACTACTGTTTTTCTTTATGGAAAAAGCTACCAAAAGCTGAATAATAGAGATTTTTTACCGTGGGATGGCAAAACCACAGTTATTGTTTACTGGGTATACCACACTTTTTTAAATAGAGATATTTGCGGCTGAACAGTGAGCGACACACTCAAGCTGCTTTTTTTTTAGATACCAAAGGCCCAATACTGGATAGTACAGCGATTTGACCCGTGAAACTGCGAAACCACACTGGGATGTCGTGCCTACACAAGACTATTTTCAACAGATATATTTTTGTGTCACAACAGTCAGGAGACACTACTGTTTTTCTTTACGGCAAAAACTACCAAAAGCTGAATAATAGAGATTTTTTAGCGTGGGATGGCAAAACCACAGTTATTGTTTACTGGGGTATACCACACTTTTTCAAATAGAGTTATTTGCGGCTGAAAAGTGAGCGACACACTCAAACTGCTTTTTTTTTAGATACCAAAGGCCGAAAACTGGATAGTACAGCGATTTGACCCGTGGAACTGCGAAACCACACTGGGATGTCGGGCCTACACAAGACTATTTTCAACAGATATATTTTTGTGTCACAACAGTCAGGAGACACTACTGTTTTTCTTTACAGAAAAAACTACCAAAAGCTGAATAATAGAGATTTTTTACCATGGGATGGCAAAACCACAGTTATTGTTTACTTGGGTATACCACACTTTTTTTAATAGAGATATTTGCTGCTGAACAGTGAGCGACACACTCAAACTGCTTTTTTTTAGATACCAAAGGCCCAAAACTGGATAGTACAGCGATTTGGCCCGTGGAACTGCGAAACCACACTGGGATGTCGGGCCTACACAAGACTATTTTCAACAGATATATTTTTGTGTCACAACAGTCAGGAGACACTACTGTTTTTCCTTACGGAAAAAACTACCAAAAGCTGAATAATAGAGATTTTTTACCGTGGGATGGCAAAACCACAGTTATTGTTTACTGGGGTATACCACACTTTTTTAAATAGAGATATTTGCGGCTGAACAGTGAGCGACACACTCAAACTGCTTTTTTTTTAGATACCAAAGGCCCAAAACTGGATAGTACAGCGATTTGACCTGTGAAACTGCGAAACCACACTGGGATGTCGTGCCTACACAAGACTATTTTCAACACATATATTTTTGTGTCACAACAGTCAGGAGACACTACTGTTTTTCTTTACGGCAAAAACTACCAAAAGCTGAATAATAGAGATTTTTTAGCGTGGGATGGCAAAACCACAGTTATTGTTTACTGGGGTATACCACACTTTTTCAAATAGAGATATTTGCTGCCGAACAGTGAGCGACACACTCAAACTGCTTTTTTTTAGATACCAAAGGCCCAAAACTGGATAGTACAGCGATTTGACCCGTGGAACTGCGAAACCACACTGGGATGTCGGGCCTACACAAGACTATTTTCAACAGATATATTTTTGTGTCACAACAGTCAGGAGACACTACTGTTTTTCTTTACGGAAAAAACTACCAAAAGCTGAATAATAGAGATTTTTTACCGTGGGATGGCAAAACCACAGTTATTGTTTACTTGGGTATACCACACTTTTTTAAATAGAGATATTTGCTGCTGAACAGTGAGCGACACACTCAAACTGCTTTTTTTTAGATACCAAAGGCCCAAAACTGGATAGTACAGCGATTTGACCCGTGGAACTGCGAAACCACACTGGGATGTCGGGCCTACACAAGACTATTTTCAACAGATATATTTTTGTGTCACAACAGTCAGGAGACACTACTGTTTTTCTTTACGGAAAAAACTACCAAAAGCTGAATAATAGAGATTTTTTACCGTGGGATGGCAAAACCACAGTTATTGTTTACTGGGGTATACCACACTTTTTTAAATAGAGATATTTGCGGCTGAACAGTGAGAAACACACTCAAACTGCTTTTTTTTTAGATACCAAAGGCCCAAAACTGGATAGTACAGCGATTTGACCCGTGGAACTGTGAAACCACACTGGGATGTCGGGCCTACACAAGACTATTTTCAGCAGATATATTTTTGTGTCACAACAGTCAGGAGACACTACTGTTTTTCTTTATGGAAAAAGCTACCAAAAGCTGAATAATAGAGATTTTTTACCGTGGGATGGCAAAACCACAGTTATTGTTTACTGGGTATACCACACTTTTTTAAATAGAGATATTTGCGGCTGAACAGTGAGCGACACACTCAAGCTGCTTTTTTTTTAGATACCAAAGGCCCAAAACTGGATAGTACAGCGATTTGACCCGTGAAACTGCGAAACCACACTGGGATGTCGTGCCTACACAAGACTATTTTCAACAGATATATTTTTGTGTCACAACAGTCAGTAGATACTACTGTTTTTCCTTACGTAAAAAACTACCAAAAGCTGAATAATAGAAATTTTTTACCGTGGGATGGCAAAACCACAGTTATTGCTTACTTGGGTAATCCACACTTTTTTAAATAGAGATATTTGCGGCTGAACAGTGAGCGACACACTCAAACTGCTTTTTTTTTTAGATACCAAAGGCCCAAAACATGATAGTACAGCGATTTGACCCGTGGAACTGCGAAACCACACTGGGATGTCGGGCCTACACAAGACTATTTTCAACAGACATATTTTTGTGTCACAACAGTCAGGAGACACTACTGTTTTTCTTTACGGAAAAAACTACCAAAAGCTGAATAATAGAGATTTTTTACCGTGGGATGGCAAAACCACAGTTATTGTGTACTGGGGTATACCACACTTTTTAATTAGAGATATTTGCGGCTGAACAGTGAGCAACACACTCAAACTGCTTTTTTTTTAGATACCAAAGGCCCAAAACTGGATAGTACAGCGATTTGACCCGTGGAACTGTGAAACCACACTGGGATGTCGGGCCTACAGAAGACTATTTTCAACAGATATATTTTTGTGTCACAACAGTCAGGAGACACTACTGTTTTTCTTTATGGAAAAAGCTACCAAAAGCTGAATAATAGAGATTTTTTACCGTGGGATGGCAAAACCACAGTTATTGTTTACTGGGGTATACCACACTTTTTCAAATTGAGATATTTGCGGCTGAAAAGTGAGCGACACACTCAAACTGCTTTTTTTTTAGATACCAAAGGCCGAAAACTGGATAGTACAGCGATTTGACCCGTGGAACTGCGAAACCACACTGGGATGTCGGGCCTACACAAGACTATTTTCAACAGATATATTTTTGTGTCACAACAGTCAGGAGACACTACTGTTTTTCTTTACAGAAAAAACTACCAAAAGCTGAATAATAGAGATTTTTTACCATGGGATGGCAAAACCACAGTTATTGTTTACTTGGGTATACCACACTTTTTTTAATAGAGATATTTGCTGCTGAACAGTGAGCGACACACTCAAACTGCTTTTTTTTAGATACCAAAGGCCCAAAACTGGATAGTACAGCGATTTGACCCGTGGAACTGCGAAACCACACTGGGATGTCGGGCCTACACAAGACTATTTTCAACAGATATATTTTTGTGTCACAACAGTCAGGAGACACTACTGTTTTTCTTTATGGAAAAAGCTACCAAAAGCTGAATAATAGAGATTTTTTACCGTGGGATGGCAAAACCACAGTTATTGTTTACTGGGTATACCACACTTTTTTAAATAGAGATATTTGCGGCTGAACAGTGAGCGACACACTCAAGCTGCTTTTTTTTTAGATACCAAAGGCCCAAAACTGGATAGTACAGCGATTTGACCCGTGAAACTGCGAAACCACACTGGGATGTCGTGCCTACACAAGACTATTTTCAACAGATATATTTTTGTGTCACAACAGTCAGGAGATACTACTGTTTTTCCTTACGGAAAAAACTACCAAAAGCTGAATGATAGAGATTTTATACCGTGGGATGGCAAAACCACAGTTATTGTTTACTGGGGTATACCACACTTTTTTAAATAGAGATATTTGCGGCTGAACAGTGAGCAACACACTCAAACTTTTTTTGTTTTAGATACCAAAGGCCCAAAACTGGATAGTACAGCGATTTGACCCGTGGAACTGCGAAACCACCCTGGGATGTCGGGCCTACACAAGACTATTTTCAACAGATATATTTTTGTGTCACAACAGTCAGGAGACACTACTGTTTTTCTTTATGGAAAAAGCTACCAAAAGCTGAATAATAGAGATTTTTTACCGTGGGATGGCAAAACCACAGTTATTGTTTACTGGGGTATACCACACTTTTTTAAATAGAGATATTTGCGGCTGAACAGTGAGCGACACACTCAAACTGCTTTTTTTTTAGATACCAATTGCCCAAAACTGGATAGTACAGCGATTTGACCTGTGAAACTGCGAAACCACACTGGGATGTCGTGCCTACACAAGACTATTTTCAACAGATATATTTTTGTGTCACAACAGTCAGGAGACACTACTGTTTTTCTTTACGGCAAAAACTACCAAAAGCTGAATAATAGAGATTTTTTAGCGTGGGATGGCAAAACCACAGTTATTGTTTACTGGGGTATACCACACTTTTTCAAATAGAGATATTTGCGGCTGAACAGTGAGCGACACACTCAAACTGCTTTTTTTTAGATACCAAAGGCCCAAAACTGGAGAGTACAGCGATTTGACCCGTGGAACTGCGAAACCACACTGGGATGTCGGGCCTACACAAGACTATTTTCAACAGATATATTTTTGTGTCACAACAGTCAGGAGACACTACTGTTTTTCTTTATGGAAAAAGCTACCAAAAGCTGAATAATAGAGATTTTTTACCGTGGGATGGCAAAACCACAGTTATTGTTTACTGGGGTATACCACACTTTTTTAAATAGAGATATTTGCGGCTGAACAGTGAGCGACACACTCAAACTGCTTTTTTTTTAGATACCAAAGGCCCAAAACTGGATAGTACAGCGATTTGACCTGTGAAACTGCGAAACCACACTGGGATGTCGTGCCTACACAAGACTATTTTCAACAGATATATTTTTGTGTCACAACAGTCAGGAGACACTACTGTTTTTCTTTACGGCAAAAACTACCAAAAGCTGAATAATAGAGATTTTTTAGCGTGGGATGGCAAAACCACAGTTATTGTTTACTGGGGTATACCACACTTTTTCAAATAGAGTTATTTGCGGCTGAAAAGTGAGCGACACACTCAAACTGCTTTTTTTTTAGATACCAAAGGCCGAAAACTGGATAGTACAGCGATTTGACCCGTGGAACTGCGAAACCACACTGGGATGTCGGGCCTACACAAGACTATTTTCAACAGATATATTTTTGTGTCACAACAGTCAGGAGACACTACTGTTTTTCTTTACAGAAAAAACTACCAAAAGCTGAATAATAGAGATTTTTTACCATGGGATGGCAAAACCACAGTTATTGTTTACTTGGGTATACCACACTTTTTTTAATAGAGATATTTGCTGCTGAACAGTGAGCGACACACTCAAACTGCTTTTTTTTAGATACCAAAGGCCCAAAACTGGATAGTACAGCGATTTGGCCCGTGGAACTGCGAAACCACACTGGGATGTCGGGCCTACACAAGACTATTTTCAACAGATATATTTTTGTGTCACAACAGTCAGGAGACACTACTGTTTTTCCTTACGGAAAAAACTACCAAAAGCTGAATAATAGAGATTTTTTACCGTGGGATGGCAAAACCACAGTTATTGTTTACTGGGGTATACCACACTTTTTTAAATAGAGATATTTGCGGCTGAACAGTGAGCGACACACTCAAACTGCTTTTTTTTTAGATACCAAAGGCCCAAAACTGGATAGTACAGCGATTTGACCTGTGAAACTGCGAAACCACACTGGGATGTCGTGCCTACACAAGACTATTTTCAACACATATATTTTTGTGTCACAACAGTCAGGAGACACTACTGTTTTTCTTTACGGCAAAAACTACCAAAAGCTGAATAATAGAGATTTTTTAGCGTGGGATGGCAAAACCACAGTTATTGTTTACTGGGGTATACCACACTTTTTCAAATAGAGATATTTGCTGCCGAACAGTGAGCGACACACTCAAACTGCTTTTTTTTAGATACCAAAGGCCCAAAACTGGATAGTACAGCGATTTGACCCGTGGAACTGCGAAACCACACTGGGATGTCGGGCCTACACAAGACTATTTTCAACAGATATATTTTTGTGTCACAACAGTCAGGAGACACTACTGTTTTTCTTTATGGAAAAAGCTACCAAAAGCTGAATAATAGAGATTTTTTACCGTGGGATGGCAAAACCACAGTTATTGTTTACTGGGGTATACCACACTTTTTTAAATAGAGATATTTGCGGCTGAACAGTGAGCGACACACTCAAACTGCTTTTTTTTTAGATACCAAAGGCCCAAAACTGGATAGTACAGCGATTTGACCTGTGAAACTGCGAAACCACACTGGGATGTCGTGCCTACACAAGACTATTTTCAACAGATATATTTTTGTGTCACAACAGTCAGGAGACACTACTGTTTTTCTTTACGGCAAAAACTACCAAAAGCTGAATAATAGAGATTTTTTAGCGTGGGATGGCAAAACCACAGTTATTGTTTACTGGGGTATACCACACTTTTTCAAATAGAGATATTTGCGGCTGAAAAGTGAGCGACACACTCAAACTGCTTTTTTTTTAGATACCAAAGGCCGAAAACTGGATAGTACAGCGATTTGACCCGTGGAACTGCGAAACCACACTGGGATGTCGGGCCTACACAAGACTATTTTCAACAGATATATTTTTGTGTCACAACAGTCAGGAGACACTACTGTTTTTCTTTACAGAAAAAAATACCAAAAGCTGAATAATAGAGATTTTTTACCATGGGATGGCAAAACCACAGTTATTGTTTACTTGGGTATACCACACTTTTTTTAATAGAGATATTTGCTGCTGAACAGTGAGCGACACACTCAAACTGCTTTTTTTTAGATACCAAAGGCCCAAAACTGGATAGTACAGCGATTTGACCCGTGGAACTGCGAAACCACACTGGGATGTCGGGCCTACACAAGACTATTTTCAACAGATATATTTTTGTGTCACAACAGTCAGGAGACACTACTGTTTTTCTTTACGGAAAAAACTACCAAAAGCTGAATAATAGAGATTTTTTACCGTGGGATGGCAAAACCACAGTTATTGTTTACTGGGGTATACCACACTTTTTTAAATAGAGATATTTGCGGCTGAACAGTGAGCGACACACTCAAACTGCTTTTTTTTTAGATACCAAAGGCCCAAAACTGGATAGTACAGCGATTTGACCTGTGAAACTGCGAAACCACACTGGGATGTCGTGCCTACACAAGACTATTTTCAACACATATATTTTTGTGTCACAACAGTCAGGAGACACTACTGTTTTTCTTTACGGCAAAAACTACCAAAAGCTGAATAATAGAGATTTTTTAGCGTGGGATGGCAAAACCACAGTTATTGTTTACTGGGGTATACCACACTTTTTCAAATAGAGATATTTGCTGCCGAACAGTGAGCGACACACTCAAACTGCTTTTTTTTAGATACCAAAGGCCCAAAACTGGATAGTACAGCGATTTGACCCGTGGAACTGCGAAACCACACTGGGATGTCGGGCCTACACAAGACTATTTTCAACAGATATATTTTTGTGTCACAACAGTCAGGAGACACTACTGTTTTTCTTTACGGAAAAAACTACCAAAAGCTGAATAATAGAGATTTTTTACCGTGGGATGGCAAAACCACAGTTATTGTTTACTTGGGTATACCACACTTTTTAAAATAGAGATATTTGCTGCTGAACAGTGAGCGACACACTCAAACTGCTTTTTTTTAGATACCAAAGGCCCAAAACTGGATAGTACAGCGATTTGACCCGTGGAACTGCGAAACCACACTGGGATGTCGGGCCTACACAAGACTATTTTCAACAGATATATTTTTGTGTCACAACAGTCAGGAGACACTACTGTTTTTCATTACGGAAAAAACTACCAAAAGCTGAATAATAGAGATTTTTTACCGTGGGATGGCAAAACCACAGTTATTGTTTACTGGGGTATACCACACTTTTTTAAATAGAGATATTTGCGGCTGAACAGTGAGAAACACACTCAAACTGCTTTTTTTTTAGATACCAAAGGCCCAAAACTGGATAGTACAGCGATTTGACCCGTGGAACTGTGAAACCACACTGGGATGTCGGGCCTACACAAGACTATTTTCAGCAGATATATTTTTGTGTCACAACAGTCAGGAGACACTACTGTTTTTCTTTATGGAAAAAGCTACCAAAAGCTGAATAATAGAGATTTTTTACCATGGGATGGCAAAACCACAGTTATTGTTTACTGGGTATACCACACTTTTTTAAATAGAGATATTTGCGGCTGAACAGTGAGCGACACACTCAAGCTGCTTTTTTTTTAGATACCAAAGGCCCAAAACTGGATAGTACAGCGATTTGACCCGTGAAACTGCGAAACCACACTGGGATGTCGTGCCTACACAAGACTATTTTCAACAGATATATTTTTGTGTCACAACAGTCAGGAGATACTACTGTTTTTCCTTACGTAAAAAACTACCAAAAGCTGAATAATAGAGATTTTTTACCGTGGGATGGCAAAACCACAGTTATTGCTTACTTGGGTAATCCACACTTTTTTAAATAGAGATATTTGCGGCTGAACAGTGAGCGACACACTCAAACTGCTTTTTTTTTTAGATACCAAAGGCCCAAAACATGATAGTACAGCGATTTGACCCGTGGAACTGCGAAACCACACTGGGATGTCGGGCCTACACAAGACTATTTTCAACAGATATATTTTTGTGTCACAACAGTCAGGAGACACTACTGTTTTTCTTTACGGAAAAAACTACCAAAAGCTGAATAATAGAGATTTTTTACCGTGGGATGGCAAAACCACAGTTATTGTGTACTGGGGTATACCACACTTTTTAAATAGAGATATTTGCGGCTGAACAGTGAGCAACACACTCAAACTGCTTTTTTTTTAGATACCAAAGGCCCAAAACTGGATAGTACAGCGATTTGACCCGTGGAACTGCGAAACCACACTGGGATGTCGGGCCTACAGAAGACTATTTTCAACAGATATATTTTTGTGTCACAACAGTCAGGAGACACTACTGTTTTTCTTTATGAAAAAAGCTACCAAAAGCTGAATAATAGAGATTTTTTACCGTGGGATGGCAAAACCACAGTTATTGTTTACTGGGGTATACCACACTTTTTTACATAGAGATATTTGCGGCTGAGCAGTGAGCGACACACTCAAACTGCTTTTTTTTTAGATACCAAAGGCCCAAAACTGGATAGTACAGCGATTTGACCCGTGGAACTGTGAAACCACACTGGGATGTCGGGCCTACACAAGACTATTTTCAGCAGATATATTTTTGTGTCACAACAGTCAGGAGACACTACTGTTTTTCTTTATGGAAAAACTACCAAAAGCTGAATAATAGAGATTTTTTTACCGTGGGATGGCAAAACCACAGTTATTGTTTACTGGGGTATACCACACTTTTTTAAATAGAGATATTTGCGGCTGAACAGTGAGCGACACACTCAAGCTGCTTTTTTTTTAGATACCAAAGGCCCAAAACTGGATAGTACAGCGATTTGACCCGTGAAACTGCGAAACCACACTGGGATGTCGTGCCTACACAAGACTATTTTCAACAGATATATTTTTGTGTCACAACAGTCAGGAGACACTACTGTTTTTCCTTACGTAAAAAACTACCAAAAGCTGAATAATAGAGCTTTTTTACCGTGGGATGGCAAAACCACAGTTATTGTTTACTTGGGTATACCACACTTTTTTAAATAGAGATATTTGCGGCTGAACAGTGAGCGACACACTCAAACTGCTTTTTTTTTTAGATACCAAAGGCCCAAAACTTGATAGTACAGCGATTTGTCCCGTGGAACTGCGAAACCACACTGGGATGTCGGGCCTACACAAGACTATTTTCAACAGATATATTTTTGTGTCACAACAGTCAGGAGACACTACTGTTTTTCTTTACGGAAAAAACTACCAAAAGCTGAATAATAGAGATTTTTTACCGTGGGATGGCAAAACCACAGTTATTGTTTACTTGGGTATACCACACTTTTTTAAATAGAGATATTTGCTGCCGAACAGTGAGCGACACACTCAAACTGCTTTTTTTTAGATACCAAAGGCCCAAAACTGGATAGTACAGCGATTTGACCCGTGGAACTGCGAAACCACACTGGGATGTCGGGCCTACACAAAACTATTTTCAACAGATATATTTTTGTGTCACAACAGTCAGGAGACACTACTGTTTTTCTTTACGGAAAAAACTACCAAAAGCTGAATAATAGAGATTTTTTACCGTGGGATGGCAAAACCACAGTTATTGTTTACTTGGGTATACCACACTTTTTTAAATAGAGATATTTGCTGCTGAACAGTGAGCGACACACTCAAACTGCTTTTTTTTAGATACCAAAGGCCCAAAACTGGATAGTACAGCGATTTGACCCGTGGAACTGCGAAACCACACTGGGATGTCGGGCCTACACAAGACTATTTTCAACAGATATATTTTTGTGTCACAACAGTCAGGAGACACTACTGTTTTTCTTTACGGAAAAAACTACCAAAAGCTGAATAATAGAGATTTTTTACCGTGGGATGGCAAAACCACAGTTATTGTTTACTGGGGTATACCACACTTTTTTAAATAGAGATATTTGCGGCTGAACAGTGAGAAACACACTCAAACTGCTTTTTTTTTAGATACCAAAGGCCCAAAACTGGATAGTACAGCGATTTGACCCGTGGAACTGTGAAACCACACTGGGATGTCGGGCCTACACAAGACTATTTTCAGCAGATATATTTTTGTGTCACAACAGTCAGGAGACACTACTGTTTTTCTTTATGGAAAAAGCTACCAAAAGCTGAATAATAGAGATTTTTTACCATGGGATGGCAAAACCACAGTTATTGTTTACTGGGTATACCACACTTTTTTAAATAGAGATATTTGCGGCTGAACAGTGAGCGACACACTCAAGCTGCTTTTTTTTTAGATACCAAAGGCCCAAAACTGGATAGTACAGCGATTTGACCCGTGAAACTGCGAAACCACACTGGGATGTCGTGCCTACACAAGACTATTTTCAACAGATATATTTTTGTGTCACAACAGTCAGGAGATACTACTGTTTTTCCTTACGTAAAAAACTACCAAAAGCTGAATAATAGAGATTTTTTACCGTGGGATGGCAAAACCACAGTTATTGCTTACTTGGGTAATCCACACTTTTTTAAATAGAGATATTTGCGGCTGAACAGTGAGCGACACACTCAAACTGCTTTTTTTTTTAGATACCAAAGGCCCAAAACATGATAGTACAGCGATTTGACCCGTGGAACTGCGAAACCACACTGGGATGTCGGGCCTACACAAGACTATTTTCAACAGATATATTTTTGTGTCACAACAGTCAGGAGACACTACTGTTTTTCTTTACGGAAAAAACTACCAAAAGCTGAATAATAGAGATTTTTTACCGTGGGATGGCAAAACCACAGTTATTGTGTACTGGGGTATACCACACTTTTTAAATAGAGATATTTGCGGCTGAACAGTGAGCAACACACTCAAACTGCTTTTTTTTTAGATACCAAAGGCCCAAAACTGGATAGTACAGCGATTTGACCCGTGGAACTGTGAAACCACACTGGGATGTCAGGCCTACAGAAGACTATTTTCAACAGATATATTTTTGTGTCACAACAGTCAGGAGACACTACTGTTTTTCTTTATGGAAAAAGCTACCAAAAGCTGAATAATAGAGATTTTTTACCGTGGGATGGCAAAACCACAGTTATTGTTTACTGGGGTATACCACACTTTTTTACATAGAGATATTTGCGGCTGAGCAGTGAGCGACACACTCAAACTGCTTTTTTTTTAGATACCAAAGGCCCAAAACTGGATAGTACAGCGATTTGACCCGTGGAACTGCGAAACCACACTGGGATGTCGGGCCTACACAAGACTATTTTCAACAGATATATTTTTGTGTCACAACAGTCAGGAGACACTACTGTTTTTCTTTACGGAAAAAACTACCAAAAGCTGAATAATAGAGATTTTTTACCGTGGGATGGCAAAACCACAGTTATTGTTTACTGGGGTATACCACACTTTTTTAAATAGAGATATTTGCGGCTGAACAGTGAGCAACACACTCAAACTGCTTTTTTTTTAGATACCAAAGGCCCAAAACTGGATAGTACAGCGATTTGACCCGTGGAACTGCGAAACCACACTGGGATGTCGGGCCTACAGAAGACTATTTTCAACAGATATATTTTTGTGTCACAACAGTCAGGAGACACTACTGTTTTTCTTTATGAAAAAAGCTACCAAAAGCTGAATAATAGAGATTTTTTACCGTGGGATGGCAAAACCACAGTTATTGTTTACTGGGGTATACCACACTTTTTTACATAGAGATATTTGCGGCTGAGCAGTGAGCGACACACTCAAACTGCTTTTTTTTTAGATACCAAAGGCCCAAAACTGGATAGTACAGCGATTTGACCCGTGGAACTGTGAAACCACACTGGGATGTCGGGCCTACACAAGACTATTTTCAGCAGATATATTTTTGTGTCACAACAGTCAGGAGACACTACTGTTTTTCTTTATGGAAAAACTACCAAAAGCTGAATAATAGAGATTTTTTACCGTGGGATGGCAAAACCACAGTTATTGTTTACTGGGGTATACCACACTTTTTTAAATAGAGATATTTGCGGCTGAACAGTGAGCGACACACTCAAGCTGCTTTTTTTTTAGATACCAAAGGCCCAAAACTGGATAGTACAGCGATTTGACCCGTGAAACTGCGAAACCACACTGGGATGTCGTGCCTACACAAGACTATTTTCAACAGATATATTTTTGTGTCACAACAGTCAGGAGACACTACTGTTTTTCCTTACGTAAAAAACTACCAAAAGCTGAATAATAGAGCTTTTTTACCGTGGGATGGCAAAACCACAGTTATTGTTTACTTGGGTATACCACACTTTTTTAAATAGAGATATTTGCGGCTGAACAGTGAGCGACACACTCAAACTGCTTTTTTTTTTAGATACCAAAGGCCCAAAACTTGATAGTACAGCGATTTGTCCCGTGGAACTGCGAAACCACACTGGGATGTCGGGCCTACACAAGACTATTTTCAACAGATATATTTTTGTGTCACAACAGTCAGGAGACACTACTGTTTTTCTTTACGGAAAAAACTACCAAAAGCTGAATAATAGAGATTTTTTACCGTGGGATGGCAAAACCACAGTTATTGTTTACTTGGGTATACCACACTTTTTTAAATAGAGATATTTGCTGCCGAACAGTGAGCGACACACTCAAACTGCTTTTTTTTAGATACCAAAGGCCCAAAACTGGATAGTACAGCGATTTGACCCGTGGAACTGCGAAACCACACTGGGATGTCGGGCCTACACAAAACTATTTTCAACAGATATATTTTTGTGTCACAACAGTCAGGAGACACTACTGTTTTTCTTTATGGAAAAAGCTACCAAAAGCTGAATAATAGAGATTTTTTACTGTGGGATGGCAAAACCACAGTTATTGTTTACTGGGGTATACCACACTTTTTTAAATAGAGATATTTGCGGCTGAACAGTGAGCGACACACTCAAACTGCTTTTTTTTTAGATACCAAAGGCCCAAAACTGGATAGTACAGCGATTTGACCTGTGAAACTGCGAAACCACACTGGGATGTCGTGCCTACACAAGACTATTTTCAACAGATATATTTTTGTGTCACAACAGTCAGGAGACACTACTGTTTTTCTTTACGGCAAAAACTACCAATAGCTGAATAATAGAGATTTTTTAGCGTGGGATGGCAAAACCACAGTAATTGTTTACTGGGGTATACCACACTTTTTCAAATAGAGATATTTGCGGCTGAAAAGTGAGCGACACACTCAAACTGCTTTTTTTTTAGATACCAAAGGCCCAAAACTGGATAGTACAGCGATTTGACCCGTGGAACTGCGAAACCACACTGGGATGTCGGGCCTACACAAGACTATTTTCAACAGATATATTTTTGTGTCACAACAGTCAGGAGACACTACTGTTTTTCTTTACGGAAAAAACTACCAAAAGCTGAATAATAGAGATTTTTTACCGTGGGATGGCAAAACCACAGTTATTGTTTACTTGGGTATACCACACTTTTTTAAATAGAGATATTTGCTGCTGAACAGTGAGCGACACACTCAAACTGCTTTTTTTTAGATACCAAAGGCCCAAAACTGGATAGTACAGCGATTTGACCCGTGGAACTGCGAAACCACACTGGGATGTCGGGCCTACACAAGACTATTTTCAACAGATATATTTTTGTGACACAACAGTCAGGAGACACTACTGTTTTTCTTTACGGAAAAAAATACCAAAAGCTGAATAATAGAGATTTTTTACCGTGGGATGGCAAAACCACAGTAGAGATGAGCGTTGTTCTACTCGAACTGTTCGCCAATCTCAAATTCGAGCTGTTTTGGGCGGTGTTCGAGCCGGTCGGCGAACACGAACAATTTGAGAAAAATTCGGCTGTTCGAGGTTATGTTCGATAACTGTTCGTGCACCAAAATCATAACTGGATTTTTTCTCAGTAATGATGAAAATTAATGTTAATACGCAGTTTGAGTGTACAGCGGGGCGGGGGGAGGGGCAGGGGATGGATCTCTGCAGGAACAATGAAGATCTCCATTTTTTTTTCTCTTTCCCGCATTTGCAGTGGGGAGGTGCAATCTGTCAGCCTATCAGCAGCGCACACACGGAGCGAAGTGCTTTTTTTCACACAAGCAAGGGCATGTGTGATTGGCAGTGTATGTCACATGTCCTTGCCCTATAAGACCAAGCCATTTTCCCCGTCGCCACCATTTTCTCACTGCTGCAGCTGCGTGTTAGACGGCACCGCTGTTGCTGTGTGCGCTATACCTTGTTAATTTCAAGCCAATTTTCGCACAAATATACAGATAGCTTGGGAGTAGGGAATAGTTGTGATTGCAGTCCTTTTAAGGACTAGGTTACAGCATTTCCTACGACTTTTATCAGACAGGTCTGTGCTCTTAAATAGATAGATTGTGGGAGTAAAGACTAATTGTAATTGGAGTCCTTTTCAGGACTAGGTTACATCAGTTCCTATCAGTTTTTGCCAGGCAGGTCTGTGCCAGTGCTGTGCAAGTTTTTTTCACAGCATTTGGCTGAATCTAGCAAAGCTAATCCTTTTTGGCCTATTGCAGAGTGTGTTAGTCAGTGGAGTAGCCTATCTGTGCTGCAAGATATACCACCTGTGTATAGAATACCAATTTTTTACTGCACCTAGTGAAGTAAAATCTTTTGGGCATAGCATCATTCTATTAGTCCATCTATACTGACCTCCATCAGGTTGCAAACTGAATATAATTTTTTTCTGCATCTAGCTCTGAAAAAATATTTGGGCTTCTAGCAGTGTGTGGGACTTGGTCTATTAGTCCATCTATACTGACCTCCATCAGGTTGCAAATTAAAAATAATTTTTTTCTTCATTTAGCTCTGAAAAAATATTTGGGCTTCTAGCAGTGTGTGGGACTTGTTCTATTAGTCCTTCTATACTGACCTCCAGCAGGTTGCAAATTGAATATAATTTTTTTCTGCATCTAGCTCTGAAAAAATATTTGGGCTTCTAGCGGTGTGTGGGACTTGGTCTATTAGTCCATCTATACTGACCTCCATCAGGTTGCAAATTAAAAATAATTTTTTTCTGCATCTAGCTCTGAAAAAATATTTGGGCTTCTAGCAGTGTGTGGGACTTTTTCTATTAGTCCATCTATACTGACCTCCATCAGGTTGCAAATTAAAAATAATTTTTTTCTTCATTTATCTCTGAAAAAATATTTGGGCTTCTAGCAGCGTGTGGGACTTGTTCTATTAGTCCATCTATACTGACCTCCATCAGGTTGCAAATTAAAAATAATTTTTTTCTGCATCTAGCTCTGAAAAAATATTTGGGCTTCTAGCAGTGTGTGGGACTTGGTCTATTAGTCCATCTATACTGACCTCCATCAGGTTGCAAATTAAAAATAATTTTTTTCTGCATCTAGCTCTGAAAAAATATTTGGGCTTCTAGCAGTGTGTGGGACTTGGTCTATTAGTCCATCTATACTGACCTCCATCAGGTTGCAAATTGAATAAAAAAATGTTCTGCATCTAGCTCTGAAAAAATATTTGGGCTTCTAGCGGTGTGTGGGACTTGGTCTATTAGTCCATCTATACTGACCTCCATCAGGTTGCAAATTAAAAATAATTTTTTTCTGCATCTAACCCAGCCAATAGTTTTGGCCTAATACCACAGTTTGGCCACTCAGCTCTGCTCGGTTACCATCCATTGTTTTTTTGTGCAAACAACTCCAGAGTTGTGAATTAGTTAACCACCAAAATGAGTGGAAAAAGGCCTGCTGCTGGTGGAAAGGGGAATAGGCGTGTTGGGAAGGGGAAAAAAGGTTGTGTCCGTGGGGTAGGTGCAGAAGAAAGACCATCTTCCAGCCAAACTAAAATGTCTACTTCTTTTAGCGGACAATGTGATAAGATCCCTTTCTTACGGCCACGCCAATCGCTACAAATTCCAGATGAGGAACAAAAACAGCAGGTGCTTCAACGGATATCAAGTGCTCCTTTAAGTGGGCTCTCCTCCACATCAACTTCAACATCACAAATACTCCAGTCCTCAAAGGTGTCACCCAAATCGCACTTGCTTCCTCACAGCTCCCAAATCTCCAGCTGCCCGTCTGAGTATGAGGTAGAACAGATGGTTGAGTCTGCAGAGCTGTTTACTCATACTATAGCCTGGGAATCAGAGGTCGACTCCAGCGCTTCTGTGAATCCAGACGAGGAAATGATCTGCACTGATGCCCAGAATCTTTATGAGTCGGATCCAGGACCAGACGCAGAAGGTTCTGACCATAATGTAGACCCTCATTCCCAAACTGTAACTCCTGTTGGTGGAGACAATGAGGAAGACGATGATAAGACTCAAATACCTGATTGGAGCGACAACTTTAGTTTTTTGTCAGGGCAGGAACAGGTTGGCTCTGAGGACGGCGGGTGTGATAACGCACAGGGTGATGATGATGAGGTCGGAGATCCCACTTACTGTCAACCCACAGTCAGCCAAGAGATGAGGTCAGCAGAGGAGGTGGAGGAAGATGCTAGTGACGACGAGGTCAGGTTGCGCCTTCCTGGACAGAGACGTAGTACTGGAAGCACGTCAACAACTGCATCCTCAAACACAACTCTGCCTCTCACCACAAGTCGTGGTGGCTCTTCAGGTCGCATGGGTGCTAAGCCTTGCATAGCCTGGGCATTTTTTCAGATCGATAAATATGACCCAACTCGTGTTATCTGTAACATTTGTCAGCAAAAGCTAAGTAGAGGCCAAAAAATACATAGTTTGAGTACTTCATGCATGAACCGGCACATGGACATGAAGCATAAGTTGCAGTGGGAAGCTCAGTGTGCTACAATGCGGTCTAGCCGGCCGGGCCAGCCACCGTCTGCCATATCTTGTGCATCCGCGGCCTCTTCATCCTCTGTGACTGGGGGGACAGCAGTCACACCTGTTTTGGGGCGCAGACCTGCCACCTCTTTACCCGCAACAGCCAGCGTGATTGGCAGGTCATCATTTTCTTTGGAGGTGGTAACACCAGCTGGTCTTGAGCGCTGTCCGACATCGATAGCACCACCTTTGGATCAAGGCAACCTAACATGTCCGCCTGCATCTTCCTCACAGACCGGCAGTTTGCCGGGGACACCCTTATCAACCCCGTCTAAGCACAATAGCCAGCCCTCGGTCCCTCAGATGTGGACAAGTAAAAGACCATTTCCTCCTAGCCATGAGAAAGCTAAGAGGTTGAATTTCACCATCTGCAAGCTCTTGGCTACAGAAATGCTGCCTTTCCACTTGGTGGACACAGAGGATTTTCGAGACCTTATGTCCGTCGCAGTGCCCCAGTACCAGATGCCCAGTCGGCACTACTTCTCAAAGAAAGGTGTGCCTGCGCTCCACCAGCATGTCGCACACAACATCACCGCTTCTTTGAGAAACTCTGTGTGTGACAGGGTGCATTTCACCACAGACACTTGGACGAGTAGGCATGGACAGGGGCGTTACATGTCGCTGACTGGGCACTGGGTAACTATGGTGACAGCAGGACAAGGGGCTGCTGTCCAAGTCTTGCCGTCCCCACGAGTTGTGCGTCAATCCTCTTTATGTCATTTTTCCTCCACTGCTTCTGCCTCCTCAACCTCCTCTCGGTCTTCCACCTGCACCCAAAGCCTGTCTGGTCATGCCACAAGCTTTCTAACTGCGCAGAAGGGATCCTGCACACCTCCTTACTATGCTGGCAGTAGGGCTCAACGTCATCAGGCGGTTTTTACATTGAAATGTCTGGGAAATGTGAGTCACACAGCTGAGGAGTTGTGGTCAGCTCTGGAGAACCAATTTCATGAATGGTTGTCTCCACTGGATCTGAAACCAGGGAAGGCCGTGTGCGACAATGCTGCAAACCTGGGTGCGGCCCTTCGCCGGGGCAATGTCACACACATGCCTTGTATGGCTCACGTGTTGAACCTGGTTGTCCAGCAATTTTTAGCCCACTATCCCAGACTAGATGGCCTTCTGCAGAGGGCACGGTCGCTGTGTGCTCACTTCCGCCGTTCGCATCCCGCAGCTCAGCGACTTACATCTCTACAGAAGTCGTTGGGCCTGCCACTTCACTGGCTAAAATGCGATGTGCCTACCCGGTGGAATTCAACTCTGCACATGTTGCAGCGACTGTGGCAGCACCGACAAGCCCTGGTGCAATACGTTCTGACGTATAGCCTGGGCCAACGAGATTCAGAGGTGGGGCAAATCACGCTGGAGGAGTGGTCTCAGATCAGGGACCTATGCACCCTTCTGCACAGTTTTGAAATGGCGACGAAGATGTTTAGTGCTGACGATGCCATTATCAGCATGACTATTCCGGTGATTTACATGCTGGAGCACATGTTAAACAGAATTCGGAGTCAGGTGGTGGCACAAGAGGAGGTGGAGGAAGTAGAGGAGGAGGAGTTGTATGCGGAAGGGCTAACATCTGCAAGGTCCAGACGGTCGGCAGCACCAGGGCGGCAGGCATGTGAGGGTGGGGGAGATGATTTTACCAGGGCGCATGGTAGCAGCCAAACTAGTGAGGAAGGTGCAGGAGCCCAGGAAGAAGTGGAGGACGAACTGATGGAAGACTCATCAGATGAGGGAGACCTTGATCACATTTCTGTTGTGCGAGGTTGGGGGGAGAGGACAGAGGAAGGAAGCATGATTGTTACCTCGCCACCAACACAACAGGGACTTGGTGCTCCTGGATGCGCAACACACATGAGTGCCTTCTTGCTGCACTACCTGCAACATGACCCTCGAATTGTGAGAATTAGAAATAATCCTGACTACTGGGTTGCCACACTGTTAGATCCCCGGAACAAAAGTAAATTTGCAGAAATTATTCCTGCCATAGAAAGGGATGCACGCATGCAGGAGTATCAGCAGAGACTGTTGCAGAATCTTACATGTGCTTTTCCACAAAATACCAGTGGTGCACGTAGTGAATCTCACAGTTCCAACTTGCCAACCGTGGTCTGTATGGAATTGTTCAATAAAGGGCCCAAAATTAAGATAACATAGATGGGAGAGGTCTCTATGAATAGGAATTCCTAAGTATTTGATACCCTGTGAGGGCCAGGCAAAGGGAAAGTTGGACTGGATGGAATCCTATATGGATTTAGGGAGGGAGACATCGAGGGCCTCAGACTTCGCTGCATTGATTTTAAAATTTTACCATGTAACAAAGTGATCTATTTCAGCCATAACAGCAGGGATGGATATATGTGATTGAGTGATATATACTAGGACATCATCAGCAAATAGAGAGCACTTGTACTCGGTGCCTCCCACCTCAATCCACCTAATATTGGGGTTATGGCGAATTGATGAGAGCAGGTGCTCCGTCACTAGGATGTATAAGAGAGGGGACAGAGGACATCCCTGCCTTGTCCCATTGGTGATTGTGAAAGGTGATGAAAATGTTCTGACGCACCCCCTGGGCCTTGGGACACCCGGAGCCGGACCCTTTTTGGTGGATGCTGGTGGTTGTAGTCTTCGTGGCGGCGATCCGGTTCCGTGGCTCAGGGCGGTCAAACCAGTGGCGGAACTATTTATGTGGTTTTGATGTTTAAATGTCCGACTACGCCACCCGTGGATTGCGGTCAGAGTGAACCGCCGCTACAGGGCAGACCGCTAAGGCTGGTGTTGTGGGTGCAGCAGAGCGTAGCATAACTCCCCACGGGAGGAGTATAGCCTCAGGGCAGTGTATGCGGAGGATGGGGGTGATGGTGCAGGGCAGCAGCAGTAACGACACGGAGTCAGTGATGCAGTTCAGGGCCTTTACTCACAGTTCTTATTATCCAGACCACGTCTGCAGGTAACGGCTGCCCACGTCGTACTGTGCTCACCAGGTGAGGGGCTCAGACAACTCCCAGATAACTTTGGAGCGCTTCACAGGACCCCCTTTGTGTGTCCTTTGTCTGGCCTTTCTTACCAACACTTCTGTCCGGCTGCCTCGGGCCTCCTCTTGGTAAACTTGGCGCCAGTTTCCCTGACCCTATGTGGTGCCTTCCTAGCGGGTGGAGCAAGGGGCTGCGCCACATAAAATGTCAGAGCCTCCGGTTTCTAGCTGAGGGTCGTTTCCTGCCTCCACTAGTTCGGGGACCGGTCTCCCCCTTTGGCCTGACCCCTCCACGCAGGTGGATTCGGGCGTGCGGTGGCGACTCGCCCGTCCGCACCCCTGGGATCCCTTCATTCCTCGTTCCTGGAGCCTTCTCCGCTCCTCTTCCTTCCTTCTCCCTCTTGCAGGCCTGGGCCTCTGTTACTAGGCCCGCCTCCGGAGCAGAGCTCATGCAGAGCCCCTGCTCCCTGCCACTTCTGCTCAGACTTCTCTGCACTGAACTAAGATGGTGCCCACCTTTTATACTCCCTTCTCAATGCACCCAGGAACTGCTTCCTCCCTGCTCCTGCACTGCAGGGTTCCCCTTCCTCAGTGTTCCCTCCCCCCACTCCAGCCAGGGACAGGGACTGTCGTGCCCATCTCAGGGGCATATTGGTCGCCCTGCCCCACGGCAATGTGGTGTAATGCATGCAGGTGTCGGGTCCTGATCCACACTCCATCCTTATCTGAGAGTGAGATATCACACCTCTGGGTGAGGTGCAATACGTCTGTAGCAACCGAGCCCTCGGTGCTACAGTTCCATTTATCTTCAGCCTAGGTGACGTATTGTGATAGAGGGCCGTGATTTTGGCTATAAAAGGGTCCCCTAGACCCCTACCCCAAGCTTTTTAAGAGAATCATATATGGCGTGTCAGGAGACTCTATGGAATGCTTTCTCAGCATCCAACGAGAGTATCTACTTACAAATTTTTAACTGCATCTAGCCCAGGAAATACTTTGTGCCTAGTAGCAGTGTCTGCTAGTCAGCGGATTATCCCGGCTGTTAAGCAAGCTACACCACCTGTAGTTTGGACACTTAATTTTTTCAAAGGAAATGCTTCGGGACCACGGGATACTTAGTGAAGAGCATCAGGAGGCACCCCAAGGCATAGGGGCTGGGACTGGCACTAGGATGCCTTGCGGTGGACAGCCGAGCTCGATCCTTATAAAAGCTTTTTAACTGCAGCAGCTTTAGTGGACGCTACTGGAGCTGGAATTACGCGGCTGCTGGCATGAGACTTGCCCTCCAATAGATCCTTGTAAATGGATTTAAAGTGTATTCATTCAAATTAGAGGGACAATTTAAATTAAAAAGCTTAGAGCTGCCTCCACCACAGGGGGGCTCTCTCGACCCACCAGCGGACAGGCACCAGTATTGGGAGAGGGGGGCTGGCCGTCAGGGTTCACCGCGGCTCTGGCACAAACCCGGCGACACGGAGGTGGCACGGGCAGGAGCGGACTGGCCGTCTCGGCTTCTCACTTTTTGGATTTTAGAAGGGCATGACATGCCTATATCTGTGTCTCCCCCTCCTTTTACTCCTCCACCTCTTTTCTTTTCGCATGACTATATGTACTTGTCACTTTTCCATGTGTTAGTTGTGTCTTCTGAGCAGTTTGTCAGCTTTTGGACACATTTGAAGGTGTTTTCTATGTGTTTCTATGTGTTTTTGTTTGCCTGCCATTGGTTTTAACGGTGTTCGAAGGTGTTCGACGAACAGTTCGACGAACAGTTCGGCGAACACACGGGTGTTCGACGAACCGAACCGAACTCGAACACTACGGGGGTGGCTCAACACTAAACCACAGTTATTGTTTACTGGGGTATACCACACTTTTTTAAATAGAGATATTTGCGGCTGAACAGTGAGAAACACACTCAAACTGCTTTTTTTTTAGATACCAAAGGCCCAAAACTGGATAGTACAGCGATTTGACCCGTGGAACTGTGAAACCACACTGGGATGTCAGGCCTACACAAGACTATTTTCAGCAGATATATTTTTGTGTCACAACAGTCAGGAGACACTACTGTTTTTCTTTATGGAAAAAGCTACCAAAAGCTGAATAATAGAGATTTTTTACCGTGGGATGGCAAAACCACAGTTATTGTATACTGGGGTTTACCACACTTTTTTAAATAGAGATATTTGCGGCTGAACAGTGACACACTCAAGCTGCTTTTTTTTTAGATACCAAAGGCCCAAAACTAGATAGTACAGCGATTTGACCCGTGAAACTGCGAAACCACACTGGGATGTCGTGCCTACACAAGACTATTTTCAACAGATATATTTTTGTGTCACAACAGTCAGGAGACACTACTGTTTTTCCTTACGTAAAAAACTACCAAAAGCTGAATAATAGAGATTTTTTACCGTGGGATGGCAAAACCACAGTTATTGTTTACTTGGGTATACCACACTTTTTTAAATAGAGATATTTGCGGCTGAACAGTGAGCGACACACTCAAACTGCTTTTTTTTTTAGATACCAAAGGCCCAAAACTTGATAGTACAGCGATTTGACCCGTGGAACTGCGAAACCACACTGGGATGTCGGGCCTACACAAGACTATTTTCAACAGATATATTTTTGTGTCACAACAGTCAGGAGACACTACTGTTTTTCTTTACGGAAAAAACTACCAAAAGCTGAATAATAGAGATTTTTTACCGTGGGATGGCAAAACCACAGTTATTGTTTACTGGGGTATACCACACTTTTTTAAATAGAGATATTTGCGGCTGAACAGTGAGCAACACACTCAAACTGCTTTTTTTTTAGATACCAAAGGCCCAAAACTGGATAGTACAGCGATTTGACCCGTGGAACTGTGAAACCACACTGGGATGTCGGGCCTACAGAAGACTATTTTCAACAGATATATTTTTGTGTCACAACAGTCAGGAGACACTACTGTTTTTCTTTATGGAAAAAGCTACCAAAAGCTGAATAATAGAGATTTTTTACCGTGGGATGGCAAAACCACAGTTATTGTTTACTGGGGTATACCACACTTTTTTACATAGAGATATTTGCGGCTGAGCAGTGAGCGACACACTCAAACTGCTTTTTTTTTAGATACCAAAGGCCCAAAACTGGATAGTACAGCGATTTGACCCGTGGAACTGTGAAACCACACTGGGATGTCGGGCCTACACAAGACTATTTTCAGCAGATATATTTTTGTGTCACAACAGTCAGGAGACACTACTGTTTTTCTTTATGGAAAAAGCTACCAAAAGCTGAATAATAGAGATTTTTTACCGTGGGATGGCAAAACCACAGTTATTGTTTACTGGGGTATACCACACTTTTTTAAATAGAGATATTTGCGGCTGAACAGTGAGCGACACACTCAAGCTGCTTTTTTTTTAGATACCAAAGGCCCAAAACTGGATAGTACAGCGATTTGACCCGTGAAACTGCGAAACCACACTGGGATGTCGTGCCTACACAAGACTATTTTCAACAGATATATTTTTGTGTCACAACAGTCAGGAGACACTACTGTTTTTCCTTACGTAAAAAACTACCAAAAGCTGAATAATAGAGATTTTTTACCGTGGGATGGCAAAACCACAGTTATTGTTTACTTGGGTATACCACACTTTTTTAAATAGAGATATTTGCGGCTGAACAGTGAGCGACACACTCAAACTGCTTTTTTTTTTAGATACCAAAGGCCCAAAACTTGATAGTACAGCGATTTGACCCGTGGAACTGCGAAACCACACTGGGATGTCGGGCCTACACAAGACTATTTTCAACAGATATATTTTTGTGTCACAACAGTCAGGAGACACTACTGTTTTTCTTTACGGAAAAAACTACCAAAAGCTGAATAATAGAGATTTTTTAGCGTGGGATGGCAAATCCACAGTTATTGTTTACTGGGGTATACCACACTTTTTTAAATAGAGATATTTGCGGCTGAACAGTGAGAAACACACTCAAACTGCTTTTTTTTTAGATACCAAAGGCCCAAAACTGGATAGTACAGCGATTTCACCCGTGGAACTGTGAAACCACACTGGGATGTCGGGCCTACAGAAGACTATTTTCAACAGATATATTTTTGTGTCACAACAGTCAGGAGACACTACTGTTTTTCTTTATGGAAAAAGCTACCAAAAGCTGAATAATAGAGATTTTTTACCGTGGGATGGCAAAACCACAGTTATTGTTTACTGGGGTATACCACACTTTTTTACATAGAGATATTTGCGGCTGAGCAGTGAGCGACACACTCAAATTGCTTTTTTTTTAGATACCAAAGGCCCAAAACTGGATAGTACAGCGATTTGACCCGTGAAACTGCGAAACCACACTGGGATGTCGTGCCTACACAAGACTATTTTCAACAGATATATTTTTGTGTCACGACAGTCAGGAGACACTACTGTTTTTCTTTACGGCAAAAACTACCAAAAGCTGAATAATAGAGATTTTTTACCGTGGGATGGCAAAACCACAGTTATTGTTTACTGGGGTATACCACACTTTTTCAAATAGAGATATTTGCGGCTGAACAGTGAGCGACACACTCAAACTGCTTTTTTTTTAAATACCAAAGGCCCAAAACTGGATAGTACAGCGATTTGACCCGTGGAACTGCGAAACCACACTGGAATGTCGGGCCTACACAAGACTATTTTCAACAGATATATTTTTGTGTCTCAACAGTCAGGAGACACTACTGTTTTTCTTTACGTAAAAAACTACCAAAAGCTGAATAATAGAGATTTTTTACCGTGGGATGGCAAAACCACAGTTATTGTTTACTTGGGTATACCACACTTTTTTAAATAGAGATATTTGCGGCTGAACAGTGAGCGACCCACTCAAACTGCTTTTTTTTTTAGATACCAAAGGCCCTAAACTGGATAGTACAGCGATTTGACCCGTGGAACTGCGAAACCACACTGGGATGTCGGGCCTACACAAGACTATTTTCAACAGATATATTTTTGTGTCACGACAGTCAGGAGACACTACTGTTTTTCTTTACGGCAAAAACTACCAAAAGCTGAATAATAGAGATTTTTTACCGTGGGATGGCAAAACCACAGTTATTGTTTACTTGGGTATACCACACTTTTTTAAATAGAGATATTTGCGGCTGAACAGTGAGCGACCCACTCAAACTGCTTTTTTTTTTAGATACCAAAGGCCCTAAACTGGATAGTACAGCGATTTGACCCGTGGAACTGCGAAACCACACTGGGATGTCGGGCCTACACAAGACTATTTTAAACAGATATATTTTTGTGTCACAACAGTCAGGAGACACTACTGTTTTTCTTTATGGAAAAAACTACCAAATGCTGAATAATAGAGATTTTTTAACCGTGGGATGGCAAAACCACAGTTATTGTTTACTGGGGTATACCACACTTTTTTAAATAGAGATATTTGCGGCTGAACAGTGAGCGACACACTCAAGCTGCTTTTTTTTTAGATACCAAAGGCCCAAAACTGGATAGTACAGCGATTTGACCCGTGAAACTGCGAAACCACACTGGGATGTCGTGCCTACACAAGACTATTTTCAACAGATATATTTTTGTGTCACAACAGTCAGGAGACACTACTGTTTTTCTTTATGGAAAAAGCTACCAAAAGCTGAATAATAGAGATTTTTTACCGTGGGATGGCAAAACCACAGTTATTGTTTACTGGGGTATACCACACTTTTTTACATAGAGATATTTGCGGCTGAGCAGTGAGCGACACACTCAAACTGCTTTTTTTTTAGATACCAAAGGCCCAAAACTGGATAGTACAGCGATTTGACCCGTGGAACTGTGAAACCACACTGGGATGTCGGGCCTACACAAGACTATTTTCAGCAGATATATTTTTGTGTCACAACAGTCAGGAGACACTACTGTTTTTCTTTATGGAAAAAGCTACCAAAAGCTGAATAATAGAGATTTTTTACCGTGGGATGGCAAAACCACTGTTATTGTTTACTGGGGTATACCACACTTTTTTAAATAGAGATATTTGCGGCTGAACAGTGAGCGACACACTCAAGCTGCTTTTTTTATAGATACCAAAGGCCCAAAACTGGATAGTACAGCGATTTGACCCGTGAAACTTCGAAACCACACTGGGATTCGTGCCTACACAAGACTATTTTCAACAGATATATTTTTGTGTCACAACAGTCAGGAGACACTACTCTTTTTCCTTACGTAAAAAACTACCAAAAGCTGAATAATAGAGATTTTTTACCGTGGGATGGCAAAACCACAGTTATTGTTTACTTGGGTATACCACACTTTTTTAAATAGAGATATTTGCGGCTGAACAGTGAGCGACACACTCAAACTGCTTTTTTTTTTAGATACCAAAGGCCCAAAACTTGATAGTACAGTGATTTGACCCGTGGAACTGCGAAACCACACTGGGATGTCGGGCCTACACAAGACTATTTTCAACAGATATATTTTTGTGTCACAACAGTCAGGAGACACTACTGTTTTTCTTTACGGAAAAAACTACCAAAAGCTGAATAATAGAGATTTTTTACCGTGGGATGGCAAAACCACAGTTATTGTTTACTGGGGTATACCACACTTTTTTAAATAGAGATATTTGCGGCTGAACAGTGAGCAACACACTCAAACTGCTTTTTTTTTAGATACCAAAGGCCCAAAACTGGATAGTACAGCGATTTGACCCGTGGAACTGTGAAACCACACTGGGATGTCGGGCCTACAGAAGACTATTTTCAACAGATATATTTTTGTGTCACAACAGTCAGGAGACACTACTGTTTTTCTTTATGGAAAAAGCTACCAAAAGCTGAATAATAGAGATTTTTTACCGTGGGATGGCAAAACCACAGTTATTGTTTACTGGGGTATACCACACTTTTTTACATAGAGATATTTGCGGCTGAGCAGTGAGCGACACACTCAAACTGCTTTTTTTTTAGATACCAAAGGCCCAAAACTGGATAGTACAGCGATTTGACCCGTGGAACTGTGAAACCACACTGGGATGTCGGGCCTACACAAGACTATTTTCAGCAGATATATTTTTGTGTCACAACAGTCAGGAGACACTACTGTTTTTCTTTATGGAAAAAGCTACCAAAAGCTGAATAATAGAGATTTTTTACCGTGGGATGGCAAAACCACAGTTATTGTTTACTGGGGTATACCACACTTTTTTAAATAGAGATATTTGCGGCTGAACAGTGAGCGACACACTCAAGCTGCTTTTTTTTTAGATACCAAAGGCCCAAAACTGGATAGTACAGCGATTTGACCCGTGAAACTGCGAAACCACACTGGGATGTCGTGCCTACACAAGACTATTTTCAACAGATATATTTTTGTGTCACAACAGTCAGGAGACACTACTGTTTTTCCTTACGTAAAAAACTACCAAAAGCTGAATAATAGAGATTTTTTACCGTGGGATGGCAAAACCACAGTTATTGTTTACTTGGGTATACCACACTTTTTTAAATAGAGATATTTGCGGCTGAACAGTGAGCGACACACTCAAACTGCTTTTTTTTTTAGATACCAAAGGCCCAAAACTTGATAGTACAGCGATTTGACCCGTGGAACTGCGAAACCACACTGGGATGTCGGGCCTACACAAGACTATTTTCAACAGATATATTTTTGTGTCACAACAGTCAGGAGACACTACTGTTTTTCTTTACGGAAAAAACTACCAAAAGCTGAATAATAGAGATTTTTTAGCGTGGGATGGCAAATCCACAGTTATTGTTTACTGGGGTATACCACACTTTTTTAAATAGAGATATTTGCGGCTGAACAGTGAGAAACACACTCAAACTGCTTTTTTTTTAGATACCAAAGGCCCAAAACTGGATAGTACAGCGATTTGACCCGTGGAACTGTGAAACCACACTGGGATGTCGGGAATACAGAAGACTATTTTCAACAGATATATTTTTGTGTCACAACAGTCAGGAGACACTACTGTTTTTCTTTATGGAAAAAGCTACCAAAAGCTGAATAATAGAGATTTTTTACCGTGGGATGGCAAAACCACAGTTATTGTTTACTGGGGTATACCACACTTTTTTACATAGAGATATTTGCGGCTGAGCAGTGAGCGACACACTCAAATTGCTTTTTTTTTAGATACCAAAGGCCCAAAACTGGATAGTACAGCGATTTGACCCGTGAAACTGCGAAACCACACTGGGATGTCGTGCCTACACAAGACTATTTTCAACAGATATATTTTTGTGTCACGACAGTCAGGAGACACTACTGTTTTTCTTTACGGCAAAAACTACCAAAAGCTGAATAATAGAGATTTTTTACCGTGGGATGGCAAAACCACAGTTATTGTTTACTGGGGTATACCACACTTTTTCAAATAGAGATATTTGCGGCTGAACAGTGAGCGACACACTCAAACTGCTTTTTTTTTAAATACCAAAGGCCCAAAACTGGATAGTACAGCGATTTGACCCGTGGAACTGCGAAACCACACTGGAATGTCGGGCCTACACAAGACTATTTTCAACAGATATATTTTTGTGTCTCAAAAGTCAGGAGACACTACTGTTTTTCTTTACGTAAAAAACTACCAAAAGCTGAATAATAGAGATTTTTTACCGTGGGATGGCAAAACCACAGTTATTGTTTACTTGGGTATACCACACTTTTTTAAATAGAGATATTTGCGGCTGAACAGTGAGCGACCCACTCAAACTGCTTTTTTTTTTAGATACCAAAGGCCCTAAACTGGATAGTACAGCGATTTGACCCGTGGAACTGCGAAACCACACTGGGATGTCGGGCCTACACAAGACTATTTTCAACAGATATATTTTTGTGTCACGACAGTCAGGAGACACTACTGTTTTTCTTTACGGCAAAAACTACCAAAAGCTGAATAATAGAGATTTTTTACCGTGGGATGGCAAAACCACAGTTATTGTTTAATTGAGTATACCACACTTTTTTAAATAGAGATATTTGCGGCTGAACAGTGAGCGACCCACTCAAACTGCTTTTTTTTTTAGATACCAAAGGCCCTAAACTGGATAGTACAGCGATTTGACCCGTGGAACTGCGAAACCACACTGGGATGTCGGGCCTACACAAGACTATTTTAAACAGATATATTTTTGTGTCACAACAGTCAGGAGACACTACTGTTTTTCTTTATGGAAAAAACTACCAAATGCTGAATAATAGAGATTTTTTAACCGTGGGATGGCAAAACCACAGTTATTGTTTACTGGGGTATACCACACTTTTTTAAATAGAGATATTTGCGGCTGAACAGTGAGCGACACACTCAAGCTGCTTTTTTTTTAGATACCAAAGGCCCAAAACTGGATAGTACAGCGATTTGACCCGTGAAACTGCGAAACCACACTGGGATGTCGTGCCTACACAAGACTATTTTCAACAGATATATTTTTGTGTCACAACAGTCAGGAGACACTACTGTTTTTCTTTATGGAAAAAGCTACCAAAAGCTGAATAATAGAGATTTTTTACCGTGGGATGGCAAAACCACAGTTATTGTTTACTGGGGTATACCACACTTTTTTACATAGAGATATTTGCGGCTGAGCAGTGAGCGACACACTCAAACTGCTTTTTTTTTAGATACCAAAGGCCCAAAACTGGATAGTACAGCGATTTGACCCGTGGAACTGTGAAACCACACTGGGATGTCGGGCCTACACAAGACTATTTTCAGCAGATATATTTTTGTGTCACAACAGTCAGGAGACACTACTGTTTTTCTTTATGGAAAAAGCTACCAAAAGCTGAATAATAGAGATTTTTTACCGTGGGATGGCAAAACCACTGTTATTGTTTACTGGGGTATACCACACTTTTTTAAATAGAGATATTTGCGGCTGAACAGTGAGCGACACACTCAAGCTGCTTTTTTTATAGATACCAAAGGCCCAAAACTGGATAGTACAGCGATTTGACCCGTGAAACTTCGAAACCACACTGGGATTCGTGCCTACACAAGACTATTTTCAACAGATATATTTTTGTGTCACAACAGTCAGGAGACACTACTGTTTTTCCTTACGTAAAAAACTACCAAAAGCTGAATAATAGAGATTTTTTACCGTGGGATGGCAAAACCACAGTTATTGTTTACTTGGGTATACCACACTTTTTTAAATAGAGATATTTGCGGCTGAACAGTGAGCGACACACTCAAACTGCTTTTTTTTTTAGATACCAAAGGCCCAAAACTTGATAGTACAGTGATTTGACCCGTGGAACTGCGAAACCACACTGGGATGTCGGGCCTACACAAGACTATTTTCAACAGATATATTTTTGTGTCACAACAGTCAGGAGACACTACTGTTTTTCTTTACGGAAAAAACTACCAAAAGCTGAATAATAGAGATTTTTTACCGTGGGATGGCAAATCCACAGTTATTGTTTACTGGGGTATACCACACTTTTTTAAATAGAGATATTTGCGGCTGAACAGTTAGCAACACACTCAAACTGCTTTTTTTCAGATACCAAAGGCCCAAAACTGGATAGTACAGCGATTTGACCCGTGGAACTGTGAAACCACACTGGGATGTCGGGCCTACAGAAGACTATTTTCAACAGATATATTTTTGTGTCACAACAGTCAGGAGACACTACTGTTTTTCTTTATGGAAAAAGCTACCAAAAGCTGAATAATAGAGATTTTTTACCGTGGGATGGCAAAACCACAGTTATTGTTTACTGGGGTATACCACACTTTTTTACATAGAGATATTTGCGGCTGAGCAGTGAGCGACACACTCAAATTGCTTTTTTTTTAGATACCAAAGGCCCAAAACTGGATAGTACAGCGATTTGACCCGTGAAACTGCGAAACCACACTGGGATGTCGTGCCTACACAAGACTATTTTCAACAGATATATTTTTGTGTCACGACAGTCAGGAGACACTACTGTTTTTCTTTACGGCAAAAACTACCAAAAGCTGAATAAAAGAGATTTTTTACCGTGGGATGGCAAAACCACAGTTATTGTTTACTGGGGTATACCACACTTTTTCAAATAGAGATATTTGCGGCTGAACAGTGAGCGACACACTCAAACTGCTTTTTTTTTTAGATACCAAAGGCCCAAAACTTGATAGTACAGCGATTTGACCCGTGGAACTGCGAAACCACACTGGGATGTCGGGCCTACACAAGACTATTTTCAACAGATATATTTTTGTGTCACAACAGTCAGGAGACACTACTGTTTTTCTTTACGGAAAAAACTACCAAAAGCTGAATAATAGAGATTTTTTACCGTGGGATGGCAAAACCACAGTTATTGTTTACTGGGGTATACCACACTTTTTTAAATAGAGATATTTGCGGCTGAACAGTGAGCAACACACTCAAACTGCTTTTTTTTTAGATACCAAAGGCCCAAAACTGGATAGTACAGCGATTTGACCCGTGGAACTGTGAAACCACACTGGGATGTCGGGCCTACAGAAGACTATTTTCAACAGATATATTTTTGTGTCACAACAGTCAGGAGACACTACTGTTTTTCTTTATGGAAAAAGCTACCAAAAGCTGAATAATAGAGATTTTTTACCGTGGGATGTCAAAACCACAGTTATTGTTTACTGGGGTATACCACACTTTTTTACATAGAGATATTTGCGGCTGAGCAGTGAGCGACACACTCAAACTGCTTTTTTTTTAGATACCAAAGGCCCAAAACTGGATAGTACAGCGATTTGACCCGTGGAACTGTGAAACCACACTGGGATGTCGGGCCTACACAAGACTATTTTCAGCAGATATATTTTTGTGTCACAACAGTCAGGAGACACTACTGTTTTTCTTTATGGAAAAAGCTACCAAAAGCTGAATAATAGAGATTTTTTACCGTGGGATGGCAAAACCACAGTTATTGTTTACTGGGGTATACCACACTTTTTTAAATAGAGATATTTGCGGCTGAACAGTGAGCGACACACTCAAGCTGCTTTTTTTTTAGATACCAAAGGCCCAAAACTGGATAGTACAGCGATTTGACCCGTGAAACTGCGAAACCACACTGGGATGTCGTGCCTACACAAGACTATTTTCAACAGATATATTTTTGTGTCACAACAGTCAGGAGACACTACTGTTTTTCCTTACGTAAAAAACTACCAAAAGCTGAATAATAGAGATTTTTTACCGTGGGATGGCAAAACCACAGTTATTGTTTACTTGGGTATACCACACTTTTTTAAATAGAGATATTTGCGGCTGAACAGTGAGCGACACACTCAAACTGCTTTTTTTTTTAGATACCAAAGGCCCAAAACTTGATAGTACAGCGATTTGACCCGTGGAACTGCGAAACCACACTGGGATGTCGGGCCTACACAAGACTATTTTCAACAGATATATTTTTGTGTCACAACAGTCAGGAGACACTACTGTTTTTCTTTACGGAAAAAACTACCAAAAGCTGAATAATAGAGATTTTTTAGCGTGGGATGGCAAATCCACAGTTATTGTTTACTGGGGTATACCACACTTTTTTAAATAGAGATATTTGCGGCTGAACAGTGAGAAACACACTCAAACTGCTTTTTTTTTAGATACCAAAGGCCCAAAACTGGATAGTACAGCGATTTGACCCGTGGAACTGTGAAACCACACTGGGATGTCGGGCCTACAGAAGACTATTTTCAACAGATATATTTTTGTGTCACAACAGTCAGGAGACACTACTGTTTTTCTTTATGGAAAAAGCTACCAAAAGCTGAATAATAGAGATTTTTTACCGTGGGATGGCAAAACCACAGTTATTGTTTACTGGGGTATACCACACTTTTTTACATAGAGATATTTGCGGCTGAGCAGTGAGCGACACACTCAAATTGCTTTTTTTTTAGATACCAAAGGCCCAAAACTGGATAGTACAGCGATTTGACCCGTGAAACTGCGAAACCACACTGGGATGTCGTGCCTACACAAGACTATTTTCAACAGATATATTTTTGTGTCACGACAGTCAGGAGACACTACTGTTTTTCTTTACGGCAAAAACTACCAAAAGCTGAATAATAGAGATTTTTTACCGTGGGATGGCAAAACCACAGTTATTGTTTACTGGGGTATACCACACTTTTTCAAATAGAGATATTTGCGGCTGAACAGTGAGCGACACACTCAAACTGCTTTTTTTTTAAATACCAAAGGCCCAAAACTGGATAGTACAGCGATTTGACCCGTGGAACTGCGAAACCACACTGGAATGTCGGGCCTACACAAGACTATTTTCAACAGATATATTTTTGTGTCTCAACAGTCAGGAGACACTACTGTTTTTCTTTACGGAAAAAACTACCAAAAGCTGAATAATAGAGATTTTTTACCGTGGGATGGCAAAACCACAGTTATTGTTTACTGGGGTATACCACACTTTTTTAAATAGAGATATTTGCGGCTGAACAGTGAGCAACACACTCAAACTGCTTTTTTTTTAGATACCAAAGGCCCAAAACTGGATAGTACAGCGATTTGACCCGTGGAACTGTGAAACCACACTGGGATGTCGGGCCTACAGAAGACTATTTTCAACAGATATATTTTTGTGTCACAACAGTCAGGAGACACTACTGTTTTTCTTTATGGAAAAAGCTACCAAAAGCTGAATAATAGAGATTTTTTACCGTGGGATGTCAAAACCACAGTTATTGTTTACTGGGGTATACCACACTTTTTTACATAGAGATATTTGCGGCTGAGCAGTGAGCGACACACTCAAACTGCTTTTTTTTTAGATACCAAAGGCCCAAAACTGGATAGTACAGCGATTTGACCCGTGGAACTGTGAAACCACACTGGGATGTCGGGCCTACACAAGACTATTTTCAGCAGATATATTTTTGTGTCACAACAGTCAGGAGACACTACTGTTTTTCTTTATGGAAAAAGCTACCAAAAGCTGAATAATAGAGATTTTTTACCGTGGGATGGCAAAACCACAGTTATTGTTTACTGGGGTATACCACACTTTTTTAAATAGAGATATTTGCGGCTGAACAGTGAGCGACACACTCAAGCTGCTTTTTTTTTAGATACCAAAGGCCCAAAACTGGATAGTACAGCGATTTGACCCGTGAAACTGCGAAACCACACTGGGATGTCGTGCCTACACAAGACTATTTTCAACAGATATATTTTTGTGTCACAACAGTCAGGAGACACTACTGTTTTTCCTTACGTAAAAAACTACCAAAAGCTGAATAATAGAGATTTTTTACCGTGGGATGGCAAAACCACAGTTATTGTTTACTTGGGTATACCACACTTTTTTAAATAGAGATATTTGCGGCTGAACAGTGAGCGACACACTCAAACTGCTTTTTTTTTTAGATACCAAAGGCCCAAAACTTGATAGTACAGCGATTTGACCCGTGGAACTGCGAAACCACACTGGGATGTCGGGCCTACACAAGACTATTTTCAACAGATATATTTTTGTGTCACAACAGTCAGGAGACACTACTGTTTTTCTTTACGGAAAAAACTACCAAAAGCTGAATAATAGAGATTTTTTAGCGTGGGATGGCAAATCCACAGTTATTGTTTACTGGGGTATACCACACTTTTTTAAATAGAGATATTTGCGGCTGAACAGTGAGAAACACACTCAAACTGCTTTTTTTTTAGATACCAAAGGCCCAAAACTGGATAGTACAGCGATTTGACCCGTGGAACTGTGAAACCACACTGGGATGTCGGGCCTACAGAAGACTATTTTCAACAGATATATTTTTGTGTCACAACAGTCAGGAGACACTACTGTTTTTCTTTATGGAAAAAGCTACCAAAAGCTGAATAATAGAGATTTTTTACCGTGGGATGGCAAAACCACAGTTATTGTTTACTGGGGTATACCACACTTTTTTACATAGAGATATTTGCGGCTGAGCAGTGAGCGACACACTCAAATTGCTTTTTTTTTAGATACCAAAGGCCCAAAACTGGATAGTACAGCGATTTGACCCGTGAAACTGCGAAACCACACTGGGATGTCGTGCCTACACAAGACTATTTTCAACAGATATATTTTTGTGTCACGACAGTCAGGAGACACTACTGTTTTTCTTTACGGCAAAAACTACCAAAAGCTGAATAATAGAGATTTTTTACCGTGGGATGGCAAAACCACAGTTATTGTTTACTGGGGTATACCACACTTTTTCAAATAGAGATATTTGCGGCTGAACAGTGAGCGACACACTCAAACTGCTTTTTTTTTAAATACCAAAGGCCCAAAACTGGATAGTACAGCGATTTGACCCGTGGAACTGCGAAACCACACTGGAATGTCGGGCCTACACAAGACTATTTTCAACAGATATATTTTTGTGTCTCAACAGTCAGGAGACACTACTGTTTTTCTTTACGTAAAAAACTACCAAAAGCTGAATAATAGAGATTTTTTACCGTGGGATGGCAAAACCACAGTTATTGTTTACTTGGGTATACCACACTTTTTTAAATAGAGATATTTGCGGCTGAACAGTGAGCGACCCACTCAAACTGCTTTTTTTTTTAGATACCAAAGGCCCTAAACTGGATAGTACAGCGATTTGACCCGTGGAACTGCGAAACCACACTGGGATGTCGGGCCTACACAAGACTATTTTCAACAGATATATTTTTGTGTCACGACAGTCAGGAGACACTACTGTTTTTCTTTACGGCAAAAACTACCAAAAGCTGAATAATAGAGATTTTTTACCGTGGGATGGCAAAACCACAGTTATTCTTTACTGGGGTATACCACACTTTTTTAAATAGAGATATTTGCGGCTGAACAGTGAGCGACACACTCAAGCTGCTTTTTTTTTAGATACCAAAGGCCCAAAACTGGATAGTACAGCGATTTGACCCGTGAAACTGCGAAACCACACTGGGATGTCGTGCCTACACAAGACTATTTTCAACAGATATATTTTTGTGTCACAACAGTCAGGAGACACTACTGTTTTTCTTTATGGAAAAAGCTACCAAAAGCTGAATAATAGAGATTTTTTACCGTGGGATGGCAAAACCACAGTTATTGTTTACTGGGGTATACCACACTTTTTTACATAGAGATATTTGCGGCTGAGCAGTGAGCGACACACTCAAACTGCTTTTTTTTTAGATACCAAAGGCCCAAAACTGGATAGTACAGCGATTTGACCCGTGGAACTGTGAAACCACACTGGGATGTCGGGCCTACACAAGACTATTTTCAGCAGATATATTTTTGTGTCACAACAGTCAGGAGACACTACTGTTTTTCTTTATGGAAAAAGCTACCAAAAGCTGAATAATAGAGATTTTTTACCGTGGGATGGCAAAACCACTGTTATTGTTTACTGGGGTATACCACACTTTTTTAAATAGAGATATTTGCGGCTGAACAGTGAGCGACACACTCAAGCTGCTTTTTTTATAGATACCAAAGGCCCAAAACTGGATAGTACAGCGATTTGACCCGTGAAACTTCGAAACCACACTGGGATTCGTGCCTACACAAGACTATTTTCAACAGATATATTTTTGTGTCACAACAGTCAGGAGACACTACTGTTTTTCCTTACGTAAAAAACTACCAAAAGCTGAATAATAGAGATTTTTTACCGTGGGATGGCAAAACCACAGTTATTGTTTACTTGGGTATACCACACTTTTTTAAATAGAGATATTTGCGGCTGAACAGTGAGCGACACACTCAAACTGCTTTTTTTTTTAGATACCAAAGGCCCAAAACTTGATAGTACAGTGATTTGACCCGTGGAACTGCGAAACCACACTGGGATGTCGGGCCTACACAAGACTATTTTCAACAGATATATTTTTGTGTCACAACAGTCAGGAGACACTACTGTTTTTCTTTACGGAAAAAACTACCAAAAGCTGAATAATAGAGATTTTTTACCGTGGGATGGCAAATCCACAGTTATTGTTTACTGGGGTATACCACACTTTTTTAAATAGAGATATTTGCGGCTGAACAGTTAGCAACACACTCAAACTGCTTTTTTTCAGATACCAAAGGCCCAAAACTGGATAGTACAGCGATTTGACCCGTGGAACTGTGAAACCACACTGGGATGTCGGGCCTACAGAAGACTATTTTCAACAGATATATTTTTGTGTCACAACAGTCAGGAGACACTACTGTTTTTCTTTATGGAAAAAGCTACCAAAAGCTGAATAATAGAGATTTTTTACCGTGGGATGGCAAAACCACAGTTATTGTTTACTGGGGTATACCACACTTTTTTACATAGAGATATTTGCGGCTGAGCAGTGAGCGACACACTCAAATTGCTTTTTTTTTAGATACCAAAGGCCCAAAACTGGATAGTACAGCGATTTGACCCGTGAAACTGCGAAACCACACTGGGATGTCGTGCCTACACAAGACTATTTTCAACAGATATATTTTTGTGTCACGACAGTCAGGAGACACTACTGTTTTTCTTTACGGCAAAAACTACCAAAAGCTGAATAATAGAGATTTTTTACCGTGGGATGGCAAAACCACAGTTATTGTTTACTGGGGTATACCACACTTTTTCAAATAGAGATATTTGCGGCTGAACAGTGAGCGACACACTCAAACTGCTTTTTTTTTAAATACCAAAGGCCCAAAACTGGATAGTACAGCGATTTGACCCGTGGAACTGCGAAACCACACTGGAATGTCGGGCCTACACAAGAATATTTTCAACAGATATATTTTTGTGTCACAACAGTCAGGAGACACTACTGTTTTTCTTTACGTAAAAAACTACCAAAAGCTGAATAATAGAGATTTTTTACCGTGGGATGGCAAAACCACAGTTATTGTTTACTTGGGTATACCACACTTTTTTAAATAGAGATATTTGCGGCTGAACAGTGAGCGACCCACTCAAACTGCTTTTTTTTTTAGATACCAAAGGCCCTAAACTGGATAGTACAGCGATTTGACCCGTGGAACTGCGAAACCACACTGGGATGTCGGGCCTACACAAGACTATTTTCAACAGATATATTTTTGTGTCACAACAGTCAGGAGACACTACTGTTTTTCTTCACGGAAAAAACTACCAAAAGCTGAATAATAGAGATTTTTTAACCGTGGGATGGCAAAACCACAGTTATTGTTTACTGGGGTATACCACACTTTTTTAAATAGAGATATTTGCGGCTGAACAGTGAGCGACACACTCAAGCTGCTTTTTTTTTAGATACCAAAGGCCCAAAACTGGATAGTACAGCGATTTGACCCGTGAAACTGCGAAACCACACTGGGATGTCGTGCCTACACAAGACTATTTTCAACAGATATATTTTTGTGTCACAACAGTCAGGAGACACTACTGTTTTTCCTTACGTAAAAAACTACCAAAAGCTGAATAATAGAGATTTTTTACCGTGGGATGGCAAAACCACAGTTATTGTTTACTTGGGTATACCACACTTTTTTAAATAGAGATATTTGCGGCTGAACAGTGAGCGACACACTCAAACTGCTTTTTTTTTAGATACCAAAGGCCCAAAACTTGATAGTACAGCGATTTGACCCGTGGAACTGCGAAACCACACTGGGATGTCGGGCCTACACAAGACTATTTTCAACAGATATATTTTTGTGTCACAACAGTCAGGAGACACTACTGTTTTTCTTTACGGAAAAAACTACCAAAAGCTGAATAATAGAGATTTTTTACCGTGGGATGGCAAAACCACAGTTATTGTTTACTGGGGTATACCACACTTTTTTAAATAGAGATATTTGCGGCTGAACAGTGAGCAACACACTCAAACTGCTTTTTTTTTAGATACCAAAGGCCCAAAACTGGATAGTACAGCGATTTGACCCGTGGAACTGTGAAACCACACTGGGATGTCGGGCCTACAGAAGACTATTTTCAACAGATATATTTTTGTGTCACAACAGTCAGGAGACACTACTGTTTTTCTTTATGGAAAAAGCTACCAAAAGCTGAATAATAGAGATTTTTTACCGTGGGATGGCAAAACCACAGTTATTGTTTACTGGGGTATACCACACTTTTTTAAATAGAGATATTTGCGGCTGAACAGTGAGCGACACACTCAAACTGCATTTTTTTTTGATACCAAAGGCCCAAAACTGTATAGTACAGCGATTTGACCCGTGGAACTGCGAAACCACACTGGGATGTCGGGCCTACACAAGACTATTTTCAACAGATATATTTTTGTGTCACAACAGTCAGGAGACACTACTGTTTTTCTTTACGTAAAAAACTACCAAAAGCTGAATAATAGAGATTTTTTTACCGTGGGATGGCAAAACCACAGTTATTGTTTACTTGGGTATACCACACTTTTTTAAATAGAGATATTTGCGGCTGAACAGTGAGCGACACACTCAAACTGCTTTTTTTTTAGATACCAAAGGCCCAAAACTGGATAGTACAGCGATTTGACCCGTGAAACTGCGAAACCACACTGGGATGTCGTGCCTACACAAGACTATTTTCAACAGATATATTTTTGTGTCACAACAGTCAGGAGACACTACTGTTTTTCCTTACGTAAAAAACTACCAAAAGCTGAATAATAGAGATTTTTTACCGTGGGATGGCAAAACCACAGTTATTGTTTACTTGGGTATACCACACTTTTTTAAATAGAGATATTTGCGGCTGAACAGTGAGCGACACACTCAAACTGCTTTTTTTTTAGATACCAAAGGCACAAAACTTGATAGTACAGCGATTTGACCCGTGGAACTGCGAAACCACACTGGGATGTCGGGCCTACACAAGACTATTTTCAACAGATATATTTTTGTGTCACAACAGTCAGGAGACACTACTGTTTTTCTTTACGGAAAAAACTACCAAAAGCTGAATAATAGAGATTTTTTACCGTGGGATGGCAAAACCACAGTTATTGTTTACTGGGGTATACCACACTTTTTTAAATAGAGATATTTGCAGCTGAACGGTGATCAACACACTCAAACTGCTTTTTTTTTAGATACCAAAGGCCCAAAACTGGATAGTACAGCGATTTGACCCGTGGAACTGTGAAACCACACTGGGATGTCGGGCCTACAGAAGACTATTTTCAACAGATATATTTTTGTGTCACAACAGTCAGGAGACACTACTGTTTTTCTTTATGGAAAAAGCTACCAAAAGCTGAATAATAGAGATTTTTTACCGTGGGATGGCAAAACCACAGTTATTGTTTACTGGGGTATACCACACTTTTTTACATAGAGATATTTGCGGCTGAGCAGTGAGCGACACACTCAAACTGCTTTTTTTTTAGATACCAAAGGCCCAAAACTGGATAGTACAGCGATTTGACCCGTGAAACTGCGAAACCACACTGGGATGTCGTGCCTACACAAGACTATTTTCAACAGATATATTTTTGTGTCACGACAGTCAGGAGACACTACTGTTTTTCTTTACGGCAAAAACTACCAAAAGCTGAATAATAGAGATTTTTTACCGTGGGATGGCAAAACCACAGTTATTGTTTACTGGGGTATACCACACTTTTTCAAATAGAGATATTTGCGGCTGAACAGTGAGCGACACACTCAAACTGCTTTTTTTTTAAATACCAAAGGCCCAAAACTGGATAGTACAGCGATTTGACCCGTGGAACTGCGAAACCACACTGGAATGTCGGGCCTACACAAGAATATTTTCAACAGATATATTTTTGTGTCACAACAGTCAGGAGACACTACTGTTTTTCTTTACGTAAAAAACTACCAAAAGCTGAATAATAGAGATTTTTTACCGTGGGATGGCAAAACCACAGTTATTGTTTACTTGGGTATACCACACTTTTTTAAATAGAGATATTTGCGGCTGAACAGTGAGCGACCCACTCAAACTGCTTTTTTTTTTAGATACCAAAGGCCCTAAACTGGATAGTACAGCGATTTGACCCGTGGAACTGCGAAACCACACTGGGATGTCGGGCCTACACAAGACTATTTTCAACAGATATATTTTTGTGTCACAACAGTCAGGAGACACTACTGTTTTTCTTTACGGAAAAAACTACCAAAAGCTGAATAATAGAGATTTTTTAACCGTGGGATGGCAAAACCACAGTTATTGTTTACTGGGGTATACCACACTTTTTTAAATAGAGATATTTGCGGCTGAACAGTGAGCGACACACTCAAGCTGCTTTTTTTTTAGATACCAAAGGCCCAAAACTGGATAGTACAGCGATTTGACCCGTGAAACTGCGAAACCACACTGGGATGTCGTGCCTACACATGACTATTTTCAACAGATATATTTTTGTGTCACAACAGTCAGGAGACACTACTGTTTTTCCTTACGTAAAAAACTACCAAAAGCTGAATAATAGAGATTTTTTACCGTGGGATGGCAAAACCACAGTTATTGTTTACTTGGGTATACCACACTTTTTTAAATAGAGATATTTGCGGCTGAACAGTGAGCGACACACTCAAACTGCTTTTTTTTTAGATACCAAAGGCCCAAAACTTGATAGTACAGCGATTTGACCCGTGGAACTGCGAAACCACACTGGGATGTCGGGCCTACACAATACTATTTTCAACAGATATATTTTTGTGTCACAACAGTCAGGAGACACTACTGTTTTTCTTTACGGAAAAAACTACCAAAAGCTGAATAATAGAGATTTTTTACCGTGGGATGGCAAAACCACAGTTATTGTTTACTGGGGTATACCACAATTTTAAATAGAGATATTTGCGGCTGAACAGTGAGCAACACACTCAAACTGCTTTTTTTTTAGATACCAAAGGCCCAAAACTGGATAGTACAGCGATTTGACCCGTGGAACTGTGAAACCACACTGGGATGTCGGGCCTACAGAAGACTATTTTCAACAGATATATTTTTGTGTCACAACAGTCAGGAGACACTACTGTTTTCTTTATGGAAAAAGCTACCAAAAGCTGAATAATAGAGATTTTTTACCGTGGGATGGCAAAACCACAGTTATTGTTTACTGGGGTATACCACACTTTTTTAAATAGAGATATTTGCGGCTGAACAGTGAGCGACACACTCAAACTGCTTTTTTTTTAGATACCAAAGGCCCAAAACTGTATAGTACAGCGATTTGACCCGTGGAACTGCGAAACCACACTGGGATGTCGGGCCTACACAAGACTATTTTCAACAGATATATTTTTGTGTCACAACAGTCAGGAGACACTACTGTTTTTCCTTACGTAAAAAACTACCAAAAGCTGAATAATAGAGATTTTTTTACCGTGGGATGGCAAAACCACAGTTATTGTTTACTTGGGTATACCACACTTTTTTAAATAGAGATATTTGCGGCTGAACAGTGAGCGACACACTCAAACTGCTTTTTTTTTTAGATACCAAAGGCCCTAAACTGGATAGTACAGAGATTTGACCCGTGGAACTGCGAAACCACACTGGGATGTCGGGCCTACACAAGACTATTTTCAACAGATATATTTTTGTGTCACAACAGTCAGGAGACACTACTGTTTTTCTTTACGGAAAAAACTACCAAAAGCTGAATAATAGAGATTTTTTAACCGTGGGATGGCAAAACCACAGTTATTGTTTACTGGGGTATACCACACTTTTTTAAATAGAGATATTTGAGGCTGAACAGTGAGCGACACACTCAAGCTGCTTTTTTTTTAGATACCAAAGGCCCAAAACTGGATAGTACAGCGATTTGACCCGTGAAACTGCGAAACCACACTGGGATGTCGTGCCTACACAAGACTATTTTCAACAGATATATTTTTGTGTCACAACAGTCAGGAGACACTACTGTTTTTCCTTACGTAAAAAACTACCAAAAGCTGAATAATAGAGATTTTTTACCGTGGGATGGCAAAACCACAGTTATTGTTTACTTGGGTATACCACACTTTTTTAAATAGAGATATTTGCGGCTGAACAGTGAGCGACACACTCAAACTGCTTTTTTTTTAGATACCAAAGGCCCAAAACTGGATAGTACAGCGATTTGACCCGTGGAACTGTGAAACCACACTGGGATGTCGGGCCTACAGAAGACTATTTTCAACAGATATATTTTTGTGTCACAACAGTCAGGAGACACTACTGTTTTTCTTTATGGAAAAAGCTACCAAAAGCTGAATAATAGAGATTTTTTACCGTGGGATGGCAAAACCACAGTTATTGTTTACTGGGGTATACCACACTTTTTTACATAGAGATATTTGCGGCTGAGCAGTGAGCGACACACTCAAACTGCTTTTTTTTTAGATACCAAAGGCCCAAAACTGGATAGTACAGCGATTTGACCCGTGGAACTGTGAAACCACACTGGGATGTCGGGCCTACACAAGACTATTTTCAGCAGATATATTTTTGTGTCACAACAGTCAGGAGACACTACTGTTTTTCTTTATGGAAAAAGCTACCAAAAGCTGAATAATAGAGATTTTTTACCATGGGATGGCAAAACCACAGTTATTGTTTACTGGGGTATACCACACTTTTTTAAATAGAGATATTTGCGGCTGAACAGTGAGCGACACACTCAAACTGCTTTTTTTTTAGATACCAAAGGCCCAAAACTGGATAGTACAGCGATTTGACCCGTGGAACTGTGAAACCACACTGGGATGTCGGGCCTACAGAAGACTATTTTCAACAGATATATTTTTGTGTCACAACAGTCAGGAGACACTACTGTTTTTCTTTATGGAAAAAGCTACCAAAAGCTGAATAATAGAGAATTTTTACCGTGGGATGGCAAAACCACAGTTATTGTTTACTGGGGTATACCACACTTTTTTAAATAGAGATATTTGCGGCTGAACAATGAGCGACACACTCAAACTGCTTTTTTTTTTAGATACCAAAGGCCCAAAACTTGATAGTACAGTGATTTGACCCGTGGAACTGCGAAACCACACTGGGATGTCGGGCCTACACAAGACTATTTTCAACAGATATATTTTTGTGTCACAACAGTCAGGAGACACTACTGTTTTTCTTTATGGAAAAAGCTACCAAAAGCTGAATAATAGAGATTTTTTACCGTGGGATGGCAAAACCACAGTTATTGTTTACTGGGGTATACCACACTTTTTTACATAGAGATATTTGCGGCTGAGCAGTGAGCGACACACTCAAATTGCTTTTTTTTTAGATACCAAAGGCCCAAAACTGGATAGTACAGCGATTTGACCCGTGAAACTGCGAAACCACACTGAGATGTCGTGCCTACACAAGACTATTTTCAACAGATATATTTTTGTGTCACGACAGTCAGGAGACACTACTGTTTTTCTTTACGGCAAAAACTACCAAAAGCTGAATAATAGAGATTTTTTACCGTGGGATGGCAAAACCACAGTTATTGTTTACTGGGGTATACCACACTTTTTCAAATAGAGATATTTGCGGCTGAACAGTGAGCGACACACTCAAACTGCTTTTTTTTTAAATACCAAAGGCCCAAAACTGGATAGTACAGCGATTTGACCCGTGGAACTGCGAAACCACACTGGAATGTCGGGCCTACACAAGAATATTTTCAACAGATATATTTTTGTGTCACAACAGTCAGGAGACACTACTGTTTTTCTTTACGTAAAAAACTACCAAAAGCTGAATAATAGAGATTTTTTACCGTGGGATGGCAAAACCACAGTTATTGTTTACTTGGGTATACCACACTTTTTTAAATAGAGATATTTGCGGCTGAACAGTGAGCGACCCACTCAAACTGCTTTTTTTTTTAGATACCAAAGGCCCTAAACTGGATAGTACAGCGATTTGACCCGTGGAACTGCGAAACCACACTGGGATGTCGGGCCTACACAAGACTATTTTCAACAGATATATTTTTGTGTCACAACAGTCAGGAGACACTACTGTTTTTCTTTACGGAAAAAACTACCAAAAGCTGAATAATAGAGATTTTTTAACCGTGGGATGGCAAAACCACAGTTATTGTTTACTGGGGTATACCACACTTTTTTAAATAGAGATATTTGCGGCTGAACAGTGAGCGACACACTCAAGCTGCTTTTTTTTTAGATACCAAAGGCCCAAAACTGGATAGTACAGCGATTTGACCCGTGAAACTGCGAAACCACACTGGGATGTCGTGCCTACACAAGACTATTTTCAACAGATATATTTTTGTGTCACAACAGTCAGGAGACACTACTGTTTTTCCTTACGTAAAAAACTACCAAAAGCTGAATAATAGAGATTTTTTACCGTGGGATGGCAAAACCACAGTTATTGTTTACTTGGGTATACCACACTTTTTTAAATAGAGATATTTGCGGCTGAACAGTGAGCGACACACTCAAACTGCTTTTTTTTTAGATACCAAAGGCCCAAAACTTGATAGTACAGCGATTTGACCCGTGGAACTGCGAAACCATACTGGGATGTCGGGCCTACACAAGACTATTTTCAACAGATATATTTTTGTGTCACAACAGTCAGGAGACACTACTGTTTTTCTTTACGGAAAAAACTACCAAAAGCTGAATAATAGAGATTTTTTACCGTGGGATGGCAAAACCACAGTTATTGTTTACTGGGGTATACCACACTTTTTTAAATAGAGATATTTGCGGCTGAACAGTGAGCAACACACTCAAACTGCTTTTTTTTTAGATTCCAAAGGCCCAAAACTGGATAGTACAGCGATTTGACCCGTGGAACTGTGAAACCACACTGGGATGTCGGGCCTACAGAAGACTATTTTCAACAGATATATTTTTGTGTCACAACAGTCAGGAGACACTACTGTTTTTCTTTATGGAAAAAGCTACCAAAAGCTGAATAATAGAGATTTTTTACCGTGGGATGGCAAAACCACAGTTATTGTTTACTGGGTTATACCACACTTTTTTAAATAGAGATATTTGCGGCTGAACAGTGAGCGACACACTCAAACTGCTTTTTTTTTAGATACCAAAGGCCCAAAACTGTATAGTACAGCGATTTGACCCGTGGAACTGCGAAACCACACTGGGATGTCGGGCCTACACAAAACTATTTTCAACAGATATATTTTTGTGTCACAACAGTCAGGAGACACTACTGTTTTTCTTTACGTAAAAAACTACCAAAAGCTGAATAATAGAGATTTTTTTACCGTGGGATGGCAAAACCACAGTTATTGTTTACTTGGGTATACCACACTTTTTTAAATAGAGATATTTGCGGCTGAACAGTGAGCGACACACTCAAACTGCTTTTTTTTTTAGATACCAAAGGCCCTAAACTGGATAGTACAGCGATTTGACCCGTGGAACTGCGAAACCACACTGGGATGTCGGGCCTACACAAGACTATTTTCAACAGATATATTTTTGTGTCACAACAGTCAGGAGACACTACTGTTTTTCTTTACGGAAAAAACTACCAAAAGCTGAATAATAGAGATTTTTTAACCGTGGGATGGCAAAACCACAGTTATTGTTTACTGGGGTATACCACACTTTTTTAAATAGAGATATTTGCGGCTGAACAGTGAGCGACACACTCAAGCTGCTTTTTTTTTAGATACCAAAGGCCCAAAACTGGATAGTACAGCGATTTGACCCGTGAAACTGCGAAACCACACTGGGATGTCGTGCCTACACAAGACTATTTTCAACAGATATATTTTTGTGTCACAACAGTCAGGAGACACTACTGTTTTTCCTTACGTAAAAAACTACCAAAAGCTGAATAATAGAGATTTTTTACCGTGGGATGGCAAAACCACAGTTATTGTTTACTTGGGTATACCACACTTTTTTAAATAGAGATATTTGCGGCTGAACAGTGAGCGACACACTCAAACTGCTTTTTTTTTAGATACCAAAGGCCCAAAACTTGATAGTACAGCGATTTGACCCGTGGAACTGCGAAACCACACTGGGATGTCGGGCCTACACAAGACTATTTTCAACAGATATATTTTTGTGTCACAACAGTCAGGAGACACTACTGTTTTTCTTTACGGAAAAAACTACCAAAAGCTGAATAATAGAGATTTTTTACCGTGGGATGGCAAAACCACAGTTATTGTTTACTGGGGTATACCACACTTTTTTAAATAGAGATATTTGCGGCTGAACAGTGATCAACACACTCAAACTGCTTTTTTTTTAGATACCAAAGGCCCAAAACTGGATAGTACAGCGATTTGACCCGTGGAACTGTGAAACCACACTGGGATGTCGGGCCTACAGAAGACTATTTTCAACAGATATATTTTGTGTCACAACAGTCAGGAGACACTACTGTTTTTCTTTATGGAAAAAGCTACCAAAAGCTGAATAATAGAGATTTTTTACCGTGGGATGGCTAAACCACAGTTATTGTTTACTGGGGTATACCACACTTTTTTACATAGAGATATTTGCGGCTGAGCAGTGAGCGACACACTCAAACTGCTCTTTTTTTAGATACCAAAGGCCCAAAACTGGATAGTACAGCGATTTGACCCGTGGAACTGTGAAACCACACTGGGATGTCGGGCCTACACAAGACTATTTTCAGCAGATATATTTTTGTGTCACAACAGTCAGGAGACACTACTGTTTTTCTTTATGGAAAAAGCTACCAAAAGCTGAATAATAGAGATTTTTTACCATGGGATGGCAAAACCACAGTTATTGTTTACTGGGGTATACCACACTTTTTTAAATAGAGATATTTGCGGCTGAACAGTGAGCGACACACTCAAGCTGCTTTTTTTTTAGATACCAAAGGCCCAAAACTGGATAGTACAGCGATTTGACCCGTGAAACTGCGAAACCACACTGGGATGTCGTGCCTACACAAGACTATTTTCAACAGATATATTTTTGTGTCACAACAGTCAGGAGACACTACTGTTTTTCCTTACGTAAAAAACTACCAAAAGCTGAATAATAGAGATTTTTTACCGTGGGATGGCAAAACCACAGTTATTGTTTACTTGGGTATACCACACTTTTTTAAATAGAGATATTTGCGGCTGAACAGTGAGCGACACACTCAAACTGCTTTTTTTTTAGATACCAAAGGCCCAAAACTTGATAGTACAGCGATTTGACCCGTGGAACTGCGAAACCACACTGGGATGTCGGGCCTACACAAGACTATTTTCAACAGATATATTTTTGTGTCACAACAGTCAGGAGACACTACTGTTTTTCTTTACGGAAAAAACTACCAAAAGCTGAATAATAGAGATTTTTTACCGTGGGATGGCAAAACCACAGTTATTGTTTACTGGGGTATACCACACTTTTTTAAATAGAGATATTTGCGGCTGAACAGTGATCAACACACTCAAACTGCTTTTTTTTTAGATACCAAAGGCCCAAAACTGGATAGTACAGCGATTTGACCCGTGGAACTGTGAAACCACACTGGGATGTCGGGCCTACAGAAGACTATTTTCAACAGATATATTTTTGTGTCACAACAGTCAGGAGACACTACTGTTTTTCTTTATGGAAAAAGCTACCAAAAGCTGAATAATAGAGATTTTTTACCGTGGGATGGCAAAACCACAGTTATTGTTTACTGGGGTATACCACACTTTTTTACATAGAGATATTTGCGGCTGAGCAGTGAGCGACACACTCAAACTGCTCTTTTTTTAGATACCAAAGGCCCAAAACTGGATAGTACAGCGATTTGACCCGTGGAACTGTGAAACCACACTGGGATGTCGGGCCTACACAAGACTATTTTCAGCAGATATATTTTTGTGTCACAACAGTCAGGAGACACTACTGTTTTTCTTTATGGAAAAAGCTACCAAAAGCTGAATAATAGAGATTTTTTACCATGGGATGGCAAAACCACAGTTATTGTTTACTGGGGTATACCACACTTTTTTAAATAGAGATATTTGCGGCTGAACAGTGAGCGACACACTCAAACTGCTTTTTTTTTTAGATACCAAAGGCCCAAAACTTGATAGTACAGCAATTTGACCCATGGAACTGCGAAACCACACTGGGATGTCGGGCCTAAACAAGACTATTTTCAACAGATATATTTTTGTGTCACAACAGTCAGGAGACACTACTGTTTTTCTTTACGGAAAAAACTACCAAAAGCTGAATAATAGAGATTTTTTTACCATGGGATGGCAAAACCACAGTTATTGTTTACTTGGGTATACCACACTTTTTTAAATAGAGATATTTGCGGCTGAACAGTGAGCGACACACTCAAACTGCTTTTTTTTTTAGATACCAAAGGCCCTAAACTGGATAGTACAGAGATTTGACCCGTGGAACTGCGAAAACACACTGGGATGTCGGGCCTACACAAGACTATTTTCAACAGATATATTTTTGTGTCACAACAGTCAGGAGACACTACTGTTTTTCTTTACGGAAAAAACTACCAAAAGCTGAATAATAGAGATTTTTTAACCGTGGGATGGCAAAACCACAGTTATTGTTTACTGGGGTATACCACACTTTTTTAAATAGAGATATTTGCGGCTGAACAGTGAGCGACACACTCAAGCTGCTTTTTTTTTAGATACCAAAGGCCCAAAACTGGATAGTACAGCGATTTGACCCGTGAAACTGCGAAACCACACTGGGATGTCGTGCCTACACAAGACTATTTTCAACAGATATATTTTTGTGTCACAACAGTCAGGAGACACTACTGTTTTTCCTTACGTAAAAAACTACCAAAAGCTGAATAATAGAGATTTTTTACCATGGGATGGCAAAACCACAGTTATTGTTTACTTGGGTATACCACACTTTTTTAAATAGAGATATTTGCGGCTGAACAGTGAGCGACACACTCAAACTGCTTTTTTTTTAGATACCAAAGGCCCAAAACTTGATAGTACAGCGATTTGACCCGTGGAACTGCGAAACCACACTGGGATGTCGGGCCTACACAAGACTATTTTCAACAGATATATTTTTGTGTCACAACAGTCAGGAGACACTACTGTTTTTCTTTACGGAAAAAACTACCAAAAGCTGAATAATAGAGATTTTTTACCGTGGGATGGCAAAACCACAGTTATTGTTTACTGGGGTATACCACACTTTTTTAAATAGAGATATTTGCGGCTGAACAGTGATCAACACACTCAAACTGCTTTTTTTTTAGATACCAAAGGCCCAAAACTGGATAGTACAGCGATTTGACCCGTGGAACTGTGAAACCACACTGGGATGTCGGGCCTACAGAAGACTATTTTCAACAGATATATTTTTGTGTCACAACAGTCAGGAGACACTACTGTTTTTCTTTATGGAAAAAGCTACCAAAAGCTGAATAATAGAGATTTTTTACCGTGGGATGGCAAAACCACAGTTATTGTTTACTGGGGTATACCACACTTTTTTACATAGAGATATTTGCGGCTGAGCAGTGAGCGACACACTCAAACTGCTCTTTTTTTAGATACCAAAGGCCCAAAACTGGATAGTACAGCGATTTGACCCGTGGAACTGTGAAACCACACTGGGATGTCGGGCCTACACAAGACTATTTTCAGCAGATATATTTTTGTGTCACAACAGTCAGGAGACACTACTGTTTTTCTTTATGGAAAAAGCTACCAAAAGCTGAATAATAGAGATTTTTTACCATGGGATGGCAAAACCACAGTTATTGTTTACTGGGGTATACCACACTTTTTTAAATAGAGATATTTGCGGCTGAACAGTGAGCGACACACTCAAACTGCTTTTTTTTTTAGATACCAAAGGCCCAAAACTTGATAGTACAGCAATTTGACCCATGGAACTGCGAAACCACACTGGGATGTCGGGCCTAAACAAGACTATTTTCAACAGATATATTTTTGTGTCACAACAGTCAGGAGACACTACTGTTTTTCTTTACGGAAAAAACTACCAAAAGCTGAATAATAGAGATTTTTTTACCATGGGATGGCAAAACCACAGTTATTGTTTACTTGGGTATACCACACTTTTTTAAATAGAGATATTTGCGGCTGAACAGTGAGCGACACACTCAAACTGCTTTTTTTTTTAGATACCAAAGGCCCTAAACTGGATAGTACAGAGATTTGACCCGTGGAACTGCGAAAACACACTGGGATGTCGGGCCTACACAAGACTATTTTCAACAGATATATTTTTGTGTCACAACAGTCAGGAGACACTACTGTTTTTCTTTACGGAAAAAACTACCAAAAGCTGAATAATAGAGATTTTTTAACCGTGGGATGGCAAAACCACAGTTATTGTTTACTGGGGTATACCACACTTTTTTAAATAGAGATATTTGCGGCTGAACAGTGAGCGACACACTCAAGCTGCTTTTTTTTTAGATACCAAAGGCCCAAAACTGGATAGTACAGCGATTTGACCCGTGAAACTGCGAAACCACACTGGGATGTCGTGCCTACACAAGACTATTTTCAACAGATATATTTTTGTGTCACAACAGTCAGGAGACACTACTGTTTTTCCTTACGTAAAAAACTACCAAAAGCTGAATAATAGAGATTTTTTACCATGGGATGGCAAAACCACAGTTATTGTTTACTTGGGTATACCACACTTTTTTAAATAGAGATATTTGCGGCTGAACAGTGAGCGACACACTCAAACTGCTTTTTTTTTAGATACCAAAGGCCCAAAACTTGATAGTACAGCGATTTGACCCGTGGAACTGCGAAACCACACTGGGATGTCGGGCCTACACAAGACTATTTTCAACAGATATATTTTTGTGTCACAACAGTCAGGAGACACTACTGTTTTTCTTTACGGAAAAAACTACCAAAAGCTGAATAATAGAGATTTTTTACCGTGGGATGGCAAAACCACAGTTATTGTTTACTGGGGTATACCACACTTTTTTAAATAGAGATATTTGCGGCTGAACAGTGATCAACACACTCAAACTGCTTTTTTTTTAGATACCAAAGGCCCAAAACTGGATAGTACAGCGATTTGACCCGTGGAACTGTGAAACCACACTGGGATGTCGGGCCTACAGAAGACTATTTTCAACAGATATATTTTTGTGTCACAACAGTCAGGAGACACTACTGTTTTTCTTTATGGAAAAAGCTACCAAAAGCTGAATAATAGAGATTTTTTACCGTGGGATGGCAAAACCACAGTTATTGTTTACTGGGGTATACCACACTTTTTTACATAGAGATATTTGCGGCTGAGCAGTGAGCGACACACTCAAACTGCTCTTTTTTTAGATACCAAAGGCCCAAAACTGGATAGTACAGCGATTTGACCCGTGGAACTGTGAAACCACACTGGGATGTCGGGCCTACACAAGACTATTTTCAGCAGATATATTTTTGTGTCACAACAGTCAGGAGACACTACTGTTTTTCTTTATGGAAAAAGCTACCAAAAGCTGAATAATAGAGATTTTTTACCATGGGATGGCAAAACCACAGTTATTGTTTACTGGGGTATACCACACTTTTTTAAATAGAGATATTTGCGGCTGAACAGTGAGCGACACACTCAAACTGCTTTTTTTTTTAGATACCAAAGGCCCAAAACTTGATAGTACAGCAATTTGACCCATGGAACTGCGAAACCACACTGGGATGTCGGGCCTAAACAAGACTATTTTCAACAGATATATTTTTGTGTCACAACAGTCAGGAGACACTACTGTTTTTCTTTACGGAAAAAACTACCAAAAGCTGAATAATAGAGATTTTTTACCGTGGGATGGCAAAACCACAGTTATTGTTTACTGGGGTATACCACACTTTTTTAAATAGAGATATTTGCGGCTGAACAGTGAGCGACACACTCAAACTGCTTTTTTTTTAGATACCAAAGGCCCAAAACTGTATAGTACAGCGATTTGACCCGTGGAACTGCGAAACCACACTGGGATGTCGGGCCTACACAAGACTATTTTCAACAGATATATTTTTGTGTCACAACAGTCAGGAGACACTACTGTTTTTCCTTACGTAAAAAACTACCAAAAGCTGAATAATAGAGATTTTTTTACCGTGGGATGGCAAAACCACAGTTATTGTTTACTTGGGTATACCACACTTTTTTAAATAGAGATATTTGCGGCTGAACAGTGAGCGACACACTCAAACTGCTTTTTTTTTTAGATACCAAAGGCCCTAAACTGGATAGTACAGAGATTTGACCCGTGGAACTGCGAAACCACACTGGGATGTCGGGCCTACACAAGACTATTTTCAACAGATATATTTTTGTGTCACAACAGTCAGGAGACACTACTGTTTTTCCTTACGTAAAAAACTACCAAAAGCTGAATAATAGAGATTTTTTACCGTGGGATGGCAAAACCACAGTTATTGTTTACTTGGGTATACCACACTTTTTTAAATAGAGATATTTGCGGCTGAACAGTGAGCGACACACTCAAACTGCTTTTTTTTTAGATACCAAAGGCCCAAAACTTGATAGTACAGCGATTTGACCCGTGGAACTGCGAAACCACACTGGGATGTCGGGCCTACACAAGACTATTTTCAACAGATATATTTTTGTGTCACAACAGTCAGGAGACACTACTGTTTTTCTTTACGGAAAAAACTACCAAAAGCTGAATAATAGAGATTTTTTACCGTGGGATGGCAAAACCACAGTTATTGTTTACTGGGGTATACCACACTTTTTTAAATAGAGATATTTGCGGCTGAACAGTGATCAACACACTCAAACTGCTTTTTTTTTAGATACCAAAGGCCCAAAACTGGATAGTACAGCGATTTGACCCGTGGAACTGTGAAACCACACTGGGATGTCGGGCCTACAGAAGACTATTTTCAACAGATATATTTTTGTGTCACAACAGTCAGGAGACACTACTGTTTTTCTTTATGGAAAAAGCTACCAAAAGCTGAATAATAGAGATTTTTTACCGTGGGATGGCAAAACCACAGTTATTGTTTACTGGGGTATACCACACTTTTTTACATAGAGATATTTGCGGCTGAGCAGTGAGCGACACACTCAAACTGCTTTTTTTTTAGATACCAAAGGCCCAAAACTGGATAGTACAGCGATTTGACCCGTGAAACTGCGAAACCACACTGGGATGTCGTGCCTACACAAGACTATTTTCAACAGATATATTTTTGTGTCACAACAGTCAGGAGACACTACTGTTTTTCCTTACGTAAAAAACTACCAAAAGCTGAATAATAGAGATTTTTTACCGTGGGATGGCAAAACCACAGTTATTGTTTACTTGGGTATACCACACTTTTTTAAATAGAGATATTTGCGGCTGAACAGTGAGCGACACACTCAAACTGCTTTTTTTTTAGATACCAAAGGCCCAAAACTTGATAGTACAGCGATTTGACCCGTGGAACTGCGAAACCACACTGGGATGTCGGGCCTACACAAGACTATTTTCAACAGATATATTTTTGTGTCACAACAGTCAGGAGACACTACTGTTTTTCTTTACGGAAAAAACTACCAAAAGCTGAATAATAGAGATTTTTTACCGTGGGATGGCAAAACCACAGTTATTGTTTACTGGGGTATACCACACTTTTTTAAATAGAGATATTTGCGGCTGAACAGTGATCAACACACTCAAACTGCTTTTTTTTTAGATACCAAAGGCCCAAAACTGGATAGTACAGCGATTTGACCCGTGGAACTGTGAAACCACACTGGGATGTCGGGCCTACAGAAGACTATTTTCAACAGATATATTTTTGTGTCACAACAGTCAGGAGACACTACTGTTTTTCTTTATGGAAAAAGCTACCAAAAGCTGAATAATAGAGATTTTTTACCGTGGGATGGCAAAACCACAGTTATTGTTTACTGGGGTATACCACACTTTTTTACATAGAGATATTTGCGGCTGAGCAGTGAGCGACACACTCAAACTGCTCTTTTTTTAGATACCAAAGGCCCAAAACTGGATAGTACAGCGATTTGACCCGTGGAACTGTGAAACCACACTGGGATGTCGGGCCTACACAAGACTATTTTCAGCAGATATATTTTTGTGTCACAACAGTCAGGAGACACTACTGTTTTTCTTTATGGAAAAAGCTACCAAAAGCTGAATAATAGAGATTTTTTACCATGGGATGGCAAAACCACAGTTATTGTTTACTGGGGTATACCACACTTTTTTAAATAGAGATATTTGCGGCTGAACAGTGAGCGACACACTCAAACTGCTTTTTTTTTTAGATACCAAAGGCCCAAAACTTGATAGTACAGCAATTTGACCCATGGAACTGCGAAACCACACTGGGATGTCGGGCCTAAACAAGACTATTTTCAACAGATATATTTTTGTGTCACAACAGTCAGGAGACACTACTGTTTTTCTTTACGGAAAAAACTACCAAAAGCTGAATAATAGAGATTTTTTACCGTGGGATGGCAAAACCACAGTTATTGTTTACTGGGGTATACCACACTTTTTTAAATAGAGATATTTGCGGCTGAACAGTGAGCGACACACTCAAACTGCTTTTTTTTTAGATACCAAAGGCCCAAAACTGTATAGTACAGCGATTTGACCCGTGGAACTGCGAAACCACACTGGGATGTCGGGCCTACACAAGACTATTTTCAACAGATATATTTTTGTGTCACAACAGTCAGGAGACACTACTGTTTTTCCTTACGTAAAAAACTACCAAAAGCTGAATAATAGAGATTTTTTTACCGTGGGATGGCAAAACCACAGTTATTGTTTACTTGGGTATACCACACTTTTTTAAATAGAGATATTTGCGGCTGAACAGTGAGCGACACACTCAAACTGCTTTTTTTTTTAGATACCAAAGGCCCTAAACTGGATAGTACAGAGATTTGACCCGTGGAACTGCGAAACCACACTGGGATGTCGGGCCTACACAAGACTATTTTCAACAGATATATTTTTGTGTCACAACAGTCAGGAGACACTACTGTTTTTCTTTACGGAAAAAACTACCAAAAGCTGAATAATAGAGATTTTTTAACCGTGGGATGGCAAAACCACAGTTATTGTTTACTGGGGTATACCACACTTTTTTAAATAGAGATATTTGCGGCTGAACAGTGAGCGACACACTCAAGCTGCTTTTTTTTTAGATACCAAAGGCCCAAAACTGGATAGTACAGCGATTTGACCCGTGAAACTGCGAAACCACACTGGGATGTCGTGCCTACACAAGACTATTTTCAACAGACATATTTTTGTGTCAAAACAGTCAGGAGACACTACTGTTTTTCCTTACGTAAAAAACTACCAAAAGCTGAATAATAGAGATTTTTTACCGTGGGATGGCAAAACCACAGTTATTGTTTACTTGGGTATACCACACTTTTTTAAATAGAGATATTTGCGGCTGAACAGTGAGCGACACACTCAAACTGCTTTTTTTTTAGATACCAAAGGCCCAAAACTTGATAGTACAGCGATTTGACCCGTGGAACTGCGAAACCACACTGGGATGTCGGGCCTACACAAGACTATTTTCAACAGATATATTTTTGTGTCACAACAGTCAGGAGACACTACTGTTTTTCTTTACGGAAAAAACTACCAAAAGCTGAATAATAGAGATTTTTTACCGTGGGATGGCAAAACCACAGTTATTGTTTACTGGGGTATACCACACTTTTTTAAATAGAGATATTTGCGGCTGAACAGTGATCAACACACTCAAACTGCTTTTTTTTTAGATACCAAAGGCCCAAAACTGGATAGTACAGCGATTTGACCCGTGGAACTGTGAAACCACACTGGGATGTCGGGCCTACAGAAGACTATTTTCAACAGATATATTTTTGTGTCACAACAGTCAGGAGACACTACTGTTTTTCTTTATGGAAAAAGCTACCAAAAGCTGAATAATAGAGATTTTTTACCGTGGGATGGCAAAACCACAGTTATTGTTTACTGGGGTATACCACACTTTTTTACATAGAGATATTTGCGGCTGAGCAGTGAGCGACACACTCAAACTGCTCTTTTTTTAGATACCAAAGGCCCAAAACTGGATAGTACAGCGATTTGACCCGTGGAACTGTGAAACCACACTGGGATGTCGGGCCTACACAAGACTATTTTCAGCAGATATATTTTTGTGTCACAACAGTCAGGAGACACTACTGTTTTTCTTTATGGAAAAAGCTACCAAAAGCTGAATAATAGAGATTTTTTACCATGGGATGGCAAAACCACAGTTATTGTTTACTGGGGTATACCACACTTTTTTAAATAGAGATATTTGCGGCTGAACAGTGAGCGACACACTCAAACTGCTTTTTTTTTTAGATACCAAAGGCCCAAAACTTGATAGTACAGCAATTTGACCCATGGAACTGCGAAACCACACTGGGATGTCGGGCCTAAACAAGACTATTTTCAACAGATATATTTTTGTGTCACAACAGTCAGGAGACACTACTGTTTTTCTTTACGGAAAAAACTACCAAAAGCTGAATAATAGAGATTTTTTACCGTGGGATGGCAAAACCACAGTTATTGTTTACTGGGGTATACCACACTTTTTTAAATAGAGATATTTGCGGCTGAACAGTGAGCGACACACTCAAACTGCTTTTTTTTTAGATACCAAAGGCCCAAAACTGTATAGTACAGCGATTTGACCCGTGGAACTGCGAAACCACACTGGGATGTCGGGCCTACACAAGACTATTTTCAACAGATATATTTTTGTGTCACAACAGTCAGGAGACACTACTGTTTTTCCTTACGTAAAAAACTACCAAAAGCTGAATAATAGAGATTTTTTTACCGTGGGATGGCAAAACCACAGTTATTGTTTACTTGGGTATACCACACTTTTTTAAATAGAGATATTTGCGGCTGAACAGTGAGCGACACACTCAAACTGCTTTTTTTTTTAGATACCAAAGGCCCTAAACTGGATAGTACAGAGATTTGACCCGTGGAACTGCGAAACCACACTGGGATGTCGGGCCTACACAAGACTATTTTCAACAGATATATTTTTGTGTCACAACAGTCAGGAGACACTACTGTTTTTCTTTACGGAAAAAACTACCAAAAGCTGAATAATAGAGATTTTTTAACCGTGGGATGGCAAAACCACAGTTATTGTTTACTGGGGTATACCACACTTTTTTAAATAGAGATATTTGCGGCTGAACAGTGAGCGACACACTCAAGCTGCTTTTTTTTTAGATACCAAAGGCCCAAAACTGGATAGTACAGCGATTTGACCCGTGAAACTGCGAAACCACACTGGGATGTCGTGCCTACACAAGACTATTTTCAACAGATATATTTTTGTGTCACAACAGTCAGGAGACACTACTGTTTTTCCTTACGTAAAAAACTACCAAAAGCTGAATAATAGAGATTTTTTACCGTGGGATGGCAAAACCACAGTTATTGTTTACTTGGGTATACCACACTTTTTTAAATAGAGATATTTGCGGCTGAACAGTGAGCGACACACTCAAACTGCTTTTTTTTTAGATACCAAAGGCCCAAAACTTGATAGTACAGCGATTTGACCCGTGGAACTGCGAAACCACACTGGGATGTCGGGCCTACACAAGACTATTTTCAACAGATATATTTTTGTGTCACAACAGTCAGGAGACACTACTGTTTTTCTTTACGGAAAAAACTACCAAAAGCTGAATAATAGAGATTTTTTACCGTGGGATGGCAAAACCACAGTTATTGTTTACTGGGGTATACCACACTTTTTTAAATAGAGATATTTGCGGCTGAACAGTGATCAACACACTCAAACTGCTTTTTTTTTAGATACCAAAGGCCCAAAACTGGATAGTACAGCGATTTGACCCGTGGAACTGTGAAACCACACTGGGATGTCGGGCCTACAGAAGACTATTTTCAACAGATATATTTTTGTGTCACAACAGTCAGGAGACACTACTGTTTTTCTTTATGGAAAAAGCTACCAAAAGCTGAATAATAGAGATTTTTTACTGTGGGATGGCAAAACCACAGTTATTGTTTACTGGGGTATACCACACTTTTTTACATAGAGATATTTGCGGCTGAGCAGTGAGCGACACACTCAAACTGCTTTTTTTTTAGATACCAAAGGCCCAAAACTGGATAGTACAGCGATTTGACCCGTGGAACTGTGAAACCACACTGGGATGTCGGGCCTACACAAGACTATTTTCAGCAGATATATTTTTGTGTCACAACAGTCAGGAGACACTACTGTTTTTCTTTATGGAAAAAGCTACAAAAAGCTGAATAATAGAGATTTTTTACCATGGGATGGCAAAACCACAGTTATTGTTTACTGGGGTATACCACACTTTTTTAAATAGAGATATTTGCGGCTGAACAGTGAGCGACACACTCAAACTGCTTTTTTTTTTAGATACCAAAGGCCCAAAACTTGATAGTACAGCAATTTGACCAATGGAACTGCGAAACCACACTGGGATGTCGGGCCTAAACAAGACTATTTTCAACAGATATATTTTTGTGTCACAACAGTCAGGAAACACTACTGTTTTTCTTTACGGAAAAAACTACCAAAAGCTGAATAATAGAGATTTTTTACCGTGGGATGGCAAAACCACAGTTATTGTTTACTGGGGTATACCACACTTTTTTAAATAGAGATATTTGCGGCTGAACAGTGAGCAACACACTCAAACTGCTTTTTTTTTAGATACCAAAGGCCCAAAACTGGATAGTACAGCGATTTGACCCGTGGAACTGTGAAACCACACTGGGATGTCGGGCCTACAGAAGACTATTTTCAACAGATATATTTTTGTGTCACAACAGTCAGGAGACACTACTGTTTTTCTTTATGGAAAAAGCTACCAAAAGCTGAATAATAGAGAATTTTTACCGTGGGATGGCAAAACCACAGTTATTGTTTACTGGGGTATACCACACTTTTTTAAATAGAGATATTTGCGGCTGATCAATGAGCGACACACTCAAACTGCTTTTTTTTTTAGATACCAAAGGCCCAAAACTTGATAGTACAGTGATTTGACCCGTGGAACTGCGAAACCACACTGGGATGTCGGGCCTACACAAGACTATTTTCAACAGATATATTTTTGTGTCACAATAGTCAGGAGACACTACTGTTTTTCTTTACGGAAAAAACTACCAAAAGCTGAATAATAGAGATTTGTTACCGTGGGATGGCAAAACCACAGTTATTGTTTACTCGGGTATACCACACTTTTTTAAATAGAGATATTTGCGGCTGAACAGTGAGCAACACACTCAAACTGCTTTTTTTTCAGATACCAAAGGCCCAAAACTGGATAGTACAGCGATTTGACCCGTGGAACTGTGAAACCACACTGGGATGTCGGGCCTACAGAAGACTATTTTCAACAGATATATTTTTGTGTCACAACAGTCAGGAGACACTACTGTTTTTCTTTATGGAAAAAGCTACCAAAAGCTGAATAATAGAGATTTTTTACCGTGGGATGGCAAAACCACAGTTATTGTTTACTGGGGTATACCACACTTTTTTACATAGAGATATTTGCGGCTGAGCAGTGAGCGACACACTCAAATTGCTTTTTTTTTAGATACCAAAGGCCCAAAACTGGATAGTACAGCGATTTGACCCGTGAAACTGCGAAACCACACTGGGATGTCGTGCCTACACAAGACTATTTTCAACAGATATATTTTTGTGTCACGACAGTCAGGAGACACTACTGTTTTTCTTTACGGCAAAAACTACCAAAAGCTGAATAATAGAGATTTTTTACCGTGGGATGGCAAAACCACAGTTATTGTTTACTGGGGTATACCACACTTTTTCAAATAGAGATATTTGCGGCTGAACAGTGAGCGACACACTCAAACTGCTTTTTTTTTAAATACCAAAGGCCCAAAACTGGATAGTACAGCGATTTGACCCGTGGAACTGCGAAACCACACTGGAATGTTGGGCCTACACAAGAATATTTTCAACAGATATATTTTTGTGTCACAACAGTCAGGAGACACTACTGTTTTTCTTTACGTAAAAAACTACCAAAAGCTGAATAATAGAGATTTTTTACCGTGGGATGGCAAAACCACAGTTATTGTTTACTTGGGTATACCACACTTTTTTAAATAGAGATATTTGCGGCTGAACAGTGAGCGACCCACTCAAACTGCTTTTTTTTTTAGATACCAAAGGCCCTAAACTGGATAGTACAGCGATTTGACCCGTGGAACTGCGAAACCACACTGGGATGTCGGGCCTACACAAGACTATTTTCAACAGATATATTTTTGTGTCACAACAGTCAGGAGACACTACTGTTTTTCTTTACGGAAAAAACTACCAAAAGCTGAATAATAGAGATTTTTTAACCGTGGGATGGCAAAACCACAGTTATTGTTTACTGGGGTATACCACACTTTTTTAAATAGAGATATTTGCGGCTGAACAGTGAGCGACACACTCAAGCTGCTTTTTTTTTAGATACCAAAGGCCCAAAACTGGATAGTACAGCGATTTGACCCGTGAAACTGCGAAACCACACTGGGATGTCGTGCCTACACAAGACTATTTTCAACAGATATATTTTTGTGTCACAACAGTCAGGAGACACTACTGTTTTTCCTTACGTAAAAAACTACCAAAAGCTGAATAATAGAGATTTTTTACCGTGGGATGGCAAAACCACAGTTATTGTTTACTGGGGTATACCACACTTTTTTAAATAGAGATATTTGCGGCTGAACAGTGATCAACACACTCAAACTGCTTTTTTTTTAGATACCAAAGGCCCAAAACTGGATAGTACAGCGATTTGACCCGTGGAACTGTGAAACCACACTGGGATGTCGGGCCTACAGAAGACTATTTTCAACAGATATATTTTTGTGTCACAACAGTCAGGAGACACTACTGTTTTTCTTTATGGAAAAAGCTACCAAAAGCTGAATAATAGAGATTTTTTACCGTGGGATGGCAAAACCACAGTTATTGTTTACTGGGGTATACCACACTTTTTTACATAGAGATATTTGCGGCTGAGCAGTGAGCGACACACTCAAACTGCTCTTTTTTTAGATACCAAAGGCCCAAAACTGGATAGTACAGCGATTTGACCCGTGGAACTGTGAAACCACACTGGGATGTCGGGCCTACACAAGACTATTTTCAGCAGATATATTTTTGTGTCACAACAGTCAGGAGACACTACTGTTTTTCTTTATGGAAAAAGCTACCAAAAGCTGAATAATAGAGATTTTTTACCATGGGATGGCAAAACCACAGTTATTGTTTACTGGGGTATACCACACTTTTTTAAATAGAGATATTTGCGGCTGAACAGTGAGCGACACACTCAAACTGCTTTTTTTTTTAGATACCAAAGGCCCAAAACTTGATAGTACAGCAATTTGACCCATGGAACTGCGAAACCACACTGGGATGTCGGGCCTAAACAAGACTATTTTCAACAGATATATTTTTGTGTCACAACAGTCAGGAGACACTACTGTTTTTCTTTACGGAAAAAACTACCAAAAGCTGAATAATAGAGATTTTTTACCGTGGGATGGCAAAACCACAGTTATTGTTTACTGGGGTATACCACACTTTTTTAAATAGAGATATTTGCGGCTGAACAGTGAGCGACACACTCAAACTGCTTTTTTTTTAGATACCAAAGGCCCAAAACTGTATAGTACAGCGATTTGACCCGTGGAACTGCGAAACCACACTGGGATGTCGGGCCTACACAAGACTATTTTCAACAGATATATTTTTGTGTCACAACAGTCAGGAGACACTACTGTTTTTCCTTACGTAAAAAACTACCAAAAGCTGAATAATAGAGATTTTTTTACCGTGGGATGGCAAAACCACAGTTATTGTTTACTTGGGTATACCACACTTTTTTAAATAGAGATATTTGCGGCTGAACAGTGAGCGACACACTCAAACTGCTTTTTTTTTTAGATACCAAAGGCCCTAAACTGGATAGTACAGAGATTTGACCCGTGGAACTGCGAAACCACACTGGGATGTCGGGCCTACACAAGACTATTTTCAACAGATATATTTTTGTGTCACAACAGTCAGGAGACACTACTGTTTTTCTTTACGGAAAAAACTACCAAAAGCTGAATAATAGAGATTTTTTAACCGTGGGATGGCAAAACCACAGTTATTGTTTACTGGGGTATACCACACTTTTTTAAATAGAGATATTTGCGGCTGAACAGTGAGCGACACACTCAAGCTGCTTTTTTTTTAGATACCAAAGGCCCAAAACTGGATAGTACAGCGATTTGACCCGTGAAACTGCGAAACCACACTGGGATGTCGTGCCTACACAAGACTATTTTCAACAGATATATTTTTGTGTCACAACAGTCAGGAGACACTACTGTTTTTCCTTACGTAAAAAACTACCAAAAGCTGAATAATAGAGATTTTTTACCGTGGGATGGCAAAACCACAGTTATTGTTTACTTGGGTATACCACACTTTTTTAAATAGAGATATTTGCGGCTGAACAGTGAGCGACACACTCAAACTGCTTTTTTTTTAGATACCAAAGGCCCAAAACTTGATAGTACAGCGATTTGACCCGTGGAACTGCGAAACCACACTGGGATGTCGGGCCTACACAAGACTATTTTCAACAGATATATTTTTGTGTCACAACAGTCAGGAGACACTACTGTTTTTCTTTACGGAAAAAACTACCAAAAGCTGAATAATAGAGATTTTTTACCGTGGGATGGCAAAACCACAGTTATTGTTTACTGGGGTATACCACACTTTTTTAAATAGAGATATTTGCGGCTGAACAGTGATCAACACACTCAAACTGCTTTTTTTTTAGATACCAAAGGCCCAAAACTGGATAGTACAGCGATTTGACCCATGGAACTGTGAAACCACACTGGGATGTCGGGCCTACAGAAGACTATTTTCAACAGATATATTTTTGTGTCACAACAGTCAGGAGACACTACTGTTTTTCTTTATGGAAAAAGCTACCAAAAGCTGAATAATAGAGATTTTTTACCGTGGGATGGCAAAACCACAGTTATTGTTTACTGGGGTATACCACACTTTTTTACATAGAGATATTTGCGGCTGAGCAGTGAGCGACACACTCAAACTGCTTTTTTTTTAGATACCAAAAGCCCAAAACTGGATAGTACAGCGATTTGACCCGTGGAACTGTGAAACCACACTGGGATGTCGGGCCTACACAAGACTATTTTCAGCAGATATATTTTTGTGTCACAACAGTCAGGAAACACTACTGTTTTTCTTTACGGAAAAAACTACCAAAAGCTGAATAATAGAGATTTTTTACCGTGGGATGGCAAAACCACAGTTATTGTTTACTGGGGTATACCACACTTTTTTAAATAGAGATATTTGCGGCTGAACAGTGAGCAACACACTCAAACTGCTTTTTTTTTAGATACCAAAGGCCCAAAACTGGATAGTACAGCGATTTGACCCGTGGAACTGTGAAACCACACTGGGATGTCGGGCCTACAGAAGACTATTTTCAACAGATATGTTTTTGTGTCACAACAGTCAGGAGACACTACTGTTTTTCTTTATGGAAAAAGCTACCAAAAGCTGAATAATAGAGAATTTTTACCGTGGGATGGCAAAACCACAGTTATTGTTTACTGGGGTATACCACACTTTTTTAAATAGAGATATTTGCGGCTGAACAATGAGCGACACACTCAAACTGCTTTTTTTTTTAGATACCAAAGGCCCAAAACTTGATAGTACAGTGATTTGACCCGTGGAACTGCGAAACCACACTGGGATGTCGGGCCTACACAAGACTATTTTCAACAGATATATTTTTGTGTCACAATAGTCAGGAGACACTACTGTTTTTCTTTACGGAAAAAACTACCAAAAGCTGAATAATAGAGATTTGTTACCGTGGGATGGCAGAACCACAGTTATTGTTTACTCGGGTATACCACACTTTTTTAAATAGAGATATTTGCGGCTGAACAGTGAGCAACACACTCAAACTGCTTTTTTTTCAGATACCAAAGGCCCAAAACTGGATAGTACAGCGATTTGACCCGTGGAACTGTGAAACCACACTGGGATGTCGGGCCTACAGAAGACTATTTTCAACAGATATATTTTTGTGTCACAACAGTCAGGAGACACTACTGTTTTTCTTTATGGAAAAAGCTACCAAAAGCTGAATAATAGAGATTTTTTACCGTGGGATGGCAAAACCACAGTTATTGTTTACTGGGGTATACCACACTTTTTTACATAGAGATATTTGCGGCTGAGCAGTGAGCGACACACTCAAATTGCTTTTTTTTTAGATACCAAAGGCCCAAAACTGGATAGTACAGCGATTTGACCCGTGAAACTGCGAAACCACACTGGGATGTCGTGCCTACACAAGACTATTTTCAACAGATATATTTTTGTGTCACGACAGTCAGGAGACACTACTGTTTTTCTTTACGGCAAAAACTACCAAAAGCTGAATAATAGAGATTTTTTACCGTGGGATGGCAAAACCACAGTTATTGTTTACTGGGGTATACCACACTTTTTCAAATAGAGATATTTGCGGCTGAACAGTGAGCGACACACTCAAACTGCTTTTTTTTTAAATACCAAAGGCCCAAAACTGGATAGTACAGCGATTTGACCCGTGGAACTGCGAAACCACACTGGAATGTTGGGCCTACACAAGAATATTTTCAACAGATATATTTTTGTGTCACAACAGTCAGGAGACACTACTGTTTTTCTTTACGTAAAAAACTACCAAAAGCTGAATAATAGAGATTTTTTACCGTGGGATGGCAAAACCACAGTTATTGTTTACTTGGGTATACCACACTTTTTTAAATAGAGATATTTGCGGCTGAACAGTGAGCGACCCACTCAAACTGCTTTTTTTTTTAGATACCAAAGGCCCTAAACTGGATAGTACAGCGATTTGACCCGTGGAACTGCGAAACCACACTGGGATGTCGGGCCTACACAAGACTATTTTCAACAGATATATTTTTGTGTCACAACAGTCAGGAGACACTACTGTTTTTCTTTACGGAAAAAACTACCAAAAGCTGAATAATAGAGATTTTTTAACCGTGGGATGGCAAAACCACAGTTATTGTTTACTGGGGTATACCACACTTTTTTAAATAGAGATATTTGCGGCTGAACAGTGAGCGACACACTCAAGCTGCTTTTTTTTTAGATACCAAAGGCCCAAAACTGGATAGTACAGCGATTTGACCCGTGAAACTGCGAAACCACACTGGGATGTCGTGCCTACACAAGACTATTTTCAACAGATATATTTTTGTGTCACAACAGTCAGGAGACACTACTGTTTTTCCTTACGTAAAAAACTACCAAAAGCTGAATAATAGAGATTTTTTACCGTGGGATGGCAAAACCACAGTTATTGTTTACTTGGGTATACCACACTTTTTTAAATAGAGATATTTGCGGCTGAACAGTGAGCGACACACTCAAACTGCTTTTTTTTTAGATACCAAAGGCCCAAAACTTGATAGTACAGCGATTTGACCCGTGGAACTGCGAAACCATACTGGGATGTCGGGCCTACACAAGACTATTTTCAACAGATATATTTTTGTGTCACAACAGTCAGGAGACACTACTGTTTTTCTTTACGGAAAAAACTACCAAAAGCTGAATAATAGAGATTTTTTACCGTGGGATGGCAAAACCACAGTTATTGTTTACTGGGGTATACCACACTTTTTTAAATAGAGATATTTGCGGCTGAACAGTGAGCAACACACTCAAACTGCTTTTTTTTTAGATTCCAAAGGCCCAAAACTGGATAGTACAGCGATTTGACCCGTGGAACTGTGAAACCACACTGGGATGTCGGGCCTACAGAAGACTATTTTCAACAGATATATTTTTGTGTCACAACAGTCAGGAGACACTACTGTTTTTCTTTATGGAAAAAGCTACCAAAAGCTGAATAATAGAGATTTTTTACCGTGGGATGGCAAAACCACAGTTATTGTTTACTGGGGTATACCACACTTTTTTAAATAGAGATATTTGCGGCTGAACAGTGAGCGACACACTCAAACTGCTTTTTTTTTAGATACCAAAGGCCCAAAACTGTATAGTACAGCGATTTGACCCGTGGAACTGCGAAACCACACTGGGATGTCGGGCCTACACAAGACTATTTTCAACAGATATATTTTTGTGTCACAACAGTCAGGAGACACTACTGTTTTTCTTTACGTAAAAAACTACCAAAAGCTGAATAATAGAGATTTTTTTACCGTGGGATGGCAAAACCACAGTTATTGTTTACTTGGGTATACCACACTTTTTTAAATAGAGATATTTGCGGCTGAACAGTGAGCGACACACTCAAACTGCTTTTTTTTTTAGATACCAAAGGCCCTAAACTGGATAGTACAGCGATTTGACCCGTGGAACTGCGAAACCACACTGGGATGTCGGGCCTACACAAGACTATTTTCAACAGATATATTTTTGTGTCACAACAGTCAGGAGACACTACTGTTTTTCTTTACGGAAAAAACTACCAAAAGCTGAATAATAGAGATTTTTTAACCGTGGGATGGCAAAACCACAGTTATTGTTTACTGGGGTATACCACACTTTTTTAAATAGAGATATTTGCGGCTGAACAGTGAGCGACACACTCAAGCTGCTTTTTTTTTAGATACCAAAGGCCCAAAACTGGATAGTACAGCGATTTGACCCGTGAAACTGCGAAACCACACTGGGATGTCGTGCCTACACAAGATTATTTTCAACAGATATATTTTTGTGTCACAACAGTCAGGAGACACTACTGTTTTTCCTTACGTAAAAAACTACCAAAAGCTGAATAATAGAGATTTTTTACCGTGGGATGGCAAAACCACAGTTATTGTTTACTTGGGTATACCACATTTTTTTAAATAGAGATATTTGCGGCTGAACAGTGAGCGACACACTCAAACTGCTTTTTTTTTAGATACCAAAGGCCCAAAACTTGATAGTACAGCGATTTGACCCGTGGAACTGCGAAACCACACTGGGATGTCGGGCCTACACAAGACTATTTTCAACAGATATATTTTTGTGTCACAACAGTCAGGAGACACTACTGTTTTTACTTACGGAAAAAACTACCAAAAGCTGAATAATAGAGATTTTTTACCGTGGGATGGCAAAACCACAGTTATTGTTTACTGGGGTATACCACACTTTTTTAAATAGAGATATTTGCGGCTGAACAGTGATCAACACACTCAAACTGCTTTTTTTTTAGATACCAAAGGCCCAAAACTGGATAGTACAGCGATTTGACCCGTGGAACTGTGAAACCACACTGGGATGTCGGGCCTACAGAAGACTATTTTCAACAGATATATTTTGTGTCACAACAGTCAGGAGACACTACTGTTTTTCTTTATGGAAAAAGCTACCAAAAGCTGAATAATAGAGATTTTTTACCGTGGGATGGCAAAACCACAGTTATTGTTTACTGGGGTATACCACACTTTTTTACATAGAGATATTTGCGGCTGAGCAGTGAGCGACACACTCAAACTGCTCTTTTTTTAGATACCAAAGGCCCAAAACTGGATAGTACAGCGATTTGACCCGTGGAACTGTGAAACCACACTGGGATGTCGGGCCTACACAAGACTATTTTCAGCAGATATATTTTTGTGTCACAACAGTCAGGAGACACTACTGTTTTTCTTTATGGAAAAAGCTACCAAAAGCTGAATAATAGAGATTTTTTACCATGGGATGGCAAAACCACAGTTATTGTTTACTGGGGTATACCACACTTTTTTAAATAGAGATATTTGCGGCTGAACAGTGAGCGACACACTCAAGCTGCTTTTTTTTTAGATACCAAAGGCCCAAAACTGGATAGTACAGCGATTTGACCCGTGAAACTGCGAAACCACACTGGGATGTCGTGCCTACACAAGACTATTTTCAACAGATATATTTTTGTGTCACAACAGTCAGGAGACACTACTGTTTTTCCTTACGTAAAAAACTACCAAAAGCTGAATAATAGAGATTTTTTACCGTGGGATGGCAAAACCACAGTTATTGTTTACTTGGGTATACCACACTTTTTTAAATAGAGATATTTGCGGCTGAACAGTGAGCGACACACTCAAACTGCTTTTTTTTTAGATACCAAAGGCCCAAAACTTGATAGTACAGCGATTTGACCCGTGGAACTGCGAAACCACACTGGGATGTCGGGCCTACACAAGACTATTTTCAACAGATATATTTTTGTGTCACAACAGTCAGGAGACACTACTGTTTTCCTTTACGGAAAAAACTACCAAAAGCTGAATAATAGAGATTTTTTACCGTGGGATGGCAAAACCACAGTTATTGTTTACTGGGGTATACCACACTTTTTTAAATAGAGATATTTGCGGCTGAACAGTGATCAACACACTCAAACTGCTTTTTTTTTAGATACCAAAGGCCCAAAACTGGATAGTACAGCGATTTGACCCGTGGAACTGTGAAACCACACTGGGATGTCGGGCCTACAGAAGACTATTTTCAACAGATATATTTTTGTGTCACAACAGTCAGGAAACACTACTGTTTTTCTTTATGGAAAAAGCTACCAAAAGCTGAATAATAGAGATTTTTTACCGTGGGATGGCAAAACCACAGTTATTGTTTACTGGGGTATACCACACTTTTTTACATAGAGATATTTGCGGCTGAGCAGTGAGCGACACACTCAAACTGCTCTTTTTTTAGATACCAAAGGCCCAAAACTGGATAGTACAGCGATTTGACCCGTGGAACTGTGAAACCACACTGGGATGTCGGGCCTACACAAGACTATTTTCAGCAGATATATTTTTGTGTCACAACAGTCAGGAGACACTACTGTTTTTCTTTATGGAAAAAGCTACCAAAAGCTGAATAATAGAGATTTTTTACCATGGGATGGCAAAACCACAGTTATTGTTTACTGGGGTATACCACATTTTTTTAAATAGAGATATTTGCGGCTGAACAGTGAGCGACACACTCAAACTGCTTTTTTTTTTAGATACCAAAGGCCCAAAACTTGATAGTACAGCAATTTGACCCATGGAACTGCGAAACCACACTGGGATGTCGGGCCTAAACAAGACTATTTTCAACAGATATATTTTTGTGTCACAACAGTCAGGAGACACTACTGTTTTTCTTTACGGAAAAAACTACCAAAAGCTGAATAATAGAGATTTTTTACCATGGGATGGCAAAACCACAGTTATTGTTTACTGGGGTATACCACACTTTTTTAAATAGAGATATTTGCGGCTGAACAGTGAGCAACACACTCAAACTGCTTTTTTTTTAGATACCAAAGGCCCAAAACTGGATAGTACAGCGATTTGACCCGTGGAACTGTGAAACCACACTGGGATGTCGGGCCTACAGAAGACTATTTTCAACAGATATATTTTTGTGTCACAACAGTCAGGAAACACTACTGTTTTTCTTTATGGAAAAAGCTACCAAAAGCTGAATAATAGAGATTTTTTACCGTGGGATGGCAAAACCACAGTTATTGTTTACTGGGGTATACCACACTTTTTTACATAGAGATATTTGCGGCTGAGCAGTGAGCGACACACTCAAACTGCTCTTTTTTTAGATACCAAAGGCCCAAAACTGGATAGTACAGCGATTTGACCCGTGGAACTGTGAAACCACACTGGGATGTCGGGCCTACACAAGACTATTTTCAGCAGATATATTTTTGTGTCACAACAGTCAGGAGACACTACTGTTTTTCTTTATGGAAAAAGCTACCAAAAGCTGAATAATAGAGATTTTTTACCATGGGATGGCAAAACCACAGTTATTGTTTACTGGGGTATACCACATTTTTTTAAATAGAGATATTTGCGGCTGAACAGTGAGCGACACACTCAAACTGCTTTTTTTTTTAGATACCAAAGGCCCAAAACTTGATAGTACAGCAATTTGACCCATGGAACTGCGAAACCACACTGGGATGTCGGGCCTAAACAAGACTATTTTCAACAGATATATTTTTGTGTCACAACAGTCAGGAGACACTACTGTTTTTCTTTACGGAAAAAACTACCAAAAGCTGAATAATAGAGATTTTTTACCATGGGATGGCAAAACCACAGTTATTGTTTACTGGGGTATACCACACTTTTTTAAATAGAGATATTTGCGGCTGAACAGTGAGCAACACACTCAAACTGCTTTTTTTTTAGATACCAAAGGCCCAAAACTGGATAGTACAGCGATTTGACCCGTGGAACAGTGAAACCACACTGGGATGTCGGGCCTACAGAAGACTATTTTCAACAGATATATTTTTGTGTCACAACAGTCAGGAGACACTACTGTTTTTCTTTATGGAAAAAGCTACCAAAAGCTGAATAATAGAGATTTTTTACCGTGGGATGGCAAAACCACAGTTATTGTTTACTGGGGTATACCACACTTTTTTACATAGAGATATTTGCGGCTGAGCAGTGAGCGACACACTCAAACTGCTTTTTTTTTAGATACCAAAGGCCCAAAACTGGATAGTACAGCGATTTGACCCGTGGAGCTGTGAAACCACACTGGGATGTCGGGCCTACACAAGACTATTTTCAGCAGATATATTTTTGTGTCACAACAGTCAGGAGACACTACTGTTTTTCTTTATGGAAAAAGCTACCAAAAGCTGAATAATAGAGATTTTTTACCGTGGGATGGCAAAACCACAGTTATTGTTTACTGGGTATACCACACTTTTTTAAATAGAGATATTTGCGGCTGAACAATGAGCGACACACTCAAACTGCTTTTTTTTTTAGATACCAAAGGCCCAAAACTTGATAGTACAGCGATTTGACCCGTGGAACTGCGAAACCACACTGGGATGTCGGGCCTACACAAGACTATTTTCAACAGATATATTTTTGTGTCACAATAGTCAGGAGACACTACTGTTTTTCTTTACGGAAAAAACTACCAAAAGCTGAATAATAGAGATTTGTTACCGTGGGATGGCAAAACCACAGTTATTGTTTCCTCGGGTATACCACACTTTTTTAAATAGAGATATTTGCGGCTGAACAGTGAGCAACACACTCAAACTGCTTTTTTTTTAGATACCAAAGGCCCAAAACTGGATAGTACAACGATTTGACCCGTGGAACTGTGAAACCACACTGGGATGTCGGGCCTACAGAAGACTATTTTCAACAGATATATTTTTGTGTCACAACAGTCAGGAGACACTACTGTTTTTCTTTATGGAAAAAGCTACCAAAAGCTGAATAATAGAGATTTTTTACCGTGGGATGGCAAAACCACAGTTATTGTTTACTGGGGTATACCACACTTTTTTACATAGAGATATTTGCGGCTGAACAGTGAGCGACACACTCAAACTGCTTTTTTTTTAGATACCAAAGGCCCAAAACTTTATAGTACAGCGATTTGACCCGTGAAACTGCGAAACCACACTGGGATGTCGGGCCTACACAAGACTATTTTCAACAGATATATTTTTGTGTCACAACAGTCAGGAGACACTACTGTTTTTCTTTACGTAAAAAACTACCAAAAGCTGAATAATAGAGATTTTTTACCGTGGGATGGCAAAACCACAGTTATTGTTTACTTGGGTATACCACACTTTTTTAAATAGAGATATTTGCGGCTGAACAGTGAGCGACACACTCAAACTGCTTTTTTTTTTAGATACCAAAGGCCCAAAACTGGATAGTACAGCGATTTGACCCGTGGAACTGCGAAACCACACTGGGATGTCGGGCCTACACAAGACTATTTTCAACAGATATATTTTTGTGTCACAACAGTCAGGAGACACTACTGTTTTTCTTTACGGAAAAAACTACCAAAAGCTGAATAATAGAGATTTTTTAACCGTGGGATGGCAAAACCACAGTTATTGTTTACTGGGGTATACCACACTTTTTTAAATAGAGATATTTGCAGCTGAACAGTGAGCGACACACTCAAACTGCTTTTTTTTAGATACCAAAGGCCCAAAACTGGATAGTACAGCGATTTGACCCGTGGAACTGCGAAACCACACTGGGATGTTGGGCCTACACAAGACTATTTTCAACAGATATATTTTTGTGTCACAACAGTCAGGAGACACTACTGTTTTTCTTTACGGAAAAAACTACCAAAAGCTGAATAATAGAGATTTTTTAACCGTGGGATGGCAAAACCACAGTTATTGTTTACTGGGGTATACCACACTTTTTTAAATAGAGATATTTGCGGCTGAACAGTGAGCAACACACTCAAACTGCTTTTTTTTTAGATACCAAAGGCCCAAAACTGGATAGTACAGCGATTTGACCCATGGAACTGTGAAACCACACTGGGATGTCGGGCCTACACAAGACTATTTTCAACAGATATATTTTTGTGTCACAACAGTCAGGAGACACTACTGTTTTTCTTTATGGAAAAAGCTACCAAAAGCTGAATAATAGAGATTTTTTACCATGAGATGGCAAAACCACAGTAATTTTTTACTGGGGTATACCACACTTTTTTAAATAGAGATATTTGCGGCTGAACAGTGAGCGACACACTCAAACTGCTTTTTTTTTAGATACCAAAGGCCCAAAACTGGATAGTACAGCGATTTGACCCGTGAAACTGCGAAACCACACTGGGATGTCGTGCCTACACAAGACTATTTTCAACAGATATATTTTTGTGTCACAACAGTCAGGAGACACTACTGTTTTTCTTTACGGCAAAAACTACCAAAAGCTGAATAATACAGATTTTTTACCGTGGGATGGCAAAACCACAGTTATTGTTTACTGGGGTATACCACACTTTTTCAAATAGAGATATTTGCGGCTGAACAGTGAGCGACACACTCAAACTGCTTTTTTTTTTAGATACCAAAGGCCCAAAACTGTATAGTACAGCGATTTGACCCGTGAAACTGCGAAACCACACTGGGATGTCGGGCCTACACAAGACTATTTTCAACAGATATATTTTTGTGTCACAACAGTCAGGAGACACTACTGTTTTTCTTTACGTAAAAAACTACCAAAAGCTGAATAATAGAGATTTTTTACCGTGGGATGGCAAAACCACAGTTATTGTTTACTTGGGTATACCACACTTTTTTAAATAGAGATATTTGCGGCTGAACAGTGAGCGACACACTCAAACTGCTTTTTTTTTTAGATACCAAAGGCCCAAAACTGGATAGTACAGCGATTTGACCCGTGGAACTGCGAAACCACACTGGGATGTCGGGCCTACACAAGACTATTTTCAACAGATATATTTTTGTGTCACAACAGTCAGGAGACACTACTGTTTTTCTTTACGGAAAAAACTACCAAAAGCTGAATAATAGAGATTTTTTAACCGTGGGATGGCAAAACCACAGTTATTGTTTACTGGGGTATACCACACTTTTTTAAATAGAGATATTTGCAGCTGAACAGTGAGCGACACACTCAAACTGCTTTTTTTTAGATACCAAAGGCCCAAAACTGGATAGTACAGCGATTTGACCCGTGGAACTGCGAAACCACACTGGGATGTTGGGCCTACACAAGACTATTTTCAACAGATATATTTTTGTGTCACAACAGTCAGGAGACACTACTGTTTTTCTTTACGGAAAAAACTACCAAAAGCTGAATAATAGAGATTTTTTAACCGTGGAATGGCAAAACCACAGTTATTGTTTACTGGGGTATACCACACTTTTTTAAATAGAGATATTTGCGGCTGAACAGTGAGCAACACACTCAAACTGCTTTTTTTTTAGATACCAAAGGCCCAAAACTGGATAGTACAGCGATTTGACCCATGGAACTGTGAAACCACACTGGGATGTCGGGCCTACACAAGACTATTTTCAACAGATATATTTTTGTGTCACAACAGTCAGGAGACACTACTGTTTTTCTTTATGGAAAAAGCTACCAAAAGCTGAATAATAGAGATTTTTTACCATGAGATGGCAAAACCACAGTAATTTTTTACTGGGGTATACCACACTTTTTTAAATAGAGATATTTGCGGCTGAACAGTGAGCGACACACTCAAACTGCTTTTTTTTTAGATACCAAAGGCCCAAAACTGGATAGTACAGCGATTTGACCCGTGAAACTGCGAAACCACACTGGGATGTCGTGCCTACACAAGACTATTTTCAACAGATATATTTTTGTGTCACAACAGTCAGGAGACACTACTGTTTTTCTTTACGGCAAAAACTACCAAAAGCTGAATAATACAGATTTTTTACCGTGGGATGGCAAAACCACAGTTATTGTTTACTGGGGTATACCACACTTTTTCAAATAGAGATATTTGCGGCTGAACAGTGAGCGACACACTCAAACTGCTTTTTTTTTTAGATACCAAAGGCCCAAAACTGTATAGTACAGCGATTTGACCCGTGGAACTGCGAAACCACACTGGGATGTCGGGCCTACACAAGACTATTTTCAACAGATATATTTTTGTGTCACAACAGTCAGGAGACACTACTGTTTTTCTTTACGTAAAAAACTACCAAAAGCTGAATAATAGAGATTTTTTTACCGTGGGATGGCAAAACCACAGTTATTGTTTACTTGGGTATACCACACTTTTTTAAATAGAGATATTTGCGGCTGAACAGTGAGCGACACACTCAAACTGCTTTTTTTTTTAGATACCAAAGGCCCTAAACTGGATAGTACAGCGATTTGACCCGTGGAACTGCGAAACCACACTGGGATGTCGGGCCTACACAAGACTATTTTCAACAGATATATTTTTGTATCACAACAGTCAGGAGACACTACTGTTTTTCTTTACGGAAAAAACTACCAAAAGCTGAATAATAGAGATTTTTTAACCGTGGGATGGCAAAACCACAGTTATTGTTTACTGGGGTATACCACACTTTTTTAAATAGAGATATTTGCGGCTGAACAGTGAGCGACACACTCAAGCTGCTTTTTTTTTAGATACCAAAGGCCCAAAACTGGATAGTACAGCGATTTGACCCGTGAAACTGCGAAACCACACTGGGATGTCGTGCCTACACAAGACTATTTTCAACAGATATATTTTTGTGTCACAACAGTCAGGAGACACTACTGTTTTTCCTTACGTAAAAAACTACCAAAAGCTGAATAATAGAGATTTTTTACCGTGGGATGGCAAAACCACAGTTATTGTTTACTTGGGTATACCACACTTTTTTAAATAGAGATATTTGCGGCTGAACAGTGAGCGACACACTCAAACTGCTTTTTTTTTTAGATACCAAAGGCCCAAAACTTGATAGTACAGCGATTTGACCCGTGGAACTGTGAAACCACACTGGGATGTCGGGCCTACACAAGACTATTTTCAACAGATATATTTTTGTGTCACAATAGTCAGGAGACACTACTGTTTTTCTTTACGGAAAAAGCTACCAAAAGCTGAATAATAGAGATTTTTTACCGTGGGATGGCAAAACCACAGTTATTGTTTACTGGGGTATACCACACTTTTTTACATAGAGATATTTGCGGCTGAACAGTGAGCGACACACTCAAACTGCTTTTTTTTTAGATACCAAAGGCCCAAAACTTTATAGTACAGCGATTTGACCCGTGAAACTGCGAAACCACACTGGGATGTCGGGCCTACACAAGACTATTTTCAACAGATATATTTTTGTGGCACAACAGTCAGGAGACACTACTGTTTTTCTTTACGTAAAAAACTACCAAAAGCTGAATAATAGAGATTTTTTACCGTGGGATGGCAAAACCACAGTTATTGTTTACTTGGGTATACCACACTTTTTTAAATAGAGATATTTGCGGCTGAACAGTGAGCGACACACTCAAACTGCTTTTTTTTTTAGATACCAAAGGCCCTAAACTGGATAGTACAGCGATTTGACCCGTGGAACTGCGAAACCACACTGGGATGTCGGGCCTACACAAGACTATTTTCAACAGATATATTTTTGTGTCACAACAGTCAGGAGACACTACTGTTTTTCTTTACGGAAAAAACTACCAAAAGCTGAATAATAGAGATTTTTTAACCGTGGGATGGCAAAACCACAGTTATTGTTTACTGGGGTATACCACACTTTTTTAAATAGAGATATTTGCAGCTGAACAGTGAGCGACACACTCAAACTGCTTTTTTTTAGATACCAAAGGCCCAAAACTGGATAGTACAGCGATTTGACCCGTGGAACTGCGAAACCACACTGGAATGTTGGGCCTACACAAGACTATTTTCAACAGATATATTTTCGTGTCACAACAGTCAGGAGACACTACTGTTTTTCTTTACGGAAAAAACTACCAAAAGCTGAATAATAGAGATTTTTTACCGTGGGATGGCAAAACCACAGTTATTGTTTACTGGGGTATACCACACTTTTTTAAATAGAGATATTTGCGGCTGAACAGTGAGCAACACACTCAAACTGCTTTTTTTTTAGATACCAAAGGCCCAAAACTGGATAGTACAGCGATTTGACCCATGGAACTGTGAAACCACACTGGGATGTCGGGCCTACACAAGACTATTTTCAACAGATATATTTTTGTGTCACAACAGTCAGGAGACACTACTGTTTTTCTTTATGGAAAAAGCTACCAAAAGCTGAATAATAGAGATTTTTTACCGTGAGATGGCAAAACCACAGTAATTGTTTACTGGGGTATACCAAACTTTTTTAAATAGAGATATTTGCGGCTGAACAGTGAGCGACACACTCAAACTGCTTTTTTTTTAGATACCAAAGGCCCAAAACTGGATAGTACAGCGATTTGACCCGTGAAACTGCGAAACCACACTGGGATGTCGTGCCTACACAAGACTATTTTCAACAGATATATTTTTGTGTCACAACAGTCAGGAGACACTACTGTTTTTCTTTACGGCAAAAACTACCAAAAGCTGAATAATAGAGATTTTTTACCGTGGGATGGCAAAACCACAGTTATTGTTTACTGGGGTATACCACACTTTTTCAAATAGAGATATTTGCGGCTGAACAGTGAGCGACACACTCAAACTGCTTTTTTTTTAGATACCAAAGGCCTAACACTGGATAGTACAGCGATTTGACCCGTGGAACTGCGAAACCACACTGGGATGTCGGGCCTACACAAGACTATTTTCAGCAGATATATTTTTGTGTGACAACAGTCAGGAGACACTACTGTTTTTCTTTACGTAAAAAACTACCAAAAGCTGAATAATAGAGATTTTTTACCGTGGGATGGCAAAACCACAGTTATTGTTTACTTGGGTATACCACACTTTTTTAAATAGAGATATTTGCGGCTGAACAGTGAGCGACACACTCAAACTGCTTTTTTTTTTAGATACCAAAGGCCCAAAACTGGATAGTACAGCGATTGGACCCGTGGAACTGCGAAACCACACTGGGATGTCGGGCCTACACAAGACTATTTTCAACAGATATATTTTTGTGTCACAACAGTCAGGAGACACTACTGTTTTTCTTTACGGAAAAAACTACCAAAAGCTGAATAATAGAGATTTTTTACCGTGGGATGGCAAAACCACAGTTATTGTTTACTTGGGTATACCACACTTTTTTAAATAGAGATATTTGCGGCTGAACAGTGAGCGACACACTCAAACTGCTTTTTTTTTTAGATACCAAAGGCCCTAAACTGAATAGTACAGAGATTTGACCCGTGGAACTGCGAAACCACACTGGGATGTCGGGCCTACACAAGACTATTTTCAACAGATATATTTTTGTGTCACAACAGTCAGGAGACACTACTGTTTTTCTTTACGGAAAAAACTACCAAAAGCTGAATAATAGAGATTTTTTAACCGTGGGATGGCAAAACCACAGTTATTGTTTACTGGGGTATACCACACTTTTTTAAATAGAGATATTTGCAGCTGAACAGTGAGCGACACACTCAAACTGCTTTTTTTTTAGATACCAAAGGCCCAAAACTGGATAGTACAGCGATTTGACCCGTGGAACTGCGAAACCACACTGGGATGTTGGGCCTACACAAGACTATTTTCAACAGATATATTTTTGTGTCACAACAGTCAGGAGACACTACTGTTTTTCTTTACGGAAAAAACTACCAAAAGCTGAATAATAGAGATTTTTTACCGTGGGATGGCAAAACCACAGTTATTGTTTACTGGGGTATACCACACTTTTTTAAATAGAGATATTTGCGGCTGAACAGTGAGCAACACACTCAAACTGCTTTTTTTTTAGATACCAAAGGCCCAAAACTGGATAGTACAGCGATTTGACCCATGGAACTGTGAAACCACACTGGGATGTCGGGCCTACACAAGACTATTTTCAACAGATATATTTTTGTGTCACAACAGTCAGGAGACACTACTGTTTTTCTTTATGGAAAAAGCTACCAAAAGCTGAATAATAGAGATTTTTTACCGTGAGATGGCAAAACCACAGTAATTGTTTACTGGGGTATACCACACTTTTTTAAATAGAGATATTTGCGGCTGAACAGTGAGCGACACACTCAAACTGCTTTTTTTTTAGATACCAAAGGCCCAAAACTGGATAGTACAGCGATTTGACCCGTGAAACTGCGAAACCACACTGGGATGTCGTGCCTACACAAGACTATTTTCAACAGATATATTTTTGTGTCACAACAGTCAGGAGACACTACTGTTTTTCTTTACGGCAAAAACTACCAAAAGCTGAAAAATAGAGATTTTTTACCGTGGGATGGCAAAACCACAGTTATTGTTTACTGGGGTATACCACACTTTTTCAAATAGAGATATTTGCGGCTGAACAGTGAGCGACACACTCAAACTGCTTTTTTTTTTAGATACCAAAGGCCTAACACTGGATAGTACAGCGATTTGACCCGTGGAACTGCGAAACCACACTGGGATGTCGGGCCTACACAAGACTATTTTCAACAGATATATTTTTGTGTCACAACAGTCAGGAGACACTACTGTTTTTCTTTACGGAAAAAACTACCAAAAGCTGAATAATAGAGATTTTTTACCGTGGGATGGCAAAACCACAGTTATTGTTTACTGGGGTATACCACACTTTTTTAAATAGAGATATTTGCGGCTGAACAGTGAGCAACACACTCAAACTGCTTTTTTTTTAGATACCAAAGGCCCAAAACTGGATAGTACAGCGATTTGACCCGTGGAACTGCGAAACCACACTGGGATGTCGGGTAGAGATGAGCGTTGTTCTACTCGAACTGTTCGCCAATCTCAAATTCGAGCTGTTTTGGGCGGTGTTCGAGCCGGTCGGCGAACACGAACAATTTGAGAAAAATTCGGCTGTTCGAGGTTATGTTCGATAACTGTTCGTGCACCAAAATCATAACTGGATTTTTTCTCAGTAATGATGAAAATTAATGTTAATACGCAGTTTGAGTGTACAGCGGGGCGGGGGGAGGGGCAGGGGATGGATCTCTGCAGGAACAATGAAGATCTCCATTTTTTTTTCTCTTTCCCGCATTTGCAGTGGGGAGGTGCAATCTGTCAGCCTATCAGCAGCGCACACACGGAGCGAAGTGCTTTTTTTCACACAAGCAAGGGCATGTGTGATTGGCAGTGTATGTCACATGTCCTTGCCCTATAAGACCAAGCCATTTTCCCCGTCGCCACCATTTTCTCACTGCTGCAGCTGCGTGTTAGACGGCACCGCTGTTGCTGTGTGCGCTATACCTTGTTAATTTCAAGCCAATTTTCGCACAAATATACAGATAGCTTGGGAGTAGGGAATAGTTGTGATTGCAGTCCTTTTAAGGACTAGGTTACAGCATTTCCTACGACTTTTATCAGGCAGGTCTGTGCTCTTAAATAGATAGATTGTGGGAGTAAAGACTAATTGTAATTGGAGTCCTTTTCAGGACTAGGTTACATGAGTTCCTATCAGTTTTTGCCAGGCAGGTCTGTGCCAGTGCTGTGCAAGTTTTTTTCACAGCATTTGGCTGAATCTAGCAAAGCTAATCCTTTTTGGCCTATTGCAGAGTGTGTTAGTCAGTGGAGTAGCCTATCTGTGTTGCAAGATATACCACCTGTGTATAGAATACCAATTTTTTTACTGCACCTAGTGAAGTAAAATCTTTTGGGCATAGCATCATTCTATTAGTCCATCTATACTGACCTCCATCAGGTTGCAAACTGAATATAATTTTTTTCTGCATCTAGCTCTGAAAAAATATTTGGGCTTCTAGCAGTGTGTGGGACTTGGTCTATTAGTCCATCTATACTGACCTCCATCAGGTTGCAAATTAAAAATAATTTTTTTCTTCATTTAGCTCTGAAAAAATATTTGGGCTTCTAGCAGCGTGTGGGACTTGTTCTATTAGTCCATATATACTGACCTCCAACAGGTTGCAAATTAAAAATAATTTTTTTCTGCATCTAGCTCTGAAAAAATATTTGGGCTTCTAGCAGTGTGTGGGACTTGGTCTATTAGTCCATCTATACTGACCTCCATCAGGTTGCAAATTAAAAATAATTTTTTTCTGCATCTAGCTCTGAAAAAATATTTGGGCTTCTAGCAGTGTGTGGGACTTGGTCTATTAGTCCATCTATACTGACCTCCATCAGGTTGCAAATTGAATAAAAAAAATTTCTGCATCTAGCTCTGAAAAAATATTTGGGCTTCTAGCGGTGTGTGGGACTTGGTCTATTAGTCCATCTATACTGACCTCCATCAGGTTGCAAATTAAAAATAATTTTTTTCTGCATCTAACCCAGCCAATAGTTTTGGCCTAATACCACAGTTTGGCCACTCAGCTCTGCTCGGTTACCATCCATTGTTTTTTTGTGCAAACAACTCCAGAGTTGTGAATTAGTTAACCACCAAAATGAGTGGAAAAAGGCCTGCTGCTGGTGGAAAGGGGAATAGGCGTGTTGGGAAGGGGAAAAAAGGTTGTGTCCGTGGGGTAGGTGCAGAAGAAAGACCATCTTCCAGCCAAACTAAAATGTCTACTTCTTTTAGCGGACAATGTGATAAGATCCCTTTCTTACGGCCACGCCAATCGCTACAAATTCCAGATGAGGCACAAAAACAGCAGGTGCTTCAACGGATATCAAGTGCTCCTTTAAGTGGGCTCTCCTCCACATCAACTTCAACATCACAAATACTCCAGTCCTCAAAGGTGTCACCCAAATCGCACTTGCTTCCTCACAGCTCCCAAATCTCCAGCTGCCCGTCTGAGTATGAGGTAGAACAGATGGTTGAGTCTGCAGAGCTGTTTACTCATACTATAGCCTGGGAATCAGAGGTCGACTCCAGCGCTTCTGTGAATCCAGACGAGGAAATGATCTGCACTGATGCCCAGAATCTTTATGAGTCGGATCCAGGACCAGACGCAGAAGGTTCTGACCATAATGTAGACCCTCATTCCCAAACTGTAACTCCTGTTGGTGGAGACAATGAGGAAGACGATGATAAGACTCAAATACCTGATTGGAGCGACAACTTTAGTTTTTTGTCAGGGCAGGAACAGGTTGGCTCTGAGGACGACGGGTGTGATAACGCACAGGGTGATGATGATGAGGTCGGAGATCCCACTTACTGTCAACCCACAGTCAGCCAAGAGATGAGGTCAGCAGAGGAGGTGGAGGAAGATGCTAGTGACGACGAGGTCAGGTTGCGCCTTCCTGGACAGAGACGTAGTACTGGAAGCACGTCAACAACTGCATCCTCAAACACAACTCTGCCTCTCACCACAAGTCGTGGTGGCTCTTCAGGTCGCATGGGTGCTAAGCCTTGCATAGCCTGGGCATTTTTTCAGATCGATAAAGATGACCCAACTCGTGTTATCTGTAACATTTGTCAGCAAAAGCTAAGTAGAGGCCAAAAAATACATAGTTTGAGTACTTCATGCATGAACCGGCACATGGACATGAAGCATAAGTTGCAGTGGGAAGCTCAGTGTGCTACAATGCGGTCTAGCCGGCCGGGCCAACCACCGTCTGCCATATCTTGTGCATCCGCAGCCTCTTCATCCTCTGTGACTGGGGGGACAGCAGTCACACCTGTTTTGGGGTGCAGACCTGCCACCTCTTTACCCGCAACAGCCAGCGTGATTGGCAGGTCATCATTTTCTTTGGAGGTGGTAACACCAGCTGGTCTTGAGCGCTGTCCGACATCGATAGCACCACCTTTGGATCAAGGCAACCTAACATGTCCGCCTGCATCTTCCTCACAGACCGGCAGTTTGCCGGGGACACCCTTATCAACCCCGTCTAAGCACAATAGCCAGCCCTCGGTCCCTCAGATGTGGACAAGTAAAAGACCATTTCCTCCTAGCCATGAGAAAGCTAAGAGGTTGAATTTCACCATCTGCAAGCTCTTGGCTACAGAAATGCTGCCTTTCCGCCTGGTGGACACAGAGGATTTTCGAGACCTTATGTCCGTCGCAGTGCCCCAGTACCAGATGCCCAGTCGGCACTACTTCTCAAAGAAAGGTGTGCCTGCGCTCCACCAGCATGTCGCACACAACATCACCGCTTCTTTGAGAAACTCTGTGTGTGACAGGGTGCATATCACCACAGACACTTGGACGAGTAGGCATGGACAGGGGCGTTACATGTCGCTGACTGGGCACTGGGTAACTATGGTGACAGCAGGACAAGGGGCTGCTGTCCAAGTCTTGCCGTCCCCACGAGTTGTGCGTCAATCCTCTTTATGTCATTTTTCCTCCACTGCTTCTGCCTCCTCAACCTCCTCTCGGTCTTCCACCTGCACCCAAAGCCTGTCTGGTCATGCCACAAGCTTTCTAACTGCGCAGAAGGGATCCTGCACACCTCCTTACTATGCTGGCAGTAGGGCTCAACGTCATCAGGCGGTTTTTACATTGAAATGTCTGGGAAATGTGAGTCACACAGCTGAGGAGTTGTGGTCAGCTCTGGAGAACCAATTTCATGAATGGTTGTCTCCACTGGACCTGAAACCAGGGAAGGCCGTGTGCGACAATGCTGCAAACCTGGGTGCGGCCCTTCGCCGGGGCAATGTCACACACGTGCCTTGTATGGCTCACGTGTTGAACCTGGTTGTCCAGCAATTTTTAGCCCACTATCCCAGACTAGATGGCCTTCTGCAGAGGGCATGGTCGCTGTGTGCTCACTTCCGCCGTTCGCATCCCGCAGCTCAGCGACTTACATCTCTACAGAAGTCGTTGGGCCTGCCACTTCACCGGCTAAAATGCGATGTGCCTACCCGGTGGAATTCAACTCTGCACATGTTGCAGCGACTGTGGCAGCACCGACAAGCCCTGGTGCAATACGTTCTGACGTATAGCCTGGGCCAACGAGATTCAGAGGTGGGGCAAATCACGCTGGAGGAGTGGTCTCAGATCAGGGACCTATGCACCCTTCTGCACAGTTTTGAAATGGCGACGAAGATGTTTAGTGCTGACGATGCCATTATTAGCATGACTATTCCGGTGATTTACATGCTGGAGCACATGTTAAACAGAATTCGGAGTCAGGTGGTGGCACAAGAGGAGGTGGAGGAAGTAGAGGAGGAGGAGTTGTATGCGGAAGGGCTAACATCTGCAAGGTCCAGAAGGTCGGCAGCACCAAGGCGGCAGGCATGTGAGGGTGGGGGAGATGGTTTTACCAGGGCGCATGGTAGCAGCCAAACTAGTGAGGAAGGTGCAGGAGCCCAGGAAGAAGTGGAAGACGAACTGATGGAAGACTCATCAGATGAGGGAGACCTTGATCACATTTCTGTTGTGCGAGGTTGGGGGGAGAGGACAGAGGAAGGAAGCATGATTGTTACCTCGCCACCAACACAACAGGGACTTGGTGCTCCTGGATGCGCAACACACATGAGTGCCTTCTTGCTGCACTACCTGCAACATGACCCTCGAATTGTGAGAATTAGAAATAATCCTGACTACTGGGTTGCCACACTGTTAGATCCCCGGTACAAAAGTAAATTTGCAGAAATTATTCCTGCCTAGAAAGGGATGCACGCATGCAGGAGTATCAGCAGAGACTGTTGCAGAATCTTACATGTGCTTTTCCACAAAATACCAGTGGTGCACGTAGTGAATCTCACAGTTCCAACTTGCCAACCGTGGGACCGTCAAGTGTTCAGCACTCAAACCGTAACAGAACCACAGTATCTGCTGGTAACATCAATTTTGCGGAATCATTTCACCACTTTTTTAGCCCATCCTTTGCAAGGCCACAGGAGACAAGAAGTCTGACACATAGTCAACGCCTAGAGACGATGGTACAGGAGTATCTCCAAGTAAACATTGAAGCCACGACTGTGTCACTGGACCCTTGCTCTTTTTGGGCTTCCAATCTGGATAAATGGCCGGAGCTAGCCACTTACGCCTTGGAGATCTTGTCATGCCCCGCAGCCAGCGTTCTGTCTGAACGTGTGTTCAGCGCTGCTGGTGGTGTGCTGACAGATAAGCGCACGCGGCTCTCCACTGATAATGTAGACAGACTCACGTTCATAAAGATGAACAAATCATGGATCCGAAACGACTTTTCTACCCCTGTGTCATCCTGGGGAGAGTAAAAGCTTGATGATTGGTTAAAATCACCCTACCAACCGTTTTAAGCTTTCAAATTACTAATCATGTTTATCTGTATCTTGACTGGAAAATAATTTGGGCTTTGTAGCAGTGTGCAGCACTGATCCTATTAGGCCATCTATAATAAGCTTCACCAGATTTAAAATTAAAAATAATGTTTAGCTGCATCTAGCCCAGAAAATAATTTTGGGGCTCCGAGATGCGCAAGACACATAAGTGCCTTCTTGCTGCACTACCTGCAGCATGACCCTCATATTGTCAGAATTCGAAGTAATCATGACTACTGGGTTGCCACACTCTTAGATCCCCCAAACTTTTCGATCAACCTTTTCATTTTAATAAAGACCAAAAAAATGGTCATTTTTGAAATTATAAGCATTAGCAGGTTGTTAGAAACTGAAATCAAACAGTTTTCAACTCAAAACTTTATTCTAGGTGATGTTACATTTTCACATAGGACCCCTTGTTCGAAAGGAGCTTCTGAACTCTCTCGTCCATTGAATTTGTCAGGTTTTGGATGGTTTCTGCTTCAATTGTTTTGCATGAGGACAGAATACCCTCCCAGAGCTGTTGCTTAGATGTGAACTGCCTCCCGCCATCATAGACACTCCTTTTAATGATGCTCCAAAGGTTCTGAATGGGGTAGAGGTCAGGGGAGCATGGGGGTCACACCATAAGTTTGTCCCCTTTTATGCCCATATCAGCCAGAGATGCAGATGTTTTATGTGCAGCATGAGATGGTGCATTATCATGCAGAAAAATGATCTTGCTGTGAAATACACGGTTCTTCTTCTTGAACCATGGCAGGAAGTGCTGTTTGAGAAAATCCACATACATTATGGAGTTCATCTTTAGCGCCTTCAGGGATCCTAAAGGGGCCGACAATCTCTCTCCCCATGATTCCAGCCCAAAACATTACTCCACCTCCTCCTTGTTGGCGCTGTAGCCGTGTTTGCGTGGGGTGTCCATCAACCAGCCATCCTCCACTCCATTCATCTGGACCATCGAGCGCTGCACGGCACTCATCCGTGAACAAAACAGTTTTGAAATCAGTCTTCATGTAATGTTTGGCCCACTGGAGCCGTTTCTGCTTGTGTGAAGTGGATAGAGGTGGTCGACAGGATGGCGTATGCACAGCTGCAAACCTCTGAAGGACCCTGCATCTTGTTGTTCGGGGGACGTTGGAGGCACAAGCAGCTTCAAAAACTTGTCTGCTGCTATGACAAGGCTTTTTTGCCGCTGCTCTTTCAACCTGACGTAATTGCCTGTAGGAAAGAGTCCTCAATTTGCCCTTATCAGCACGCACACGTGTGTACTGTGAATCAGCTACATACTTCTTGATTGCCAAGACACTTCATCCTGATCATCGCACAATGTTGATTGTAGTCATGCCTTGACCTAAACACTCCACAATTTGTTGCTTCTCAGCAGCCGACACATCCTTTTTCTTTCCCATTTTGGCAGAAAATGTAGGCTGCTTAATAATGTGAGAGAGCCTTCTTAAGTAGTCTTGCCTTTCATTGGACACACCTGCCAAACTAATTAGCACAGGTGTCTGCAATTGCTTACAGTGATATAAAGAGCCCTGACACACATCACCATCAATGAGTTTAACTGACAAACAAACAAATTCTTCCCTTATCACTCCTAAACACTTTTTGCATAATAATTTGGAACGCGGTGTACATGTGCTTTTCCACAAAACACCAGTGGTTCACGTAGTGAATCTTACAGTTCTAACTTGCCAACCGTGGTCTGTATGGAATTGTTCAATAAAGGGCCCAAAATTAAGATAACATAGATGGGAGAGGTCTCTATGAATAGGAATTCCTAAGTATTTGATACCCTGTGAGGGCCAGGCAAAGGGAAAGTTGGACTGGATGGAATCCTATATGGATTTAGGGAGGGAGACATCGAGGGCCTCAGACTTCGCTGCATTGATTTTAAAATTTTACCATGTAACAAAGTGATCTATTTCAGCCATAACAGCAGGGATGGATATATGTGATTGAGTGATATATACTAGGACATCATCAGCAAATAGAGAGCACTTGTACTCGGTGCCTCCCACCTCAATCCACCTAATATTGGGGTTATGGCGAATTGATGAGAGCAGGTGCTCCGTCACTAGGATGTATAAGAGAGGGGACAGAGGACAACCCTGCCTTGTCCCATTGGTGATTGTGAAAGGTGATGAAAATGTTCTGACGCACCCCCTGTGCCTTTTTGGTGGATGCTGGTGGTTGTAGTCTTCGTGGCGGCGATCCGGTTCCGTGGCTCAGGGCGGTCAAACCAGTGGCGGAACTATTTATGTGGTTTTGATGTTTAAATGTCCGACTACGCCACCCGTGGAATGCGGTCAGAGTGAACCGCCGCTACAGGGCAGACCGCTAAGGCTGGTGTTGTGGGTGCAGCAGAGCGTAGCATAACTCCCCACGGGAGGAGTATAGCCTCAGGGCAGTGTATGCGGAGGATGGGGGTGATGGTGCAGGGCAGCAGCAGTAACGACACGGAGTCAGTGATGCAGTTCAGGGCCTTTACTCACAGTTCTTATTATCCAGACCACGTCTGCAGGTAACGGCTGCCCACGTCGTACTGTGCTCACCAGGTGAGGGGCTCAGACAACTCCCAGATAACTTTGGAGCGCTTCACAGGACCCCCTTTGTGTGTCCTTTGTCTGGCCTTTCTTACCAACACTTCTGTCCGGCTGCCTCGGGCCTCCTCTTGGTAAACTTGGCGCCAGTTTCCCTGACCCTATGTGGTGCCTTCCTAGCGGGTGGAGCAAGGGGCTGCGCCACATAAAATGTCAGAGCCTCCGGTTTCTAGCTGAGGGTCGTTTCCTGCCTCCACTAGTTCGGGGACCGGTCTCCCCCTTTGGCCTGACCCCTCCACGCAGGTGGATTCGGGCGTGCGGTGGCGACTCGCCCTTCCGCACCCCTGGGATCCCTTCATTCCTCGTTCCTGGAGCGTTCTCCGCTCCTCTTCCTTCCTTCTCCCTCTTGCAGGCCTGGGCCTCTGTTACTAGGCCCGCCTCCGGAGCAGAGCTCATGCAGAGCCCCTGCTCCCTGCCACTTCTGCTCAGACTTCTCTGCACTGAACTAAGATGGTGCCCACCTTTTATACTCCCTTCTCAATGCACCCAGGAACTGCTTCCTCCCTGCTCCTGCACTGCAGGGTTCCCCTTCCTCAGTGTTCCCTCCCCCCACTCCAGCCAGGGACAGGGACTGTCGTGCCCATCTCAGGGGCATATTGGTCGCCCTGCCCCACGGCAATGTGGTGTAATGCATGCAGGTGTCGGGTCCTGATCCACACTCCATCCTTATCTGAGAGTGAGATATCACACCTCTGGGTGAGGTGCAATACGTCTGTAGCAACCGAGCCCTCGGTGCTACAGTTCCATTTATCTTCAGCCTAGGTGACGTATTGTGATACAGGGCCGTGATTTTGGCTATAAAAGGGTCCCCTAGACCCCTACCCCAAGCTTTTAAAGAGAATCAAATATGGCGTGCCAGGAGACTCTATGGAATGCTTTCTCAGCATCCAACGAGAGTATCTACTTACAAATTTTTAACTGCATCTAGCCCAGGAAATACTTTGTGCCTAGTAGCAGTGTCTGCTAGTCAGCGGATTATCCCGGCTGTTAAGCAAGCTACACCACCTGTAGTTTGGACACTTAATTTTTTCAAAGGAAATGCTTCGGGACCACGGGATACTTAGTGAAGAGCATCAGGAGGCACCCCAAGGCATAGGGGCTGGGACTGGCACTAGGATGCCTTGCGGTGGACAGCCGAGCTCGATCCTTATAGAAGCTTTTTAACTGCAGCAGCTTTAGTGGACGCTACTGGAGCTGGAATTACGCGGCTGCTGGCATGAGACTTGTCCTCCAATAGATCCTTGTAAATGGATTTAAAGTGTATTCATTCAAATTAGAGGGACAATTTAAATTAAAAAGCTTAGAGCTGCCTCCACCACAGGGGGGCTCTCTCGACCCACCAGCGGACAGGCACCAGTATTGGGAGAGGGGGGCTGGCCGTCAGGGTTCACCGCGGCTCTGGCACAAACCCGGCGACACGGAGGTGGCACGGGCAGGAGCGGACTGGCCGTCTCGGCTTCTCACTTTTTGGATTTTAGAAGGGCATGACATGCCTATATCTGTGTCTCCCCCTCCTTTTACTCCTCCACCTCTTTTCTTTTCGCATGACTATATGTACTTGTCACTTTTCCATGTGTTAGTTGTGTCTTCTGAGCAGTTTGTCAGCGTTTGGACACCTTTGAAGGTGTTTTCTATGTGTTTCTATGTGTTTTTGTTTGCCTGCCATTGGTTTTAACGGTGTTCGAAGGTGTTCGACGAACAGTTCGACGAACAGTTCGGCGAACACAAGGGTGTTCGACGAACCGAACCGAACTCGAACACTACGGGGGTGGCTCAACACTAATGTCGGGCCTACACAAGACTATTTTCAGCAGATATATTTTTGTGTCACAACAGTCAGGAGACACTACTGTTTTTCTTTACGTAAAAAACTACCAAAAGCTGAATAATAGAGATTTTTTACCGTGGGATGGCAAAACCACAGTTATTGTTTACTTGGGTATACCACACTTTTTTAAATAGAGATATTTGCGGCTGAACAGTGAGCGACACACTCAAACTGCTTTTTTTTGTTAGATACCAAAGGCCCAAAACTGGATAGTACAGCGATTGGACCCGTGGAACTGCGAAACCACACTGGGATGTCGGGCCTACACAAGACTATTTTCAACAGATATATTTTTGTGTCACAACAGTCAGGAGACACTACTGTTTTTCTTTACGGAAAAAACTACCAAAAGCTGAATAATAGAGATTTTTTACTGTGGGATGGCAAAACCATAGTTATTGTTTACTGTGGTATACCACACTTTTTTAAATAGATATATTTGCAGCTGAACAGTGAGCGACACACTCAAACTGCTTTTTTTTAGATACCAAAGGCCCAAAACTGGATAGTACAGCGATTTGACCCGTGGAACTGCGAAACCACACTGGGATGTCGGGCCTACACAAGACTATTTTCAACAGATATATTTTTGTGTCACAACAGTCAGGAGACACTACTGTTTTTCTTTACGGAAAAAACTACCAAAAGCTGAATAATAGAGATTTTTTAACCGTGGGATGGCAAAACCACAGTTATTGTTTACTGGGGTATACCACACTTTTTTAAATAGAGATATTTGCAGCTGAACAGTGAGCGACACACTCAAACTGCTTTTTTTTAGATACCAAAGGCCCAAAACTGGATAGTACAGCGATTTGACCCGTGGAACTGCGAAACCACACTGGGATGTTGGGCCTACACAAGACTATTTTCAACAGATATATTTTTCTGTCACAACAGTCAGGAGACACTACTGTTTTTCTTTACGGAAAAAACTACCAAAAGCTGAATAATAGAGATTTTTTACCGTGGGATGGCAAAACCACAGTTATTGTTTACTGGGGTATACCACACTTTTTTAAATAGAGATATTTGCGGCTGAACAGTGAGCAACACACTCAAACTGCTTTTTTTTTAGATACCAAAGGCCCAAAACTGGATAGTACAGCGATTTGACCCGTGAAACTGCGAAACCACACTGGGATGTCGGGCCTACACAAGACTATTTTCAACAGATATATTTTTGTGTCACAACAGTCAGGAGACACTACTGTTTTTCTTTATGGAAAAAGCTACCAAAAGCTGAATAATAGAGATTTTTTACCGTGGGATGGCAAAACCACAGTTATTGTTTACTGGGGTATACCACACTTTTTTAAATAGAGATATTTGCGGCTGAACAGTGAGCAACACACTCAAACTGCTTTTTTTTTAGATACCAAAGGCCCAAAACTGGATAGTACAGCGATTTGACCCGTGGAACTGCGAAACCACACTGGGATGTCGGTCCTACACAAGACTATTTTCAGCAGATATATTTTTGTGTCACAACAGTCAGGAGACACTACTGTTTTTCTTTACGTAAAAAACTACCAAAAGCTGAATAATAGAGATTTTTTACCGTGGGTTGGCAAAACCACAGTTATTTTTTACTTGGGTATACCACACTTTTTTAAATAGAGATATTTGCGGCTGAACAGTGAGCGACACACTCAAACTGCTTTTTTTTTTAGATACCAAAGGCCCAAAACTGGATAGTACAGCGATTGGACCCGTGGAACTGCGAAACCACACTGGGATGTCGGGCCTACACAAGACTATTTTCAACAGATATATTTTTGTGTCACAACAGTCAGGAGACACTACTGTTTTTCTTTACGGAAAAAACTACCAAAAGCTGAATAATAGAGATTTTTTACTGTGGGATGGCAAATCCACAGTTATTGTTTACTGTGGTATACCACACTTTTTTAAATAGATATATTTGCAGCTGAACAGTGAGCGACACACTCAAACTGCTTTTTTTTAGATACCAAAGGCCCAAAACTGGATAGTACAGCGATTTGACCCGTGGAACTGCGAAACCACACTGGGATGTCGGGCCTACACAAGACTATTTTCAACAGATTTATTTTTGTGTCACAACAGTCAGGAGACACTACTGTTTTTCTTTACGGAAAAAAACACCAAAAGCTGAATAATAGAGATTTTTTACCATGGGATGGCAAAACCACAGTTATTGTTTACTGGGGTATACCACACTTTTTTAAATAGAGATATTTGCGGCTGAACAGTGAGCAACACACTCAAACTGCTTTTTTTTTAGATACCAAAGGCCCAAAACTGGATAGTACAGCGATTTGACCCGTGAAACTGCGAAACCACACTGGGATGTCGGGCCTACACAAGACTATTTTCAACAGATATATTTTTGTGTCACAACAGTCAGGAGACACTACTGTTTTTCTTTATGGAAAAAGCTACCAAAAGCTGAATAATAGAGATTTTTTACCGTGAGATGGCAAAACCACAGTTATTGTTTACTGGGGTATACCACACTTTTTTAAATAGAGATATTTGCGGCTGAACAGTGAGCGACACACTCAAACTGCTTTTTTTTTAGATACCAAAGGCCCAAAACTGGATAGTACAGCGATTTGACCCGTGAAACTGCGAAACCACACTGGGATGTCGGGCCTACAAAAGACTATTTTCAACAGATATATTTTTGTGTCACAACAGTCAGGAGACACTACTGTTTTTCTTTACGGAAAAAACTACCAAAAGCTGAATAATAGAGATTTTTTACCGTGGGATGGCAAAACCACAGTTATTGTTTACTGGGGTATACCACACTTTTTTAAATAGAGATATTTGCGGCTGAACAGTGAGCAACACACTCAAACTGCTTTTTTTTTAGATACCAAAGGCCCAAAACTGGATAGTACAGCGATTTGACCCGTTGAACTGCGAAACCACACTGGGATGTCGGTCCTACACAAGACTATTTTCAGCAGATATATTTTTGTGTCACAACAGTCAGGAGACACTACTGTTTTTCTTTACGTAAAAAACTACCAAAAGCTGAATAATAGAGATTTTTTACCGTGGGTTGGCAAAACCACAGTTATTGTTTACTTGGGTATACCACACTTTTTTAAATAGAGATATTTGCGGCTGAACAGTGAGCGACACACTCAAACTGCTTTTTTTTTTAGATACCAAAGGCCCAAAACTGGATAGTACAGCGATTGGACCCGTGGAACTGCGAAACCACACTGGGATGTCGGGCCTACACAAGACTATTTTCAACAGATATATTTTTGTGTCACAACAGTCAGGAGACACTACTGTTTTTCTTTACGGAAAAAACTACCAAAAGCTGAATAATAGAGATTTTTTACTGTGGGATGGCAAAACCACAGTTATTGTTTACTGTGGTATACCACACTTTTTTAAATAGATATATTTGCAGCTGAACAGTGAGCGACACACTCAAACTGCTTTTTTTTAGATACCAAAGGCCCAAAACTGGATAGTACAGCGATTTGACCCGTGGAACTGCGAAACCACACTGGGATGTCGGGCCTACACAAGACTATTTTCAACAGATATATTTTTGTGTCACAACAGTCAGGAGACACTACTGTTTTTCTTTACGGAAAAAAACACCAAAAGCTGAATAATAGAGATTTTTTACCATGGGATGGCAAAACCACAGTTATTGTTTACTGGGGTATACCACACTTTTTTAAATAGAGATATTTGCGGCTGAACAGTGAGCGACACACTCAAACTGTTTTTTTTATTAGATACAAATGGCCGAAAATGGATAATACAGAGGTTTGAACCATGGAAGTGCAAAACAGCACTTCTGTTTCTCTAGCCTACACCAGACTATTTTCAACAGTTATATTTGTGTCTGAAAAATCAGAGACACGCTTTTTTTTTGGGGGGGGGACGACACACCAAAAGGTTAATAAGACGGGTATTTGTATAGTGTGAAGGCGGAAAAAAAAAGGAGGATTTAGATGAAAAAAAAAGGATTTTTCCTGGCCCCCGACACCTTGTGCTAAGTCCAGCAATTTCAGCAACAGGAGCACACAGGACTGTAATGCAGCGTTTGCTATTATAACCACTGTGTCTCCTATACAGCCTGCCTGCCTGGTATCTGGGATGGATATTAGTCCTGAAAAGGACTGTTTGTTTGTTCTGGCAGCCTTTACAGACCCTACACTAACTATTTTGCAGTTTATATCTCTCCCTAAATCAGCAGCGCTGTCCCTACACTGTCTAATCCAGAGCGATTGTGTCTAAGATGACGGTGCCCGGTTTTAAATACTCGAGGTGACGCTGTGCTGCCAGCCAATCACTGTAATGCCCACAACCAACATGGCTGCAGCATTACAGTGACTGGCTGGCAATCCCTGCATGTTCATTGGCTCTGTAAAGAGCGCCAAACATGCAGGGCGGAGGCCCGAGCTCCCGCCCGAGTAATCCGGAAATGCTCGGTGCTCGCCGAACATCCTGAGTAGCGTGATGCTCGGGCGAGTACCGAGCAGTGTCGAACATGTTCGCTCAACACTAGAGGTGATAGATTGGTTTCCATGGGTTATTGTTTGCCAGCATTGGCATTTCTTCTTGTTGCATTTAAAAGTGCCATTGAGTGTATTGGTTGTCTTTTTTATTATAGGATTAAAAATCTTTGATCAAGGAACTTGAGATTTACAAAATGGTTCCATATTATGATGCATTAAACTATGACACAAATATCAATCTAAAAAATTTTGAGAATAATCTCATGGAAATAAAAACTAAAAAACTAAGGAGAGATGTCTTCCTAAACAAAAATAAAAATCTTTCAGGTAAGGATGATAGCAGATCCAAAGAAGGATCTGCAAATCATTCTACCCCATTAGATTCTTTCTCCAAAAAAACAAAGAATTACAGTTAAAACAAAGCTTCAGGTGATAAATGATGGATGAGTTAGTGGCAAAGGAGAAAGAGCAGGAGGAACAGGGACCATTCACATCAATATCAGGCCAGTCAACCAGATATGTCTTGTAGGATATGTTTCTGTAACAAAAGGAGCGGTTCGGCTACACAGTTATAGGGCATACAGTGAGTGCAATGCCTACCACAAATTTCGAGGCACTCCAATGCCCCTTGGAAATGACATGGAGGTCAGAGGGCGTTAACTAAACCTTTTTTTCCATTTATAGCAGCTGGGTCTCCTGTGCCCTGTTGGCCTAAGCAGTGAATGGAAGGCTTTCCAAAAATTATGAGGAACTGCAATGCCCCTTACAAGAGCCATGTGTGGCACCCCAGGGGTCTGGTCACCACAGTAATAGAGATATTACGTCGGAGAGCAAGTGGGAGGTTTCCTGGTCAGGATCCCTTAAACATGCAACATCCTCCTGCCCCAGTCCTGGGAGGTGGAGAATTCTGCCCTTATAAACTGGATCTGGGGCGGGGTTGAATGAGTCAGAGAACAGTCAGAGTCAGAGTGAGAGCAAGGGAAAGTAACAGCAAGGAGCTCTGTAGGAGCTAGGAGCTAAAGACCAGGGGCTGGAAGCTGAGCAGAGCTCACCCTGGCAGAAGACAATAGAAACCGGACACAGGAGTCCGAGGCTGTGAGGACTTATATATCCAGCAGCAGAAACCAGCCGGCAGGGGATTTCAGGTCCTCTGGCCATAGAAGCCCGGAGGCTCAGTCACAAGCAAGGGACCAGCACCGCCATCATGGAGCAGAGGCTAACAGAAGGCCCCAAGTCACCAGCCATACGGGTGAGCACTACACGGTACACTCAGGGACGTGGGCTACTTCTACCCGCTTACAGCAAGGTAGCCAGGAAGAGTGCAGACAGACGGGGAGGCCTACAACTCCACCTGGCCAGGGGAACTCCTGCTTGCTCACAGACTGACCAGGCCTCTTATGCTAGCCAGTACTCCCGGGAGGGTCTACCTCATAATCATCAGTAAAGACCCTGAACTGCACTGCAAAGACTCTGAGTCGTTCCTGCTGCGCTCGTGCACCATCACCCCCATCATCCACACTCACTGCCCTGAGGCTATACTCCTCCCGTGGGGAGTTATCCCATTCTCTGCTGCGCACACAACACCAGCCTCAGCAGTCTGCCTCGCAGCGGTGGTACTCCCTGAACGCAATCCACGGGTGGCGCAGTCGGACAATTAACCTCAAAACCTAAGAAAGACTGCCACTGGTTTGACCAGCCTGAGCCACGGGACAGGGTCACCGCCACGGAGACTACAGACCCCAGAGACCTGGCACCGGGTATCCCACACACGTGTACACACGGCCCAGGGGGTGCATCACATGCAGTACAGCATATTACAAACATAAGTCCCATTATTGGGGAGTGGGTGTCCCATAGTATTTGCTCATGCCTTGCAAGCAAAAGCTGCCAAAAATTAGGACGGAGCAACTTGCAATGCCCCTTACAAGAGCCATGCAGTACAGCATATTACAAACATAAGTCCCATTATTGGGGAGTGGGTGTCTCATAGTATTTGCTTATGCCTTGCAAGCAAAAACTGCCAAAAATTTGGACGGAGCAACTTGCAATGCCCCTTACAAGAGCCATGCAGTACAGCATATTACAAACATAAGTCCCATTACTGGGGAGTGGGTGTCCCATAGTATTTGCTTATGCTTTCCGAGCAAAAGCTGCCAAAAATTAGGACGGATCAACTTGCAATACCCCTTACAAGAGCCATGCAGTACAGCATATTACAAACATAAGTCCCATTATTGGGGAGTGGGTGTCCCATGGTATTTGCTTATGCTTTCCAATCAAAAGCTGCCAAAAATTAGGATGAAGCAACTTGCATGCCCCTTACACGAGCCATGCAGTACAGCATATTACAAACATAAGTCCCATTATTGGGGAGTGGGTGTCCCATAGTATTTGCTTATGCTTTCCAAGCAAAAGCTGCCAAAAATTAGGACGGAGTAACTTGCAATGCCCCTTAGAAGAGCCATGCAATACAGCATATTACAAACATAAGTCCCATTATTGGGGATTGGGTGTCCCATAGTATTTGCTTATGCCTTGCAAGCAAAAGCTGCCAAAAATTAGGACGGAGCAACTTGCAATGCCCCTTACAAGAGCCATGCAGTACAGCATATTACAAACATAAGTCCCATTTTTGGGGAGTGGGTGTCCCATAGTATTTGCTTGCGCCTTGCAAGCAAAAGCTGCCAAAAATTAGGACGCAGCAACTTGCAATGCCCCTTACAAGAGCCATGCACTACAGCATATTACAGACATAAGTCCCATTATTGGGGAGTGGGTGTCCCATAGTATTTGCTTATTCTTTCCAAGCAAAAGCTGCCAAAAATTAGGACGGAGCAACTTGCATTGCCCCTTACAAGAGCCATGCAGTACAGCATATTACAAACATAAGTCCCATTATTGGGGAGTGGGTGTCCCAAAGTATTTGCTTATGCTTTCCAAGCAAAAGCTGCCAAAAATTAGGATGGAGCAACATGCAATGCCCTTTAAAAGAGCCATGCAGTACAGCATATTACAAACATAAGTCCCATTATTGGGGAGTGGGTGTCCCATGGTATTTACTTATGCTTTCCAAGCAAAAGCTGCCAAAAATTAGGACGGAGCAACTTGCAATGCCCCTTACAAGAGCCATGCAGTACAGCATATTACAAACATAAGTCCCATTTTTGGGGAGTGGGTGTCCCATAGTATTTGCTTATGCCTTGCAAGCAAAAGCTGCCAAAAATTAGGACGGAGCAACTTGCAATGCCCTTTAAAAGAGCCATGCAGTACAGCATATTACAAACATAAGTCCCATTATTGGGGAGTGGGTGTCCCATGGTATTTACTTATGCTTTCCAAGCAAAAGCTGCCAAAAATTAGGACGGAGCAACTTGCAATGCCCCTTACAAGAGCCATGCACTACAGCATATTACAGACATAAGTCCCATTATTGGGGAGTGGGTGTCCCATAGTATTTGCTTATGCTTTCCAAGCAAAAGCTGCCAAAAATTAGGACGGAGCAACTTGCAATGCCCCTTACAAGAGCCATGCAGTACAGCATATTACAAACATAAGTCCCATTATTGGGGAGTGGGTGTCCCATAGTATTTGCTTATGCCTTGCAAGCAAGAGCTGGCAAAAATAAGGACGGAGGAACTTGCAATGCTGGCACCCTGGTGGTATAGTGGTGGTGGAGGCTGAGGATAAGGAGAAGAAGATTAAATAGCCGAAACGAGGAAGCGTATACCCATGTGTGGGTGTGAAGCGGTGCATGTGAATACACCTCCCGAAATAACACAGTGGATTTGACTTTATGTTACTCTGCTGTCATTTGCTGGTGATGAGAAGTCTGGCCCAATACAGCCCTTGTTCATTTTGATAAGGGTCAGCTTGTCAGCATTGTCAGTTGACAGGCGAGTGCGCTTATCAGTTATAATTCCCCCAGCGGCACTAAAAACACGCTCCGATAACACGCTAGCGGCAGGGCAGGCCAGGACCTCCAAGGCGTACAGAGCGAGTTCATTCCAAGTGTCCAGCTTGGATACCCAATAATTAAAAGGCACAGAGGAATCACGGAGGACGCTGATACGGTCGACAAGGTACTCCCTCACCATCTTTTGAAACTTTCCACTCCTTGTGAGAGTACCCCGCGCCTCAGGGCCTGTAAGCTGGGCGGGTGTCAGAAAACTGTCCCAGAACGTTGACAGTGTTCCCCTGCCTCTGCTGGATTGGAGTTGCATCGCTCTCGCCTGTACGCCTTGGTTGGGCAACGAACTGTGACCTCTGCCGCCAGCATTTTCAGAAGGGAATTATTTTAATAATTCCGCAACAAAGGCCTTCGGATACTGACCCATTTTATTAGGCCTGTCCGGCACAGGAATAAGAGACAGAAAGTTCTCCTTGTAGCGTGAGTCTATAAGTGTCACCAACCAGTAATGACTGTCACCCAAAATTTGAACAATGCGAGGGTCACAGTTAAGGCAGCGTAACATAAAGTCAGCCATGCGTGCCAGACTGGTAACGGGCAAGATTTCCGTGTCCTCACCAAGATGACGACTGACCATGCTCTCCTCCTCCTCCTCCTCTTCCTCCTCCCCCCTGTCCTCAGGCCACCCACGCTGAACCAACGGTATGACACTTGTACAGGTACTACCGTCTACAACGCATGATAGCAGCTCCTTTTCTTCCTCCTCCTCCTCCTCCTCTCCCTCATTGTCCCCCAATGCACGTTGGGATGAGATGAGGCTGGGCTGTGTGTAATCGCCTGCCACGGCTTCTTGATCCATCTCATCATAATCTGGCTGCAATGCTTCCTCTTTAATTCTCTGCAGAGAGCGTTGCAAAAGACAGACAAGTGGGATGCTGACACTAATGATGGCGTCATCGCCAATCACCATCTTGGTGGCCTCCTCAAAGTTTGTCAGGATGGTACATATGTCAGACATCCAGGTCCACTCCTGAGGTCTTATGTGTGGAGTCTGACCTGAATATCGACGGCCTTGTTGCAGCTGGTACTCCACAACTGCTCTCTTCTGCTCACAAATCCTTTGCAACATGTGGAGGGTAGAGTTCCAAAGTGTGGGGATATCACACACCAGTCGGTGTGCCGGAAGCTGCAAACGCTGCTGCAACACAGCAAGGGCGGCGGAAGCTGTAGCCGACTTGCGAAAATGAGATGACAGGCGGCGTACTTTCACGAGCAGATCTGGCAACTCGGGGTACGATTTAAGAAACCACTGAACCACGAGGTTAAGCACATGAGCCAGGCATGGTACGTGTGTGATCTCACCTCGCCTCAGAGCCGCCACCAGGTTACGGCCATTGTCACACACGACCATGCCGGGATGTAGGTTCAGCGGTCTCAGCCACAGATCTGCCTGCTCTTTCACAGCTGTCCACAACTCACAAGCAGTGTGAGGTTTATCACCTAAGCTTATGAGTTTCAGCACAGCCTGTTGCCGCTTGGCGGAGGCAGTACTGCAATGCTTCCAGCTTGTAACTGATGTGGTGATATCTGAGATGGAGGCTGAACATGAGGAGGAGGAGGAGGAGGAGGATGCGCAGGAGCTGTACACTGTGGGGGCAACTCTGACTGACATAGGGCCCGCAATCCTCAGTGTGGGGAGGATGTGTTCCGTCCCAAGGTCCGACTGGGTCCCGGCTTCCACTATGTTTACCCAGTGTGCCGTCAGAGAGATGTACCGTCCCTGGCCACAAGCACTTGTCCACGTGTCCATTGTCAGGTGGACTCTCCCAGTAACTGCGTTGTTGAGGGCACGGCAGATGCTTTGGGACACGTGCTTGTGTAGTGCGGGGATGGCACACCGGGCAAAATAGAGTCGGCTGGGGACCGAGTACCGAGGGTCGGCCACCGCCATAAGATTGCGGAAGGATTCCGTCTCCACTAGCCTAAAAGGCAGCATTTCCAACGCAAGCAGTCGTGAAATGTGCGAATTTAGGACTGTGGCCTGTGGGGCGTTAGCTGCGAATTTCCGCTTTCGTTCAAAGGTCTGGGATATGGACAATTGAACGCTGCGGTGGGACGTGGACGTGGACGTTGATGCTGTTTCTTGAGAAACTGACATAACAAGTGAAGACTGAGAGGAGGGGGCATCTTTACATGCAGTATGGACAGGGGATTGCCTTGCACACACAACAAGGGGTTCTATTGCACGCACAACAGTGGAAGAAGCAGTGGTGACACCCGCTGACACTGGTCGTGAACCCTGGGTTTCGCCCTACAAAGTCGGGTGCTTTGCTGCCATGTGCCTGATCATGCTGGTGGTGGTCAGGCTGGTAGTTTTGTCACCCCTGCTGATGCTGGCATGGCAGGTGGAACATATGGCCTTTTTGGGGTTATCAGCAGAGTCTTTAAAAAAATTCCAGACTCTGGAAGACCTACCGCTTGCACTGGCAACGTCCCTCGTGTTGGTGTTACGGGGAACGGTTGCCTGCCTTCTGTCTGCGGCCACCACACTGCTTCTTCCTGCCTGTGGGGTACTCTGCCTCCCTCCCACTTTGTGCTGCTGGCCTCACTCTGCATGTCCTCCTTCCACGTTGGGTCAGTTACTAGATCATCCACCACCTCCTCCTCTTCCACTTGCGCACCACGATCCTCCTCCTCACTTCCTGGCAATTGTGTCTCGTCATCGTCCACCTCTTGTGACAGATTGCCAACGTCGACTTCCTGTGGCCGTGGCTGTTCAAATATTTGGGCATCGCAACATGGGATCTCCTCTTCCACCACTTCAAGCGTATCAGGCGAGGGGCCCAAATATGGAAATGGACCAGTGAACAGCTCTTCAGAGTGTCCAAGTGTGGGATCACTTGCTGTCTGACGACACTCGGCATGGTGGGAGGAAGGAGCATCAGGGTGAGGAGGAGTATGCGGTCGAGACTCACGGCTACTAAGAGTTGACCGTGTGGAAGACAGACCGGAGGTGGTGGTGCCCAGGTAACTGGAAGTATTATCTGCTATCCAATTAATAACCTGTTCACACTGATCAGTTCTCAATACTGGTGTTGTTCTGTGCTTCCCTAGTAATTCGGTCAAGAAGTGGGAGCGAGAAGATGAGGCTGTTGGTTGTGGCACATTTTTACATTGGCCACGGCCCCGTCCTCTGCACGAACCATCACCAGAACGTCCACTTCCACGTCCCTTGCCACGCGCCTTGCCCATTGTAAATGAAGTAAAATAGCTTACACTTGCACTATCAATGGAAAAAGGGTAATATAGAGTAGATTCGAACCGTGGAAGAGGAAAACCACAGTTATTGTTTACTGGGGTATACCACACTTTTTTAAATAGAGATATTTGCTGCTGAACAGTGAGCGACACACTCAAACTGCTTTTTTTTAGATACCACAGGCCCAAAACTGGATAGTACAGCGATTTGACCCGTGGAACTACGAAACCACACTGGGATGTCGGGCCTACACAAGACTATTTTCAGCAGATATATTTTTGTGTCACAACAGTCAGGAGACACTACTGTTTTTCTTTACGGAAAAAACTACCAAAAGCTGAATAATAGAGATTTTTTACCGTGGGATGGCAAAACCACAGTTATTGTTTACTGGGGTATACCACACTTTTTTAAATAGAGATATTTGCGGCTGAACAGTGAGCAACACATTCAAACTGCTTTTGTTTTAGATACCAAAGGCCCAAAACTGGATAGTACAGCGATTTGACCCGTGAAACTGCGAAACCACACTGGGATGTCGTGCCTACACAAGACTATTTTCAACAGATATATTTTTGTGTCACAACAGTCAGGAGACACTACTGTTTTTCTTTTTGGAAAAAACTACCAAAAGCTGAATAATAGAGATTTTTTACCGTGGGATGGCAAAACCACAGTTATTGTTTACTTGGGTATACCACACTTTTTTAAATAGAGATATTTGCGGCTGAACAGTGAGCGACACACTCAAACTGCTTTTTTTTTTAGATACCAAAGGCCCAAAACTGGATAGTACAGCGATTGGACCCGTGGAACTGCGAAACCACACTGGGATGTCGGGCCTACACAAGACTATTTTCAACAGATATATTTTTGTGTCACAACAGTCAGGAGACACTACTGTTTTTCTTTACGGAAAAAACTACCAAAAGCTGAATAATAGAGATTTTTTACCGTGGGATGGCAAAACCACAGTTATTGTTTACTGGGGTATACCACACTTTTTTAAATAGAGATATTTGCAGCTGAACAGTGAGCGACACACTCAAACTGCTTTTTTTTAGATACCAAAGGCCCAAAACTGGATAGTACAGTGATTTGACCCGTGGAACTGCGAAACCACACTGGGATGTCGGGCCTACACAAGACTATTTTCAACAGATATATTTTTGTGTCACAACAGTCAGGAGACACTACTGTTTTTCTTTACGGAAAAAAACACCAAAAGCTGAATAATAGAGATTTTTTACCATGGGATGGCAAAACCACAGTTATTGTTTACTGGGGTATACCACACTTTTTTAAATAGAGATATTTGCGGCTGAACAGTGAGTGACACACTCAAACTGTTTTTTTCATTAGATACAAATGGCCCAAAATGGATAATACAGAGGTTTGAACCGTGGAAGTGCAAAACAGCACTTCTGTTTCTCTAGCCTACACCAGACTATTTTCAACAGTTATATTTGTGTCTGAAAAATCAGAGACACGCTTTTTTTTTGGGGGGGGGGGACACACCAAAAGGTTAATAAGACGGGTATTTGTACAGTGTGAAGGCGGAAAAAAAAAGGAGGATTTAGATGAAAAAAAAAGGATTTTTCCTGGCCCCCGACACCTTGTGCTAAGTCCAGCAATTTCAGCAACAGGAGCACACAGGACTGTAATGCAGCGTTTGCTGGTATAACCACTGTGTCTCCTATACAGCCTGCCTGCCTGGTATCTGGGATGGATATTAGTCCTGAAAAGGACTGTTTGTTTATTCTGGCAGCCTTTACAGACCCTACACTAACTATTTTGCAGTTTATATCTCTCCCTAAATCAGCAGCGCTGTCCCTACACTGTCTAATCCGGAGCGACTGTGTCCAAGATGGCGGCGCCCGGTTTTAAATACTCGAGGTGACGCTGTGCTGCCAGCCAATCACTGTAATGCCCACAACCAACATGGCTGCAGCATTACAGTGACTGGCTGGCAATCCCTGCATGTTCATTGGCTCTGTAAAGAGCGCCAAACATGCAGGGCGGAGGCCCGAGCTCCCGCCCGAGTAATCCGGAAATGCTCGGTGCTCGCCGAACATCCCGAGTAGCGTGTTGCTCGGGCGAGTACCGAGCAGTGTCGAACATGTCAACACTAGAGGTGATAGATTGGTGGCCATGGGTTATTGTTTGCCAGCATTGGCATTTCTTCTTGTTGCATTTAAAAGTGCCATTGAGTGTATTGGTTGTCTTTTTTATTATAGGATTAAAAATCTTTGATCAAGGAACTTGAGATTTACAAAATGGTTCCATATTATGATGCATTAAACTATGACACAAATATCAATCTAAAAAATTTTGAGAATAATCTCATGGAAATAAAAACTAAAAAACTAAGGAGAGATGTCTTCCTAAACAAAAATAAAAATCTTTCAGGTAAGGATGATAGCAGATCCAAAGAAGGATCTGCAAATCATTCTACCCCATTAGATTCTTTCTCCAAAAAAACAAAAAATTACAGTTAATCAATTACGCACTTTTTACAACTCTAAGCTATCAAATAATATTGAACCTAAATCTACGAGCAAATTCCCTAATAAATATCAAGGGAACACAGGAGCAATACCTAAACATAAACAAACACATGGTACACCGCTATCAACTATACATAGATGTGATAGGTTATTGACTTTGAATAAAAACAATAAGAAAACAAATCATAGTCTGACTTTAAAACAAAATTTACCTATCTATAATCCAGGATTACCATCTTTAAATATTATATCAACAAAGAAACAACAAGCTATTTTAGACAAAACAACAGACCGGACTGAAAATGCAGATGAGACCAAGACTAATGACAATAGTTTTTTTGATCTACATGATCTCACCACACATAGCATTGAAGATACTTCTTCAATGTTCACCACAGTGATACAGGCGTCTACCCTATCACCAATTTCTCTAAGCTCACATGTCTCTTTTTTAGAGATCGGCCCCTTATGCCCACTTCCCTTGGTGGAAACAATTGTCCCCTTGATTTTAAGTCAGTCGAATCTGGCTCTAAGTATGGTCCCCACAGGAAACACGATTACTGCTTCCCAACCTCAGATTACAAAGTATTTCACTCCAGTAACCATTCACCCCAAAAAAAGAAAAGGAGGACCCGGGGTTCTAGAGGGGGAAAAAACTCCAAAAAAAACATCAAAAGATCCAGATACCTCGGAAACAGTGGAAATACAGGGTCAAAGAATAATTTGATAGTTGAAACGGATCTAAATCAACATAATGGAAAGGTAGATAACAGAAAAAGGATTTTTAATCTCTCCAAATACCCACTAGATCTGATAGAATGAAAAGTCCTCACAAAAGGCCTCAATTTCTGTCCAAGCCAGGAGGCTAATAATTTTGACCTCTTTATTGATTTAAACAAATTTGTGAGGAGATTAACACTTACAAGACACTTCACTCTTAAAAAGAAAAATGAAAGTACCTCAAATCCGAAAACCGCTAAATGTTCAGAAACCATAGATAATAGAGCTACCACTATAGACTCTAATCTACATCTTGAATTAAAAACGAAGTCAAACTTTAATCCTGTCCATAATAGGGGGAGCTAGATAGAAACGTTCCTTGCACTAACCGGCGAGGAATTTCGTACTCTTAAATCACAAGAATTTTTAAAAAAGAAAAAGAAAAATCAAGTGACTAGAGAAACCAAAAACCCCATCCAGAAGGCTAATATAACGAGGAAAGAACAAATGGCGATCGCTAAATTAAAAAATAATAGAGAAATTGTAATCCGTGAAGCCGATAAGGGGGAGGGGTAGTTGTCCAAGACAGAGAAGCCTATATTAATGAAGCATACAAAATTTTATCCGATGGTAAATACTACCAAAAACTATCTACAGATCCATCAAAAATCTTCACAAAAGAATATCATGATCTAATTGATAGGGCTTTCTCCGAAGGCATTCTGAATAAAAAGGAAAGGAATTTTTTAGTTAATAGAGAGGCTTCCACTGCCTTTTTTTACCATTTGCCTAAAGTCCATAAGGACCCTATCAACCCTCCGGGACGCCCTATCATCTCAGGGATTAATTCCCTGACTAGTCCTCTATCTCACTTCCTTGACCTTCATCTCCAAGAACATGTTAAGGAATTACCATCTTACCTTAAAGATTCTACCCAGCTCATCCATGAATTAAACACAATATCTTGGAATGAAAATTACTGGATAATCATATTGGACGTAAATGCCTTATACTCCAATATAAATCATGAGTTAGGAAAAAATGCGACTAAATATTATTTGCAAAAAAATGGAAATATGCCTGAAAAACAGGTAGAATTTCTTCTGACGGCTCTGGACTTCATGCTCAAACATAATCTGTTCGAGGTTGAGGGCCAGTTGTACTTACAGAGACACGGGACTGCGATGGGGACTCGGGTAGCACCAAGTTTTGCTAACTTGTTCATGGGGCTATTCGAGTCCCTGTCGCCCCTATGCTCCTCCAGATATGCACAGAATATAATACTATATAGACGCTATATTGATGATCTGATCATCATATGGAACGGTACCCAAGAGGATGCTGAACTATTGGTAAAAGATCTGAATGATAATACTTGGGGCATAACATTTGTCACAAATGTAGAGAAAGAGAAAGCAGTTTATTTAGATCTTGAAATTATGCATGAAAATAATAGAATAATCACCAAGATTAATTTCAAATCAGTAGATGTGAATGGGTACTTGGATTACAGGAGTGCCCATTACACCAAATGGAAGAACAATATCCCCTATGGCCAGTTCTTTCGTATTAGAAAGAATAATACGAGGGAATTGGACTATGAACAGCAATCTGATCTTCTAAAGGAAAGATTTATGATGAAAAAATACCCCAAAAAAATTGTCAATGAGGCATACAGGATTAATTTAAATAAAACTCAGAAGGATTGTTTGGGGAATCTTACCTCACCAGACAACAAAAAAAGAAATGCTCAGAAAATAGACAATCCCAGGAGATGGGCACACAACTTTGTCACCACTTATAATAAAGGTAACCAAAAAATTAGAGAAATATTACAAAAATACTGGTACATACTGAGACAAGATACCCTTCTACGGGATGTACTACCAGAGAGACCAGGCATCACCTTTAGAAGGGGTAAAACATTCAGAAACATTATAGCACCTAGTCGCTTGAAAAAATCTGTAGTGAAAAGCTCTGGAAAAAAACAAACGTCTCCCCAATCTAAAACTACTAATCCTATAATAAAAAAGACAACCAATACACTCATTGGCACTTTTAAATGCAACCAGAAGAAATGCCAATGCTGCCAAACAATAACCCATGGCCACCAATCTATTACCTCCAATAGGACAGGAGAAACCTTTCCCATAAAACATCACCTGACTTGCACTAGCAGCTATGTTATATATGTAATTATATGTAGTTGCGGAATGCAATATGTTGGCCGGACGATACAGATGGTCAGATCACGTTTAAACGCACACCGACATAATGCGAAAATTGGGCTACTAACACATAGCCTATCGAGACATCTCTTACTAAATCATAATAAGAGCTTTAAGATAAGCTTGACTCCTGTCGAAGAAATTCCGCAGAATACATCAAACAGAATCCATCTACTGAACAAGAAAGAGGCTTTCTGGATGTACAGATTGCGCTCTCTACATCCTGATGGCCTCAATGATAGACTGGAAAACATATAGAACATCGAATTAGATCAAGACAGCGTTGCTGACCAATAGAAATATATAGAAAGAATAGAATATATGGTAACCCAGGCTAGATATTTTTTATGATATATTCTTGGGTTTGCCCATAAACTCCTGACTAGTGAAGCCAGTGTCATGAGGACATCCACAGCATAGAGGTAAATACCAATGAGAGAAACATGATAGACCCAGGAGTGTGGACTACACGAGTTTAATCCCAATAGAAGAAACGAACTTATTTAAAAAGTTCCCACAGCAATTAAAGATTTAGAACTCACAATATGATTAGATTAATGTAATATGATTATTCTTTTTTTATTATTATTATTTATTTTTTATTTATTTATTTATTTATTTTTTATTATTTTTTTTTATTATTTATTTTATTATTTTTTATATATTTTTTTTTCTTTTTGTGTTGTGTTTTCTCTCATAAGAAAAGTTTTTCTAGTAAAAGAAATATAATATAATAGTCCTAATATGATCATTGAATATATGTTGTATGTGTGGATAATGCTATAGATTTACACTTTTTTCATACATCCACTCATGCTGTATACACGCAAATCAATGTTTGTAATGTTTTTTATGTGTGTGTGTGTTTTTCACCATATATTTTATCATGTATTGCAAATATGCCTGTAACAACAAAAGAAACAAGGACAAGCTAAAGCTGCATACTGAAAACCACCAAGCAGCAATTAAGCTAATGAAGAACCACCAGGTCTTGACCATTTAACATTATTAATTTATTCAAGTGAACCTATATAGACTATATAACTCTAGCAGACTGTAAAGCAATATCTTACCTGAGGAAGGCTATTTTGTACAAATATATAGCTGAAACGCGTTGTTCTATGAATCATTTTTTTATGATGATTTTTATCTAAGTAAATTTCTGAAGACTTTTAATACCTCCGCCTGGTGCCTGTCTCCTGGGAGCGCTGAACAGACTGGATGAATCCTTTCATTTTCTCCTGACCTTCATTTCACGGTCTCCTGGCTGAGAGATCCGTTGTATCCAGACTATAGCTGCACATCAAGGAGTCAAGGCATCTCAGTCAGACCTAAGAGGTCGATATGCTATGCCACAAGCTACATCAAAGGTGAGCAAATTAGCTTCTGAAAAATAGCTGAACCTAATAATCTACACTTAGATCTGCGCCCGTGTTTTCTGTCTTTTCCCCTCTCCTAGACCCTATAGCCTTGGGGTCATATACCTCTGATGAGAACAACTTAGATATATATACAATTGAAACGAGAAGTTTACATATACTATATAAAAAGACACATCTGCATGTTTTTCTCAATATCTGACATGAAATCAGAATAAATCTTTCCCATTTTAGGTCAATTAGGATTACCATAATTTTTAATATTTTCCAAATGCCAGAATAATGAGAGTGAGAGAATATTTTAAGGCATTTTTATTACTTACTGCAAAGTCAAAAGTTTACATACACTAAGATTACTATGCCTTTAAACAATTCTGAACTGCCCATATGATGATGTCATGTGTTTGTATGCTTCTTTTAATGCACACCTGAAATACACTGCTTCTTTGTGTAGCATCATGTGAAAGTCTAAAGAAATCAGCGAAGATATCTGGAAGAGAATTGGGGACTTGCCAAATTCTACCTCATCCTTGGGTACAATTTCAAGATACCTAAAGGTGTCTCGTACATCTGTATAAATAATTATACGCAAGTACAAACAAGATGTCAATGTCCAGCCATCATACCGCTCAGGTAGGAAACGGGTTTTGTGTCCCAGAAATGAACGTGCTTTGGTCCAACATGTGCATATCAACCCAAGGACAAAATCAAAAGACCTTGTGAAGATGATGATGGAAGCTGGTAAGTGGCAATAACCACAGTGAAACAATACTGTATCAACATGGGTTGAATGGCCACTCTGCCAGGAAGAAGCCATTACTCCAAAAGAAACATAAAAAAGCCAGAATAATGTTTGCAAATGCGCACAGTAACAAAGACCTTAATTTTTGGAGACATGTCCTGTGGTCTGATGAAACAAAAATTGAACTTTTTGGGCATAATGACCAAAGTTACATTTGGTGGAAAAAAAGAGAGGCTTGGAAGCCTAAGAACACCATCCCAACTGTGAAAAACAGGGGTGGCAGCATCATGTTGTGGGGTTGTTTTGCTGCAGGAGGGACTGGTGCACTTCACAAAATAGATGGCATTATGAGAAAAGAAGATTATGTGGCAATACTGAAGCAGCATCTCAAGACATCAGCCAGGAAGTTAAAGAATATTTTGCTTTTGGAAAAAGAATTCGGGTGCAGCAATATGGTGCCGCGCATGCGCAGTAGCATCTCCCGGCAATGATACTGCACAAGCACGGGCGGCGGGAGCCATATTGCTGCAGGAAAATTTCTTTTTCCACTAGCAAAATGGCCTGTGCGTGCGCAGTAGCATCTCTTAGCAATCAAAAGATGCTACTGCGCATGTGCGAGCGGCCATTTTGGGGCATGTAAATTTCACTTTGGCACACAAATTACACAGGCAGCATGTAAAATAGTAGGCAGGTCACTGAAAGCACAGTGACCTGTCAGAGGCCAGAGATAGGCATACATAATGAGAGCACCAGTTAAAGCCCCTCCCCAAAGATTATAAAAGAACCACTGGACGGATTTCATCAGCAAATGTATCATTTTACTCAGTGTAACGGCACCCACCTGACAGTGTATGTGGTTTACTAAGCACAATCCTGCTGACAGGTGTGCTTTAAGTGTGATTGGCTAATTGTGAACACAACCGCATCCCCAATTATAAGAAGGTGTTCACACTTATGCAACCACATTATTTTTGTTTTGTTATATTTATTGCCCCCTTCATAATTATTTCAGTTTGTTTCTCAATGGATCTGTACAGAGTAAGGATGACATTAAAGGTGGAAAAAGTTCTGAAGTTATTTTTCCTGGTAAGATTTTCTTATATGAAAAACCAGGCATTTTAACAGGGGTGTGTAGACGTTTTATATCCAATGTAAAACAATAGACTAGAGATCAATGACTTGTATGGAAGTGTTGTGGGAATGCTTTATGACCTTTACTGAGGTCATTTCGCAGGAAGGGGGAGAAAGTGAGCTGTGACCATCATCCACCTATAAGTGTTACTTACCATTGTAATATTGCCTAGGCTGAAAAAGTAATGACTGCTTAAAGATAAGATCTACAGCACATGAAGTGTCAGTTTATTATACGGTTCAGTGGCTGCAGTGAAATGTGCAAGATTTCAGTATTTTTTTTTAAATATAGTTAGAGATGAAATAAAAAAATAATATAAAAACTTAAAGATTTGTTTAACATACAAACTTCATTAAAACACAAAATAGTGAAATAAAAAATGACAACACAAGAACAACAAAGCAAATACAATCCCTGGCAAAAATTATAAAATCACCGGGCTCGCAGGATGTTCATTCAGTTGTTTAATGTTGCTGAAAAAAAGTAGATCACAGACATGGCACAAATCTAAAGTCATTTCAAATGGCAACTTTAGGGCTTTAAGAAACACTAAAAGAAATCAAGATTAAAAATGTGGTACTCAGTAAGGGTAATTTTTTTCAGACCAAGCAGAGGGAAAAACTTATGGAATCACTCAATTCTGAGGAAAAAATTATGGAATCACCCTGTAAATTTTCATTTCCAAAACTAACACCTGCATCAAATTAGATCTGCTTGTTAGTCTGCATCTAAAAAGGAGTGATCACACCTTGGAGAGCTGTTGCACCAAGTGGACTGACATGAATCATGGCTCTAACACTAGAGATGTCAATTGAAACAAAGGAGAGGATTATCAAACTCTTAAAAGAAGGTAAATCATCACGCAATGTTGCAAAAGATGTTGGTTGTTCACAGTCAGCTGTGTCTAAAATCTGGACCAAATACAAACAACATCGGAAGGTTGTTAAAGGCAAACATACTGGTAGACCAAGGAAGATATCAAAGCATCAAGACGGGAAACTTAAAGCAATATGTCTCCAAAACAGGAAATGCACAACAAAACAAATGAGGAACGAATGGGAGGAAACTGGAGTCAATGTCTGTGACCGAACTGTAAGAAACCGCCTAAAGGAAATGGGATTTACATACAGAAAAGCTAAACATAAGCCATCATTAACACCTAAACAGAAAAAACAAGGTTACAATGGGCTAAGGAAAAGCATTCGTGGCCTGTGGATGACTGGATGAAAGTCATATTCAGTGATGAATCGCGAATCTGCATTGGGCAAGGTGATGATGCTGGAACTTTTGTTTGCTGCCATTCCAATGAGATTTATAAAGATGACTGCATGAAGAGAACATGCAAATTTCCAAAGTCATTGATGATATGGGGCTGCATGTCAGGTAAAGGCACTGGGGAGATGGCTGTCATTGCATCTTCAATAAATGCCCAAGTTTACATTGATATTTTGGACAGTTTTCTTATCCCATCAATAGAAAGGATGTTTGGGGATAATGACATAATTTTCAAGATGATAATGCATCCTGCCATAGAGTAAAAACTGTGAAAACATTCCTTGAAAGAAGACACAAAAGGTCAAGCTCATGGCCTGCAAATAGTCCAGATCTCAATCCAATTGAAAATCTTTGATGGAAGTTGAAGAAAATGGTCCATGACAAGGCTCCAACCTGCAAAGCTGATCTGGCAACAGCAATCAGAGAAAGTTGGTGCCAGATTGATGAAGAGTACTGTTTGTCACTCATTAAGTCCATGCCTCAGAGACTGCAAGTTGTTATTAAAGCCAGAGGTGGTGCAACAAAATACTAGTGATGTATTGGAGTGTTCTTTGTGTGTTTGTTTTTCATGATTCCATAATTTTTTCCTCAGAATTGAGTGATTACATAATTTTTTCCCTCTGCTTGGTCTGAAAAAAATTACCCTTACTGAGTACCACATTTTTAATATTGATTTCTTTTAGTGTTTCTTAAAGCCCTAAAGTTGCCATTTGAAATGACTTCAGTTTTGTGTCATGTCTGTGATCTGCTTTTTTCAACAAAATTAAACAACTGAATGAACATCCTCCGAGCCCGGTGATTCCATAATTTTTGCCAGGGGTTGTATATGAACATAAATCAGAGAAGTTCCCTGCATGTGTGGTAAAAGTTCCTCTCCACAGAACAGTTCAGAGAGACTACAGAAACATTCTAGTTGTCAGAAATGTTTTACCCATAACTGATATCTTGTTATACATCAGACCATTCATAAATGAAAGAAGATGAATTATTCTGAGAGTCTGAAACATTCATCTAATAAATCAGAGTTTCTAATAATTCATTAGAGATTCCACACCAAAGGAAAATGCCATTCTATTTGATCAGAATTAGGAGAAATCCTCATAACAGACGTCAATGCGCACAAAAACTTATGAATATATTTACATTTAAACCTTTAGTGAACCGGGATGAATACATAAGGGTATTGCATGAACAACAATCCTTTCCTTAGTAGAATCCCCTCCTACACCAGTGGATCCTCTCTGATCATACAAAGTTATAGCTGAATAGAAAGTAGAACGGCATGCACAGGACATGGCTCAGTTACAAGAAGGCGCAATTACCAGTCCATGTCCATTACTGCAGCCCTACAGGACTGCGAACAGCCTATGCTACCCAGTGAGTGGAGCATTTGGTGCAGTGAAAGGGTTGAATTTTGCTGTGTCGTTGTGGATGGGTGAATTATGGGATGACTACAGTTTTATAGAGTTGCAACTAAGAATATTGGTTGCAATAAGTTTTTTTATTTTTATAGCCTGTGCGACAGTCGTAGTGAGGCTATCTCAGCTCCAGATCATAACCGTAGCTTTGTACGTAAATACCTTAATTAAAGTTGAGTGGTTTATTGCAACCCATTTCCAGAAATCTAATCTACCCCTTTGCTAAGCCCTTGCAGAATGTGTATGCAGCTCTCCCTGCTACTGACATTAGAGGTTTTGGTATGTTTGGTGGTTGTTAAGAGTTCCGTCATTGACAACTGTCCATCCAAATAAGGGAAGAGTCAGAAGAGAATCGCAACGCAATGCTCATACTGGCTGGTGGCTCTCCAGATCCAAGCCTGACAGCTGCGTAGAAATACATGCTCTCATGCCAGGGTCGAAAGAGCCAACGGCCAGCTTGAGTATTGTGACACAATCTTTGTCCGTGTTATACGGTCATCTGACTCTTTCCTAACAATAACTACTAGCATTATAATAATATATTTCTAAAAACTTCTACCCTATCATAAATTTGCACACTAGTCAATGCATCCGGCAAGGAAAAAAGGTTTTTGTTTATTTTAAGGTTCTGTTCATACTACATTGTGCAGTCACACCACTGAGTTGTGGGTAAGGCCCAGCTGAGGAGGAAATTTTTCCAGATGTGACTACAATATCCAGCTTAGCAATGAAATGTTCTAAGTTTGTGCTTGTTTTTATGTTCTGTAGAGATCAGAAGACAGAATATAAACTGGGCAATATTTTTGATTTTGCCATGGCCCATGACCCCTGATGGTGAGTAGAGATGAGCGGTGTTCGACTTGAACTGTTCGCCAATCTCAAATTCGAGCTGTTTTGGGCGGTGTTCGAGCCGTTCGGCGAACACGAACGATTTGAAAAAATCCGGCTGTTCGAGGTTATGTTCGATAACTGTTCGTGCACCAAAATCATAACTGGATTTTTTCTCAGTAATGCTGAAAATTAATGTTAATACGCAGTTTGAGTGTACAGGGGGGCGGGGGGAGGGGCAGGCGATGGATCTCTGCAGAAGTAATGAAGATCTCCATTTTTTTTTCTCTTTCCCGCATTTACAGTGGGGAGGTGCAATCTGTCAGCCTATCAGCAGCGCACACACAGAGCAAACTGCTTTTTTTCACACAAGCAAGGGCATGTGTCATTGGCAGTGTATGTCACATGTCCTTGCCCTATAAGACCCAGCCATTTTCCCCGTCACCACCATTTTCTCACTGCTGCAGCTGCGTGTTAGACGGCACCGCTGTTGCTGTGTGCACTATACTTTGTTAATTTCAAGCCAATTTTCAAACAAATCTACAGATAGCTTGGGAGTAGGGAAGAGTTGTGATTGCAGTCCTTTTAAGGACTAGGTTACATAATTTCCTACGACTTTTATCAGGCAGGTCTGTGCTCTTAAATAGATAGGTTGGGAGTAAAGACTAATTGTAATTGCAGTCCTTTTCACGGCTAGGTTACATCAGTTCCTATCACTTTTATCAGGCAGGTCTGTGCTCTTAAATAGATAGGTTGGGAGTAAAGACTAATTGCAATTGCAGTCCTTTTCAGGGCTAGGTTACATCATTTCCTACGACTTTTATCAGGCAGGTCTGTGCTCTTAAGTAGATAGGTTGGCAGTAAAGACTAATTGTAATTGAAGTCCTTTTCAGGGCTAGGTTACATCAGTTCCTATCACTTTTTGCCAGGCATGTCTGTGCCAGTGCTGTGCAAGTTTTTTTCACAGCATTTGGCTAAATCTAGCAAAGCAAATCCTTTTTGGCCTATTGCAGAGTGTGTTAGTCAGTGGAGTAGCCTATCTCTGTTGCAAGCTACACCACCTGTGTATAGAATACAAATTTTTTTACTGCACCTAGTGAAGTAACACCTTTTGGGCATAGCATCATTCTATTAGTCCATCTATACTAACCTCCACCAGGTTGCAAATTCAATATAATTTTTTTCTGCATCTAGCTCTGAAAAAATATTTCGGCTTCTAGCAGTGTGTGGGACTTGTTCTATTAGTCCATCTCTACTAACCTCCACCAGGTTGCAAATTCAATATAATTTTTTTCTGCATCTAGCTCTGAAAAAATATTTCGGCTTGTAGCATTGTGTGGCACTTGTTCTATTAGTCCATCTATACTAACCTCCACCAGGTTGCAAATTCAATATAATTTTTTTCTGCATCTAGCTCTGAAAAAATATTTCGGCTTGTAGCAGTGTGTGGGACTTGTTCTATTAGTCCATCTATACTGACCTCCATCAGGTTGCAAATTCAATATAATTTTTATCTGCATCTAACCCAGCCAATACTTTTGGGCTAATACCACAGTTTGGCCACTCAGCTCTGCTCGGTTCCCATCCATTGTTTTTTGTGCAAACAACTCCAGATTTGTGAATTAGTTAACCACCAAAATGAGTGGAAAAAGGCCTGCTGCTGGTGGAAAGGGGAATAGACGTGTTGGGAAGGGAAAAAAAGGTTGTGTTCGTGGGGTAGGTGTTAAAGCAACAGCAACATCTGCAGAAGAAAGACCATCTTCCAGCCAAATTAAGATGTCTACTTCTTTTAGCGGACAATGTGATAAGATCCCTTTCTTACGGCCACGCCAATCGCTACAAATTCCAGATGAGGCACAAAAACAGCAGGTGCTTCAACGGATATCAAGTGCTCCTTTAAGTGGGCTCTCCTCCACTTCAAGTTCAACATCACAAATACTCCAGTCCTCAGAGGTGTCACCCCAATCGCACTGGCTTACCCACAGCTCCCAAGTCTCCAGCTGCCCGTCTGAGTATGGGGTAGAACAGATGGTTGAGTCTGCAGAGCTGTTTACTCATACTATAGCCTGGGAATCAGAGGTCGGCTCCAGAGCTTCTGTGAATCCAGACGAGGAAATGATCTGCACTGATGCCCAGAATCTTTATGAGTCGGATCCAGGACCAGACGCAGAAGGTTCTGACCATAATGTAGACCCTCATTCCCAAACTGTAACTCCTGTTGGTGGAGACAATGAGGAAGACGATGATGAGACTCAAATACCTGATTGGAGCGACAACTTTAGTTTTTTGTCAGGGCAGGAACAGGTTGGCTCTGAGGACGACGGGTGTGATAACACACAGGGTGATGATGATGAGGTTGGAGATCCCACTTACTGTCAACCCACAGCCGGCCAAGAGATGAGGTCAGCAGAGGAGGTGGAGGAGGATGCTAGTGACGACGAGGTCAGGTTGCGCCTTCCTGGACAGAGACGTAGTACTGGAAGCACGTCAACAACTGCATCCTCAAACACAACTCTGCCTTTGACCACAAGTCGTGGTGGCTCTTCAGGTCGCATGGGTGCTGAGCCTTGCATAGCCTGGGCAATTTTTCAGATCGATAAAGATGACCCAACTCGTGTTATCTGTAACATTTGTCAGAAAAACTAAGTAGAGGCGAAAAAATACATAGTTTGAGTACTTCATGCATGAACCGGCACATGGATATGAAGCATAAGTTGCAGTGGGAAGCTCACTGTGCTACAATGCGGCCTAGCCGGCCGGGCCAACCACCGTCGGCCACATCTTGTGTATCCGAGGTCTCTTCAGCCTCTGTGACTGGGGGGACAGCGGTCACACCTGTTTTGGGACGCAGACCTGCCACCTCTTTACCCGCCACAGCCAGCGTGATTGGCAGGTCATCATTTTCTTTGGAGGTGGAAACACCAGCTGGTGTTCAGCGCTGTCCGACATCGATAGCACCACCTTTGGATCAAGGCAACCTAACATGTCCGCCTGCATCTTCCTCACAGACCGGCAGTTTGCCGGGCACACCCTTCTCAACCCCGTCTAAGCACAACAGCCAGCCCTCGGTCCCTCAGATGTTGACAAGTAAAAGACCATTTCCTCCTAGCCATGAGAAAGCTAAGAGGTTGAATTTCACCATCTGCAAGCTCTTGGCTACAGAAATGCTGCCTTTCCGCCTGGTGGACACAGAGGATTTTCGAGACCTTATGTCCGTCGCAGTGCCCCAGTACCAGATGCCCAGTAGGCACTACTTCTCAAAGAAAGGTGTGGCTGCGCTCCACCAGAATGTCGCACACAACATCACCGCTTCTTTGAAAAACTCTGTGTGTGACAGGGTGCATTTCACCACAGACACTTGGACAAGTAGGCATGGACAGGGGAGTTACATGTCGCTGACTGGGCACTGGGTATCTATGGTGACAGCAGGACAAGGGGCTGCTGTCCAAGTCTTGCCGTCCCCACGAGTTGTGCGTCAATCCTCTTTATCTTAAAGTTCCTCCACTGCTTCTGCCTCCTCAACCTCCTCTCGGTCCTCCACCTGCACCCAAAGCCTGTCTGGTCATGCAACAAGCTTTCTAACTGCGCAGAAGGGATCCTGCACACCTCCTTACTATGCTGGCAGCAGGGCTCAACGTCATCAGGCGGTTTTTACATTGAAATGTCTGGGAAATGTGACTCACACAGCTGAGGAGTTGTGGTCAGCTCTGGAGAACCAGTTTCATGAATGGTTGTCTCCACTGGACCTGAAACCAGGGAAGGCCGTGTGCAACAATGCTGCAAACCTGGGTGCGGCCCTTCGCCGGGGCAATGTAACACACGTGCCTTGTATGGCTCACGTGTTGAACCTGGTTGTCCAGCAATTTTTAGTCCACTATCCCGGACTAGATGGCCTTCTGCAGAGGGCACGGTCGCTGTGTGCTCACTTCCGCCGTTCGCATCCCGCAGCTCAGCGACTTACATCTCTACAGAAGTCGTTGGGCCTGCCACTTCACCGGCTAAAATGCGATGTGCCTACCCGGTGTAATTCAACTCTGCACATGTTGTAGTGACTGTGGCAGCACCGACAAGCCCTGGTGCAATACGTTCTGACGTATAGCCTGGGCCAACGAGATCCAGAGGTGGGGCAAATCACGCTGGAGGAGTGGTCTCAGATCAGGGACCTATGCACCCTTCTGCACAGTTTTGAAATGGCGACGAAGATGTTTAGTGCTGACGATGCCATTATCAGCATGACTATTAAGGTGATTTACATGCTGGAGCACATGTTAAGCAGAATTCGGAGTCAGTTGGTGCGACAAGAGGAGGTGGAGGAAGTAGAGGAGGAGGAGTTGTATGCGGAATGGCTAACATCTGCAAGGTCCAGACAGTTGGCAGCGCCCTGCACCAACACAAGAGGGAATTGGTGCTTCTGGATGCGCAAGACACATGAGTGCCTTCTTGCTGCACTACCTGCAACATGACCTTCGAATTGTGAGAATTAGAAATAATCCTGACTACTGGGTTGCCACACTGTTAGATCCCCGGTACAAAAGTAAATTTGCAGAAATTATTCCTGCCATAGAAAGGGATGCACGCATGCAGGAGTATCAGCAGAGACTGTTGCAGAATCTTACATGTGCTTTTCCACAAAACACCAGTGGTGCACGTAGTGAATCTCACAGTTCCAACTTGCCAACCGTGGGACCGTCGAGTGTTCAGCACTCAAACCGTAACAGAAACACAGTATCTGCTGGTAACATCAATTTTGCGGAATCATTTCACCACTTTTTTAGCCCATCCTTTGCAAGGCCACAGGAGACAAGAAGTCTGACACATAGTCAACGCCTAGAGACGATGGTACAGGAGTATCTCCAAGTAAACATTGAAGCCATGACTGTGTCACTGGACCCTTGCTCTTTTTGGGCTTCCAATCTGGATAAATGGCCGGAGCTCGCCACTTACGCCTTGGAGATCTTATCATGCCCTGCAGCCAGCGTTTTGTCTAAACATGTGTTCAGCGCTGCTGGTGGTGTGCTGACAGATAAGCGCACGCGGCTCTCCACTGATAATGTAGACAGACTCACGTTCATAAAGATGAACAAATCATGGATCCGAAACGACTTTTCTACTCCTGTGTCATCCTGGGGAGAGTAAAAGCTTGATGATTTGTTAAAATCACCTCACCAACCGTTTTAAGCTTTAAAATTACTAATCATTTTTATCTGTATCTTGGCTGGAAAATAATTTGGGCCTTGTAGCAGTGTGCAGTACTGATTCTATTAGGCCATCTATGCTAAGCTCCACCAGATTTAAAATTACTAATCCTGTTTATCTGTATCTTGGCTGGAAAATAATTTGGGCTTTGTAGCCGTTTGCAGTACTGATTCTATTAGGCCATCTATACTAAGCTCCACCAGCTTTCAAATTAATAATAATTTTTAGCTGCATCTAGCCCGGAAAATAATTTTGGGTCTCCTAGATGCGCAAGACACATGAGTGCCTTCTTGCTGCACTACCTGCAACATGACCCTCAGATTGTCAGAATTCAAAATAATCCTGACTACTGGGTTGCCACACTCTTAGATCCACCACACTCTTCGATCAACCTTTTCATTTTAATAAAGAACAAAAAAATGGTAATCTTTGAAATTATAAACATTAGCAGGTTATTACAAACTGAAATCAATCAGTTTTCAACTCAAAACTTTATTCTAGGTGATGTTACATTTGCACATAGGACCCCTTGTTCGAAAGGAGCTTCTGAACTCTCTCGTCCATTGAATTTGTCAGGTTTTGGATGGTTTCTGCTTCAATTGTTTTGCATGAGGACAGAATACCCTCCCAGAGTGTTGCTTAGATGTGAACTGCCTCCCGCCATCATAGACACTCCTTTTGATGATGCTCCAGAGGTTCTGAAAGGGGTTGAGGTCACGGGAGCATGGGGGTCACACCTTAAGTTTGTCCCCTTTTATGCCCATATCAGCCAGAGATGCAGATGTGTTATGTGCAGCATGAGACGGTGCATTATCATGCATGAAAATGATCTTGCTGCGGAATACACGGTTCTTCTTCTTGAACCATGGCAGGAAGTTCTGTTTGAGAAACTCCACATACATTATGAAGTTCATCTTTAGCCCAAAACATTACTCCACCTCCTCCTTGTTGGCGCTGTAGCCGTGTTTGCGTGGGGTGTCCATCAACCAGCCATCCTCCACTCCATTCATCTGGACCATCGAGCGTTGCACGGCACTCATCGGTGAACAAAACAGTTTTGAAGTCAGTCTTCATGTATTGTTTGGCCCACTGGAGCCGTTTCTGCTTGTGTGCAGTGGATAGAGGAGGTCGACAGGATGGCTTACGCACAGCTGCAAACTTCTGAAGGACTCTGCATCTTGTTGTTCGGGGGACGTTGGAGGCACCAGCAGCTTCAAAAACTTGTCTGCTGCTATGACAAGGCTTTTTTGCCACTGCTCTTTTAACCTGACGGAATTGCCTGGAATAAAGAGTCCTCAATTTTCCCTTATCAGCACGCACACGTGTGTACTGTGAATCAGCCACATACTTCTTGATTGTGCGATGATCAGGATGAAGTGTCTTGGCAATGTTGATTGTAGTCATGCCTTGACCTAAACACTCCACAATTTGTTGCTTCTCAGCAGCCGACACATCCTTTTTCTTTCCCATTTTGGCAGAAAATGTAGGCTGCTTAATAATGTGGGACAGCCTTCTTAAGTAGTCTTGCCTTTCATTGGACACACCTGCCAAACTAATTAGCACAGGTGTCTGCAATTGCTTACAGTGATATAAAGAGCCCTGACACACATCACCATCAATGAGTTTAACTGACAAACAAACAAATTCTTCCCTTATCACTCCTAAACACTTTTTGCATAATAATTTGGAACACAGTGTACATGTGCTTTTCCACAAAACACCAGTGGTTCACGTAGTGAATCTTACAGTTCTAACTTGCCAACCGTGGTCTGTATGGAGTTGTTCAATAAAGGGCCCAAAATTAAGATAACATAGACGGGAGAGGTCTCTATGAATAGGAATTCCTAAGTATTTGATACCCTGTGAGGGCCAGGCAAAGGGAAAGTTGGACTGGATGGAATCCTGTATGGATTTGGGGAGGGAGACATCGAGGGCCTCAGACTTCGCTGCATTGATTTTAAAATTTGACCATGTAACAAAGTGATCTATTTCAGCCATAACAGCAGGGATGGATGTATGTGATTGAGTGATATATACTAGGACATCATCAGCAAATGCAGAGCACTTGTACTCGGTGCCTCCCACCTCAATCCACCTAATATTGGGGTTATGGCGAATTGATGAGAGCAGGTGCTCTGTCTCTAGGATGTATAAGAGAGGGGACAGAGGACATCCCTGCCTTGTCCCATTGGTGATTATGAAAGGTGATGAAAATGTTCCATTTATCTTCAGCCTAGGTGACGTATTGCGATACAGGGCTGTGATTTTGCCTATAAATGGGTCCCCTAGACCTCTACCCCAAGCTTTTTAAGGGAATAATATATGGCGTGCCAGGAGACTCCATGGAGTGCTTTCTCTGCATCCAACGAGAGTATCTAATTACAAATTTTTAACTGCATCTAGCCCAGGAAATACTTTGTGCCTAGTAGCAGTGTCTGCTAGTCAGCAGATTATCCCAGCTGTTAAGCAAGCTACACCACCTGTAGTTTGGACACTTAATTTTTTCAAAGGAAATGTTTCAGGCCCCCGGGACACTCAGTGAAGAGCATCGGGGAGACACCCCAAGGCATAGGGGCTGGGACTGGCGGTAGGACGCCATGCGGTGGACCGCCGAGCTCGATTCTTATAAAAGCTTTTTAACTGCAGCAGCTTTAGTGGACGCTACTGGAGCTGGAATTACGCGGCTGCTGGCATGAGACTTGCCCTTCAATAGATCCTTGTAAAAGGATTTAAAGTGTATTCATTCAAATTAGAGAGACAATTTAAATTAAAAAGCTTAGACCTGCCTCCACCACAGGGGGGCTCGCTCGACCCACCAGCGGACAGGCACCAGTATTGGGAGAGGGGGGCTGGCCGTCAGGGTCCACCGCAGCTCTGGCACAAACCCGGCGACACGGAGGTCGCACGGGCAGGAACGAACTGGCCGTGTCGGCTTCGCACTTTTTTGGTTTTAGAAGGTCATGACATGCCTATATCTGTGTCTCCCTCCTCCTTTTACTCCTCCACCTCTTTTCTTTTCGCATGACTATATGTACTTGTCACTTTTCCATGTGTTAGTTGTGTCTTCTGAGCAGTTTGTCAGCTTTTGGACACCTTTGAAGGTGTTTTCTATGTATTTCTATTTGTTTTTGTTTGCCTGCCATTGGTTTTAACGGTGTTCGAAGGTGTTCGACGAACAGTTCGACGAACAGTTCGGCGAACATACGGGTGTTCGACGAACCGAACCGAACTCGAACACTACGGGGGTGGCTCAACACTAATGGTGAGGCCCAGGCATCATCTTAAGATGAATTTACAGTGCACGATTATTATGAATGAGACTTCCTAGGAACACTTAGGTTATAATAATTGTGCAGTTTAAACAGGTAGTCATAATGTCTTGGAAAGACTACTTAACCAAAGTCAACCAAAGTCATCCCTCAGAGAGTTTATTATTAGTGATGGGCGAGCACAAAAATGCTCGGGTGCTCGATGCTTGGGTAGAGAACATTGGAATACTCGGGTGCTCGACCCGAGCAACGAGCCCAATGTAAGTCTATGGGAAACTCGAGCATTTTTCAGGCGGTTGCCCACGGCGGTCTGCAGAGGGCCTAAAAATTGCGCAAATCGACGGGAACAGTGCTCAAATGACATGGAGACAGCATGGGGAAGACCCCTGGAAGCATTTCTGACTCCCAGGTCACTTCTGTCAACAACGTTGTCAGAGGTATTACGCCACTTTTACGGACTCACAATAAAACATACAAAAACGAAACCAAAATGGATTTTCCTGGGAAATATGTTAAGGAACCGACTTTCAAGGGTAATGACTTGTATATAAGGCAAAATAAATATACAAAAACAAAAGTGCTCCTCCACACCTTGGGCTATGTTCACACGTAGCGTTTTTGTACTTTTGTATTGCTTTCAACCAAGACAAATGCATTCATTGGCAAATGTCATTTTAACATTTTAGAACCTTATCTGGCCATGTGGTGTGTGACACATCATCAGACACATGCATACAGTGCTGAAAAGACATGGGAACAGTATGGGGAAGACCCCTGGAAGCATCTCTGACTCCCAGGTCACTGCCTAAAAGTGTGCCCATCATAAGTGATCCTTGACGCATGCGAAGATGCCTTCCGCCATGCACCTGTCATTTCAGACTTGCAACAATCACCGTCCACGTCCTTGTCCCTGTGCAGCGTTCAGTTGTCCCTACCCCGTTCCTTGGAATGTAAGCGCAAGTATGCAGCCAGCCACACACCCACCCACAGGCTGCAATACTATACTGCCAAATATTTGACAGCTGCTTGCACTTGAAATGTGGCCTTTTAGGCTCGTGGAGGGGGAAGCTTTTCACAATCTCATGCCGGCAGCAGCTGGGGGTCCATACTCGGTCGCCAGCCGCCACTATTTCTCCCAGTATCGTCTCCGCCTTCCACAAGCACGGGTCCACAACATTACCCGTGCCCTCTCCAGTGAACTTACTGGCAAGGACCGCCTACCCACAAACACGTGGTCAAGTGAATGTGGCCAGGGATGGTATGGAGCCAGTCCACAGCTTGTCGGTGAGTTGTATTTCACCACAGCCATATTCTTTAGCTTGGTGAAAGGACTTGGGAAACCGTATCTACTCCAGCTGTCATTTCTCCCAGGAAGTCCTCTAAAGCGGCTTGCACTTGAAATGTGGCCTTTTAGGCTCGTGGAGGCGGAAGCTTTTCACAACCTCATGCCGGCGATAGCCAGGTGTCCATACTCGGTCCCCAGCTGCCACTAGCTCTCCCGGTATCGACTCTGCCTTCCATAAGCATGGGTCCCACAACATTACCTGTGCCCTCCCCAGTGCACTTACTGGGAAGGACCGCCTAACCACAACACGTGGACAGGTGAATGTGGCCAGGGATGGTACGGAGCCAGTCCACATTAAAAATGCATCCAAAGAGTATCCGGGAACCTTCCCACACACTTTTCTTAGCCAGGGCTGCTTTTCAGCAGGGTTGGACGGGCCCACCAGAGAATCCTCGGGTGGGCCCTGGCTTCTCCATCAGGAGAGTTCATGATAGGCGCAAACTTTGCAGATGCTATGGGGCTCTTGAGCAGGGGAGAAAGGTGGGCCCTCAGAATCAAATCCTCTGGTGGGCCCAATGTTTTTCAGTCTGACACTGCTTCTCAGTGGGAGTTGTATTTCACCACAGCCATATTCTTTAGCTCAGTGAAAGGACTGGCACAGAGGGAAACCGTATCTACTCTGGGTGTCATTTCTCCCAGGAAGAACTCTAATGCAGCTTGTTGCAGCAGCAATCGCAACCCGTCCAACATCAGCTCGCACTTGTCGGTGGTGCTTCGACACACACACATCTTTCTTTGCGCCTTTAATTTCATGACTTCAGAGTCGGGCAATGGCCTGATCTGGAGGAGGAGGATGAGGTACAGGAGCTGTAGACCGTGGGGGCAACCATGATTGGCCTAGGGCCCGTCGGAGGACGTGTTCTGTCCCAAGGTCCGACTGGGTCCCGTCTTCCACTATGTTAACCCAGTGTGCCATCAGTGAGATGTACTGTCCCTGCCCACAAGCACTTGTCCATGTGTCCGTGGTTAGGTGGACTTTCCCGGTAACTGCGTTGTGGAGGGCACGGCTAATGTTTTGGGACACGTGCTTGTGTAATGTAGGGACGGCACACCGGGAGAAATAGTGGAGGGTGGGGACCAAGTACCAAGGGATGGCCACCGCCATCTGGTTGCGGAATGCTTCAGTCTCCACGAGCCTAAAAGGCAACATTTCGAGCTCAAGCAGTCGCGAAATGTGGGAATTTAGTAGTGTGGCCTGTGGGGCGTTGGCTGCGTATTTGCGCTTCTGTTCCAAGGACTGGGGTATGGACAACTGAACACTGCGCTGGGACAAGGACATGGACTTGCTTCCTGATGCTGCTAGTTGAGAGTGTGCAACGACAGGTGTAGGGCAGGAGGCATCTTCGCATGCACCATGGACAGGTGGAATGGCTTGCATGTACAACAGTGGAAGAAGCAGTGGTGCCACCAGCAGACACTGTTCCTGGAACCTGGGGTACGGCCCACAAAGTCGGATGCTTTGCTGCCATGTGCCTGATCATGCTGGTGGTTGTCAGGCTGGTCGTTTTGCCACCCCTGCTGATGCTGGCCTGGCAAGTGGTGCAAATGGCCTTTTTGGGGTTATCGGCAGAGTCTTTAAAAAATATCCAAACTCAGGAAGACCTAACAGTTGTACTGGCAACTTCCTTCATGTTGGGGTTACTGGGAATGGTTGCCTGCCTTCTGTCTGCGGCCACCACACTGCTTCTTCCTGCCTGTTGGGATGCTCTGCCTCCCTCCCCCTGTGTACTGCTCTCCTCGCTCTGCATGTCCTCCTGTCAGGTTGGATCAGTTACTATATCATCCACCACCTCGTCTTCCACTTACGCACCCTGGTCCTTCTCCTGACTTTCTGGCAATTATGTCTCATCATCGTCCACTCCACCTCTTGTGACACTTTCCCACCGACACCTTCGTGTGACCGTGGCTGCTCAAATATTTGGGCATTGCTACATGCGATCTCCTCTTGCTTCAAATGGACTGGGCGAGAGGCCCGAATCTATAAATGGAAAAGTGAACAGCTCTTCAGAGTGTCCAAGTGTGGGATCAGTTGTCTCCGGGCACTCGGCATGGTGGGAGGAAGGAGGTTCAGGGTGAGGAATATTCGGTCCAGACTCACTGCTACTGAGACTTGACCATGTGGAAGACAGGGTGACTGTTTTCCTTGAAAAGTGCAACATTTATTCAGTACTTTATGCTATGACTAAGGGTCAAATATGATCCAAAACGCGTAAGCCTACACATGCTTTTTATCTCTGTTGGAATTGTATTTTTTAATGATGAATTAAATAAAGGATTTTTTTAATTTTTCTACATCGTGTGCTGGAAAACTATTTTTTACTTTCACTGGCCTGCAGGTAACTATTTTGAGCAGCAACCTGGTGTCAATAGCTTCACTGACTCACTGAAACTAATTTTTAATGGAGGTCAGAAATGGCAGTATTTTCAGCGCAATTATATGTGATCCATGTGACGGACAAACCACAGTTGTAAATAGCTGGATTTTTAGCGCGGTAATATGGAAAGGACCTGGCTGTAGTGAGCATTCTCGCTCATCACTATTTATTATTAAGAAAAATGCTCTTAAGCTACATAATCTTACCTGTACTTCAATTCACAATACAAGGCTGGCCACACCATGACAAGAGTTCATCAGGTCTTTGCTAGAAATGTCTTCAACTTTATTAAGGACTCCTATACGGACAGAGTGAGATGGATGCTTATTTTCATCATGGGGTGAGAAAAAGGTCCCCAACATCTTTACTCCGCTGAAGACCTTTTCTGTGCAGAGCTTTTTTTCACAGTATTTTGAGAAAAAATAATTGTGGTTCAGTAGGCTGGTTATTATCCAACTTCTACCTCCTGCCTCTCTGGAGAAGACTAGTTGGGATAAGTGGGACAGCTGCTACCCATACAATTGTTACATCCCAAGATACTGTATGATGATCTCTATCTTCTTTGAGAACATTAGCTAGATGGACTCAAGACTGACTTGAAGAAACTAAATACAATCTATCTATCTCATCCAAGCAAAGGATTTAACAGTTTATATTACATGGCTCTCTACTACCACAGCTAAGACTGTTTTGAAGGGCTTCCAGCAGGTTGACAATTGCAAAAAAATCTGGCATGAAAGGCAATAATGAATTACCTTTCCTTGACAATTTCCCTGCATGCATGTATGTGCACTATGTAACACTAGATGCTGCAATTTAATGATGAAACACTTCTGCAACTCCTTTTCCACACTCCCTGTTTAATGACCTAACAAAACTAAGTCTGAGATTCTTTTCACAAGAGCAGTCCATTGTACTAATGGGTACTTATTTTATGGGCACCACATTGCTTAAGAAATTTAGGAGTCATAGGGCCTGATGAATTTTAAGAATGCTTTGTCGCTTTCCAAGAAATGACTTGTTACAACCTGGGAGAGGATGTCCATCCCAGACTGTAGCATGCTGGTACACATACTGCTCAGAGACTATGACATATTAAATAGTGTTGAGCCACCCCCGTAGTGTTCGAGTTCGGTTCGGTTCGTCGAACACCCGTGTGTTCGCCGAACTGTTCGTCGAACTGTTCGTCGAACACCTTCGAACACCGTTAAAACCAATGGCAGGCAAACAAAAACACATAGAAACACATAGAAAACACCTTCAAAGGTGTCCAAAAGCTGACAAACTCAAACTGCTCAGAAGACATAACTAACACATGGAAAAGTGACAAGTACATATAGTCATGCGAAAATAAAAGAGGTGGAGGAGTAAAAGGAGGGGGAGACACAGATATAGGCATGTCATGCCCTTCTAAAATCCAAAAAGTGAGAAGCCGACACGTTCAGTCCGTTCCTGCCCGTGCCACCTCCGTGTCGCCGGGTTTGTGCCAGAGCCGCGGTGAACCCTGACGGCCAGCCCCCCTCTCCCAATACTGGTGCCTGTCCGCTGGTGGGTCGAGCGAGCCCCCCTGTGGTGGAGGCAGCTCTAAGCTTTTTAATTTAAATTGTCTCTCTAATTTGAATGAATACACTTTAAATCCATTTACAAGGATCTATTGGAGGGCAAGTCTCATGCCAGCAGCCGCGGTAATTCCAGCTCCAGTAGCGTCCACTAAAGCTGCTGCAGTTAAAAAGCTTTTATAAGGATTGAGCTCGGCTGTCCACCGCAAGGCATCCTACTGCCAGTCCCAGCCCCTATGCCTTGGGGTGCCTCCTGATGCTCTTCACTAAGTATCCCATGGTCCCGAAGCATTTCCTTTGAAAAAATTAAGTGTCTAAACTACAGGTGGTGCAGCTTGCTTAACAGCAGGGATAATCCGCTCACTAGCAGACACTGCTACTAGGCACAAAGTATTTCCTGGGCTAGATGCAGTTAAAAATTTGTAATTAGATACTCTCGTTGGATGCTGAGAAAGCATTCCATAGAGTCTCCTGGCACGCCATATATGATTCTCTTAAAAAGCTTGGGGTAGGGGTCTAGGGGACCCTTTTATAGCCAAAATCACGGCCCTGTATCGCAATACGTCACCTAGGCTGAAGATAAATGGAACTGTAGCACCCTGAGGGCTCGGTTGCTACAGACGTATTGCACCTCACCCAGAGGTGTGATATCTCACTCTCAGGTAAGGATGGAGTGTGGATCAGGACCCGACACCTGCATGCATTACACCACATTGCCGTGGGGCAGGGCGACCAATATGCCCCTGAGATGGGCACGACAGTCCCTGTCCCTGGCTGGAGTGGGGGGAGGGAACACTGAGGAAGGGGAACCCTGTAGTGCAGGAGCAGGGAGGAAGCAGTTCCTGGGTGCATTGAGAAGGGAGTATAAAAGGTGGGCACCATCTTAGTTCAGTGCAGAGAAGTCTGAGCAGAAGTGGCAGGGAGCAGGGGCTCTGCATGAGCTCTGCTCCGGAGGCGGGCCTAGTAACAGAGGCCCAGGCCTGGAAGAGGGAGAAATAAGGAAGAGGAGCGGAGAAGGCTCCAGGAACGAGGAATGAAGGGATCCCAGGGGTGCGGACGGGCGAGTCGCCACCGCACGCCCGAATCCACCTGCGTGGAGGGGTCAGGCCAAAGGGGGAGACCGGTCCCCGAACTAGTGGAGGCAGGAAACGACCCTCAGCTAGAAACCGGAGGCTCTGACATTTTATGTGGCGCAGCCCCTCGCTACACCCGCTAGGAAGGCACCACATAGGGTCAGGGAAACTGGCGCCAAGTTTACCAAGAGGAGGCCCGAGGCAGCCGGACAGAAGTGTTGGTAAGAAAGGCCAGACAAAGGACACATAAAGGGGGTCCTGTGAAGTGCTCCAAAGTTATCTGGGAGTTGTCTGAGCCCCTCACCTGGTGAGCACAGTACGACGTGGGCAGCCGTTACCTGCAGACGTGGTCTGGATAATAAGAACTGTGAGTAAAGGCCCTGAACTGCATCACTGACTCCGTGTCGTTACTGCTGCTGCCCTGCACCATCACCCCCATCCTCCGCATACACTGCCCTGAGGCTATACTCCTCCCGTGGGGAGTTATGCTACGCTCTGCTGCACCCACAACACCAGCCTCAGTGGTCTGCCCTGTAGCGGCGGTTCACTCTGACCGCAATCCACGGGTGGCGTAGTCGGACATTTAAACATGAAAACCACATAAATAGTTCCGGCACTGGTTTGACCGCCCTGAGCCACGGAACTGGGTCGCCGCCACGAAGACTACAACCACCAGCATCCACCAAAAAGGGTCCGGCTCCGGGTGTCCCAAGGCCCAGGGGGTGCGTCAGAACATTTTCATCACCTTTCACAATCACCAATGGGACAAGGCAGTGATGTCCTCTGTCCCCTCTCTTATACATCCTAGTGACGGAGCACCTGCTCTCATCAATTCGCCATAACCCCAATATTAGGTGGATTGAGGTGGGAGGCACCGAGTACAAGTGCTCTCTATTTGCTGATGATGTCCTAGTATATATCACTCAATCACATATATCCATCCATGCTGTTATGGCTGAAATAGATCACTTTGTTACATGGTAAAATTTTAAAATCAATGCAGCGAAGTCTGAGGCCCTCGATGTCTCCCTCCCCAAATCCATATAGGATTCCATCCAGTCCAACTTTCCCTTTGCCTGGCCCTCACAGGGTATCAAATACTTAGGAATTCCTATTCATAGAGACCTCTCCCATCTATGTTATCTTAATTTTGGGCCCTTTATTGAACAACTCCATAAAGACCACGGTTGGCAAGTTAGAACTGTAAGATTCACTACGTGAAACACTGGTGTTTTGTGGAAAAGCACATGTACACTGCGTTCCAAATTATTATACAAAAAGTGTTTAGGAGTGATAAGGGAAGAATTTGTTTGTTTGTCAGTTAAACTCATTGATCGTGATGTGTGTCAGGGCTCTTTATATCACTGTAAGCAATTGCAGACACCTGTGCTAATTAGTTTGGCAGGTGTGTCCAATGAAAGGCAAGACTACTTAAGAAGGCTCTCTCACATTATTAAGCAGCCTACATTTTCTGCCAAAATGGGAAAGAAAAAGGATGTGTCGGCTGCTGAGAAGCAACAAATTGTGGAGTGTTTAGGTCAAGGCATGACTACAATCAACATTGTGCGATGATCAGGATGAAGTGTCTTGGCAATCAAGAAGTATGTAGCTGATTCACAGTACACACGTGTGCGTGCTGATAAGGGCAAATTGAGGACTCTTTCCTACAGGCAATTACGTCAGGTTGAAAGAGCAGCGGCAAAAAAGCCTTGTCATAGCAGCAGACAAGTTTTTGAAGCTGCTTGTGCCTCCAACGTCCCCCGAACAACAAGATGCAGGGTCCTTCAGAGGTTTGCAGCTGTGCATGCGCCATCCTGTCGACCTCCTCTATCCACTTCACACAAGCAGAAACGGCTCCAGTGGGCCAAACATTACATGAAGACTGATTTCAAAACTGTTTTGTTCACGGATGAGTGCCGTGCAGCGCTCGATGGAGGATGGCTGGTTGATGGACACCCCACGCAAACACGGCTACAGCGCCAACAAGGAGGAGGTGGAGTAATGTTTTGGGCTGGAATCATGGGGAGAGAGATTGTCGGCCCCTTTAGGATCCCTGAAGGCGCTAAAGATGAACTCCATAATGTATGTGGATTTTCTCAAACAGCACTTCCTGCCATGGTTCAAGAAGAAGAACCGTGTATTTCACAGCAAGATCATTTTTCTGCATGATAATGCACCATCTCATGCTGCACATAAAACATCTGCATCTCTGGCTGATATGGGCATAAAAGGGGACAAACTTATGGTGTGACCCCCATGCTCCCCTGACCTCTACCCCATTCAGAACCTTTGGAGCATCATTAAAAGGAGTGTCTATGATGGCGGGAGGCAGTTCACATCTAAGCAACAGCTCTGGGAGGGTATTCTGTCCTCATGCAAAACAATTGAAGCAGAAACCATCCAAAACCTGACAAATTCAATGGACGAGAGAGTTCAGAAGCTCCTTTCGAACAAGGGGTCCTATGTGAAAATGTAACATCACCTAGAATAAAGTTTTGAGTTGAAAACTGTTTGATTTCAGTTTCTAACAACCTGCTAATGCTTATAATTTCAAAAATGACCATTTTTTTGGTCTTTATTAAAATGAAAAGGTTGATCGAAAAGTTTGGGGGATCTAAGAGTGTGGCAACCCAGTAGTCATGATTACTTCGAATTCTGACAATATGAGGGTCATGCTGCAGGTAGTGCAGCAAGAAGGCACTTATGTGCCTTGCGCATCTCGGAGCCCCAAAATTATTTTCCGCGCTAGATGCAGCTAAAAATTATTTTTAATTTTAAATCTGCTGAAGCTTTAGTATAGATGGCCTAATAGGATCAGTGCTGCACACTGCTACAAAGCCCAAATTATTTTCCAGTCAAGATACAGATAAACATGATTAGTAATTTGAAAGCTTAAAACGGTTGGTAGGGTGATTTTAACCAATCATCAAGCTTTTACTCTCCCCAGGATGACACAGGGGTAGAAAAGTCATTTCGGATCCATGATTTGTTCATCTTTATGAACGTGAGTCTGTCTACATTATCAGTGGAGAGCCGCGTGCGCTTATCTGTCAGCACACCACCAGCAGCGCTGAACACACGCTGGCTGCGGGGCATGACAAGATCTCCAAGGCGTAAGTGGCTAGCTCCGGCCATTTATCCAGATTGGAAGCCCAAAAAGAGCAAGTGTCCAGTGACACAGTCGTGGCTTCAATGTTTACTTGGAGATACTCCTGTACCATCGTCTCTAGGCGTTGACTATGTGTCAGACTTCTTGTCTCCTGTGGCCTTGCAAAGGATGGGCTAAAAAAGTGGTGAAATGATTCCGCAAAATTGATGTTACCAGCAGATACTGTGGTTCTGTTACGGTTTGAGTGCTGAACACTTGACGGTCCCACGGTTGGCAAGTTGGAACTGTGAGATTCACTACGTGCACCACTGGTATTTTGTGGAAAAGCACATGTAAGATTCTGCAACAGTCTCTGCTGATACTCCTGCATGCGTGCATCCCTTTCTATGGCAGGAATAATTTCTGCAAATTTACTTTTGTACCGGGGATCTAACAGTGTGGCAACCCAGTAGTCAGGATTATTTCTAATTCTCACAATTCGAGGGTCATGTTGCAGGTAGTGCAGCAAGAATGCACTCATGTGTGTTGCGCATCCAGGAGCACCAAGTCCCTGTTGTGTTGGTGGCGAGGTAACAATCATGCTTCCTTCCTCTGTCCTCTCCCCCCAACCTCGCACAACAGAAATGTGATCAAGGTCTCCCTCATCTGATGAGTCTTCCATCAGTTCGTCCTCCACTTCTTCCTGGGCTCCTGCACCTTCCTCACTAGTTTGGCTGCTACCATGCACCCTGGTAAAACCATCTCCCCCACCCTCACATGCCTGCCGCCTTGGTGCTGCCGACCGTCTGGACCTTGCAGATGTTAGCCCTTCCGCATACAACTCCTCCTCCTCTACTTCCTCCACCTCCTCTTGTGCCACCACCTGACTCTGAATTCTGTTTAACATGTGCTCCAGCATGTAAATCACCGGAATAGTCATGCTGATAATGGCATCGTCAGCACTAAACATCTTCGTCGCCATTTCAAAACTGTGCAGAAGGGTGCATAGGTCCCTGATCTGAGACCACTCCTCCAGCGTGATTTGCCCCACCTCTGAATCTCGTTGGCCCAGGCTATACGTCAGAACGTATTGCACCAGGGCTTGTCGGTGCTGCCACAGTCGCTGCAACATGTGCAGAGTTGAATTCCACCGGGTAGGCACATCGCATTTTAGCCGGTGAAGTGGCAGGCCCAACGACTTCTGTAGAGATGTAAGTCGCTGAGCTGCGGGATGCGAACGGCGGAAGTGAGCACACAGCGACCGTGCCCTCTGCAGAAGGCCATCTAGTCTGGGATAGTGGGCTAAAAATTGCTGGACAACCAGGTTCAACACGTGAGCCATACAAGGCACGTGTGTGACATTGCCCCAGCGAAGGGCCGCACCCAGGTTTGCAGCATTGTCGCACACAGCCTTCCCTGGTTTCAGGTCCAGTGGAGACAACCATTCATGAAATTGGTTCTCCAGAGCTGACCACAACTCCTCAGCTGTGTGACTCACATTTCCCAGACATTTCAATGTAAAAACCGCCTGATGACGTTGAGCCCTACTGCCAGCAAGGAGGTGTGCAGGATCCCTTCTGCGCAGTTAGAAAGCTTGTGGCATGACCAGACAGGCTTTGGGTGCAGGTGGAAGACCGAGAGGAGGTTGAGGAGGCAGAAGCAGTGGAGGAACTTTGACATAAAGAGGATTGACGCACAACTCGTGGGGACGGCAAGACTTGGACAGCAGCCCCTTGTCCTGCTGTCACCATAGTTACCCAGTGCCCAGTCAGCGACATGTAACGCCCCTGTCCATGCCTACTCGTCCAAGTGTCTGTGGTGAAATGCACCCTGTCACACACAGAGTTTCTCAAAGAAGCGGTGATGTTGTGTGCGACATGCTAGTGGAGCGCAGGCACACCTTTCTTTGAGAAGTAGTGCCGACTGGGCATCTGGTACTGGGGCACTGCGACGGACATAAGGTCTCGAAAATCCTCTGTGTCCACCAGGCGGAAAGGCAGCATTTCTGTAGCCAAGAGCTTGCAGATGGTGAAATTCAACCTCTTAGCTTTCTCATGGCTAGGAGGAAATGGTCTTTTACTTGTCCACATCTGAGGGACCGAGGGCTGACTATTGTGCTTAGACGGGGTTGACAAGGGTGTCCCCGGCAAACTGCCGGTCTGTGAGGAAGATGCAGGCGGACATGTTAGGTTGCCTTGATCCAAAGGTGGTGCTATCGATGTCGGACAGCGCTCAACACCAGCTGGTGTTACCACCTCCAAAGAAAATGATGACCTGCCAATCACGCTGGCTGTTGCGGGTAAAGAGGTGGCAGGTCTGCGCCCCAAAACAGGTGTGACTGCTGTCCCCCCAGTCACAGAGGATGAAGAGGCCGCGGATGCACAAGATATGGCAGACGGTGATTGGCCCGGCCGGCTAGGCCGCATTGTAGCACACTGAGCTTCCCACTGCAACTTATGCTTCATGTCCATGTGCCGGTTCATGCATGAAGTACTCAAACTATGTATTTTTTGGCCTCTACTTAGCTTTTGCTGACAAATGTTACAGATAACACGAGTTGGGTCATCTTTATCGATCTGAAAAAATGCCCAGGCTATGCAAGGCTTAGCACCCATGCGAACTGAAGAGCCACCACGACTTGTGGTGAGAGGCAGAGTTGTGTTTGAGGATGCAGTTGTTGACGTGCTTCCAGTACTACGTCTCTGTCCAGGAAGGCGCATCCTGACCTCGTCGTCACTAGCATCTTCCTCCACCTCCTCTGCTGACCTCATCTCTTGGCTGATTGTGGGTTGACAGTAAGTGGGATCTCCAACCTCATCATCATCACCCTGTGCGTTATCACACCCGTCGTCCTCAGAGCCAACCTGTTCCTGCCCTGACAAAAAACTAAAGTTGTCGCTCCAATCAGGTATTTGAGTCTTATCATCGTCTTCCTCATTGTCTCCACCAACAGGAGTTACAGTTTGGGAATGAGGGTCTACATTATCGTCAGAACCTTCTGCGTCTGGTCCTGGATCCGACTCATAAAGATTCTGGGCATCAGTGCAGATCATTTCCTCGTCTGGATTCACAGAAGCGCTGGAGTCGACCTCTGATTCCCAGGCTATAGTATGAGTAAACAGCTCTGCAGACTCAACCATCTGTTCTACCTCATACTCAGACGGGCAGCTGGAGATTTGGGAGCTGTGAGGAAGCAAGTGCGATTTGGGTGACACCTTTGAGGACTGGAGTATTTGTGATGTTGAAGTTGATGTGGAGGAGAGCCCACTTAAAGGAGCACTTGATATCCGTTGAAGCACCTGCTGTTTTTGTGCCTCATCTGGAATTTGTAGCGATTGGCGTGGCCGTAAGAAAGGGATCTTATCACATTGTCCGCTAAAAGAAGTAGACATTTTAGTTTGGCTGGAAGATGGTCTTTCTTCTGCAGATGTTACTGTTGCTTTAACACCTACCCCAAGGACACAACCTTTTTTCCCCTTCCCAACACGCCTATTCCCCTTTCCACCAGCAGCAGGCCTTTTTCCACTCATTTTGGTGGTTAACTAATTCACAACTCTGGAGTTGTTTGCACAAAAAAACAATGGATGGTAACCGAGCAGAGCTGAGTGGCCAAACTGTGGTATTAGGCCAAAACTATTGGCTGGGTTAGATGCAGAAAAAAATTATTTTGAATTTGCAACCTGATGGAGGTCAGTATAGATGGACTAATACAAATAGTCCCACACACTGCTAGAAGCCCAAATATTTTTTCAGAGGTACTGTAGATGCAGATAAAAATTATTTTTAATTTGCAACCTGATGGAGGTCAGTATAGATGGACTAATAGACCAAGTCCCACACACTGCTAGAAGCCCAAATATTTTTTCAGAGCTAGATGCAGAAAAAAATTATTTTTAATTTGCAACCTGATGGAGGTCAGTATAGATGGACTAATAGACCAAGTCCCACACACCGCTAGAAGCCCAACTATTTTTTCAGAGCTAGATGCAGAAAAAAATTATATTCAATTTGCAACCTGCTGGAGGTCAGTATAGAAGGACTAATAGAACAAGTCCCACACACTGCTAGAAGCCCAAATATTTTTTCAGAGCTAAATGAAGAAAAAAATTATTTTTAATTTGCAACCTGATGGAGGTCAGTATAGATGGACTAATAGACCAAGTCCCACACACTGCTTGAAGCACAAATATTTTTTCAGAGCTAGATGCAGAAAAAAATTATTTTTAATTTGCAACCTGATGGAGGTCAGTATAGATGGACTAATAGACCAAGTCCCACACACCGCTAGAAGCCCAAATATTTTTTCAGAGCTAGATGCAGAAAAAAATTATTTTTAATTTGCAACCTGATGGAGGTCAGTATAGATGGACTAATAGACCAAGTCCCACACACTGCTAGAAGCCCAAATATTTTTTCAGAGCTAGATGCAGAAAAAAATTATTTTTAATTTGCAACCTGATGGAGGTCAGTATAGATGGACTAATAGACCAAGTCCCACACACCGCTAGAAGCCCAAATATTTTTTCAGAGCTAGATGCAGAAAAAAATTATTTTTAATTTGCAACCTGATGGAGGTCAGTATAGATGGACTAATAGACCAAGTCCCACACACTACTAGAAGCCCAAATATTTTTTCAGAGCTAGATGCAGAAAAAAATTATTTTTAATTTGCAACCTGATGGAGGTCAGTATAGATGGACTAATAGACCAAGTCCCACACACCGCTAGAAGCCCAAATATTTTTTCAGAGCTAGATGCAGAAAAAAATTATTTTTAATTTGCAACCTGATGGAGGTCAGTATAGATGGACTAATAGACCAAGTCCCACACACTGCTAGAAGCCCAAATATTTTTTCAGAGCTAGATGCAGAAAAAAATTATTTTTAATTTGCAACCTGATGGAGGTCAGTATAGATGGACTAATAGACCAAGTCCCACACACCTCTAGAAGCCCAACTATTTTTTCAGAGCTAGATGCAGAAAAAAATTATATTCAATTTGCAACCTGCTGGAGGTCAGTATAGAAGGACTAATAGAACAAGTCCCACACACTGCTAGAAGCCCAAATATTTTTTCAGAGCTAAATGAAGAAAAAAATTATTTTTAATTTGCAACCTGATGGAGGTCAGTATAGATGGACTAATAGACCAAGTCCCACACACTGCTAGAAGCCCAAATATTTTTTCAGAGCTAGATGCAGAAAAAAATTATTTTTAATTTGCAACCTGATGGAGGTCAGTATAGATGGACTAATAGACCAAGTCCCACACACCGCTAGAAGCCCAAATATTTTTTCAGAGCTAGATGCAGAAAAAAATTATTTTTAATTTGCAACCTGATGGAGGTCAGTATAGATGGACTAATAGACCAAGTCCCACACACTGCTAGAAGCCCAAATATTTTTTCAGAGCTAGATGCAGAAAAAAATTATTTTTAATTTGCAACCTGATGGAGGTCAGTATAGATGGACTAATAGTGTTAGAACCTTGCTTTTAGGTTTTTTTTCCTTTGCTGGTCACATGACCTTGTTGGCCTATTTAATCCTGCTCCGCCCTTCTGGCTTTGCTGGACTTCATTGTATATCTACTTTCTAGCTAGCCTGTGCTCTGTATCTAACTCTGTTAGTTTGCTTGGTCTACGGACCTCTATGTTCTATCTATTTTGTTTGTTCTTCTGTCTGCTACTATTTCTGTTAGGAGGTGTCCCATATTCCTCCCAGTCCTTAGTACTTGTAGGGATTCCCTCCCCACATCTATAGGTCTCCGTACAGACTAGATTAGGACTTTAGCAGGTCTGATCGCAGGATCAGGTTCCCTGTTACATCGTAGGGATTCAGCTGAGTCCTATAGTAGGGACAGATCTCCTCTCTTTCCTTAGCTTTGGTAGCAGAACATAACAGTAAGTCCAGCCTGCAAATTCTCTAAGGAAAGATTTTTTTTGTTCCATCATGGTGTTGGTTCAGGATTTGGCTAAACACCTGCAGGGACTCTCTCTGGAAGTGGCCGAGCTCCGTCAGCACGTGAGTAACTGTCCTGGAGCATATTTCTTGGAGCCTAAGGTATGTTTGCCGGATTTATTTTTTGGTGAACATCGAGAATTTTTTTTCATTTAAAAATGCTTGCTTATTGTATTTTCGTTTGAGACCCAAGTCCTCTGGGGATGAATCCCAGCGCGTAGGGTTCATAATGTCACTTTTGCGCAAAGAGCCTCAGGAGTGGGCCTTTTCTTTGCAACCTAGTGATACATGCTTCAGATCAGTGGATAGTTTTTTTTCTGCTTTAGGACTATTATATGATGATCCTGACCGTGTGGCATCAGCTGAGACTGAGTTGAGACGTTTAAAACAAGGATCAGGTAATGTGGAAAAATATTGTACTCATTTTCGTCATTGGTCCACTCAAACAGGGTGGAACGATTCTGCTCTGAAAAGTCTATTTCTTGCTGGGCTCAGTGAAAGGGTTAAAGACCTGCTAATTGCTTATCCTACACCTGAGGATTTGCAACAGGCTATGCAATTAGCTATACGGGTGGATAGAAGACTGCGTGCTAGGGTTAATGAGAGCAAATCCTCTGCTATGTCAGTTTCTGGTTATGATAATGTGTGTACTAACAGTGGTGAACCGATGGAGATTGGATCGGTGGCACCTCGCTCTCAAGAAAAAGACCGTCGTTTTTCGGAAGGCTTGTGTTTCTATTGCGGAAAATCTGGTCATTTGATTAAAGGCTGTGAGCTTCGTATGAAGAAAGAAAAAAAAATGGTCAGTCACGCCCGTATTGCCTGTTTAAATTCCAAGGGTATATTTTTAGCTGCTTCCACGATTGCTCAGGAAAAATTAATGGAATTTCGGGTGTTTGTTGATTGCGGGTCTACACTGAATGTAATTGATGGGGGATTCGTGGAAAAACTCAATTTAAAACCTGAACCTTTATCATCCCCCATTGCTGTGGTTTCTGTGGATGGTTCCCCTTTGAAGAATATTACTCTCAAGGTCAGTGAATTTCCTATCACTATTAATGGTGTTCACCATGAGAAATTGGATTTGGTACTGTTGAATAACTTGCCTTCTCCAGTAATATTGGGTTTGCCCTGGTTAAAATTTCACAATCCTGTACTGGATTGGTCTACCAGTGAAATTAAATCCTGGAGCCATAAATGTTATGACAAGTGTTGTAACAGGCGTATTGCAGCTTTGGATAGGGGAGAATTGCCTGTTCCTATTCAGGATTTTTGGAGAGTTTTTTCTGAGAAAGAATCGCAGGTTTTGCCTCCCGATAGAGACTATGATTGTTCTATTGAATTTGTCCCTGGAGCGACTCTTCCTAAAAGTCGTTTATTTAACCTTACTATTCCTGAGAGGAAGGCTTTGGAGGAATACATACAGACAAGTTTGGCCGCCGGTCACATTAGGCCCTCTAAGTCTCCTGTGGCGGTTGGATTTTTTTTTGTAAAAAAAAAGGACGGCGGTTTACGTCCTTGTCTGGATTTTCGTGAGATTAACAAAATTACGGTACGCAATCCTTACCCACTGCCTTTGATTCCTGATCTGTTTAACCAGTTATTGGGGGCCAAGTGGTTCTCTAAAATTGACCTTAAGGGGGCATACAATCTGTTGCGCATGAAGGAGGGTGATGAATGGAAGACTGCTTTTAACACTCCTGTGGGTCATTTTGAGAATCTGGTTATGCCTTTTGGTCTTACTAATGCTCCTGCATTTTTTCAGAATCTGATTAATGACATCCTTAGACCTTTGATCGGTAAAAATGTGGTTGTGTATTTGGATGACATTTTGATTTATTCGCCAGATCTGGAGTCTCATTGGCGGAGCGTGCGTGAGGTATTACAGTTATTAATGGACAATTCGCTTTTTGCTAAGCTGGAGAAATGTGAGTTCGCTGTACAGAGAATTAGTTTTTTGGGCTACATTATCTCCAGCAAAGGTTTTGAGATGGATCCGGTTAAGGTTCAGGCTGTGCAGGAATGGCCTAGGCCTATTGGTTTGAAATCGATACAGAGGTTTTTGGGTTTCGCCAATTACTATAGAAAATTCATAAAAAAATTTTCTAGTATTGTCAAACCTCTGACTGATCTCACCAGGAAAGGTGCTGATGCGGTTCAGTGGTCTTCTGAGGCCATTGAAGCTTTTGTGTATCTCAAGGAGAGGTTCACCTCTGCTCCCATCCTTATGCAGCCTGATGTTACTAGGCTGTTTTTGGTTGAGGTTGATGCTTCCTCTGTGGGGGTTGGCGCAGTATTGTCTCAGGATAACGGGGATGGATTACATCCCTGTGCCTTTTTTTCAAAAAAATTTTCGGAGACTGAATTGAATTACGATATTGGTAATCGGGAATTATTGGCTATTAAACTCGCATTTGAACACTGGCGCCACTTCTTGGAAGGTGCGGAATTTCCCGTTCAGGTTCTTACAGATCATAAAAATCTGATATATCTTGATGCTGCCAAGCGCCTGAATGCCCGTCAGGCTAGGTGGGCACTGTTTTTCTCGCGGTTTAATTTCTCCGTTACTTACATCCCTGGTACTAAGAATGTTAAGGCGGATGCCTTGTCTCGCAGTTTTTCTCCCATAGTCGGTGCTGAGAAAGAGGAAAACATTTTATAAGAAGGTGTTGTGATAGCTGCTTTAGACTCCGTTTTGGAAGATGAGATTCTTAAAGCTCAGGAGAATGCCCCATCTAACACTCCTCATGGGAGATTGTTTGTGCCTGGGACCTTTAGGAGAGATTTGTTTGTTGAGTGTCACGAATCTCGGTTGGCAGGTCATCCCGGAATCTCTGAGACCAAGAGACTGGTGGGTCGCAGTTTTTGGTGGCCTGGATGGCAGAAGGAAGTCATTAAGTGGGTGCGCCAATGTACTATATGTGCTAGATCTAAGTCCTCACATACTCCTGCTGCGGGGTTGCTTTGTCCTTTGGAGGTCCCCAGTGCTCCTTGGACACATTTGGCTATGGACTTTATAACTGACCTTCCCCCCTCTGAGGGTTTTACTGTCATCTGGGTGGTCGTGGACCGTTTTAGCAAGATGTGTCACTTGGTTCCCTTCGTCAAACTGCCCTGCGCTAAAACTCTCGCTAAGGCCTTTGTCAAGGAAATTGTCAGACTTCATGGCGTTCCTACTGACATTGTTTCTGATAGGGGTCCTCAGTTCGTGGCTCGTTTTTGGCGTGCCTTTTGTGACAGGTTGGGAATTCATTTGTCGTTTTCGTCCAGATATCATCCTGTATCTAATGGCCAGACAGAAAGGAAAAACCAGGATGTTGAGCAGTTCTTGCGTTGTTTTGTGGCAGACAATCAAGAGGGGTGGTCTGAGTTTCTGCCACTTGCCGAATTTGCTCTGAACAATCATACATCTTCTTCTGCTGGTTGTTCGCCTTTTTTTTGTTGTTCTGGGAGACATCCGTCGTTTGGGTCGTTCTCCAAGTTGGGATCTGCCGTGCCTGAGGAGGAGAATTTTTTACCGGTGATTTGGAAAGAGTTTGGACGGATGTGCGTGGTAATCTTCAGGAGGCCAACAGAAAATCTAAAGACTACTTTGATAGGAAACGACAGGAGGTTTTGTTCGCTGTTGGTGACATGGTTTGGTTGTCCTCTAGGAATCTGCGGTTGAGGATTCCTTCTAAGAAATTGGGTCCCAAGTTTGTAGGGCCCTTTAAGGTGCTTCAGGTTGTCAACCAATCTGCTGTTAGGTTGGAGGTTCCTACCTCCTGGAGAATTAATCCGGTCTTTCATGTCTCTCTGTTAAAAAAAGCTGTTGTGTCGGATGGTGACACCTCTGCCTCTGTTCCTCCGGTGGTGGAGGACGGGGAATATGAAATTTCTCGCATCCTTGACTCTAGACGGTATAGAGGTAGTTTGCAGTATCTTGTGGCCTGGAAAGGTTTCGGACCCGAGGATAACTCTTGGGTGAGGTCAGATGATGTTTCCGCGTCCAGACTTATCAGAGCGTTTCACAGGAGATTTCCTGATAAGCCTGGTCCTAGGGGATCCGGAGGATCCTCTTAGAAGGGGGGGTACTGTTAGAACCTTGCTGTTAGGTTTTTTTTCCTTTGCTGGTCACATGACCTTGTTGGCCTATTTAATCCTGCTCCGCCCTTCTGGCTTTGCTGGACTTCATTGTATATCTACTTTCTAGCTAGCCTGTGCTCTGTATCTAACTCTGTTAGTTTGCTTGGTCTACGGACCTCTATGTTCTATCTATTTTGTTTGTTCTTCTGTCTGCTACTATTTCTGTTAGGAGGTGTCCCATATTCCTCCCAGTCCTTAGTACTTGTAGGGATTCCCTCCCCACATCTATAGGTCTCCGTACAGACTAGATTAGGACTTTAGCAGGTCTGATCGCCGGATCAGGTTCCCTGTTACATCGTAGGGATTCAGCTGAGTCCTATAGTAGGGACAGATCTCCTCTCTTTCCTTAGCTTTGGTAGCAGAACATAACAAATAGACCAAGTCCCACACACTGCTAGAAGCCCAAATATTTTTTCAGAGCTAGATGCAGAAAAAAATTATATTCAGTTTGCAACCTGATGGAGGTCAGTATAGATGGACTAATAGAATGATGCTATGCCCAAAAGATTTTACTTCACTAGGTGCAGTAAAAAAATTGGTATTCTATACACAGGTGTTATATCTTGCAACACAGATAGGCTACTCCACTGACTAACACACTCTGCAATAGGCCAAAAAGGATTAGCTTTGCTAGATTCAGCCAAATGCTGTGAAAAAAACTTGCACAGCACTGGCACAGACCTGCCTGGCAAAAACTGATAGGAACTCATGTAACCTAGTCCTGAAAAGGACTCCAATTACAATTAGTCTTTACTCCCACAACCTATCTATTTAAGAGCACAGACCTCCCTGATAAAAGTCGTAGGAAATGCTGTAACCTAGTCCTTAAAAGGACTGCAATCACAACTATTCCCTACTCCCAAGCTATCTGTATATTTGTGCGAAAATTGGCTTGAAATTAACAAGGTATAGCGCACACAGCAACAGCGGTGCCGTCTAACACGCAGCTGCAGCAGTGAGAAAATGGTGGCGATGGGGAAAATGGCTTGGTCTTATAGGGCAAGGACATGTGACATACACTGCCAATGACACATGCCCTTGCTTGTGTGAAAAAAAGCACTTCGCTCCGTGTGTGCGCTGCTGATAGGCTGACAGATTGCACCTCCCCACTGCAAATGCGGGAAAGAGAAAAAAAAATGGAGATCTTCATTGTTCCTGCAGAGATCCATCCCCTGCCCCTCCCCCCACCCCGCTGTACACTCAAACTGCGTATTAACATTAATTTTCATCATTACTGAGAAAAAATCCAGTTATGATTTTGGTGCACGAACAGTTATCGAACATAACCTCGAACAGCCGAATTTTTCTCAAATTGTTCGTGTTCGCCGAACGGCTCGAACACCGCCCAAAACAGCTCGAATTTGAGATTGGCGAACAGTTCGAGTAGAACAACGCTCATCTCTAATATTAAACAGTCTGAACAGTCAAAGAAAAGTTGATTCTTACTCATATTTAAGCATCAGGTCTATGATACAACATTTACGGTGCTCAGCATAAATGAGTACACCCCAACAAATTAGTCAGAAAACCTTTAGTATCCTTTCAGAAAAAAAACATTCTCTATGGGATACCATAATACAAAATGCTCCCACAAATGTAGGTTATTGATTGCAAACAAGATTTGTTATTTTTCACACCCAGAAAAGTAATTTTCCTTACACCCCAATGAAAGTCTTAGGAGCAAACAAAAGTTTAGACTTAAAGATTCTAATTAACAAGAACTCAGCTACAGGTTGACTTTAAAAAGGTGTTACTTAACGAAGAAAACCCTTTCCAATTTCATGCTGTCAGCAATGGCACCACATGGGCGAGAAATGTCACAAGCTCTGAGAAAGAAAATCATTTCTTTATACAAGAAAGGTGAAGGCTACAAGACGATCAGCAAAGAATATTGTAGCAAAAGTAATTAAAAAATGCAGCAAAGATGGAACTGCAACCATCTCACAGAGACGTCCAGACCAACCAAGGAAGTTAACAACTAAACAGCAGCATCTTCTGATGAGAAGAGTTGAAGAAAATGGACATGCAAGTTCACTGCAGTTAACAAAAGAAGTAGAAAGCCAAACTGAGATGACACAAAAGCCAAACTGAGGTGACACAATACGTCATACGCAGCAGAGGAATGGAAGGCATGGAGGTTGTCCATGAAGGAATCCTTGTTAGAACCCTCATGTTAGTTTTTGCTATCTTTTGTTTTGCGGTCACGTGACCATCTGCCTATTTATTCCATCTCCGCCCTTCTGACTTTGCTGGACTTCAGTGTTTGACTGTCTCGCTAGCCAGGTGCTTTGGTGCCTATCTCTGTCTAGTTCGCTTGGTCCTCTGGGACCTCTAGTACTTTTTGTCTGTTTGTCTTTTGTGCTCTGCAACAACTTCTGTTTAGGAGGTGTCTCATTTTTGTCCCAGTCCTTAGTTCTTTTAGGGACCCCTTCCTTAATTCTATAGGTCTTCGTTCAGACTAGCCGAGGACTAAGGCGGGTCTGTTCACAAGGAACAGGCAGCCCGCTACATCGTAGGGATTCAGCTTAGTCTTACTGTAGGGTCAGCTTTCCCCTTTCTTTCCTTAGTTCCTGTTGCAGATCATAACAGTAAGTCCAGCCCAAAAAAACTAAAAGAAAAGAAATTCGGGGATCAGTATGGTTTCCATCCAGGAGTTGGCTCAACGCCTGCAGGGATTGTCTCTGGAGGTGGCCGAGCTTCAGCAACACGTGAGTAGCTGTCCTGGAGCGCATTTTGTTGAACCCAAGGTAGGACTGCCTGATTTTTTTTATGGTAAACAGCAAGATTTTTTTTCCTTTAAAAATGCTTGTTTGTTATATTTTCATTTGAGACCAAGATCCTCTGGGAATAAATCACAGCGCATTGGTTTAATTATGTCACTTTTGCGCAAAGAACCACAGGGTTGGGCCTTTTCTCTCCAGCCTAATGATCCGTGTTTAAGTTCTGTTGAAGAATTTTTTTCTGCTATGGGGCTATTATATGACGATCCTGATCGAATCTCATCTGCTGAATCAGAACTTAGACGTTTGAATCAGGGTTCAGATGATGTTGAAAATTATTGCACACACTTCAGGAGATGGGCTTCAGAAGTTAAATGGAATGTTTCTGCGCTAAGATGTTTATTTCTTGCTGGTCTGAGTGAAAGGGTTAAGGATTTGCTAATTGCATTCCCTGCACCTGAGACTCTGCAGGAAGCTATGCAGTTAGCTGTTCGTGTGGACAGGAGACTGAGGTCCAGGGTTAATGATGTAAAAACTCCTGTAACTTCAGGTCCTAGTTCCCAGAAAATCTGCTCTGACAGCGGAGAACCAATGGAGGTTGGGGCGACGTCACTCCGCTCTCTGGAAAGAGATTGGAGATTCGCCGAGGGTTTGTGTCTTTATTGTGGTAAAGATGATCATTTAATTAAGTATTGTGAGCGTCGTTTAAGTAAAGGAAAAAAAAGATCAGTTACGCCCATATAGCTTGTTTACGCTCTGCAGGAGTATTTTTTTCTGGGAGTACTACTCTGCAGGGAGATTTGATTGAATTTCAGGTATTTGTGGATTGTGGTTCAACACTTAATGTGATTGATAAAGGGTTTTTGGAAAAACTTAAATTGAAATCCAAACCTTTGTCATCACCTATTTCTGTGGTTGCAATTGATAACACTCCTTTGAAATGTATTACTCACAAAACTGCTGCATTTCCCCTCACTATCAATGGAGATCACCAAGAAATTTTGGACTTGGTTGTTTTGGATAATTTGCCCTCTCCAGTTGTTCTAGGATTGCCTTGGTTAAGACTGCACAATCCTTTATTGGACTGGTCTACTATTGTGATTAAGTCTTGGAGTCCGAAGTGCTATGATAAATGTTGTAATGGTCGCATTGCGGCTGTGGAAAAGGGGGAATTACCGGTACCTTTTCAAGACTTTTGGAGGGTTTTTTCGGAGGAGGAGTCGCAAGTTTTACCTCCTCATAGGGATTATGATTGCGCCATTGAGTTTGTTCCGGGTGCTACTCTTCCCAAAAGTCGCTTGTTTAATCTGACTATCCCTGAAAGAAAGGCCTTAGAGGAATACATACAGACTAGCCTGGCTGTTGGTCACATTAGACCTTCTAAGTCGCCTGTGGCCGTTGGATTCTTCTTTGTTAAAAAAAAGGACGGCGGTTTACGTCCATGTCTGGATTTTCGTGAAATTAATAAGATTACCGTACGCAATTCCTACCCATTGCCGTTAATTCCTGACTTGTTTAACCAGTTAGTGGGGGCCAAGTGGTTCTCCAAAATTGATCTCCGGGGGGCATACAATTTGTTACGTGTGAAGGAGGGTGATGAATGGAAAACTGCTTTTAACACTCCGGTAGGTCACTTTGAGAATCTGGTGATGCCTTTTGGTCTTACCAATGCACCTGCATTTTTTCAGACCCTTATAAATGACATCCTGAGACCTTTGATTGGTAAGAATGTGGTTGTGTATTTGGATGACATTTTGATTTATTCACCAGATCTCGAGTCCCATTGCCAGAGTGTACGTGAAGTTTTGTAGTTATTGAGTCATAATTCACTCTTTGCTATGCTGGAGAAATGTGAGTTCGCTGTGCAGAAAATTAGTTTTTTGGGCTACATTGTCTCCAGAGAGGGCTTTGAGATGGACCCTGTGAAGGTTCAGGCAGAGCAGGAATGGCCTAAGCCTATTGGTTTGAAATCTATACAGAGATTTTTGGGTTTTGCCAATTATTACAGGAAATTCACTAAGAATTTTTCTGCAATTGTTAAACCTCTAACCGATCTCACCAAGAAAGGTGCAAATACGGCCCAGTGGACTACTGAGGCCATTGAAGCATTTGAGTATCTCAAAGAGAGGTTCAGTTCTGCCCCTATCCTTATGCAGCCTGATGAGACCAAGCCTTTTTTGGTCGAGGTCGATGCTTCATCAGTGGGGGTCGGAGCAGTTTTGTCTCAAGAGAACAAGGGTGGAGTCCATCCTTGTGCTTTTTTTTCGAAAAAATTTTCGGAAACCGAACTGAATTATGATGTTGGTAATCGGGAGCTGCTGGCTATTAAACTTGCGTTTGAACACTGGCGTTATTTTTTGGAAGGCGCTAGATTTCCTATTCAGGTTTTCACAGATCATAAGAATTTGATCTATCTGGATGCTGCCAAGCGTTTGAATGCCCGTCAAGCTAGGTGGGCACTTTTTTTTTCTCGGTTTCATTTTCCTGTTACCTATATCCCTGGTACTAAGAATGTTAAAGCCGATGCTTTATCTCGCAGCTTCTCTCCTACGGTCGGTGCCGAGGAGGAGGAGAGCATTTTGCAGAAAGGAGTTGTCGTGGCAGCTTTGGACTCCGTTTTGGAGAATGGGATTCTGAATGCTCAAGATGATGCTCCATCTAACACTCCCCATGGGAGGTTGTTCGTGCCTAGAGCATTTAAGGGAGATTTGTTTGTGGAGTGTCATGAGTCTCGGTTGGCAGGTCATCCAGGAGTTTCGGAGACTAAGAGACTTATCAGTCGCAGTTTTTGGTGGCCTGGATGGCAGAAGGAAGTCATCAAGTGGGTGCGTCAGTGTACTGTGTGTGCTAGGTCAAAGGCTTCACATCCTCCTGCTGCGGGGTTGCTTTGCCCTCTGGAGGTTCCTAGTGCGCCTTGGACGCATCTCACTATGGATTTTATTACTGATCTTCCTGTGTCCGAGGGTTTTACTGTCATCTGGGTGGTCGTGGACCGTTTTAGTAAGATGTGTCATTTGGTTCCATTCATTAAGTTGCCCTGCGCCAAGACACTCGCTAAGGCGTTTGTTAAGGAGATTGTCAAGGTCCATGGCGTTGCCACGGATATTGTTTCTGATAGAGGACCTCAGTTTGTGGCTCGCTTTTGGCGTGCTTTTTGTGACAGGTTGGGAGTCCATTTGTCATTTTAGTCTGGTTATCATCCTGAGTCGAATGGACAGACTGAAAGAAAGAACCAGGATGTAGAACAGTTTTTGCGTTGTTTTGTGGCGGACAATCAAGAGGTATGGTCTGAGTTTCTGCCACTCACAGAATTTGCTCTTAACAATCATACATCCTCCTCTGCTGGGTGTTCTTTTTTTTGTTGTACTGGGAGACATCCGTCTTTTGGTTCGTTCTCCAAATTGGGGTCGGCGGTGTCGGAGGAGAAGAATTTTTACGGTGATTTGGAGAGAGTTTGGACTAATGTACATTGTAACCTGCAAGAGGCTAACAAGAAGTCCAAGAAGTACTTTGACAGGAAACGTAAAGAGGTTTTGTTTACTGGGGGTGACATGGTTTGGTTGTCCTCGAAGAACCTGCGGTTGAGGATTCCCTCTAAAAAACTGGGTCCTAAGTTTGTGGGTCCATTTAAAGTGCTTCAGGTTGTTAACCCGTCTGCTGTTAGGTTGGATGTCCCTACTTCCTGGAAGATTAATCCTGTGTTTCATGTTTCCTTGTTAAAAAAGGCTGACGTATCTAATAGGGATGCCACTGTCAAAGTTCCTCCTGTGGTGGAAGACGGCGAATATGAAATTTCTCGTATTTTGAATTCTAGATGGCATAGAGGGAGATTACAGTATCTCGTCTCCTGGAAGGGTTTCGGTCCCGAAGACAACTCCTGGGTAAGGACGGATGATGTCTCTGCTCCTAGGCTTGTTAAAGCTTTCCACAGGAGGTTTCCTGATAGGCCTGGGCCTGGAGGATCTGGAGGATCCTCATAGAAGAGGGGGTACTGTTAGAACCCTCCTGTTAGTTTTTGCTATCTTTTTTTTTGCGGTCACGTGACCATCTGCCTATTTATTCCAGCTCCGCCCTTCTGGCTTTGCTGGACTTCAGTGTTGTTTGACTGTCTCTCTAGCCAGGTGCTTCGGTGCCTATCTCTGTCTAGTTCGCTTGGTCCTCTGGGACCTCTAGTACTTTTTGTCTGTTTGTCTTTTGTGCTCTGCAACAACTTCTGTTTAGGAGGTGTCCCATTTTTGTCCCAGTCCTTAGTTCTTTTAGGGACCCCTTCCTTAATTCTATAGGTCTTCGTTCAGACTAGCCGAGGACTTAGGCGGGTCTGTTCACAAGGAACAGGCAGCCCGCTACATCGTAGGGATTCAGCTTAGTCTTACTGTAGGGACAGCTTTCCCCTTTCTTTCCTTAGTTCCTGTTGCAGATCATAACAATCCTCTCCTAAAGCCCATGCAAAAAAAAAATCCTGCTTATAATTTGACAAGGCCCATGTTGAAAAATATGAAGACTACTGGGACTATATACTCTGGAGTGATGAAACTAAGATTATTGTTTAGGAACTGATGGCTTCAAAACTGTATGGCATTGCACAGATAAGGAATACAAAGATAATTGCATGGTGCGTACAGTGAAACATGATGGTGGCAGTGTTCTTATGTGAGGCTGCATGAGTGCTGTTGGTGTCGGGGAGCTACATTTCATTGATGGTATCATGAATTCAAAGTTGCGCTGCTCAATATTGAAAGAGAAGATGCTACCATCCATTCGTGCTCTTGGTAGACGAGCATTTCTCCAACATGAAAAGGACCCAAAACACACATCTAAGGCCACTGTTGATTTCTGAAGAAGAACAGGGTGAAAGTGATTCAGTGGCCAAGTGCATTTCTTGGTCTGAACCCAATCAAATGCCTATTGGGAATTCTGAATAAACAAGTTGAGCATTACTCTCTATCCAGCATCCAGGCTCTAAAAGTGGTTATTCTTGAAGAATGGAAAAAGATAGATTTTGCAATATGATCCCAACTTGTTCATTTCATGACTAGAAGACTTGGTGCTGTCCTTAAAAATCACAGCCATCATACAAAATACTAGATGTAGTAGTTTTTGATGAGAGGTGTGTTCATTTTTGCATCAACTAATTTGAAAAATAAAATATAGAAAAATGTATTAGTATATCATGAAATCACAATAAAAAAATCATAATTTTTCTATATTTTATTTTTCTTTGGCTCTGGAATTTTTCCTTAGTTGTTTGCCTTTCCATGCCGGGGATACTGGCCCCGTATATTCAGTGCATCACTACATGGATATTTCATTACTGCTCTTTACCTTGGTAAGCTGATAATCATCTTTAATCTTTTTTGTAATTTGAGTAAAACTGAAGATTTTGTAATGAAAGTTATATTATTAACCTTAGTTTCATATTATGCGCTAAAAAATGTTCTATGAAACTCAGTCCTGTCAAAATTTTGGAAACGGTTTGTGTGTTGGGTGAGCTATTGATCAAAATCTTGCTTTTCAAAGTCAGGTGTACTCATTTTTTGCTGAGCACTGTATAAAAGTTTGCTCACCGTTCTTGAAGTTTAGTATTTTCTTAAACGACAATTTCTCTTAAGTGCTTAAAGAAATGCTTGCTGAATCCAAGCTTATAAATATTTTAAAGCAAAGGTTGTTCCAGCATCACAATAAAATTTAATTTCTCTTTGTTGTTAATTCTTTAAAAACATAGTATAGTGGTCCACATGATTTTTTAGTACAAACGTTTAAGCTATGTGTGATACCTTCTCTTTTCCACTTAATTGTCTGATGCCTAATAACTGACATGTGGCGTTATTGGAATGTTGGTTTAGAACAGTGAGCAATTCATAGTGTAGGGTCAATGGCTTTGCTCTATGTCATGCTCTTGTGATACAAAATATTAATTTGAGCTTTATCATACTATGTTGAAGTATTTTCACACCCTCATATGCAAATCTTTTCCTGGGGCTGTGGAAGAAGGAACTTTTTTTATCTGACCCTGTTAAACATGTTGAGAAGGTCTCATTATGGATAAGGTATATTGACGATATCCTTTTGATCTGGCAGGAAAATGAAAGTGACTTGAAAGAATTGGTTCTGGGGCTTGACAACAATGAATATAACATCAACCTGACCAGTAAGTATAAACTTCCATAGAATTTCTGGTTATCTTGATCTATAAGGCTGGCAATGAATATTTCCAAACACAAGTCTATAGGAAGGAAACAATGGTTAATGCAGTGTTGCATGCATCGTCAACACATCCCAAGCCACTAAAAGAGAATATCGCCATACAACAATTTTTTGCAGGATTAGACATAATTGTTCAGAGGATTCAGTCTTTTTTCAATAGTCCCCAGAGCTGTCCAGAAGATATAGGAAGAGGGGATACAGTAGGAGAGTCAACAAAAGAGCGTTCAAAGGGAATGTGAGGCAAAAAGAGGGGAATTGTTGAAACCTTGTGACAGAATTCAGACCAAGAAACAAGTAAGATTCATCTTGCAATACAATGAACAATTTTTCAGAATGCTAGAGGCCCTAGGTAAATTCTGGCCATTACTTTCCACCGACCCATTCTTGAAGGAGTATGTTACTGAAAGACCTTCAGTTACATACAGAAGAACAAAAAACTTTATGGATGACTTGCTTCGAAGCTATCATCAAGGCAACACCATCAATAATGCATTTGGTACAAAGGACCCCAAATGGGGTGATTTCCATGTGGTGATTGCTTGGCCAGACCAAACATGACAATAGCTTCTCAGTTTAGCTTGACCAATGGTCAAAAACAATATAAAATAAGGCAACACATCACATGCCATACAGAGGGGTTGGTGTACTATGTGAGCTGTCCCTGCAATCTTATCTATGTGGGACTAACCTGCAGAAAACTGAAAATCAGTATACGTGAACATGTCCTGGACATTTTGAATTCTGCGAAGGATACTGACGTGTCTCAATTAAAGTAAATCCTGCGGTATTTTAAAATGGCCCACGATTGTGATGTAAGGATGTTGAAGGTGTTTGGCATTGATCGGGTAGCGCTGAATAGAAGAGGTGCAAACCTAAAATGGAATTTTGCTAAACTTGAAACTCAGTGGATATGGAAATTAGACACTATACACCCTAGAGGCCTAAATGAAGTCTTCAGCTTTGCTCCCTAGGGTATACTTTTTTAGCTTTTTTATATTCTATCAACATTTTTTATTGTTTTTATTTTGCAGATTTGGCTATTATGGTGGCAACGTCGGAGAACTTTTCTCTTTTTGTGATATATGTCTTGGAGATACACCACGCGGATGCGAATATGATAGAATCTGGGAGTACAATCTTCACAAGATATTCATCCCATTTTGATGACCTTGCAGATTACAATGGAAATGGCACAGAATGGAATCTATCCATCATTGAAGAAAAGAATATCACAAAGAACCTTTTGTACTTAAGGTTAATTCAAGAAAAGTGAGGATTGGGAGAAGAAAAAAAACAGGATTTTTCTCAGCCAGTCCTCACAGTCTTTTGCATAAGAGACTTAATATATCAGGAGTAAATATTTGAAGAAAAACAAACGTGGGAATTGGTCACTTTTTGGTTGGGAATCTGTGTATTTATACGAACCTTAAAATAATAATCTCTGCTATTCCGCCCCTTACTCACTTCAATACTACTAGGTATGTTGATAATACATAATATACTTACCTATCTCTCCTTTTGAGCATCATCATTTTGCTTCATAAAGATTCTTGAGATGGGGTTGTAATAATCTCTTCTGTTGGTGTCATATTCTGTACACTAGCTGTATCGCTATTTTTCACTTTTATTTTCCTGTTTGCCGTCTTGGCCCCACTACATAGGGGAGGACCTTGTGAAATCCAACGATAGGTTTCACAGAGAGACAATCGGAAGTAAAAACTGGAGTGAGTGTATATCACGAGGTTTCTACTAATATTTTTTTTCGGTCTCCACATTTTATGTTTTCACTAGAGATGAGCGTTGTTCTACTCGAACTGTTCGCCAATCTCAAATTCGAGCTGTTTTGGGCGGTGTTCGAGCCGTTCGGCGAACACAAACGATTTGAGAAAAATTCGGCTGTTCGAGGTTATGTTCGATAACTGTTCGTGCACCAAAATCATAACTGGATTTTTTCTCAGTAATGATGAAAATTAATGTTAATACGCAGTTTGAGTGTACAGCGGGGTGGGGGGAGGGGCAGGGGATGGATCTCTGCAGGAATAATGAAGATCTCCATTTTTTTTTCTCTTTCCCGCATTTGCAGTGGGGAGGTGCAGTCTGTCAGCCTATCAGCAGCGCACACACGGAGCGAACTGCTGTTTTTCACACAAGCAAGGGCATGTGTCATTGGCAGTGTATGTCACATGTCCTTGCCCTATAAGACCAAGCCATTTTCCCCGTCGCCACCATTTTCTCACTGCTGCAGCTGCGTGTTAGACGGCACCGCTGTTGCTGTGTGCGCTTTACCTTGTTAATTTCAAGCCAATTTTCGCACAAATCTACAGATAGCTTGGGAGTAGGGAATAGTTGTGATTGCAGTCCTTTTAAGGACTAGGTTACAGCATTTCCTACGACTTTTATCAGGCAGGTCTGTGCTCTTAAATAGATAGATTGTGGGAGTAAAGACTAATTGTAATTGCAGTCCTTTTCAGGACTAGGTTACATCAGTTCCTATCAGTTTTTGCCAGGCAGGTCTGTGCCAGTGCTGTGCAAGTTTTTTTCACAGCATTTGGCTGAATCTAGCAAAGCTAATCCTTTTTGGCCTATTGCAGAGTGTGTTAGTCAGTGGAGTAGCCTATCTGTGTTGCAAGATATACCACCTGTGTATAGAATACCAATTTTTTTACTGCACCTAGTGAAGTAAAATCTTTTGGGCATAGCATCATTCTATTAGTCCATCTATACTGACCTCCATCAGGTTGCAAATTGAATATAATTTTTTTCTGCATCTAGCTCTGAAAAAATATTGGGCTTCTAGCTGTGTGTGGGACTTGTTGTATTAGTCCATCTATACTGACCTCCATCAGGTTGCAAACTGAATATATTTTTTTCTGCATCTAGCTCTGAAAAAATATTTGGCCTTCTAGCAGTGTGTGGGACTTTCTCTATTAGTCCATCTATACTGAACTCCATCAGGTTGCAAACTGAATATATTTTTTTTCTGCATCTACCTCTGAAAAAATATTGGGCTTCTAGCTGTGTGTGGGACTTGTTCTATTAATCCATCTATACAGACCTCCATCAGGTTGCAAACTGAATATATTTTTTTTCTGCATCTACCTCTGAAAAAATATTGGGCTTCTAGCTGTGTGTGGGACTTGTTCTATTAATCCATCTATACAGACCTCCATCAGGTTGCAAACTGAATATAATTTTTTTCTGCATCTAGCTCTGAAAAAATAGTTGGCCTTCTAGCAGTGTGTGGGACTTTCTCTATTAGTCCATCTATACTGACCTCCATCAGGTTGCAAATTAAAAATAATTTTTATCTGCATCTAGCTCTGAAAAAATATTTGGCCTTCTAGCAGTGTGTGGGACTTTCTCTATTAGTCCATCTATACTGACCTCCATCAGGTTGCAAATTAAAAATAATTTGTATCTGCATCTACCTCTGAAAAAATATTTGGGCTTCTAGCTGTGTGTGGGACTTGTTCTATTAGTCCATCTATACTGACCTCCATCAGGTTGCAAACTGAATATAATTTTTTTCTGCATCTAGCTCTGAAAAAATATTTGGCCTTCTAGTAGTGTGTGGGACTTTCTCTATTAGTCCATCTATACTGACCTCCATCAGGTTGCAAATTAAAAATAATTTTTATCTGCATCTAGCTCTGAAAAAATATTTGGCCTTCTAGCAGTGTGTGGGACTTTCTCTATTAGTCCATCTATACCAGGGGTCTCAAACACGCGGCCCGCGGGCCGCATGCGGCCCCTGAGGCTGCTTTATGCGGCCCGCAGGCATAGACCCCTTGACGATCCCGACCTGGTCCAGGAGGAGCCGCCGACAGCAGCGCTGAATTGCCACACAGAGACTGTTTCCCAGCACTGCATTTCCAATGCCAGCCGCTGGCCAATCAGAGGCCAGCAGCTGATATCTGCGTGTCGGCGCAGCGAGTATGACGTCATTGCCATATGCAGATGTCAGCTGCTGGCCTCTGATTGGCCGGCGGCTGACATTGGAAATGCAGTGCTGGGAAACAGTCTCTGTGCGGCAATTCAGCGCTGCTGTCGGCGGCTCCTCCTGGACCAGGTCGGGATCGTCAAGGGGTCGGACTCTGTGGTGCCTGCGGGCCACATCTGCAGGAAGGCCGCCGAGGGAACGGAGGACAGGTGAGAATCATCTTTTTTTTTTTCTATTTTATGTGTGTGAGGAACAACACAGGGGGCACATAGCCACAAGAGGGGACCTGGATGGGGCACAGCCACAAGAGAGGACCTGGATGGGGCACATAGCCACAGGATGGGGACCTGGATGGGGCACAGCCACAAGAGGGGACCTGGATGTGGCACAGAGCCACAAAAGGGGACCTGGATGGGGCACAGAGCCACAAGAGGGGACCTGGATGGGGCACAGAGCCACAAGATGGGGACCTGGATGGGGCACATAGCCACAAGATGGGGACCTGGATGGGGCACATAGCCAAAAGATGGGGACCTGGATGGGGCACATAGCCACAGGATGGGGACCTGGATGGGGCACATAGCCCCAGGATGGGGACCTGGATGAGGCACATTAGTACAAGATGGGGACTTGGATGGGGAACATTACTACAAGATGTTTTCCATTATTGCTATATGATGCTAATTGTAAGACAATATTACTGTATGTGGCCAATTGGGGGAAATAAAATTGTATAAAAAATAAAATAAAGCATGAAAAAATATTGGGCACTAAAAATGCTGTTTTATATGTAAACTAAAGTAAACACAAAAAAGTGCACGTTTATTATCGCCACATCCATAACGACCCAAGCCATAAAAAAATAATCACGGCAAAAATGTTCAAAAGGTGTATACAAAAAAATGGTATCACTAAAAATGTCACATTGAACAAAGAATGCGGCCCCCCAAATTCAAATTTTTTCCATGTGCGGCCCATATACCCAGCCGAGTTTGAGACCCCTGATCTATACTGACCTCCATCAGGTTGCAAATTAAAAATAATTTTTATCTGCATCTACCTCTGAAAAAATATTTGGCCTTCTAGCAGTGTGTGGGACTTTCTCTATTAGTTCATCTATACTGACCTCCATCAGGTTGCAAATTAAAAATAATTTTTTTTCTGCATCTACCTCTGAAAAAATATTGGGCTTCTAGCTGTGTGTGGGACTTGTTCTATTAGTCCATCTATACTGACCTCCATCAGGTTGCAAACTGAATATAATTTTTTTCTGCAACTAGCTCTGAAAAAATATTTGGCCTTCTAGCAGTGTGTGGGACTTGTTCTATTAGTCCATCTATACTGACCTCCATCAGGTTGCAAATCGAATATAATTTTTTTCTCCATCTAACCCAGCCAATAATTTTGGCCTAATACCACAGTTTGGCCACTCAGCTCTGCTCGGTTCCCATCCATTGTTTTTTTGTGCAAACAACTCCAGAGTTGTGAATTAGTTAACCAACCACCAAAATGAGTGGAAAAAGGCCTGCTGCTGGTGGAAAGGGGAATAGGCGTGTTGGGAAGGGGAAAAAAGGTTGTGTCCGTGGGGTAGGTGTTAAAGCAACAGTAACATCTGCAGAAGAAAGACCATCTTCCAGCCAAACTAAAATGTCTACTTCTTTTAGCGACAATGTGATAAGATCCCTTTCTTACGGCCACGCCAATCGCTACAAATTCCAGATGAGGCACAAAAACAGCAGGTGCTTCAACGGATATCAAGTGCTCCTTTAAGTGGGCTCTCCTCCACATCAACTTCAACATCACAAATACTCCAGTCCTCAAAGGTGTCACCCCAATCGCACTTGCTTCCTCACAACTCCCAAATCTCCAGCTGCCCGTCTGAGTATGAGGTAGAACAGATGGTTGAGTCTGCAGAGCTGTTTACTCATACTATAGCCTGGGAATCAGAGGTCGACTCCAGCGCTTCTGTGAATCCAGACGAGGAAATGATCTGCACTGATGCCCAGAATCTTTATGAGTCGGATCCAGGACCAGACGCAGAAGGTTCTGACCATAATGTAGACCCTCATTCCCAAACTGTAACTCCTGTTGGTGGAGACAATGAGGAAGACGATGATGAGACTCAAATACCTGATTGGAGCGACAACTTTAGTTTTTTGTCAGGGCAGGAACAGGTTGGCTCTGAGGACGACGGGTGTGATAACGCACAGGGTGATGATGATGAGGTTGGAGATCCCACTTACTGTCAACCCACAGTCAGCCAAGAGATGAGGTCAGCAGAGGAGGTGGAGAAAGATGCTAGTGACGACGAGGTCAGGTTGCGCCTTCCTGGACAGAAACGTAGTACTGGAAGCACATCAACAACTGCATCCTCAAACACAACTCTGCCTCTCACCACAAGTCGTGGTGGCTCTTCAGGTCGCATGGGTGCTAAGCCTTGCATAGCCTGGGCATTTTTTCAGATCGATAAAGATGACCCAACTCGTGTTATCTGTAACATTTGTCAGCAAAAGCTAAGTAGAGGCCAAAAAATACATAGTTTGAGTACTTCATGCATGAACCGGCACATGGACATGAAGCATAAGTTGCAGTGGGAAGCTCAGTGTGCTACAATGCGGCCTAGCCGGCCGGGCCAACCACCGTCTGCCATATCTTGTGCATCCGCGGCCTCTTCATCCTCTGTGACTGGGGGGACAGCAGTCACACCTGTTTTGGGGCGCAGACCTGCCACCTCTTTACCCGCAACAGCCAGCGTGATTGGCAGGTCATCATTTTCTTTGGAGGTGGTAACACCAGCTGGTGTTGAGCGCTGTCCGACATCAATAGCACCACCTTTGGATCAAGGCAACCTAACATGTCCGCCTGCATTTTCCTCACAGACCGGCAGTTTGCCGGGGACACCCTTATCAACCCCGTCTAAGCACAATAGCCAGCCCTCGGACCCTCAGATGTGGACAAGTAAAAGACCATTTCCTCCTAGCCATGAGAAAGCTAAGAGGTTGAATTTCACCATCTGCAAGCTCTTGGCTACAGAAATGCTGCCTTTCCGCCTGGTGGACACAAAGGATTTTTGAGACCTTATGTCCGTCGCAGTGCCCCAGTACCAGATGCCCAGTCGGCACTACTTCTCAAAGAAAGGTGTGCCTGCGCTCCACCAGCATGTCGCACACAACATCACCGCTTCTTTGAGAAACTCTGTGTGTGACAGGGTGCATTTCACCACAGACACTTGGACGAGTAGGCATGGACAGGGGCGTTACATGTCGCTGACTGGGCACTGGGTAACTATGGTGACAGCAGGACAAGGGGCTGCTGTCCAAGTCTTGCCGTCCTCACGAGTTGTGCGTCAATCCTCTTTATGTCAAAGTTCCCCACTGCTTCTGCCTCCTCAACCTCCTCTCGGTCTTCCACCTGCACCCAAAGCCTGTCTGGTCATGCCACAAGCTTTCTAACTGCGCAGAAGGGATCCTGCACACCTCCTTACTATGCTGGCAGTAGGGCTCAACGTCATCAGGCGGTTTTTACTTTGCAATGTCTGGGAAATGTGAGTCACACAGCTGAGGAGTTGTGGTCAGCTCTGGAGAACCAATTTCATGAATGGTTGTCTCCACTGGACCTGAAACCAGGGAAGGCCGTGTGCAACAATGCTGCAAACCTGGGTGCGGCCCTTCGCCGGGGCAATGTCCCACACGTGCCTTGTATGGCTCACGTGTTGAACCTGGTTGTCCAGCAATTTTTAGCCCACTATCCCAGACTAGATGGCCTTCTGCAGAGGGCACGGTCACTGTGTGCTCACTTCCGCCGTTCGCATCCCGCAGCTCAGCGACTTACATCTCTACAGAAGTCGTTGGGCCTGCCACTTCACCGGCTAAAATGCGATGTGCCTACCCGGTGGAATTCAACTCTGCACATGTTGCAGCGACTGTGGCAGCACCGACAAGCCCTGGTGCAATATGTTCTGACGTATAGCCTGGGCCAACGAGATCCAGAGGTGGGGCAAATCACGCTGGAGGAGTGGTCTCAGATCAGGGACCTATGCACCCTTCTGCACAGTTTTGAAATGGCGACGAAGATGTTTAGTGCTGACGATGCCATTATCAGCATGACTATTCTGGTGATTTACATGCTGGAGCACATGTTAAACAGAATTCGGAGTCAGGTGGTGGCACAAGAGGAGGTGGAGGAAGTAGAGGAGGAGGAGATGTATGCGGAAGGGCTAACATCTGAAAGGTCCAGACGGTCGGCAGCACCAAGGCGGCAGGCATGTGAGGGTGGGGGAGATGGTTTTACCAGGGCGCATGGTAGCAGCCAAACTAGTGAGGAAGGTGCAGGAGCCCAGGAAGAAGTGGAGGATGAACTGATGGAAGACTCATCAGATGAGGGAGACCTTGATCACATTTCTGTTGTGCGAGGTTGGGGGGAGAGGACAGAGGAAGGAAGCATGATTGTTACCTCGCCACCAACACAACAGGGACTTGGTGCTCCTGGATGCGCAACACACATGAGTGCCTTCTTGCTGCACTACCTGCAACATGACCCTCGAATTGTGAGAATTAGAAATAATCCTGACTACTGGGTTGCCACACTGTTAGATCCCCGGTACAAAAGTAAATTTGCCGAAATTATTCCTGCCATAGAAAGGGATGCACGCATGCAGGAGTATCAGCAGAGACTGTTGCAGAATCTTACATGTGCTTTTCCACAAAACACCAGTGGTGCACGTAGTGAATCTCACAGTTCCAACTTGCCAACCGTGGGACCGTCAAGTGTTCAGCACTCAAACCGTAACAGAGCCACAGTATCGGCTGGTAACATCAATTTTGCGGAATCATTTCACCACTTTTTTAGCCCATCCTTTGCAAGGCCACAGGAGACAAGAAGTCTGACACATAGTCAACGCCTAGAGACGATGGTACAGGAGTATCTCCAAGTAAACATTGAAGCCATGACTGTGTCACTGGACCCTTGCTCTTTTTGGGCTTCCAATCTGGATAAATGGCCGGAGCTAGCCACTTACGCCTTGGAGATCTTGTCATGCCCCGCAGCCAGCGTTCTGTCTGAACGTGTGTTCAGCGCTGCTGGTGGTTTGCTGACAGATAAGCGCACGCGGCTCTCCACTGATAATGTAGACAGACTCACGTTCATAAAGATGAACAAATCATGGATCCGAAACGACTTTTCTACCCCTGTGTCATCCTGGGGAGAGTAAAGGCTTGATGATTGGTTAAAATCACCCTACCAACCGTTTTAAGCTTTCAAATTACTAATCATGTTTATCTGTATCTTGGCTGGAAAATAATTTGGGCTTTGTAGCAGTGTGCAGCACTGATCCTATTAGGCCATCTATACTAAGCTCCACCAGATTTAAAATTAATAATAATTTTTAGCTGCATCTAGCCCGGAAAATAATTTTGGGGCTCCGAGATGCGCAAGACACATAAGTGCCTTCTTGCTGCACTACCTGCAACATGACCCTCATATTGTCAGAATTCGAAGTAATCATGACTACTGGGTTGCCACACTCTTAGATCCCCCAAACTTTTCGATCAACCTTTTCATTTTAATAAAGACCAAAAAAATGGTCATTTTTGAAATTATAAGCATTAGCAGGTTATTAGAAACTGAAATCAAACAGTTTTCAACTCAAAACTTTATTCTAGGTGATGTTACATTTTCACTTAGGACCCCTTGTTCGAAAGGAGCTTCTGAACTCTCTCGTCCATTGAATTTGTCAGGTTTTGGATGGTTTCTGCTTCAATTGTTTTGCATGAGGACAGAATACCCTCCCAGAGGTGTTGCTTAGATGTGAACTGCCTCCCGCCATCATAGACACTCCTTTTGATGATGCTCCAGAGGTTCTGAATGGGGTAGAGGTCAGGGGAGCATGGGGGTCACACCATAAGTTTGTCCCCTTTTATGCCCATATCAGCCAGAGATGCAGATGTTTTATGTGCAGCATGAGATGGTGCATTATCATGCAAAAAAATGATCTTGCTGTGAAATACACGGTTCTTCTTCTTGAACCATGGCAGGAAGTGCTGTTTGAGAAAATCCACATACATTATGGAGTTCATCTTTAGCGCCTTCAGGGATCCTAAAGGGGCCGACAATCTCTCTCCCCATGATTCCAGCCCAAAACATTACTCCACCTCCTCCTTGTTGGCGCTGTAGCCGTGTTTGCGTTGGGTGTCCATCAACCAGCCATCCTCCACTCCATCCATCTGGACCATCGAGCGCTGCACGGCACTCATCCGTGAACAAAACAGTTTTGAAATCAGTCTTCATGTAATGTTTAGCCCACTGGAGCCGTTTCTGCTTGTGTGAAGTGGATAGAGGAGGTCGACAGGATGGCATATGCACAGCTGCAAACCTCTGAAGGACCCTGCATCTTGTTGTTCGGGGGACGTTGGAGGCACCAGCAGCTTCAAAAACTTGTCTGCTGCTATGACAAGGCTTTTTTGCCGCTGCTCTTTTAACCTGACGTAATTGCCTGTAGGAAAGAGTCCTCAATTTGCCCTTATCAGCACGCACACGTGTGTACTGTGAATCAGCTACATACTTCTTGATTGCCAAGACACTTCATCCTGATCATCGCACAATGTTGATTGTAGTCATGCCTTGACCTAAACACTCCACAATTTGTTGCTTCTCAGCAGCCGACACATCCTTTTTCTTTCCCATTTTGGCAGAAAATGTAGGCTGCTTAATAACTTGAGACAGCCTTCTTAAGTAGTCTTGCCTTTCATTGGACACACCTGCCAAACTAATTAGCACAGGTGTCTGCAATTGCTTACAGTGATATAAAGAGCCCTGACACACATCACCATCAATGAGTTTAACTGACAAACAAACAAATTCTTCCCTTATCACTCCTAAACACTTTTTGCATAATAATTTGGAACACAGTGTACATGTGCTTTTCCACAAAACACCAGTGGTTCACGTAGTGAATCTTACAGTTCTAACTTGCCAACCGTGGTCTGTATGGAGTTGTTCAATAAAGGGCCCAAAATTAAGATAACATAGATGGGAGAGGTCTCTATGAATAGGAATTCCTAAGTATTTGATACCCTGTGAGGGCCAGGCAAAGGGAAAGTTGGACTGGATGGAATCCTAAATGGATTTGGGGAGGGAGACATCGAGGGCCTCAGACTTCGCTGCATTGATTTTAAAATTTGACCATGTAACAAAGTGATCTATTTCAGCCATAACAGCATGGATGGATATATGTGATTGAGTGATATATACTAGGACATCATCAGCAAATAGAGAGCACTTGTACTCGGTGCCTCCCACCTCAATCCACCTAATATTGGGGTTATGGCGAATTGATGAGAGCAGGTGCTCCGTCACTAGGATGTATAAGAGAGGGGACAGAGGACATCCCTGCCTTGTCCCATTGGTGATTGTGAAAGGTGATGAAAATGTTCTGATGCACCCCCTGGGCCTTGGGACACCCGGAGCCGGACCCTTTTTGGTAGATGCTGGTGGTTGTAGTCTTCGTGGCGGCGACCCAGTTCCGTGGCTCAGGGTGGTCAAACCAGTGGCGGAACTATTTATGTGGTTTTGATGTTTAAATGTCCGACTACGCCACCCGTGGATTGCGGTCAGAGTGAACCGCCGCTGCAGGGCAGACCGCTGAGGCTGGTGTTGTGGGTGCAGCAGAGCGCAGCATAACTCCCCACGGAAGGAGTATAGCCTCAGGGCAGTGTATGCGGAGGATGGGGGTGATGGTGCAGGGCAGCAGCAGTAACGACACGGAGTCAGTGATGCAGTCCAGGGCCTTTACTCACAGTTCTTATTATCCAGACCACGTCTGCAGGTAACGGCTGCCCACGTCGTACTGTGCTCACCAGGTGAGGGGCTCAGACAACTCCCAGATAACTTTGGAGCGCTTCACAGGACCCCCTTTGTGTGTCCTTTGTCTGGCCTTTCTTACCAACCCTTCTGTCCGGCTGCCTCGGGCCTCCTCTTGGTAAACTTGGCGCCAGTTTCCCTGACCCTATGTGGTGCCTTCCTAGCGGGTGTAGCGAGGGGCTGCGCCACATAAAATGTCAGAGCCTCCGGTTTCTAGCTGAGGGTCGTTTCCTGCCTCCACTAGTTTCGGGGACCGGTCTCCCCCTTTGGCCTGACCCCTCCACGCAGGTGGATTCGGGCGTGCGGTGGCGACTCGCCCGTCCGCACCCCTGGGATCCCTTCATTCCTCGTTCCTGGAGCCTTCTCCGCTCCTCTTCCTTCCTTCTCCCTCTTCCAGGCCTGGGCCTCTGTTACTAGGCCCGCCTCCGGAGCAGAGCTCATGCAGAGCCCCTGCTCCCTGCCACTTCTGCTCAGACTTCTCTGCACTGAACTAAGATGGTGCCCACCTTTTATACTCCCTTCTCAATGCACCCAGGAACTGCTTCCTCCCTGCTCCTGCACTACAGGGTTCCCCTTCCTCAGTGTTCCCTCCCCCCACTCCAGCCAGGGACAGGGACTGTCGTGCCCATCTCAGAGGCATATTGGTCGCCCTGCCCCACGGCAATGTGGTGTAATGCATGCAGGTGTCGGGTCCTGATCCACACTCCATCCTTACCTGAGAGTGAGATATCACACCTCTGGGTGAGGTGCAATACCTCTGTAGCAACCGAGCCCTCAGGGTGCTACAGTTCCATTTATCTTCAGCCTAGGTGACGTATTGTGATACAGGGCCGTGATTTTGGCTATAAAAGGGTCCCCTAGACCCCTACCCCAAGCTTTTTAAGAGAATCATATATGGCGTGCCAGGAGACTCTATGGAATGCTTTCTCAGCATCCAACGAGAGTATCTAATTACAAATTTTTAACTGCATCTAGCCCAGGAAATACTTTGTGCCTAGTAGCAGTGTCTGCTAGTCAGCGGATTATCCCGACTGTTAAGCAAGCTACACCACCTGTAGTTTGGACACTTAATTTTTTCAAAGGAAATGCTTCGGGACCACGGGATACTCAGTGAAGAGCATCAGGAGGCACCCCAAGGCATAGGGGCTGGGACTGGCAGTAGGATGCCTTGCGGTGGACAGCCGAGCTCGATCCTTATAAAAGCTTTTTAACTGCAGCATCTTTAGTGGACGCTACTGGAGCTGGAATTACGCGGCTGCTGGCATGAGACTTGCCCTCCAATAGATCCTTGTAAATGGATTTAAAGTGTATTCATTCAAATTAGAGAGACAATTTAAATTAAAAAGCTTAGAGCTGCCTCCACCACAGGGGGGCTCACTCGACCCACCAGCGGACAGGCACCAGTATTGGGAGAGGGGGGCTGGCCGTCAGGGTTCACCGCGGCTCTGGCACAAACCCGGCGACACGGAGGTGGCACGGGCAGGAACGGACTGGCCGTGTCGGCTTCTCACTTTTTGGATTTTAGAAGGGCATGACATGCCTATATTTGTGTCTCCCCCTCCTTTTACTCCTCCACCTCTTTTCTTTTCACATGACTATATGTACTTGTCACTTTTCCATGTGTTAGTTGTGTCTTCTGAGCAGTTTGTCAGCTTTTGGACACCTTTGAAGGTGTTTTCTATGTGTTTCTATGTGTTTTTGTTTGCCTGCCATTGGTTTTAACGGTGTTCGAAGGTGTTCGACGAACAGTTCGACGAACAGTTCGGCGAACACATGGGTGTTCGACGAACCGAACCGAACTCGAACACTACGGGTGTGGCTCAACACTAGTTTTCACATATTTGCACATCGTTTTATATCTATGTCACTATTTTAACTTGCTTGCACTTCACTCCTTGTATATATCTTTTCACATATCACCCCACTTTGCTCTTTGTAATTTTGGGGCACATTTCTTTCTGGAACTTCTTTGCTATTCATTTTTATTTATTTTTTACATTTGGTGTTGCTTTTTGACACTTAAAGGAGTATTCCCATCTCCAAGATCCTATCCCAATATGTAGTAGGTGTAATATTAATAATATTAGCAAAAAATTAGAAATTTAGTATAATTTTTCTGATTTGCTATGTCTCTTTCCCCATGTGCAGGCATTGCAGGACCTTAGGTCTTCATGGTTACGACCACTAACAACTAGCTAATTAACTCTCGCTATATCAGTGATCGTAACCGTGGATACCTAAGGTCCTGCACATGAGAATAGAGACATAGCGAATCAGAAGAACTAGACTACATTTCCAATTGGAGGTATTTGCTAATATTATTATTATTATGACACCTACTACATATTGGGATAGATTCTTGGAGATGGGAATACCCCTTTAATCCTCATCACATACCTAAAATGTAATAAGTAACTCCTTAGATCTTTTCTTGGTACAATTGGATCTTTTGCACTTTATGCACATTGATCCTTTTTGTGAATTACACATATTACCCATTATACTATGCCCTATTGAACTAGGGCTTTGATGTTTTCATTCTCATAATTTCCTTTTTAATGTTTTGAGATGACACTCATATTCTATAATTGTTCCAAAGGAAAAACTTTTTCTTTTTTAAAAAAAAATATATATATATATTTTGCTTCAGCTCATTTTTTCTAAATACACAATCTTTTGATATCCTCTTATATTATTATTAAATAAATAAATATTTTTGTCCTTTGGCTCCTGGGAAACTTGCTCCTTGGCTTATTACCGTTTCAACAGAAGTCTCTCCTTCTTATCATATGCGGAATACACATAAGTCGGGATTTAGTCCCCTGTGTCAAAACCCTCTCAAAACAGTGTACACAGGAAGCTGTTAATCAGCTGACAGACTCTCTTTAAATAATAAACTGACTTTGTTGGAATGTATGAATTAGGAAAATAGTAACAGAATAAGATAATATTCATTTAAGGGTTAATGTCTTGGTTAGATCCACATTCAAAATTAAGTCAAGAACTTGAAAAATCACAATTTCCTAATAATAAGGGTTTTTTTTTTTATGAGCAATGAGCCAGGATAAAAAGATCTTTAGTCTTTTTAAGAAGTTTCATTCCCATACTGATCGACGTACAGCAAATACTCTTTTGCACCTTTATAAAAAATGAATCCATATCAAAGCAAAAGTCTATAAAGTCGGCACTAAAGGAATTATTCTACTCTGAATTTCATCACGTTCTCATTATTTCTGCTGTTCTTCTCACCATCTAGACCAGAAGTTATCTCTGGGTCATCTCTCATCTCATCCGTCTATGGGACCGTAGTAAAATTCATGGTCCTAATATTTATATTGTCTGCCAATTTACATAACCACATTTGCAATTTGCTCGAAGATCCCACTTAGAGCTTATTCAGATGTCAATTTTTGTCATACGTGTGTATAATATCCTAAAATTAGTCTTGGTTATATCTGCAGGTCATCATTATGTGCCTGTTATGGCTAATAACAAAGGGTTATTATGCGGGTTTGAAGCTGCGTGTTTATACAGCGTAAAACCCACAGTGTCCAGATGATACAGCATAGTGGATGGGATTTCTAGAAATCCCATGTCCACTATGCATATCTGGCCACCTGTGGATCACCCATGGAAACCGATCACCCATGGGTCCGCATGTGAACTTTCCCCATAGACTAACATCAATAAGGAAAGTCCGAATGTGAAAAAAACAAAAAAACTACACTCATTTGCATAATGAGGGCGGAAGCCATGCAGTTATTCAGCAGTGTCGGGGCCGCAGGCGGCTACGGATCATGGGCACATACCCTTAAAGTAAACCTGGATTAGATCGTTTTCACTACTGAACGAAAAGATGAGAGTAAATTGCATAGAAAATTTATACACGTGTTTTCTGGATGAATGTTTTGCCATCATTTTCTGATCCAGACCAATTTTACAACAAAATCAGACAATCTTGTAAGATAGACAGAATGTAGTAGTTAGAGTCCATAGAAGATGAATGATCCTTCCGAGGCTGTCTGCATTTGTGATTCACATCATTGAGTATATCTGAATTACAGCATATTGTCATTTTTTTGTCATGAGCAAAATATTTCAACTGAGAACATGAAAATAAAGTAGCAGCAACCACGAGAGGTCGAAATGGTTATTCCCCTCGTACATCTCATGAAATCGAGCAGCTGTGCAATCTTTCTATGTGTTCCTGTTTTCCATATTACAATAACACTAAGAAACTCGGGGGCTCGTGTAAATAGGCAATTTAAGCACTTCTTGGATGGCTTAATAGAGACACACAAACAATGCACTTGGGGCATTTAAAGGGACTCATTTAAACATACAGTTTCATGACTCATTGCTTCATTACAATGATATGAGAACTTGTTTGAGGATTTTTTTTTAGTTTAAACTATCAACTTTCAAATTTCTATACTAATGAGTAAACATCTAAATAAAACTAAGTGTATTAAGCCTATAGATCAGTCCAGGAAGCAGAAATACAGTAATAAATGCCACATAATTAAAAGAAGACGATCTTGGCTTTAACATCCTTTAGCCTTTGCAGCAACTATCTTAAACGATAGTACCAGGGTAATGGTGCCCATGGTACAGTTACCATGTTTTGCTTCTGCAGCAATCCCCTTGCCACCATCATGCACCCTGCTCATTACTCCGCTATTTTTTTGTATTTTGCTCTTCATTACCGCAGACAATATTCACTTCAGTGGTCCAGGCTATGTAAGAAACACATCTATACTTTGATAAGGAGGAAACAAGTTTTGAGCCAAGCCAACTGTTATGGGTTTGTCATGAGGCTTCCTTAAATGTGTTGTCCACAGAAAAGGTTATAGGGGCAAGTGTTTTTTCCTTTAAAAACTCATGGTTTTTAACTAAAAAGAGCTCAGTGGCTTCGTCGGCAGCAGCTTTCACTCTATGCTGTTAAGTATATAGAGCTAGAAGCCTCTCAAAAATGTGCGTGTCTCTTGTTTTAACCTCTTCAGAGTTTCTGAAGCCTAATGGGGTTAAAACAAGTGAACGACTGAATATGAGTCATTTTGTCATCGCTCTGCACTATGTTCATTTTATAAGGTGCTGCGGCACTGCTTTTCAGGCAGATCCCAAGTGGAAACATTTCCTTAAGCGGTTTCTGCTTGAAAAAGTCATGTTTTTTGACTACCTAAAAAAATCCTTGTGCACATAGCCAAAAAACGCTGTTGGGACTTTCCACCATTTAGGGCGCATTCAGATGTCCGTGAAAATTGGTGCACAATGAATGGACTGGCCACAGCTCTCCCGACCCGAGCATGACAGCCTCATAGAAATATATGATGCTGTCCTGCTCAGGTGGGGATGTCGGTGGCTTGTCCGCGCATTGTGGTTTCGATATCGGACTGATTTGAACAGATATCTGAATGCGCCCTTAGGCTAAGACCCCACGATGAGTATTTGGTGCATTTTTTATGTACCAATTAGCTAAATTAGAATATTTGCATTTTTCATTGCACTTTTGTGCTTTTTACATTTGCTTTTTATTGCGCCTTTTCAGGGGCAGCTTTTCTTGTCTCTTGGTACACTATGTTTTTTTTTTTTGCATATGCGTTTTTACCTGCGCATTTTCCTCATCTCATTCTTGGTCTATAGGGGAAATCTGCAAATAAAACACATATTTACTGCAAGAGAAACTGACATGTTGGGGATTTCACAAAGAAACTGCTTACAGATTACACTGCCTAAAAATAAGCACAGAGGGCATGAAATTTATATAAAGTGCATCCACTTTGTTGGAATTGTAAGATGCTGCTTTTTGTGCAGCGAAAATATGTAGAGTCAAAAACTCATCATGGAAACTTAACCTCAGGAGATTGCCCATACCCCAATCTGTATCCCATTCGGGTTATCTCCTATGACTTTCCGCACATCTTCTACCTGCTAGGTACTTATACTAATTTTATTGTTAACTTTTGAAAGAAAAAAGTCTTATATCAGTAATCCAGTATCTGTCTGGTCTTGTTTCTGTGGCGCCCCTGAGGGTTCAGTCGCCACAGGGGTACTGCACCTCAGATAGAGGTGTGGTATCTCCTCTTCCAGGTAAGGATGGAGCATCTCATAGGACCCCACTTCACCACTCAACACTACACCACTCCTGTCCTGTGGGGGGTCTAAATGCACCAGGGTGCTGCCCTGGCCCGGGATAGAGGAGATGGGGGGGAACCAAAGATAGGGGGAACCATGTAGTGGGTGAGGGTGGAGGACACACTTTTAGGAAGCACTTATTGATTCATATTTAATCTACGGCCATCTTAGGTTCAAGGTCTTTGATTGTGGTCTTCTGTCAGGGTTCAGCAAGAGTCTGCAGCTGGCTGAAGATACATGGTCCTCGTTCTCTGGCCTTGAGACGAGGAGCAGGTAACCACTGTCTCTACCCGGTCAGGGTCCTGTCCTAAGAAGGCCTTGGAGGGGAGCAGAGGAGATAGGCTCCACAGGCAAAAAGGATCCCAGGGGGATACGGACGGAGCGGAGTCGCCACCTGTATTCTTTACTCTGGCTTAGCCAGAGGGATTCCTGTTGCAAAAGGGGTGACCGGCCCCCGATATCTGACTGTGTACTTCACGTCACTGTTGGAAAGGCCCGGTGGCTTAGTGGATCCCAGGGAGGGACACAAGCGGGAAGAGAAGGAGAAGGAGAAGGAGAGGAACACACTTATGGGGTCTTGACAGGTGCTCCTGATCTACCTGGGAAGTGCTGAACCCCCTTCCCGGTGGCCGCAGTACGCCGTGTGTAGCAGAGAGAAGCTTTGCGGATGAAAGTTCATCTAAAATGAGTAAAGACCCGGATGACTTCATTCAAGGCCTCCGCTTGTTTATTCCTGCGTGGCACTGCACCCACCATACCTCCTAACAGTTCTCCAACTACTGCCCTGAGGCCTACTCTGCCTGTGGGGAGTAGCACCAACCGAGCTGCCCAAAACACCAGCCTCAGAGGACAGTTGCAGCGCTGGTGGCCTTCACCAGAAACCACAGGTGGCATAGTCGAGCAAACCACTCAAACATCAAAGAAGCCCATTATTTTCATGTGACAGCCCTGGGCACGGAACGAGTCTAGGCCACGACTGCATCCCCGCGACACCTACACTGACCCAGCTCCGAGTACCCCACCGCTCAGGGAGGGCGAGTCATTTCCACCATTATTAACAATAAAATAAAGCTCTCTAGTAAATTATCCAGCTTTATCTTTTGCACATTAATTCTACTTTTAAAATAGCTTCCTCCTGATTTATCTGACAGATTTGCTCGAAGTGCATGTTTTCCCTGAATTTCTCCATTAAAAATAAACAATTTAATATTTGCTTCATTTCCAATCACCCTCTGCATCTGCAGCCAATGTGGATGCACCTGGACATGAGCGCGCCAGATGAGCAACAGCCGAACGTGTTCATTACTGTCTGATTGATGTAATCATCATTTCACATGGAAAGTAATTGCTATAAACCAAACTCAGCACAGACTGGACTCATTGGGAACAGCTTTCTATATAATGCCACTTCATCATGTTTTTTTCTGTATGTTTAGGTAACTGTATCCTGTAGAAAAAAAAACAAAGTGGCTACTATGTGATTGATAGAATTAGTTCTGTTTGCCACGTGACGAGACAAAAAGTTTAAACATTTCTTAACAGCAGGAGTCTGGGAATGATCTATAGGGTTGATGTCTGCTAACATGTGCATGGATGAATTACTTTTGCTCCCTGTATCAAAAACCCAATGTAATGTATGATATATATGACCTGAAGAAGAATGCGGTACACTTTCGAAAAATGTCGCTGGGACAATTTGTTTTACTTAATTATTTTATCTTGAAAATACTACTGGTTGTATCCAGTCATATCCATAAGATTAGGTGGTGCCATTGCAACTCATTATTTTCCCCCCAAAAATTACCTTATTTGCTATTGCTGATGGAAAATCATCTCCACTGATATTGCCGAATACGAGCAGCCGCTAAGAATTGGAGTCCAGACTAGTGTTGATAGCGCAACCACTCAAGGCAAGCAAATACATAACTGATAATTCCTCAACTATTTTTTCAACTAAACTTTCTAACCTAGTTGAGCGCAACTATTTTCTGTTTTTCTTTTACCTTTAGAAATATACCATACATCAGACTGGATTAGTAAATGTGTCCCATAATAAAAACAAAATATAAAAAAAAACAGATAAGAGCAGGTAATGTTTTAGAATAACAATATGACCAATACCCATCTTTTCAATAGGCTACTACTCAAGTATCACTACGACAGGAGTCCATTCAGTTCCTGCAATTGTGGCGTCATATACGTTATTACATAGTTAGTAAGTAAAGCCGAATAAAGACTTGCGTCCATCAAGTTCGACCTGTTAGTTCTGTAATTGCTAAAGTTGATCCAGAGGAGGGCAAAAAACCCAAATGATTTGGCCAATCTTCACCTGAGGAAAAATTCCCTCCCGACTCTGAAACCAGCAGTCAGAATAAATCCCTGTATCAACCTACTATTTTATTCTATTTTTAAGTATATGCAGAAATCTGCCTGGTATCTAGAAATGCATCCAGTCCCCGCTTGAACTGGTTTAGTGAATCCGACATTACCGTCTCCTCACTCAGTGAATTCCATATTCTCACTGCTCTTACCGTAAAGAACCCCTTCCTATGCTGGTGCTGAAACCTTTTCTCTTCCAGTCTTAGTGAATGCCCTCTTGTTACCGTAATATCCCTCCTTTTGAACAAATCCCGGGCAAGGTCTCTATACTGTCCCCTAACATATTTGTACACATTTATTATGTCCCCCCTCAACCTTCTCTTTTCCAGGCTGAATAGTCCTAGTTTTGCCAACCTCTCTGGGTATTGCAGTCCCTCCATTCCCCTTATTAATTTTGTTGCCCTCCTTTGTACCTTTTCAAGCTCATTTATATCCTTTCTATATATTGGGGCCCATAACTGAGCACAGTATTCCAAGTGTGGTCTGACCAGAGCTTTGTACAGTGGAAGAACAATGTTCTCATCCTTTGCAGCTATACCTCTTCTGATACATCCCATTACCCTGTTTGCCCTTACAGCAGCCGCCTGACTTTGGGCACTCCAATTTAGTTTGCTATCAATCAAGATGCCCAAGTCCTTCTCCATCTCTGAATTCCCCAATGGTTTCCCATTCAGTGAGTACTGGTGACTTCCATTTTTCCTTCCCATATGTATGACCTTACATTTCTCCTCGTTAAACCTCATTTGCCATTTAATGCTCCACCTACCCAGCTTATCCAAATCCCTCTGTAGGTCTGCACTGTCCTCTTTTGTATTAATTGTTTTACATAACTTTGTGTCATCTGCAAATATTGATATTTTACTTTTTATCCCGTTGACTATGTCATTAATAAAGATATTAAATAACATTGGGCCTAGTACAGACCCCTGTGGTACCCCACTAGTGACGCTTACCCAATCTGAGTATATTCCATTTATAACCACCCTCTGCCTTCTATCCTTTAGCCAGTTAGCTACCCACTTGCAGACATTTTCCCCCAGCCCCATCATTCTCATTTTGTATACCAACCTATTATGTGGCACGCTATCGAACGCTTTTGAGAAGTCGAGATACACGACATCCACTGGTTCCCCCTGATCTACTCGAGAGCTAACCTCCTCGTAGAAGTCAATCAGGTTTGTTTGGCAGGAGCGATTCCTCATGAATCCATGTTGGTTCGGGGTTAATAGATTATTAGCATCAAGATGCTCCATGATTGCCTCATTAATAAAGCCTTCAAAAATTTTGCCCACAACGGACGTCAGACTCACCGGCCGATAGTTTCCGGTGTTACTTTTTGCTCCCTTTTTGAATATTGGCACTACATTCGCCTGTCACCAATCAAGTGGTACAGACCCAGTCTCAACAGAGTCCTTAAATATAAGATATAACGGTCTGTCTATCACATTACTTAGTTCCCTTAGTACCCGTGGGTGTATGCCATCAGGTCCTGGTGATTTGTTTATTTTAATGTTACTGAGGCGTTTCTGTACCCCAGCTTGGGTTAGATTTGTCATACTTAGTGGAGGATTAAGTTTGTCACTTCTCATTTCGCCTGTTAGTTCTTTTTCCTTTGTGAAAGTTGACGAAAAAAATTTATTTAATAGATTAGCTTTATCCTCATCTTTCTCTATGATTTTGCCTTCATCACTTTTTATCGGTCCAATATTATTCGATTTAATCCTTTTACTATTTATATACGTAAAGAACAGTTTGGGATTTGATCTACTTTCCCTAGCAATACGTCTCTCTGTTTCCTCCTTTGCTATTTTTATTTGTTTTTTGCAGGTTCTCGTTTTTTCCTTGTAACACATTAGTGCCTCCTTACTGTTTTCCTGTTTTAATCTCTTGAATGCCTCTTTTTTGCTATTTAACGCCCCTTTTACGTTCTTATTCAACCATATTGGTTTCCTCTTATTTCGGGCCCTTTTATTCCCATACGGTATATACCTCTCGCACTGAGTATTCAGAATTCTTTTGAAGGTTTCCCATTTACTATTCGTATTTCCTTGATTAAGAACTTTGTCCCAGTCTATAAGTTGAAGGTTTTCTTTCAGCTGATCAAACTTCGCCCTCCTAAAGTTTAATGTTTTAGTTGTTCCCTTATTGATAACCCTACTGAAGGGCATTTTTAAATTGATAATATTATGATCGCTATTACCTAGGTGCCCCCCTATCTGTACCTCAGTTATTCTATCAGGCCTATTAGTCAATATTAAGTCCAACACGGCCTTCCCTCTCGTTGGTTCCTGCACTAGTTGGGAGAGATAATTATCCTTGATATTTGTCAAGAACCTTTTTCCTTTCTGCGATCTACAGGTTTCTGTTTCCCAGTCAATATCCGGGTAGTTGAAATCCCCCATTACAATCACCTCATTATGTTTTTCTACTTTGTCTATTTGTCCTAATAGCAGTTTCTCATTCTCCTCTGTTATATTAGGTGGCTTATAGCAGACCCCCAGTAATATTTTATTATTATTTTTTGCCCCCTCTATCTCTACCCACATGGACTCGACCCCCTCTTCTCCCTCTCCTATATCTTCCCTTAGTCTGGGCTTTAGACGTGACCTTACATATAAGCAGACTCCTCCGCCCTTACCCTGTTTCCGGTCCCTTCTAAATAAACTATAATCTGTTAAATTTACCGCCCAGTCGTAGCTATCGTCTAGCCAAGTCTCTGTTATACCTACGATGTCATACCTCTCCTCCGATATAAGCGCCCGCAGCTCATCAGCCATATTGGTCAGGCTTCTTGCGTTGGTCAGCATGCAAGATAAAACTTTGGGGTTATTTAGCATCCTATTCTTCTCTAACGATCTAACTGTACTATCCCCACCCCCCTCTCCACCCTCATTATATTCACTTCTCCCCTTCCCCCTTGCTTGCCTCACATCCCACCTATTTCCTTGGTTTCCCCCCCGTCTCTAGTTTAAAAACTCCTCCAACCTATTAGCCATCTTCTTCCCCAGCACCGCTGCACCCTCCCCATTGAGGTGCAGCCCGTCCCTACGGTAGAGCCTGTAGCCGACAGCGAAGTCGGCCCAGTTCTCCATGAACCCAAACCCTTCTGCCTTGCACCAACTCTTTAGCCACTTATTCACCTCCCTAACCTCCCGTTGGCGCTCCTGTGTGGCTCGCGGGATTGGTAGTATTTCTGAGAAAACTACCTTGGAGGTCCTTGCCCTAAGCTTCCTACCTAGATCCCTGAAATCATTTTTAAGGACCCTCCATCTACCATTCACTTTGTCATTGGTGCCAATGTGGACCATGACCGCTGGGTCTTCGCCAGCCCCACCCAGTAACCTATCAACCCGATCCGCGATGTGCCGGACTCGAGCGCCAGGGAGGCAGCACACCGTTCGGCGATCCCGGTCATTGTGACAGATTGCCCTGTCTGTCCCCCTAATAATAGAGTCACCCACTACCAGGACCTGTCTAGCCTGCCCTACACTTCCCTCCTCCCCCTCATTACTGGAGCATACACTCCCCCGGCGGTCAGAGGATCTGTCGTGCTCCAATAATGCCGGTTCTGAACCAGCCTTCCTATACTTCTTCCCTCTATCCCTTCTAACTGTTACCCAGCTCCCTGCCTGTTCAGCCTGCGCTTCCCCACTAAGCTCCACCCCCAGTGTTGACCCATTGAGTGTCTGCTCGGTGAGCAGCAAACTCCGTTCCATGTTGTCGATGCTCCTCAGTACCGCTATCTGAGCACTTAGATCCAGGATTTGGGCTTCCAAGTGCACGATATGCTCACATCACTCGCAGCAGTATGGATCCCTGAGCGGTAGCTCAGGGAATGCATACATTGCGCAAGATGTACACTGCACGGCTCTGGCCAACATGGACGTCATTCTAAATATGGGGATACAGTCAGTATATATGTACAAGTACAAAACACAATTATTTATATATAGGTGTATGGACGGGGATCAATTAGGGATGTGCAAGTGTATCGATTAGATATCGGCGCGGGATCAGTTAAGTATGGACGGGGGATCAATTAAGTATCAATTAAGTATGGACGGGGGATCAGCTGAGTGGGTCAGGTGGATTAATTAAGTATGGACGGTGTGTCAATTAACTATGGACTGGGATCAATAAGTATGGACTGGGGAAATAATTAATTGTGGACTAGGGAATCAATCAATTAATTATGGACAGGGGGTTTAATTAAATAGGATGGGGGTAAAGCAAATAAATAGGTATGGATGGTGGGTCAATTAACTAAGGACTGGGGATCAATAAGTATCAATAATATCAATAAATATGGACTGGGGAAATAATTAATTGTGGTCTGGGGAATCAATCAATTAATTATGGACAGGGGTTAATTAAATATGGTGGGGGATAAGGCAAATAGATAGGGACTGGGGATGAGTAAAAGTGGACAAGGGGAATCTATTAAATAGGACAAGGGGGATCAATCAATTATGGGCTGGGGGGGTCAATCATTTAAATGTGGTCAGGGGGATCACTTTAATATGGACGGGGGGTGGTCGGGGATCAATTAAATGAGGACGGGGGGGTCAATTTAATGTGGTCAGAGGGATCAGTTAAATATGGACGGGGGTGTTCAGGGGAATCAATTTAAATATGGACGGGGGTGATCAATTAAATATGGACGGGGGGGTAATCAATTAAATATGGACTAGGGAATACAATACAATTACAATACAGATACAAATACAATACAGTACAGTACACACTTGGGTTCAGTAGGGCCGCTTATCGCGGCCTCCTGCCCCTCACTCACCTCCTCTAGGGACGCTGCACGCTATCACAGCGCGCTTGTCCCTCCGGTCGCCTCTTACCGGTCCTCCTGATCACCTCCTGGTCACCACCACCTGGCACCCTCCGCTGGCCGGCACTGCACGCTGCCACAGCGCTCTCTTGCGCTCGTCCCTCCGGTCGCCTCCTACTGGTCCTCCCGGTCCGCTCGGTCACCTCCGCCTGGCTCTCCTCCCTTCCCAGGAGCTCACTCCACACACAGCACAACTCTTGCAGCACACGGCAGGCTCCGCCTCCACCACTTCCTGTCAGGCCTCCTCCCACTTCCTGTTGCATCATATGAATGCTGTCCCAAATCACTGATGTTTCCATGTAGGACACAAGACTAATGTGATAGGCTGCAGCAGATGCATTTATAATGGAGATGACATTATTGCAGTAGGACCAAGAGAGAACATCTTGCATTAAATAGGTAAATATTACTTAATAAGGAAATTCTAATTTGTCATCTTTGCTGAATTTGGCCTGGAAATTAGATTTGCTGTTAATTTACCCATTACAAGCTTAGCAATGTCAAAGTGACCACACCATATATTTTTTTTTCTTTCTGCATTATTTGTCGCTTCCTTATGAATGAATACAAAAAAATTGTGATTGAATTGCACAGCATATAACCACAGTCTGTCAAGCAAGCACAGATTCCAGCTTTGTGTCCTGCCTGCCTCATAGTACATAAGACACAATGACTCCCCTCTCTCTTCCTATCAATTAAACCTGTATTATTATTCTCACACACTAATCTTTTTCACTGCTGTGCTGTCTCACACTATCTGGACAATGTGTTCAATTTTTTATGGTTTTGCATCCCTATATTAACGGCTAAGCTGTCAGCTGTGACATCCATCCTCTCACTATCCAGATTCACAACAAAATGGCTGCTGCATTTCCCGTTTCTGCATTTGTACAGATTATGTGTTAGGCTCAGCAGGTGAGGTGCATCCCGAAAGTAACTGTCCGGGTGGGTACATGGACCTTCGGCCTTGGTGTAGCTCTTAGGAAGACATGTGGGCAGCAAGAACTTGGAACACTGGAGACCACAAGAAGACAAGTGCAGAGTGGACTTAAACAACAAAGGCAACAGATATGCAGGCTCACAAGGCAGATGTAGACCAGGAGCTGATTGTCGGTCATTAAAGGGAACCTGACAGCTGTTACATGCTGCCCAATCAGATGATGGCTGCAATTTCCCTCGGGATCAATAAAGTGTATTGTATTGTATCGTACGATTTCAACCTTGTATGTTTAACCTTGAAACGCTGCAGTGTTTCAGAGAAAAACATAGTTTGATAGTTGAAGAGGACAGAGCCGCATGGGAAACTAGTCGGACTGGCAGGTCCCTGGTGTGATAAGGCTTGACCTCCATGCATGTATAGAGAGAGACCTGTCAATCCAAGGGCAGCAGGCGGAGATAAGTCGCCGCGTACCACCTTTCTGACTAGTCTCATGTGCAGCTCGGTCCTCGGTGACTATTAAACTTTTTTTCTCTGAAACGCTGCAGTGTGTCAGGGATAATTATATACAGTAAGATAGAAATTGTACCATCAGGGCCTGATACATGTTGCCTCTGCCAGCCTAAATAGCCCATTAGTCAAGTCATAGGTATCCCAATAAATGTTTCAAAGGATGACTTAAACCCTTGACCTCTCCACAACATTGCTGAAGCAGCTCCAAACAAACTCTATGATTCATCCATTTCCAGGCAAGTGCAATTTATGAAGTCCACCATTATAGAATGATATTTATTGCAATATTACATAGTAAGACATATATTAAAAATAAAGGGATCTCCATGTGTTTTTAAAGAACTACATATATCATCCAACACAAAACTCCAGTGGTTTTGAATACACAAGCCCTATAATAAAGTCATTTTTCAGCTTTTCCATAATTAAGTTTATGCCCTAAACATTATCTGCGTCTAATTTGTCAGACTATGTCATTATATGTGAATTTTTTAGCTGCTAAATCTCCTGATTGCCATTCTGCAGCAGAGGTGTTTGCTGTATGAGCAATCGTGTACTGCAGATGCTGCTGGAAGTATAAGTGCAATTATTATCAGGCGGTGTAATGCTTGGAAAGTCTCTCAGTAGGGCGTTCAATTATAAATCAAGGAAGGCATGCTGAGCATTACATCCATAAGCTCTGCTTAGAAATTCTAATAGTAGATCCTTTCAGGTCAAAACACTTGAACATCTAGGAACTGTGTCTGTGTTAAGACGATCGTTAATATACCACAGTTCTCTTTGTAAAATTATATGTTTTTCAATGTCGTTTTCGTGTTAAGGTCTGGCAAGTATTGGCTCTTCCCAAAATATCTAGTCAAATCAAGATAGTTCTATAAAACAAACCAATAACACCAATCAGTCAAGATATTTATATAAAACTTCACCATGTAAAAAACCTCCATGAACAACTGGTAGACAAGCCAATAAATCCAAAGATGAAAGAATTTATTCAAGCGGAATTGAATAAAAAAATCCATTTTGGTCATTTTGCGAACCCTAAAGGCCATCAAAAAGTTAAAAATAAAAAACATCTTAATACTTACTTTACTGCTCACTAGTGTTGAGCGAACATGCTCGACACTGCTCGGTACTCGCCCGAGCATCACGCTACTCGGGATGTTCGGCGAGCACCGAGCATTTCCGGGTTACTCGGGCGGGAGCTCGGGTCTCCGCCCTGCATGTTTGGAGTTCTTTACAGAGCCAATGAACATGCAGGGATTGCCAGCCAGTCACTGTAATGCTGCAGCCATGTTGGTTGTGGGCATTACAGTGATTGGCTGGCTGCACAGCGTCACCTCGAGTATTTAAAACCGGGCGCCGCCATCTTGGACACAGACGCTCTGGATTAGACAGTGTAGGGACAGCGCTGCTGATTTAGGGAGAGATATAAACTGCGAAATAGTTAGTGTAGGGTCTGTAAAGGCTGCCAGAACAAACAAACAGTCCTTTTCAGGACTAATATCCATCCCAGATACCAGGCAGGCAGGCTGTATAGGAGACACAGTGGTTATACCAGCAAACGCTGCATTACAGTCCTGTGTGCTCCTGTTGCTGAAATTGCTGGACTTAGCACCAGGTGTCGGGGGCCAGGAAAAAATCCTTTTGTTTTTCATCTAAATCCTCCTTTTTTTTTCCTCCTCCACACTGTACAAATACCCGTCTTATTAACCTTTTGGTGTGTCCCCCCTCCCACGAAAAAAGCGTGTCTCTGATTTTTCAGACACAAATATAACTGTTGAAAATAGTCTGGTGTAGGCTAGAGAAACAGAACTGTTGTTTTGCACTTCCACGGTTCAAACCTCTGTATTATCCATTTTGGGCCATTTGTATCTAAAAAAAAAACAGTTTGAGTGTGTCGCTCACTGTTCAGCCGCAAATCTATATATTTAAAAAAGTCTGGTATACCCTAGTAAACAATAACTGTGGTTTTGCCATCCCACGGTAAAAAATCTCTATTATTCAGGTTTTGGTATATTTTCCGTAAAGAAAAACAGTAGTGTCTCCTGACTGTTGTGACACAAAAATATATCTGTTGAAAATAGTCTTGTGTAGGCCCGACATCTCAGTGTGGTTTCGCAGTTCCACGGGTCAAATCGCTGTACTATCCAGTTTTGGGCCTTTGGTATCTAAAAAAAAAGCAGTTTGAGTGTGTCGCTCACTGTTCAGCTGCAAATATCTCTATTTAAAAAAGTGTGGTATACCCCAGTAAACAATAACTGTGGTTTTCCCATCCCACGGTAAAAAATCTCTATTATTCAGCATTTGGTAGTTTTTTCCGTAAAGAAAAACAGTAGTGTCTCCTGACTGTTGTGACACAAAAATATATCTGTTGAAAATAGTCTTGTGTAGGCCCGACATCTCAGTGTGGTTTCGCAGTTCCACGGGTCAAATCGCTGTACTATCCAGTTTTGGGCCTTTGGTATCTAAAAAAAAAGCAGTTTGAGTGTGTCGCTCACTGTTCAGCCGCAAATATCTCTATTAAAAAAAGTGTGGTATACCCCAGTAAACAATAACTGTGGTTTTGCCATCCCACGGTAAAAAATCTCTATTATTCAGCTTTTGGTATATTTTCCGTAAAGAAAAACAGTAGTGTCTCCTGACTGTTGTGACACAAAAATATATCTGTTGAAAATAGTCTTGTGTAGGCCCGACATCCCAGTGTGGTTTTGCAGTTCCACGGGTCAAATCGCTGTACTATCCAGTTTTGGGCCTTTGGTATCTAAAAAAAAAGCAATTTGAGTGTGTCGCTCACTGTTCAGCCGCAAATATCTCTATTTAAAAAAGTGTGGTATACCCCAGTAAACAATAACTGTGGTTTTGCCATCCCACGGTAAAAAATCTCTATTATTCAGCTTTTGGTAGTTTTTTCCGTAAAGAAAAACAGTAGTGTCTCCTGACTGTTGTGACACAAAAATATATCTGTTGAAAATAGTCTTGTGTAGGCCCGACATCTCAGTGTGGTTTCGCAGTTCCACGGGTCAAATCGCTGTACTATCCAGTTTTGGGCCTTTAGTATCTAAAAAAAAAGCAGTTTGAGTGTGTCGCTCACTGTTCAGCTGCAAATATCTCTATTTAAAAAAGTGTGGTATACCCCAGTAAACAATAACTGTGGTTTTGCCATCCCACGGTAACAAATCTCTATTATTCAGCTTTTGGTATATTTTCCGTAAAGAAAAACAGTAGTGTCTCCTGACTGTTGTGACACAAAAATATATCTGTTGAAAATAGTCTTGGGTAGGCCCGACATCCCAGTGTGGTTTCGCAGTTCCACGGGTCAAATCGCTGTACTATACAGTTTTGGGCCTTTGGTATCTAAAAAAAAAGCAGTTTGAGTGTGTCGCTCACTGTTCAGCCGCAAATATCTCTATTTAAAAAAGTGTGGTATACCCCAGTAAACAATAACTGTGGTTTTGCCATCCCACGGTAAAAAATCTCAATTATTCAGGTTTTGGTATATTTTCCGTAAATAAAAACAGTAGTGTCTCCTGACTGTTGTGACACAAAAATATATCTGTTGAAAATAGTCTTGTGTAGGCCCGACATCTCAGTGTGGTTTCGCAGTTCCACGGGTCAAATCGCTGTACTATCCAGTTTTGGGCCTTTGGTATCTAAAAAAAAAGCAGTTTGAGTGTGTCGCTCACTGTTCAGCCGCAAATATCTCTATTTAAAAAGTGTGGTATACCCCAGTAAACAATAACTGTGGTTTTGCCATCCCACGGTAAAAAATCTCTATTATTCAGCTTTTGGTATATTTTCCGTAAAGAAAAACAGTAGTGTCTCCTGACTGTTGTGACACAAAAATATATCTGTTGAAAATAGTCTTGTGTAGGCCCGACATCCCAGTGTGGTTTCGCAGTTCCACGGGTCAAATCGCTGTACTATACAGTTTTGGGCCTTTGGTATCTAAAAAAAAATCAGTTTGAGTGTGTCGCTCACTGTTCAGCCGCAAATATCTCTATTTAAAAAAGTGTGGTATACCCCAGTAAACAATAACTGTGGTTTTGCCATCCCACGGTAAAAAATCTCAATTATTCAGGTTTTGGTATATTTTCCGTAAAGAAAAACAGTAGTGTCTCCTGACTGTTGTGACACAAAAATATATCTGTTGAAAATAGTCTTGTGCAGGCCCGACATCTCAGTGTGGTTTCGCAGTTCCACGGGACAAATCGCTGTACTATCCAGTTTTGGGCCTTTGGTATCTAAAAAAAAAGCAGTTTGAGTGTGTCGCTCACTGTTCAGCTGCAAATATCTCTATTTAAAAAAGTGTGGTATACCCCAGTAAACAATAACTGTGGTTTTGCCATCCCACGGTAAAAAAATCTCTATTATTCAGCTTTTGGTATATTTTCCGTAAAGAAAAACAGTAGTGTCTCCTGACTGTTGTGACACAAAAATATATCTGTTGAAAATAGTCTTGTGTAGGCCCGACATCCCAGTGTGGTTTCGCAGTTCCACGGGTCAAATCGCTGTACTATCCAGTTTTGGGCCTTTGGTATCTAAAAAAAAGCAGTTTGAGTGTGTCGCTCACTGTTCAGCCGCAAATATCTCTATTTAAAAAAGTGTGGTATACCCCAGTAAACAATAACTGTGGTTTTGCCATCCCACGGTAAAAAATCTCAATTATTCAGCTTTTGGTAGTTTTTTCCGTAAAGAAAAACAGTAGTGTCTCCTGACTGTTGTGACACAAAAATATATCTGTTGAAAATAGTCTTGTGTAGGCCCGACATCTCAGTGTGGTTTCGCAGTTCCACGGGTCAAATCGCTGTACTATCCAGTTTTGGGCCTTTGGTATCTAAAAAAAAAGCAGTTTGAGTGTGTCGCTCACTGTTCAGCTGCAAATATCTCTATTTAAAAAAGTGTGGTATACCCCAGTAAACAATAACTGTGGTTTTGCCATCCCACGGTAAAAAATCTCTATTATTCAGCTTTTGGTATGTTTTCCGTAAAGAAAAACAGTAGTGTCTCCTGACTGTTGTGACACAAAAATATATCTGTTGAAAATAGTCTTGTGTAGGCCCGACATTCCAGTGTGGTTTCGCAGTTCCACGGGTCAAATCGCTGTACTATACAGTTTTGGGCCTTTGGTATCTAAAAAAAAAGCAGTTTGAGTGTGTCGCTCACTGTTCAGCCGCAAATATCTCTATTTAAAAAAGTGTGGTATACCCCAGTAAACAATAACTGTGGTTTTGCCATCCCACGGTAAAAAATCTCAATTATTCAGGTTTTGGTATATTTTCCGTAAAGAAAAACAGTAGTGTCTCCTGACTGTTGTGAAACAAAAATATATCTGTTGAAAATAGTCTTGTGTAGGCCCGACATCTCAGTGTGGTTTCGCAGTTCCACGGGTCAAATCGCTGTACTATCCAGTTTTGGGCCTTTGGTATCTAATAAAAAAGCAGTTTGAGTGTGTCGCTCACTGTTCAGCCGCAAATATCTCTATTTAAAAAAGTGTGGTATACCCCAGTAAACAATAACTGTGGTTTTGCCATCCCACGGTAAAAAATCTCTATTATTCAGCTTCTGGTAGTTTTTTCCGTAAAGAAAAACAGTAGTGTCTCCTGACTGTTGTGACACAAAAATATATCTGTTGAAAATAGTCTTGTGTAGGCCCGACATCTCAGTGTGGTTTCGCAGTTCCACGGGTCAAATCGCTGTACTATCCAGTTTTGGGCCTTTGGTATCTAAAAAAAAAGCAGTTTGAGTGTGTCGCTCACTGTTCAGCCGCAAATATCTCTATTTAAAAAGTGTGGTATACCCCAGTAAACAATAACTGTGGTTTTGCCATCCCACGGTAAAAAATCTCTATTAGTCAGCTTTTGGTATATTTTCCGTAAAGAAAAACAGTAGTGTCTCCTGACTGTTGTGACACAAAAATATATCTGTTGAAAATAGTCTTGTGTAGGCCCGACATCCCAGTGTGGTTTCGCAGTTCCACGGGTCAAATCGCTGTACTATACAGTTTTGGGCCTTTGGTATCTAAAAAAAAATCAGTTTGAGTGTGTCGCTCACTGTTCAGCCGCAAATATCTCTATTTAAAAAAGTGTGGTATACCCCAGTAAACAATAACTGTGGTTTTGCCATCCCACGGTAAAAATCTCAATTATTCAGGTTTTGGTATATTTTCCGTAAAGAAAAACAGTAGTGTCTCCTGACTGTTGTGACACAAAAATATATCTGTTGAAAATAGTCTTGTGTAGGCCCGACATCCCAGTGTGGTTTCGCAGTTCCACGGGTCAAATCGCTGTACTATCCAGTTTTGGGCCTTTGATATCTAAAAAAAAAGCAGTTTGAGTGTGTCGCTCACTGTTCAGCCGCAAATATCTCTATTTAAAAAAGTGTGGTATATGTTAGAACCTTGCTGTTAGGTTTTTTTTCCTTTGCTGGTCACATGACCTTGTTGGCCTATTTAATCCTGCTCCGCCCTTCTGGCTTTGCTGGACTTCATTGTATATCTACTTTCTAGCTAGCCTGTGCTCTGTATCTAGCTCTGTTAGTTTGCTTGGTCTACGGACCTCTATGTTCTATCTATTTTGTTTGTTCGTCTGTCTGCTACTATTTCTGTTAGGAGGTGTCCCATATTCCTCCCAGTCCTTAGTACTTGTAGGGATTCCCTCCCCACATCTATAGGTCTCCGTACAGACTAGATTAGGACTTTAGCAGGTCTGATCGCAGGATCAGGTTCCCTGTTACATCGTAGGGATTCAGCTGAGTCCTATAGTAGGGACAGATCTCCTCTCTTTCCTTAGCTTTGGTAGCAGAACATAACAGTAAGTCCAGCCTGCAAATTCTCTAAGGAAAGATTTTTTTTTTTTGTTCCATCATGGTGTCGGTTCAGGATTTGGCTAAACATCTGCAGGGACTCTCTCTGGAAGTGGCCGAGCTCCGTCAGCACGTGAGTAACTGTCCTGGAGCATATTTCTTGGAGCCTAAGGTATGTTTGCCGGATTTATTTTTTGGTGAACATCAAGAATTTTTTTCATTTAAAAATGCTTGCTTATTGTATTTTCGTTTGAGACCCAAGTCCTCTGGGGATGAATCCCAGCGCGTAGGGTTCATAATGTCACTTTTGCGCAAAGAGCCTCAGGAGTGGGCCTTTTCTTTGCAACCTAGTGATACATGCTTCAGATCAGTGGATAGTTTTTTTTCTGCTTTAGGATTATTATATGATGATCCTGACCGTGTGGCATCAGCTGAGACTGAGTTGAGACGTTTAAAACAAGGATCAGGTAATGTGGAAAAATATTGTACTCATTTTCGTCGTTGGTCCACTCAAACAGGGTGGAACGATTCTGCTCTGAAAAGTCTATTTCTTGCTGGGCTCAGTGAAAGGGTTAAAGACCTGCTAATTGCTTATCCTACACCTGAGGATTTGCAACAGGCTATGCAATTAGCTATACGGGTGGATAGAAGACTGCGTGCTAGGGTTAATGAGAGCAAATCCTCTGCTATGTCAGTTTCTGGTTATGATAATGTGTGTACTAACAGTGGTGAACCGATGGAGATTGGATCGGTGGCACCTCGCTCTCAAGAAAAAGACCGTCGTTTTTCGGAAGGCTTGTGTTTCTATTGCGGAAAATCTGGTCATTTGATTAAAGGCTGTGAGCTTCGTATGAAGAAAGAAAAAAAAATGGTCAGTCACGCCCGTATTGCCTGTTTAAATTCCAAGGGTATATTTTTAGCTGCTTCCACGATTGCTCAGGAAAAATTAATGGAATTTCGGGTGTTTGTTGATTGCGGGTCTACACTGAATGTAATTGATGGGGGATTCGTGGAAAAACTCAATTTAAAACCTGAACCTTTATCATCCCCCATTGCTGTGGTTTCTGTGGATGGCTCCCCTTTGAAGAATATTACTCTCAAGGTCAGTGAATTTCCTCTCACTATTAATGGTGTTCACCATGAGAAATTGGATTTGGTAGTGTTGAATAACTTGCCTTCTCCAGTAATATTGGGTTTGCCCTGGTTAAAATTTCACAATCCTGTACTGGATTGGTCTACCAGTGAAATTAAATCCTGGAGCCATAAATGTTATGACAAGTGTTGTAATGGGCGTATTGCAGCTTTGGATAGGGGAGAATTGCCTGTTCCTATTCAGGATTTTTGGAGAGTTTTTTCTGAGAAAGAATCGCAGGTTTTGCCTCCCCATAGAGACTATGATTGTTCTATTGAATTTGTCCCTGGAGCGATTCTTCCTAAAAGTCGTTTATTTAACCTTACTATTCCTGAGAGGAAGGCTTTGGAGGAATACATACAGACAAGTTTGGCCGCCGGTCACATTAGGCCCTCTAAGTCTCCTGTGGCGGTTGGATTTTTTTTTGTAAAAAAAAAGGACGGCGGTTTACGTCCTTGTCTGGATTTTCGTGAGATTAACAAAATTACGGTACGCAATCCTTACCCACTGCCATTGATTCCTGATCTGTTTAACCAGTTATTGGGGGCCAAATGGTTCTCTAAAATTGACCTTAAGGGGGCATACAATCTGTTGCGCATGAAGGAGGGTGATGAATGGAAGACTGCTTTTAACACTCCTGTGGGTCATTTTGAGAATCTGGTTATGCCTTTTGGTCTTACTAATGCTCCTGCATTTTTTCAGAATCTGATTAATGACATACTTAGACCTTTGATCGGTAAAAATGTGGTTGTGTATTTGGATGACATTTTGATTTATTCGCCAGATCTGGAGTCTCATTGGCGGAGCGTGCGTGAGGTATTACAGTTATTAATGGACAATTCGCTTTTTGCTAAGCTGGAGAAATGTGAGTTCGCTGTACAGAGAATTAGTTTTTTGGGCTACATTATCTCCAGCAAAGGTTTTGAGATGGATCCGGTTAAGGTTCAGGCTGTGCAGGAATGGCCTAGGCCTATTGGTTTGAAATCGATACAGAGGTTTTTGGGTTTCGCCAATTACTATAGAAAATTCATAAAAAAAATTTCTAGTATTGTCAAACCTCTGACTGATCTCACCAGGAAAGGTGCTGATGCGGTTCAGTGGTCTTCTGAGGCCATTGAAGCTTTTGTGTATCTCAAGGAGAGGTTCACCTCTGCTCCCATCCTTATGCAGCCTGATGTTACTAGGCCGTTTTTGGTTGAGGTTGATGCTTCCTCTGTGGGGGTTGGCGCAGTATTGTCTCAGGATAACGGGGATGGATTACATCCCTGTGCCTTTTTTTCAAAAAAATTTTCGGAGACTGAATTGAATTACGATATTGGTAATCGGGAATTATTGGCTATTAAACTCGCATTTGAACACTGGCGCCACTTCTTGGAAGGTGCGGAATTTCCCGTTCAGGTTCTTACGGATCATAAAAATCTGATATATCTTGATGCTGCCAAGCGCCTGAATGCCCGTCAGGCTAGGTGGGCACTGTTTTTCTCGCGGTTTAATTTCTCCGTTACTTACATCCCTGGTACTAAGAATGTTAAGGCGGGTGCCTTGTCTCGCAGTTTTTCTCCCATAGTCGGTGCTGAGAAAGAGGAAAACATTTTACAAGAAGGTGTTGTGATAGCTGCTTTAGACTCCGTTTTGGAAGATGAGATTCTTAAAGCTCAGGAGAATGCCCCATCTAACACTCCTCATGGGAGGTTGTTTGTGCCTGGGACCTTTAGGAGAGATTTGTTTGTTGAGTGTCACGAATCTCGGTTGGCAGGTCATCCCGGAATCTCTGAGACCAAGAGACTGGTGGGTCGCAGTTTTTGGTGGCCTGGATGGCAGAAGGAAGTCATTAAGTGGGTGCGCCAATGTACTATATGTGCTAGATCTAAGTCCTCACATACTCCTGCTGCGGGGTTACTTTGTCCTTTGGAGGTCCCCAGTGCTCCTTGGACACATTTGGCTATGGACTTTATAACTGACCTTCCCCCCTCTGAGGGTTTTACTGTCATCTGGGTGGTCGTGGACCGTTTTAGCAAGATGTGTCACTTGGTTCCCTTCGTCAAACTGCCCTGCGCTAAAACTCTCGCTAAGGCCTTTGTCAAGGAAATTGTCAGACTTCATGGCGTTCCTACTGACATTGTTTCTGATAGGGGTCCTCAGTTCGTGGCTCGTTTTTGGCGTGCCTTTTGTGACAGGTTGGGATTTCATTTGTCGTTTTCGTCCGGATATCATCCTGAATCTAATGGCCAGACAGAAAGGAAAAACCAGGATGTTGAGCAGTTCTTGCGTTGTTTTGTGGCAGACAATCAAGAGGGGTGGTCTGAGTTTCTGCCACTTGCCGAATTTGCTCTGAACAATCATACATCTTCTTCTGCTGGTTGTTCGCCTTTTTTTTGTTGTTCTGGGAGACATCTGTCGTTTGGGTCGTTCTCCAAGTTGGGATCTGCCGTGCCTGAGGAGGAGAATTTTTCCGGTGATTTGGAAAGAGTTTGGACGGATGTGCGTGGTAATCTTCAGGAGGCCAACAGAAAATCTAAAGACTACTTTGATAGGAAACGACAGGAGGTTTTGTTCGCTGTTGGTGACATGGTTTGGTTGTCCTCTAGGAATCTGCGGTTGAGGATTCCTTCTAAGAAATTGGGTCCCAAGTTTGTAGGGCCCTTTAAGGTGCTTCAGGTTGTCAACCAATCTGCTGTTAGGTTGGAGGTTCCTACCTCCTGGAGAATTAATCCGGTCTTTCATGTCTCTCTGTTAAAAAAAGCTGTTGTGTCGGATGGTGACGCCTCTGCCTCTGTTCCTCCGGTGGTGGAGGACGGGGAATATGAAATTTCTCGCATCCTTGACTCTAGACGGTATAGAGGTAGTTTGCAGTATCTTGTGGCCTGGAAAGGTTTCGGACCCGAGGATAACTCTTGGGTGAGGTCAGATGATGTTTCCGCGTCCAGACTTATCAGAGCGTTTCACAGGAGATTTCCTGATAAGCCTGGTCCTAGGGGATCCGGAGGATCCTCTTAGAATGAGGGGTACTGTTAGAACCTTGCTGTTAGGTTTTTTTTCCTTTGCTGGTCACATGACCTTGTTGGCCTATTTAATCCTGCTCCGCCCTTCTGGCTTTGCTGGACTTCATTGTATATCTACTTTCTAGCTAGCCTGTGCTCTGTATCTAGCTCTGTTAGTTTGCTTGGTCTACGGACCTCTATGTTCTATCTATTTTGTTTGTTCGTCTGTCTGCTACTATTTCTGTTAGGAGGTGTCCCATATTCCTCCCAGTCCTTAGTACTTGTAGGGATTCCCTCCCCACATCTATAGGTCTCCGTACAGACTAGATTAGGACTTTAGCAGGTCTGATCGCAGGATCAGATTCCCTGTTACATCGTAGGGATTCAGCTGAGTCCCATAGTAGGGACAGATCTCCTCTCTTTCCTTAGCTTTGGTAGCAGAACATAACAGTATACCCCAGTAAACAATAACTGTGGTTTTGCCATCCCACGGTAAAAAATCTCTATTATTCAGCATTTGGTAGTTTTTTCCGTAAAGAAAAACAGTAGTGTCTCCTGACTGTTGTGACACAAAAATATATCTGTTGAAAATAGTCTTGTGTAGGCCTGACATCTCAGTGTGGTTTCGCAGTTCCACGGGTCAAATCGCTGTACTATCCAGTTTTGGGCCTTTGGTATCTAAAAAAAAAGCAGTTTGAGTGTGTCGCTCACTGTTCAGCCGCAAATATCTCTATTTAAAAAAGTGTGGTATACCCCAATAAACAATAACTGTGGTTTTGCCATCCCACGGTAAAAAATCTCTATTATTCAGCTTTTGATATATTTTCCGTAAAGAAAAACAGTAGTGTCTCCTGACTGTTGTGACACAAAAATATATCTGTTGAAAATAGTCTTGTGTAGGCCCGACATCCCAGTGTGGTTTCGCAGTTCCACGGGTCAAATCGCTGTACTATCCAGTTTTGGGCCTTTGGTATCTAAAAAAAAAGCAGTTTGAGTGTGTCGCTCACTGTTCAGCCGCAAATATCTCTATTTAAAAAAGTGTGGTATACCCCAGTAAACAATAACTGTGGTTTTGCCATCCCACGGTAAAAAATCTCAATTATTCAGGTTTTGGTATATTTTCCGTAAAGAAAAACAGTAGTGTCTCCTGACTGTTGTGACACAAAAATATATCTGTTGAAAATAGTCTTGTGTAGGCCCGACATCCCAGTGTGGTTTCGCAGTTCCACGGGTCAAATTGCTGTACTATCCAGTTTTGGGCCTTTGGTATCTAAAAAAAAAGCAGTTTGAGTGTGTCGCTCACTGTTCAGCCGCAAATATCTCTATTTAAAAAAGTGTGGTATACCCCAGTAAAAAATAACTTTGGTTTTGCCATCCCACGGTAAAAAATCTCTATTATTCAGCTTTTGGTAGTTTTTTCCGTAAAGAAAAACAGTAGTGTCTCCTGACTGTTGTGACACAAAAATATATCTGTTGAAAATAGTCTTGTGTAGGCCCGACATCTCAGTGTGGTTTCGCAGTTCCACGGGTCAAATCGCTGTACTATCCAGTTTTGGGCCTTTGGTATCTAAAAAAAAAGCAGTTTGAGTGTGTCGCTCACTGTTCAGCCGCAAATATCTCTATTTAAAAAAGTGTGGTATACCCCAGTAAACAATAACTGTGGTTTTGCCATCCCACGGTAAAAAATCTCTATTATTCAGCTTTTGGTATATTTTCCGTAAAGAAAAACAGTAGTGTCTCCTGACTGTTGTGACACAAAAATATATCTGTTGAAAATAGTCTTGTGTAGGCCCGACATCCCAGTGTGGCTTCGCAGTTCCACGGGTCAAATCGCTGTACTATCCAGTTTTGGGCCTTTCGTATCTAAAAAAAAAGCAGTTTGAGTGTGTCGCTCACTGTTCAGCCGCAAATATCTCTATTTAAAAAAGTGTGGTATACCCCAGTAAACAATAACTGTGGTTTTGCCATCCCACGGTAAAAAATCTCAATTATTCAGGTTTTGGTATATTTTCCGTAAAGAAAAACAGTAGTGTCTCCTGACTGTTGTGACACAAAAATATATCTGTTGAAAATAGTCTTGTGTAGGCCCGACATCCCAGTGTGGTTTCACAGTTCCACGGGTCAAATCGCTGTACTATCCAGTTTTGGGCCTTTGGTATCTAAAAAAAAAGCAGTTTGAGTGTGTCGCTCACTGTTCAGCCGCAAATATCTCTATTTAAAAAAGTGTGGTATACCCCAGTAAAAAATAACTGTGGTTTTGCCATCCCACGGTAAAAAATCTCTATTATTCAGCTTTTGGTAGTTTTTTCTGTAAAGAAAAACAGAATTGTCTCCTGACTGTTGTGACACAAAAATATATCTGTTGAAAATAGTCTTGTGTAGGCCCGACATCTCAGTGTGGTTTCGCAGTTCCATGGGTCAAATCACTGTACTATCCAGTTTTGGGCCTTTGGTATCTAAAAAAAAGCAGTTTGAGTGTGTCGCTCACTGTTCAGCTGCAAATATATCTATTTAAAAAAGTGTGGTATACCCCAGTAAACAATAACTGTGGTTTTGCCATCCCACGGTAAAAAATCCCTATTATTCAGCTTTTGGTATATTTTCCGTAAAGAAAAACAGTAGTGTCTCCTGACTGTTGTGACACAAAAATATATCTGTTGAAAATAGTCTTGTGTAGGCCCGACATCCCAGTGTGGTTTTGCAGTTCCACGGGTCAAATCTCTGTACTATACAGTTTTGGGCCTTTGGTATCTAAAAAAAAAGCAGTTTGAGTGTGTCGCTCCCTGTTCAGCCGCAAATATCTCTATTTAAAAAAGTGTGGTATACCCCAGTAAACAATAACTGTGGTTTTGCCATCCCACGGTAAAAAATCTCAATTATTCAGGTTTTGGTATATTTTCCATAAAGAAGAACAGTAGTGTCTCCTGACTGTTGTGACACAAAAATATATCTGTTGAAAATAGTCTTGTGTAGGCCCGACATCTCAGTGTGGTTTCGCAGTTCCACGGGTCAAATCGCTGTACTATCCAGTTTTGGGCCAATGGTATCTAAAAAAAAAGCAGTTTGAGTGTGTCGCTCACTGTTCAGCCGCAAATATCTCTATTTAAAAAGGTGTGGTATACCCCAGTAAACAATAACTGTGGTTTTGCCATCCCACGGTAAAAAATCTCTATTATTCAGGTTTTGGTATATTTTCCGTAAAGAAAAACAGTAGTGTCTCCTGACTGTTGTGACACAAAAATATATCTGTTGAAAATAGTCTTGTGTAGGCCCGACATCCCAGTGTGGTTTCGCAGTTCCACGGGTCAAATCGCTGTACTATCCAGTTTTGGGCCTTTGGTATCTAAAAAAAAAGCAGTTTGAGTGTGTCGCTCACTGTTCAGACGCAAATATCTCTATTTAAAAAAGTGTGGTATACCCCAGTAAACAATAACTGTGGTTTTGCCATCCCACGGTAAAAAATCTCTATTATTCAGCTTTTGGTAGTTTTTTCCGTAAAGAAAAACAGTAGTGTCTCCTGACTGTTGTGACACAAAAATATATCTGTTGAAAATAGTCTTGTGTAGGCCCGACATCCCAGTGTGGTTTCGCAGTTCCACGGGTCAAATCGCAGTACTATCCAGTTTTGGGCCTTTGGTATCTAAAAAAAAAGCAGTTTGAGTGTGTCGCTCACTGTTCAGCCGCAAATATCTCTATTTAAAATAGTGTGGTATACCCCAGTAAACAATAACTGTGGTTTTGCCATCCCACGGTAAAAAATCTCTATTATTCAGCTTTTGGTAGTTTTTTCCGTAAAGAAAAACAGTAGTGTCTCCTGACTGTTGTGACACAAAAATATATCTGTTGAAAATAGTCTTGTGTAGGCCCGACATCCCAGTGTGGTTTCGCAGTTCCACGGGTCAAATCGCTGTACTATCCAGTTTTGGGCCTTTGGTATCTAAAAAAAAAGCAGTTTGAGTGTGTCGCTCACTGTTCAGCCGCAAATATCTCTATTTAAAAAAGAGTGGTATACCCCAGTAAACAATAACTGTGGTTTTGCCATCCCACGGTAAAAAATCTCTATTATTCAGCTTTTGGTAGTTTTTTCTGTAAAGAAAAACAGTAGTGTCTCCTGACTGTTGTGACACAAAAATATATCTGTTGAAAATAGTCTTGTGTAGGCCCGACATCCCAGTGTGGTTTCGCAGTTCCACGGGTCAAATCGCTGTACTATCCAGTTTTGGGCCTTTGGTATCTAAAAAAAAAGCAGTTTGAGTGTGTCGTTCACTGTTCAGCCGCAAATATCTCTATTTAAAAAGGTGTGGTATACCCCAGTAAACAATAACTGTGGTTTTGCCATCCCACGGTAAAAAATCTCAATTATTCAGGTTTTGGTATATTTTCCGTAAAGAAAAACAGTAGTGTCTCCTGACTGTTGTGACACAAAAATATATCTGTTGAAAATAGTCTTGTGTAGGCCCGACATCCCAGTGTGGTTTCGCAGTTCCACGGGTCAAATCGCTGTACTATCCAGTTTTGGGCCTTTGGTATCTAAAAAAAAAGCAGTTTGAGTGTGTCGCTCACTGTTCAGCCGCAAATATCTCTATTTAAAAAAGTGTGGTATACCCCAGTAAAAAATAACTGTGGTTTTGCCATCCCACGGTAAAAAATCTCTATTATTCAGCTTTTGGTAGTTTTTTCTGTAAAGAAAAACAGTAGTGTCTCCTGACTGTTGTGACACAAAAATATATCTGTTGAAAATAGTCTTGTGTAGGCCCGACATCTCAGTGTGGTTTCGCAGTTCCACGGGTCAAATCGCTGTACTATCCAGTTTTGGGCCTTTGGTATCTAAAAAAAAGCAGTTTGAGTGTGTCGCTCACTGTTCAGCTGCAAATATATCTATTTAAAAAAGTGTGGTATACCCCAGTAAACAATAACTGTGGTTTTGCCATCCCACGGTAAAAAATCTCTATTATTCAGCTTTTGGTATATTTTCCGTAAAGAAAAACTGTAGTGTCTCCTGACTGTTGTGACACAAAAATATATCTGTTGAAAATAGTCTTGTGTAGGCCCGACATCCCAGTGTGGTTTCACAGTTCCACGGGTCAAATCGCTGTACTATACAGTTTTGGGCCTTTGGTATCTAAAAAAAAAGCAGTTTGAGTGTGTCGCTCCCTGTTCAGCCGCAAATATCTCTATTTAAAAAAGTGTGGTATACCCCAGTAAACAATAACTGTGGTTTTGCCATCCCACGGTAAAAAATCTCAATTATTCAGGTTTTGGTATATTTTCCGTAAAGAAAAACAGTAGTGTCTCCTGACTGTTGTGACACAAAAATATATCTGTTGAAAATAGTCTTGTGTAGGCCCGACATCCCAGTGTGGTTTCGCAGTTCCACGGGTCAAATCGCAGTACTATCCAGTTTTGGGCCTTTGGTATCTAAAAAAAAGCAGTTTGAGTGTGTCGCTCACTGTTCAGCCGCAAATATCTCTATTTAAAATAGTGTGGTATACCCCAGTAAACAATAACTGTGGTTTTGCCATCCCACGGTAAAAAATCTCTATTATTCAGCTTTTGGTAGTTTTTTCTGTAAAGAAAAACAGTAGTGTCTCCTGACTGTTGTGACACAAAAATATATCTGTTGAAAATAGTCTTGTGTAGGCCCGACATCTCAGTGTGGTTTCGCAGTTCCACGGGTCAAATCGCTGTACTATCCAGTTTTGGGCCTTTGGTATCTAAAAAAAAAGCAGTTTGAGTGTGTCGCTCACTGTTCAGCCGCAAATATCTCTATTTAAAAAAGTGTGGTATACCCCAGTAAACAATAACTGTGGTTTTGCCATCCCACGGTAAAAAATCTCTATTATTCAGCTTTTGGTATATTTTCCGTAAAGAAAAACAGTAGTGTCTCCTGACTGTTGTGACACAAAAATATATCTGTTAAAAATAGTCTTGTGTAGGCCCGACATCCCAGTGTGGTTTCGCAGTTCCACGGGTCAAATCGCTGTACTATACAGTTTTGGGCCTTTGGTATCTAAAAAAAAAGCAGTTTGAGTGTGTCGCTCACTGTTCAGCCACAAATATCTCTATTTAAAAAAGTGTGGTATACCCCAGTAAACAATAACTGTGGTTTTGCCATCCCACGGTAAAAAATCTCAATTATTCAGGTTTTGGTATATTTTCCGTAAAGAAAAACAGTAGTGTCTCCTGACTGTTGTGACACAAAAATATATCTGTTGAAAATAGTCTTGTGTAGGCCCGACATCCCAGTGTGGTTTCGCAGTTCCACGGGTCAAATCGCTGTACTATCCAGTTTTGGGCCTTTGGTATCTAAAAAAAAAGCAGTTTGAGTGTGTCGCTCACTGTTCAGCCTCAAATATCTCTATTTAAAAAAGTGTGGTATACCCCAGTAAACAATAACTGTGGTTTTGCCATCCCACGGTAAAAAATCTCTATTATTCAGCTTTTGGTTGTTTTTTCCGTAAAGAAAAACAGTAGTGTCTCCTGACTGTTGTGACACAAAAATATATCTGTTGAAAATAGTCTTGTGTAGGCCCGACATCTCAGTGTGGTTTCGCAGTTCCACGGGTCAAATCGCTGTACTATCCAGTTTTGGGCCAATGGTATCTAAAAAAAAAGCAGTTTGAGTGTGTCGCTCACTGTTCAGCCGCAAATATCTCTATTTAAAAAGGTGTGGTATACCCCAGTAAACAATAACTGTGGTTTTGCCATCCCACGGTAAAAAATCTCTATTATTCAGGTTTTGGTATATTTTCCGTAAAGAAAAACAGTAGTGTCTCCTGACTGTTGTGACACAAAAATATATCTGTTGAAAATAGTCTTGTGTAGGCCCGACATCCCAGTGTGGTTTCGCAGTTCCACAGGTCAAATCGCTGTACTATCCAGTTTTGGGCCTTTGGCATCTAAAAAAAAAGCAGTTTGAGTGTGTCGCTCACTGTTCAGACGCAAATATCTCTATTTAAAAAAGTGTGGTATACCCCAGTAAACAATAACTGTGGTTTTGCCATCCCACGGTAAAAAATATCTATTATTCAGCTTTTGGTAGTTTTTTCCGTAAAGAAAAACAGTAGTGTCTCCTGACTGTTGTGACACAAAAATATATCTGTTGAAAATAGTCTTGTGTAGGCCCGACATCTCAGTGTGGTTTCGCAGTTCCATGGGTCAAATCGCTGTACTATCCAGTTTTGGGCCTTTGGTATCTAAAAAAAAAAGCAGCTTGGGTGTGTCGCTCACTGTTCAGCTGCAAATATCTCTATTTAAAAAAGTGTGGTATACCCCAGTAAACAATAACTGTGGTTTTGCCATCCCACGGTAAAAAATCTCTGTTATTCAGCTTTTGGTATATTTTCCGTAAAGAAAAACAGTAGTGTCTCCTGACTGTTGTGACACAAAAATATATCTGTTGAAAATAGTCTTGTGTATGCCCGACATCCCAGTGTGGTTTCGCAGTTCCACGGGTCAAATCGCTGTACTATCCAGTTTTGGGCCTTTGGTATCTAAAAAAAAAGCAGTTTGAGTGTGTCGCTCCCTGTTCAGCCGCAAATATCTCTATTTAAAAAAGTGTGGTATACCCCAGTAAACAATAACTGTGGTTTTGCCATCCCACGGTAAAAAATCTCAATTATTCAGGTTTTGGTATATTTTCCGTAAAGAAAAACAGTAGTGTCTCCTGACTGTTGTGACACAAAAATATATCTGTTGAAAATAGTCTTGTGTAGGCCCGACATCCCAGTGTGGTTTCGCAGTTCCACGGGTCAAATCGCAGTACTATCCAGTTTTGGGCCTTTGGTATCTAAAAAAAAAGCAGTTTGAGTGTGTCGCTCACTGTTCAGCCGCAAATATCTCTATTTAAAATAGTGTGGTATACCCCAGTAAACAATAACTGTGGTTTTGCCATCCCACGGTAAAAAATCTCTATTATTCAGCTTTTGGTAGTTTTTTCCGTAAAGAAAAACAGTAGTGTCTCCTGACTGTTGTGACACAAAAATATATCTGTTGAAAATAGTCTTGTGTAGGCCCGACATCCCAGTGTGGTTTCGCAGTTCCACGGGTCAAATCGCTGTACTATCCAGTTTTGGGCCTTTGGTATCTAAAAAAAAAGCAGTTTGAGTGTGTCGCTCACTGTTCAGCCGCAAATATCTCTATTTAAAAAAGTGTGGTATACCCCAGTAAACAATAACTGTGGTTTTGCCATCCCACGGTAAAAAATCTCTATTATTCAGCTTTTGGTAGTTTTTTCTGTAAAGAAAAACAGTAGTGTCTCCTGACTGTTGTGACACAAAAATATATCTGTTGAAAATAGTCTTGTGTAGGCCCGACATCCCAGTGTGGTTTCGCAGTTCCACGGGTCAAATCGCTGTACTATCCAGTTTTGGGCCTTTGGTATCTAAAAAAAAAGCAGTTTGAGTGTGTCGTTCACTGTTCAGCCGCAAATATCTCTATTTAAAAAGGTGTGGTATACCCCAGTAAACAATAACTGTGGTTTTGCCATCCCACGGTAAAAAATCTCAATTATTCAGGTTTTGGTATATTTTCCGTAAAGAAAAACAGTAGTGTCTCCTGACTGTTGTGACACAAAAATATATCTGTTGAAAATAGTCTTGTGTAGGCCCGACATCCCAGTGTGGTTTCGCAGTTCCACGGGTCAAATCGCTGTACTATCCAGTTTTGGGCCTTTGGTATCTAAAAAAAAAGCAGTTTGAGTGCGTCGCTCACTGTTCAGCCGCAAATATCTCTATTTAAAAAAGTGTGGTATACCCCAGTAAAAAATAACTGTGGTTTTGCCATCCCACGGTAAAAAATCTCTATTATTCAGCTTTTGGTAGTTTTTTCTGTAAAGAAAAACAGTAGTGTCTCCTGACTGTTGTGACACAAAAATATATCTGTTGAAAATAGTCTTGTGTAGGCCCGACATCTCAGTGTGGTTTCGCAGTTCCACGGGTCAAATCGCTGTACTATCCAGTTTTGGGCCTTTGGTATCTAAAAAAAAGCAGTTTGAGTGTGTCGCTCACTGTTCAGCTGCAAATATATCTATTTAAAAAAGTGTGGTATACCCCAGTAAACAATAACTGTGGTTTTGCCATCCCACGGTAAAAAATCTCTATTATTCAGCTTTTGGTATATTTTCCGTAAAGAAAAACTGTAGTGTCTCCTGACTGTTGTGACACAAAAATATATCTGTTGAAAATAGTCTTGTGTAGGCCCGACATCCCAGTGTGGTTTCACAGTTCCACGGGTCAAATCGCTGTACTATACAGTTTTGGGCCTTTGGTATCTAAAAAAAAAGCAGTTTGAGTCTGTCGCTCCCTGTTCAGCCGCAAATATCTCTATTTAAAAAAGTGTGGTATACCCCAGTAAACAATAACTGTGGTTTTGCCATCCCACGGTAAAAAATCTCAATTATTCAGGTTTTGGTATATTTTCCGTAAAGAAAAACAGTAGTGTCTCCTGACTGTTGTGACACAAAAATATATCTGTTGAAAATAGTCTTGTGTAGGCCCGACATCCCAGTGTGGTTTCGCAGTTCCACGGGTCAAATCGCAGTACTATCCAGTTTTGGGCCTTTGGTATCTAAAAAAAAGCAGTTTGAGTGTGTCGCTCACTGTTCAGCCGCAAATATCTCTATTTAAAATAGTGTGGTATACCCCAGTAAACAATAACTGTGGTTTTGCCATCCCACGGTAAAAAATCTCTATTATTCAGCTTTTGGTAGTTTTTTCTGTAAAGAAAAACAGTAGTGTCTCCTGACTGTTGTGACACAAAAATATATCTGTTGAAAATAGTCTTGTGTAGGCCCGACATCTCAGTGTGGTTTCGCAGTTCCACGGGTCAAATCGCTGTACTATCCAGTTTTGGGCCTTTGGTATCTAAAAAAAAAGCAGTTTGAGTGTGTCGCTCACTGTTCAGCCGCAAATATCTCTATTTAAAAAAGTGTGGTATACCCCAGTAAACAATAACTGTGGTTTTGCCATCCCACGGTAAAAAATCTCTATTATTCAGCTTTTGGTATATTTTCCGTAAAGAAAAACAGTAGTGTCTCCTGACTGTTGTGACACAAAAATATATCTGTTAAAAATAGTCTTGTGTAGGCCCGACATCCCAGTGTGGTTTCGCAGTTCCACGGGTCAAATCGCTGTACTATACAGTTTTGGGCCTTTGGTATCTAAAAAAAAAGCAGTTTGAGTGTGTCGCTCACTGTTCAGCCACAAATATCTCTATTTAAAAAAGTGTGGTATACCCCAGTAAACAATAACTGTGGTTTTGCCATCCCACGGTAAAAAATCTCAATTATTCAGGTTTTGGTATATTTTCCGTAAAGAAAAACAGTAGTGTCTCCTGACTGTTGTGACACAAAAATATATCTGTTGAAAATAGTCTTGTGTAGGCCCGACATCCCAGTGTGGTTTCGCAGTTCCACGGGTCAAATCGCTGTACTATCCAGTTTTGGGCCTTTGGTATCTAAAAAAAAAGCAGTTTGAGTGTGTCGCTCACTGTTCAGCCTCAAATATCTCTATTTAAAAAAGTGTGGTATACCCCAGTAAACAATAACTGTGGTTTTGCCATCCCACGGTAAAAAATCTCTATTATTCAGCTTTTGGTTGTTTTTTCCGTAAAGAAAAACAGTAGTGTCTCCTGACTGTTGTGACACAAAAATATATCTGTTGAAAATAGTCTTGTGTAGGCCCGACATCTCAGTGTGGTTTCGCAGTTCCACGGGTCAAATCGCTGTACTATCCAGTTTTGGGCCAATGGTATCTAAAAAAAAAGCAGTTTGAGTGTGTCGCTCACTGTTCAGCCGCAAATATCTCTATTTAAAAAGGTGTGGTATACCCCAGTAAACAATAACTGTGGTTTTGCCATCCCACGGTAAAAAATCTCTATTATTCAGGTTTTGGTATATTTTCCGTAAAGAAAAACAGTAGTGTCTCCTGACTGTTGTGACACAAAAATATATCTGTTGAAAATAGTCTTGTGTAGGCCCGACATCCCAGTGTGGTTTCGCAGTTCCACAGGTCAAATCGCTGTACTATCCAGTTTTGGGCCTTTGGTATCTAAAAAAAAAGCAGTTTGAGTGTGTCGCTCACTGTTCAGACGCAAATATCTCTATTTAAAAAAGTGTGGTATACCCCAGTAAACAATAACTGTGGTTTTGCCATCCCACGGTAAAAAATATCTATTATTCAGCTTTTGGTAGTTTTTTCCGTAAAGAAAAACAGTAGTGTCTCCTGACTGTTGTGACACAAAAATATATCTGTTGAAAATAGTCTTGTGTAGGCCCGACATCTCAGTGTGGTTTCGCAGTTCCATGGGTCAAATCGCTGTACTATCCAGTTTTGGGCCTTTGGTATCTAAAAAAAAAAGCAGCTTGGGTGTGTCGCTCACTGTTCAGCTGCAAATATCTCTATTTAAAAAAGTGTGGTATACCCCAGTAAACAATAACTGTGGTTTTGCCATCCCACGGTAAAAAATCTCTGTTATTCAGCTTTTGGTATATTTTCCGTAAAGAAAAACAGTAGTGTCTCCTGACTGTTGTGACACAAAAATATATCTGTTGAAAATAGTCTTGTGTAGGCCCGACATCCCAGTGTGGTTTCGCAGTTCCACGGGTCAAATCGCTGTACTATCCAGTTTTGGGCCTTTGGTATCTAAAAAAAAAGCAGTTTGAGTGTGTCGCTCCCTGTTCAGCCGCAAATATCTCTATTTAAAAAAGTGTGGTATACCCCAGTAAACAATAACTGTGGTTTTGCCATCCCACGGTAAAAAATCTCAATTATTCAGGTTTTGGTATATTTTCCGTAAAGAAAAACAGTAGTGTCTCCTGACTGTTGTGACACAAAAATATATCTGATGAAAATAGTCTTGTGTAGGCCCGACATCCCAGTGTGGTTTCGCAGTTCCACGGGTCAAATCGCAGTACTATCCAGTTTTGGGCCTTTGGTATCTAAAAAAAAAGCAGTTTGAGTGTGTCGCTCACTGTTCAGCTGCAAATATCTCTATTTAAAAAAGTGTGGTATACCCCAGTAAACAATAACTGTGGTTTTGCCATCCCACGGTAAAAAATCTCTATTATTCAGCTTTTGGTAGTTTTTTCCGTAAAGAAAAACAGTAGTGTCTCCTGACTGTTGTGACACAAAAATATATCTGTTGAAAATAGTCTTGTGTAGGCCCGACATCTCAGTGTGGTTTCGCAGTTCCATGGGTCAAATCGCTGTACTATCCACTTTTGGGCATTTGGTATCTAAAAAAAAAAGCAGCTTGGGTGTGTCGCTCACTGTTCAGCCGCAAATATCTCTATTTAAAAAAGTGTGGTATACCCCAGTAAACAATAACTGTGGTTTTGCCATCCCACGGTAAAAAATCTCAATTATTCAGGTTTTGGTATATTTTCCGTAAAGAAAAACAGTAGTGTCTCCTGACTGTTGTGACACAAAAATATATCTGTTGAAAATAGTCTTGTGTAGGCCCGACATCCCAGTGTGGTTTCGCAGTTCCATGGGTCAAATCGCAGTACTATCCAGTTTTGGGCCTTTGGTATCTAAAAAAAAAGCAGTTTGAGTGTGTCGCTCACTGTTCAGCCTCAAATATCTCTATTTAAAAAAGTGTGGTATACCCCAGTAAACAATAACTGTGGTTTTGCCATCCCACGGTAAAAAATCTCTATTATTCAGCTTTTGGTTGTTTTTTCCGTAAAGAAAAACAGTAGTGTCTCCTGACTGTTGTGACACAAAAATATATCTGTTGAAAATAGTCTTGTGTAGGCCCGACATCTCAGTGTGGTTTCGCAGTTCCACGGGTCAAATCGCTGTACTATCCAGTTTTGGGCCTTTGGTATCTAAAAAAAAAAGCAGCTTGGGTGTGTCGCTCACTGTTCAGCTGCAAATATCTCTATTTAAAAAAGTGTGGTATACCCCAGTAAACAATAACTGTGGTTTTGCCATCCCACGGTAAAAAATCTCTGTTATTCAGCTTTTGGTATATTTTCCGTAAAGAAAAACAGTAGTGTCTCCTGACTGTTGTGACACAAAAATATATCTGTTGAAAATAGTCTTGTGTAGGCCCGACATCCCAGTGTGGTTTCGCAGTTCCACGGGTCAAATCGCTGTACTATACAGTTTTGGGCCTTTGGTATCTAAAAAAAAAGCAGTTTGAGTGTGTCGCTCCCTGTTCAGCCGCAAATATCTCTATTTAAAAAAGTGTGGTATACCCCAGTAAACAATAACTGTGGTTTTGCCATCCCACGGTAAAAAATCTCAATTATTCAGGTTTTGGTATATTTTCCGTAAAGAAAAACAGTAGTGTCTCCTGACTGTTGTGACACAAAAATATATCTGATGAAAATAGTCTTGTGTAGGCCCGACATCCCAGTGTGGTTTCGCAGTTCCACGGGTCAAATCGCAGTACTATCCAGTTTTGGGCCTTTGGTATCTAAAAAAAAAGCAGTTTGAGTGTGTCGCTCACTGTTCAGCCGCAAATATCTCTATTTAAAATAGTGTGGTATACCCCAGTAAACAATAACTGTGGTTTTGCCATCCCACGGTAAAAAATCTCTATTATTCAGCTTTTGGTAGTTTTTTCCGTAAAGAAAAACAGTAGTGTCTCCTGACTGTTGTGACACAAAAATATATCTGTTGAAAATAGTCTTGTGTAGGCCCGACATCCCAGTGTGGTTTCGCAGTTCCACGGGTCAAATCGCTGTACTATCCAGTTTTGGGCCTTTGGTATCTAAAAAAAAAGCAGTTTGAGTGTGTCGCTCACTGTTCAGCCTCAAATATCTCTATTTAAAAAAGTGTGGTATACCCCAGTAAACAATAACTGTGGTTTTGCCATCCCACGGTAAAAAATCTCTATTATTCAGCTTTTGGTAGTTTTTTCCGTAAAGAAAAACAGTAGTGTCTCCTGACTGTTGTGACACAAAAATATATCTGTTGAAAATAGTCTTGTGTAGGCCCGACATCTCAGTGTGGTTTCGCAGTTCCATGGGTCAAATCGCTGTACTATCCAGTTTTGGGCATTTGGTATCTAAAAAAAAAAGCAGCTTGGGTGTGTCGCTCACTGTTCAGCCGCAAATATCTCTATTTAAAAAAGTGTGGTATACCCCAGTAAACAATAACTGTGGTTTTGCCATCCCACGGTAAAAAATCTCAATTATTCAGGTTTTGGTATATTTTCCGTAAAGAAAAACAGTAGTGTCTCCTGACTGTTGTGACACAAAAATATATCTGTTGAAAATATTCTTGTGTAGGCCCGACATCTCAGTGTGGTTTCGCAGTTCCATGGGTCAAATCGCTGTACTATCCAGTTTTGGGCCTTTGGTAACTAAAAAAAAAAGCAGTTGGGGTGTGTCGCTCACTGTTCAGCCGCAAATATCTCTATTTAAAAAAGTGTGGTATACCCCAGTAAACAATAACTGTGGTTTTGCCATCCCACGGTAAAAAATCTCTATTATTCAGCTTTTGGTATATTTTCCGTAAAGAAAAACAGTAGTGTCTCCTGACTGTTGTGACACAAAAATATATCTGTTGAAAATAGTCTTGTGTAGGCCCGACATCCCAGTGTGGTTTCGCAGTTGCACGGGTCAAATCGCTGTACTATACAGTTTTGGGCCTTTGGTATCTAAAAAAAAAGCAGTTTGAGTGTGTCGCTCACTGTTCAGCCGCAAATATCTCTATTTAAAAAAGTGTGGTATACCCCAGTAAACAATAACTGTGGTTTTGCCATCCCACGGTAAAAAATCTCAATTATTCAGGTTTTGGTATATTTTCCGTAAAGAAAAACAGTAGTGTCTCCTGACTGTTGTGACACAAAAATATATCTGTTGAAAATAGTCTTGTGTAGGCCCGACATCCCAGTGTGGTTTCGCAGTTCCACGGGTCAAATCGCTGTACTATCCAGTTTTGGGCCTTTGGTATCTAAAAAAAAAGCAGTTTGAGTGTGTCGCTCACTGTTCAGCCGCAAATATCTCTATTTAAAAAGGTGTGGTATACCCCAGTAAACAATAACTGTGGTTTTGCCATCCCACGGTAAAAAATCTCTATTATTCAGGTTTTGGTATATTTTCCGTAAAGAAAAACAGGAGTGTCTCCTGACTGTTGTGACACAAAAATATATCTGTTGAAAATAGTCTTGTGTAGGCCCGACATCCCAGTGTGGTTTCGCAGTTCCACGGGTCAAATCGCAGTACTATCCAGTTTTGGGCCTTTGGTATCTAAAAAAAAAGCAGTTTGAGTGTGTCGCTCACTGTTCAGCCGCAAATATCTCTATTTAAAATAGTGTGGTATACCCCAGTAAACAATAACTGTGGTTTTGCCATCCCACGGTAAAAAATCTCTATTATTCAGCTTTTGGTAGTTTTTTTCCGTAAAGAAAAACAGTAGTGTCTCCTGACTGTTGTGACACAAAAATATATCTGTTGAAAATAGTCTTGTGTAGGCCCGACATCTCAGTGTGGTTTCGCAGTTCCACGGGTCAAATCGCTGTACTATCCAGTTTTGGGCCTTTGGTATCTAAAAAAAAAGCAGTTTGAGTGTGTCGCTCACTGTTCAGCCGCAAATATCTCTATTTAAAAAAGTGTGGTATACCCCAGTAAACAATAACTGTGGTTTTGCCATCCCACGGTAAAAAATCTCTATTATTCAGCTTTTGGTATATTTTCCGTAAAGAAAAACAGTAGTGTCTCCTGACTGTTGTGACACAAAAATATATCTGTTAAAAATAGTCTTGTGTAGGCCCGACATCCCAGTGTGGTTTCGCAGTTCCACGGGTCAAATCGCTGTACTATACAGTTTTGGGCCTTTGGTATCTAAAAAAAAAGCAGTTTGAGTGTGTCGCTCACTGTTCAGCCACAAATATCTCTATTTAAAAAAGTGTGGTATACCCCAGTAAACAATAACTGTGGTTTTGCCATCCCACGGTAAAAAATCTCAATTATTCAGGTTTTGGTATATTTTCCGTAAAGAAAAACAGTAGTGTCTCCTGACTGTTGTGACACAAAAATATATCTGTTGAAAATAGTCTTGTGTAGGCCCGACATCCCAGTGTGGTTTCGCAGTTCCACGGGTCAAATCGCTGTACTATCCAGTTTTGGGCCTTTGGTATCTAAAAAAAAAGCAGTTTGAGTGTGTCGCTCACTGTTCAGCCTCAAATATCTCTATTTAAAAAAGTGTGGTATACCCCAGTAAACAATAACTGTGGTTTTGCCATCCCACGGTAAAAAATCTCTATTATTCAGCTTTTGGTTGTTTTTTCCGTAAAGAAAAACAGTAGTGTCTCCTGACTGTTGTGACACAAAAATATATCTGTTGAAAATAGTCTTGTGTAGGCCCGACATCCCAGTGTGGTTTCGCAGTTCCACGGGTCAAATCGCTGTACTATCCAGTTTTGGGCCTTTGGTATCTAAAAAAAAAGCAGTTTGAGTGTGTCGCTCCCTGTTCAGACGCAAATATCTCTATTTAAAAAAGTGTGGTATACCCCAGTAAACAATAACTGTGGTTTTGCCATCCCACGGTAAAAAATCTCAATTATTCAGGTTTTGGTATATTTTCCGTAAAGAAAAACAGTAGTGTCTCCTGACTGTTGTGACACAAAAATATATCTGATGAAAATAGTCTTGTGTAGGCCCGACATCCCAGTGTGGTTTCGCAGTTCCACGGGTCAAATCGCAGTACTATCCAGTTTTGGGCCTTTGGTATCTAAAAAAAAAGCAGTTTGAGTGTGTCGCTCACTGTTCAGCCGCAAATATCTCTATTTAAAATAGTGTGGTATACCCCAGTAAACAATAACTGTGGTTTTGCCATCCCACGGTAAAAAATCTCTATTATTCAGCTTTTGGTAGTTTTTTCCGTAAAGAAAAACAGTAGTGTCTCCTGACTGTTGTGACACAAAAATATATCTGTTGAAAATAGTCTTGTGTAGGCCCGACATCCCAGTGTGGTTTCGCAGTTCCACGGGTCAAATCGCTGTACTATCCAGTTTTGGGCCTTTGGTATCTAAAAAAAAAGCAGTTTGAGTGTGTCGCTCACTGTTCAGCCTCAAATATCTCTATTTAAAAAAGTGTGGTATACCCCAGTAAACAATAACTGTGGTTTTGCCATCCCACGGTAAAAAATCTCTATTATTCAGCTTTTGGTAGTTTTTTCCGTAAAGAAAAACAGTAGTGTCTCCTGACTGTTGTGACACAAAAATATATCTGTTGAAAATAGTCTTGTGTAGGCCCGACATCTCAGTGTGGTTTCGCAGTTCCATGGGTCAAATCGCTGTACTATCCAGTTTTGGGCTTTTGGTATCTAAAAAAAAAAGCAGCTTGGGTGTGTCGCTCACTGTTCAGCCGCAAATATCTCTATTTAAAAAAGTGTGGTATACCCCAGTAAACAATAACTGTGGTTTTGCCATCCCACGGTAAAAAATCTCAATTATTCAGGTTTTGGTATATTTTCCGTAAAGAAAAACAGTAGTGTCTCCTGACTGTTGTGACACAAAAATATATCTCTTGAAAATAGTCTTGTGTAGGCCCGACATCTCAGTGTGGTTTCGCAGTTCCACGGGTCAAATCGCTGTACTATCCAGTTTTGGGCCTTTGGTATCTAAAAAAAAAGCAGTTTGAGTGTGTCGCTCACTGTTCAGCCGCAAATATCTCTATTTAAAAAAGTGTGGTATACCCCAGTAAACAATAACTGTGGTTTTGCCATCCCACGGTAAAAAATCTCTATTATTCAGCTTTTGGTAGTTTTTTCCGTAAAGAAAAACAGTAGTGTCTCCTGACTGTTGTGACACAAAAATATATCTGTTGAAAATAGTCTTGTGTAGGCCCGACATCTCAGTGTGGTTTCGCAGTTCCATGGGTCAAATCGCTGTACTATCCAGTTTTGGGCTTTTGGTATCTAAAAAAAAAAGCAGCTTGGGTGTGTCGCTCACTGTTCAGCCGCAAATATCTCTATTTAAAAAAGTGTGGTATACCCCAGTAAACAATAACTGTGGTTTTGCCATCCCACGGTAAAAAATCTCAATTATTCAGGTTTTGGTATATTTTCCGTAAAGAAAAACAGTAGTGTCTCCTGACTGTTGTGACACAAAAATATATCTCTTGAAAATAGTCTTGTGTAGGCCCGACATCTCAGTGTGGTTTCGCAGTTCCACGGGTCAAATCGCTGTACTATCCAGTTTTGGGCCTTTGGTATCTAAAAAAAAAGCAGTTTGAGTGTGTCGCTCACTGTTCAGCCGCAAATATCTCTATTTAAAAAGGTGTGGTATACCCCAGTAAACAATAACTGTGTTTTAGCCATCCCACGGTAAAAAATCTCTATTATTCAGGTTTTGGTATATTTTCCGTAAAGAAAAACAGTAGTGTCTCCTGACTGTTGTGACACAAAAATATATCTGTTGAAAATAGTCTTGTGTAGGCCCGACATCCCAGTGTGGTTTCGCAGTTCCACGGGTCAAATCGCAGTACTATCCAGTTTTGGGCCTTTGGTATCTAAAAAAAAAGCAGTTTGAGTGTGTCGCTCACTGTTCAGCCGCAAATATCTCTATTTAAAATAGTGTGGTATACCCCAGTAAACAATAACTGTGGTTTTGCCATCCCACGGTAAAAAATCTCTATTATTCAGCTTTTGGTAGTTTTTTCCGTAAAGAAAAACAGTAGTGTCTCCTGACGTTTGTGACACAAAAATATATCTGTTGAAAATAGTCTTGTGTAGGCCCGACATCTCAGTGTGGTTTCGCAGTTCCACGGGTCAAATCGCTGTACTATCCAGTTTTGGGCCTTTGGTATCTAAAAAAAAAGCAGTTTGAGTGTGTCGCTCACTGTTCAGCCGCAAATATCTCTATTTAAAAAAGTGTGGTATACCCCAGTAAACAATAACTGTGGTTTTGCCATCCCACGGTAAAAAATCTCAATTATTCAGGTTTTGGTATATTTTCCGTAAAGAAAAACAGTAGTGTCTCCTGACTGTTGTGACACAAAAATATATCTGTTGAAAATAGTCTTGTGTAGGCCCGACATCTCAGTGTGGTTTCGCAGTTCCACGGGTCAAATCGCTGTACTATCCAGTTTTGGGCCTTTGGTATCTAAAAAAAAAGCAGTTTGAGTGTGTCGCTCACTGTTCAGTCGCAAATATCTCTATTTAAAAAAGTGTGGTATACCCCAGTAAACAATAACTGTGGTTTTGCCATCCCACGGTAAAAAATCTCTATTATTCAGCTTTTGGTATATTTTCCGTAAAGAAAAACAGTAGTGTCTCCTGACTGTTGTGACACAAAAATATATCTGTTAAAAATAGTCTTGTGTAGGCCCGACATCCCAGTGTGGTTTCGCAGTTCCACGGGTCAAATCGCTGTACTATACAGTTTTGGGCCTTTGGTATCTAAAAAAAAAGCAGTTTGAGTGTGTCGCTCACTGTTCAGCCACAAATATCTCTATTTAAAAAAGTGTGGTATACCCCAGTAAACAATAACTGTGGTTTTGCCATCCCACGGTAAAAAATCTCAATTATTCAGGTTTTGGTATATTTTCCGTAAAGAAAAACAGTAGTGTCTCCTGACTGTTGTGACACAAAAATATATCTGTTGAAAATAGTCTTGTGTAGGCCCGACATCCCAGTGTGGTTTCGCAGTTCCACGGGTCAAATCGCTGTACTATCCAGTTTTGGGCCTTTGGTATCTAAAAAAAAAGCAGTTTGAGTGTGTCGCTCACTGTTCAGCCTCAAATATCTCTATTTAAAAAAGTGTGGTATACCCCAGTAAACAATAACTGTGGTTTTGCCATCCCACGGTAAAAAATCTCTATTATTCAGCTTTTGGTTGTTTTTTCCGTAAAGAAAAACAGTAGTGTCTCCTGACTGTTGTGACACAAAAATATATCTGTTGAAAATAGTCTTGTGTAGGCCCGACATCTCAGTGTGGTTTCGCAGTTCCACGGGTCAAATCGCTGTACTATCCAGTTTTGGGCCAATGGTATCTAAAAAAAAAGCAGTTTGAGTGTGTCGCTCACTGTTCAGCCGCAAATATCTCTATTTAAAAAGGTGTGGTATACCCCAGTAAACAATAACTGTGGTTTTGCCATCCCACGGTAAAACATCTCTATTATTCAGGTTTTGGTATATTTTCCGTAAAGAAAAACAGTAGTGTCTCCTGACTGTTGTGACACAAAAATATATCTGTTGAAAATAGTCTTGTGTAGGCCCGACATCCCAGTGTGGTTTCGCAGTTCCACGGGTCAAATCGCTGTACTATCCAGTTTTGGGCCTTTGGTATCTAAAAAAAAAGCAGTTTTAGTGTGTCGCTCACTGTTCAGACGCAAATATCTCTATTTAAAAAAGTGTGGTATACCCCAGTAAACAATAACTGTGGTTTTGCCATCCCACGGTAAAAAATCTCTGTTATTCAGCTTTTGGTATATTTTCCGTAAAGAAAAACAGTAGTGTCTCCTGACTGTTGTGACACAAAAATATATCTGTTGAAAATAGTCTTGTGTAGGCCCGACATCTCAGTGTGGTTTCGCAGTTCCATGGGTCAAATCGCTGTACTATCCAGTTTTGGGCCTTTGGTATCTAAAAAAAAAGCAGCTTGGGTGTGTCGCTCCCTGTTCAGCCGCAAATATCTCTATTTAAAAAAGTGTGGTATACCCCAGTAAACAATAACTGTGGTTTTGCCATCCCACGGTAAAAAATCTCAATTATTCAGGTTTTGGTATATTTTCCGTAAAGAAAAACAGTAGTGTCTCCTGACTGTTGTGACACAAAAATATATCTGATGGAAATAGTCTTGTGTAGGCCCGACATCCCAGTGTGGTTTCGCAGTTCCACGGGTCAAATCGCAGTACTATCCAGTTTTGGGCCTTTGGTATCTAAAAAAAAAGCAGTTTGAGTGTGTCGCTCACTGTTCAGCCGCAAATATCTCTATTTAAAATAGTGTGGTATACCCCAGTAAACAATAACTGTGGTTTTGCCATCCCACGGTAAAAAATCTCTATTATTCAGCTTTTGGTATATTTTCCGTATAGAAAAACAGTAGTGTCTCCTGACTGTTGTGACACAAAAATATATCTGTTAAAAATAGTCTTGTGTAGGCCCGACATCCCAGTGTGGTTTCGCAGTTCCACGGGTCAAATCGCTGTACTATCCAGTTTTGGGCCTTTGGTATCTAAAAAAAAAGCAGTTTGAGTGTGTCGCTCACTGTTCAGCCGCAAATATCTCTATTTAAAATAGTGTGGTATACCCCAGTAAACAATAACTGTGGTTTTGCCATCCCACGGTAAAAAATCTCTATTATTCAGCTTTTGGTAGTTTTTTCCGTAAAGAAAAACAGTAGTGTCTCCTGACTGTTGTGACACAAAAATATATCTGTTGAAAATAGTCTTGTGTAGGCCCGACATCTCAGTGTGGTTTCGCAGTTCCACGGGTCAAATCGCTGTACTATCCAGTTTTGGGCCTTTGGTATCTAAAAAAAAAGCAGTTTGAGTGTGTCGCTCACTGTTCAGCCGCAAATATCTCTATTTAAAAAAGTGTGGTATACCCCAGTAAACAATAACTGTGGTTTTGCCATCCCACGGTAAAAAATCTCAATTATTCAGGTTTTGGTATATTTTCCGTAAAGAAAAACAGTAGTGTCTCCTGACTGTTGTGACACAAAAATATATCTGTTGAAAATAGTCTTGTGTAGGCCCGACATCTCAGTGTGGTTTCGCAGTTCCACGGGTCAAATCGCTGTACTATCCAGTTTTGGGCCTTTGGTATCTAAAAAAAAAGCAGTTTGAGTGTGTCGCTCACTGTTCAGTCGCAAATATCTCTATTTAAAAAAGTGTGGTATACCCCAGTAAACAATAACTGTGGTTTTGCCATCCCACGGTAAAAAATCTCTATTATTCAGCTTTTGGTATATTTTCCGTAAAGAAAAACAGTAGTGTCTCCTGACTGTTGTGACACAAAAATATATCTGTTAAAAATAGTCTTGTGTAGGCCCGACATCCCAGTGTGGTTTCGCAGTTCCACGGGTCAAATCGCTGTACTATACAGTTTTGGGCCTTTGGTATCTAAAAAAAAAGCAGTTTGAGTGTGTCGCTCACTGTTCAGCCGCAAATATCTCTATTTAAAATAGTGTGGTATACCCCAGTAAACAATAACTGTGGTTTTGCCATCCCACGGTAAAAAATCTCTATTATTCAGCTTTTGGTAGTTTTTTCCGTAAAGAAAAACAGTAGTGTCTCCTGACTGTTGTGACACAAAAATATATCTGTTGAAAATAGTCTTGTGTAGGCCCGACATCTCAGTGTGGTTTCGCAGTTCCACGGGTCAAATCGCTGTACTATCCAGTTTTGGGCCTTTGGTATCTAAAAAAAAAGCAGTTTGAGTGTGTCGCTCACTGTTCAGCCGCAAATATCTCTATTTAAAAAAGTGTGGTATACCCCAGTAAACAATAACTGTGGTTTTGCCATCCCACGGTAAAAAATCTCAATTATTCAGGTTTTGGTATATTTTCCGTAAAGAAAAACAGTAGTGTCTCCTGACTGTTGTGACACAAAAATATATCTGTTGAAAATAGTCTTGTGTAGGCCCGACATCTCAGTGTGGTTTCGCAGTTCCACGGGTCAAATCGCTGTACTATCCAGTTTTGGGCCTTTGGTATCTAAAAAAAAAGCAGTTTGAGTGTGTCGCTCACTGTTCAGTCGCAAATATCTCTATTTAAAAAAGTGTGGTATACCCCAGTAAACAATAACTGTGGTTTTGCCATCCCACGGTAAAAAATCTCTATTATTCAGCTTTTGGTATATTTTCCGTAAAGAAAAACAGTAGTGTCTCCTGACTGTTGTGACACAAAAATATATCTGTTAAAAATAGTCTTGTGTAGGCCCGACATCCCAGTGTGGTTTCGCAGTTCCACGGGTCAAATCGCTGTACTATACAGTTTTGGGCCTTTGGTATCTAAAAAAAAAGCAGTTTGAGTGTGTCGCTCACTGTTCAGCCACAAATATCTCTATTTAAAAAAGTGTGGTATACCCCAGTAAACAATAACTGTGGTTTTGCCATCCCACGTTAAAAAATCTCAATTATTCAGGTTTTGGTATATTTTCCGTAAAGAAAAACAGTAGTGTCTCCTGACTGTTGTGACACAAAAATATATCTGTTGAAAATAGTCTTGTGTAGGCCCGACATCCCAGTGTGGTTTCGCAGTTCCACGGGTCAAATCGCTGTACTATCCAGTTTTGGGCCTTTGGTATCTAAAAAAAAAGCAGTTTGAGTGTGTCGCTCACTGTTCAGCCTCAAATATCTCTATTTAAAAAAGTGTGGTATACCCCAGTAAACAATAACTGTGGTTTTGCCATCCCACGGTAAAAAATCTCTATTATTCAGCTTTTGGTTGTTTTTTCCGTAAAGAAAAACAGTAGTGTCTCCTGACTGTTGTGACACAAAAATATATCTGTTGAAAATAGTCTTGTGTAGGCCCGACATCTCAGTGTGGTTTCGCAGTTCCACGGGTCAAATCGCTGTACTATCCAGTTTTGGGCCAATGGTATCTAAAAAAAAAGCAGTTTGAGTGTGTCGCTCACTGTTCAGCCGCAAATATCTCTATTTAAAAAGGTGTGGTATACCCCAGTAAACAATAACTGTGGTTTTGCCATCCCACGGTAAAAAATCTCTATTATTCAGGTTTTGGTATATTTTCCGCAAAGAAAAACAGTAGTGTCTCCTGACTGTTGTGACACAAAAATATATCTGTTGAAAATAGTCTTGTGTAGGCCCGACATCCCAGTGTGGTTTCGCAGTTCCACGGGTCAAATCGCTGTACTATCCAGTTTTGGGCCTTTGGTATCTAAAAAAAAAGCAGTTTTAGTGGGTCGCTCACTGTTCAGACGCAAATATCTCTATTTAAAAAAGTGTGGTATACCCCAGTAAACAATAACTGTGGTTTTGCCATCCCACGGTAAAAAATCTCTGTTATTCAGCTTTTGGTATATTTTCCGTAAAGAAAAACAGTAGTGTCTCCTGACTGTTGTGACACAAAAATATATCTGTTAAAAACAGTCTTGTGTAGGCCCGACATCCCAGTGTGGTTTCGCAGTTCCACGGGTCAAATCGCTGTACTATACAGTTTTGGGCCTTTGGTATCTAAAAAAAAAGCAGTTTGAGTGTGTCGCTCACTGTTCAGCCACAAATATCTCTATTTAAAAAAGTGTGTATACCCCAGTAAACAATAACTGTGGTTTTGCCATCCCACGTTAAAAAATCTCAATTATTCAGGTTTTGGTATATTTTCCGTAAAGAAAAACAGTAGTGTCTCCTGACTGTTGTGACACAAAAATATATCTGTTGAAAATAGTCTTGTGTAGGCCCGACATCCCAGTGTGGTTTCGCAGTTCCACGGGTCAAATCGCTGTACTATCCAGTTTTGGGCCTTTGGTATCTAAAAAAAAAGCAGTTTGAGTGTGTCGCTCACTGTTCAGCCTCAAATATCTCTATTTAAAAAAGTGTGGTATACCCCAGTAAACAATAACTGTGGTTTTGCCATCCCACGGTAAAAAATCTCTATTATTCAGCTTTTGGTTGTTTTTTCCGTAAAGAAAAACAGTAGTGTCTCCTGACTGTTGTGACACAAAAATATATCTGTTGAAAATAGTCTTGTGTAGGCCCGACATCTCAGTGTGGTTTCGCAGTTCCACGGGTCAAATCGCTGTACTATCCAGTTTTGGGCCAATGGTATCTAAAAAAAAAGCAGTTTGAGTGTGTCGCTCACTGTTCAGCCGCAAATATCTCTATTTAAAAAGGTGTGGTATACCCCAGTAAACAATAACTGTGGTTTTGCCATCCCACGGTAAAAAATCTCTATTATTCAGGTTTTGGTATATTTTCCGTAAAGAAAAACAGTAGTGTCTCCTGACTGTTGTGACACAAAAATATATCTGTTGAAAATAGTCTTGTGTAGGCCCGACATCCCAGTGTGGTTTCGCAGTTCCACGGGTCAAATCGCTGTACTATCCAGTTTTGGGCCTTTGGTATCTAAAAAAAAAGCAGTTTTAGTGGGTCGCTCACTGTTCAGACGCAAATATCTCTATTTAAAAAAGTGTGGTATACCCCAGTAAACAATAACTGTGGTTTTGCCATCCCACGGTAAAAAATCTCTGTTATTCAGCTTTTGGTATATTTTCCGTAAAGAAAAACAGTAGTGTCTCCTGACTGTTGTGACACAAAAATATATCTGTTGAAAATAGTCTTGTGTAGGCCCGACATCTCAGTGTGGTTTCGCAGTTCCATGGGTCAAATCGCTGTACTATCCAGTTTTGGGCCTTTGGTATCTAAAAAAAAAGCAGCTTGGGTGTGTCGCTCCCTGTTCAGCCGCAAATATCTCTATTTAAAAAAGTGTGGTATACCCCAGTAAACAATAACTGTGGTTTTGCCATCCCACGGTAAAAAATCTCAATTATTCAGGTTTTGGTATATTTTCCGTAAAGAAAAACAGTAGTGTCTCCTGACTGTTGTGACACAAAAATATATCTGATGGAAATAGTCTTGTGTAGGCCCGACATCCCAGTGTGGTTTCGCAGTTCCACGGGTCAAATCGCAGTACTATCCAGTTTTGGGCCTTTGGTATCTAAAAAAAAAGCAGTTTGAGTGTGTCGCTCACTGTTCAGCCGCAAATATCTCTATTTAAAATAGTGTGGTATACCCCAGTAAACAATAACTGTGGTTTTGCCATCCCACGGTAAAAAATCTCTATTATTCAGCTTTTGGTAGTTTTTTCCGTAAAGAAAAACAGTAGTGTCTCCTGACTGTTGTGACACAAAAATATATCTGTTGAAAATAGTCTTGTGTAGGCCCGACATCCCAGTGTGGTTTCGCAGTTCCACGGGTCAAATCGCTGTACTATCCAGTTTTGGGCCTTTGGTATCTAAAAAAAAAGCAGTTTGAGTGTGTCGCTCACTGTTCAGCCTCAAATATCTCTATTTAAAAAAGTGTGGTATACCCCAGTAAACAATAACTGTGGTTTTGCCATCCCACGGTAAAAAATCTCTATTATTCAGCTTTTGGTAGTTTTTTCCGTAAAGAAAAACAGTAGTGTCTCCTGACTGTTGTGACACAAAAATATATCTGTTGAAAATAGTCTTGTGTAGGCCCGACATCTCAGTGTGGTTTCGCAGTTCCATGGGTCAAATCGCTGTACTATCCAGTTTTGGGCATTTGGTATCTAAAAAAAAAAGCAGCTTGGGTGTGTCGCTCACTGTTCAGCCGCAAATATCTCTATTTAAAAAAGTGTGGTATACCCCAGTAAACAATAACTGTGGTTTTGCCATCCCACGGTAAAAAATCTCAATTATTCAGGTTTTGGTATATTTTCCGTAAAGAAAAACAGTAGTGTCTCCTGACTGTTGTGACACAAAAATATATCTGTTGAAAATATTCTTGTGTAGGCCCGACATCTCAGTGTGGTTTCGCAGTTCCATGGGTCAAATCGCTGTACTATCCAGTTTTGGGCCTTTGGTAACTAAAAAAAAAAGCAGTTTGGGTGTGTCGCTCACTGTTCAGCCGCAAATATCTCTATTTAAAAAAGTGTGGTATACCCCAGTAAACAATAACTGTGGTTTTGCCATCCCACGGTAAAAAATCTCTATTATTCAGCTTTTGGTATATTTTCCGTAAAGAAAAACAGTAGTGTCTCCTGACTGTTGTGACACAAAAATATATCTGTTGAAAATAGTCTTGTGTAGGCCCGACATCCCAGTGTGGTTTCGCAGTTGCACGGGTCAAATCGCTGTACTATCCAGTTTTGGGCCTTTGGTATCTAAAAAAAAAGCAGTTTTAGTGGGTCGCTCACTGTTCAGACGCAAATATCTCTATTTAAAAAAGTGTGGTATACCCCAGTAAACAATAACTGTGGTTTTGCCATCCCACGGTAAAAAATCTCTGTTATTCAGCTTTTGGTATATTTTCCGTAAAGAAAAACAGTAGTGTCTCCTGACTGTTGTGACACAAAAATATATCTGTTGAAAATAGTCTTGTGTAGGCCCGACATCTCAGTGTGGTTTCGCAGTTCCATGGGTCAAATCGCTGTACTATCCAGTTTTGGGCCTTTGGTATCTAAAAAAAAAGCAGCTTGGGTGTGTCGCTCCCTGTTCAGCCGCAAATATCTCTATTTAAAAAAGTGTGGTATACCCCAGTAAACAATAACTGTGGTTTTGCCATCCCACGGTAAAAAATCTCAATTATTCAGGTTTTGGTATATTTTCCGTAAAGAAAAACAGTAGTGTCTCCTGACTGTTGTGACACAAAAATATATCTGATGGAAATAGTCTTGTGTAGGCCCGACATCCCAGTGTGGTTTCGCAGTTCCACGGGTCAAATCGCAGTACTATCCAGTTTTGGGCCTTTGGTATCTAAAAAAAAAGCAGTTTGAGTGTGTCGCTCACTGTTCAGCCGCAAATATCTCTATTTAAAATAGTGTGGTATACCCCAGTAAACAATAACTGTGGTTTTGCCATCCCACGGTAAAAAATCTCTATTATTCAGCTTTTGGTAGTTTTTTCCGTAAAGAAAAACAGTAGTGTCTCCTGACTGTTGTGACACAAAAATATATCTGTTGAAAATAGTCTTGTGTAGGCCCGACATCCCAGTGTGGTTTCGCAGTTCCACGGGTCAAATCGCAGTACTATCCAGTTTTGGGCCTTTGGTATCTAAAAAAAAAGCAGTTTGAGTGTGTCGCTCACTGTTCAGCCGCAAATATCTCTATTTAAAATAGTGTGGTATACCCCAGTAAACAATAACTGTGGTTTTGCCATCCCACGGTAAAAAATCTCTATTATTCAGCTTTTGGTAGTTTTTTCCGTAAAGAAAAACAGTAGTGTCTCCTGACTGTTGTGACACAAAAATATATCTGTTGAAAATAGTCTTGTGTAGGCCCGACATCCCAGTGTGGTTTCGCAGTTCCACGGGTCAAATCGCTGTACTATCCAGTTTTGGGCCTTTGGTATCTAAAAAAAAAGCAGTTTGAGTGTGTCGCTCACTGTTCAGCCTCAAATATCTCTATTTAAAAAAGTGTGGTATACCCCAGTAAACAATAACTGTGGTTTTGCCATCCCACGGTAAAAAATCTCTATTATTCAGCTTTTGGTAGTTTTTTCCGTAAAGAAAAACAGTAGTGTCTCCTGACTGTTGTGACACAAAAATATATCTGTTGAAAATAGTCTTGTGTAGGCCCGACATCTCAGTGTGGTTTCGCAGTTCCATGGGTCAAATCGCTGTACTATCCAGTTTTGGGCATTTGGTATCTAAAAAAAAAAGCAGCTTGGGTGTGTCGCTCACTGTTCAGCCGCAAATATCTCTATTTAAAAAAGTGTGGTATACCCCAGTAAACAATAACTGTGGTTTTGCCATCCCACGGTAAAAAATCTCAATTATTCAGGTTTTGGTATATTTTCCGTAAAGAAAAACAGTAGTGTCTCCTGACTGTTGTGACACAAAAATATATCTGTTGAAAATATTCTTGTGTAGGCCCGACATCTCAGTGTGGTTTCGCAGTTCCATGGGTCAAATCGCTGTACTATCCAGTTTTGGGCCTTTGGTAACTAAAAAAAAAAGCAGTTTGGGTGTGTCGCTCACTGTTCAGCCGCAAATATCTCTATTTAAAAAAGTGTGGTATACCCCAGTAAACAATAACTGTGGTTTTGCCATCCCACGGTAAAAAATCTCTATTATTCAGCTTTTGGTATATTTTCCGTAAAGAAAAACAGTAGTGTCTCCTGACTGTTGTGACACAAAAATATATCTGTTGAAAATAGTCTTGTGTAGGCCCGACATCCCAGTGTGGTTTCGCAGTTGCACGGGTCAAATCGCTGTACTATCCAGTTTTGGGCCTTTGGTATCTAAAAAAAAAGCAGTTTTAGTGGGTCGCTCACTGTTCAGACGCAAATATCTCTATTTAAAAAAGTGTGGTATACCCCAGTAAACAATAACTGTGGTTTTGCCATCCCACGGTAAAAAATCTCTGTTATTCAGCTTTTGGTATATTTTCCGTAAAGAAAAACAGTAGTGTCTCCTGACTGTTGTGACACAAAAATATATCTGTTGAAAATAGTCTTGTGTAGGCCCGACATCTCAGTGTGGTTTCGCAGTTCCATGGGTCAAATCGCTGTACTATCCAGTTTTGGGCCTTTGGTATCTAAAAAAAAAGCAGCTTGGGTGTGTCGCTCCCTGTTCAGCCGCAAATATCTCTATTTAAAAAAGTGTGGTATACCCCAGTAAACAATAACTGTGGTTTTGCCATCCCACGGTAAAAAATCTCAATTATTCAGGTTTTGGTATATTTTCCGTAAAGAAAAACAGTAGTGTCTCCTGACTGTTGTGACACAAAAATATATCTGATGGAAATAGTCTTGTGTAGGCCCGACATCCCAGTGTGGTTTCGCAGTTCCACGGGTCAAATCGCAGTACTATCCAGTTTTGGGCCTTTGGTATCTAAAAAAAAAGCAGTTTGAGTGTGTCGCTCACTGTTCAGCCGCAAATATCTCTATTTAAAATAGTGTGGTATACCCCAGTAAACAATAACTGTGGTTTTGCCATCCCACGGTAAAAAATCTCTATTATTCAGCTTTTGGTAGTTTTTTCCGTAAAGAAAAACAGTAGTGTCTCCTGACTGTTGTGACACAAAAATATATCTGTTGAAAATAGTCTTGTGTAGGCCCGACATCCCAGTGTGGTTTCGCAGTTCCACGGGTCAAATCGCTGTACTATCCAGTTTTGGGCCTTTGGTATCTAAAAAAAAAGCAGTTTGAGTGTGTCGCTCACTGTTCAGCCGCAAATATCTCTATTTAAAAAAGTGTGGTATACCCCAGTAAACAATAACTGTGGTTTTGCCATCCCACGGTAAAAAATCTCTATTATTCAGCTTTTGGTAGTTTTTCCCGTAAAGAAAAACAGTAGTGTCTCCTGACTGTTGTGACACAAAAATATATCTGTTGAAAATAGTCTTGTGTAGGCCCGACATCCCAGTGTGGTTTCGCAGTTCCACGGGTCAAATCGCTGTACTATCCAGTTTTGGGCCTTTGGTATCTAAAAAAAAAGCAGTTTGAGTGTGTCGCTCACTGTTCAGCCTCAAATATCTCTATTTAAAAAAGTGTGGTATACCCCAGTAAACAATAACTGTGGTTTTGCCATCCCACGGTAAAAAATCTCTATTATTCAGCTTTTGGTAGTTTTTTCCGTAAAGAAAAACAGTAGTGTCTCCTGACTGTTGTGACACAAAAATATATCTGTTGAAAATAGTCTTGTGTAGGCCCGACATCTCAGTGTGGTTTCGCAGTTCCATGGGTCAAATCGCTGTACTATCCAGTTTTGGGCATTTGGTATCTAAAAAAAAAAGCAGCTTGGGTGTGTCGCTCACTGTTCAGCCGCAAATATCTCTATTTAAAAAAGTGTGGTATACCCCAGTAAACAATAACTGTGGTTTTGCCATCCCACGGTAAAAAATCTCAATTATTCAGGTTTTGGTATATTTTCCGTAAAGAAAAACAGTAGTGTCTCCTGACTGTTGTGACACAAAAATATATCTGTTGAAAATATTCTTGTGTAGGCCCGACATCTCAGTGTGGTTTCGCAGTTCCATGGGTCAAATCGCTGTACTATCCAGTTTTGGGCCTTTGGTAACTAAAAAAAAAAGCAGTTTGGGTGTGTCGCTCACTGTTCAGCCGCAAATATCTCTATTTAAAAAAGTGTGGTATACCCCAGTAAACAATAACTGTGGTTTTGCCATCCCACGGTAAAAAATCTCTATTATTCAGCTTTTGGTATATTTTCCGTAAAGAAAAACAGTAGTGTCTCCTGACTGTTGTGACACAAAAATATATCTGTTGAAAATAGTCTTGTGTAGGCCCGACATCCCAGTGTGGTTTCGCAGTTGCACGGGTCAAATCGCTGTACTATCCAGTTTTGGGCCTTTGGTATCTAAAAAAAAAGCAGTTTGAGTGTGTCGCTCACTGTTCAGCCTCAAATATCTCTATTTAAAAAAGTGTGGTATACCCCAGTAAACAATAACTGTGGTTTTGCCATCCCACGGTAAAAAATCTCTATTATTCAGCTTTTGGTAGTTTTTTCCGTAAAGAAAAACAGGAGTGTCTCCTGACTGTTGTGACACAAAAATATATCTGTTGAAAACAGTCTTGTGTAGGCCCGACATCTCAGTGTGGTTTCGCAGTTCCATGGGTCAAATCGCTGTACTATCCAGTTTTGGGCATTTGGTATCTAAAAAAAAAAGCAGCTTGGGTGTGTCGCTCACTGTTCAGCCGCAAATATCTCTATTTAAAAAAGTGTGGTATACCCCAGTAAACAATAAGTGTGGTTTTGCCATCCCACGGTAAAAAATCTCAATTATTCAGGTTTTGGTATATTTTCCGTAAAGAAAAACAGTAGTGTCTCCTGACTGTTGTGACACAAAAATATATCTGTTGAAAATATTCTTGTGTAGGCCCGACATCTCAGTGTGGTTTCGCAGTTCCATGGGTCAAATCGCTGTACTATCCAGTTTTGGGCCTTTGGTAACTAAAAAAAAAAGCAGTTTGGGTGTGTCGCTCACTGTTCAGCCGCAAATATCTCTATTTAAAAAAGTGTGGTATACCCCAGTAAACAATAACTGTGGTTTTGCCATCCCACGGTAAAAAATCTCTATTATTCAGCTTTTGGTATATTTTCCGTAAAGAAAAACAGTAGTGTCTCCTGACTGTTGTGACACAAAAATATATCTGTTGAAAATAGTCTTGTGTAGGCCCGACATCCCAGTGTGGTTTCGCAGTTGCACGGGTCAAATCGCTGTACTATACAGTTTTGGGCCTTTGGTATCTAAAAAAAAAGCAGTTTGAGTGTGTCGCTCACTGTTCAGCCGCAAATATCTCTATTTAAAAAAGTGTGGTATACCCCAGTAAACAATAACTGTGGTTTTGCCATCCCACGGTAAAAAATCTCAATTATTCAGGTTTTGGTATATTTTCCGTAAAGAAAAACAGTAGTGTCTCCTGACTGTTGTGACACAAAAATATATCTGTTGAAAATAGTCTTGTGTAGGCCCGACATCCCAGTGTGGTTTCGCAGTTCCACGGGTCAAATCGCTGTACTATCCAGTTTTGGGCCTTTGGTATCTAAAAAAAAAGCAGTTTGAGTGTGTCGCTCACTGTTCAGCCGCAAATATCTCTATTTAAAAAGGTGTGGTATACCCCAGTAAACAATAACTGTGGTTTTGCCATCCCACGGTAAAAAATCTCTATTATTCAGGTTTTGGTATATTTTCCGTAAAGAAAAACAGGAGTGTCTCCTGACTGTTGTGACACAAAAATATATCTGTTGAAAATAGTCTTGTGTAGGCCCGACATCCCAGTGTGGTTTCGCAGTTCTACGGGTCAAATCGCAGTACTATCCAGTTTTGGGCCTTTGGTATCTAAAAAAAAAGCAGTTTGAGTGTGTCGCTCACTGTTCAGCCGCAAATATCTCTATTTAAAAAAGTGTGGTATACCCCAGTAAACAATAACTGTGGTTTTGCCATCCCACGGTAAAAAATCTCTATTATTCAGCTTTTGGTAGTTTTTCCGTAAAGAAAAACAGTAGTGTCTCCTGACTGTTGTGACACAAAAATATATCTGTTGAAAATAGTCTTGTGTAGGCCCGACATCTCAGTGTGGTTTCGCAGTTCCACGGGTCAAATCGCTGTACTATCCAGTTTTGGGCCTTTGGTATCTAAAAAAAAAGCAGTTTGAGTGTGTCGCTCACTGTTCAGTCGCAAATATCTCTATTTAAAAAAGTGTGGTATACCCCAGTAAACAATAACTGTGGTTTTGCCATCCCACGGTAAAAAATCTCTATTATTCAGCTTTTGGTATATTTTCCGTAAAGAAAAACAGTAGTGTCTCCTGACTGTTGTGACACAAAAATATATCTGTTAAAAATAGTCTTGTGTAGGCCCGACATCCCAGTGTGGTTTCGCAGTTCCACGGGTCAAATCGCTGTACTATACAGTTTTGGGCCTTTGGTATCTAAAAAAAAAGCAGTTTGAGTGTGTCGCTCACTGTTCAGCCACAAATATCTCTATTTAAAAAAGTGTGGTATACCCCAGTAAACAATAACTGTGGTTTTGCCATCCCACGGTAAAAAATCTCAATTATTCAGGTTTTGGTATATTTTCCGTAAAGAAAAACAGTAGTGCCTCCTGACTGTTGTGACACAAAAATATATCTGTTGAAAATAGTCTTGTGTAGGCCCGACATCCCAGTGTGGTTTCGCAGTTCCACGAGTCAAATCGCTGTACTATCCAGTTTTGGGCCTTTGGTATCTAAAAAAAAAGCAGTTTGAGTGTGTCGCTCACTGTTCAGCCTCAAATATCTCTATTTAAAAAAGTGTGGTATACCCCAGTAAACAATAACTGTGGTTTTGCCATCCCACGGTAAAAAATCTCTATTATTCAGGTTTTGGTATATTTTCCGTAAAGAAAAACAGTAGTGTCTCCTGACTGTTGTGACACAAAAATATATCTGTTGAAAATAGTCTTGTGTAGGCCCGACATCCCAGTGTGGTTTCGCAGTTCCACGGGTCAAATCGCTGTACTATCCGGTTTTGGGCCTTTGGTATCTAAAAAAAAAGCAGTTTGAGTGTGTCGCTCACTGTTCAGACGCAAATATGTCTATTTAAAAAAGTGTGGTATACCCCAGTAAACAATAACTGTGGTTTTGCCATCCCACGGTAAAAAATATCTATTATTCAGCTTTTGGTAGTTTTTTCCGTAAAGAAAAACAGTAGTGTCTCCTGACTGTTGTGACACAAAAATATATCTGTTGAAAATAGTCTTGTGTAGGCCCGACATCTCAGTGTGGTTTCGCAGTTCCATGGGTCAAATCGCTGTACTATCTAGTTTTGGGCCTTTGGTATCTAAAAAAAAAAGCAGCTTGGGTGTGTCGCTCACTGTTCAGACGCAAATATCTCTATTTAAAAAAGTGTGGTATACCCCAGTAAACAATAACTGTGGTTTTGCCATCCCACGGTAAAAAATCTCAATTATTCAGGTTTTGGTATATTTTCCGTAAAGAAAAACAGTAGTGTCTCCTGACTGTTGTGACACAAAAATATATCTGATGAAAATAGTCTTGTGTAGGCCCGACATCCCAGTGTGGTTTCGCAGTTCCACGGGTCAAATCGCAGTACTATCCAGTTTTGGGCCTTTGGTATCTAAAAAAAAAGCAGTTTGAGTGTGTCGCTCACTGTTCAGCCTCAAATATCTCTATTTAAAAAAGTGTGGTATACCCCAGTAAACAATAACTGTGGTTTTGCCATCCCACGGTAAAAAATCTCTATTATTCAGCTTTTGGTAGTTTTTTCCGTAAAGAAAAACAGTAGTGTCTCCTGACTGTTGTGACACAAAAATATATCTGTTGAAAATAGTCTTGTGTAGGCCCGACATCTCAGTGTGGTTTCGCAGTTCCATGGGTCAAATCGCTGTACTATCCAGTTTTGGGCATTTGGTATCTAAAAAAAAAAGCAGCTTGGGTGTGTCGCTCACTGTTCAGCCGCAAATATCTCTATTTAAAAAAGTGTGGTATACCCCAGTAAACAATAACTGTGGTTTTGCCATCCCACGGTAAAAAATCTCAATTATTCAGGTTTTGGTATATTTTCCGTAAAGAAAAACAGTAGTGTCTCCTGACTGTTGTGACACAAAAATATATCTGTTGAAAATATTCTTGTGTAGGCCCGACATCTCAGTGTGGTTTCGCAGTTCCATGGGTCAAATCGCTGTACTATCCAGTTTTGGGCCTTTGGTAACTAAAAAAAAAAGCAGTTTGGGTGTGTCGCTCACTGTTCAGCCGCAAATATCTCTATTTAAAAAAGTGTGGTATACCCCAGTAAACAATAACTGTGGTTTTGCCATCCCACGGTAAAAAATCTCTATTATTCAGCTTTTGGTATATTTTCCGTAAAGAAAAACAGTAGTGTCTCCTGACTGTTGTGACACAAAAATATATCTGTTGAAAATAGTCTTGTGTAGGCCCGACATCCCAGTGTGGTTTCGCAGTTGCACGGGTCAAATCGCTGTACTATACAGTTTTGGGCCTTTGGTATCTAAAAAAAAAGCAGTTTGAGTGTGTCGCTCACTGTTCAGCCGCAAATATCTCTATTTAAAAAAGTGTGGTATACCCCAGTAAACAATAACTGTGGTTTTGCCATCCCACGGTAAAAAATCTCAATTATTCAGGTTTTGGTATATTTTCCGTAAAGAAAAACAGTAGTGTCTCCTGACTGTTGTGACACAAAAATATATCTGTTGAAAATAGTCTTGTGTAGGCCCGACATCCCAGTGTGGTTTCGCAGTTCCACGGGTCAAATCGCTGTACTATCCAGTTTTGGGCCTTTGGTATCTAAAAAAAAAGCAGTTTGAGTGTGTCGCTCACTGTTCAGCCGCAAATATCTCTATTTAAAAAGGTGTGGTATACCCCAGTAAACAATAACTGTGGTTTTGCCATCCAACGGTAAAAAATCTCTATTATTCAGGTTTTGGTATATTTTCCGTAAAGAAAAACAGGAGTGTCTCCTGACTGTTGTGACACAAAAATATATCTGTTGAAAATAGTCTTGTGTAGGCCCGACATCCCAGTGTGGTTTCGCAGTTCCACGGGTCAAATCGCAGTACTATCCAGTTTTGGGCCTTTGGTATCTAAAAAAAAAGCAGTTTGAGTGTGTCGCTCACTGTTTAGCCGCAAATATCTCTATTTAAAATAGTGTGGTATACCCCAGTAAACAATAACTGTGGTTTTGCCATCCCACGGTAAAAAATCTCTATTATTCAGCTTTTGGTAGTTTTTTTCCGTAAAGAAAAACAGTAGTGTCTCCTGACTGTTGTGACACAAAAATATATCTGTTGAAAATAGTCTTGTGTAGGCCCGACATCTCAGTGTGGTTTCGCAGTTCCACGGATCAAATCGCTGTACTATCCAGTTTTGGGCCTTTGGTATCTAAAAAAAAAGCAGTTTGAGTGTGTCGCTCACAGTTCAGCCGCAAATATCTCTATTTAAAAAAGTGTGGTATACCCCAGTAAACAATAACTGTGGTTTTGCCATCCCACGGTAAAATATCTCAATTATTCAGGTTTTGGTATATTTTCCGTAAAGAAAAACAGTAGTGTCTCCTGACTGTTGTGACACAAAAATATATCTGTTGAAAATAGTCTTGTGTAGGCCCGACATCTCAGTGTGGTTTCGCAGTTCCATGGGTCAAATCGCTGTACTATCCAGTTTTGGGCATTTGGTATCTAAAAAAAAAAGCAGCTTGGGTGTGTCGCTCACTGTTCAGCCGCAAATATCTCTATTTAAAAAAGTGTGGTATACCCCAGTAAACAATAACTGTGGTTTTGCCATCCCACGGTAAAAAATCTCAATTATTCAGGTTTTGGTATATTTTCCGTAAAGAAAAACAGTAGTGTCTCCTGACTGTTGTGACACAAAAATATATCTGTTGAAAATATTCTTGTGTAGGCCCGACATCTCAGTGTGGTTTCGCAGTTCCATGGGTCAAATCGCTGTACTATCCAGTTTTGGGCCTTTGGTAACTAAAAAAAAAAGCAGTTTGGGTGTGTCGCTCACTGTTCAGCCGCAAATATCTCTATTTAAAAAAGTGTGGTATACCCCAGTAAACAATAACTGTGGTTTTGCCATCCCACGGTAAAAAATCTCTATTATTCAGCTTTTGGTATATTTTCCGTAAAGAAAAACAGTAGTGTCTCCTGACTGTTGTGACACAAAAATATATCTGTTGAAAATAGTCTTGTGTAGGCCCGACATCCCAGTGTGGTTTCGCAGTTGCACGGGTCAAATCGCTGTACTATACAGTTTTGGGCCTTTGGTATCTAAAAAAAAAGCAGTTTGAGTGTGTCGCTCACTGTTCAGCCGCAAATATCTCTATTTAAAAAAGTGTGGTATACCCCAGTAAACAATAACTGTGGTTTTGCCATCCCACGGTAAAAAATCTCAATTATTCAGGTTTTGGTATATTTTCCGTAAAGAAAAACAGTAGTGTCTCCTGACTGTTGTGACACAAAAATATATCTGTTGAAAATAGTCTTGTGTAGGCCCGACATCCCAGTGTGGTTTCGCAGTTCCACGGGTCAAATCGCTGTACTATCCAGTTTTGGGCCTTTGGTATCTAAAAAAAAAGCAGTTTGAGTGTGTCGCTCACTGTTCAGCCGCAAATATCTCTATTTAAAAAGGTGTGGTATACCCCAGTAAACAATAACTGTGGTTTTGCCATCCCACGGTAAAAAATCTCTATTATTCAGGTTTTGGTATATTTTCCGTAAAGAAAAACAGGAGTGTCTCCTGACTGTTGTGACACAAAAATATATCTGTTGAAAATAGTCTTGTGTAGGCCCGACATCCCAGTGTGGTTTCGCAGTTCCACGGGTCAAATCGCAGTACTATCCAGTTTTGGGCCTTTGGTATCTAAAAAAAAAGCAGTTTGAGTGTGTCGCTCACTGTTCAGCCGCAAATATCTCTATTTAAAATAGTGTGGTATACCCCAGTAAACAATAACTGTGGTTTTGCCATCCCACGGTAAAAAATCTCTATTATTCAGCTTTTGGTAGTTTTTTTCCGTAAAGAAAAACAGTAGTGTCTCCTGACTGTTGTGACACAAAAATATATCTCTTGAAAATAGTCTTGTGTAGGCCCGACATCTCAGTGTGGTTTCGCAGTTCCACGGGTCAAATCGCTGTACTATCCAGTTTTGGGCCTTTGGTATCTAAAAAAAAAGCAGTTTGAGTGTGTCGCTCACTGTTCAGCCGCAAATATCTCTATTTAAAAAGGTGTGGTATACCCCAGTAAACAATAACTGTGGTTTAGCCATCCCACGGTAAAAAATCTCTATTATTCAGGTTTTGGTATATTTTCCGTAAAGAAAAACAGTAGTGTCTCCTGACTGTTGTGACACAAAAATATATCTGTTGAAAATAGTCTTGTGTAGGCCCGACATCTCAGTGTGGTTTCGCAGTTCCACGGGTCAAATCGCTGTACTATCCAGTTTTGGGCCTTTGGTATCTAAAAAAAAAGCAGTTTGAGTGTGTCGCTCACTGTTCAGCCGCAAATATCTCTATTTAAAAAAGTGTGGTATACCCCAGTAAACAATAACTGTGGTTTTGCCATCCCACGGTAAAAAATCTCTATTATTCAGCTTTTGGTATATTTTCCGTAAAGAAAAACAGTAGTGTCTCCTGACTGTTGTGACACAAAAATATATCTGTTGAAAATAGTCTTGTGTAGGCCCGACATCTCAGTGTGGTTTCGCAGTTCCACGGGTCAAATCGCTGTACTATCCAGTTTTGGGCCTTTGGTATCTAAAAAAAAAGCAGTTTGAGTGTGTCGTTCACTGTTCAGCCGCAAATATCTCTATTTAAAAAGGTGTGGTATACCCCAGTAAACAATAACTGTGGTTTTGCCATCCCACGGTAAAAAATCTCTATTATTCAGGTTTTGGTATATTTTCCGTAAAGAAAAACAGTAGTGTCTCCTGACTGTTGTGACACAAAAATATATCTGTTGAAAATAGTCTTGTGTAGGCCCGACATCCCAGTGTGGTTTCGCAGTTCCACGGGTCAAAACGCTGTACTATCCAGTTTTGGGCCTTTGGTATCTAAAAAAAAAGCAGTTTGAGTGTGTCGCTCACTGTTCAGGCGCAAATATCTCTATTTAAAATAGTGTGGTATACCCCAGTAAACAATAACTGTGGTTTTGCCATCCCACGGTAAAAAATCTCAATTATTCAGGTTTTGGTATTATTTTCCGTAAAGAAAAACAGTAGTGTCTCCTGACTGTTGTGACACAAAAATATATCTGTTGAAAATAGTCTTGTGTAGGCCCGACATCCCATTGTGGTTTCGCAGTTCCACGGGTCAAATCGCTGTTCTATCCAGTTTTGGGCCTTTGGTATCTAAAAAAAAAGCAGTTTGAGTGTGTCGCTCACTGTTCAGCCTCAAATATCTCTATTTAAAAAAGTGTGGTATACCCCAGTAAACAATAACTGTGGTTTTGCCATCCCACGGTAAAAAATCTCTATTATTCAGCTTTTGGTAGTTTTTTCCGTAAAGAAAAACAGTAGTGTCTCCTGACTGCTGTGACACAAAAATATATCTGTTGAAAATAGTCTTGTGTAGGCCCGACATCTCAGTGTGGTTTCGCAGTTCCACGGGTCAAATCGCTGTACTATCCAGTTTTGGGCCTTTGGTATCTAAAAAAAAAGCAGTTTGAGTGTGTCGTTCACTGTTCAGCCGCAAATATCTCTATTTAAAAAGGTGTGGTATACCCCAGTAAACAATAACTGTGGTTTTGCCATCCCACGGTAAAAAATCTCTATTATTCAGGTTTTGGTATATTTTCCGTAAAGAAAAACAGTAGTGTCTCCTGACTGTTGTGACACAAAAATATATCTGTTGAAAATAGTCTTGTGTAGGCCCGACATCCCAGTGTGGTTTCGCAGTTCCACGGGTCAAATCGCTGTACTATCCAGTTTTGGGCCTTTGGTATCTAAAAAAAAAGCAGTTTGAGTGTGTCGCTCACTGTTCAGACGCAAATATCTCTATTTAAAAAAGTGTGGTATACCCCAGTAAACAATAACTGTGGTTTTGCCATCCCACGGTAAAAAATCTCTATTATTCAGCTTTTGGTAGTTTTTTCCGTAAAGAAAAACAGTAGTGTCTCCTGACTGTTGTGACACAAAAATATATCTGTTGAAAATAGTCTTGTGTAGGCCCGACATCTCAGTGTGGTTTCGCAGTTCCATGGGTCAAATCGCTGTACTATCCAGTTTTGGGCATTTGGTATCTAAAAAAAAAAGCAGCTTGGGTGTGTCGCTCACTGTTCAGCCGCAAATATCTCTATTTAAAAAAGTGTGGTATACCCCAGTAAACAATAACTGTGGTTTTGCCATCCCACGGTAAAAAATCTCTATTATTCAGCTTTTGGTATATTTTCCGTAAAGAAAAACAGTAGTGTCTCCTGACTGTTGTGACACAAAAATATATCTGTTGAAAATAGTCTTGTGTAGGCCCGACATCCCAGTGTGGTTTCGCAGTTCCACGGGTCAAATCGCTGTACTATACAGTTTTGGGCCTTTGGTATCTAAAAAAAAGCAGTTTCAGTGTGTCGCTCACTGTTCAGCCGCAAATATCTCTATTTAAAAAAGTGTGGTATACCCCAGTAAACAATAACTGTGGTTGTGCCATCCCACGGTAAAAAATCTCAATTATTCAGGTTTTGGTATATTTTCCGTAAAGAAAAACAGTAGTGTCTCCTGACTGTTGTGACACAAAAATATATCTGTTGAAAATAGTCTTGTGTAGGCCCGACATCTCAGTGTGGTTTCGCAGTTCCATGGGTCAAATCGCTGTACTATCCAGTTTTGGGCCTTTGGTATCTAAAAAAAAAAGCAGTTTGGGTGTGTCGCTCACTGTTCAGCCGCAAATATCTCTATTTAAAAAAGTGTGGTATACCCCAGTAAACAATAACTGTGGTTTTGCCATCCCACGGTAAAAAATCTCTATTATTCAGCTTTTGGTATATTTTCCGTAAAGAAAAACAGTAGTGTCTCCTGACTGTTGTGACACAAAAATATATCTGTTGAAAATAGTCTTGTGTAGGCCCGACATCCCAATGTGGTTTCGCAGTTCCACGGGTCAAATCGCTGTACTATACAGTTTTGGGCCTTTGGTATCTAAAAAAAAAGCAGTTTGAGTGTGTCGCTCACTGTTCAGCCGCAAATATCTCTATTTAAAAAAGTGTGGTATACCCCAGTAAACAATAACTGTGGTTTTGCCATCCCACGGTAAAAAATCTCAATTATTCAGGTTTTGGTATATTTTCCGTAAAGAAAAACAGTAGTGTCTCCTGACTGTTGTGACACAAAAATATATCTGTTGAAAATAGTCTTGTGTAGGCCCGACATCCCAGTGTGGTTTCGCAGTTCCACGGGTCAAATCGCTGTACTATCCAGTTTTGGGCCTTTGGTATCTAAAAAAAAAGCAGTTTGAGTGTGTCGCTCACTGTTCAGCCGCAAATATCTCTATTTAAAAAGGTGTGGTATACCCCAGTAAACAATAACTGTGTTTTAGCCATCCCACGGTAAAAAATCTCTATTATTCAGGTTTTGGTATATTTTCCGTAAAGAAAAACAGTAGTGTCTCCTGACTGTTGTGACACAAAAATATATCTGTTGAAAATAGTCTTGTGTAGGCCCGACATCCCAGTGTGGTTTCGCAGTTCCACGGGTCAAATCGCAGTATTATCCAGTTTTGGGCCTTTGGTATCTAAAAAAAAAAGCAGTTTGAGTGTGTCGCTCACTGTTCAGCCGCAAATATCTCTATTTAAAATAGTGTGGTATACCCCAGTAAACAATAACTGTGGTTTTGCCATCCCACGGTAAAAAATCTCTATTATTCAGCTTTTGGTAGTTTTTTCCGTAAAGAAAAACAGTAGTGTCTCCTGACTGTTGTGACACAAAAATATATCTGTTGAAAATAGTCTTGTGTAGGCCCGACATCTCAGTGTGGTTTCGCAGTTCCACGGGTCAAATCGCTGTACTATCCAGTTTTGGGCCTTTGGTATCTAAAAAAAAAGCAGTTTGAGTGTGTCGCTCACTGTTCAGCCGCAAATATCTCTATTTAAAAAAGTGTGGTATACCCCAGTAAACAATAACTGTGGTTTTGCCATCCCACGGTAAAAAATCTCTATTATTCAGCTTTTGGTATATTTTCCGTAAAGAAAAACAGTAGTGTCTCCTGACTGTTGTGACACAAAAATATATCTGTTAAAAATAGTCTTGTGTAGGCCCGACATCCCAGTGTGGTTTCGCAGTTCCACGGGTCAAATCGCTGTACTATACAGTTTTGGGCCTTTGGTATCTAAAAAAAAAGCAGTTTGAGTGTGTCGCTCACTGTTCAGCCACAAATATCTCTATTTAAAAAAGTGTGGTATACCCCAGTAAACAATAACTGTGGTTTTGCCATCCCACGGTAAAAAATCTCAATTATTCAGGTTTTGGTATATTTTCCGTAAAGAAAAACAGTAGTGTCTCCTGACTGTTGTGACACAAAAATATATCTGTTGAAAATAGTCTTGTGTAGGCCCGACATCCCAGTGTGGTTTCGCAGTTCCACGGGTCAAATCGCTGTACTATCCAGTTTTGGGCCTTTGGTATCTAAAAAAAAAGCAGTTTGAGTGTGTCGCTCACTGTTCAGCCTCAAATATCTCTATTTAAAAAAGTGTGGTATACCCCAGTAAACAATAACTGTGGTTTTGCCATCCCACGGTAAAAAATCTCTATTATTCAGCTTTTGGTTGTTTTTTCCGTAAAGAAAAACAGTAGTGTCTCCTGACTGTTGTGACACAAAAATATATCTGTTGAAAATAGTCTTGTGTAGGCCCGACATCTCAGTGTGGTTTCGCAGTTCCACGGGTCAAATCGCTGTACTATCCAGTTTTGGGCCAATGGTATCTAAAAAAAAAGCAGTTTGAGTGTGTCGCTCACTGTTCAGCCGCAAATATCTCTATTTAAAAAGGTGTGGTATACCCCAGTAAACAATAACTGTGGTTTTGCCATCCCACGGTAAAAAATCTCTATTATTCAGGTTTTGGTATATTTTCCGTAAAGAAAAACAGTAGTGTCTCCTGACTGTTGTGACACAAAAATATATCTGTTGAAAATAGTCTTGTGTAGGCCCGACATCCCAGTGTGGTTTCGCAGTTCCACGGGTCAAATCGCTGTACTATCCAGTTTTGGGCCTTTGGTATCTAAAAAAAAAGCAGTTTGAGTGTGTCGCTCACTGTTCAGATGCAAATATCTCTATTTAAAAAAGTGTGGTATACCCCAGTAAACAATAACTGTGGTTTTGCCATCCCACGGTAAAAAATATCTATTATTCAGCTTTTGGTAGTTTTTTCCGTAAAGAAAAACAGTAGTGTCTCCTGACTGTTGTGACACAAAAATATATCTGTTGAAAATAGTCTTGTGTAGGCCCGACATCTCAGTGTGGTTTCGCAGTTCCATGGGTCAAATCGCTGTACTATCCAGTTTTGGGCCTTTGGTATCTAAAAAAAAAAGCAGCTTGGGTGTGTCGCTCACTGTTCAGCTGCAAATATCTCTATTTAAAAAAGTGTGGTATACCCCAGTAAACAATAACTGTGGTTTTGCCATCCCACGGTAAAAAATCTCTGTTATTCAGCTTTTGGTATATTTTCCGTAAAGAAAAACAGTAGTGTCTCCTGACTGTTGTGACACAAAAATATATCTGTTGAAAATAGTCTTGTGTAAGCCCGACATCCCAGTGTGGTTTCGCAGTTCCACGGGTCAAATCGCTGTACTATACAGTTTTGGGCCTTTGGTATCTAAAAAAAAAGCAGTTTGAGTGTGTCGCTCCCTGTTCAGCCGCAAATATCTCTATTTAAAAAAGTGTGGTATACCCCAGTAAACAATAACTGTGGTTTTGCCATCCCACGGTAAAAAATCTCAATTATTCAGGTTTTGGTATATTTTCCGTAAAGAAAAACAGTAGTGTCTCCTGACTGTTGTGACACAAAAATATATCTGATGAAAATAGTCTTGTGTAGGCCCGACATCCAAGTGTGGTTTCGCAGTTCCACGGGTCAAATCGCAGTACTATCCAGTTTTGGGCCTTTGGTATCTAAAAAAAAAGCAGTTTGAGTGTGTCGCTCACTGTTCAGCCGCAAATATCTCTATTTAAAATAGTGTGGTATACCCCAGTAAACAATAACTGTGGTTTTGCCATCCCACGGTAAAAAATCTCTATTATTCAGCTTTTGGTAGTTTTTTCCGTAAAGAAAAACAGTAGTGTCTCCTGACTGTTGTGACACAAAAATATATCTGTTGAAAATAGTCTTGTGTAGGCCCGACATCCCAGTGTGGTTTCGCAGTTCCACGGGTCAAATCGCTGTACTATCCAGTTTTGGGCCTTTGGTATCTAAAAAAAAAGCAGTTTGAGTGTGTCGCTCACTGTTCAGCCTCAAATATCTCTATTTAAAAAAGTGTGGTATACCCCAGTAAACAATAACTGTGGTTTTGCCATCCCACGGTAAAAAATCTCTATTATTCAGCTTTTGGTAGTTTTTTCCGTAAAGAAAAACAGTAGTGTCTCCTGACTGTTGTGACACAAAAATATATCTGTTGAAAATAGTCTTGTGTAGGCCCGACATCTCAGTGTGGTTTCGCAGTTCCATGGGTCAAATCGCTGTACTATCCAGTTTTGGGCATTTGGTATCTAAAAAAAAAAGCAGCTTGGGTGTGTCGCTCACTGTTCAGCCGCAAATATCTCTATTTAAAAAAGTGTGGTATACCCCAGTAAACAATAACTGTGGTTTTGCCATCCCACGGTAAAAAATCTCAATTATTCAGGTTTTGGTATATTTTCCGTAAAGAAAAACAGTAGTGTCTCCTGACTGTTGTGACACAAAAATATATCTGTTGAAAATAGTCTTGTGTAGGCCCGACATCCCAGTGTGGTTTCGCAGTTCCACGGGTCAAATCGCTGTACTATCCAGTTTTGGGCCTTTGGTATCTAAAAAAAAAGCAGTTTGAGTGTGTCGCTCACTGTTCAGCCGCAAATATCTTTATTTAAAAAGGTGTGGTATACCCCAGTAAACAATAACTGTGTTTTAGCCATCCCACGGTAAAAAATCTCTATTATTCAGGTTTTGGTATATTTTCCGTAAAGAAAAACAGTAGTGTCTCCTGACTGTTGTGACACAAAAATATATCTGTTGAAAATAGTCTTGTGTAGGCCCGACATTCCAGTGTGGTTTCGCAGTTCCACGGGTCAAATCGCAGTATTATCCAGTTTTGGGCCTTTGGTATCTAAAAAAAAAAGCAGTTTGAGTGTGTCGCTCACTGTTCAGCCGCAAATATCTCTATTTAAAATAGTGTGGTATACCCCAGTAAACAATAACTGTGGTTTTGCCATCCCACGGTAAAAAATCTCTATTATTCAGCTTTTGGTAGTTTTTTCCGTAAAGAAAAACAGTAGTGTCTCCTGACTGTTGTGACACAAAAATATATCTGTTGAAAATAGTCTTGTGTAGGCCCGACATCTCAGTGTGGTTTCGCAGTTCCACGGGTCAAATCGCTGTACTATCCAGTTTTGGGCCTTTGGTATCTAAAAAAAAAGCAGTTTGAGTGTGTCGCTCACTGTTCAGCCGCAAATATCTCTATTTAAAAAAGTGTGGTATACCCCAGTAAACAATAACTGTGGTTTTGCCATCCCACGGTAAAAAATCTCTATTATTCAGCTTTTGGTATATTTTCCGTAAAGAAAAACAGTAGTGTCTCCTGACTGTTGTGACACAAAAATATATCTGTTAAAAATAGTCTTGTGTAGGCCCGACATCCCAGTGTGGTTTCGCAGTTCCACGGGTCAAATCGCTGTACTATACAGTTTTGGGCCTTTGGTATCTAAAAAAAAAGCAGTTTGAGTGTGTCGCTCACTGTTCAGCCACAAATATCTCTATTTAAAAAAGTGTGGTATACCCCAGTAAACAATAACTGTGGTTTTGCCATCCCACGGTAAAAAATCTAAATTATTCAGGTTTTGGTATATTTTCCGTAAAGAAAAACAGTAGTGTCTCCTGACTGTTGTGACACAAAAATATATCTGTTGAAAATAGTCTTGTGTAGGCCCGACATCCCAGTGTGGTTTCGCAGTTCCACGGGTCAAATCGTTGTACTATCCAGTTTTGGGCCTTTGGTATCTAAAAAAAAAGCAGTTTGAGTGTGTCGCTCACTGTTCAGCCTCAAATATCTCTATTTAAAAAAGTGTGGTATACCCCAGTAAACAATAACTGTGGTTTTGCCATCCCACGGTAAAAAATCTCTATTATTCAGCTTTTGGTTGTTTTTTCCGTAAAGAAAAACAGTAGTGTCTCCTGACTGTTGTGACACAAAAATATATCTGTTGAAAATAGTCTTGTGTAGGCCCGACATCTCAGTGTGGTTTCGCAGTTCCACGGGTCAAATCGCTGTACTATCCAGTTTTGGGCCAATGGTATCTAAAAAAAAAGCAGTTTGAGTGTGTCGCTCACTGTTCAGCCGCAAATATCTCTATTTAAAAAGGTGTGGTATACCCCAGTAAACAATAACTGTGGTTTTGCCATCCCACGGTAAAAAATCTCTATTATTCAGGTTTTGGTATATTTTCCGTAAAGAAAAACAGTAGTGTCTCCTGACTGTTGTGACACAAAAATATATCTGTTGAAAATAGTCTTGTGTAGGCCCGACATCCCAGTGTGGTTTCGCAGTTCCACGGGTCAAATCGCTGTACTATCCAGTTTTGGGCCTTTGGTATCTAAAAAAAAAGCAGTTTGAGTGTGTCGCTCACTGTTCAGATGCAAATATCTCTATTTAAAAAAGTGTGGTATACCCCAGTAAACAATAACTGTGGTTTTGCCATCCCACGGTAAAAAATATCTATTATTCAGCTTTTGGTAGTTTTTTCCGTAAAGAAAAACAGTAGTGTCTCCTGACTGTTGTGACACAAAAATATATCTGTTGAAAATAGTCTTGTGTAGGCCCGACATCTCAGTGTGGTTTCGCAGTTCCATGGGTCAAATCGCTGTACTATCCAGTTTTGGGCCTTTGGTATCTAAAAAAAAAAGCAGCTTGGGTGTGTCGCTCACTGTTCAGCTGCAAATATCTCTATTTAAAAAAGTGTGGTATACCCCAGTAAACAATAACTGTGGTTTTGCCATCCCACGGTAAAAAATCTCTGTTATTCAGCTTTTGGTATATTTTCCGTAAAGAAAAACAGTAGTGTCTCCTGACTGTTGTGACACAAAAATATATCTGTTGAAAATAGTCTTGTGTAAGCCCGACATCCCAGTGTGGTTTCGCAGTTCCACGGGTCAAATCGCTGTACTATACAGTTTTGGGCCTTTGGTATCTAAAAAAAAAGCAGTTTGAGTGTGTCGCTCCCTGTTCAGCCGCAAATATCTCTATTTAAAAAAGTGTGGTATACCCCAGTAAACAATAACTGTGGTTTTGCCATCCCACGGTAAAAAATCTCAATTATTCAGGTTTTGGTATATTTTCCGTAAAGAAAAACAGTAGTGTCTCCTGACTGTTGTGACACAAAAATATATCTGATGAAAATAGTCTTGTGTAGGCCCGACATCCAAGTGTGGTTTCGCAGTTCCACGGGTCAAATCGCAGTACTATCCAGTTTTGGGCCTTTGGTATCTAAAAAAAAAGCAGTTTGAGTGTGTCGCTCACTGTTCAGCCGCAAATATCTCTATTTAAAATAGTGTGGTATACCCCAGTAAACAATAACTGTGGTTTTGCCATCCCACGGTAAAAAATCTCTATTATTCAGCTTTTGGTAGTTTTTTCCGTAAAGAAAAACAGTAGTGTCTCCTGACTGTTGTGACACAAAAATATATCTGTTGAAAATAGTCTTGTGTAGGCCCGACATCTCAGTGTGGTTTCGCAGTTCCACGGGTCAAATCGCTGTACTATCCAGTTTTGGGCCTTTGGTATCTAAAAAAAAAGCAGTTTGAGTGTGTCGCTCACTGTTCAGCCGCAAATATCTCTATTTAAAAAAGTGTGGTATACCCCAGTAAACAATAACTGTGGTTTTGCCATCCCACGGTAAAAAATCTCTATTATTCAGCTTTTGGTATATTTTCCGTAAAGAAAAACAGTAGTGTCTCCTGACTGTTGTGACACAAAAATATATCTGTTAAAAATAGTCTTGTGTAGGCCCGACATCCCAGTGTGGTTTCGCAGTTCCACGGGTCAAATCGCTGTACTATACAGTTTTGGGCCTTTGGTATCTAAAAAAAAAGCAGTTTGAGTGTGTCGCTCACTGTTCAGCCACAAATATCTCTATTTAAAAAAGTGTGGTATACCCCAGTAAACAATAACTGTGGTTTTGCCATCCCACGGTAAAAAATCTAAATTATTCAGGTTTTGGTATATTTTCCGTAAAGAAAAACAGTAGTGTCTCCTGACTGTTGTGACACAAAAATATATCTGTTGAAAATAGTCTTGTGTAGGCCCGACATCCCAGTGTGGTTTCGCAGTTCCACGGGTCAAATCGCTGTACTATCCAGTTTTGGGCCTTTGGTATCTAAAAAAAAAGCAGTTTGAGTGTGTCGCTCACTGTTCAGCCTCAAATATCTCTATTTAAAAAAGTGTGGTATACCCCAGTAAACAATAACTGTGGTTTTGCCATCCCACGGTAAAAAATCTCTATTATTCAGCTTTTGGTTGTTTTTTCCGTAAAGAAAAACAGTAGTGTCTCCTGACTGTTGTGACACAAAAATATATCTGTTGAAAATAGTCTTGTGTAGGCCCGACATCTCAGTGTGGTTTCGCAGTTCCACGGGTCAAATCGCTGTACTATCCAGTTTTGGGCCAATGGTATCTAAAAAAAAAGCAGTTTGAGTGTGTCGCTCACTGTTCAGCCGCAAATATCTCTATTTAAAAAGGTGTGGTATACCCCAGTAAACAATAACTGTGGTTTTGCCATCCCACGGTAAAAAATCTCTATTATTCATTTTTTGGTATATTTTCCGTAAAGAAAAACAGTAGTGTCTCCTGACTGTTGTGACACAAAAATATATCTGTTGAAAATAGTCTTGTGTAGGCCCGACATCCCAGTGTGGTTTCGCAGTTCCACGGGTCAAATCGCTGTACTATCCAGTTTTGGGCCTTTGGTATCTAAAAAAAAAGCAGTTTGAGTGTGTCGCTCACTGTTCAGATGCAAATATCTCTATTTAAAAAAGTGTGGTATACCCCAGTAAACAATAACTGTGGTTTTGCCATCCCACGGTAAAAAATATCTATTATTCAGCTTTTGGTAGTTTTTTCCGTAAAGAAAAACAGTAGTGTCTCCTGACTGTTGTGACACAAAAATATATCTGTTGAAAATAGTCTTGTGTAGGCCCGACATCTCAGTGTGGTTTCGCAGTTCCATGGGTCAAATCGCTGTACTATCCAGTTTTGGGCCTTTGGTATCTAAAAAAAAAAGCAGCTTGGGTGTGTCGCTCACTGTTCAGCTGCAAATATCTCTATTTAAAAAAGTGTGGTATACCCCAGTAAACAATAACTGTGGTTTTGCCATCCCACGGTAAAAAATCTCTGTTATTCAGCTTTTGGTATATTTTCCGTAAAGAAAAACAGTAGTGTCTCCTGACTGTTGTGACACAAAAATATATCTGTTGAAAATAGTCTTGTGTAAGCCCGACATCCCAGTGTGGTTTCGCAGTTCCACGGGTCAAATCGCTGTACTATACAGTTTTGGGCCTTTGGTATCTAAAAAAAAAGCAGTTTGAGTGTGTCGCTCCCTGTTCAGCCGCAAATATCTCTATTTAAAAAAGTGTGGTATACCCCAGTAAACAATAACTGTGGTTTTGCCATCCCACGGTAAAAAATCTCAATTATTCAGGTTTTGGTATATTTTCCGTAAAGAAAAACAGTAGTGTCTCCTGACTGTTGTGACACAAAAATATATCTGATGAAAATAGTCTTGTGTAGGCCCGACATCCAAGTGTGGTTTCGCAGTTCCACGGGTCAAATCGCAGTACTATCCAGTTTTGGGCCTTTGGTATCTAAAAAAAAAGCAGTTTGAGTGTGTCGCTCACTGTTCAGCCGCAAATATCTCTATTTAAAATAGTGTGGTATACCCCAGTAAACAATAACTGTGGTTTTGCCATCCCACGGTAAAAAATCTCTATTATTCAGCTTTTGGTAGTTTTTTCCGTAAAGAAAAACAGTAGTGTCTCCTGACTGTTGTGACACAAAAATATATCTGTTGAAAATAGTCTTGTGTAGGCCCGACATCCCAGTGTGGTTTCGCAGTTCCACGGGTCAAATCGCTGTACTATCCAGTTTTGGGCCTTTGGTATCTAAAAAAAAAGCAGTTTGAGTGTGTCGCTCACTGTTCAGCCTCAAATATCTCTATTTAAAAAAGTGTGGTATACCCCAGTAAACAATAACTGTGGTTTTGCCATCCCACGGTAAAAAATCTCTATTATTCAGCTTTTGGTAGTTTTTTCCGTAAAGAAAAACAGTAGTGTCTCCTGACTGTTGTGACACAAAAATATATCTGTTGAAAATAGTCTTGTGTAGGCCCGACATCTCAGTGTGGTTTCGCAGTTCCATGGGTCAAATCGCTGTACTATCCAGTTTTGGGCATTTGGTATCTAAAAAAAAAAGCAGCTTGGGTGTGTCGCTCACTGTTCAGCCGCAAATATCTCTATTTAAAAAAGTGTGGTATACCCCAGTAAACAATAACTGTGGTTTTGCCATCCCACGGTAAAAAATCTCAATTATTCAGGTTTTGGTATATTTTCCGTAAAGAAAAACAGTAGTGTCTCCTGACTGTTGTGACACAAAAATATATCTGTTGAAAATATTCTTGTGTAGGCCCGACATCTCAGTGTGGTTTCGCAGTTCCATGGGTCAAATCGCTGTACTATCCAGTTTTGGGCCTTTGGTAACTAAAAAAAAAAGCAGTTTGGGTGTGTCGCTCACTGTTCAGCCGCAAATATCTCTATTTAAAAAAGTGTGGTATACCCCAGTAAACAATAACTGTGGTTTTGCCATCCCACGGTAAAAAATCTCTATTATTCAGCTTTTGGTATATTTTCCGTAAAGAAAAACAGTAGTGTCTCCTGACTGTTGTGACACAAAAATATATCTGTTGAAAATAGTCTTGTGTAGGCCCGACATCCCAGTGTGGTTTCGCAGTTCCACGGGTCAAATCGCTGTACTATACAGTTTTGGGCCTTTGGTATCTAAAAAAAAAGCAGTTTGAGTGTGTCGCTCACTGTTCAGCCTCAAATATCTCTATTTAAAAAAGTGTGGTATACCCCAGTAAACAATAACTGTGGTTTTGCCATCCCACGGTAAAAAATCTCTATTATTCAGCTTTTGGTAGTTTTTTCCGTAAAGAAAAACAGCAGTGTCTCCTGACTGTTGTGACACAAAAATATATCTGTTGAAAATAGTCTTGTGTAGGCCCGACATCTCAGTGTGGTTTCGCAGTTCCATGGGTCAAATCGCTGTACTATCCAGTTTTGGGCATTTGGTATGTAAAAAAAAAAGCAGCTTGGGTGTGTCGCTCACTGTTCAGCCGCAAATATCTCTATTTAAAAAAGTGTGGTATACCCCAGTAAACAATAAGTGTGGTTTTGCCATCCCACGGTAAAAAATCTCAATTATTCAGGTTTTGGTATATTTTCCGTAAAGAAAAACAGTAGTGTCTCCTGACTGTTGTGACACAAAAATATATCTGTTGAAAATATTCTTGTGTAGGCCCGACATCTCAGTGTGGTTTCGCAGTTCCATGGGTCAAATCGCTGTACTATCCAGTTTTGGGCCTTTGGTAACTAAAAAAAAAAGCAGTTTGGGTGTGTCGCTCACTGTTCAGCCGCAAATATCTCTATTTAAAAAAGTGTGGTATACCCCAGTAAACAATAACTGTGGTTTTGCCATCCCACGGTAAAAAATCTCTATTATTCAGCTTTTGGTATATTTTCCGTAAAGAAAAACAGTAGTGTCTCCTGACTGTTGTGACACAAAAATATATCTGTTGAAAATAGTCTTGTGTAGGCCCGACATCCCAGTGTGGTTTCGCAGTTGCACGGGTCAAATCGCTGTACTATACAGTTTTGGGCCTTTGGTATCTAAAAAAAAAGCAGTTTGAGTGTGTCGCTCACTGTTCAGCCGCAAATATCTCTATTTAAAAAAGTGTGGTATACCCCAGTAAACAATAACTGTGGTTTTGCCATCCCACGGTAAAAAATCTCAATTATTCAGGTTTTGGTATATTTTCCGTAAAGAAAAACAGTAGTGTCTCCTGACTGTTGTGACACAAAAATATATCTGTTGAAAATAGTCTTGTGTAGGCCCGACATCCCAGTGTGGTTTCGCAGTTCCACGGGTCAAATCGCTGTACTATCCAGTTTTGGGCCTTTGGTATCTAAAAAAAAAGCAGTTTGAGTGTGTCGCTCACTGTTCAGCCGCAAATATCTCTATTTAAAAAGGTGTGGTATACCCCAGTAAACAATAACTGTGGTTTTGCCATCCCACGGTAAAAAATCTCTATTATTCAGGTTTTGGTATATTTTCCGTAAAGAAAAACAGGAGTGTCTCCTGACTGTTGTGACACAAAAATATATCTGTTGAAAATAGTCTTGTGTAGGCCCGACATCCCAGTGTGGTTTCGCAGTTCCACGGGTCAAATCGCAGTACTATCCAGTTTTGGGCCTTTGGTATCTAAAAAAAAAGCAGTTTGAGTGTGTCGCTCACTGTTCAGCCGCAAATATCTCTATTTAAAAAAGTGTGGTATACCCCAGTAAACAATAACTGTGGTTTTGCCATCCCACGGTAAAAAATCTCTATTATTCAGCTTTTGGTAGTTTTTCCGTAAAGAAAAACAGTAGTGTCTCCTGACTGTTGTGACACAAAAATATATCTGTTGAAAATAGTCTTGTGTAGGCCCGACATCTCAGTGTGGTTTCGCAGTTCCACGGGTCAAATCGCTGTACTATCCAGTTTTGGGCCTTTGGTATCTAAAAAAAAAGCAGTTTGAGTGTGTCGCTCACTGTTCAGCCGCAAATATCTCTATTTAAAAAAGTGTGGTATACCCCAGTAAACAATAACTGTGGTTTTGCCATCCCACGGTAAAAAATCTCAATTATTCAGGTTTTGGTATATTTTCCGTAAAGAAAAACAGTAGTGTCTCCTGACTGTTGTGACACAAAAATATATCTGTTGAAAATAGTCTTGTGTAGGCCCGACATCTCAGTGTGGTTTCGCAGTTCCACGGGTCAAATCGCTGTACTATCCAGTTTTGGGCCTTTGGTATCTAAAAAAAAAGCAGTTTGAGTGTGTCGCTCACTGTTCAGTCGCAAATATCTCTATTTAAAAAAGTGTGGTATACCCCAGTAAACAATAACTGTGGTTTTGCCATCCCACGGTAAAAAATCTCTATTATTCAGCTTTTGGTATATTTTCCGTAAAGAAAAACAGTAGTGTCTCCTGACTGTTGTGACACAAAAATATATCTGTTAAAAATAGTCTTGTGTAGGCCCGACATCCCAGTGTGGTTTCGCAGTTCCACGGGTCAAATCGCTGTACTATACAGTTTTGGGCCTTTGGTATCTAAAAAAAAACAGTTTGAGTGTGTCACTCACTGTTCAGCCACAAATATCTCTATTTAAAAAAGTGTGGTATACCCCAGTAAACAATAACTGTGGTTTTGCCATCCCACGGTAAAAAATCTCAATTATTCAGGTTTTGGTATATTTTCCGTAAAGAAAAACAGTAGTGTCTCCTGACTGTTGTGACACAAAAATATATCTGTTGAAAATAGTCTTGTGTAGGCCCGACATCCCAGTGTGGTTTCGCAGTTCCACGGGTCAAATCGCTGTACTATCCAGTTTTGGGCCTTTGGTATCTAAAAAAAAAGCAGTTTGAGTGTGTCGCTCACTGTTCAGCCTCAAATATCTCTATTTAAAAAAGTGTGGTATACCCCAGTAAACAATAACTGTGGTTTTGCCATCCCACGGTAAAAAATCTCTATTATTCAGCTTTTGGTTGTTTTTTCCGTAAAGAAAAACAGTAGTGTCTCCTGACTGTTGTGACACAAAAATATATCTGTTGAAAATAGTCTTGTGTAGGCCCGACATCTCAGTGTGGTTTCGCAGTTCCACGGGTCAAATCGCTGTACTATCCAGTTTTGGGCCAATGGTATCTAAAAAAAAAGCAGTTTGAGTGTGTCGCTCACTGTTCAGCCGCAAATATCTCTATTTAAAAAGGTGTGGTATACCCCAGTAAACAATAACTGTGGTTTTGCCATCCCACGGTAAAAAATCTCTATTATTCAGGTTTTGGTATATTTTCCGTAAAGAAAAACAGTAGTGTCTCCTGACTGTTGTGACACAAAAATATATCTGTTGAAAATAGTCTTGTGTAGGCCCGACATCCCAGTGTGGTTTCGCAGTTCCACGGGTCAAATCGCTGTACTATCCAGTTTTGGGCCTTTGGTATCTAAAAAAAAAGCAGTTTGAGTGTGTCGCTCACTGTTCAGACGCAAATATCTCTATTTAAAAAAGTGTGGTATACCCCAGTAAACAATAACTGTGGTTTTGCCATCCCACGGTAAAAAATATCTATTATTCAGCTTTTGGTAGTTTTTTCCGTAAAGAAAAACAGTAGTGTCTCCTGACTGTTGTGACACAAAAATATATCTGTTGAAAATAGTCTTGTGTAGGCCCGACATCTCAGTGTGGTTTCGCAGTTCCATGGGTCAAATCGCTGTACTATCCAGTTTTGGGCCTTTGGTATCTAAAAAAAAAAGCAGCTTGGGTGTGTCGCTCACTGTTCAGCTGCAAATATCTCTATTTAAAAAAGTGTGGTATACCCCAGTAAACAATAACTGTGGTTTTGCCATCCCACGGTAAAAAATCTCTGTTATTCAGCTTTTGGTATATTTTCCGTAAAGAAAAACAGTAGTGTCTCCTGACTGTTGTGACACAAAAATATATCTGTTGAAAATAGTCTTGTGTAGGCCCGACATCCCAGTGTGGTTTCGCAGTTCCACGGGTCAAATCGCTGTACTATACAGTTTTGGGCCTTTGGTATCTAAAAAAAAAGCAGTTTGAGTGTGTCGCTCCCTGTTCAGCCGCAAATATCTCTATTTAAAAAAGTGTGGTATACCCCAGTAAACAATAACTGTGGTTTTGCCATCCCACGGTAAAAAATCTCAATTATTCAGGTTTTGGTATATTTTCCGTAAAGAAAAACAGAAGTGTCTCCTGACTGTTGTGACACAAAAATATATCTGATGAAAATAGTCTTGTGTAGGCCCGACATCCCAGTGTGGTTTCGCAGTTCCACGGGTCAAATCGCAGTACTATCCAGTTTTGGGCCTTTGGTATCTAAAAAAAAAGCAGTTTGAGTGTGTCGCTCACTGTTCAGCCTCAAATATCTCTATTTAAAAAAGTGTGGTATACCCCAGTAAACAATAACTGTGGTTTTGCCATCCCACGGTAAAAAATCTCTATTATTCAGCTTTTGGTAGTTTTTTCCGTAAAGAAAAACAGTAGTGTCTCCTGACTGTTGTGACACAAAAATATATCTGTTGAAAATAGTCTTGTGTAGGCCCGACATCTCAGTGTGGTTTCGCAGTTCCATGGGTCAAATCGCTGTACTATCCAGTTTTGGGCATTTGGTATCTAAAAAAAAAAAGCAGCTTGGGTGTGTCGCTCACTGTTCAGCCGCAAATATCTCTATTTAAAAAAGTGTGGTATACCCCAGTAAACAATAACTGTGGTTTTGCCATCCCACGGTAAAAAATCTCAATTATTCAGGTTTTGGTATATTTTCCGTAAAGAAAAACAGTAGTGTCTCCTGACTGTTGTGACACAAAAATATATCTGTTGAAAATATTCTTGTGTAGGCCCGACATCTCAGTGTGGTTTCGCAGTTCCATGGGTCAAATCGCTGTACTATCCAGTTTTGGGCCTTTGGTATCTAAAAAAAAAGCAGTTTGAGTGTGTTGCTCACTGTTCAGACGCAAATATCTCTATTTAAAAAAGTGTGGTATACCCCAGTAAACAATAACTGTGGTTTTGCCATCCCACGGTAAAAAATCTCTATTATTCAGCTTTTGGTAGTTTTTTCCGTAAAGAAAAACAGTAGTGTCTCCTGACTGTTGTGACACAAAAATATATCTGTTGAAAATAGTCTTGTGTAGGCCCGACATCTCAGTGTGGTTTCGCAGTTCCATGGGTTAAATCGCTGTACTATCCAGTTTTGGGCCTTTGGTATCTAAAAAAAAAAGCAGCTTGGGTGTGTCGCTCACTGTTCAGCTGCAAATATCTCTATTTAAAAAAGTGTGGTATACCCCAGTAAACAATAACTGTGGTTTTGCCATCCCACGGTAAAAAATCTCTGTTATTCAGCTTTTGGTATATTTTCCGTAAAGAAAAACAGTAGTGTCTCCTGACTGTTGTGACACAAAAATATATCTGTTGAAAATAGTCTTGTGTAGGCCCGACATCCCAGTGTGGTTTCGCAGTTCCACGGGTCAAATCGCTGTACTATACAGTTTTGGGCCTTTGGTATCTAAAAAAAAAGCAGTTTGAGTGTGTCGCTCCCTGTTCAGCCGCAAATATCTCTATTTAAAAAAGTGTGGTATACCCCAGTAAACAATAACTGTGGTTTTGCCATCCCACGGTAAAAAATCTCAATTATTCAGGTTTTGGTATATTTTCCGTAAAGAAAAACAGTAGTGTCTCCTGACTGTTGTGACACAAAAATATATCTGATGAAAATAGTCTTGTGTAGGCCCGACATCCCAGTGTGGTTTCGCAGTTCCACGGGTCAAATCGCAGTACTATCCAGTTTTGGGCCTTTGGTATCTAAAAAAAAAGCAGTTTGAGTGTGTCGCTCACTGTTCAGCCTCAAATATCTCTATTTAAAAAAGTGTGGTATACCCCAGTAAACAATAACTGTGGTTTTGCCATCCCACGGTAAAAAATCTCTATTATTCAGCTTTTGGTAGTTTTTTCCGTAAAGAAAAACAGTAGTGTCTCCTGACTGTTGTGACACAAAAATATATCTGTTGAAAATAGTCTTGTGTAGGCCCGACATCTCAGTGTGGTTTCGCAGTTCCATGGGTCAAATCGCTGTACTATCCAGTTTTGGGCCTTTGGTATCTAAAAAAAAAAGCAGCTTGGGTGTGTCGCTCACTGTTCAGCCGCAAATATCTCTATTTAAAAAAGTGTGGTATACCCCAGTAAACAATAACTGTGGTTTTGCCATCCCACGGTAAAAAATCTCAATTATTCAGGTTTTGGTATATTTTCCGTAAAGAAAAACAGTAGTGTCTCCTGACTGTTGTGACACAAAAATATATCTGTTGAAAATATTCTTGTGTAGGCCCGACATCTCAGTGTGGTTTCGCAGTTCCATGGGTCAAATCGCTGTACTATCCAGTTTTGGGCCTTTGGTAACTAAAAAAAAAAGCAGTTTGGGTGTGTCGCTCACTGTTCAGCCGCAAATATCTCTATTTAAAAAAGTGTGGTATACCCCAGTAAACAATAACTGTGGTTTTGCCATCCCACGGTAAAAAATCTCTATTATTCAGCTTTTGGTATATTTTCCGTAAAGAAAAACAGTAGTGTCTCCTGACTGTTGTGACACAAAAATATATCTGTTGAAAATAGTCTTGTGTAGGCCCGACATCCCAGTGTGGTTTCGCAGTTGCACGGGTCAAATCGCTGTACTATACAGTTTTGGGCCTTTGGTATCTAAAAAAAAAGCAGTTTGAGTGTGTCGCTCACTGTTCAGCCGCAAATATCTCTATTTAAAAAAGTGTGGTATACCCCAGTAAACAATAACTGTGGTTTTGCCATCCCACGGTAAAAAATCTCAATTATTCAGGTTTTGGTATATTTTCCGTAAAGAAAAACAGTAGTGTCTCCTGACTGTTGTGACACAAAAATATATCTGTTGAAAATAGTCTTGTGTAGGCCCGACATCCCAGTGTGGTTTCGCAGTTCCACGGGTCAAATCGCTGTACTATCCAGTTTTGGGCCTTTGGTATCTAAAAAAAAAGCAGTTTGAGTGTGTCGCTCACTGTTCAGCCGCAAATATCTCTATTTAAAAAGGTGTGGTATACCCCAGTAAACAATAACTGTGGTTTTGCCATCCCACGGTAAAAAATCTCTATTATTCAGGTTTTGGTATATTTTCCGTAAAGAAAAACAGGAGTGTCTCCTGACTGTTGTGACACAAAAATATATCTGTTGAAAATAGTCTTGTGTAGGCCCGACATCCCAGTGTGGTTTCGCAGTTCCACGGGTCAAATCGCAGTACTATCCAGTTTTGGGCCTTTGGTATCTAAAAAAAAAGCAGTTTGAGTGTGTCGCTCACTGTTCAGCCGCAAATATCTCTATTTAAAATAGTGTGGTATACCCCAGTAAACAATAACTGTGGTTTTGCCATCCCACGGTAAAAAATCTCTATTATTCAGCTTTTGGTAGTTTTTTCCGTAAAGAAAAACAGTAGTGTCTCCTGACTGTTGTGACACAAAAATATATCTGTTGAAAATAGTCTTGTGTAGGCCCGACATCTCAGTGTGGTTTCGCAGTTCCACGGGTCAAATCGCTGTACTATCCAGTTTTGGGCCTTTGGTATCTAAAAAAAAAGCAGTTTGAGTGTGTCGCTCACAGTTCAGCCGCAAATATCTCTATTTAAAAAAGTGTGGTATACCCCAGTAAACAATAACTGTGGTTTTGCCATCCCACGGTAAAAAATCTCAATTATTCAGGTTTTGGTATATTTTCCGTAAAGAAAAACAGTAGTGTCTCCTGACTGTTGTGACACAAAAATATATCTCTTGAAAATAGTCTTGTGTAGGCCCGACATCTCAGTGTGGTTTCGCAGTTCCACGGGTCAAATCGCTGTACTATCCAGTTTTGGGCCTTTGGTATCTAAAAAAAAAGCAGTTTGAGTGTGTCGCTCACTGTTCAGCCGCAAATATCTCTATTTAAAAAGGTGTGGTATACCCCAGTAAACAATAACTGTGGTTTAGCCATCCCACGGTAAAAAATCTCTATTATTCAGGTTTTGGTATATTTTCCGTAAAGAAAAACAGTAGTGTCTCCTGACTGTTGTGACACAAAAATATATCTGTTGAAAATAGTCTTGTGTAGGCCCGACATCTCAGTGTGGTTTCGCAGTTCCACGGGTCAAATCGCTGTACTATCCAGTTTTGGGCCTTTGGTATCTAAAAAAAAAGCAGTTTGAGTGTGTCGCTCACTGTTCAGCCGCAAATATCTCTATTTAAAAAAGTGTGGTATACCCCAGTAAACAATAACTGTGGTTTTGCCATCCCACGGTAAAAAATCTCTATTATTCAGCTTTTGGTATATTTTCCGTAAAGAAAAACAGTAGTGTCTCCTGACTGTTGTGACACAAAAATATATCTGTTGAAAATAGTCTTGTGTAGGCCCGAAATCTCAGTGTGGTTTCGCAGTTCCACGGGTCAAATCGCTGTACTATCCAGTTTTGGGCCTTTGGTATCTAAAAAAAAAGCAGTTTGAGTGTGTCGTTCACTGTTCAGCCGCAAATATCTCTATTTAAAAAGGTGTGGTATACCCCAGTAAACAATAACTGTGGTTTTGCCATCCCACGGTAAAAAATCTCTATTATTCAGGTTTTGGTATATTTTCCGTAAAGAAAAACAGTAGTGTCTCCTGACTGTTGTGACACAAAAATATATCTGTTGAAAATAGTCTTGTGTAGGCCCGACATCCCAGTGTGGTTTCGCAGTTCCACGGGTCAAAACGCTGTACTATCCAGTTTTGGGCCTTTGGTATCTAAAAAAAAAGCAGTTTGAGTGTGTCGCTCACTTTTCAGCCTCAAATATCTCTATTTAAAAAAGTGTGGTATACCCCAGTAAACAATAACTGTGGTTTTGCCATCCCACGGTAAAAAATCTCTATTATTCAGCTTTTGGTAGTTTTTTCCGTAAAGAAAAACAGTAGTGTCTCCTGACTGCTGTGACACAAAAATATATCTGTTGAAAATAGTCTTGTGTAGGCCCGACATCTCAGTGTGGTTTCACAGTTCCACGGGTCAAATCGCTGTACTATCCAGTTTTGGGCCTTTGGTATCTAAAAAAAAAGCAGTTTGAGTGTGTCGTTCACTGTTCAGCCGCAAATATCTCTATTTAAAAAGGTGTGGTATACCCCAGTAAACAATAACTGTGGTTTTGCCATCCCATGGTAAAAAATCTCTATTATTCAGGTTTTGGTATATTTTCCGTAAAGAAAAACAGTAGTGTCTCCTGACTGTTGTGACACAAAAATATATCTGTTGAAAATAGTCTTGTGTAGGCCCGACATCCCAGTGTGGTTTCGCAGTTCCACGGGTCAAAACGCTGTACTATCCAGTTTTGGGCCTTTGGTATCTAAAAAAAAAGCAGTTTGAGTGTGTCGCTCACTGTTCAGACGCAAATATCTCTATTTAAAAAAGTGTGGTATACCCCAGTAAACAATAACTGTGGTTTTGCCATCCCACGGTAAAAAATCTCTATTATTCAGCTTTTGGTAGTTTTTTCCGTAAAGAAAAACAGTAGTGTCTCCTGACTGTTGTGACACAAAAATATATCTGTTGAAAATAGTCTTGTGTAGGCCCGACATCTCAGTGTGGTTTCGCAGTTCCATGGGTCAAATCGCTGTACTATCCAGTTTTGGGCATTTGGTATCTAAAAAAAAAAGCAGCTTGGGTGTGTCGCTCACTGTTCAGCCGCAAATATCTCTATTTAAAACAGTGTGGTATACCCCAGTAAACAATAACTGTGGTTTTGCCATCCCACGGTAAAAAATCTCTATTATTCAGCTTTTGGTATATTTTCCGTAAAGAAAAACAGTAGTGTCTCCTGACTGTTGTGACACAAAAATATATCTGTTGAAAATAGTCTTGTGTAGGCCCAACATCCCAGTGTGGTTTCGCAGTTCCACGGGTCAAATCGCTGTACTATACAGTTTTGGGCCTTTGGTATCTAAAAAAAAGCAGTTTCAGTGTGTCGCTCACTGTTCAGCCGCAAATATCTCTATTTAAAAAAGTGTGGTATACCCCAGTAAACAATAACTGTGGTTGTGCCATCCCACGGTAAAAAATCTTAATTATTCAGGTTTTGGTATATTTTCCGTAAAGAAAAACAGTAGTGTCTCCTGACTGTTGTGACACAAAAATATATCTGTTGAAAATAGTCTTGTGTAGGCCCGACATCTCAGTGTGGTTTCGCAGTTCCATGGGTCAAATCGCTGTACTATCCAGTTTTGGGCCTTTGGTATCTAAAAAAAAAAGCAGTTTGGGTGTGTCGCTCACTGTTCAGCCGCAAATATCTCTATTTAAAAAAGTGTGGTATACCCCAGTAAACAATAACTGTGGTTTTGCCATCCCACGGTAAAAAATCTCTATTATTCAGCTTTTGGTATATTTTCCGTAAAGAAAAACAGTAGTGTCTCCTGACTGTTGTGACACAAAAATATATCTGTTGAAAATAGTCTTGTGTAGGCCCGACATCCCAATGTGGTTTCGCAGTTCCACGGGTCAAATCGCTGTACTATACAGTTTTGGGCCTTTGGTATCTAAAAAAAAAGCAGTTTGAGTGTGTCGCTCACTGTTCAGCCGCAAATATCTCTATTTAAAAAAGTGTGGTATACCCCAGTAAACAATAACTGTGGTTTTGCCATCCCACGGTAAAAAATCTCAATTATTCAGGTTTTGGTATATTTTCCGTAAAGAAAAACAGTAGTGTCTCCTGACTGTTGTGACACAAAAATATATCTGTTGAAAATAGTCTTGTGTAGGCCCGACATCCCAGTGTGGTTTCGCAGTTGCACGGGTCAAATCGCTGTACTATACAGTTTTGGGCCTTTGGTATCTAAAAAAAAAGCAGTTTGAGTGTGTCGCTCACTGTTCAGCCGCAAATATCTCTATTTAAAAAAGTGTGGTATACCCCAGTAAACAATAACTGTGGTTTTGCCATCCCACGGTAAAAAATCTCAATTATTCAGGTTTTGGTATATTTTCCGTAAAGAAAAACAGTAGTGTCTCCTGACTGTTGTGACACAAAAATATATCTGTTGAAAATAGTCTTGTGTAGGCCCGACATCCCAGTGTGGTTTCGCAGTTCCACGGGTCAAATCGCTGTACTATCCAGTTTTGGGCCTTTGGTATCTAAAAAAAAAGCAGTTTGAGTGTGTCGCTCACTGTTCAGCCGCAAATATCTCTATTTAAAAAGGTGTGGTATACCCCAGTAAACAATAACTGTGGTTTTGCCATCCCACGGTAAAAAATCTCTATTATTCAGGTTTTGGTATATTTTCCGTAAAGAAAAACAGGAGTGTCTCCTGACTGTTGTGACACAAAAATATATCTGTTGAAAATAGTCTTGTGTAGGCCCGACATCCCAGTGTGGTTTCGCAGTTCCACGGGTCAAATCGCAGTACTATCCAGTTTTGGGCCTTTGGTATCTAAAAAAAAAGCAGTTTGAGTGTGTCGCTCACTGTTCAGCCGCAAATATCTCTATTTAAAATAGTGTGGTATACCCCAGTAAACAATAACTGTGGTTTTGCCATCCCACGGTAAAAAATCTCTATTATTCAGCTTTTGGTAGTTTTTTCCGTAAAGAAAAACAGTAGTGTCTCCTGACTGTTGTGACACAAAAATATATCTGTTGAAAATAGTCTTGTGTAGGCCCGACATCTCAGTGTGGTTTCGCAGTTCCACGGGTCAAATCGCTGTACTATCCAGTTTTGGGCCTTTGGTATCTAAAAAAAAAGCAGTTTGAGTGTGTCGCTCACAGTTCAGCCGCAAATATCTCTATTTAAAAAAGTGTGGTATACCCCAGTAAACAATAACTGTGGTTTTGCCATCCCACGGTAAAAAATCTCAATTATTCAGGTTTTGGTATATTTTCCGTAAAGAAAAACAGTAGTGTCTCCTGACTGTTGTGACACAAAAATATATCTCTTGAAAATAGTCTTGTGTAGGCCCGACATCTCAGTGTGGTTTCGCAGTTCCACGGGTCAAATCGCTGTACTATCCAGTTTTGGGCCTTTGGTATCTAAAAAAAAAGCAGTTTGAGTGTGTCGCTCACTGTTCAGCCGCAAATATCTCTATTTAAAAAGGTGTGGTATACCCCAGTAAACAATAACTGTGGTTTAGCCATCCCACGGTAAAAAATCTCTATTATTCAGGTTTTGGTATATTTTCCGTAAAGAAAAACAGTAGTGTCTCCTGACTGTTGTGACACAAAAATATATCTGTTGAAAATAGTCTTGTGTAGGCCCGACATCTCAGTGTGGTTTCGCAGTTCCACGGGTCAAATCGCTGTACTATCCAGTTTTGGGCCTTTGGTATCTAAAAAAAAAGCAGTTTGAGTGTGTCGCTCACTGTTCAGCCGCAAATATCTCTATTTAAAAAAGTGTGGTATACCCCAGTAAACAATAACTGTGGTTTTGCCATCCCACGGTAAAAAATCTCTATTATTCAGCTTTTGGTAGTTTTTTCCGTAAAGAAAAACAGTAGTGTCTCCTGACTGTTGTGACACAAAAATATATCTGTTGAAAATAGTCTTGTGTAGGCCCGACATCTCAGTGTGGTTTCGCAGTTCCATGGGTCAAATCGCTGTACTATCCAGTTTTGGGCATTTGGTATCTAAAAAAAAAAGCAGCTTGGGTGTGTCGCTCACTGTTCAGCCGCAAATATCTCTATTTAAAAAGGTGTGGTATACCCCAGTAAACAATAACTGTGGTTTTGCCATCCCACGGTAAAAAATCTCTATTATTCAGGTTTTGGTATATTTTCCGTAAAGAAAAACAGTAGTGTCTCCTGACTGTTGTGACACAAAAATATATCTGTTGAAAATAGTCTTGTGTAGGCCCGACTTCCCAGTGTGGTTTCGCAGTTCCACGGGTCAAATCGCTGTACTATCCAGTTTTGGGCCTTTGGTATCTAAAAAAAAAGCAGTTTGAGTGTGTCGCTCACTGTTCAGCCGCAAATATCTCTATTTAAAATAGTGTGGTATACCCCAGTAAACAATAACTGTGGTTTAGCCATCCCACGGTAAAAAATCTCTATTATTCAGCTTTTGGTAGTTTTTTCCGTAAAGAAAAACAGTAGTGTCTCCTGACTGTTGTGACACAAAAATATATCTGTTGAAAATAGTCTTGTGTAGGCCCGACATCTCAGTGTGGTTTCGCAGTTCCACGGGTCAAATCGCTGTACTGTCCAGTTTTGGGCCTTTGGTATCTAAAAAAAAAGCAGTTTGAGTGTGTCGCTCCCTGTTCAGCCGCAAATATCTCTATTTAAAAAAGTGTGGTATACCCCAGTAAACAATAACTGTGGTTTTGCCATCCCACGGTAAAAAATCTCAATTATTCAGGTTTTGGTATATTTTCCGTAAAGAAAAACAGTAGTGTCTCCTGACTGTTGTGACACAAAAATATATCTGTTAAAAATAGTCTTGTGTAGGCCCGACATCCCAGTGTGGTTTCGCAGTTCCACGGGTCAAATCGCTGTACTATACAGTTTTGGGCCTTTGGTATCTAAAAAAAAAGCAGTTTGAGTGTGTCGCTCACTGTTCAGCCGCAAATATCTCTATTTAAAAAAGTGTGGTATACCCCAGTAAACAATAACTGTGGTTTTGCCATCCCACGGTAAAAAATCTCAATTATTCAGGTTTTGGTATATTTTCCGTAAAGAAAAACAGTAGTGTCTCCTGACTGTTGTGACACAAAAATATATCTGTTGAAAATAGTCTTGTGTAGGCCCGACATCTCAGTGTGGTTTCGCAGTTCCATGGGTCAAATCGCTGTACTATCCAGTTTTGGGCCTTTGGTATCTAAAAAAAAAAGCAGTTTGGGTGTGTCGCTCACTGTTCAGCCGCAAATATCTCTATTTAAAAAAGTGTGGTATACCCCAGTAAACAATAACTGTGGTTTTGCCATCCCACGGTAAAAAATCTCTATTATTCAGGTTTTGGTATATTTTCCGTAAAGAAAAACAGTAGTGTCTCCTGACTGTTGTGACACAAAAATATATCTGTTGAAAATAGTCTTGTGTAGGCCCGACATCCCAGTGTGGTTTCGCAGTTCCACGGGTCAAATCGCTGTACTATCCAGTTTTGGGCCTTTGGTATCTAAAAAAAAAAGCAGTTTGGGTGTGTCGCTCACTGTTCAGCCGCAAATATCTCTATTTAAAAAAGTGTGGTATACCCCAGTAAACAATAACTGTGGTTTTGCCATCCCACGGTAAAAAATCTCTATTATTCAGCTTTTGGTATATTTTCCGTAAAGAAAAACAGTAGTGTCTCCTGACTGTTGTGACACAAAAATATATCTGTTGAAAATAGTCTTGTGTAGGCCCGACATCCCAATGTGGTTTCGCAGTTCCACGGGTCAAATCGCTGTACTATACAGTTTTGGGCCTTTGGTATCTAAAAAAAAAGCAGTTTGAGTGTGTCGCTCACTGTTCAGCCGCAAATGTCTCTATTTAAAAAAGTGTGGTATACCCCAGTAAACAATAACTGTGGTTTTGCCATCCCACGGTAAAAAATCTCAATTATTCAGGTTTTGGTATATTTTCCGTAAAGAAAAACAGTAGTGTCTCCTGACTGTTGTGACACAAAAATATATCTGTTGAAAATAGTCTTGTGTAGGCCCGACATCCCAGTGTGGTTTCGCAGTTCCACGGGTCAAATCGCTGTACTATCCAGTTTTGGGCCTTTGGTATCTAAAAAACAAGCAGTTTGAGTGTGTCGCTCACTGTTCAGCCGCAAATATCTCTATTTAAAAAGGTGTGGTATACCCCAGTAAACAATAACTGTGGTTTTGCCATCCCACGGTAAAAAATCTCTATTATTCAGGTTTTGGTATATTTTCCGTAAAGAAAAACAGTAGTGTCTCCTGACTGTTGTGACACAAAAATATATCTGTTGAAAATAGTCTTGTGTAGGCCCGACTTCCCAGTGTGGTTTCGCAGTTCCACGGGTCAAATCGCTGTACTATCCAGTTTTGGGCCTTTGGTATCTAAAAAAAAAGCAGTTTGAGTGTGTCGCTCACTGTTCAGCCGCAAATATCTCTATTTAAAATAGTGTGGTATACCCCAGTAAACAATAACTGTGGTTTTGCCATCCCACGGTAAAAAATCTCTATTATTCAGCTTTTGGTAGTTTTTTCCGTAAAGAAAAACAGTAGTGTCTCCTGACTGTTGTGACACAAAAATATATCTGTTGAAAATAGTCTTGTGTAGGCCCGACATCTCAGTGTGGTTTCGCAGTTCCACGGGTCAAATCGCTGTACTGTCCAGTTTTGGGCCTTTGGTATCTAAAAAAAAAGCAGTTTGAGTGTGTCGCTCCCTGTTCAGCCGCAAATATCTCTATTTAAAAAAGTGTGGTATACCCCAGTAAACAATAACTGTGGTTTTGCCATCCCACGGTAAAAAATCTCAATTATTCAGGTTTTGGTATATTTTCCGTAAAGAAAAACAATAGTGTCTCCTGACTGTTGTGACACAAAAATATATCTGTTGAAAATAGTCTTGTGTAGGCCCGACATCTCAGTGTGGTTTCGCAGTTCCAGGGGTCAAATCGCTGTACTATCCAGTTTTGGGCCTTTGGTATCTAAAAAAAAAAGCAGTTTGGGTGTGTCGCTCACTGTTCAGCCGCAAATATCTCTATTTAAAAAAGTGTGGTATACCCCAGTAAACAATAACTGTGGTTTTGCCATCCCACGGTAAAAAATCTCTATTATTCAGGTTTTGGTATATTTTCCGTAAAGAAAAACAGTAGTGTCTCCTGACTGTTGTGACACAAAAATATATCTGTTGAAAATAGTCTTGTGTAGGCCCGACATCCCAGTGTGGTTTCGCAGTTCCACGGGTCAAATCACTGTACTATCCAGTTTTGGGCCTTTGGTATCTAAAAAAAAAAGCAGTTTGGGTGTGTCGCTCACTGTTCAGCCGCAAATATCTCTATTTAAAAAAGTGTGGTATACCCCAGTAAACAATAACTGTGGTTTTGCCATCCCACGGTAAAAAATCTCTATTATTCAGCTTTTGGTATATTTTCCGTAAAGAAAAACAGTAGTGTCTCCTGACTGTTGTGACACAAAAATATATCTGTTGAAAATAGTCTTGTGTAGGCCCGACATCCCAATGTGGTTTCGCAGTTCCACGGGTCAAATCGCTGTACTATACAGTTTTGGGCCTTTGGTATCTAAAAAAAAAGCAGTTTGAGTGTGTCGCTCACTGTTCAGCCGCAAATGTCTCTATTTAAAAAAGTGTGGTATACCCCAGTAAACAATAACTGTGGTTTTGCCATCCCACGGTAAAAAATCTCAATTATTCAGGTTTTGGTATATTTTCCGTAAAGAAAAACAGTAGTGTCTCCTGACTGTTGTGACACAAAAATATATCTGTTGAAAATAGTCTTGTGTAGGCCCGACATCCCAGTGTGGTTTCGCAGTTCCACGGGTCAAATCGCTGTACTATCCAGTTTTGGGCCTTTGGTATCTAAAAAAAAAACAGTTTGAGTGTGTTGCTCACTGTTCAGACTCAAATATCTCTATTTAAAAAAGTGTGGTATACCCCAGTAAACAATAACTGTGGTTTTGCCATCCCACGGTAAAAAATCTCTATTATTCAGCTTTTAGTAGTTTTTTCCGTAAAGAAAAACAGTAGTGTCTCCTGACTGTTGTGACACAAAAATATATCTGTTGAAAATAGTCTTGTGTAGGCCCGACATCTCAGTGTGGTTTCGCAGTTCCACGGGTCAAATCGCTGTACTATCCAGTTTTGGGCCTTTGGTATCTAAAAAAAAAGCAGTTTGAGTGTGTCGCTCATTGTTCAGCCGCAAATATCTCTATTTAAAAAGGTGTGGTATACCCCAGTAAACAATAACTGTGGTTTTGCCATCCCACGGTAAAAAATCTCTATTATTCAGGTTTTGGTATATTTTCCGTAAAGAAAAACAGTAGTGTCTCCTGACTGTTGTGACACAAAAATATATCTGTTGAAAATAGTCTTGTGTAGGCCCGACATCCTAGTGTGGTTTCGCAGTTCCACGGGTCAAAACGCTGTACTATACAGTTTTGGGCCTTTGGTATCTAAAAAAAAAGCAGTTTGAGTGTGTCGCTCACTGTTCAGCCGCAAATATCTCTATTTCAAATAGTGTGGTATACCCCAGTAAGCAATAACTGTGGTTTTGCCATCCCACGGTAAAAAATCTCTATTATTCAGCTTTTGGTAGTTTTTTCCGTAAAGAAAAACAGTAGTGTCTCCTGACTGTTGTGACACAAAAATATATCTGTTGAAAATAGTCTTGTGTAGGCCCGACATCTCAGTGTGGTTTCGCAGTTCCACGGGTCAAATCGCTGTACTATCCAGTTTTGGGCCTTTGGTATCTAAAAAAAAAGCAGTTTGAGTGTGTCGCTCACTGTTCAGCCGCAAATATCTCTATTTAAAAAAGTGTGGTATACCCCAGTAAACAATAACTGTGGTTTTGCCATCCCACGGTAAAAAATCTCAATTATTCAGGTTTTGGTATATTTTCCGTAAAGAAAAACAGTAGTGTCTCCTGACTGTTGTGACACAAAAATATATCTGTTGAAAATAGTCTTGTGTAGGCCCGACATCTCAGTGTGGTTTCGCAGTTCCACGGGTCAAATCGCTGTACTATCCAGTTTTGGGCCTTTGGTATCTAAAAAAAAAGCAGTTTGAGTGTGTCGCTCACTGTTCAGCCGCAAATATCTCTATTTAAAAAAGTGTGGTATACCCCAGTAAACAATAACTGTGGTTTTGCCATCCCACGGTAAAAAATCTCTATTATTCAGCTTTTGGTATATTTTCCGTAAAGAAAAACAGTAGTGTCTCCTGACTGTTGTGACACAAAAATATATCTGTTGAAAATAGTCTTGTGTAGGCCCGACATCCCAGTGTGGTTTCGCAGTTCCACGGGTCAAATCGCAGTACTATCCAGTTTTGGGCCTTTGGTATCTAAAAAAAAAGCAGTTTGAGTGTGTCGCTCACTGTTCAGCCGCAAATATCTCTATTTAAAATAGTGTGGTATACCCCAGTAAACAATAACTGTGGTTTTGCCATCCCACGGTAAAAAATCTCTATTATTCAGCTTTTGGTAGTTTTTTCCGTAAAGAAAAACAGTAGTGTCTCCTGACTGTTGTGACACAAAAATATATCTGTTGAAAATAGTCTTGTGTAGGCCCGACATCTCAGTGTGGTTTCGCAGTTCCACGGGTCAAATCGCTGTACTATCCAGTTTTGGGCCTTTGGTATCTAAAAAAAAAGCAGTTTGAGTGTGTCGCTCATTGTTCAGCCGCAAATATCTCTATTTAAAAAGGTGTGGTATACCCCAGTAAACAATAACTGTGGTTTTGCCATCCCACGGTAAAAAATCTCTATTATTCAGGTTTTGGTATATTTTCCGTAAAGAAAAACAGTAGTGTCTCCTGACTGTTGTGACACAAAAATATATCTGTTGAAAATAGTCTTGTGTAGGCCCGACATCCCAGTGTGGTTTCGCAGTTCCACGGGTCAAATCGCTGTACTATACAGTTTTGGGCCTTTGGTATCTAAAAAAAAAGCAGTTTGAGTGTGTCGCTCATTGTTCAGCCGCAAATATCTCTATTTAAAAAGGTGTGGTATACCCCAGTAAACAATAACTGTGGTTTTGCCATCCCACGGTAAAAAATCTCTATTATTCAGGTTTTGGTATATTTTCCGTAAAGAAAAACAGTAGTGTCTCCTGACTGTTGTGACACAAAAATATATCTGTTGAAAATAGTCTTGTGTAGGCCCGACATCCTAGTGTGGTTTCGCAGTTCCACGGGTCAAAACGCTGTACTATACAGTTTTGGGCCTTTGGTATCTAAAAAAAAAGCAGTTTGAGTGTGTCGCTCACTGTTCAGCCGCAAATATCTCTATTTAAAATAGTGTGGTATACCCCAGTAAGCAATAACTGTGGTTTTGCCATCCCACGGTAAAAAATCTCTATTATTCAGCTTTTGGTAGTTTTTTCCGTAAAGAAAAACAGTAGTGTCTCCTGACTGTTGTGACACAAAAATATATCTGTTGAAAATAGTCTTGTGTAGGCCCGACATCTCAGTGTGGTTTCGCAGTTCCACGGGTCAAATCGCTGTACTATCCAGTTTTGGGCCTTTGGTATCTAAAAAAAAAGCAGTTTGAGTGTGTCGCTCACTGTTCAGCCGCAAATATCTCTATTTAAAAAAGTGTGGTATACCCCAGTAAACAATAACTGTGGTTTTGCCATCCCACGGTAAAAAATCTCAATTATTCAGGTTTTGGTATATTTTCCGTAAAGAAAAACAGTAGTGTCTCCTGACTGTTGTGACACAAAAATATATCTGTTGAAAATAGTCTTGTGTAGGCCCGACATCTCAGTGTGGTTTCGCAGTTCCACGGGTCAAATCGCTGTACTATCCAGTTTTGGGCCTTTGGTATCTAAAAAAAAAGCAGTTTGAGTGTGTCGCTCACTGTTCAGCCGCAAATATCTCTATTTAAAAAAGTGTGGTATACCCCAGTAAACAATAACTGTGGTTTTGCCATCCCACGGTAAAAAATCTCTATTATTCAGCTTTTGGTATATTTTCCGTAAAGAAAAACAGTAGTGTCTCCTGACTGTTGTGACACAAAAATATATCTGTTGAAAATAGTCTTGTGTAGGCCCGACATCCCAGTGTGGTTTCGCAGTTCCACGGGTCAAATCGCAGTACTATCCAGTTTTGGGCCTTTGGTATCTAAAAAAAAAGCAGTTTGAGTGTGTCGCTCACTGTTCAGCCGCAAATATCTCTATTTAAAATAGTGTGGTATACCCCAGTAAACAATAACTGTGGTTTTGCCATCCCACGGTAAAAAATCTCTATTATTCAGCTTTTGGTAGTTTTTTCCGTAAAGAAAAACAGTAGTGTCTCCTGACTGTTGTGACACAAAAATATATCTGTTGAAAATAGTCTTGTGTAGGCCCGACATCTCAGTGTGGTTTCGCAGTTCCACGGGTCAAATCGCTGTACTATCCAGTTTTGGGCCTTTGGTATCTAAAAAAAAAGCAGTTTGAGTGTGTCGCTCATTGTTCAGCCGCAAATATCTCTATTTAAAAAGGTGTGGTATACCCCAGTAAACAATAACTGTGGTTTTGCCATCCCACGGTAAAAAATCTCTATTATTCAGCTTTTGGTATATTTTCCGTAAAGAAAAACAGTAGTGTCTCCTGACTGTTGTGACACAAAAATATATCTGTTGAAAATAGTCTTGTGTAGGCCCGACATCCCAGTGTGGTTTCGCAGTTCCACGGGTCAAATCGCTGTACTATACAGTTTTGGGCCTTTGGTATCTAAAAAAAAAGCAGTTTGAGTGTGTCGCTCACTGTTCAGACTCAAATATCTCTATTTAAAAAAGTGTGGTATACCCCAGTAAACAATAACTGTGGTTTTGCCATCCCACGGTAAAAAATCTCTATTATTCAGCTTTTGGTAGTTTTTTCCGTAAAGAAAAACAGTAGTGTCTCCTGACTGTTGTGACACAAAAATATATCTGTTGAAAATAGTCTTGTGTCGGCCCGACATCTCAGTGTGGTTTCGCAGTTCCACGGGTCAAATCGCTGTACTATCCAGTTTTGGGCCTTTGGTATCTAAAAAAAAAGCAGTTTGAGTGTGTCGCTCATTGTTCAGCCGCAAATATCTCTATTTAAAAAGGTGTGGTATACCCCAGTAAACAATAACTGTGGTTTTGCCATCCCACGGTAAAAAATCTCTATTATTCAGGTTTTGGTATATTTTCCGTAAAGAAAAACAGTAGTGTCTCCTGACTGTTGTGACACAAAAATATATCTGTTGAAAATAGTCTTGTGTAGGCCCGACATCCCAGTGTGGTTTCGCAGTTCCACGGGTCAAATCGCTGTACTATACAGTTTTGGGCCTTTGGTATCTAAAAAAAAAGCAGTTTGAGTGTGTCGCTCACTGTTCAGCCGCAAATATCTCTATTTAAAATAGTGTGGTATACCCCAGTAAGCAATAACTGTGGTTTTGCCATCCCACGGTAAAAAATCTCTATTATTCAGCTTTTAGTAGTTTTTTCCGTAAAGAAAAACAGTAGTGTCTCCTGACTGTTGTGACACAAAAATATATCTGTTGAAAATAGTCTTGTGTAGGCCCGACATCTCAGTGTGGTTTCGCAGTTCCACGGGTCAAATCGCTGTACTATCCAGTTTTGGGCCTTTGGTATCTAAAAAAAAAGCAGTTTGAGTGTGTCGCTCACTGTTCAGCCGCAAATATCTCAATTTAAAAATTGTGGTATACCCCAGTAAACAATAACTGTGGTTTTGCCATCCCACGGTAAAAAATCTCAATTATTCAGGTTTTGGTATATTTTCCGTAAAGAAAAACAGTAGTGTCTCCTGACTGTTGTGACACAAAAATATATCTGTTGAAAATAGTCTTGTGTAGGCCCGACATCTCAGTGTGGTTTCGCAGTTCCACGGGTCAAATCGCTGTACTATCCAGTTTTGGGCCTTTGGTATCTAAAAAAAAAGCAGTTTGAGTGTGTCGCTCACTGTTCAGCCGCAAATATCTCTATTTACAAAAGTGTGGTATACCCCAGTAAACAATAACTGTGGTTTTGCCATCCCACGGTAAAAAATCTCTATTATTCAGCTTTTGGTATATTTTCCGTAAAGAAAAACAGTAGTGTCTCCTGACTGTTGTGACACAAAAATATATCTGTTGAAAATAGTCTTGTGTAGGCCCGACATCCCAGTGTGGTTTCGCAGTTCCACGGGTCAAATCGCAGTACTATCCAGTTTTGGGCCTTTGGTATCTAAAAAAAAAGCAGTTTGAGTGTGTCGCTCACTGTTCAGCCGCAAATATCTCTATTTAAAATAGTGTGGTATACCCCAGTAAACAATAACTGTGGTTTTGCCATCCCACGGTAAAAAATCTCTATTATTCAGCTTTTGGTAGTTTTTTCCGTAAAGAAAAACAGTAGTGTCTCCTGACTGTTGTGACACAAAAATATATCTGTTGAAAATAGTCTTGTGTAGGCCCGACATCTCAGTGTGGTTTCGCAGTTCCACGGGTCAAATCGCTGTACTATCCAGTTTTGGGCCTTTGGTATCTAAAAAAAAAGCAGTTTGAGTGTGTCGCTCACTGTTCAGCCGCAAATATCTCTATTTAAAAAAGTGTGGTATACCCCAGTAAACAATAACTGTGGTTTTGCTATCCCACGGTAAAAAATCTCAATTATTCAGGTTTTGGTATATTTTCCGTAAAGAAAAACAGTAGTGTCTCCTGACTGTTGTGACACAAAAATATATCTGTTGAAAATAGTCTTGTGTAGGCCCGACATCTCAGTGTGGTTTCGCAGTTCCACGGGTCAAATCGCTGTACTATCCAGTTTTGGGCCTTTGGTATCTAAAAAAAAAGCAGTTTGAGTGTGTCGCTCACTGTTCAGCTGCAAATATCTCTATTTAAAAAAGTGTGGTATACCCCAGTAAACAATAACTGTGGTTTTGCCATCCCACGGTAAAAAATCTCTATTATTCAGCTTTTGGTATATTTTCCGTAAAGAAAAACAGTAGTGTCTCCTGACTGTTGTGACACAAAAATATATCTGTTGAAAATAGTCTTGTGTAGGCCCGACATTCCAGTGTGGTTTCGCAGTTCCACGGGTCAAATCGCTGTACTATACAGTTTTGGACCTTTGGTATCTAAAAAAAAAGCAGTTTGAGTGTGTCGCTCACTGTTCAGCCGCAAATATCTCTATTTAAAAAAGTGTGGTATACCCCAGTAAACAATAACTGTGGTTTTGCCATCCCACGGTAAAAAATCTCTATTATTCAGCTTTTGGTATATTTTCCATAAAGAAAAACAGTAGTGTCTCCTGACTGTTGTGACACAAAAATATATCTGTTGAAAATAGTCTTGTGTAGGCCCGACATCCCAGTGTGGTTTCGCAGTTCCACGGGTCAAATCGCTGTACTATCCAGTTTTGGGCCTTTGGTATCTAAAAAAAAAGCAGTTTGAGTGTGTCGCTCACTGTTCAGCCTCAAATATCTCTATTTAAAAAAGTGTGGTATACCCCAGTTAACAAAAACTGTGGTTTTGCCATCCCACGGTAAAAAATCTCTATTATTCAGCTTTTGGTAGTTTTTTCCGTAAAGAAAAACAGCAGTGTCTCCTGACTGTTGTGACACAAAAATATATCTGTTGAAAATAGTCTTGTGTAGGCCCGACATCTCAGTGTGGTTTCGCAGTTCCACAGGTCAAATCGCTGTACTATCCAGTTTTGGGCCTTTGGTATCTAAAAAAAAAGCAGTTTGAGTGTGTCGTTCACTGTCCAGCCACAAATATCTCTATTTAAAAAGGTGTGGTATACCCCAGTAAACAATAACTGTGGTTTTGCCATCCCACGGTAAAAAATCTCTATTATTCAGGTTTTGGTATATTTTCCGTAAAGAAAAACAGTAGTGTCTCCTAACTGTTGTGGCACAAAAATATATCTGTTGAAAATAGTCTTGTGTAGGCCCGACATCCCAGTGTGGTTTCGCAGTTCCACGGGTCAAATCGCTGTACTATCCAGTTTTGGGCCTTTGGTATCTAAAAAAAAAGCAGTTTGAGTGTGTCGCTCACTGTTCAGACGCAAATATCTCTATTTAAAAAGGTGTGGTATACCCCAGTAAACAATAACTGTGGTTTTGCCATCCCACGGTAAAAAATCTCTATTATTCAGGTTTTGGTATATTTTCCGTAAACAAAAACAGTAGTGTCTCCTGACTGTTGTGACACAAAAATATATCTGTTGAAAATAGTCTTGTGTAGGCCCGACATCCCAGTGTGGTTTCGCAGTTTCACGGGTCAAATCGCTGTACTATCCAGTTTTGGGCCTTTGGTATCTAAAAAAAAAGCAGTTTGAGTGTGTCGCTCACTGTTCAGCCGCAAATATCTCTATTTAAAATAGTGTGGTATACCCCAGTAAGCAATAACTGTGGTTTTGCCATCCCACGGTAAAAAATCTCTATTATTCAGCTTTTGGTAGTTTTTTCCGTAAAGAAAAACAGTAGTGTCTCCTGACTGTTGTGACACAAAAATATATCTGTTGAAAATAGTCTTGTGTAGGCCCGACATCCCAGTGTGGTTTCGCAGTTCCACGGGTCAAATCGCTGTACTATCCAGTTTTGGGCCTTTGGTATCTAAAAAAAAAGCAGTTTGAGTGTGTCGCTCACTGTTCAGACGCAAATATCTCTATTTAAAAAGGTGTGGTATACCCCAGTAAACAATAACTGTGGTTTTGCCATCCCACGGTAAAAAATCTCTATTATTCAGGTTTTGGTATATTTTCCGTAAACAAAAACAGTAGTGTCTCCTGACTGTTGTGACACAAAAATATATCTGTTGAAAATAGTCTTGTGTAGGCCCGACATCCCAGTGTGGTTTCGCAGTTCCATGGGTCAAATCGCTATACTATCCAGTTTTGGGCCTTTGGTATCTAAAAAAAAAGCAGTTTGAGTGTGTCGCTCACTGTTCAGCCGCAAATATCTCTATTTAAAATAGTGTGGTATACCCCAGTAAGCAATAACTGTGGTTTTGCCATCCCACGGTAAAAAATCTCTATTATTCAGCTTTTGGTAGTTTTTTCCGTAAAGAAAAACAGTAGTGTCTCCTGACTGTTGTGACACAAAAATATATCTGTTGAAAATAGTCTTGTGTAGGCCCGACATCTCAGTGTGGTTTCGCAGTTCCACGGGTCAAATCGCTGTACTATCCAGTTTTGGGCCTTTGGTATCTAAAAAAAAAGCAGTTTGAGTGTGTCGCTCACTGTTCAGCCGCAAATATCTCTATTTAAAAAAGTGTGGTATACCCCAGTAAACAATAACTGTGGTTTTGCCATCCCACGGTAAAAAATCTCAATTATTCAGGTTTTGGTATATTTTCCGTAAAGAAAAACAGTAGTGTCTCCTGACTGTTGTGACACAAAAATATATCTGTTGAAAATAGTCTTGTGTAGGCCCGACATCTCAGTGTGGTTTCGCAGTTCCACGGGTCAAATCGCTGTACTATCCAGTTTTGGGCCTTTGGTATCTAAAAAAAAAGCAGTTTGAGTGTGTCGCTCACTGTTCAGCCGCAAATATCTCTATTTAAAAAAGTGTGGTATACCCCAGTAAACAATAACTGTGGTTTTGCCATCCCACGGTAAAAAATCTCTATTATTCAGCTTTTGGTATATTTTCCGTAAAGAAAAACAGTAGTGTCTCCTGACTGTTGTGACACAAAAATATATCTGTTGAAAATAGACTTGTGTAGGCCCGACATCCCAGTGTGGTTTCGCAGTTCCACGGGTCAAATCGCAGTACTATCCAGTTTTGGGCCTTTGGTATCTAAAAAAAAAGCAGTTTGAGTGTGTCGCTCACTGTTCAGCCGCAAATATCTCTATTTAAAATAGTGTGGTATACCCCAGTAAACAATAACTGCGGTTTTGCCATCCCACGGTAAAAAATCTCTATTATTCAGCTTTTGGTAGTTTTTTCCGTAAAGAAAAACAGTAGTGTCTCCTGACTGTTGTGACACAAAAATATATCTGTTGAAAATAGTCTTGTGTAGGCCCGACATCTCAGTGTGGTTTCGCAGTTCCACGGGTCAAATCGCTGTACTATCCAGTTTTGGGCCTTTGGTATCTAAAAAAAAAGCAGTTTGAGTGTGTCGCTCACTGTTCAGCCGCAAATATCTCTATTTAAAAAAGTGTGGTATACCCCAGTAAACAATAACTGTGGTTTTGCTATCCCACGGTAAAAAATCTCAATTATTCAGGTTTTGGTATATTTTCCGTAAAGAAAAACAGTAGTGTCTCCTGACTGTTGTGACACAAAAATATATCTGTTGAAAATAGTCTTGTGTAGGCCCGACATCTCAGTGTGGTTTCGCAGTTCCACGGGTCAAATCGCTGTACTATCCAGTTTTGGGCCTTTGGTATCTAAAAAAAAAGCAGTTTGAGTGTGTCGCTCACTGTTCAGCTGCAAATATCTCTATTTAAAAAAGTGTGGTATACCCCAGTAAACAATAACTGTGGTTTTGCCATCCCACGGTAAAAAATCTCTATTATTCAGCTTTTGGTATATTTTCCGTAAAGAAAAACAGTAGTGTCTCCTGACTGTTGTGACACAAAAATATATCTGTTGAAAATAGTCTTGTGTAGGCCCGACATCCCAGTGTGGTTTCGCAGTTCCACGGGTCAAATCGCTGTACTATCCAGTTTTGGGCCTTTGGTATCTAAAAAAAAAGCAGTTTGAGTGTGTCGCTCACTGTTCAGCCGCAAATATCTCTATTTAAAAAAGTGTGGTATACCCCAGTAAACAATAACTGTGGTTTTACCATCCCACGGTAAAAAATCTCTATTATTCAGCTTTTGGTATATTTTCCGTAAAGAAAAACAGTAGTGTCTCCTGACTGTTGTGACACAAAAATATATCTGTTGAAAATAGTCTTGTGTAGGCCCGACATCCCAGTGTGGTTTCGCAGTTCCACTGGTCAAATCGCAGTACTATCCAGTTTTGGGCCTTTGGTATCTAAAAAAAAAGCAGTTTGAGTGTGTCGCTCACTGTTCAGCCGCAAATATCTCTATTTAAAATAGTGTGGTATACCCCAGTAAACAATAACTGTGGTTTTGCCATCCCACGGTAAAAAATCTCTATTATTCAGCTTTTGGTAGTTTTTCCGTAAAGAAAAACAGTAGTGTCTCCTGACTGTTGTGACACAAAAATATATCTGTTGAAAATAGTCTTGTGTAGGCCCGACATCTCAGTGTGGTTTCGCAGTTCCACGGGTCAAATCGCTGTACTATCCAGTTTTGGGCCTTTGGTATCTAAAAAAAAAGCAGTTTGAGTGTGTCGCTCACTGTTCAGCCGCAAATATCTCTATTTAAAAAAGTGTGGTATACCCCAGTAAACAATAACTGTGGTTTTGCTATCCCACGGTAAAAAATCTCAATTATTCAGGTTTTGGTATATTTTCCGTAAAGAAAAACAGTAGTGTCTCCTGACTGTTGTGACACAAAAATATATCTGTTGAAAATAGTCTTGTGTAGGCCCGACATCTCAGTGTGGTTTCGCAGTTCCACGGGTCAAATCGCTGTACTATCCAGTTTTGGGCCTTTGGTATCTAAAAAAAAAGCAGTTTGAGTGTGTCGCTCACTGTTCAGCTGCAAATATCTCTATTTAAAAAAGTGTGGTATACCCCAGTAAACAATAACTGTGGTTTTGCCATCCCACGGTAAAAAATCTCTATTATTCAGCTTTTGGTATATTTTCCGTAAAGAAAAACAGTAGTGTCTCCTGACTGTTGTGACACAAAAATATATCTGTTGAAAATAGTCTTGTGTAGGCCCGACATCCCAGTGTGGTTTCGCAGTTCCACGGGTCAAATCGCTGTACTATACAGTTTTGGACCTTTGGTATCTAAAAAAAAAGCAGTTTGAGTGTGTCGCTCACTGTTCAGCCGCAAATATCTCTATTTAAAAAAGTGTGGTATACCCCAGTAAACAATAACTGTGGTTTTGCCATCCCACGGTAAAAAATCTCTATTATTCAGCTTTTGGTATATTTTCCGTAAAGAAAAACAGTAGTGTCTCCTGACTGTTGTGACACAAAAATATATCTGTTGAAAATAGTCTTGTGTAGGCCCGACATCCCAGTGTGGTTTCGCAGTTCCACTGGTCAAATCGCAGTACTATCCAGTTTTGGGCCTTTGGTATCTAAAAAAAAAGCAGTTTGAGTGTGTCGCTCACTGTTCAGCCGCAAATATCTCTATTTAAAATAGTGTGGTATACCCCAGTAAACAATAACTGTGGTTTTGCCATCCCACGGTAAAAAATCTCTATTATTCAGCTTTTGGTAGTTTTTCCGTAAAGAAAAACAGTAGTGTCTCCTGACTGTTGTGACACAAAAATATATCTGTTGAAAATAGTCTTGTGTAGGCCCGACATCTCAGTGTGGTTTCGCAGTTCCACGGGTCAAATCGCTGTACTATCCAGTTTTGGGCCTTTGGTATCTAAAAAAAAAGCAGTTTGAGTGTGTCGCTCACTGTTCAGCCGCAAATATCTCTATTTAAAAAAGTGTGGTATACCCCAGTAAACAATAACTGTGGTTTTGCTATCCCACGGTAAAAAATCTCAATTATTCAGGTTTTGGTATATTTTCCGTAAAGAAAAACAGTAGTGTCTCCTGACTGTTGTGACACAAAAATATATCTGTTGAAAATAGTCTTGTGTAGGCCCGACATCTCAGTGTGGTTTCGCAGTTCCACGGGTCAAATCGCTGTACTATCCAGTTTTGGGCCTTTGGTATCTAAAAAAAAAGCAGTTTGAGTGTGTCGCTCACTGTTCAGCTACAAATATCTCTATTTAAAAAAGTGTGGTATACCCCAGTAAACAATAACTGTGGTTTTGCCATCCCACGGTAAAAAATCTCTATTATTCAGCTTTTGGTATATTTTCCGTAAAGAAAAACAGTAGTGTCTCCTGACTGTTGTGACACAAAAATATATCTGTTGAAAATAGTCTTGTGTAGGCCCGACATCCCAGTGTGGTTTCGCAGTTCCACGGGTCAAATCGCTGTACTATACAGTTTTGGACCTTTGGTATCTAAAAAAAAAGCAGTTTGAGTGTGTCGCTCACTGTTCAGCCGCAAATATCTCTATTTAAAAAAGTGTGGTATACCCCAGTAAACAATAACTGTGGTTTTGCCATCCCACGGTAAAAAATCTCTATTATTCAGCTTTTGGTATATTTTCCGTAAAGAAAAACAGTAGTGTCTCCTGACTGTTGTGACACAAAAATATATCTGTTGAAAATAGTCTTGTGTAGGCCCGACATCTCAGTGTGGTTTCGCAGTTCCACGGGTCAAATCGCTGTACTATCCAGTTTTGGGCCTTTGGTATCTAAAAAAAAAGCAGTTTGAGTGTGTCGCTCATTGTTCAGCCGCAAATATCTCTATTTAAAATAGTGTGGTATACCCCAGTAAGCAATAACTGTGGTTTTGCCATCCCACGGTAAAAAATCTCTATTATTCAGCTTTTGGTAGTTTTTTCCGTAAAGAAAAACAGTAGTGTCTCCTGACTGTTGTGACACAAAAATATATCTGTTGAAAATAGTCTTGTGTAGGCCCAACATCTCAGTGTGGTTTCGCAGTTCCACGGGTCAAATCGCTGTACTATCCAGTTTTGGGCCTTTGGTATCTAAAAAAAAAGCAGTTTGAGTGTGTCGCTCACTGTTCAGCCGCAAATATCTCTATTTAAAAAAGTGTGGTATACCCCAGTAAACAATAACTGTGGTTTTGCCATCCCACGGTAAAAAATCTCTATTATTCAGGTTTTGGTAGTTTTTTCCGTAAAGAAAAACAGTAGTGTCTCCTGACTGTTGTGACACAAAAATATATCTGTTGAAAATAGTCTTGTGTAGGCCCGACATCTCAGTGTGGTTTCGCAGTTCCACGGGTCAAATCGCTGTACTATCCAGTTTTGGGCCTTTGGTATCTAAAAAAAAAGCAGTTTGAGTGTGTCGCTCACTGTTCAGCCGCAAATATCTCTATTTAAAAAAGTGTGGTATACCCCAGTAAACAATAACTGTGGTTTTGCTATCCCATGGTAAAAAATCTCAATTATTCAGGTTTTGGTATATTTTCCGTAAAGAAAAACAGTAGTGTCTCCTGACTGTTGTGACACAAAAATATATCTGTTGAAAATAGTCTTGTGTAGGCCCGACATCTCAGTGTGGTTTCGCAGTTCCACGGGTCAAATCGCTGTACTATCCAGTTTTGGGCCTTTGGTATCTAAAAAAAAAGCAGTTTGAGTGTGTCGCTCACTGTTCAGCTGCAAATATCTCTATTTAAATAAGTGTGGTATACCCCAGTAAACAATAACTGTGGTTTTGCCATCCCACGGTAAAAAATCTCTATTATTCAGCTTTTGGTATATTTTCCGTAAAGAAAAACAGTAGTGTCTCCTGACTGTTGTGACACAAAAATATATCTGTTGAAAATAGTCTTGTGTAGGCCCGACATCCCAGTGTGGTTTCGCAGTTCCACGGGTCAAATCGCTGTACTATACAGTTTTGGACCTTTGGTATCTAAAAAAAAAGCAGTTTGAGTGTGTCGCTCACTGTTCAGCCGCAAATATCTCTATTTAAAAAAGTGTGGTATACCCCAGTAAACAATAACTGTGGTTTTGCCATCCCACGGTAAAAAATCTCTATTATTCAGCTTTTGGTAGTTTTTTCCGTAAAGAAAAACAGTAGTGTCTCCTGACTGTTGTGACACAAAAATATATCTGTTGAAAATAGTCTTGTGTAGGCCCGACATCTCAGTGTGGTTTCGCAGTTCCACAGGTCAAATCGCTGTACTATCCAGTTTTGGGCCTTTGGTATCTAAAAAAAAAGCAGTTTGAGTGTGTCGTTCACTGTTCAGCCACAAATATCTCTATTTAAAAAGGTGTGGTATACCCCAGTAAACAATAACTGTGGTTTTGCCATCCCACGGTAAAAAATCTCTATTATTCAGGTTTTGGTATATTTTCCGTAAAGAAAAACAGTAGTGTCTCCTGACTGTTGTGACACAAAAATATATCTGTTGAAAATAGTCTTGTGTAGGCCCGACATCCCAGTGTGGTTTCGCAGTTCCACGGGTCAAATCGCTGTACTATCCAGTTTTGGGCCTTTGGTATCTAAAAAAAAAGCAGTTTGAGTGTGTCGCTCACTGTTCAGACGCAAATATCTCTATTTAAAAAGGTGTGGTATACCCCAGTAAACAATAACTGTGGTTTTGCCATCCCACGGTAAAAAATCTCTATTATTCAGCTTTTGGTATATTTTCCGTAAAGAAAAACAGTAGTGTCTCCTGACTGTTGTGACACAAAAATATATCTGTTGAAAATAGTCTTGTGTAGGCCCGACATCTCAGTGTGGTTTCGCTGTTCCACGGGTCAAATCGCTGTACTATCCAGTTTTGGGCCTTTGGTATCTAAAAAAAAAGCAGTTTGAGTGTGTCGCTCACTGTTCAGCCGCAAATATCTCTATTTAAAAAAGTGTGGTATACCCCAGTAAACAATAACTGTGGTTTTGCCATCCCACGGTAAAAAATCTCTATTATTCAGGTTTTGGTAGTTTTTTCCGTAAAGAAAAACAGTAGTGTCTCCTGACTGTTGTGACACAAAAATATATCTGTTGAAAATAGTCTTGTGTAGGCCCGACATCTCAGTGTGGTTTCGCAGTTCCACGGGTCAAATCGCTGTACTATCCAGTTTTGGGCCTTTGGTATCTAAAAAAAAAGCAGTTTGAGTGTGTCGCTCACTGTTCAGCCGCAAATATCTCTATTTAAAAAAGTGTGGTATACCCCAGTAAACAATAACTGTGGTTTTGCTATCCCACGGTAAAAAATCTCAATTATTCAGGTTTTGGTATATTTTCCGTAAAGAAAAACAGTAGTGTCTCCTGACTGTTGTGACACAAAAATATATCTGTTGAAAATAGTCTTGTGTAGGCCCGACATCTCAGTGTGGTTTCGCAGTTCCACGGGTCAAATCGCTGTACTATCCAGTTTTGGGCCTTTGGTATCTAAAAAAAAAGCAGTTTGAGTGTGTCGCTCACTGTTCAGCTGCAAATATCTCTATTTAAAAAAGTGTGGTATACCCCAGTAAACAATAACTGTGGTTTTGCCATCCCACGGTAAAAAATCTCTATTATTCAGCTTTTGGTATATTTTCCGTAAAGAAAAACAGTAGTGTCTCCTGACTGTTGTGACACAAAAATATATCTGTTGAAAATAGTCTTGTGTAGGCCCGACATCCCAGTGTGGTTTCGCAGTTCCACGGGTCAAATCGCTGTACTATACAGTTTTGGACCTTTGGTATCTAAAAAAAAAGCAGTTTGAGTGTGTCGCTCACTGTTCAGCCGCAAATATCTCTATTTAAAAAAGTGTGGTATACCCCAGTAAACAATAACTGTGGTTTTGCCATCCCACGGTAAAAAATCTCTATTATTCAGCTTTTGGTATATTTTCCATAAAGAAAAACAGTAGTGTCTCCTGACTGTTGTGACACAAAAATATATCTGTTGAAAATAGTCTTGTGTAGGCCCGACATCCCAGTGTGGTTTCGCAGTTCCACGGGTCAAATCGCTGTACTATCCAGTTTTGGGCCTTTGGTATCTAAAAAAAAAGCAGTTTGAGTGTGTCGCTCACTGTTCAGCCTCAAATATCTCTATTTAAAAAAGTGTGGTATACCCCACTAAACAATAACTGTGGTTTTGCCATCCCACGGTAAAAAATCTCTATTATTCAGCTTTTGGCAGTTTTTTCCGTAAAGAAAAACAGTAGTGTCTCCTGACTGTTGTGACACAAAAATATATCTGTTGAAAATAGTCTTGTGTAGGCCCGACATCTCAGTGTGGTTTCGCAGTTCCACAGGTCAAATCGCTGTACTATCCAGTTTTGGGCCTTTGGTATCTAAAAAAAAAGCAGTTTGAGTGTGTCGTTCACTGTTCAGCCACAAATATCTCTATTTAAAAAGGTGTGGTATACCCCAGTAAACAATAACTGTGGTTTTGCCATCCCACGGTAAAAAATCTCTATTATTCAGGTTTTGGTATATTTTCCGTAAAGAAAAACAGTAGTGTCTCCTGACTGTTGTGACACAAAAATATATCTGTTGAAAATAGTCTTGTGTAGGCCCGACATCCCAGTGTGGTTTCGCAGTTCCACGGGTCAAATCGCTGTACTATCCAGTTTTGGGCCTTTGGTATCTAAAAAAAAAGCAGTTTGAGTGTGTCGCTCACTGTTCAGACGCAAATATCTCTATTTAAAAAGGTGTGGTATACCCCAGTAAACAATAACTGTGGTTTTGCCATCCCACGGTAAAAAATCTCTATTATTCAGGTTTTGGTATATTTTCCGTAAAGAAAAACAGTAGTGTCTCCTGACTGTTGTGACACAAAAATATATCTGTTGAAAATAGTCTTGTGTAGGCCCGACATCCCAGTGTGGTTTCGCAGTTCCATGGGTCAAATCGCTGTACTATCCAGTTTTGGGCCTTTGGTATCTAAAAAAAAAGCAGTTTGAGTGTGTCGCTCACTGTTCAGCCGCAAATATCTCTATTTAAAATAGTGTGGTATACCCCAGTAAGCAATAACTGTGGTTTTGCCATCCCACGGTAAAAAATCTCTATTATTCAGCTTTTGGTAGTTTTTTCCGTAAAGAAAAACAGTAGTGTCTCCTGACTGTTGTGACACAAAAATATATCTGTTGAAAATAGTCTTGTGTAGGCCCGACATCTCAGTGTGGTTTCGCAGTTCCACGGGTCAAATCGCTGTACTATCCAGTTTTGGGCCTTTGGTATCTAAAAAAAAAGCAGTTTGAGTGTGTCGCTCACTGTTCAGCCGCAAATATCTCTATTTAAAAAAGTGTGGTATACCCCAGTAAACAATAACTGTGGTTTTGCTATCCCACGGTAAAAAATCTCAATTATTCAGGTTTTGGTATATTTTCCGTAAAGAAAAACAGTAGTGTCTCCTGACTGTTGTGACACAAAAATATATCTGTTGAAAATAGTCTTGTGTAGGCCCGACATCTCAGTGTGGTTTCGCAGTTCCACGGGTCAAATCGCTGTACTATCCAGTTTTGGGCCTTTGGTATCTAAAAAAAAAGCAGTTTGAGTATGTCGCTCACTGTTCAGCTGCAAATATCTCTATTTAAAAAAGTGTGGTATACCCCAGTAAACAATAACTGTGGTTTTGCCATCCCACGGTAAAAAATCTCTATTATTCAGCTTTTGGTATATTTTCCGTAAAGAAAAACAGTAGTGTCTCCTGACTGTTGTGACACAAAAATATATCTGTTGAAAATAGTCTTGTGTAGGCCCGACATCCCAGTGTGGTTTCGCAGTTCCACGGGTCAAATCGCTGTACTATACAGTTTTGGACCTTTGGTATCTAAAAAAAAAGCAGTTTGAGTGTGTCGCTCACTGTTCAGCCGCAAATATCTCTATTTAAAAAAGTGTGGTATACCCCAGTAAACAATAACTGTGGTTTTGCCATCCCACGGTAAAAAATCTCTATTATTCAGCTTTTGGTATATTTTCCATAAAGAAAAACAGTAGTGTCTCCTGACTGTTGTGACACAAAAATATATCTGTTGAAAATAGTCTTGTGTAGGCCCGACATCCCAGTGTGGTTTCGCAGTTCCACGGGTCAAATCGCTGTACTATCCAGTTTTGGGCCTTTGGTATCTAAAAAAAAAGCAGTTTGAGTGTGTCGCTCACTGTTCAGCCTCAAATATCTCTATTTAAAAAAGTGTGGTATACCCCACTAAACAATAACTGTGGTTTTGCCATCCCAGGGTAAAAAATCTCAATTATTCAGCTTTTGGTAGTTTTTTCCGTAAAGAAAAACAGTAGTGTCTCCTGACTGTTGTGACACAAAAATATATCTGTTGAAAATAGTCTTGTGTAGGCCCGACATCTCAGTGTGGTTTCGCAGTTCCACAGGTCAAATCGCTGTACTATCCAGTTTTGGGCCTTTGGTATCTAAAAAAAAAGCAGTTTGAGTGTGTCGTTCACTGTTCAGCCACAAATATCTCTATTTAAAAAGGTGTGGTATACCCCAGTAAACAATAACTGTGGTTTTGCCATCCCACGGTAAAAAATCTCTATTATTCAGGTTTTGGTATATTTTCCGTAAAGAAAAACAGTAGTGTCTCCTGACTGTTGTGACACAAAAATATATCTGTTGAAAATAGTCTTGTGTAGGCTCGACATCCCATTGTGGTTTCACAGTTCCACGGGTCAAATCGCTGTACTATCCAGTTTTGGGCCTTTGGTATCTAAAAAAAAAGCAGTTTGAGTGTGTCGCTCACTGTTCAGACGCAAATATCTCTATTTAAAAAGGTGTGGTATACCCCAGTAAACAATAACTGTGGTTTTGCCATCCCACGGTAAAAAATCTCTATTATTCAGGTTTTGGTATATTTTCCGTAAAGAAAAACAGTAGTGTCTCCTGACTGTTGTGACACAAAAATATATCTGTTGAAAATAGTCTTGTGTAGGCCCGACATCCCAGTGTGGTTTCGCAGTTCCATGGGTCAAATCGCTGTACTATCCAGTTTTGGGCCTTTGGTATCTAAAAAAAAAGCAGTTTGAGTGTGTCGCTCACTGTTCAGCCGCAAATATCTCTATTTAAAATAGTGTGGTATACCCCAGTAAGCAATAACTGTGGTTTTGCCATCCCACGGTAAAAAATCTCTATTATTCAGCTTTTGGTAGTTTTTTCCGTAAAGAAAAACAGTAGTGTCTCCTGACTGTTGTGACACAAAAATATATCTGATGAAAATAGTCTTGTGTAGGCCCGACATCTCAGTGTGGTTTCGCAGTTCCACGGGTCAAATCGCTGTACTATCCAGTTTTGGGCCTTTGGTATCTAAAAAAAAAGCAGTTTGAGTGTGTCGCTCACTGTTCAGCCGCAAATATCTCTATTTAAAAAAGTGTGGTATACCCCAGTAAACAATAACTGTGGTTTTGCCATCCCACGGTAAAAAATCTCAATTATTCAGGTTTTGGTATATTTTCCGTAAAGAAAAACAGTAGTGTCTCCTGACTGTTGTGACACAAAAATATATCTGTTGAAAATAGTCTTGTGTAGGCACGACATCTCAGTGTGGTTTCGCAGTTCCACGGGTCAAATCGCTGTACTATCCAGTTTTGGGCCTTTGGTATCTAAAAAAAAAGCAGTTTGAGTGTGTCGCTCACTGTTCAGCCGCAAATATCTCTATTTAAAAAAGTGTGGTATACCCCAGTAAACAATAACTGTGGTTTTGCCATCCCGCGGTAAAAAATCTCTATTATTCAGCTTTTGGTATATTTTCCGTAAAGAAAAACAGTAGTGTCTCCTGACTGTTGTGACACAAAAATATATCTGTTGAAAATAGTCTTGTGTAGGCCCGACATCCCAGTGTGGTTTCGCAGTTCCACGGGTCAAATCGCAGTACTATCCAGTTTTGGGCCTTTGATATCTAAAAAAAAAGCAGTTTGAGTGTGTCGCTCACTGTTCAGCCGCAAATATCTCTATTTAAAATAGTGTGGTATACCCCAGTAAACAATAACTGTGGTTTTGCCATCCCACGGTAAAAAGTCTCTATTATTCAGCTTTTGGTAGTTTTTTCCGTAAAGAAAAACAGTAGTGTCTCCTGACTGTTGTGACACAAAAATATATCTGTTGAAAATAGTCTTGTGTAGGCCCGACATCTCAGTGTGGTTTCGCAGTTCCACGGGTCAAATCGCTGTACTATCCAGTTTTGGGCCTTTGGTATCTAAAAAAAAAGCAGTTTGAGTGTGTCGCTCACTGTTCAGCCGCAAATATCTCTATTTAAAAAAGTGTGGTATACCCCAGTAAACAATAACTGTGGTTTTGCTATCCCACGGTAAAAAATCTCAATTATTCAGGTTTTGGTATATTTTCCGTAAAGAAAAACAGTAGTGTCTCCTGACTGTTGTGACACAAAAATATATCTGTTGAAAATAGTCTTGTGTAGGCCCGACATCTCAGTGTGGTTTCGCAGTTCCACGGGTCAAATCGCTGTACTATCCAGTTTTGGGCCTTTGGTATCTAAAAAAAAAGCAGTTTGAGTATGTCGCTCACTGTTCAGCTGCAAATATCTCTATTTAAAAAAGTGTGGTATACCCCAGTAAACAATAACTGTGGTTTTGCCATCCCACGGTAAAAAATCTCTATTATTCAGCTTTTGGTATATTTTCCGTAAAGAAAAACAGTAGTGTCTCCTGACTGTTGTGACACAAAAATATATCTGTTGAAAATAGTCTTGTGTAGGCCCGACATCCCAGTGTGGTTTCGCAGTTCCACGGGTCAAATCGCTGTACTATACAGTTTTGGACCTTTGGTATCTAAAAAAAAAGCAGTTTGAGTGTGTCGCTCACTGTTCAGCCGCAAATATCTCTATTTAAAAAAGTGTGGTATACCCCAGTAAACAATAACTGTGGTTTTGCCATCCCACGGTAAAAAATCTCTATTATTCAGCTTTTGGTATATTTTCCATAAAGAAAAACAGTAGTGTCTCCTGACTGTTGTGACACAAAAATATATCTGTTGAAAATAGTCTTGTGTAGGCCCGACATCCCAGTGTGGTTTCGCAGTTCCACGGGTCAAATCGCTGTACTATCCAGTTTTGGGCCTTTGGTATCTAAAAAAAAAGCAGTTTGAGTGTGTCGCTCACTGTTCAGCCTCAAATATCTCTATTTAAAAAAGTGTGGTATACCCCACTAAACAATAACTGTGGTTTTGCCATCCCACAGTAAAAAATCTCTATTATTCAGCTTTTGGTAGTTTTTTCCGTAAAGAAAAACAGTAGTGTCTCCTGACTGTTGTGACACAAAAATATATCTGTTGAAAATAGTCTTGTGTAGGCCCGACATCTCAGTGTGGTTTCGCAGTTCCACAGGTCAAATCGCTGTACTATCCAGTTTTGGGCCTTTGGTATCTAAAAAAAAAGCAGTTTGAGTGTGTCGTTCACTGTTCAGCCACAAATATCTCTATTTAAAAAGGTGTGGTATACCCCAGTAAACAATAACTGTGGTTTTGCCATCCCACGGTAAAAAATCTCTATTATTCAGGTTTTGGTATATTTTCCGTAAAGAAAAACAGTAGTGTCTCCTGACTGTTGTGACACAAAAATATATCTGTTGAAAATAGTCTTGTGTAGGCCCGACATCCCAGTGTGGTTTCGCAGTTCCACGGGTCAAATCGCTGTACTATCCAGTTTTGGGCCTTTGGTATCTAAAAAAAAAGCAGTTTGAGTGTGTCGCTCACTGTTCAGACGCAAATATCTCTATTTAAAAAGGTGTGGTATACCCCAGTAAACAATAACTGTGGTTTTGCCATCCCACGGTAAAAAATCTCTATTATTCAGGTTTTGGTATATTTTCCGTAAAGAAAAACAGTAGTGTCTCCTGACTGTTGTGACACAAATATATATCTGTTGAAAATAGTCTTGTGTAGGCCCGACATCCCAGTGTGGTATCGCAGTTCCATGGGTCAAATCGCTGTACTATCCAGTTTTGGGCCTTTGGTATCTAAAAAAAAAGCAGCTTGAGTGTGTCGCTCACTGTTCAGCCGCAAATATCTCTATTTAAAATAGTGTGGTATACCCCAGTAAGCAATAACTGTGGTTTTGCCATCCCACGGTAAAAAATCTCTATTATTCAGCTTTTGGTAGTTTTTTCCGTAAAGAAAAACAGTAGTGTCTCCTGACTGTTGTGACACAAAAATATATCTGTTGAAAATAGTCTTGTGTAGGCCCGACATCTCAGTGTGGTTTCGCAGTTCCACGGGTCAAATCGCTGTACTATCCAGTTTTGGGCCTTTGGTATCTAAAAAAAAAGCAGTTTGAGTGTGTCGCTCACTGTTCAGCCGCAAATATCTCTATTTAAAAAAGTGTGGTATACCCCAGTAAACAATAACTGTGGTTTTGCCATCCCACGGTAAAAAATCTCAATTATTCAGGTTTTGGTATATTTTCCGTAAAGAAAAACAGTAGTGTCTCCTGACTGTTGTGACACAAAAATATATCTGTTGAAAATAGTCTTGTGTAGGCCCGACATCTCAGTGTGGTTTCGCAGTTCCACGGGTCAAATCGCTGTACTATCCAGTTTTGGGCCTTTGGTATCTAAAAAAAAAGCAGTTTGAGTGTGTCGCTCACTGTTCAGCCGCAAATATCTCTATTTAAAAAAGTGTGGTATACCCCAGTAAACAATAACTGTGGTTTTGCCATCCCACGGTAAAAAATCTCTATTATTCAGCTTTTGGTATATTTTCCGTAAAGAAAAACAGTAGTGTCTCCTGACTGTTGTGACACAAAAATATATCTGTTGAAAATAGTCTTGTGTAGGCCCGACATCCCAGTGTGGTTTCGCAGTTCCACGGGTCAAATCGCAGTACTATCCAGTTTTGGGCCTTTGGTATCTAAAAAAAAAGCAGTTTGAGTGTGTCGCTCACTGTTCAGCTGCAAATATCTCTATTTAAAAAAGTGTGGTATACCCCAGTAAACAATAACTGTGGTTTTGCCATCCCACGGTAAAAAATCTCTATTATTCAGCTTTTGGTATATTTTCCGTAAAGAAAAACAGTAGTGTCTCCTGACTGTTGTGACACAAAAATATATCTGTTGAAAATAGTCTTGTGTAGGCCCGACATCCCAGTGTGGTTTCGCAGTTCCACGGGTCAAATCGCTGTACTATACAGTTTTGGGCCTTTGGTATCTAAAAAAAAAGCAGTTTGAGTGTGTCACTCACTGTTCAGCCGCAAATATCTCTATTTAAAAAAGTGTGGTATACCCCAGTAAACAATAACTGTGGTTTTGCCATCCCACGGTAAAAAATCTCAATTATTCAGGTTTTGGTATATTTTCGGTAAAGAAAAACAGTAGTGTCTCCTGACTGTTGTGACACAAAAATATATCTGTTGAAAATAGTCTTGTGTATGCCCGACATCTCAGTGTGGTTTCGCAGTTCCATGGGTCAAATCGCTGTACTATCCAGTTTTGGGCCTTTGGTATCTAAAAAAAAAGCAGTTTGAGTGTGTCGCTCACTGTTCAGCCGCAAATATCTCTATTTAAAAAAGTGTGGTATACCCCAGTAAACAATAACTGTGGTTTTGCCATCCCACGGTAAAAAATCTCAATTATTCAGGTTTTGGTATATTTTCCGTAAAGAAAAACAGTAGTGTCTCCTGACTGTTGTGACACAAAAATATATCTGTTGAAAATAGTCTTGTGTAGGCCCGACATCCCAGTGTGGTTTCGCAGTTCCACGGGTCAAATCGCTGTACTATACAGTTTTGGGCCTTTGGTATCTAAAAAAAAAGCAGTTTGAGTGTGTCGCTCACTGTTCAGCCTCAAATATCTCTATTTAAAAAAGTGTGGTATACCCCAGTAAACAATAACTGTGGTTTTGCCATCCCACGGTAAAAAATCTCTATTATTCAGCTTTTGGTAGTTTTTTCCGTAAAGAAAAACAGTAGTGTCTCCTGACAGTTGTGACACAAAAATATATCTGTTGAAAATAGTCTTGTGTAGGCCCGACATCTCAGTGTGGTTTCGCAGTTCCATGGGTCAAATCGCTGTACTATCCAGTTTTGGGCCTTTGGTATCTAAAAAAAAAGCAGTTTGAGTGTGTCGTTCACTGTTCAGCCGCAAATATCTCTTTTTAAAAAGGTGTGGTATACCCCAGTAAACAATAACTGTGGTTTTGCCATCCCACGGTAAAAAATCTCTATTATTCAGGTTTTGGTATATTTTCCGTAAAGAAAAACAGTAGTGTCTCCTGACTGTTGTGACACAAAAATATATCTGTTGAAAATAGTCTTGTGTAGGCCCGACATCCCAGTGTGGTTTCGCAGTTCCACGGGTCAAATCGCTGTACTATCCAGTTTTGGGCCTTTGGTATCTAAAAAAAAAGCAGTTTGAGTGTGTCGCTCACTGTTCAGATGCAAATATCTCTATTTAAAAAAGTGTGGTATACCCCAGTAAACAATAACTGTGGTTTTGCCATCCCACGGTAAAAAATCTCTATTATTCAGCTTTTGGTAGTTTTTTCCGTAAAGAAAAACAGTAGTGTCTCCTGACTGTTGTGACACAAAAATATATCTGTTGAAAATAGTCTTGTGTAGGCCCGACATCTCAGTGTGGTTTTGCAGTTCCATGGGTCAAATCGCTGTACTATCCAGTTTTGGGCGTTTGGTATCTAAAAAAAAAAGCAGCTTGGGTGTGTCGCTCACTGTTCAGCCGCAAATATCTCTATTTAAAAAAGTGTGGTATACCCCAGTAAACAATAACTGTGGTTTTGCCATCCCACGGTAAAAAATCTCTATTATTCAGCTTTTGGTATATTTTCCGTAAAGAAAAACAGTAGTGTCTCCTGACTGTTGTGACACAAAAATATATCTGTTGAAAATAGTCTTGTGTAGGCCCGACATCCCAGTGTGGTTTCGCAGTTCCACGGGTCAAATCGCAGTACTATCCAGTTTTGGGCCTTTGGTATCTAAAAAAAAAGCAGTTTGAGTGTGTCGCTCACTGTTCAGCTGCAAATATCTCTATTTAAAAAAGTGTGGTATACCCCAGTAAACAATAACTGTGGTTTTGCCATCCCACGGTAAAAAATCTCTATTATTCAGCTTTTGGTATATTTTCCGTAAAGAAAAACAGTAGTGTCTCCTGACTGTTGTGACACAAAAATATATCTGTTGAAAATAGTCTTGTGTAGGCCCGACATCCCAGTGTGGTTTCGCAGTTCCACGGGTCAAATCGCAGTACTATCCAGTTTTGGGCCTTTGGTATCTAAAAAAAAAGCAGTTTGAGTGTGTCGCTCACTGTTCAGCTGCAAATATCTCTATTTAAAAAAGTGTGGTATACCCCAGTAAACAATAACTGTGGTTTTGCCATCCCACGGTAAAAAATCTCTATTATTCAGCTTTTGGTATATTTTCCGTAAAGAAAAACAGTAGTGTCTCCTGACTGTTGTGACACAAAAATATATCTGTTGAAAATAGTCTTGTGTAGGCCCGACATCCCAGTGTGGTTTCGCAGTTCCACGGGTCAAATCGCTGTACTATACAGTTTTGGGCCTTTGGTATCTAAAAAAAAAGCAGTTTGAGTGTGTCACTCACTGTTCAGCCGCAAATATCTCTATTTAAAAAAGTGTGGTATACCCCAGTAAACAATAACTGTGGTTTTGCCATCCCACGGTAAAAAATCTCAATTATTCAGGTTTTGGTATATTTTCTGTAAAGAAAAACAGTAGTGTCTCCTGACTGTTGTGACACAAAAATATATCTGTTGAAAATAGTCTTGTGTATGCCCGACATCTCAGTGTGGTTTCGCAGTTCCATGGGTCAAATCGCTGTACTATCCAGTTTTGGGCCTTTGGTATCTAAAAAAAAAGCAGTTTGAGTGTGTCGCTCACTGTTCAGCCGCAAATATCTCTATTTAAAAAAGTGTGGTATACCCCAGTAAACAATAACTGTGGTTTTGCCATCCCACAGTAAAAAATCTCTATTATTCAGCTTTTGGTAGTTTTTTCCGTAAAGAAAAACAGTAGTGTCTCCTGACTGTTGTGACACAAAAATATATCTGTTGAAAATAGTCTTGTGTAGGCCCGACATCTCAGTGTGGTTTCGCAGTTCCATGGGTCAAATCGCTGTACTATCCAGTTTTGGGCCTTTGGTATCTAAAAAAAAAAGCAGCTTGGGTGTGTCGCTCACTGTTCAGCCGCAAATATCTCTATTTAAAAAAGTGTGGTATACCCCAGTAAACAATAACTGTGGTTTTGCCATCCCACGGTAAAAAATCTCTATTATTCAGCTTTTGGTATATTTTCCGTAAAGAAAAACAGTAGTGTCTCCTGACTGTTGTGACACAAAAATATATCTGTTGAAAATAGTCTTGTGTAGGCCCGACATCCCAGTGTGGTTTCGCAGTTCCACGGGTCAAATCGCAGTACTATCCAGTTTTGGGCCTTTGGTATCTAAAAAAAAAGCAGTTTGAGTGTGTCGCTCACTGTTCAGCTGCAAATATCTCTATTTAAAAAAGTGTGGTATACCCCAATAAACAATAACTGTGGTTTTGCCATCCCACGGTAAAAAATCTCTATTATTCAGCTATTGGTATATTTTCCGTAAAGAAAAACAGTAGTGTCTCCTGACTGTTGTGACACAAAAATATATCTGTTGAAAATAGTCTTGTGTAGGCCCGACATCCCAGTGTGGTTTCGCAGTTCCACGGGTCAAATCGCTGTACTATACAGTTTTGGGCCTTTGGTATCTAAAAAAAAAGCAGTTTGAGTGTGTCACTCACTGTTCAGCCGCAAATATCTCTATTTAAAAAAGTGTGGTATACCCCAGTAAACAATAACTGTGGTTTTGCCATCCCACGGTAAAAAATCTCAATTATTCAGGTTTTGGTATATTTTCTGTAAAGAAAAACAGTAGGGTCTCCTGACTGTTGTGACACAAAAATATATCTGTTGAAAATAGTCTTGTGTATGCCCGACATCTCAGTGTGGTTTCGCAGTTCCATGGGTCAAATCGCTGTACTATCCAGTTTTGGGCCTTTGGTATCTAAAAAAAAAGCAGTTTGAGTGTGTCGCTCACTGTTCAGCCGCAAATATCTCTATTTAAAAAAGTGTGGTATACCCCAGTAAACAATAACTGTGGTTTTGCCATCCCACGGTAAAAAATCTCAATTATTCAGGTTTTGGTATATTTTCCGTAAAGAAAAACAGTAGTGTCTCCTGACTGTTGTGACACAAAAATATATCTGTTGAAAATAGTCTTGTGTAGGCCCGACATCCCAGTGTGGTTTCGCAGTTCCACGGGTCAAATCGCTGTACTATCCAGTTTTGGGCCTTTGGTATCTAAAAAAAAAGCAGTTTGAGTGTGTCGCTCACTGTTCAGACGCAAATATCTCTATTTAAAAAAGTGTGGTATACCCCAGTAAACAATAACTGTGGTTTTGCCATCCCACGGTAAAAAATCTCTATTATTCAGCTTTTGGTAGTTTTTTCCGTAAAGAAAAACAGTAGTGTCTCCTGACTGTTGTGACACAAAAATATATCTGTTGAAAATAGTCTTGTGTAGGCCCGACATCTCAGTGTGGTTTTGCAGTTCCATGGGTCAAATCGCTGTACTATCCAGTTTTGGGCGTTTGGTATCTAAAAAAAAAAGCAGCTTGGGTGTGTCGCTCACTGTTCAGCCGCAAATATCTCTATTTAAAAAAGTGTGGTATACCCCAGTAAACAATAACTGTGGTTTTGCCATCCCACGGTAAAAAATCTCTATTATTCAGCTTTTGGTATATTTTCCGTAAAGAAAAACAGTAGTGTGTCCTGACTGTTGTGACACAAAAATATATCTGTTGAAAATAGTCTTGTGTAGGCCCGACATCCCAGTGTGGTTTCGCAGTTCCACGGGTCAAATCGCTGTACTATCCAGTTTTGGGCCTTTGGTATCTAAAAAAAAAGCAGTTTGAGTGTGTCGCTCACTGTTCAGACGCAAATATCTCTATTTAAAAAAGTGTGGTATACCCCAGTAAACAATAACTGTGGTTTTGCCATCCCACAGTAAAAAATCTCTATTATTCAGCTTTTTGGTAGTTTTTTCCGTAAAGAAAAACAGTAGTGTCTCCTGACTGTTGTGACACAAAATATATATCTGTTGAAAATAGTCTTGTGTAGGCCCGACATCTCAGTGTGGTTTCGCAGTTCCATGGGTCAAATCGCTGTACTATCCAGTTTTGGGCCTTTGGTATCTAAAAAAAAAAGCAGCTTGGGTGTGTCGCTCACTGTTCAGCCGCAAATATCTCTATTTAAAAAAGTGTGGTATACCCCAGTAAACAATAACTGTGGTTTTGCCATCCCACGGTAAAAAATCTCTATTATTCAGCTTTTGGTATATTTTCCGTAAAGAAAAACAGTAGTGTCTCCTGACTGTTGTGACACAAAAATATATCTGTTGAAAATAGTCTTGTGTAGGCCCGACATCCCAGTGTGGTTTCGCAGTTCCACGGGTCAAATCGCTGTACTATACAGTTTTGGGCCTTTGGTATCTAAAAAAAAAGCAGTTTGAGTGTGTCGCTCACTGTTCAGCCGCAAATATCTCTATTTAAAAAAGTGTGGTATACCCCAGTAAACAATAACTGTGGTTTTGCCATCCCACGGTAAAAAATCTCAATTATTCAGGTTTTGGTATATTTTCCGTAAAGAAAAACAGTAGTGTCTCCTGACTGTTGTGACACAAAAATATATCTGTTGAAAATAGTCTTGTGTAGGCCCGACATCCCAGTGTGGTTTCGCAGTTCCACGGGTCAAATCGCTGTACTATCCAGTTTTGGGCCTTTGGTATCTAAAAAAAAAGCCGTTTGAGTGTGTCGCTCACTGTTCAGCCTCAAATATCTCTATTTAAAAAAGTGTGGTATACCCCAGTAAACAATAACTGTGGTTTTGCCATCCCACGGTAAAAAATCTCTATTATTCAGCTTTTGGTAGTTTTTTCCGTAAAGAAAAACAGTAGTGTCTCCTGACTGTTTTGACACAAAAATATATCTGTTGAAAATAGTCTTGTGTAGGCCCGACATCTCAGTGTGGTTTTGCAGTTCCATGGGTCAAATCGCTGTACTATCCAGTTTTGGGCGTTTGGTATCTAAAAAAAAAAGCAGCTTGGGTGTGTCGCTCACTGTTCAGCCGCAAATATCTCTATTTAAAAAAGTGTGGTATACCCCAGTAAACAATAACTGTGGTTTTGCCATCGCACGGTAAAAAATCTCTATTATTCAGCTTTTGGTATATTTTCCGTAAAGAAAAACAGTAGTGTCTCCTGACTGTTGTGACACAAAAATATATCTGTTGAAAATAGTCTTGTGTAGGCCCGACATCCCAGTGTGGTTTCACAGTTCCACGGGTCAAATCGCTGTACTATCCAGTTTTGGGCCTTTGGTATCTAAAAAAAAAGCAGTTTGAGTGTGTCACTCACTGTTCAGACGCAAATATCTCTATTTAAAAAAGTGTGGTATACCCCAGTAAACAATAACTGTGGTTTTGCCATCCCACGGTAAAAAATCTCTATTATTCAGCTTTTGGTAGTTTTTTCCGTAAAGAAAAACAGTAGTGTCTCCTGACTGTTGTGACACAAAAATATATCTGTTGAAAATAGTCTTGTGTAGGCCCGACATCTCAGTGTGGTTTTGCAGTTCCATGGGTCAAATCGCTGTACTATCCAGTTTTGGGCCTTTGGTATCTAAAAAAAAAAGCAGCTTGGGTGTGTCGCTCACTGTTCAGCCGCAAATATCTCTATTTAAAAAAGTGTGGTATACCCCAGTAAACAATAACTGTGGTTTTGCCATCCCACGGTAAAAAATCTCAATTATTCAGGTTTTGGTATATTTTCCGTAAAGAAAAACAGTAGTGTCTCCTGACTGTTGTGACACAAAAATATATCTGTTGAAAATAGTCTTGTGTAGGCCCGACATCCCAGTGTGGTTTCGCAGTTCCACGGGTCAAATCGCTGTACTATCCAGTTTTGGGCCTTTGGTATCTAAAAAAAAAGCAGTTTGAGTGTGTCGCTCACTGTTCAGCCTCAAATATCTCTATTTAAAAAAGTGTGGTATACCCCAGTAAACAATAACTGTGGTTTTGCCATCCCACGGTAAAAAATCTCTATTATTCAGCTTTTGGTAGTTTTTTCCGTAAAGAAAAACAGTAGTGTCTCCTGACTGTTGTGACACAAAAATATATCTGTTGAAAATAGTCTTGTGTAGGCCCGACATCTCAGTGTGGTTTCGCAGTTCCACGGGTCAAATCGCTGTACTATCCAGTTTTGGGCCTTTGGTATCTAAAAAAAAAGCAGTTTGAGTGTGTCGCTCACTGTTCAGCCGCAAATATCTCTATTTAAAAAGGTGTGGTATACCCCAGTAAACAATAACTGTGGTTTTGCCATCCCACGGTAAAAAATCTCTATTATTCAGGTTTTGGTAGTTTTTCCGTAAAGAAAAACAGTAGTGTCTCCTGACTGTTGTGACACAAAAATATATCTGTTGAAAATAGTCTTGTGTAGGCCCGACATCTCAGTGTGGTTTCGCAGTTCCACGGGTCAAATCGCTGTACTATCCAGTTTTGGGCCTTTGGTATCTAAAAAAAAAGCAGTTTGAGTGTGTCGCTCACTGTTCAGCCGCAAATATCTCTATTTAAAAAGGTGTGGTATACCCCAGTAAACAATAACTGTGGTTTTGCCATCCCACGGTAAAAAATCTCTATTATTCAGGTTTTGGTAGTTTTTCCGTAAAGAAAAACAGTAGTGTCTCCTGACTGTTGTGACACAAAAATATATCTGTTGAAAATAGTCTTGTGTAGGCCCGACATCTCAGTGTGGTTTCGCAGTTCCACGGGTCAAATCGCTGTACTATCCAGTTTTGGGCCTTTGGTATCTAAAAAAAAAGCAGTTTGAGTGTGTCGCTCACTGTTCAGCCGCAAATATCTCTATTTAAAAAAGTGTGGTATACCCCAGTAAACAATAACTGTGGTTTTGCTATCCCACGGTAAAAAATCTCAATTATTCAGGTTTTGGTATATTTTCCGTAAAGAAAAACAGTAGTGTCTCCTGACTGTTGTGACACAAAAATATATCTGTTGAAAATAGTCTTGTGTAGGCCCGACATCTCAGTGTGGTTTCGCAGTTCCACGGGTCAAATCGCTGTACTATCCAGTTTTGGGCCTTTGGTATCTAAAAAAAAAGCAGTTTGAGTGTGTCGCTCACTGTTCAGCTGCAAATATCTCTATTTAAAAAAGTGTGGTATACCCCAGTAAACAATAACTGTGGTTTTGCCATCCCACGGTAAAAAATCTCTATTATTCAGCTTTTGGTATATTTTCCGTAAAGAAAAACAGTAGTGTCTCCTGACTGTTGTGACACAAAAATATATCTGTTGAAAATAGTCTTGTGTAGGCCCGACATCCCAGTGTGGTTTCGCAGTTCCACGGGTCAAATCGCTGTACTATACAGTTTTGGACCTTTGGTATCTAAAAAAAAAGCAGTTTGAGTGTGTCGCTCACTGTTCAGCCGCAAATATCTCTATTTAAAAAAGTGTGGTATACCCCAGTAAACAATAACTGTGGTTTTGCCATCCCACGGTAAAAAATCTCTATTATTCAGCTTTTGGTATATTTTCCGTAAAGAAAAACAGTAGTGTCTCCTGACTGTTGTGACACAAAAATATATCTGTTGAAAATAGTCTTGTGTAGGCCCGACATCTCAGTGTGGTTTCGCAGTTCCACGGGTCAAATCGCTGTACTATCCAGTTTTGGGCCTTTGGTATCTTAAAAAAAAGCAGTTTGAGTGTGTCGCTCATTGTTCAGCCGCAAATATCTCTATTTAAAATAGTGTGGTATACCCCAGTAAGCAATAACTGTGGTTTTGCCATCCCACGGTAAAAAATCTCTATTATTCAGCTTTTGGTAGTTTTTTCCGTAAAGAAAAACAGTAGTGTCTCCTGACTGTTGTGACACAAAAATATATCTGTTGAAAATAGTCTTGTGTAGGCCCGACATCTCAGTGTGGTTTCGCAGTTCCACGGGTCAAATCGCTGTACTATCCAGTTTTGGGCCTTTGGTATCTAAAAAAAAAGCAGTTTGAGTGTGTCGCTCACTGTTCAGCCGCAAATATCTCTATTTAAAAAAGTGTGGTATACCCCAGTAAACAATAACTGTGGTTTTGCCATCCCACGGTAAAAAATCTCTATTATTCAGGTTTTGGTAGTTTTTTCCGTAAAGAAAAACAGTAGTGTCTCCTGACTGTTGTGACACAAAAATATATCTGTTGAAAATAGTCTTGTGTAGGCCCGACATCCCAGTGTGGTTTCGCAGTTCCAAGGGTCAAATCGCTGTACTATACAGTTTTGGACCTTTGGTATCTAAAAAAAAAGCAGTTTGAGTGTGTCGCTCACTGTTCAGCCGCAAATATCTCTATTTAAAAAAGTGTGGTATACCCCAGTAAACAATAACTGTGGTTTTGCCATCCCACGGTAAAAAATCTCTATTATTCAGCTTTTGGTATATTTTCCGTAAAGAAAAACAGTAGTGTCTCCTGACTGTTGTGACACAAAAATATATCTGTTGAAAATAGTCTTGTGTAGGCCCGACATCTCAGTGTGGTTTCGCAGTTCCACGGGTCAAATCGCTGTACTATCCAGTTTTGGGCCTTTGGTATCTAAAAAAAAAGCAGTTTGAGTGTGTCGCTCATTGTTCAGCCGCAAATATCTCTATTTAAAATAGTGTGGTATACCCCAGTAAGCAATAACTGTGGTTTTGCCATCCCACGGTAAAAAATCTCTATTATTCAGCTTTTGGTAGTTTTTTCCGTAAAGAAAAACAGTAGTGTCTCCTGACTGTTGTGACACAAAAATATATCTGTTGAAAATAGTCTTGTGTAGGCCCGACATCTCAGTGTGGTTTCGCAGTTCCACGGGTCAAATCGCTGTACTATCCAGTTTTGGGCCTTTGGTATCTAAAAAAAAAGCAGTTTGAGTGTGTCGCTCACTGTTCAGCCGCAAATATCTCTATTTAAAAAAGTGTGGTATACCCCAGTAAACAATAACTGTGGTTTTGCCATCCCACGGTAAAAAATCTCTATTATTCAGGTTTTGGTAGTTTTTTCCGTAAAGAAAAACAGTAGTGTCTCCTGACTGTTGTGACACAAAAATATATCTGTTGAAAATAGTCTTGTGTAGGCCCGACATCTCAGTGTGGTTTCGCAGTTCCACGGGTCAAATCGCTGTACTATCCAGTTTTGGGCCTTTGGTATCTAAAAAAAAAGCAGTTTGAGTGTGTCGCTCACTGTTCAGCCGAAAATATCTCTATTTAAAAAAGTGTGGTATACCCCAGTAAACAATAACTGTGGTTTTGCTATCCCACGGTAAAAAATCTCAATTATTCAGGTTTTGGTATATTTTCCGTAAAGAAAAACAGTAGTGTCTCCTGACTGTTGTGACACAAAAATATATCTGTTGAAAATAGTCTTGTGTAGGCCCGACATCTCAGTGTGGTTTCGCAGTTCCACGGGTCAAATCGCTGTACTATCCAGTTTTGGGCCTTTGGTATCTAAAAAAAAAGCAGTTTGAGTGTGTCGCTCACTGTTCAGCTGCAAATATCTCTATTTAAAAAAGTGTGGTATACCCCAGTAAACAATAACTGTGGTTTTGCCATCCCACGGTAAAAAATCTCTATTATTCAGCTTTTGGTATATTTTCCGTAAAGAAAAACAGTAGTGTCTCCTGACTGTTGTGACACAAAAATATATCTGTTGAAAATAGTCTTGTGTAGGCCCGACATCCCAGTGTGGTTTCGCAGTTCCACGGGTCAAATCGCTGTACTATACAGTTTTGGACCTTTGGTATCTAAAAAAAAAGCAGTTTGAGTGTGTCGCTCACTGTTCAGCCGCAAATATCTCTATTTAAAAAAGTGTGGTATACCCCAGTAAACAATAACTGTGGTTTTGCCATCCCACGGTAAAAAATCTCTATTATTCAGCTTTTGGTATATTTTCCATAAAGAAAAACAGTAGTGTCTCCTGACTGTTGTGACACAAAAATATATCTGTTGAAAATAGTCTTGTGTAGGCCCGACATCCCAGTGTGGTTTCGCAGTTCCACGGGTCAAATCGCTGTACTATCCAGTTTTGGGCCTTTGGTATCTAAAAAAAAAGCAGTTTGAGTGTGTCGCTCACTGTTCAGCCTCAAATATCTCTATTTAAAAAAGTGTGGTATACCCCACTAAACAATAACTGTGGTTTTGCCATCCCACGGTAAAAAATCTCTATTATTCAGCTTTTGGTAGTTTTTTCCGTAAAGAAAAACAGTAGTGTCTCCTGACTGTTGTGACACAAAAATATATCTGTTGAAAATAGTCTTGTGTAGGCCCGACATCTCAGTGTGGTTTCGCAGTTCCACAGGTCAAATCGCTGTACTATCCAGTTTTGGGCCTTTGGTATCTAAAAAAAAAGCAGTTTGAGTGTGTCGTTCACTGTTCAGCCACAAATATCTCTATTTAAAAAGGTGTGGTATACCCCAGTAAACAATAACTGTGGTTTTGCCATCCCACGGTAAAAAATCTCTATTATTCAGGTTTTGGTATATTTTCCGTAAAGAAAAACAGTAGTGTCTCCTGACTGTTGTGACACAAAAATATATCTGTTGAAAATAGTCTTGTGTAGGCCCGACATCCCAGTGTGGTTTCGCAGTTCCACGGGTCAAATCGCTGTGCTATCCAGTTTTGGGCCTTTGGTATCTAAAAAAAAAGCAGTTTGAGTGTGTCGCTCACTGTTCAGACGCAAATATCTCTATTTAAAAAGGTGTGGTATACCCCAGTAAACAATAACTGTGGTTTTGCCATCCCACGGTAAAAAATCTCTATTATTCAGGTTTTGGTATATTTTCCGTAAAGAAAAACAGTAGTGTCTCCTGACTGTTGTGACACAAAAATATATCTGTTGAAAATAGTCTTGTGTAGGCCCGACATCCCAGTGTGGTTTCGCAGTTCCATGGGTCAAATCGCTGTACTATCCAGTTTTGGGCCTTTGGTATCTAAAAAAAAAGCAGTTTGAGTGTGTCGCTCACTGTTCAGCCGCAAATATCTCTATTTAAAATAGTGTGGTATACCCCAGTAAGCAATAACTGTGGTTTTGCCATCCCACGGTAAAAAATCTCTATTATTCAGCTTTTGGTAGTTTTTTCCGTAAAGAAAAACAGTAGTGTCTCCTGACTGTTGTGACACAAAAATATATCTGTTGAAAATAGTCTTGTGTAGGCCCGACATCTCAGTGTGGTTTCGCAGGTCCACGGGTCAAATCGCTGTACTATCCAGTTTTGGGCCTTTGGTATCTAAAAAAAAAGCAGTTTGAGTGTGTCGCTCACTGTTCAGCCGCAAATATCTCTAATTAAAAAAGTGTGGTATACCCCAGTAAACAATAACTGTGGTTTTGCCATCCCACGGTAAAAAATCTCAATTATTCAGGTTTTGGTATATTTTCCGTAAAGAAAAACAGTAGTGTCTCCTGACTGTTGTGACACAAAAATATATCTGTTGAAAATAGTCTTGTGTAGGCACGACATCTCAGTGTGGTTTCGCAGTTCCACGGGTCAAATCGCTGTACTATCCAGTTTTGGGCCTTTGGTATCTAAAAAAAAAGCAGTTTGAGTGTGTCGCTCACTGTTCAGCCGCAAATATCTCTATTTAAAAAAGTGTGGTATACCCCAGTAAACAATAACTGTGGTTTTGCCATCCCGCGGTAAAAAATCTCTATTATTCAGCTTTTGGTATATTTTCCGTAAAGAAAAACAGTAGTGTCTCCTGACTGTTGTGACACAAAAATATATCTGTTGAAAATAGTCTTGTGTAGGCCCGACATCCCAGTGTGGTTTCGCAGTTCCAAGGGTCAAATCGCAGTACTATCCAGTTTTGGGCCTTTGATATCTAAAAAAAAAGCAGTTTGAGTGTGTCGCTCACTGTTCAGCCGCAAATATCTCTATTTAAAATAGTGTGGTATACCCCAGTAAACAATAACTGTGGTTTTGCCATCCCACGGTAAAAAATCTCTATTATTCAGCTTTGGAAGTTTTTTCCGTAAAGAAAAACAGTAGTGTCTCCTGACTGTTGTGACACAAAAATATATCTGTTGAAAATAGTCTTGTGTAGGCCCGACATCTCAGTGTGGTTTCGCAGTTCCACGGGTCAAATCGCTGTACTATCCAGTTTTGGGCCTTTGGTATCTAAAAAAAAAGCAGTTTGAGTGTGTCGCTCACTGTTCAGCCGCAAATATCTCTATTTAAAAAAGTGTGGTATACCCCAGTAAACAATAACTGTGGTTTTGCCATCCCACGGTAAAAAATCTCAATTATTCAGGTTTTGGTATATTTTCCGTAAAGAAAAACAGTAGTGTCTCCTGACTGTTGTGACACAAAAATATATCTGTTGAAAATAGTCTTGTGTAGGCACGACATCTCAGTGTGGTTTCGCAGTTCCACGGGTCAAATCGCTGTACTATCCAGTTTTGGGCCTTTGGTATCTAAAAAAAAAGCAGTTTGAGTGTGTCGCTCACTGTTCAGCCGCAAATATCTCTATTTAAAAAAGTGTGGTATACCCCAGTAAACAATAACTGTGGTTTTGCCATCCCGCGGTAAAAAATCTCTATTATTCAGCTTTTGGTATATTTTCCGTAAAGAAAAACAGTAGTGTCTCCTGACTGTTGTGACACAAAAATATATCTGTTGAAAATAGTCTTGTGTAGGCCCGACATCCCAGTGTGGTTTCGCAGTTCCAAGGGTCAAATCGCAGTACTATCCAGTTTTGGGCCTTTGATATCTAAAAAAAAAGCAGTTTGAGTGTGTCGCTCACTGTTCAGCCGCAAATATCTCTATTTAAAATAGTGTGGTATACCCCAGTAAACAATAACTGTGGTTTTGCCATCCCACGGTAAAAAATCTCTATTATTCAGCTTTTGGTAGTTTTTTCCGTAAAGAAAAACAGTAGTGTCTCCTGACTGTTGTGACACAAAAATATATCTGTTGAAAATAGTCTTGTGTAGGCCCGACATCTCAGTGTGGTTTCGCAGTTCCACGGGTCAAATCGCTGTACTATCCAGTTTTGGGCCTTTGGTATCTAAAAAAAAAGCAGTTTGAGTGTGTCGCTCACTGTTCAGCCGCAAATATCTCTATTTAAAAAAGTGTGGTATACCCCAGTAAACAATAACTGTGGTTTTGCTATCCCACGGTAAAAAATCTCAATTATTCAGGTTTTGGTATATTTTCCGTAAAGAAAAACAGTAGTGTCTCCTGACTGTTGTGACACAAAAATATATCTGTTGAAAATAGTCTTGTGTAGGCCCGACATCTCAGTGTGGTTTCTCAGTTCCACGGGTCAAATCGCTGTACTATCCAGTTTTGGGCCTTTGGTATCTAAAAAAAAAGCAGTTTGAGTATGTCGCTCACTGTTCAGCTGCAAATATCTCTATTTAAAAAAGTGTGGTATACCCCAGTAAACAATAACTGTGGTTTTGCCATCCCACGGTAAAAAATCTCTATTATTCAGCTTTTGGTATATTTTCCGTAAAGAAAAACAGTAGTGTCTCCTGACTGTTGTGACACAAAAATATATCTGTTGAAAATAGTCTTGTGTAGGCCCGACATCCCAGTGTGGTTTCGCAGTTCCACGGGTCAAATCGCTGTACTATACAGTTTTGGACCTTTGGTATCTAAAAAAAAAGCAGTTTGAGTGTGTCGCTCACTGTTCAGCCGCAAATATCTCTATTTAAAAAAGTGTGGTATACCCCAGTAAACAATAACTGTGGTTTTGCCATCCCACGGTAAAAAATCTCTATTATTCAGCTTTTGGTATATTTTCCATAAAGAAAAACAGTAGTGTCTCCTGACTGTTGTGACACAAAAATATATCTGTTGAAAATAGTCTTGTGTAGGCCCGACATCCCAGTGTGGTTTCGCAGTTCCACGGGTCAAATCGCTGTACTATCCAGTTTTGGGCCTTTGGTATCTAAAAAAAAAGCAGTTTGAGTGTGTCGTTCACTGTTCAGCCACAAATATCTCTATTTAAAAAGGTGTGGTATACCCCAGTAAACAATAACTGTGGTTTTGCCATCCCACGGTAAAAAATCTCTATTATTCAGCTTTTGGTATATTTTCCATAAAGAAAAACAGTAGTGTCTCCTGACTGTTGTGACACAAAAATATATCTGTTGAAAATAGTCTTGTGTAGGCCCGACATCCCAGTGTGGTTTCGCAGTTCCACGGGTCAAATCGCTGTACTATCCAGTTTTGGGCCTTTGGTATCTAAAAAAAAAGCAGTTTGAGTGTGTCGCTCACTGTTCAGCCTCAAATATCTCTATTTAAAAAAGTGTGGTATACCCCACTAAACAATAACTGTGGTTTTGCCATCCCACAGTAAAAAATCTCTATTATTCAGCTTTTGGTAGTTTTTTCCGTAAAGAAAAACAGTAGTGTCTCCTGACTGTTGTGACACAAAAATATATCTGTTGAAAATAGTCTTGTGTAGGCCCGACATCTCAGTGTGGTTTCGCAGTTCCACAGGTCAAATCGCTGTACTATCCAGTTTTGGGCCTTTGGTATCTAAAAAAAAAGCAGTTTGAGTGTGTCGTTCACTGTTCAGCCACAAATATCTCTATTTAAAAAGGTGTGGTATACCCCAGTAAACAATAACTGTGGTTTTGCCATCCCACGGTAAAAAATCTCTATTATTCAGGTTTTGGTATATTTTCCGTAAAGAAAAACAGTAGTGTCTCCTGACTGTTGTGACACAAAAATATATCTGTTGAAAATAGTCTTGTGTAGGCCCGACATCCCAGTGTGGTTTCGCAGTTCCACGGGTCAAATCGCTGTACTATCCAGTTTTGGGCCTTTGGTATCTAAAAAAAAAGCAGTTTGAGTGTGTCGCTCACTGTTCAGACGCAAATATCTCTATTTAAAAAGGTGTGGTATACCCCAGTAAACAATAACTGTGGTTTTGCCATCCCACGGTAAAAAATCTCTATTATTCAGGTTTTGGTATATTTTCCGTAAAGAAAAACAGTAGTGTCTCCTGACTGTTGTGACACAAATATATATCTGTTGAAAATAGTCTTGTGTAGGCCCGACATCCCAGTGTGGTTTCGCAGTTCCATGGGTCAAATCGCTGTACTATCCAGTTTTGGGCCTTTGGTATCTAAAAAAAAAGCAGCTTGAGTGTGTCGCTCACTGTTCAGCCGCAAATATCTCTATTTAAAATAGTGTGGTATACCCCAGTAAGCAATAACTGTGGTTTTGCCATCCCACGGTAAAAAATCTCTATTATTCAGCTTTTGGTAGTTTTTTCCATAAAGAAAAACAGTAGTGTCTCCTGACTGTTGTGACACAAAAATATATCTGTTGAAAATAGTCTTGTGTAGGCCCGACATCTCAGTGTGGTTTCGCAGTTCCACGGGTCAAATCGCTGTACTATCCAGTTTTGGGCCTTTGGTATCTAAAAAAAAAGCAGTTTGAGTGTGTCGCTCACTGTTCAGCCGCAAATATCTCTATTTAAAAAAGTGTGGTATACCCCAGTAAACAATAACTGTGGTTTTGCCATCCCACGGTAAAAAATCTCAATTATTCAGGTTTTGGTATATTTTCCGTAAAGAAAAACAGCAGTGTCTCCTGACTGTTGTGACACAAAAATATATCTGTTGAAAATAGTCTTGTGTAGGCCCGACATCTCAGTGTGGTTTCGCAGTTCCACGGGTCAAATCGCTGTACTATCCAGTTTTGGGCCTTTGGTATCTAAAAAAAAAGCAGTTTGAGTGTGTCGCTCACTGTTCAGCCGCAAATATCTCTATTTAAAAAAGTGTGGTATACCCCAGTAAACAATAACTGTGGTTTTGCCATCCCACGGTAAAAAATCTCTATTATTCAGCTTTTGGTATATTTTCCGTAAAGAAAAACAGTAGTGTCTCCTGACTGTTGTGACACAAAAATATATCTGTTGAAAATAGTCTTGTGTAGGCCCGACATCCCAGTGTGGTTTCGCAGTTCCACGGGTCAAATCGCAGTACTATCCAGTTTTGGGCCTTTGGTATCTAAAAAAAAAGCAGTTTGAGTGTGTCGCTCACTGTTCAGCTGCAAATATCTCTATTTAAAAAAGTGTGGTATACCCCAGTAAACAATAACTGTGGTTTTGCCATCCCACGGTAAAAAATCTCTATTATTCAGCTTTTGGTATATTTTCCGTAAAGAAAAACAGTAGTGTCTCCTGACTGTTGTGACACAAAAATATATCTGTTGAAAATAGTCTTGTGTAGGCCCGACATCCCAGTGTGGTTTCGCAGTTCCACGGGTCAAATCGCTGTACTATACAGTTTTGGGCCTTTGGTATCTAAAAAAAAAGCAGTTTGAGTGTGTCACTCACTGTTCAGCCGCAAATATCTCTATTTAAAAAAGTGTGGTATACCCCAGTAAACAATAACTGTGGTTTTGCCATCCCACGGTAAAAAATCTCAATTATTCAGGTTTTGGTATATTTTCTGTAAAGAAAAACAGTAGTGTCTCCTGACTGTTGTGACACAAAAATATATCTGTTGAAAATAGTCTTGTGTATGCCCGACATCTCAGTGTGGTTTCGCAGTTCCATGGGTCAAATCGCTGTACTATCCAGTTTTGGGCCTTAGGTATCTAAAAAAAAAGCAGTTTGAGTGTGTCGCTCACTGTTCAGCCGCAAATATCTCTATTTAAAAAAGTGTGGTATACCCCAGTAAACAATAACTGTGGTTTTGCCATCCCACGGTAAAAAATCTCAATTATTCAGGTTTTGGTATATTTTCCGTAAAGAAAAACAGTAGTGTCTCCTGACTGTTGTGACACAAAAATATATCTGTTGAAAATAGTCTTGTGTAGGCCCGACATCCCAGTGTGGTTTCGCAGTTCCACGGGTCAAATCGCTGTACTATACAGTTTTGGGCCTTTGGTATCTAAAAAAAAAGCAGTTTGAGTGTGTCGCTCACTGTTCAGCCTCAAATATCTCTATTTAAAAAAGTGTGGTATACCCCAGTAAACAATAACTGTGGTTTTGCCATCCCACGGTAAAAAATCTCTATTATTCAGCTTTTGGTAGTTTTTTCCGTAAAGAAAAACAGTAGTGTCTCCTGACAGTTGTGACGCAAAAATATATCTGTTGAAAATAGTCTTGTGTAGGCCCGACATCTCAGTGTGGTTTCGCAGTTCCATGGGTCAAATCGCTGTACTATCCAGTTTTGGGCCTTTGGTATCTAAAAAAAAAGCAGTTTGAGTGTGTCGTTCACTGTTCAGCCGCAAATATCTCTTTTTAAAAAGGTGTGGTATACCCCAGTAAACAATAACTGTGGTTTTGCCATCCCACGGTAAAAAATCTCTATTATTCAGGTTTTGGTATATTTTCCGTAAAGAAAAACAGTAGTGTCTCCTGACTGTTGTGACACAAAAATATATCTGTTGAAAATAGTCTTGTGTAGGCCCGACATCCCAGTGTGGTTTCGCAGTTCCACGGGTCAAATCGCTGTACTATCCAGTTTTGGGCCTTTGGTATCTAAAAAAAAAGCAGTTTGAGTGTGTCGCTCACTGTTCAGATGCAAATATCTCTATTTAAAAAAGTGTGGTATACCCCAGTAAACAATAACTGTGGTTTTGCCATCCCACGGTAAAAAATCTCTATTATTCAGCTTTTGGTAGTTTTTTCCGTAAAGAAAAACAGTAGTGTCTCCTGACTGTTGTGACACAAAAATATATCTGTTGAAAATAGTCTTGTGTAGGCCCGACATCTCAGTGTGGTTTTGCAGTTCCATGGGTCAAATCGCTGTACTATCCAGTTTTGGGCGTTTGGTATCTAAAAAAAAAAGCAGCTTGGGTGTGTCGCTCACTGTTCAGCCGCAAATATCTCTATTTAAAAAAGTGTGGTATACCCCAGTAAACAATAACTGTGGTTTTGCCATCCCACGGTAAAAAATCTCTATTATTCAGCTTTTGGTATATTTTCCGTAAAGAAAAACAGTAGTGTGTCCTGACTGTTGTGACACAAAAATATATCTGTTGAAAATAGTCTTGTGTAGGCCCGACATCCCAGTGTGGTTTCGCAGTTCCACGGGTCAAATCGCTGTACTATCCAGTTTTGGGCCTTTGGTATCTAAAAAAAAAGCAGTTTGAGTGTGTCGCTCACTGTTCAGACGCAAATATCTCTATTTAAAAAAGTGTGGTATACCCCAGTAAACAATAACTGTGGTTTTGCCATCCCACAGTAAAAAATCTCTATTATTCAGCTTTTGGTAGTTTTTTCCGTAAAGAAAAACAGTAGTGTCTCCTGACTGTTGTGACACAAAAATATATCTGTTGAAAATAGTCTTGTGTAGGCCCGACATCTCAGTGTGGTTTCGCAGTTCCATGGGTCAAATCGCTGTACTATCCAGTTTTGGGCCTTTGGTATCTAAAAAAAAAAGCAGCTTGGGTGTGTCGCTCACTGTTCAGCCGCAAATATCTCTATTTAAAAAAGTGTGGTATACCCCACTAAACAATAACTGTGGTTTTGCCATCCCACGGTAAAAAATCTCTATTATTCAGCTTTTGGTATATTTTCCGTAAAGAAAAACAGTAGTGTCTCCTGACTGTTGTGACACAAAAATATATCTGTTGAAAATAGTCTTGTGTAGGCCCGACATCCCAGTGTGGTTTCGCAGTTCCACGGGTCAAATCGCTGTACTATACAGTTTTGGGCCTTTGGTATCTAAAAAAAAAGCAGTTTGAGTGTGTCACTCACTGTTCAGCCGCAAATATCTCTATTTAAAAAAGTGTGGTATACCCCAGTAAACAATAACTGTGGTTTTGCCATCCCACGGTAAAAAATCTCAATTATTCAGGTTTTGGTATATTTTCTGTAAAGAAAAACAGTAGTGTCTCCTGACTGTTGTGACACAAAAATATATCTGTTGAAAATAGTCTTGTGTATGCCCGACATCTCAGTGTGGTTTCGCAGTTCCATGGGTCAAATCGCTGTACTATCCAGTTTTGGGCCTTTGGTATCTAAAAAAAAAGCAGTTTGAGTGTGTCGCTCACTGTTCAGCCGCAAATATCTCTATTTAAAAAAGTGTGGTATACCCCAGTAAACAATAACTGTGGTTTTGCCATCCCACGGTAAAAAATCTCAATTATTCAGGTTTTGGTATATTTTCCGTAAAGAAAAACAGTAGTGTCTCCTGACTGTTGTGACACAAAAATATATCTGTTGAAAATAGTCTTGTGTAGGCCCGACATCCCAGTGTGGTTTCGCAGTTCCACGGGTCAAATCGCTGTACTATACAGTTTTGGGCCTTTGGTATCTAAAAAAAAAGCAGTTTGAGTGTGTCGCTCACTGTTCAGCCTCAAATATCTCAATTTAAAAAAGTGTGGTATACCCCAGTAAACAATAACTGTGGTTTTGCCATCCCACGGTAAAAAATCTCTATTATTCAGCTTTTGGTAGTTTTTTCCGTAAAGAAAAACAGTAGTGTCTCCTGACAGTTGTGACACAAAAATATATCTGTTGAAAATAGTCTTGTGTAGGCCCGACATCTCAGTGTGGTTTCGCAGTTCCATGGGTCAAATCGCTGTACTATCCAGTTTTGGGCCTTTGGTATCTAAAAAAAAAGCAGTTTGAGTGTGTCGTTCACTGTTCAGCCGCAAATATCTCTTTTTAAAAAGGTGTGGTATACCCCAGTAAACAATAACTGTGGTTTTGCCATCCCACGGTAAAAAATCTCTATTATTCAGGTTTTGGTATATTTTCCGTAAAGAAAAACAGTAGTGTCTCCTGACTGTTGTGACACAAAAATATATCTGTTGAAAATAGTCTTGTGTAGGCCCGACATCCCAGTGTGGTTTCGCAGTTCCACGGGTCAAATCGCTGTACTATCCAGTTTTGGGCCTTTGGTATCTAAAAAAAAAGCAGTTTGAGTGTGTCGCTCACTGTTCAGACGCAAATATCTCTATTTAAAAAAGTGTGGTATACCCCAGTAAACAATAACTGTGGTTTTGCCATCCCACGGTAAAAAATCTCTATTATTCAGCTTTTGGTAGTTTTTTCCGTAAAGAAAAACAGTAGTGTCTCCTGACTGTTGTGACACAAAAATATATCTGTTGAAAATAGTCTTGTGTAGGCCCGACATCTCAGTGTGGTTTTGCAGTTCCATGGGTCAAATCGCTGTACTATCCAGTTTTGGGCGTTTGGTATCTAAAAAAAAAAGCAGCTTGGGTGTGTCGCTCACTGTTCAGCCGCAAATATCTCTATTTAAAAAAGTGTGGTATACCCCAGTAAACAATAACTGTGGTTTTGCCATCCCACGGTAAAAAATCTCTATTATTCAGCTTTTGGTATATTTTCCGTAAAGAAAAACAGTAGTGTGTCCTGACTGTTGTGACACAAAAATATATCTGTTGAAAATAGTCTTGTGTAGGCCCGACATCCCAGTGTGGTTTCGCAGTTCCACGGGTCAAATCGCTGTACTATCCAGTTTTGGGCCTTTGGTATCTAAAAAAAAACAGTTTGAGTGTGTCGCTCACTGTTCAGACGCAAATATCTCTATTTAAAAAAGTGTGGTATACCCCAGTAAACAATAACTGTGGTTTTGCCATCCCACAGTAAAAAATCTCTATTATTCAGCTTTTGGTAGTTTTTTCCGTAAAGAAAAACAGTAGTGTCTCCTGACTGTTGTGACACAAAATATATATCTGTTGAAAATAGTCTTGTGTAGGCCCGACATCTCAGTGTGGTTTCGCAGTTCCATGGGTCAAATCGCTGTACTATCCAGTTTTGGGCCTTTGGTATCTAAAAAAAAAAGCAGCTTGGGTGTGTCGCTCACTGTTCAGCCGCAAATATCTCTATTTAAAAAAGTGTGGTATACCCCAGTAAACAATAACTGTGGTTTTGCCATCCCACGGTAAAAAATCTCTATTATTCAGCTTTTGGTATATTTTCCGTAAAGAAATACAGTAGTGTCTCCTGACTGTTGTGACACAAAAATATATCTGTTGAAAATAGTCTTGTGTAGGCCCGACATCCCAGTGTGGTTTCGCAGTTCCACGGGTCAAATCGCTGTACTATACAGTTTTGGGCCTTTGGTATCTAAAAAAAAAGCAGTTTGAGTGTGTCGCTCACTGTTCAGCCGCAAATATCTCTATTTAAAAAAGTGTGGTATACCCCAGTAAACAATAACTGTGGTTTTGCCATCCCACGGTAAAAAATCTCAATTATTCAGGTTTTGGTATATTTTCCGTAAAGAAAAACAGTAGTGTCTCCTGACTGTTGTGACACAAAAATATATCTGTTGAAAATAGTCTTGTGTAGGCCCGACATCCCAGTGTGGTTTCGCAGTTCCACGGGTCAAATCGCTGTACTATCCAGTTTTGGGCCTTTGGTATCTAAAAAAAAAGCCGTTTGAGTGTGTCGCTCACTGTTCAGCCTCAAATATCTCTATTTAAAAAAGTGTGGTATACCCCAGTAAACAATAACTGTGGTTTTGCCATCCCACGGTAAAAAATCTCTATTATTCAGCTTTTGGTAGTTTTTTCCGTAAAGAAAAACAGTAGTGTCTCCTGACTGTTTTGACACAAAAATATATCTGTTGAAAATAGTCTTGTGTAGGCCCGACATCTCAGTGTGGTTTTGCAGTTCCATGGGTCAAATCGCTGTACTATCCAGTTTTGGGCGTTTGGTATCTAAAAAAAAAAGCAGCTTGGGTGTGTCGCTCACTGTTCAGCCGCAAATATCTCTATTTAAAAAAGTGTGGTATACCCCAGTAAACAATAACTGTGGTTTTGCCATCCCACGGTAAAAAATCTCTATTATTCAGCTTTTGGTATATTTTCCGTAAAGAAAAACAGTAGTGTCTCCTGACTGTTGTGACACAAAAATATATCTGTTGAAAATAGTCTTGTGTAGGCCCGACATCCCAGTGTGGTTTCACAGTTCCACGGGTCAAATCGCTGTACTATCCAGTTTTGGGCCTTTGGTATCTAAAAAAAAAGCAGTTTGAGTGTGTCACTCACTGTTCAGACGCAAATATCTCTATTTAAAAAAGTGTGGTATACCCCAGTAAACAATAACTGTGGTTTTGCCATCCCACGGTAAAAAATCTCTATTATTCAGCTTTTGGTAGTTTTTTCCGTAAAGAAAAACAGTAGTGTCTCCTGACTGTTGTGACACAAAAATATATCTGTTGAAAATAGTCTTGTGTAGGCCCGACATCTCAGTGTGGTTTTGCAGTTCCATGGGTCAAATCGCTGTACTATCCAGTTTTGGGCCTTTGGTATCTAAAAAAAAAAGCAGCTTGGGTGTGTCGCTCACTGTTCAGCCGCAAATATCTCTATTTAAAAAAGTGTGGTATACCCCAGTAAACAATAACTGTGGTTTTGCCATCCCACGGTAAAAAATCTCTATTATTCAGCTTTTGGTAGTTTTTTCCGTAAAGAAAAACAGTAGTGTCTCCTGACTGTTGTGACACAAAAATATATCTGTTGAAAATAGTCTTGTGTAGGCCCGACATCTCAGTGTGGTTTCGCAGTTCCACGGGTCAAATCGCTGTACTATCCAGTTTTGGGCCTTTGGTATCTAAAAAAAAAGCAGTTTGAGTGTGTCGCTCACTGTTCAGCCGCAAATATCTCTATTTAAAAAGGTGTGGTATACCCCAGTAAACAATAACTGTGGTTTTGCCATCCCACGGTAAAAAATCTCTATTATTCAGGTTTTGGTATATTTTCCGTAAAGAAAAACAGTAGTGTCTCCTGACTGTTGTGACACAAAAATATATCTGTTGAAAATAGTCTTGTGTAGGCCCGACATCTCAGTGTGGTTTCGCAGTTCCATGGGTCAAATCGCTGTACTATCCAGTTTTGGGCATTTGGTATCTAAAAAAAAAAGCAGCTTGGGTGTGTCGCTCACTGTTCAGCCGCAAATATCTCTATTTAAAAAAGTGTGGTATACCCCAGTAAACAATAACTGTGGTTTTGCCATCCCACGGTAAAAAATCTCTATTATTCAGCTTTTGGTATATTTTCCGTAAAGAAAAACAGTAGTGTCTCCTGACTGTTGTGACACAAAAATATATCTGTTGAAAATAGTCTTGTGTAGGCCCGACATCCCAGTGTGGTTTCGCAGTTCCACGGGTCAAATCGCTGTACTATACAGTTTTGGGCCTTTGGTATCTAAAAAAAAAGCAGTTTGAGTGTGTCGCTCACTGTTCAGCCGCAAATATCTCTATTTAAAAAAGTGTGGTATACCCCAGTAAACAATAACTGTGGTTTTGCCATCCCACGGTAAAAAATCTCAATTATTCAGGTTTTCGTATATTTTCCGTAAAGAAAAACAGTAGTGTCTCCTGACTGTTGTGACACAAAAATATATCTGTTGAAAATAGTCTTGTGTAGGCCCGACATCTCAGTGTGGTTTCGCAGTTCCATGGGTCAAATCGCTGTACTATCCAGTTTTGGGCCTTTGGTATCTAAAAAAAAAAGCAGTTTAGGTGTGTCGCTCACTGTTCAGCCGCAAATATCTCTATTTAAAAAAGTGTGGTATACCCCAGTAAACAATAACTGTGGTTTTGCCATCCCACGGTAAAAAATCTCTATTATTCAGCTTTTGGTATATTTTCCGTAAAGAAAAACAGTAGTGTCTCCTGACTGTTGTGACACAAAAATATATCTGTTGAAAATAGTCTTGTGTAGGCCCGACATCCCAGTGTGGTTTCACAGTTCCACGGGTCAAATCGCTGTACTATCCAGTTTTGGGCCTTTGGTATCTAAAAAAAAAGCAGTTTGAGTGTGTCACTCACTGTTCAGACGCAAATATCTCTATTTAAAAAAGTGTGGTATACCCCAGTAAACAATAACTGTGGTTTTGCCATCCCACGGTAAAAAATCTCTATTATTCAGCTTTTGGTAGTTTTTTCCGTAAAGAAAAACAGTAGTGTCTCCTGACTGTTGTGACACAAAAATATATCTGTTGAAAATAGTCTTGTGTAGGCCCGACATCTCAGTGTGGTTTTGCAGTTCCATGGGTCAAATCGCTGTACTATCCAGTTTTGGGCCTTTGGTATCTAAAAAAAAAAGCAGCTTGGGTGTGTCGCTCACTGTTCAGCCGCAAATATCTCTATTTAAAAAAGTGTGGTATACCCCAGTAAACAATAACTGTGGTTTTGCCATCCCACGGTAAAAAATCTCAATTATTCAGGTTTTGGTATATTTTCCGTAAAGAAAAACAGTAGTGTCTCCTGACTGTTGTGACACAAAAATATATCTGTTGAAAATAGTCTTGTGTAGGCCCGACATCCCAGTGTGGTTTCGCAGTTCCACGGGTCAAATCGCTGTACTATCCAGTTTTGGGCCTTTGGTATCTAAAAAAAAAGCAGTTTGAGTGTGTCGCTCACTGTTCAGCCTCAAATATCTCTATTTAAAAAAGTGTGGTATACCCCAGTAAACAATAACTGTGGTTTTGCCATCCCACGGTAAAAAATCTCTATTATTCAGCTTTTGGTAGTTTTTTCCGTAAAGAAAAACAGTAGTGTCTCCTGACTGTTGTGACACAAAAATATATCTGTTGAAAATAGTCTTGTGTAGGCCCGACATCTCAGTGTGGTTTCGCAGTTCCACGGGTCAAATCGCTGTACTATCCAGTTTTGGGCCTTTGGTATCTAAAAAAAAAGCAGTTTGAGTGTGTCGCTCACTGTTCAGCCGCAAATATCTCTATTTAAAAAGGTGTGGTATACCCCAGTAAACAATAACTGTGGTTTTGCCATCCCACGGTAAAAAATCTCTATTATTCAGGTTTTGGTATATTTTCCGTAAAGAAAAACAGTAGTGTCTCCTGACTGTTGTGACACAAAAATATATCTGTTGAAAATAGTCTTGTGTAGGCCCGACATCTCAGTGTGGTTTCGCAGTTCCATGGGTCAAATCGCTGTACTATCCAGTTTTGGGCATTTGGTATCTAAAAAAAAAAGCAGCTTGGGTGTGTCGCTCACTGTTCAGCCGCAAATATCTCTATTTAAAAAAGTGTGGTATACCCCAGTAAACAATAACTGTGGTTTTGCCATCCCACGGTAAAAAATCTCTATTATTCAGCTTTTGGTATATTTTCCGTAAAGAAAAACAGTAGTGTCTCCTGACTGTTGTGACACAAAAATATATCTGTTGAAAATAGTCTTGTGTAGGCCCGACATCCCAGTGTGGTTTCGCAGTTCCACGGGTCAAATCGCTGTACTATACAGTTTTGGGCCTTTGGTATCTAAAAAAAAAGCAGTTTGAGTGTGTCGCTCACTGTTCAGCCTCAAATATCTCTATTTAAAAAAGTGTGGTATACCCCAGTAAACAATAACTGTGGTTTTGCCATCCCACGGTAAAAAATCTCTATTATTCAGCTTTTGGTAGTTTTTTCCGTAAAGAAAAACAGTAGTGTCTCCTGACTGTTGTGACACAAAAATATATCTGTTGAAAATAGTCTTGTGTAGGCCCGACATCTCAGTGTGGTTTCGCAGTTCCACGGGTCAAATCGCTGTACTATCCAGTTTTGGGCCTTTGGTATCTAAAAAAAAAGCAGTTTGAGTGTGTCGCTCACTGTTCAGCCGCAAATATCTCTATTTAAAAAGGTGTGGTATACCCCAGTAAACAATAACTGTGGTTTTGCCATCCCACGGTAAAAAATCTCTATTATTCAGGTTTTGGTATATTTTCCGTAAAGAAAAACAGTAGTGTCTCCTGACTGTTGTGACACAAAAATATATCTGTTGAAAATAGTCTTGTGTAGGCCCGACATCCCAGTGTGGTTTCGCAGTTCCACGGGTCAAATCGCTGTACTATCCAGTTTTGGGCCTTTGGTATCTAAAAAAAAAGCAGTTTGAGTGTGTCGCTCACTGTTCAGCCGCAAATATCTCTATTTAAAAAAGTGTGGTATACCCCAGTAAACAATAACTGTGGTTTTGCCATCCCATGGTAAAAAATCTCTATTATTCAGCTTTTGGTAGTTTTTTCCGTAAAGAAAAACAGTAGTGTCTCCTGACTGTTGTGACACAAAAATATATCTGTTGAAAATAGTCTTGTGTAGGCCCGACATCTCAGTGTGGTTTCGCAGTTCCATGGGTCAAATCGCTGTACTATCCAGTTTTGGGCCTTTGGTATCTAAAAAAAAAAAGCAGTTTGGGTGTGTCGCTCACTGTTCAGCCGCAAATATCTCTATTTAAAAAAGTGTGGTATACCCCAGTAAACAATAACTGTGGTTTTGCCATCCCACGGTAAAAAATCTCTATTATTCAGCTTTTGGTATATTTTCCGTAAAGAAAAACAGTAGTGTCTCCTGACTGTTGTGACACAAAAATATATCTGTTGAAAATAGTCTTGTGTAGGCCCGACATCCCAGTGTGGTTTCGCAGTTCCACGGGTCAAATCGCTGTACTATACAGTTTTGGGCCTTTGGTATCTAAAAAAAAAGCAGTTTGAGTGTGTCGCTGTAACGGGTCTGGGAGGCGGAACCTCTGAACAACTATACAAGGGGGCGGTCCTTGTAAGGAAGCGGGTGGCTCCCAGGGAAGATGGGCAGGTAGTCACGGCAAGTGACAGGGACAGTCTCTGGGTGGAAGGGCAGGTAGTCACAGCAAGTGACAGGGACAGTCTCTGGGTAGAAGGGCAGGTAGTCATGGCAAGTGACAGGGACAGTCTCTGAGTAGAAGGACGGGTACTCACAGCAAGTGACAGGGACAGTCTCTGGGTAGAAGGACAGCAGGCAGGTGGCTGGTGAGCGCTCCCAGGTGAGCGGGCAAGAGTCTCTGGACGGGCTGGTGGTCACAGCAAGTGACGGCAGAGCCTCCAGGTAGGCTAGCAGGCAGGTAGCAGGTGAGCGCTCCCAGGTGAGCGGGCAAGAGTCTCTGGACAGGCAGGTGGTCACGGCAAGTGACGGCAGAGCCTCCAGGTAGGCTAGCAGGCAGGTAGCAGGTGAGCGCTCCCAGGTGAGCGGGCAGGCTGGTCCATAGACAGACTGATAGGTGTAGGAAGGCAGACCGTCAGACCGCAGGCTTGCAAGCAGGTAAGCGGATATCAAGCAGGTATCAGGCAGGAATCTGGCAGGTGACTGGCAGGTAACAAGCAGGAATCTGGCAGGTGACTGACAGGTAACTGGTAACGGGACCTGAGGGCTGAAGCAGAGTGAAGGCTTTGCAACAACATTGCTCGGGCACCTCCATTTTGGAGGAGGTGCCTTATATATGGTGAAGTCCTCCGGCCATTGGCCGGGGGACTCCTTAGGACGGTGCGCGCGGCCCCTTTAAGAGAGGGGGAGCGCGCACGCGCCCTAAGCACAGAGGCCGGGAAGCAGCGCGCGCTGCCAGCAGAGCGGGAGGAAGCCGCCGGGCACGGAGCGGAGAGGTGAGGGGAACAGCGTCCCTGCCTAGCAGGAGGCAGGGACGCCGACGCTACAGTACCCCCCCCTTTAGGCCCCCCCCTTTTTTAGGCCAGAGAGAAATTTATCAAGGATGAGAGGGGCATGGATGTTCTCCCGGGGCTCCCACGTTCTCTCCTCAAGACCAAACCCCTTCCAATCTACCAGAAAAAAGGTCTTTCCTCTTACCCTTTTGGTGGCCAGAATGTTCTCTACCTCAAACTCGTTCTCAGCGGAAACCGGAGCAGGGGGCGTACCTGTAGACTTGGAAAAAGAGTTAAGTACCACGGGTTTGAGGAGAGATACATGGAAGGAGTTAGGGATCCGTAGGTTGGCCGGGAGTTTCAATTTATAGGCCACCGGGTTGATCTGTTTGATAACTTCCAGTGGGCCGATGAACCGAGGCCCTAACTTGTAGGAAGGAATCTTGAGCCGGACATATTTGGACGAGAGCCAGACTTTATCTCCAGGATGGAATTGTGGAGGATCCAGGCGTTTCTTGTCAGCGTGTTTTTTCATCCGCTCGGACGACTGAAGGAGTGCGGATCGGGTACTCTCCCAAATGGAGGAGAATTCACTAACGAGAGATTCCGCAGCCGGATTGTCCACCGAGGTGGAGACGGGAAATGGGATCCGAGGATGCTGACCGAAGACTACAAAAAACGGGGATTTGGAGGAAGATTCGCTCTCGTGATTATTGTAAGAGAACTCGGCCCATGGTAGGAGATCCACCCAGTCCGAATGGTGGGCATTAACGAAGTGCCGGAGGTAACTGGTCAGGTTCTGATTGATCCGCTCCACTTGACCATTGGACTGTGGATGTTAAGCGGAGGAGAAGTCCAGAGTGACATCAAGCAACTTACATGTGGCTCTCCAGAAGCGTGAGGTGAACTGAACCCCACAATCTGACACGATGTGGAGGGGCAGGCCATGGAGACGGAAGATGTGGCGGATAAAGTGTTTAGCCAGTTCGGGTGCAGACGGGAGACCCGGCAGGGGAATAAAGTGCGCCATCTTGGAAAAGCGATCAGTGACCACCTAAATGACCGTACAACCGGCAGAGACAGGAAGATCCGTTATAAAGTCCATAGCAATATGCAGCCACGGGGCAGCAGGTACTGGAAGAGGAAGAAGGCGACCGGCTGGCAGGTGTCTTGGAACTTTGTTGCGGGTGCAGGACACACAGGCAGAAACAAAGTCTATTACATCCTTGTGCAGGGTAGGCCACCAGTAATGCCGGGTAATGAGCTGGAGGGTCTTTTTCTGACCGGCGTGGCCAGCTAGCTTAGACGAGTGACCCCAGTGTAGGACCTTCTTCCGATCAGGTACTGTTACTAACGTCTTACCAGGAGGGAGACGATTTAGATTCACGGGAGCCACTTGCATTACTCTGGCGGGATCAATGATGTGCTTAGGTTCCTCCTCTAGATCAGATACCAGGAAGGATCGGGACAAGGCGTCAGCTTTGATGTTTTTGTCTGCTGGGTGAAAATGAAGAACAAAATCAAAGCGGGCAAAAAACAAGGACCACCGGGCTTGGCGCGGGTTTAGTCTCTGGGCGCTCTGAAGGTAAGCCAAGTTCTTGTGGTCCGTGTAAATTATTACCGGGTGAAGAGCCCCCTCGAGCAGGTAACACCACTCCTCCAGTGCCAGCTTAATGGCTAATAATTCTCGGTCTCCAATAGAATAATTGCGCTCAGAAGAGGAGAAGAGTTTGGAGAAAAAAACGCAGGTTACCATTCTTCTGGAAGATGACTTTTGGGTAAGTACCGCCCCGGCTCCGGAGGAGGAAGCGTCAACCTCTACGAAGAATTGTTTGTTACCGTCCGGACGATGCAGCACCGGGGCGGAGGAGAAGGCCTGTTTCAAGGAAAGAAAGGCCTCCTCAGCTTCGGGCGGCCATCTTCTGGGATTAGTACCCTTACGGGTGAGCGCAGAGATAGGGGCAGTCCGGGAAGAGAAGTGCGGTATGAAGAGGCGGTAATAGTTGGCGAAGCCCAGGAGCCGCTGAATAGCCTTCAACCCCTCTGGTCGGGGCCACTTCTGGATGGCAGACAGTTTCTCAGGATCCATTTGTAGGCCGGTCTGAGAGATTATGTAGCCCAGAAATGGAAGAGAGGTCTGCTCAAAGATGCACTTCTCATATTTAGCGTAGAGGTGGTTCTGCCTGAGCCTGAGCAGGACCTGACGAACATCCCTCCGGTGAGTAGGAAGGTCCGGAGAGAAGACCAAGATGTCGTTCAGGTACACCACCACGCAGGAATAGAGAAGGTCACGGAAGATGTCATTGACCAACTCTTGAAAGACGGCAGGAGCATTACAGAGTCCGAAGGGCATTACAAGGTACTCATAGTGGCCGTCCCGGGTGTTGAATGCCGTCTTCCACTCATCCCCCTGACGGATACGGACCAGGTTATACGCCCCACGGAGATCCAGTTTGGTGAAGATTCTAGCCCCCCTCAGGCGGTCAAATAATTCAGGAATGAGCGGGAGGGGGTATTTATTCTTCACTGTAATCTGGTTAAGGCCTCTATAATCAATACATGGACGGAGTGAGCCGTCCTTCTTTTTGACGAAGAAGAAGCCTGCTCCCGCCGGAGAGGTAGATTTCCGGATAAATCCCTGGGCCAGGTTCTCCTCAATATATTCTGACATGGACCGGGTCGCTGCAGCGGACAAAGGGTAGATACGCCCACGGGGAGGAGTAGAGCCGGGTATCAGATCGATTGGGCAGTCATATGGTCTATGAGGGGGTAATGTCTCTGCCTCTTTTTTATTGAAGACATCCGCATAAGACCAATAGGGAACCGGTAGACCGGGTAGATTGACTGGGGTAGGAGAAGGACGAGCAGGATGAACGGGAACTAGACAAGTCTTATGGCAGTCCTGTCCCCAGCGAAGGACTTCTCCGGTCTGCCAGTCAAGCACGGGTGCATGTTTCTGGAGCCAAGGTAGACCCAGCAAGAGTGCGTGAGAGAGTCCAGGCAGGACATGAAAGGAGATGCTCTCAGAATGCAGCATTCCCACCTACAGAGTTATGGATTCGGTGATGAGTTGGATGGGATGTGGTAAGAGGCCCCCATCCACGGCGGCGACAGATAAAGGTACGGCCAGAGGTTTGGTGGGAATGCGGTACTTCTCTACCAGGGATTGAGAGATGAGATTACCAGCAGCTCCTGAGTCAAGTTGAGCCAGTTCGAAATAGCGGTTCTCTCCACAGGTGATAGAGACTGACAGCATCAGGGATGGAGAGGGTTTACTTTTGTCTAGGGCGACCTTTCTGAGCGACCCTAGACACAAGCGTTTCCCGATCTCTCAGGGCAGGAACGGATCCGGTGCTCCTTACTGCCACAGTAGAAGCAGCTCCCCTCGGCACGGCGTGAGTCTTGACGGGTTTTGACCATCTTGGTCTGGTCGACCTGCATAGGCTCAGGTGAGTGTGCCTGGGGAGTAACGGAGGGAATGACGGGTTTCTGGAAGGTGGGGGCTAGATGTGGAAACCTCCACTCACGGGTGACCTCTTTAGCGCGCTCCTGGAATCGGATGTCAATCCGGGTGGCAAGTGTTATTAAGTCGTCGAGAGTGGTAGGAATGTCCCGACCGGCGAGTTCATCTTTAATACGGCCGGACAGACCCTCCCAGAAGACAGACACCAGAGCGTCGTTATCCCAGGCCAGCTCCGAAGCAAGGGTACGGAACCGTATGGCATATTGGCCCACGGTGAGATTTCCTTGACGGAGGTGTAGCAGAGACGATGCGGATGAGGTCTTCCGTTCGGGTTCGTCGAAGACTTTGCGGAAAGCCGTGAGAAAGGCTGGCAGGTCGGACACCAGGGGGTCTCCTCTCTCCCATAGAGGATTTAGCCAAGCCAGTGCCTCCCCTGTGAGATGGGACATGATGAAGGCAACTTTGGCCCGGTCGGAGATAAACTGGTGGGACAGGAGATCAAAGTGCAGGGTGCACTGGTTTATGAAGCCCCGAGCTTGAGCGGGGTCGCCTCCGAAGCGAGGAGGTGCAGAAAGCCGGGGTCCGGGGCAGGATACCATGGTATTGGTAGGCAGCGGCGCTGCTGGGTTGCGAGTCATGACACTAGCGGTGGTTGCTGGTGGAGCAGTCAGAGTGTCCAGGCGAGAGTTGACATTCCGCAGGTGACCCAGGATGGACTCCTGTTGGGACCTCTGACGGGACAGTTCATGACATAGGTCCGAGAGCGAGGGAGCTTGGGTGCCACCGGGTTAAATGGCCCGAGCAAACTGTAACGGGTCTGGGAGGCGGAACCTCTGAGCAACTATACAAGGGGGCGGTCCTTGTAAGGAAGCGGGTGGCTCCCAGGGAAGACGGGCAGGTAGTCACGGCAAGTGACAGGGACAGTCTCTGGGTGGAAGGGCAGGTAGTCACGGTAAGTGACAGGGACAGTCTCTGGGTAGAAGGGCAGGTAGTCACGGCAAGTGACAGGGACAGTCTCTGAGTAGAAGGACGGGTACTCACGGCAAGTGACAGGGACAGTCTCTGGGTAGAAGGACAGCAGGCAGGTGGCTGGTGAGCGCTCCCAGGTGAGCGGGCAAGAGTCTCTGGACGGGCAGGTGGTCACGGCAAGTGATGGCAGAACCTCCAGGTAGGCTAGCAGGCAGGTAGCAGGTGAGCGCTCCCAGGTGAGCGGGCAAGAGTCTCTGGACAGGCAGGTGGTCACGGCAAGTGACGGCAGAGCCTCCAGGTAGGCTAGCAGGCAGGTAGCAGGTGAGCGCTCCCAGGTGAGCAGGCAGGCTGGTCCATAGACAGACTGACAGGTGTAGGAAGGCAGACCGTCGGACCGCAGGCTTGCAAGCAGGTAAGCGGATATCAAGCAGGTATCAGGCAGGAATCTGGCAGGTGACTGGCAGGTAACAAGCAAGAATCTGGCAGGTGACTGACAGGTAACTGGTAACGGGACCTGAGGGCTGAAGCAGAGTGAAGGCTTTGCAACAACATTGCTCGGGCACCTCCATTTTGGAGGAGGTGCCTTATATATGGTGAAGTCCTCCGGCCATTGGCCGGGGACTCCTTAGGACGGCGCGCGCGGCCCCTTTAAGAGAGGGGGAGCACGCGCCCTAAGCACCGTGGCCGGGAAGCAGCGCGCGCTGCCAGCAGAGCGGGAGGAAGACGCCGGGCACGGAGTGGAGAGGTGAGGGGAACAGCGTCCCTGCCTAGCAGGAGGCAGGGACGCCGACGCTACAGTCGCTCACTGTTCAGCTGCAAATATCTCTATTTAAAAATGTGTGGTATACCCCAGTAAACAATAACTGTGGTTTTGCCATCCCACAGTAAAAAATCTCTATTATTCAGGTTTTGGTATATTTTCTGTAAAGAAAAACAGTAGTGTCTCCTGACTGTTGTGACACAAAAATATATCTGTTGAAAATAGTCTTGTGTAGGCCCGACATCCCAGTGTGGTTTCGCAGTTCCACGGGTCAAATCGCTGTACTATCCAGTTTTGGGCCTTTGGTATCTAAAAAAAAAAGCAGTTTGAGTGTGTCGCTCACTGTTCAGCTGCAAATATCTCTATTTAAAAAAGTGTGGTATACCCCAGTAAACAATAACTGTGGTTTTGCCATCCCACGGTAAAAAATCTCTATTATTCAGCTTTTGGTAGTTTTTTCCGTAAAGAAAAACAGTAGTGTCTCCTGACTGTTGTGACACAAAAATATATCTGTTGAAAATAGTCTTGTGTAGGCCCGACATCCCAGTGTGGTTTCGCAGTTCCACGGGTCAAATCGCAGTACTATCCAGTTTTGGGCCTTTGGTATCTAAAAAAAAAGCAGTTTGAGTGTGTCGCTCACTGTTCAGCCGCAAATATCTCTATTTAAAAAAGTGTGGTATACACCAGTAAACAATAACTGTGGTTTTCCTCTTCCACGGTTCTAATCTACTCTTTGTTACCCTTTTTCCATTGATAGTGCAAGTGTAAGCTATTTTACTTCATTTACAATGGGCAAGGCGCGTGGCAAGGGACGTGGAAGTGGACGTTCTGGTGATGGTTCTTGCAGAGGACGGGGCCGTGGCCAAGGTGAAAATGTGCCACAACCAACAGCCACATCTTCTCGCTCCCACTTCTTGACCGAATTACTAGGGAAGCACAGAACAACACCAGTATTGAGAACTGATCAGTGTGAACAGGTTATTAATTGGATAGCAGATAATACTTCCAGTTACCTGGGCACCACCACCTCCGGTCTGTCTTCCACATGGTCAACTCTTAGTAGCCGTGAGTCTCGACCGCATACTCCTCCTCACCCTGATGCTCCTTCCTCCCACCATGCCGAGTGTCGTCAGAGAGCAAGTGATCCCACACTTGGACACTCTGAAGAGCTGTTCACTGGTCCATTTCCATATTTGGGCCCCTCGCCTGATATGCTTGAAGTGGTGGAAGAGGAGATCCCATGTTGCGATGCTCAAATATTTGAACAGCCACGGCCACAGAAAGTCGACGTTGGCAATCTGTCACAAGAGGTGGACGATGATGAGACACAATTGCAAGGAAGTGAGGAGGAGGATCGTGGTGCGCAAGTGGAAGAGGAGGAGGTGGTGGATGATCTAGTAACTGACCCAACGTGGAAGGAGGACATGCAGAGTGAGGCCAGCAGCACACAGGGGGAGGGAGGCAGAGTACCCCAACAGGCAGGAAGAAGCAGTGTGGTTGCCGCAGACAGAAGGCAGGGAACCATTCCCCGTAACACCAACACGAGGGACGTTGCCAGTACAAGCGGTAGGTCTTCCAGAGTCTGGAATTTTTTTAAAGACTCTGCTGATAACCCCAAAAAGGCCATATGTTCCACCTGCCATGCCAGCATCAGCAGGGGTGACAAAACCAGCCTGACCACCACCAGCATGATCAGGCACATGGCAGCAAAGCACCCGACTTTGTGGGGTGAAACCCAGGGTCCACGTCCAGTGTCAGCGGGTGTCACCACTGCTTCTTCCACTGTTGTGCATGCAATAGAACCCCCTGTTGTGTGTGCAAGGCAATCCCCTGTCCATACTGCATGTAAAGATGCCCCCTCCTCTCAGTCTTCACTTGTTATGGCAGTTTCTCAAGAAACAGCATCAACGTCCACGTCCACGTCCCACCGCAGCGTTCAATTGTCCATATCCCAGACGTTTGAACGAAAGCGGAAATTTGCAGCTAACGCCCCACAGGCCACAGTCCTAAATTCGCACATTTCACGACTGCTTGCGTTGGAAATGCTGCATTTTAGGCTGGTGGAGACGGAATCCTTCCTCAATCTTATGGCGGTGGCCGTCCCTCGGTACTCGGTCCCCAGCCGACACTATTTTGCCCGGTGTGCCATCCCCGCACTACACAAGCACGTGTCCCAAAGCATCTGCCGTGCCCTCAACAACGCAGTTACTGGGAGAGTCCACCTGACAACGGACACGGGGACAAGTGCTTGTGGCCAGGGACGGTACATCTCTCTGACGGCACACTGGGTAAACATAGTGGAAGCCGGGACCCAGTCGGACCTTGGGACAGAACACATCCTCCCCACACCGAGGATTACGGGCCCTATGTCAGTCAGAGTTGCCCCCTCAGTGTACAGCTCCTGCGCATCCTCCTCCTCCTCCTCCTCCTCATGTTCAGCCTCCATCTCAGATATCACCACATCAGTTACAAGCTGGAAGCATTGCAGTACTGCCTCCGCCAAGCAGCAACAGGCTGTGCTGAAACTCATAAGCTTAGGTGATAAACCTCACACTGCTTGTGAGTTGTGGACAGCTGTGAAAGAGCAGGCAGATCTGTGGCTGAGACCGCTGAACCTACATCCCGGCATAGTCGTGTGTGACAATGGCCGTAACCTGGTGGCGGCTCTGAGGCGAGGTGAGATCACACACGTACCATGCCTGGCTCATGTGCTTAACCTCGTGGTTCAGCGGTTTCTTAAATCGTACCCCGAGTTGCCAGATCTGCTCGTGAAAGTACGCCGCCTGTCAGCTCATTTTCGCAAGTCGGCTACAGCTTCCGCCGCCCTTGCTGTGTTGCAGCAGCGTTTGCAGCTTCCGGCACACCGACTGGTGTGTGATGTCCCCACACGTTGGAACTCTACCCTCCACATGTTGCAAAGGATTTGTGAGCAGAAGAGAGCAGTTGTGGAGTACCAGCTGCAACAAGGCCGTCGATATTCAGGTCAGACTCCACACATAAGACCTCAGGAGTGGACCTGGATGTCTGACATATGTACCATCCTGACAAACTTTGAGGGGCCACCAAGATGGTGAGTGGCGATGACGCCATCATTAGTGTCAGCATCCCACTTGTCTGTCTTTTGCAACGCTCTCTGCAGAGAATTAAAGAGGAGGCATTGCAGCCAGAGTATGATGAGATGGATCAAGAAGCCATAGCGGGCGATTACACACAGCCCAGCCTCATCTCATCCCAATGTGCATTGGGGGACAATGAGGGAGAGGAGGAGGAGGAGGAGGAGGAGGAAGAACAGGAGCTGCTATCATGCGTTGTAGACGGTAGTACCTGTACAAGTGTGATACCGTCGGTTCAGCGTGGGTGGCCTGAGGACAGGGGGGAGGAGGAAGAGGAGGAGGAGGAGTAGAGCATGGTCAGTCGTCATCTTGGTGAGGACACGGAAATCTTGCCCGTTACCAGTCTGGCACGCATGGCTGACTTTATGTTACGCTGCCTTAACCGTGACCCTCGCGTTGTCAAAATGTTGGGTGACAGTCATTACTGGTTGGAGACACTTGTAGACCCCCGCTACAAGGAGAACTTTCACTCTCTTATTCCTGAGGTGGAGAGGTCTACAAAAATGGGGCAGTACCAGAAGGCCCTTGCTGCAGAACTCTTAAAAAAATTCCCATCTGAACACGCTAGCGGCAGAGGTCACAGTTCGTTGCCCAACCAAGGCGTACAGGCGAGAGAGATGCAACTCCAATCCAGCAGAGGCAGGGGAACACTGTCAATGTTCTGGGACAGTTTTCTGACACCCGCCCAGCTTACAGGCCCTGAGGCGCGGGGTACTCTCACAAGGAGTGGAAAGTTTCAAAAGATGGTGAGGGAGTACCTTGCCGACCGTACCAGCGTCCTCCGTGATTCCTCTGTGCCTTTTATTTATTGGGTATCCAAGCTGGACACTTGGAATGAAATCGCTCTGTACGCCTTGGAGGTCCTGGCCTGCCCTGCCGCTAGCGTGTTATCGGAGCGTGTTTTTAGTGCCGCTGGGGGAATTATAACTGATAAGTGCACTCGCCTGTCAACTGACAATGCTGACAAGCTGACCCTTATCAAAATGAACAAGGGCTGGATTGGGCCAGACTTCTCATCACCACCAAATGACAGCAGAGTAACATAAAGTCAAATCCACGGTGTTATTTCGGGAGGTGTATTCACATGCACCGCTTCACACCCACACATGGGTATACGCTTCCTCGTTTCGGCTGTTTTATCTTCTTCTCCTTATCCTCAGCCTCCACCACCACTATACCACAAGGGTGCCAGCATTGCAAGTTCCTGCGTCCTTATTTTTGGCAGCTTTTGCTTGCAAGGCATAAGAAAATACTATGGGACACCAACTCCCCAATAATGGAATTTATGTTTGTAATATGCTTTACTGCATGGCTCTTGTAAGGGGCATTGCAAGTTGCTCCGTCCTAATTTTTGGCAGCTTTTGCTTGCAAGGCATAAGCAAATACTATGGGACACCCACTCCCCAATAATGGGACTTATGTTTTTAATATGCTGTACTGCATGGCTCTTGTAAGGGGCATTGCAAGTTTCTCCGTCCTAATTTTTGGCAGCTTTTCCTTGGAAAGCATAAGCAAATACTATGGGAGACCCACTCCCCAATAATGGGACTTATGTTTGTAATATGCTGTACTGCATGGTTCATGTAAAGGGCATTGCAAGTTACTCCGTCCTAATTTTTGGCAGCTTTTGCTTGCAAGGCATAAGCAAATACTATGGGACACCCACTTCCCAATAATGGGACTTATGTTTGTAATATGCTGTACTGCATGGCTCTTGTAAGGGGCATTGCAAGTTGCTCCGTCCTAATTTTTGGCAGCTTTTGCTTGCAAGGCATAAGAAAATACTATGGGACACCAACTTCCCAATAATGGAAGTTATGTTTGTAATATGCTGTACTGCATGGCTCTTGTAAGGGGCATTGCAAGTTGCTCCGTCCTAATTTTTGGCAGCTTTTGCTTGCAAGGCATAAGCAAATACTATGGGACACCCACTCCCCAATAATGGGACTTATGTTTGTAATATGCTGTACTGCATGTGACGCGCCCCCTGGGCCATGTGTACACGTGTGTGGGATACCCGGTGCCGGGTCTCTGGGGTCTGTGGTCTCCATGGCGGTGACCCGGTCCCGTGGCTCAGGCAGTCTTTCTTAGGTTTTGAGGTTAATTGTCCGACTGCGCCACCCGTGGATTGCAGTCAGGGAGTACCACTGCTACGAGGCAGACCGCTGAGGCTGGTGTTGTGTGCGCAGCAGAGAATGGGATAACTCCCCACGGGAGGAGTATAGCCTCAGGGCAGTGAGTGTGGATGATGGGGGTGATGGTGCACGAGCGCAGCAGGAACGACTCAGAGTCTTTGCAGTGCAGTTCAGGGTCTTTACTGATGATTATAAGGTAGACCCTCCCGGGAGTACTGGCTAGCATAAGAGGCCTGGTTAGTCTGTGAGCAAGCAGGAGTTCCCCTGGCCAGGTGGAGTTGTAGGCCTCCCCGTCTGTCTGCACTCTTCCTGGCTACCTTGCTGTAAGCGGGTAGAAGTAGCCCACGTCCCTGAGTGTACCGTGTAGTGCTCACCCGTATGGCTGATGACTTGGGGCCTTCCGTTAGCCTCCGATCCACGACGGCGGTGCTGGTCCCTTGCTTGTGACTGAGCCTCCGGGCTTCTATGGCCAGACCTGAAATCCCCTGCCGGCTGATTTCTGCTGCTGGATATATAAGTCCTCACAGCCTCGGACTCCTGTGTCCGGTTCCTATTGTCTTCTGCCAGGGCGAGCTCTGTTCAGCTTCCAGCCCCTGGTCTTTAGCTCCTAGCTCCTACAGAGCTCCTTGCTGTTACTTTCCCTTGCTCTCACTCTGACTCTGACTGTTCTCTGTTCTCTGACTCACTCAACCCCGCCCCAGATCCAGTTTATAAGGGCAGAATTCTCCCCTCCCAGGACTGGGGCAGGAGGATGTTGCATGTTTAAGGGATCCTGACCAGGAAAGCTCCCACTTGCTCTCCAACGTAATATCTCTATTACTGTGGTGACAAGACCCCTGGGGTGCCACACATGGCTCTTGTAAGGGGCATTGCAGTTCCTCATAATTTTTGGAAAGCCTTCCATTCACTGCTTAGGCCAACAGTGCACAGGAGACCCAGTTGCTATAAATGGAAAAAAAGGTTTAGTTAACGCCTTCTGACCTCCATGTCATTTCAAAGGGGTATTGGAGTGCCTCGAAATTTTTGGTAGGCATTGTAAAGCAGACCAGGCTAATAAAAGTGTGGGAAAGGTTACCGGGACAAATAGGGGTGGCTGGGGACCGAGTATGGACACCCGGCCACCCCCTGGAGGCTGGGGAGCAAGCGGGGACACCCGGCCACCAGGCGGCTGGGGACTGAGTATGGATACCAGGCCGTGGCGTGGTGGCCAGATTCCGCCTCCACATGCCTAAAAGGCCCAATTTAAAGTGCAAGCAAGCAAACAGTATGGTATTGCAGCCTGGGGGTGGGTGGGTGGCAGGCTGCATACTTGCGCTTGCATTGCAAGGAATGGGAGAGGTACAATTGTACACTGCCCTGGGACAAGGACTTGAATGGGGATAGTTGCAAGTCTGCAACGACAGGTGCAAGGTGGGAGGCATCTTCGCATGTACCATGAACAGGGGTTTTGCATGCACACACTACAGCGGAATAGGCTCTCCTTCCCACTAAATGCACTGGGGAGGGCACAGGTAATGTTTTGGTATACGCGCTTAATCTTATGTATAAGGCACACCAGGACAAATAGGGGTGGCTGGGGACTGAGTATGGATACCTCGCTGCCGAAGCAGCCATGAGGTAGTGGCCAGCTTCGGCCTCCTCCAAACTAAAAGGCCCCATTTCAAGTGCAAGCTAGCAGTATGGAATTGCAGTCTGGGGGTGGGTGGGTGGCAGGCTGCACACTTACACTTGCATTAAAAGAAAACATAGCAGATGCTAACTTCTGTCATCATCATCATGCTCCTCACCTTGGCACTCTCAACTCCACCGATGGAGAAGTCAGGGCCCACCGAAGGAGTCTGGTTCTCTGGTGGGCTCGTCCAATGTTGCCTAAAGCAGGCCGGGCTAAGAAAAGTGTGTGGGGGGATGTTCCAAGGAGAAATAGGGGCGGCTGGGGACCGTTTATGGACACCCGGCTGCCCCCAGGCAGCTGGGGACCGTGTTTGGACACCCGGCCGCGGGGCGGCTGGGGACCGAGTATGGACACCCGGCCGCCGGACGGCTGGGGACTGAGTATGGATTCCAGGCCGCCAACAGAGCCATGACGTGGTGGCCAGATTCTGCCTCCACATGCCTAAAAGGCCCAATTTCAAGTTCAAGCAAGCAAGCAGTATGGTATTGCAGTCTGGGGGTGGGTGGGTGGCAGGCTGCATACTTGCGCTTGTATTGCAAGGAATGGGGGAGGTACAATTGAACACTGCCCTGGGACTAGAACTTGCATGGGGATAGTTGCAAGTCTGCATCTTCTGATGCGGCAAGGATCACTTATGATGGGCACACTTTTAGACAGTGACCTGGGAGTCAGAGATGCTTCCAGGGGTCTTCCCCATGCTGTTCCCATGTCTTTTCAGCACTTTATGCATGTGTCACACAGCACATGGCCAGATAAGGTTGTAAAATGTTAAAATGACATTTCCCGGTGAATGCATTTGTCATAGTTGAAAGCAATACAAAAGTGCAAAAACGCATAAAAAATGCTACTTGTGAACATAGCCGAAGGTGTGGAGGACTATTTTTGTTTTTGGTCATTTATTTTAACTTATACACAAGTCTTTTCCCTGGAAAGGATGTTCCTTAACATATTTCACAGGAAAAAAGTTTCACTTTCGTTTTTGAACGTTTTATTGTGAGCCCGTAAAAGTGGCTTAATACCTCTGACCACGTTGTTGACAGCAGTGACCTGGGGATCAGAAATGCTTCCTGGGGCGATTCCCATGCTGTCCCTATGTCATTTGAGCACTGTCACTATCGTTTTGGGCACTTGTTAGGCTTTTAAAAGACTGCCGGGGGTGCCACTGCAAAAATGCTCGAGTCTCCCATAGACTAACATTGGGCTCGTTGCTCGGGTCGAGCACCCGAGTATCACGGCGAGCTCGGCCCGAGCTTCGAGCACCCTCGCATTTTAGTGCTCGCTCAACACTACTGCTCACCTCTCCAGCCTCCCTTTTCCTCTCACTCCCCTTGTCTGGTCCTTGTCATATTTTTTTTACTTTCACTGCAAGCACTGAAGTTCTGGTCCTGCGCATGCACTCATACGATCACATTGTCGTGACGTGCGCATGCGAATAATCATCCCAGGTCTCATCTGAGCTGGAAGACCCCCAGAGTAGCCTTTAGAGGTTACCTATGGGATGTGCTGTTCAGCCATCGCTTCAGGACTTGTAGATATTACTATGACATATGTACTGTTTTAATTGTAATATATTGCTTATTAAAGTATTTGTTGTCCTTTGCTGCCATCTACAGACCAATGTTATTATATGTTCTTATGTATTGCTGTTGTAATCTCCCATCATGCCTCTCTCTCTTTATCTGTAACTCCTCCTGTCTTTTTCCTCACATCCTTTCTTTCTGGTCAGTGCCATCTTGGCAGAAGCATACATCAGAGCATGAGAGAGGATTCTCCTGTTACATCTGTCCTCCAACCTCCATATTCTACCTCATCCCTTCATCTTCCCTGACATCTCATCCTCATCATCCTCAACCTAAAAGTTCATCCACTGCATCTTCCTTCCTGGATCATCCATGTGCAGCTGGTCAGGCTATGGAGGTGAGGATAGCGAGTAACCTATCTTCCATTGCTTGTACAGAGATCCATGCTCATATCCCTCAGACACATCTCACCTACGTACATCATTGGCAGAATAGTCAAATTTTTTACTTAAAGAGTTTTTCCCAACATTGAAAGCTATCACCTAGGCAAATATCTATACAGTTATTTCTGGCAATCCAATCCACTAAGGTGGAATAAAGTCCAATTCTCAGGATCAGTGGAGATCTCAGTGGTCGGAATCTCTCCATTTTAGAGGCTATAATTTATCTTGTGGATAAGTGATAACTTTTAATGTCAAGAATAATCTTTTAAAGCTACATTCAACTGTTCAGTATTTGGTCAGTATTTTACATCAGTATTTGTAAGCCAAAACCAGGAGTGGAACAATTATAGGAAAAGTATAATAGAAACATATGCACCACTTTGGCATTTTTCACCCTCTCCTGGTTTTGGCTCACACATACTGATGTAAAATACTGACCAAATACTGAACATGTGAATGGGGCCTAAGACTGATGTATATAGACTTGTACTAATAAAATAAAAAAATATGCCAGATTTATTAATTTATTTACTATTTATTTTTTGTAGTGCTTTGAATAAGTGATCATTACTTTGAGATTAAAATACTTAAAGGCGTTCTCCACTACTAGAACAACCCCTTCTTGAACTAAATGTTTGGCCCCGATAAAAAAAAACTATACTTACCTCCAGTGCTGGCGCCATTCCAGTGGTGTCGGCACTCGCGGTCACGGGGCTGTGATGCGAAGGAATGACACGTGGTGCCCAGCGCCCAATCAGCGTTGGCGTCACTGTCCCTACCTTCGTACGAAATTGAAAATGAAGAGGAAGTCATAGCTGCAGCCCAGACTTCCTCTTCATGTTCAAAATGTCCAAAGGTGGGGTCTGTGACGCCAGCGCTGATTTAAGTAAGGGAACGCTGGCTTAGACACTTTAATAAACCTTGCTTTACATTAGGGGTCTCAAACTCAGCTGGGCATATGGGCCGCACACAGAAAAACATTTAATTTGGGGGGCCGCATTATTTGCATGACAAAGTGACATTTTTAGTGATACCATTTTATTTTCTATACACCTTTTGAGCTGGTCCTCATCTTGCAGACATGGTCTCCCATCCATATCCTTCATATTGCAGACATGGTCCCCCATCCAGGTCCCCCATATTGCAGACATGGTCTCCCATCCAGGTCCCCCATATTGCAGATATGGTCTCCCATCCAGGTCCCCCATATTGCAGACATGGTCTCCCATCCAGGTCCCCCGTATTGCAGACATGGTCTCCCATCCAAGTCCCGCATATTGCAGACATGGTCTCCCATCCAAGTCCCCCATATTGCAGACACGGTCTCCCATCCAGGTCCCCCATATTGCAGACATGGTCTCCCATCCAGGTCCCCCATATTGAAGACATGGTCTCCCATCCAGGTCCCCCACATTGCAGACATGGTCTCCCATCCAGGTCCCCTTCATTGCAGACATGGTCTCCCTTCCAGGTTCCCCACATTGCAGACATGGTCTCCCATCCAGATCCCCCACATTGCAGACATGGTCTCCCATCCAGGTCCCCCATATTGCAGACATGGTCTCCCATCCAGGTCCCCCATATTGCAGACATGGTCTCCCATCCAGGTCCCCCATATTGCAGACATGGTCCCCCATATTGCAGACATGGTCCCCATATTGCAGACATGGTCTCCCATCCAGGTCCCCCATATTGCAGACATGGTCTCCCATCCAGGTCCCCCGTATTGCAGACATGGTCTCCCATCCAGGTCCCGCATATTGCAGACCTGGTCTCCCATCCAGGTCCCAAATATTGCAGACATGGTCTCCCATCTAGGTCCCCCATATTGCAGACATGGTGTCCCATCCAGGTCCCCCATATTGCAGACATGGTCTCCCATCCAGGTCCCCCACATTGCAGACATGGTCTCCCATCCAGGTCCCCCACATTTCAGACATGGTCTCCCATCCAGGTCCCCCACATTGCAGACATGGTCTCCCATCCAGGTTCCCCACATTGCAGACATGGTCTCCCATCCAGATCCCCCACATTGCAGACATGGTCTCCCATCCAGGTCCCCCATATTGCAGACATAGTCTCCCATCCAGGTCCCCCATATTGCAGACATGGTTTCCCATCCATGTTGCAGACATGGTCTCCCATCCATATTGCAGACATGGTCCCCCATCCATGCAGACATGGTCCCCCATCCAGGTCCCCCATGTTGCAGACATGGTCCCCCATATTGCAGACATGGTCTCCCATAATGCAGACATGGTCCCCATATTGCAGACATGGTCTCCCATCCAGGTCCCCCATATTGCAGACATGGTCCCCCATCCAGGTCCCCCATGTTGCAGACATGGTCCCCCATATTGCAGACATGGTCTCCCATATTGCAGACATGGTCCCCATATTGCAGACATGGTCTCCCATCCAGGTCCCCCATATTGCAGACATGGTCCCCCATCCAGGTCCCCCATATTGCAGACATGGTCCCCCATATTGCAGACATGGTCCCCATATTGCAGACATGGTCTCCCATCCACGTCCCCCATATTGCAGACATGGTCCCCCATCCACGTCCCCCATATTGCAGACATGGTCCCCCATATTGCAGACATGGTCCTCCATCCTGGTCCTTATCTTGCAGACATATCCCCCATCCAGGTCCCCCCATACTGTGCACAGGGTCTGTCCCCCCCCATACTGCACACAGGGTCTCCCCCATACTGCGCACAGGGTCCCCGTCCCCACCCTTACTGCACACAGGGTCCCCATCCCCCCCATACTGCGCACAGGGTCCCCGTACCCCCCCATACTGCGCACAGGGTCACCGTCCCCCCCATACTGCGCACAGGGTCCCCGTCCCCCCATACTGCGCACAGGGTCCCCGTCCCCCCATACTGCGCACAGGGACCCCGTCCCCCCCATACTGCGCACAGGGACCCCGTCCCCCCATACTGCGCACAGGGTCACCGTCCCCCCATACTGCGCTCAGGGTCCCTGTCCCCCCATACTGCGCACAGGGTTCCCGTCCATGCATACTGCGCACAAGGTCCCCCCCCCATACTGTGCACAGGGTCCCCGTCCCCCCATACTGCGCACAGGGTCCTCGTCCCCACTACTGCACACTGGGTCCCCGTCCCCCCATACTGCGCTCAGGGTCTCCGTCTCCCATACTGCGCTCAGGGTCCCCATACCCCCATACTGCGCACAGTGCGCCCCCCATACTGAGAACAGGTCCCCTGTGCTGTATTTCACATGACAGAGAAAAAAAAAAGATTCTCACCTGTCCTCCATTCCCTCGGCGTCCTTTCTGCACCTGTGGCCCGCAGGCACAGACCCCGATCGCGGCTCTCTCCAGCAGCCGCCGACATCAGCGCTGTAATGCAGTGTATTGCCGCGCAGAGACCGGCTCTCTGCACAGCAATACCATTGCGAGCCGCCGGCCTATCAGAGGCCAGCAGCTGACATCTGCACATGGCAGTGACGTCATACGACGCTGCGCTGGGACGCAGATGTCAGCTGCTGGCCTCTGATAGGCCGGCGGCTGACACTGGTATTGCTGTGCAGAGAGCCGGTCTCTGCGCGGCAATACACTGCATTACAGCGCTGATGTCGGTGGCTGCTGGAGAGAGCCGCGATCATTACGGGGTCTATGTGTCTGCGGGCCGCAAGAAGTAGCCGGAGGGGCCGCATGCGGCCCGCGGGCCGCGTGTTTGAGACCCCTGCTTTACATGATCACTAAGAGCTCATGCAGACGTCAGTGGACCTTGATGCGATCACGAACCTCAATGCATGGACTGGCCGTGGGTCTCCCCACCGGAGCATGACAACTTCATATATTTCAATGCGGCTGTCGGGAGACCTGTGGCCAGTCCGTGCATGGTGGACTGAGATCGGACCGAGATCAGCAGATATCTGCATGAGTCTTCACACTTATGTTTCCTATTGTTTCACCTAGCATGCATCCTCATTGCCAAGCAGAATTCACATCCAGCTGACTTACGTTTCTTTAAATTGTATCATCTATTAGGAACGTCGGCAGAGTTACAGAAAGCAACGTTTCCATTTATTTTCATCAATTTTTATTTGCTTAATTACACATTATGGCGCGTTCATGTGTAGTTTTTGTTAGAAATGATTCCATTGTTTATGGCTCAGCAATATCCAAAGTGTTTAGAAGAGTTTTACTTATTTGGAGGCTTAGATACAATATTAATTGTGTTTGCTGTCAGCCCGGCACAAATGAATTCATTTATATACATTAATAGGATATGGTTAATCTCTGACAAATAGGCCGGATATTAAACAGTTCTGGATATACAACCTGAACTGTTATGCATATCAGGCTGTAAATCTAAAAGAAATTTGCATGCAGATATCGGTCACTTCACATAATATCATTTTCTTATGACTTAACTTTTTTTTTTTAAATTAAAAATATAACCACAAAATATATTTAGGAAGAGGAAACACTTAACTTGCCTAAAAAGACAATTTTCTTAGGTAGTGAAGCTTGCACAGATTTATAGATGTATTGAGCAAATTAAATAACTTCCCAAACTGAAACATCAAACAAAATACATAAAAAAACACTCTGCAATGTATTTTTTTCTTTCTTTCGCTACTTAAATTACAATTTAAAAGGAAAAGATAACTCTGTTAACACTGATGAATTTTTACGACAGCATTAAAGCTGAAACAATTAAGGTTCAGTAACATTTCATTGATTGGCAACCATATGTTCTTTCATCTTTCATTCGAGGAACAGCTGGCAATCAAAAGGGTAACTAAGTTGTTCATTCATTGAATCATTTGAAGAAGGAGCCGATCTGTTGATGTCATCCAATTTTATTAATGGGTTTTAGTTTGGGAAATGTTTTTTTCATTTTGATCAGTCGAAAATCATAACTTATTGGGACCAGGACAAAATCTGTTGAACACGAATGTTCCTGAAAATATAGAGTTGATCTATTAGATTATTAATGTGTTTTTGTCTTGGATGATTTCGATGTTTGCCGTGGGGCAACTCATAAACAGGACAAAAGTAGAGTAAAAGTCAGAAGTTCCAGATGGAAAAAGGTGACAGCCATTAGCCCTATCTCACCAAGTAACATTCATGCTTAATGTCCAGAGAATTAAGTAGAAAATGTTTCAGCATGCTGTTTGGAAATCCTTCAAAAATATCGCTCTATAGATATATTACTAGAACACTCTGCTCATAAATTTGAGCCTATTTAGCTTAAAAAAGGTTGGTATAGTTATGTTTCACGGGTAAGACAAAGCTTAATTTAAGAAAAGCATTTTATGTACAGCACGGACAGGTGGTGCTGGTACAGCAGGGCAGAAAAGTAATTATAACAGTGGCAGAAGGGTTAGGTCTGGAGCAACAGCAACTTGATTAGTTACGCAGGAGCTATGGCAGCTGATTATGGAGTAGCAGAGTTGTAATCCACAAATAACCTAGGTAGGCTCAATGATGTAGCAGAGTTGAAATAGTTAAGCATCAAAGCAATTTGGCTGAAGTTGTGGTGATGACTTAGGATCTTAAAGCATAGTTCAAAACCAGAACTGGACCAACTATGTAATGTGGATTTAACACATGGCAAATAACTGGTGCAGCTGATCTGAGATTGTTATACACTGTGTGCAGAATTATTAGGCAAGTTGTATTTTAGAGGATTATTTTTATTATTGATCAACAACTATGTTCTCAATCAACTGAAAAGACTCATAAATATCCAAGCTTAATATTTTTGGAAGTTGGAGTGGGGTTTTTTTAGATTTGGCTATCTTAGGAGGATATCTGTGTGTGCAGGTAACTATTACTGTGCAGAATTATTAGGCAACTTAATAAAAAACAAATATAATCCAATCTCACTTGTTTATTTTCACCAGGTAAACCAATATCAGTGCACAAAATTTAGAAATAAACATTTCTGACATGCAAAAACAAAAAACAAAAAAATTAGTGATCAATATAGCCACCTTTCTTTATGATGACACTCAACAGCCTTCCATCCATAGATTCTGTCAGTTGCTTGATCTGTTTTCGATCAACATTGCGTGCAGCAGCCACCACAGCCTCCCAGACACTGTTCCGAGAGGTGTACTGTTTTCCCTCCCTGTAGATCTCACATTTTATGATGGACCACAGGTTCTCTATGGGGTTCAGATCAGGTGAACAAGTGGGCCATGTCATTATTTTTTCTTCTTTTAGACCTTTACTGGCCAGCCACGCTGTGGAGTAGTTGGATGCATGTGATGGAGCATTGTCCTGCATGAAAATCATGTTTTTCTTGAACGATACTGACTTCTTCCTGTACCACTGCTTGAAGAAGTTGTCTTCCAGAAACTGGCAGTAGGTCTGGGAGTTGAGCTTCACTCTATCTTCAACCCGAAAAGGTCCCACAAGTTCATCTTTGATGATACCAGCCCATACCAGTACCCCACCTCCACCTTGCTGGCGTCTGAGTCGGAGTGGAGCTCTCTGCCCATTACTGATCCAGCCTCTGGCTATCCATCTGGCCCATGAAGAGTCACGCTCATTTCATCAGTCCATAAAACCTTTGAAAAATCAGTCTTAAGATATTTCTTGACCCATTCTTGACGTTTTATCTTATGTTTCTTGTTTAAAGGTGGTCGTTTTTCAGCCTTCCTTACCTTGGCCATGTCCCTGACTATCGCACACCTTGAGCTTTTTGATACTCCAGTAACGTTGCAGCTCTGAAATATGGTAAAACTGGTGGCGAATGGCATCTTGGCAGCTTCACGCTTGATTTTCCTCAATTCATGGGCAGTTATTTTGTGCCTTTTTTGGCCAACACGCTTCTTGCGACCCTGTTGGCTATTTGCCATGAAACGCTTGATTGTTCGGTGATCACGCTTCAAAAGTTTGGAAATTTCAAGACTGCTGCATCCCTCTGCAAGACATCTCACAATTTTGGACTTTTCAGAACCCGTCAAATCTCTCTTCTGACCCATTTTGCCAAAGGAAAGGAAGTTGCCTAATAATTAAGCACACCTTATATAGGGTGTTGATGTCATTAGCCAACACCCCTCCTTATTACAGAGATGTGACGCGCCCCTGGGCCTGTGTCGCGCTGCGTTGCGCACGCGGGAGCTTACCCGGAGCCGGATCTCTTGAGGGTTGTAGTCTCGTGGCGGTGATCCGGTCCGTGCCCAGGGAGTCAGACTAAGTGGCGCTGTATCAGCGGTAGATGTTGGACGACTACGCCACCCGTTGAATGCAGCTATGGAGCTACCGCTGCAGGGCAGACCGCTGAGGCCGGTGGTAGGATTGTGCAGCGTGATAGTATAACCCCCAACGGGAGGGGTATGGCCTCAGGGCAGCCGACGTGGACGATGGGGGTAGCAGGAACCACTCGGAGACGGTACGGTGTACTTCAGGGTCTTTACTGGTGACAAAGATAGACCCTCCCGGGGTACTGGCTAGCGATTGGGGCCTGGTCAGTCCTTGAGCAGATGGGATCTCCCCTGGCCAGGCGGAGTTGTAGGCCTCCCAAACTAACTGTACTCTTCTGGCTACCTTGCTAGAGGCGGGTAAAAGTAGCCCACGTCCTTGAGTGTGCCGTGTGGTGCTCACCCGTATGGCCGGTGACTCGGGGCCTTCTAGTAGCTTCCGCTCCACGACGGCGGTGCTGGTCCCATGCGTGTGACCGTGCCTTCGGGTTTCTTGGCCAGAGGACCTGGAATCCCCTGCCTGACGGATTCTGCTGCTGGGTAGGAGTTAGTCCCCACAGCCTCGGACTCCGGGTCCGGTAAGAAATCTTCTCAGTCAGGGCGAGCTCTGCAGCTGCCAGCCCCTGACTCCTTGTAACACTGCTCCCACAGAGCTCCTGATGTTCTGTTCCTATATTTGCTTCTTTTCTCTGTCTCTACTTCTTCTCTACTCACTAACCCTGCCTCAGCCCCAGGTTTATATAGGGGAAGTCCTTCCCCTCCCAGGACTGGGCAGGAGGTGTGGCATGCATAGGATTCCTGACCAAGAGACCTCCCACCTCATCTCAGACATAACATTGCAGTTACTGTGGAAACCAGACCCCTGGGGTGCCACATTCCCCCCTAGTGAAATTTAGTACTCCGGGACTAAACATATTTTAGAAAAAACATAACAAGATATAACAATAACAATACAATAAAGAAACACATAAAGGTGGTCACGGCATGTCCGTAACCGGGTGCAGTCTTTGAAGAAAGCAAGGTGTCCATTTCACCAAAACAGGGAGACGTAACCAGGTAGGGGTCTGTCCTGCCCCGAGTCCTTAACAGTCTTTAGTCCGTCCTGGGTTACGCTCCAACTATGTACACAGGATTCCCGGTAAATCCACCAAAGACTCCTATAAACAACTAGAAACACATAATTATACACAAGCAACAAGAAAAACAGGTAACCACAAATAAAACAATTTATACACTTCAAATCCTCCAACGTGCGGGTAACTGGCCTCTAGTGGCCCTAGTGGACCTACGGAGCTGACTGTCTGGCCCTGAACTACAGGGTGTAGGAGCTGTTAAGGGTAAACTGGGCAGTGGTCTACGGGCCCTTTGGCTCACTAGGGATATGGCAGGCTCACTGCAAGCAGAGGGTTGATCCTCCTGGTCTGCTGGTGTGGGTTCTTCTGCCTCCTGGACCGGCTGTTCTTCCAGCTCTACCTGTTGCTCCGTAGGTGCTTGGGATGCTGGTTGGAGGAAGGTGAGTACGGGTACCACAACTGCACCATTGACTTGAGTCCAAGACCGAGGGAAGTCTCCGAGCACAGTACTAACCATATCTTCCCTTTCCTCTACGGGTCAATGGTCTTCTTGTTCCTCTTCAGGGTTCCGTAGCTGTTCAGGACACTTCTTCAGGTGATCCCGGGATACAATGGCTGTGGTCTCCCCTCCGTCTTTACTGATGGTACAGACCTTCGGGTTCTCGTGGCTTGAGGGCAGTACGGTGTACGGGTCCTTCTCCCACTGGTCGTCCAACTTGTGGAGCTGTCTTTTCCTCTTCAAGACCTGTTCTCCGGGCACCAGGGGAACAGCGGGAGCATACTGGTTGTAAGTTTTCTCTTGTCTCTCCCTAGCCTGACAGAGACTTCGCTCCACGCTCTCCTGTACTTTCCGGTACTGCTGCTGCCTCTCTGTGTCCCAGTCTGCTTCTGGTGAAGTGTCCTCGGGTGTCAGGACTCCCATTTCCAGGTCAACAGGTAACTTACCAGGTCTCGCCCTCATTAGGTAAGCCGGGGTACAGTTGGTGGAACCTACCGGGATGTGGTTGTATAGGTCCACCAGATCGGGCAGCTTCTCAGGCCACAGACTGCGTTCTTCCAGGGGCAACGTTTTCAGAAGATCCATTACCACCTGGTTCATTTTCTCACAAAGTCCATTAGTTTGCGGATGATAGGGTGTCGTCCTTATCTTCCGGCAGCCATACAGATTGCAGAATTCCTGGAAGACCTCCGCTTCAAAGGCAGGTCCCTGGTCCGTCAGCACTTGGTCCGGGTATCTGTGTGGACGGCAGAAGTGCTGCTGGAAGGCTCTAGCTGCTGTTTGAGCCGTTAAGTCCTTGACGGGGACGACAACCAAGAACCGGGAGTAATGATCCACGATGGTTAACGCGTAGACGTAGCCACTTCTGCTTGGGGTCAGTTTTACATGATCCAAGGCTACCAGTTCCAACGGCTGCCGGGTGACGATGGACTGCAGGGGAGTCTTCTGGCTGGCACGGTCCTTCCTCCTCAGGTTGCACGGGCCACAGTCTCTGCACCACCTCTCGATGGTTCCCCTCATGCCTACCCAATGGAACCGCCCGCGCAGCAGGAACTCCAGCTTCTTCCATCCGAAATGCCCAGCTCCATCGTGGTATGCCTCCATCACCATGGCTGCGTCTCGTCGTGGCACCACTACTTGCCAGATTAGTTCATGCGTCCGGGAGTTAACCATCCTGCGGCACAACTTCCCCTTGTAAAGGAACAGTCTACTCTTTTCTGCCCACAGTTGCTTGGCTTCCTCCGGAGCGTCTGGGTCAAGGCGAGCCTCTGGCTGAGTCAGCATCTCCTTCACCAGCCGGACGGCAGGGTCACTGTCTTGCGTTTCCGCCCAGTTGTAGTGAGGTAAGGAGTTAAGCGTAGCGCCTTGCTTACTCCTTACCCGATGGGAATACTGGATAGTCCCATGACGGTGAAACGCGGGGAGTTCGACTTCTTCCAGTCCCTCTGGATCTTCTCCTACGTCCGGTAGGTTTGGCATCCTGGACAGGGCGTCCGCATTGGTATTGGAGCGTCCTGCCCGGTATTTGATGGTGAACTCGTAGTTGGACAGGCGGGCCATCCATCTCTGCTCTAGGGCACCGAGTCTTGCCGTGTCCAGGTGTGTCAACGGGTTGTTATCCGTGTACACGACGAACCGGGAAGAAGCGAGGTAGTGCTTAAAGCGTTCGGTGACTGCCCACACCACTGCCAGGAACTCTAGCTTAAATAAGCTGTAATTCTCAGGGTTTCTTTCGGTGGGTCGCAGTTTTCGGCTGGCGTAAGCGATTACTCGCTCTTTCCCCTGCTGGATCTGGGACAGCACGGCTCCTAGCCCGATGTTACTTGCGTCGGTGTAGAGGATAAAGGGCTGGCTGTAATCCGGGTACGCCAGGATTTCATCCCCCGTGAGGGCCATCTTCAGCTGGCGGAAGGACTCTTCTTCCAACTTCTCCCATCTGAAGGGCGGCTTCTGGTTCTTGGCCTTCCGGGACTGGCCTATCAGGAGGTCCTGCATAGGAGCTGCCTTTTTGGTGAAACCGGGGATGAACCTGTGGTAGTAGCCTACCAACCCGAGGAACTGCCGCACTTCCTTTACACTGGAGGGACTTGGCCATTCCTTAATTGCGGTGATCTTATCAGGGTCGGGAGCCACTCCGTCAGCGCTCACCACGTGTCCCAGGTACTGCACCTTTGGTTTCAGGAGGTGACACTTGGAGGGTTTCACCTTTAGGCCGTAGCTTGCCAGAGCTTCGAACATTTCCGCCAGGTGTTTCAGGTGGTCCTCATAAGTCTTAGAATATACGATGACATCGTCCAGGTACAACAGGACCGTCTCGAAGTTTCTGTGGCCCAGACAGCACTCCATTAATCGTTGGAAGGTTCCTGGTGCGTTGCAGAGTCCGAACGGCATGCAGGTAAACTCGCTAAGTCCCATCGGGGTGGTGAATGCGGTCTTCTCCCGGTCCGCCTCTGCTACAGGAACCTGCCAGTACCCACTAGTGAGATCCAAGGTAGAGAAGAAGTTAGCAGATCTTAAAGCAGCCAAAGACTCCTCTATCCTTGGTAAGGGGTACGCATCCTTGTGTGTGATACGGTTGATTTTCCGGTAATCTACACACATCCTCATGGTGTTGTCTTTCTTTTTGACTAAGACTAGTGGAGCTGCCCAGGGACTACAGCTATCCCTGATCACCCCAGCCTCCTTCATGTCTCTAAGCATCCCCTTGGCGTGTTGGTAGTGTGCAGGGGGTACGGGTCGATACCTCTCTTTTATGGGAGGATGGTCTCCCGTGGGGATGTGGTGTTCTACCCCCTTGACTCGCCCGAAGTCTAACGGGTGTTTACTAAACACTCTCTCGTACTCTTGAACCACCCGATAGACTCCCTGTTTCTGGTGTGAGGGAGTGGAGTCAGTACCCAAATGTAGTTGCTGACACCAGTCCTCCATTGTTTTCTTAGAGCCGTTACCTTCCTCCGGGTGAGATGGAGGCAAGGGTTCCACAGATTGTATAGCATTTTGGTTAATGGTATATAATTTGGCTAGCGTGGCATACCGGGGCAGGTACACTTCCCTCTTCCCGATATTGATTATGCGAACGGGCACCCTCCCATGGCGTACATTAACCACCCCCCGTGCTGTCAAGATGGTGGGCCTACTGTCTGAGTAAACTGGTTCTACCATTGCCTGGTAATCTCTACCTCTCAGACCAATAGCTGCCCGGCACCAAATCATCATTTCACTTTTTGGGGGCATAGCAATAGGGAAAGGGTCACACATTCTCACGCTTCCAATCTCACCGCCGGAGAGTTCCACCTGTTGCCGTCGCATCAGTGCCCGGATCTCTTTTTGGAGCACTCGCTGCTCGCCGGAGCTGGCGTTCTTGGCAACCTGCTGTAAAAGGAAAATCACCTCTGCAAGACAATTTTCAATTACATTAGTTCCTAGAGTTATCTTTGGGTGACTCTCGTGTTTGTCAATGTCTACAATGATCAGTCCCTGTGCTGCCAGTTCAACTCTACCAATTTTAATGGTCACCTCTTTAAATCCGATCTGTGGCACGGGCTGACCATTGCTGGCGATGATACTCAAGTCGTCGTCAGGGTAGCGGGTAATATCCGAGTCATTCCAGTACTGCTTGAAGAGCACGTACGGGATGGTGGTGACCTGTGACCCGGTGTCCAGTAGGGCACTCATAGGAATGCCATCCAGTACCACAGGCAAGACTGGACGTCCTCCCACATATTTGTCGCGCCAGTTCGATGGGCCTGATGATCTTTTTCCTAGGGGTTGGCCCTCTACCCTAGGTTGTGCCAGTTTAAAGGACAGTACCTTGCCATATGTCCGGGTTGATTACAGCGGCGGCAGATGGGTCGTCCGTCCTCGTTGTATCGGTCGCTGGGTCTTCCTCTGGCCGGTGGGGTCCTCCTTGGTCGACGCCACGGGATGTCCTCCGGTCCGGATGCCAGCTGGATCTTCCCTGGAGTAGAAACCTGTAAAGACTGCACAGTTCGGGTTAGCGCAGCAACGCTTTTAGCTAGCTCTTGGACCTGATGGTGCAGGTCTGGAGCCGGGTCATTGCTCAAAACCTGCGCATCAGCTCCCACAGGCCCTGCCGACAAGGGCGCCGCCTCCTGGTGGTAAGTGGTAGTGGGGCGTCTGTGGGTCACAACGCCACCTGGTGCCGGTTCTCGGAGCACCCGGATGGCTCTGTCCTTGAACTGTGCAAATCCAAGATGAGGGTCCTGTAAGGCCATTGCCCGCAACTGGGTTCGGTGGGCATTGCAATATAAACCCTCTATAAATTGTTCAGTCAACAGCCTGTCCTCGTCTCCCACGCCGTCAGGGTCGGTCTGCTTAATGGCTCTCAGGGCTTCTTGTAGGTTTAATGCATAGTCCCTTATACTCTCATGTGCCCGCTGTTTGCACGCGTAGAATCTGAGCTTGATCTCGGCTGAGGTGCGGGTATCAAAGGTGTCCCTCAGCCGGGCCAGTATCCCTGCGACAGTCCTCCCCCCAGGTGGCCAGGACTTTACCTCCCTTTGGGCTGCCCCGGTTAATTGGGCCACCAGGATGCTCACTTTTTGCTCTTCTGTAAGGGGGTACACCTGGAAGAGGCTATCCAGCTTTTCTCTAAAGTCATGCAGGGTATGTGACTCCCCTGAGTACTGGGGTAGCCAGGCTGCCCCCAGGATATAGGGCATGGTGAAAGGCATGACCGCAACAGCGGTGGCGCTGGCGGGGGTTGAAGCGGTGAAGCTCTCCTCCGTATCCGACATCCTTCTCCCCCCTAGTGGACCGTGGCCTACCTTGCGATGATCCTCTTCCGTAGGCCGCGGCTCCGCAGTGGATCGTCAGGGTTGAGGACCTTCCGTCGCGCTCCTGTGACGTCGGCGTCTGCTGGGCTCCTTCCAGGACCTTACGCAACGTCCGGACGTGAGGCGGGGCTTCAGTTCTCGCGCGCTTTCGGAGTCCACGCCCCTCTTCTTCCCGCGCGGCGTCCTCAAGATGGCGTCCAACGGCGGGAAAACTCCACGGAAGGCGGGAAGAAGGCTGAAGATGGTGCCGGATGGCGGGAATCTTCACCACTGGTAAGTTTGAACAGTCTTTTTCAGGCACGCAGTACCCGGTGGTTGCGGGCACGAAATCCTGCCGACTACGCCAAAAGTTGACGCGCCCCTGGGCCTGTGTCGCGCTGCGCTGCGCACGCGGGAGCTTACCCGGAGCCGGATCTCTTGAGGGTTGTAGTCTCGTGGCGGTGATCCGGTCCGTGCCCAGGGAGTCAGACTAAGTGGCGCTGTATCAGCGGTAGATGTTGGACGACTACGCCACCCGTTGAATGCAGCTATGGAGCTGCCGCTGCAGGGCAGACCGCTGAGGCCGGTGGTAGGATTGTGCAGCGTGATAGTATAACCCCCAACGGGAGGGGTATGGCCTCAGGGCAGCCGACGTGGACGATGGGGGTAGCAGGAACCACTCGGAGACGGTACGGTGTACTTCAGGGTCTTTACTGGTGACAAAGATAGACCCTCCCGGGGTACTGGCTAGCGATTGGGGCCTGGTCAGTCCTTGAGCAGATGGGATCTCCCCTGGCCAGGCGGAGTTGTAGGCCTCCCAAACTAACTGTACTCTTCTGGCTACCTTGCTAGAGGCGGGTAAAAGTAGCCCACGTCCCTGAGTGTGCCGTGTGGTGCTCACCCGTATGGCCGGTGACTCGGGGCCTTCTAGTAGCTTCCGCTCCACGACGGCGGTGCTGGTCCCATGCGTGTGACCGTGCCTTCGGGTTTCTTGGCCAGAGGACCTGGAATCCCCTGCCTGACGGATTCTGCTGCTGGGTAGGAGTTAGTCCCCACAGCCTCGGACTCCGGGTCCGGTAAGAAATCTTCTCAGTCAGGGCGAGCTCTGCAGCTGCCAGCCCCTGACTCCTTGTAACACTGCTCCCACAGAGCTCCTGATGTTCTGTTCCTATATTTGCTTCTTTTCTCTGTCTCTACTTCTTCTCTACTCACTAACCCTGCCTCAGCCCCAGGTTTATATAGGGGAAGTCCTTCCCCTCCCAGGACTGGGCAGGAGGTGTGGCATGCATAGGATTCCTGACCAAGAGACCTCCCACCTGCTCTCAGACATAACATTGCTGTTACTGTGGAAACCAGACCCCTGGGGTGCCACAGATGCACTTCACCAGATTTACTTAATTGGTAGTTGGCTCTCAAGCCTATGCAGCTTGGAGTAGGACAACATGTATAAAAGTATCAAAGTGATCAAAATACGCATTTGCCTAATAATTCTGCACGCGGTGTAAAGTCCAAAGACAGAACATGCAAAGTGTTGAGTTACCCATTGAAGTATTAGGAGTAGCAGAGTTTGGTTTGTCACAGAGTTTAATGCATAGATACAAAGCGAAAGAGAAGACTTACTCAGCAAACTATTAGAAGTAGCAAAACTGGGTTTGTTCATATTCCAATACAGAATTGCACAGCAATTCTGCAGTTACCCAGCAAAGTTTTAGAAGTAGCAGAGCTGGGTTTATCAGGAGGTTATAACTGAAAAGCAATTCGCTGTAGCAGTGTGGTTGCCAACTACCTAAATTCCATAAGCCTATAAGGCCTGAGCACAAGACATCAGAGGAGCCATGCCATAACAATTCTTAATACAGAAGAGCAGAAGGAGAAAACCGAGGCAGGAGGAGGATGCAGCACCCGCAGCTACATCTAGGAGACGTGATTCACAGGCACGGAAGAGATAGAGGAGCACTGAACTCAACAATCTGCATAAATCCTATATAGAGAGCATTCCTATGATCACTGGGGTCTGAATTGTCAGAAACTTGGATGATTTGGATCTTCAAAGTAAGTATACCTGCCTTATCAGGTTTAAGAGAGGTATTCGATAATGTATTAATCAATAATTTGTATCATAAAATCTAGTGTAATATTTGCATTAATGTTACATTAGGTAACCAATTAGTCTACCTACTCATTATTCCAGCCCATCTCATGAACGCAACTACTTTCTTTAGAGGTAAGGTTGTGGCTACGCAGCATCTTTGCCTGGAACACCTGTCTTGGGACCAGTGTTTACTAGGTGTCGCTGCTACATTGCAGCACAATGCAAGTGATTGGAGTGGCATTGCGACTCTGACAGTAGCTCCACTGCAATAAGCAAGTCATAAAAAGTCAAACCTGTTATGATAGTATAGCAACTCACTCAAGAAAATAGTTAACACACTAAATACTGCAACTGACCCTGCTGGTTCCTGTACAGACTAGGGATCCTGACCCTACAGTCCCTAGTGGTTCCTGCGTGAGCTGAGATAGCCCTAATCATAGACTAGACAATGGTGACTTGGACATATGCTGCCTGAAAGGCCGTTAAATGGTTTACTTTCCTCCGAAAGAACCAGAGGGTAAAGCAGAGTGCAAATTACCTACAGAAGGGAAAGTGTGCTGAAATAGAAAGAGATCCCAGAGTGAGTAAAACAAACCACGAAATACAAAATAAAGGATTAAGTACGTACTATTAGAGAATTTGCCGCCTACTTCCTGAAAGGAAACAAAAGATAGGTGTAGGGAAAAGAACATAAATGTAGTGCCGGCGTCCCTGCCCTCTGCTAGGCAGGGACGCTGTTCCCCTCACCGCTCTGCTCCGTGCCCGGCGTCCCTCTCCCGCTCTGCTGGCAGCGCGCGCTCCTTCCCGGCCACTGTGCTTAGGGCGCGCGCGCGCGCCCTCCCTCCCTCTTAAAGGGGCCGCGCGCGCCGTCCTAAGGAGTCCCCGGCCAATGGCCGGAGGACTTTACCATATATAAGGCACCTCCTCCAAAATGGAGGTGCCCGAGCAATGTTGTTGCACCGTTCTACTCTGCTTCAGCCCTCAGGTCCCGTTGCCAGTTACCTGCCAGTTACCTGCCAGATTCCTGCCAGCTTGCTGTCCGAATCCTGCCTGATTTCCTGTTACCTGCCTGCCTGCCTGAGGTCCGACGGTCTGCCTTACAACTCCGGTCAGTCTGTCTAAGGACCAACTTGCCCGCTCACCTGGGAGCGCACATCAGCTACCTGCCTGCTTGCCTGAGGTCCGACGGTCTGCCTTACAACTCCGGTCAGTCTGTCTATGGACCAGCTTGCCCGCTCACCTTGGAGCGCTTCTCCGCTACCTGCCTGCTTGCCTGCCCGGAGGCTCCGCTGTCACGTGCTGTGACCACCAGCTATTCCAGACTCTTGCCCGCTCACCTGGGAGCGCTTCTCCGCTACCTGCCTGCTTGCCTACCTGGAGGCTCCGCCGTCACGTGCTGTGACCACCTGCTATTCCAGAGACTCTCGCTTGCTCACCTGGGAGCACACATCCTCCAGCTGCCTTGCTAGCCTACCTGGAGGTTCAGCCATCACAGGTCGTACCTACCCCTTACCTAGAGACTGCCCCGGTCACTTGCCGTGACCTCCAGCCCGTTCTTCCAGAGACTGCCCCGGTCACTTGCCGTGACCTCCAGCCCGTTCTTCCAGAGACTGCCCTGATCACTTGCCGTGACCTCCTGCCCGTACACCCAGAGACTGTCCCGGTCACCTGCTGTGACTGCCTGCCTGGTCGCCACCCGCTCCCTTACAAGGACCGCTCCCTTGTATAGTAGCCCAGAGGTTCCGCCTCCCAGACCCGTTACAGTTTGCTCGGGCCATGGAACCCGGTGGCACCCAAGCTCCCTCGCTCTCGGACCTGTGTCATGAACTGTCCCGTCAAAGGTCCCAACAGGAGTCCATCCTGCGTCACCTGCGGAATGTCAATATTCGCCTGGACACTCTGACTGTTCCACCAACAACCTCCGCCAGTGCCATGTCTCGCAATCCGGCAGCTCCGCTGTCCACTAACACCATGATATCCTACCCCGGACCTCGGCTTTCTGCACCTCCTCGCTTCGGAGGCGACTCAGCCCAGGCTCGGGGCTTCATAAATCAGTGCACCCTGCACTTTGAACTATTGTCCCACCAGTTTAACTCCGACCGAGCCAAAATTGCATTCATCATGTCCCATCTCACCGGGGAGGCCCTGGCCTGGCTAAATCCTCTATGGGAGAGAGGAGACCCCCTGGTGTCCAACTTGCCTGCTTTTCTCACGGCTTTCCGGAAAGTCTTCGACGAACCCGGACGGAAGACCTCATCCGCATCATCGTTGCTACGCCTCCGTCAGGAAAGTCTCACCGTGGGCCAATATGCCATACGGTTCCGTACCCTTGCCTCGGAGCTGGCCTGGGATAACGACGCTCTGGTTTCCATCTTCTGGGAGGGTCTGTCCGGCCGTATTAAAGATGAACTTGCCGGTCGGGACATTCCTACCACTCTCGATGACTTAATAACTCTTGCCACCCGGATTGACCTACGGTTCCAGGAGCGTGCCAGAGAGGTCACCCGTGAGAGGAGGTTACCACGTCTAGCTCCTACTTTTCAGAAACCCGTCACTCCTTCTGTCTCTAACCAGGTACACCCTCCTGAGCCTATGCAGGTCGACCAGACCAAGATGGTCAAGACCCGTCAGGACTTACGCCGTGCCGAGGGGACCTGCTTCTACTGTGGCAGTAAGGAGCACCGGATCCGTGCCTGCCCGGAGAGGTCGGGAAACGCCTGTGTCTAGGTTCGCTCAGAGAGGTCCACCTAGACAAGAATAAATCCTCTCCATCCCTGCTGTTGTCAGTTTCAATCGTCTACGGGGAGAACCGTTATTTCGAACTAGCCCAACTGGACTCTGGAGCAGCCGGGAATCTTATTTCACAGTCCCTGGTAGAGAAATACCGCATCCCCACCAAACCTCTGGTTGTACCCTTGTCTGTTGCTGCCGTGGATGGGGGGCTCTTACCACGCCCCATCCAACTCATCACCGAATCCATTACTCTGCAGGTGGGAATGCTGCATTCTGAAAGTATCTCCTTCCATGTTCTGCCTGGACTCTCTCACGCCCTCTTGCTAGGCCTACCTTGGCTCCAGAAACATGCACCCGTTCTTGACTGGCAGACCGGAGAAGTCCTTCGCTGGGGACAGGGCTGCCATAAGACCTGTCTGGTTCCCGTTCATCCCGTCCGTCCTTCTCCTACCCCAGCTAATCTACCTGGACTTCCGATTCCTTATTGGTCTTATGCTGATGTCTTTAATAAAAAGGAGGCAGAGACACTACCCCCTCATAGACCATACGACTGCCCTATCGACCTGTTACCTGATACTTCTCCTCCCCGTGGGCGTATTTATCCATTATCCGCTGCTGAGACCCGGTCGATGTCCGAATATATTGAGGAGAATCTGGCCAGGGGATTCATCCGGAAATCTACCTCCCCGGCGGGAGCAGGCTTCTTTTTCGTCAAAAAGAAGGACGGCTCTCTCCGTCCCTGTATAGACTATAGAGGCCTTAACCAGATCACGGTGAAGAATAAGTACCCCCTTCCGCTCATTCCGGAGTTATTTGATCGTCTGAGGGGGGCTAGAATCTTCACCAAACTGGACCTCCGTGGGGCGTACAACCTGGTTCGTATCCGTCAGGGGGATGAATGGAAGACGGCATTCAACACCCGGGACGGCCACTATGAATATCTGGTAATGCCCTTTGGCCTCTGTAACGCTCCTGCCGTCTTTCAAGAGTTGGTCAATGACATCTTCCGGGACCTTCTCTACTCCTGCGTAGTGGTGTACCTGGACGACATCTTGGTCTTCTCTCCGGATCTCCAGACTCACCGGAGGGATGTTCGTCAGGTCCTGCTCAGGCTCAGGCAGAACCATCTCTACGCTAAATATGAGAAGTGCCTCTTTGAGCAGACCTCGCTTCCGTTTCTGGGCTACATTATCTCTCAGACCGGCCTACAAATGGATCCTGAGAAACTGTCTGCCATCGAGAAATGGCCCCGACCAGAGGGGTTGAAGGCTATTCAACGGTTCCTGGGCTTCGCCAACTATTACCGCCTCTTCATCCCGCACTTCTCTTCCCGGACTGCCCCAATTTCCGCGCTCACCCGTAAGGGTACTAATCCCAAAGAGTGGCCGCCCGAAGCAGAGGAGGCCTTTCTTTCCCTAAAACAGGCCTTCTCTTCCGCCCCGGTGCTGCATCGCCCGGACGGCAACAAGCAGTTCTTCCTGGAAGTTGACGCCTCCTCCTCTGGAGCCGGAGCGGTACTTACTCAAAAATCATCTTCCGGGAGAATGGTAACTTGTGGCTTCTTCTCCAAACTCTTCTCCTCTTCTGAGCGCAACTATTCCATAGGAGACCGAGAGTTATTGGCCATCAAGCTGGCGTTGGAGGAGTGGCGTTACCTACTCGAGGGGGCTCTTCATCCGGTAATAATTTACACTGACCACAAGAACTTGGCTTACCTCCAGCATGCCCAGAGACTTAACCCGCGCCAAGCCCGGTGGTCCTTGTTTTTTGCTCGCTTTGATTTTGTTCTTCATTTTCGCCCGGCTGACAAAAACGTCAAAGCAGACGCCTTGTCCCGATCCTTTCTGGTGTCCGATCTCGAGGAAGAACCTAAACATATCATCGATCCCGCCAGAGTAATGCAGGTGGCTCCCGTGAGTCTAAATCGTCTCCCTCCCGGTAAGACGTTTGTTTCAGTACCTGATCGGGAGAAGATCCTACACTGGGGCCATTCGTCTAAACTAGCTGGCCACGCCGGTCAGAAAAAGACCCTCCAGCTTATTGCCCGGCACTATTGGTGGCCTACCCTGCACAAGGACATAATAGACTTTGTTTCTGCCTGTGTGTCCTGCGCCCGCAACAAAGTCCCGAGACATCTGCCAGCCGGACGCCTCCTTCCACTTCCTGTACCTGCTGCCCCCTGGCAGCATATAGCGATGGACTTTATAACTGATCTCCCCGTCTCTGCCGGTTGTACGGTCATTTGGGTGGTCGCTGACCGCTTTTCCAAGATGGCTCACTTTATTCCCCTGCCAGGCCTTCCGTCTGCACCCGAGCTGGCTAAAGACTTTATCCGCCACATCTTCCGTCTTCATGGCCTGCCCCTCCACATCGTGTCGGATCGTGGGGTACAGTTCACCTCACGTTTCTGGAGAGCCACTTGTAAACTACTAGACGTCACCCTGGACTTCTCTTCCGCTTACCACCCACAGTCCAATGGTCAAGTGGAGCGGATCAATCAGAACCTGACCAGTTACCTCCGGCACTTCGTTAATGCCCACCATTCTGACTGAGTGGATCTCCTACCATGGGCCGAGTTCTCTTATAATAATCACGAGAGCGAATCCTCCTCCAAATCCTCGTTTTTTGTAGTCTTTGGTCAGCGTCCTCTGATTCCTTTTCCTGTCTCCACCTCTGTGGACAACCCGGCTGCGGAATCTCTCGTTAGCAAATTTTCCTCCATATGGGAGAGTACCCGGTCCGCACTCCTTCTGTCATCCGAGCGTATGAAAAGACACGCTGACAAAAAACGCCTGGATCCTCCACAATTTCGTCCAGGAGATAAAGTCTGGCTCTCATCTAAATATGTTCGACTCAAGATACCTTCTTACAAGTTAGGGCCTCGGTTCATCGGTCCTCTGGAGGTCATCAGTCAGATCAACCCGGTGGCCTATAAATTGAAACTCCCGGCCAACTTACGGATCCCTAACTCCTTCCATGTATCTCTCCTCAAACCCGTGGTGCTTAACTCTTTTTCCAAGTCTACAGGTACGCCTCCTGCTCCGGTTTCTGCTGAGGACGAGTTTGAGGTAGAGAACATTCTTGCCACCAAAAGGGTAAGAGGAAAGACCTTTTTTCTGGTAGATTGGAAGGGGTTTGGTCCTGAGGAGAGAACGTGGGAGCCCCGGGAGAACATCCATGCCCCTCTCATCCTAGCTAAATTTCTATCTGGCCTAAAAAAGGGGGGGCCTAAAGGGGGGGGTACTGTAGTGCCGGCGTCCCTGCCCTCTGCTAGGCAGGGACGCTGTTCCCCTCACCGCTCTGCTCCGTGCCCGGCGTCCCTCTCCCGCTCTGCTGGCAGCGCGCGCTCCTTCCCGGCCACTGTGCTTAGGGCGCGCGCGCGCGCCCTCCCTCCCTCTTAAAGGGGCCGCGCGTGCCGTCCTAAGGAGTCCCCGGCCAATGGCCGGAGGACTTTACCATATATAAGGCACCTCCTCCAAAATGTAGGTGCCCGAGCAATGTTGTTGCACCGTTCTACTCTGCTTCAGCCCTCAGGTCCCGTTGCCAGTTACCTGCCAGTTACCTGCCAGATTCCTGCCAGCTTGCTGTCCTAATCCTGCCTGATTTCCTGTTACCTGCCTGCCTGCCTGAGGTCCGACGGTCTGCCTTACAACTCCGGTCAGTCTGTCTAAGGACCAACTTGCCCGCTCACCTGGGAGCGGACATCAGCTACCTGCCTGCTTGCCTGAGGTCCGACGGTCTGCCTTACAACTCCGGTCAGTCTGTCTATGGACCAGCTTGCCCGCTCACCTGGGAGCGCTTCTCCGCTACCTGCCTGCTTGCCTGCCCGGAGGCTCCGCTGTCACGTGCTGTGACCACCAGCTATTCCAGACTCTTGCCCGCTCACCTGGGAGCGCTTCTCCGCTACCTGCCTGCTTGCCTACCTGGAGGCTCCGCCGTCACGTGCTGTGACCACCTGCTATTCCAGAGACTCTCGCTTGCTCACCTGGGAGCACACATCCTCCATCTGCCTTGCTAGCCTACCTGGAGGTTCAGCCATCACAGGTCGTACCTACCCCTTACCTAGAGACTGCCCCGGTCACTTGCCGTGACCTCCAGCCCGTTCTTCCAGAGACTGCCCCGGTCACTTGCCGTGACCTCCAGCCCGTTCTTCCAGAGACTGCCCTGATCACTTGCCGTGACCTCCTGCCCGTACACCCAGAGACTGTCCCGGTCACCTGCTGTGACTGCCTGCCTGGTCGCCACCCGCTCCCTTACAAGGACCGCTCCCTTGTATAGTAGCCCAGAGGTTCCGCCTCCCAGACCCGTTACAATAAACAGCTGAGAGATAAACCCTAGCTGGTATTTCACTGACTGGCTTAAATTACAGAAGTATAGCTGGAGATCCAAATGAGACTATCACCAGCAGGATATACCAGTAAAGTATATAAAGTCGCACCCAAAAGGTGATAGGGCAGATGAATGCATAAATGAAAACACCTGTTACCCTGAAAAGACTAAAGCAAGTATAACAGAAACTAAACACCCGGAGAAAAGGTGTATCTGCTATGGGTCGGCAGACAGAGAAGCCGACCACAAAGCACAGGCTCAAGGGTTTGAACCCAGACACATGATAGAACCATGCCAGATTTTCTGCAACTTGCTTGTTGCAGTGGAAGTAACCTTGGGGTCACAATACAACTCCAATCACTTGTATTGAGATGTAGCAGCAACACCTAGCGATCTTAGGTTGTGAGACTGATTTCGTGGCCAAAGCCAGAGAGTACCTTCAGCCTCAATGTTCCTGAAGAGTTCTATTCAGTCTGAGCTCTAATATGGACAATGAGATGATAATATTATTTTTAAAAGCCTACCGCAAAGTATGAAATCTCATTATAAATAAGTTTGTGCACGCCATAATGTTATTCTGCTGTAATTGTATCCTTTTATCATTTCAGGCTTCAAGCTTGGATAAGCTAATGCTTCTGTTGTATAATTAGAATATGAGATGCATTGATTCTCTTGTAAATACAGAGATTTCATGACTATGAAGGGTGGATACATCCAGACACTCACACCCTTCTGTAAAATATACGTCTGGGGATACACCTAGTACGTCACTAAGGATTTCTTTCACTTTCCTAAGCAGGATTATTGCTCCTCCATCTTTAGCACTAGACCTTTAGAAAATGTTTAATTGGAGCTATTCAGAGCAATAAATGTTACAAGTCTTTAATAAGTGACACCAGTAATCATCGAAAACAGGCGAAACAGCACAGAATACACTCCGGCACTGAATATTCATACTCTAGTGCAAATGTTAATTCTTTTTGTGCTTGCGTTACACTGGTCTAATTATCTAGTGGAAGAATCTATTAGCGGAGCGCTGTCAATCCTGTAGATTGGGTTCAATAGAGTGAAACTGAATTGCGTGCTTTTTCTGACTAATTACAAAACCCTTTCTGACACAGCTTTCAATACGGCTTTAAAAGAGATTGAGGCTGACCCATAGGATAGCATCAAGCGGTAAAAGCACCGATATATCCAGACATCACCCACACAGAACTGAAAATGTTAACAGCTCAAAGCGTATTTCCAGGCATTTTACACAAAAACAGTTCGGAGAAAGTGTCTGAACAATAAAACTTCTACATTTATTTTAAAATCAAGTGTCTTACCTTACTATAAAGGTTAGTCCATGCAACATTTTTGGACGTGGATTTTTCTCGCTGAAATATATGTGGTTTTTCGTGTGGTTCTGTAAGGACACATAGTTTTTGATGGATTTTTTACATGTTTTTTTTTCCATTTTTAATGATAGTAGTGCATGTATTTATAAAGAGTAGTTTGGGGCCCATTTCCACTGCAAAAACTTTGCCAAAACTATCATAAACTGTTATAAAAAAAATGCAAAAAAATTGCATTTTGCAGTGATTTATGAAAGGAAAATGTGCCAAAGAATTGACATGATACTTGTTTTACTCCCTCCAAACATTGGGCATGCTGGTGTATCCTATTTTGCAATGCGTTACGGCAAATGGACGTAATAGTATGCCATCAGCTCTGTCAGTGGAAAAATAAAAAGCTATAGATCTTTTTTAGCTTTTTTTTCTATTAAATTGTTTTTTATGGTGAAAAAGTAGCAAAAGATAAAACAAATATATAAATATGGTACCTCTTTAATCATATTAACCCGAGGAACAAAATTGTCTTATCACTTTTACCACATGGTGAACAGTGCAATAAATATATTCCTGAATTGCTGGTTTTTCTTCATTTTACCTCCCAAAAATGGGAAAAGAAAGCGATCAAAAATATATACTTTACGTACCCCAAAATGGTACCAATAAAAACTTCAACTCATCCCACAAAAAACAAGCCCTTACATCACTCAAAATACAGAAAAATTATAATTCTCAAAATATGGCGATGCAAAAAAAAGTTTTTTTTAGTGTGTGATAGTAGCAAAACCTAAAAAAAATTGATAAATGTGGTATCTCTGTAATTGTACTGACCCGAAGAATAAAGTGTGTTATCACTTATACCGCCCGGTGAATGGAATAAAAAAATAATTAAGAGTGATTCTTGACCTGCTGTTGATTTGTTCTTTCTACCTCCCAAGACCGTAGTAAGGCTCGGCGCACATTTATCCTGTGCTCTGCACTGAACACTAATGTAAGAAGGTGTGGCATAAAGGATGAGAATCCCCAGTGCTGTGCGGCATTTGTGTACGAAAACTGCCATCTACTGTCCAACCTGGACCCTGCGCAACAGATCGGAAGAGGGAGAGTTTCAGAAGGAATGAGTTTAGATGGAGTTTAGATGGAACACCTTGATGACGCAGTTCTCTGATATAAAAGGCCTGCCTGCACGCTAAACGGGAGCGGATTTGGTGCCAAGAGAAGGGACGGTCAGGACGTGTGTGTCGAGGAAGACTCTGAGTCCGGGGTGCTAGGCCGTGGCAGGAAGCATGAGCCAGTGGATTGTGGCACACCTAGAATCAGAACCCAGGCGGCGCCAGTCAAGCTCTGGAACCCAGACTACGCTGGTCAAGACCCGGAGACTAGTCCTGTGCAAGGCAAGTTCCAGAACCTAAACGATGCCAATCAAGACCCGAGGCCCAGCCCTCATCCCACAGGGTTCGTGAGACATCCAACAGCGGTCAAGCACCGAAGATCTGTGTGGAAGCTCGGCTTGGGGACTGGACGCCTGCAGTGGTGAACAGGAGGCGCGAGTGAGCTAGGCCGTTGCTTCCAGCACTAACATATGGTACATGGGTTGTCCTGGGCTAGTACAACAGACAGGACGGGGGCCTATTGAAGCAAAGGAGGCCCAATGAGCCTTGTTAGAGCCTTGTTGCGACCTAGCGGGAAGAACCAGAGACTACCGCTAGGGCCTGTGTTAGGCCAAGGGCCCACTATCAGTATTCGGTCAGTATTTTTTCTCAGGAGTAGGAGCCAAAATCAGGTGAGGAACAATCAGAGAAAAGGTATAATAGAAACAAGTCACCAATTCTGTATTGATTACCCACTCCTGGTTTTGGCTCCCAATACTGAGAAAAAATACTGACCAAATACTGATCAAATACTGATACTGGGGCTGTGGCCTTAGAGGAAGAAGCAGAACAGTGACTCTCATAGTACCGGGATCATTACCCCTGTCAGAAAGTTATAAGAATATATAATAAGAGACGATTGTAATAGTTAGAGTGAACCTGAGGATTCATTGTACTGTATATCTATGTTGTATATTTCACGATTTAATTCCTCTGCTTTGCACTATTCACGGTTGCTATAGTTACTATAATTTCCCGCTATACTAGTGAAATAAACAGTTTAAGTGGTTACTTCTGTCCCTGTCTGCGTGTTGCATCCGGGGACCTGCTTCCACTTCCACCGGAGTTTCCGGATAAATCTCTGAAATACGTGGTTCAGATAAATTGATTATCATGATTCAGAGCATATTTTATCTTTCAACATGTGGATGTTTTTAATTCTAATGGAATAAAGTTTGAATATTTTATTTTTCTTGGATGTGCCATTCTTGCCTTTTTTTGCACATGGACATTTCTGCTGATCTGCAGCTTTTGAAAAGCCGCCCATTATAATATGAACAGGATTCACATAACATTGCAAGGTAAACTTTGACTTTTTCTAGTGGTCCCTAAAATTATAAATATAAAGTTTTGTAAATTTCAGTAAAAAAAAATGAAAAATTTCTGCTAAAACTTTAACCCTTCTAATATCTTTAAAAAAAAATTGCAGTTTTAAGCATGATGCTGATATAAAGTAGACACGCGATAAATATTATTCATTAACTCCTTGTGTGGTATGACTGTTTTAATTTTATACAAATTGAAAGTTCAAAAATTGTGAATTTTTACAAAAAAAATTGTACCTTTTGGTTATTTTCATAAATAAATGAGTATCATATCGACCTAAATTAACTACAATCATAAAGAACAATGTGTCACAAAAATCATCATAAGAATCAGTGAGATATGTTGAAGGGTTCCAGAGTTATTACAATGTAAAGTAACACTGGTTATATTTGCAAAATGTGGCCTGGTCAGGAAGGTGAAAATAGGCTTCAGCGTTATCACACGGTAAAAATACACAGAAAAAAATGCAACATGTACATAATAGTTTTTAAAAATTTTTTAAAGTAAATTTTGAAGTGAAATCCGTCAAAAAAACTACGAGTGCACATACCCCAAGGGAATGTGCACACAACATCTTTAAGATGATGGCTTTGCTACTGGAAAACACTTCATGAAAACACCAGATTTTTTTTTCTGAAGAGCCTTCTTTGGTTATTCTCCAGTTGTTTTCAACTTTTTTTTTTTTTTTTTGCATGTTTGTAACTATTGAGCAGCTTCCAAGTGGAAACTGCCTGAAAAATGAACCAGTCACTAGAGATGAGTACATGTAACCACAGAAGATCGACTTCAAGTGACATATTGTAGCATCGGCGTCTCTGCCTCCTGCCGGGCAGAGATGCCATTCCCCTCACCGTTGCGGTCCCGGTCCAGCGTCTTTCTGCTCTCCTGCTGCCGCTGTGGCGCGCACTGCGTGCAGCTTCCCCGTCAATGTGCTTAGGGTGCGCGCTCCCTCCCTCTTAAAGGGGCCGCGCGTGCCGCCCTAAAGAGTCCCCGGCCAATGGCCGGAGGACTTCCCCTTTATAAGGCACCTCCTCCAAAATGGAGGTGCCTGTGCAAGGTTGTTGTTTATGTGCTAACACTTTCCTCAGCCCTCAGGCCCCGCTGCCTGTCAGTCCTGCCCACCAGTCTGTCTGTCAGTCCAGCCCGCCAGTCTGTCTAACAGTCCTGCCCGCCAGTCTGTCTAACAGCCGTGCCCGCCAGCCTGCCTACCTGGAGCACCTCCCAGTTTCCTGCCATGCTCGTCAGCCTGCCTACCTAGAGCACCTGCCAAGTAACCTGCTGTGCCCACCAGCCTGCCTACCTGGAGCACCTGCCAAGTAACCTGCCATGTCCGCCAGGCTGCCTACCTGGAGCACCTGCCAGTCACCTGCCGTGCCCGCCAGCCTGCCAACCCGGAGCACCTGCCAAGTAACCTGCTGTGCCCGCCAGCTCGCCTACCCGGAGCACCTGTCTGGCTATCAGCCGTACCTGCCTGCTTATCTACCTGGACCACCCGCCAGCCTTCCTGCCATGCTCATCCGCTGTACCGGTCAGCTCCTATCATCTGACACGTGGGAGTCACCTGCTCTCACACAAGGTTGGTCCCAGAGTGGCACCTGGTTCACCTGCCCGGTCCCTCCCTGGTTCACGGAGTCGACTAAGCTGCCGAGTGACCTGGGTGGGTCCGTGTAGGCACTTAGTCACACCCCTCTTGTCCCTCCTTGCACCGAAGCACAGAGGTTCCACCACCCGTACCTGTAACAGTTTGCACAGGCCATGGAACTCGGTGGCTCCCAGGCTCCTTTGCTCTCCGACCTTTATCAGGAGGTCTCTCGCCAGAGATCCCAACAGGATACTATCCTGTCCTATCTGCGGACAGTCAACTCCCGCCTGGACACGCTGTCCACCCCAACTGTTTCCGTCTCTAACTGAGCGGCACTTGCTCCGGCGGCACCTCAACCCAGAGGCGCTGTGGCACCCGGCTTTGGACCCCGGCTCTCTGCACCTCCACGTTTTGGTGGTGACCTCGTCTTATGTCGTGGCTTCATAAATCAGTGCACGCTGCACTTTGAACTCCTGGCACACCAGTTCACCTCCGACCGGGTCAAGGTGGTGTTCATCATGTCTCACCTCACCGGAGAGGCATTGGCATGGTTAAACCCTCTGTGGGAAAGAGGGGATCCCCTGGTGTCCAATCTTCTGGCTTTCCTCGCTGCCTTCCGGAAGGTCTTCGATGAGCCCGGATGAAAATCTTCTACTGCCTCCTCTCTTCTCTGTCTCCGCCAAGGGAGTCTCACTGTGGGCCAGTATGCCATACATTTACGAAGCCTTGCATCTGAACTTGCCTGGAACAATGAGGCCCTGGTGTCCACCTTTTTGAAGGGTCTTTCCGGACTGATCAAAGATGAGCTAGCCAGTCGTGACATTCCTTCCACCCTGGATGACCTGGTGTCATTAGCTACCCGGATTGACATTCGTTTTCTGGAATGTGCTAAGGAGACGACCCGAGAGAGAAGATTTCCGCGTCTCGCTCCAACATTCCAAAGGCCTATCTCGCAACCAGCAATCCCCCAGGCATGTTCGTCAGAGCCGATGCAAATTGACCAAATCAAGATGGTCAGGTCTCGCCTGGAGACACGTCGAGCTGAGGGGAGTTACTTCTACTGTGGCAGTATACAGCATCTGATCCGTTCCTGCCCGGTGAGACAGGGAAACTCCAGTGTCTAGGACCGCCCGGAGAAGTCATCCTAGGCAAGAGTAAATCCTCTCCGTCCTTGACTCTGTCTGTTTCTATTTCCAGTGGTGAGACCCACTTCTTCGAGACTGCCCATCTGGATTCCGGAGCTACTGGGAACCTCATTCAAAAGGCTGTTGTGGAGCGGTATCAGATTCCTACTGTACGTCTGGCTGAACCGTTGGCGGTTATGGATGGGAGGCTTCTTCTGGAGACCATCTTGCTTGTCACAGAGCCTGTAATCCTTCAGGTGGTAATGCTGCACTAAGAGAAGATCTCCTTTCATGTGCTGTCCGGTCTCTCTCACCCCCTCTTGCTTGGTCTATCCTGGTTACAAAGACATGAGCCGGGCCTGAATTGGAGATCTGGTGAAGTGCTCCATTGGGGTCAGGAATGCCACGAGTCCTGTCTGGTTCCGGTTCGTCTAGCTCGACCTCCGTCTACTCTGGCTTATCTACCTGATCTGCCGGCACCCTACTGGCCCTATGCAGACGTCTTTGACAAAAAGGAAGCGGAGACACCACCACCTCATAGGCCGTATGATTGCCCCATCGACCTGGTACCTGGTACTTCTCCTCCCAGCGGGTGAATCTACCCGATGTCGCTGGCTGAGACCCGGGCCATGTCTGAGTACATAGAGAAGAATCTTGCTAGGGGATTTATTCAGAAATCCACCTCTCCAGCTGGAGCAGGATTCTTCTTCGACAAGAAGAAAGACGGCTCTATACGTTCCTGCATCGATTACATGGCCTAAACTAGATTACCATCAAAAATAAGTACCCCCTGCCTCTCATCTCAGAGCTGTTTGACTGCCTTCACCAAGCTCGATCTTCGTGGGGCGTACAATTTGGTCCAGATTCGCCAGGGAGACGAGTGGAAGACGGCAATCAACACCCAGAACGGTCACTACGAATACCGAGTTATGCCCTTTGGTCTCTGTAATGCTCCAGCCGTCTTCCAAGAGCTGGTTAATGACATCTTCCGTGATCTCCTGTATTCTTGCATGGTGGTGTACCTGGACGATATCCTGGTTTTCTCTCCGGATCTACCCTCACACCGGAGGGTTGTTCGTCAGGTTCTGCTGAGGCTCCGGAAGAATCGCCTATACGCTAAATACGAGAAATGCCTCTTTGAGCAGACCTCTCTGCCGTTCCTGTGCTATATTATCTCCGAGACTGGTCTGTGGATGGATCCCGAGAAGGTGTCTGCCGTCATAAAGTGTCCCCGACCGGAGGGGTTGAAGGCGATTCAGCGATTCCTGGGCTTCGCAAACTATTACCGCCTCTTCATTCCTCATTTCTCCTCCCAGACTGCTCCCATCTCTGCACTCACCCGTAAAGGAGTAAATCCCAAGGAATGGACTTCCGAAGTGGAGAAGGCCTTCGCCTTAAACAAGCCTTCGCCTCCGCTCCTGTGCTACAGCGTCTGGATTGCAACAAGCAGTTCTTCCTGGAGGTTGATGCATCCTCCTCTGGGGCCGGAGCAGTGCTCACCCAGAAGTCCTTGTCCGGGAGAATGGTAACCTGCGGCTTCTTCTCCAAGCTCTTCTTCTCGTCTGAGCGTAACTATTCCATAGGAGATCGTGAGCTGCTGGCCATCAAATTAGCGCTGGAGGAGTGGCGCTACTTGCTGGAGGGGGCTCTGCACCCGGTGGTCATCTACACTGACCACAAAAACCTTGCTTATTTGCAGAACGCCCAAAGACTAAATCCGCGTCCGGCCAGATGGTCTCTATTCTTTGCCCGGTTCTGCTTCACTCTGCACTACCGCCCGGCGGACAAGAACATTAAAGCTAGCACTCTATCCCGCTCATTCCTGTCTTCCGACCAAGAGGAGGAGCCTCTACATATCATTCATCCCTCCAAAGTAATGACTGTTGCTCCATTTGACTAGAGATGAGCGGTGTTCGACTAGAACTGTTCGCCAATCTCAAATTCGAGCTGTTTTGGGCGGTGTTCGAGTTGTTCGACGAACCCGAACGATTTGCAAAAAATTCGGCTGTTCGAGGTTATGTTCGATAACTGTTCGTGCACCAAAAGCGTGTCCTGCATGTCTGGTGCTATTTAGAGCACCAATCATGCAGGGATTGTCTGCCACTCACTGTAATGCCACAGCCATGGTGGTTGTGGCATTACAGTGATTGCCCAAATCGATGGGAACAGTGCTCACAGTGAAACATGAAAAGCCGGCAATTCAGCAGCGGCATACACCGGTACCCGACAATTTAGAACAGAAAGAATAGAGAATCACACATAGATTAGATAGATAGAAACATGTCAGTCACACATATAAGAAGCACAGTGACAGTGTTGCTTACTGTACTTGTCATTTAGTGTAAAGGATTTATCAAAAAAAATAATAGTGTTTTCATGCACCGTCTCTTTAAAAAAGCCGGCCGGCAATTCAGCAGCGGTACCCGACAATTTATAACAGACAGTATAGAGCTTCACACATAGATTAGATAGATAGAAACATGTCAGTCACATATATAATAAGTACAGTGACAGTGTTGGTTACTGTACTTGTCATTTAGTATTAAAATAAAGGATTTATTATTAAAAAAAATTGGCGTGGGGTTCCCCGTAATTTTAGTCTCTAGCGGAGGTTAAGCAGACAGCTGGGGCAGATGTTTGAAGCCTGGGAAGGGGGTAATACCCACGGAGCTTCCCAGACTACTAATATCAGCCCCCAGCTGAATACCTAGCCTTTACTAGCTATTAAAATGGGGGACCCCCCAAAAAAATGACGTGGGGTCCCCCCTAATTTAATAGCTAGCAAAGGCTAGGCAGACAGCTGGGGGCTGATATAAATAGCCCAGGAAGGGAACCATGAATATTGGCCCCCTCCCAGGCTAGAAACACCAGCCGTCAGCCGCCCCAGAAATGGCGCATCCATAGGATGCGCCAATTCTGGCACTTAGCCTCGCTCTTCCACGCTGCCCTGGTGCGGTGGCAGGGGGTAATAGGGTTGGGGTTGATGTCAGCTTATAATGCCAGCTGACATCAAGCCCAGGTTAGTAATGGAGAGGCGTCTATAAGACACCCCCATTACTAACCCCATAGTCAAAGTTAAAAGAAAACACAAACACCCAGAATAAAGTCCTTTAATTGAAATAAAGACACATTCCTTTATTGTTCTAAATTAAACCATACTTACCGTCACGCCCATTCCAGCTGAAGCCAACGATCTACTGCAATAAAAGAAAAATAATAAAGCAACCTCATCCTTACCTTTCCATGGTTCCCACGACAGCTTCAGCTCTGCTACATCGAGATAACAGGCTGGACCGCAGCAGAACGCTGCCATCCAGCCTGTCATCCCGCAGACACTGAGAAGCGCAGGCATGCTTGCGCTCTGCAGTGTCTGGCTGTGACGGCATAAAGATGAGACGAGTTCATGTCCAATGAACTCGGCGCACCTCATGCACGTCACTGACAGCGTGGGAGAATTCTCCTGCACTCAGCACTTCAGCGTGAGAATTCTCCCACGCTGTCAGTGACGTGCATGAGGTCAGCTGAGTTCATTGGACATGAATGAGCTCACCTCATGCACGTCACTGACAGCGTGGGAGAATTCTCACGCTGTAGCGCTGAGTGCAGGAGAATTTTCCCACGCTGTCAGTGACGTGCATGAGGTGAGCTGAGATCATTGGACATGAATGAGCTCACATCATGCACGTCACTGACAGCGTGGGAAAATTCTCCTGCACTCAGCGCTTCAGCGTGAGAATTTTCCCACGCTGTCAGTGACGTGCATGAGGTGAGCTCATTCATGTCCAATGAACTCAGCTGACCTCATGTACGTCACTGACAGCGTGGGAGAATTTTCACGCTGAAGTGCTGAGTGCAGGAGAATTCTCCCACGCTGTCAGTGACGTGCATGAGGTGCGCCGAGTTCATTGGACATGAGCTTGTCTCATCTTTATGCCGTCACAGCGAGACACTGAGGAGCGCAAGCATGCCTGCGCTTCTGAGTGTCCGCGGGATGACAGGCTGGATGGCAGCGTTCTGCTGCGGTCCAGCCTGTCATCTCGATGTAGCAGAGCTGAAGCTGTCGTGGGAACCATGGAAAGGTAAGGATGAGGTTGCTTTATTATTTTACTTTTATTGCAGAAGACATTGGCTTCAGCTGGAATGGGCGTGACGGTAAGTATGGTTTAATTTAGAACAATAAAGAATTGTGTGTTTATTTCAATTAAAGGACTTTATTCTGGGTGTTGTGTTTTTTTAAATACTTTACTAGAAATTCATGGTGGTCATTAGTGTTGAGCCACCCCCGTAGTGTTCGGGTTCGGTTCGGTTCGTCGAACACCGGGATGTTCGAGGAACTGTTCGTCGAACTGTTCGTCGAACACCTTAGAACACCGTCGAACACCGTTAAAACCAATGGCAGGCAAACAAAAACACATAGAAACACATAGAAAACACCTGCAAAGGTGTCCAAAAGCTGACAAACTGCTCAGAAGACACTCTCTTTAAAAAAGCCGGCCGGCAAATTCAGCAGCGGCATACACCGGTACCCGACAATTTAGACAAGAAGGAATAGAGCATCACACATAGATTAGATAGATAGAAACATGTCAGTCACACATATAAGAAGCACAGTGACAGTGTTGGTTACTGCACTTGTCATTTAGTGTAAAGGATTTATTAAAAAAAATATTAGTGTTTTCATGCACCGTCTCTTTAAAAAAGCCGGCCGGCAATTCAGCATCTGTACCCGACAATTTAGAACAGAAAGAATAGAGCTTCACACATAGATTAGATAGATAGAAACATGTCAGTCACATATATAATAAGTACAGTGATAGTGTTGCTTACTGTACTTGTCATTTAGTGTAAAGGATTTATTTAAAAAAATAATAGTGTTTTCATGCACTGTCTCTTTAAAAAAGCCGGCCGGCAATTCAGCAGCGGTACCCGACAATTTAGAACAGAAAGATAGAGCATCACACATAGATTAGATAGATAGAAACATGTCAGTCACATATATATGAAGTACAGTGATAGTGTTGGTTACTGTACTTGTCATTTAGTATTAAAATAAAGGATTTATTATTAAAAAAATTGGCGTGGGGTTCCCCTTAATTTTAGGCTCTAGCGGAGGTTAAGCAGACGGCTGGGGCAGATGTTTGAAGCCTGGGAAGGGGGTAATACCCACGGAGCTTCCCAGGCTACTAATATCAGCCCCCAGCTGAATACATAGCCTTTACTAGCTATTAAAATGGGGGACCCCCCAAAAAAAATGATGTGGGGTCCCCCCTAATTTAATAGCTAGCAAAGGCTAGGCAGACAGCTGGGGGCTGATATTAATAGCCCAGGAAGGGAACCATGAATATTGGCCCCCTCCCAGGCTAGAAACACCAGCCGTCAGCCGCCCCAGAAATGGCGCATTCATAGGATGCGCCAATTCTGGCACTTAGCCTCGCTCTTCCACGCTGCCCTGGTGCGGTGGCAGGGGGTAATAGGGTTGGGGTTGATGTCAGCTTATAATGCCAGCTGACATCAAGCCCAGGTTAGTAATGGAGAGGCGTCTATAAGACACCCCCATTACTAACCCCATAGTCAAAGTTAAAAAAAACACAAACACCCAGAATAAAGTCCTTTAATTGAAATAAAGACACAATCCTTTATTGTTCTAAATTAAACCATACTTACCATCACGCCCATTCCAGCTGAAGCCAACGATCTCCTGCAATAAAAGAAAAATAATAAAGCAACCTCATCCTTACCTTTCCATGGTTCCCACGACAGCTTCAGCTCTGCTACATCGAGATGACAGGCTGGACCGCAGCAGAACGCTGCCATCCAGCCTGTCATCCCGCAGACACTGAGAAGCGCAGGCTTGCTTGCGCTGCTCAGCGTCTCTCTGTGACGACATCCAGATGAGCCGAGTTCATGTCCAATGAACTCGGCTCACCTCATGCACGTCACTGACAGCGTGGGAAAATTCTCACGCTGAAGCGCTGATTGCAGGAGAATTTTCCCACGCTGTCAGTGACGTGCAGGAGGTGAGCTGAGTTCATTGGACATAACCCCTTTATTACCCAGTGAGCCACCGCACCAGGGCCCTGGATGAGTTGGGTACAGCGCCAGAAGATGGCGCTTCTATGAACGCGCCATTTTCCGGGGTGGCTGCGGACTGCAATTTGTAGCGGGGGGGGGCCCAGAAAGCTTGGGCCTCCCTGCGCTGCAGATTCCAGCCCCCAGCTGCCTAGTTGTACCTGGCTGGACACAAAAATAGGGCGAAGCCCCAGGTACTTTTTTTTTTAATTATTTCATGAAATTCATGAAATAATTAAGAAAAAAAGGCCTTCCCTATATTGTTGTGTCCGGCCAGGTACAAATAGGCAGCTGGTGGTTGGGGGCAGCCCGTTCCTGCCTGCTGTACCTGGCTGGACACAAATATAGTGCGAAGCCCCACTTCAATTTTTTTTAATTATTTCATGAAATTCATGAAATAATTAAGAAAAAAAGGGCTTCCCTATATTGTTGTGTCCGGCCAGGTACAAATAGGCAGCTGGTGGATGGGGGCAGCCCGTTCCTGCCTGCTGTACCTGGCTGGACACAAATATAGTGCGAAGCCCCACTTCAATTTTTTTTAATTATTTCTAATATTGGCGTGACCCCATGAATTTCGGGCTTAGGGCCAGCTGATAATGCCAAGCTGGCCTTAACCCCTTTATTACCCAGTGAGCCACCGCACCAGGGCCCTGGATGAGTTGGGTACAGCGCCAGAAGATGGCGCTTCTATGAACACGCCATTTTCCGGGGCGGCTGCGGACTGCAATATGCAGCGGGTGGGGTCCAGAAAGCTTGGGCCTCCCTGCGCTGCAGATTCCAGCCCCCAGCTGCCTAGTTGTACCTGGCTGGGCACAAAAATAGGGCGAAGCCCCACGTACTTTTTTTTTAATTATTTCATGAAATTCATGGAATAATTAAGAAAAAAAGGGCTTCCCTATATTGTTGTGTCCAACCAGGTACAAATAGGCAGCTGGTGGTTGGGGGCAGCCCGTCCCTGCCTGCTGTACCTGGCTGGACACAAATATAGTGCGAAGCCCCACGTCAATTTTTTTTTAATTATTTCATGAAATAATTTTTTTAAAAAAGGGCTTCCCTATATTGTTGTGTCTGGCCAGGTACAAATAGGCAGCTGGTGGTTGGGGGCAGCCCGTTCCTGCCTGCTGTACCTGACTGGACACAAATATAGGGCGAAGCCCCACGTCAATTTTTTTTAAATTATTTCAGGAAAATCATGAAATAATGAAAAAAAAATTGATGTGGGGCTTCGCACTATATTTGTGTCCAGTCAGGTACAGCAGGCAGGAACGGGCTGCTCCCAACCACCAGCTGCCTATTTGTACCTAGCCGGACACAACAATATAGGGAAGCCCTTTTTTTCTTAATTATTCCATGAATTTCATGAATTTAAAAAAAAAATACGTGGAGCTTCGCCCTATTTTTGTGTCCAGCCAGGTACAACTAGGCAGCTGGGGGCTGGAATCTGCAGCGCAGGGAGGCCCAAGCTTTCTGGGCCCCACCCGCTGCAAATTGCAGTCCGCAGCCGCCCCGGAAAATGGCGCGTTCATAGAAGCGCCATCTTCTGGCGCTGTACCCAACTCATCCAGGGCCCTGGTGCGGTGGCTCACTGGGTAATAAAGGGGTTAAGGCCAGCTTTGCATTATCAGCTGGCCCTAAGCCCGAAATTCATGGGGTCACGCCAATATTAGACATGACCACCATGAATTTCTAGTAAAGTATTTAAAAAAAACACAAACACCCAGAAAAAAGTCCTTTAATTGAAATAAACACACAATTCTTTATTGTTCTAAATTAAACCATACTTACCGCCACGCCCATTCCAGCTGAAGCCAATGATCTCCTGCAATAAAAGTAAAATAATAAAGCAACATCATCCTTACCTTTCCATGGCTCCCACGACAGCTTCAGCTCTGCTACATCGAGATGACAGGCTGGACCGCAGCAGAACGCTGCCATCCAGCCTGTCATCCCGCAGACACTGAGAAGCGCAGGCATGCTTGCGCTACTCAGTGTCTGGCTGTGACGGCATCCAGATGAGCCGAGGTCATGTCCAATGAACTCGGCTCACCTCATGCACGTCACTGACAGCGTGGGAAAATTCTCACGCTGAAGCGCTGAGTGCAGGAGAATTTTCCCACGCTGTCAGTGACGTACATGAGGTGAGCCGAGTTCATTGTCGGCTCATCTGGATGCCGTCACAGTCAGACACTGAGGAGCGCAAGCAAGCCTGCGCTTCTCAGTGTGTGCGGCATGGCAAGCTGGATGGCAGCGTTCTGCTGCGGTCCAGCCTGTCATCTCGATGTAGCAGAGCTGGAGCTGTCCTGGGAACCATGGAAAGGTAAGGATGAGGTTGCTTTATTATTTTTCTTTTATTGCAGGAGATCGTTGGCTTCAGCTGGAATGGGCGTGATGGTAAGTATGGTTTAATTTAGAACAATAAAGAATTGTGTCTTTATTTCAATTAAAGGACTTTATTCTGGGTGTTTGTGTTTTTTTTTTAACTTTGACTATGGGGTTAGTAATGGGGTGTCTTATAGACGCCTCTCCATTACTAACCTGGGCTTGATGTCAGCTGGCATTATAAGCTGACATCAACCCCAACCCTATTACCCCCTGCCACCGCACCAGGGCAGCGTGGAAGAGCGAGGCTAAGTGCCAGAATTGGCGCATCCTATGGATGCGCCATTTCTGGGGCGGCTGAGGGCTGGTGTTTCTAGCCTGGGAGGGGGCCAATATTCATGGCTCCCTTCCTGGGCTATTAATATCAGCCCCCAGCTGTCTGCCTAGCCTTTGCTAGCTATTAAATTAGGGGGGACCCCACGTCATTTTTTTGGGGGGGTCCTCCATTTTAATAGCTAGTAAAGGCTAGGTATTCAGCTGGGGGCTGATATTAGTAGCCTGGGAAGCCCCGTGGGTATTACCCCCTTCCCAGGCTTCAAACATCTGCCCCAGCTGTCTGCTTAACCTCCGCTAGAGACTAAAATTACGGGGAACCCCACGCCAATTTTTTTTAATAATAAATCCTTTATTTTAATACTAAATGACAAGTACAGTAACCAACACTGTCACTGTACTTATTATATATGTGACTGACATGTTTCTATCTATCTAATCTATGTGTGAAGCTCTATTCTGTCTGTTATAAATTGTCGGGTACAGATGCTGAATTGCCGGCCGGCTTTTTTAAAGAGACGGTGCATGAAAACACTATTATTTTTTTTAATAAATCCTTTGCAGTAAATGACAAGTACAGTAAGCAACACTGTCACAGTACTTCATATATATGTGACTGACATATTTCTATCTATCTAATCTATGTGTGAAGCTCTATTCTGTCTGTTATAAATTGTCGGGTACCGCTGCTGAATTGCCGGCCGGCTTTTTTAAAGAGACGGTGCACGAAAACACTATTATATTTTTTAATAAATCCTTTACACTAAATGACAAGTACAGTAAGCAACACTGTCACTGTACTTCGTATATATGTGGCTGACATGTTTCTATCTATCTAATCTATGTGTGATTCTCTATTCCTTCTATTCTAAATTGTCGGGTACAGATGCTGAATTGCCGGCCGGCTTTTTTAAAGAGACGGTGCATGAAAACACTATTATTTTTTTAAATAAATTCTTTGCAGTAAATGACAAGTACAGTAAGCAACACTGTCACAGTACTTCATATATATGTGACTGACATGTTTCTATCTATCTAATCTATGTGTGAAGCTCTATTCTGTCTGTTATAAATTGTCGGGTACCGCTGCTGAATTGCCGGCCGGCTTTTTTAAAGAGACGGTGCACGAAAACACTATTATATTTTTTAATAAATCCTTTACACTAAATGACAAGTACAGTAAGCAACACTGTCACTGTACTTCATATATATGTGACTGACATGTTTCTATCTATCTAATCTATGTGTGATGCTCTATTCCTTCATGTCTAAATTGTCGGGTACCGGTGTATGCCGCTGCTGAATTGCCGGCCGGCTTTTTTAAAGAAAGCGTCTTCTGAGCAGTTTGTCAGCTTTTGGACACCTTTGAAGGTGTTTTCTATGTGTTCCTATGTGTTTTTGTTTGCCTGCCATTGGTTTTAACGGTGTTCGACGGTGTTCTAAGGTGTTCGACGAACAGTTCGACGAACAGTTCCTCGAACATCCCGGTGTTCGACGAACCGAACCGAACCCGAACACTACGGGGGTGGCTCAACACTACATTTGACCTATCTCATCTTCCACCCAGTAAGACCTTTGTAGCGGTTCCGGATCGAAAGAGGGTTCTACACTGGAGCCATTCATCCAAACTAGCCGGTCATGCTGGCCAGAGGAAGACCTTTCTGCTCATTGCCCGACATTACTGGTGGCCTTCCCTACGCAAGGATGTTGCGGACTTTGTGGTGGCTTGTTCCTCTTGTGCCCGTAACAAGGTTCCCAGGCACCTTCCAGCCAGCCGTCTGCTTCCTCTTCCCGTGCCTTTTGCTCCATGGCAACACATTGCAATGGACTTCATCACTGATCTCCCTGTTTCTGCTGGTTGTACTGTCATTTGGGTGGTTGCCGACCGTTTTTCTAAGATGACACACTTCATCCCTCTGACTGGTCTTCCATCTGCATCTGTGCTGGCTAAGGACTTCATCCATCACATCTTCCGTCTTCACGGCCTACCCCTCCACATTGTCTCGGATCGCGGAGTTCAATTCACCTTGCGCTTCTGGAGAACCACGTACAAGCTGCTGGATGTCTCTTTGGATTTCTCCTCTGCTTATCATCCTCAGTCCAATGGTCAAGTGGAACGTATCAAGCAGATCCTTACCAGCTTTCTTCGGCACTTTATCAACGCTCACTATAGCGATTGAGTTGAGCTCCTGCCCTGGGCCGAGTTTTCCTATAACAACTATGAGAGCGAGTCTTCTGCTAAATCCCCGTTTTTTGTGATCTACGGTTGACATCCCCGGATTCCGTTTCCCGTCTCCTCTTGTGTGGACAATCTTGCCACGGAGTCTCTCGCCAGCGAATTTTCAGCTATTTGGAAAGACAAAAGAGCTGCGCTTCTTCAGTCCTCCTAGCGGATGAAGAAACATGCTGATAAGAGACGTCTGGATTCAAGATACCTTCATATAAGTTGGGTCGGCGGTTCATCGGTCTGTTCGAGGTTCTGAACCAAATTAATCCAATGGCTTACAAGCTGAAACTTCCGGTCACCTTACGGATCCCCAACTCCTTTCATGTATCTCTCCTCAAACCAGTTGTCCTTAATTCTTTCTCTGATGATCCAGGTACCACCCCAGCTCCAGTCTCTGCGGAGGACATCTTTGAGGTAGAAAATATTTTGGCCACCAAGAAGGTAAGAGGAAAGACCTTCTTTCTTGTGGATTGGAAGGGGTTTGGCCCAGAGGAGAGGTCTTGGGAACCCAGGGAGAACATTCATACCCCTCATCTTCTTAAAGAATTTCTTGCAGGCCTAAAGAAGAGGGGGCGTAAAGGGAGGGCACTGTAGTATCGGCATCTCTGCCTCCTGCCGGGCAGAGACGCCGTTCCCCTCACCGCCGCGGTCCCGGTCCGGCATCCTCCTGCTCTTCTGCTGCTGCCGTGGCGCGCACTGCGTGCAGTTTCCTGGGCACTGTGCTTAGGGCCCTAAAGAGTCCCCGGCCAATGAGGTGCCTGTGCAAGGTTGTTGTTTGTGTGCTAACACTTTCCTCAGTCCTGCCCGCCAGTCTGTCTGTCAGTCCAGCCCGCCAGTCAGTTTAACAGTCCAGCCCGCCAGTCTGTCTAACAGCCGTGCCCGCCTGCCTGCCTACCTAGAGCACTTGCCAGTAACCTGCCGTACCTGCCAGCCTGCCTGCCCGGAGCACCTGCCAAGTGACCTGACGTGCTCGCCAGCTCACCTACCTGGAGCACCTGTCTGGCTATCAGCCGTACCTGCCTGCTTATCTACCCGGACCACCCGCCAGCCTTCCTGCCGTGATCATCCGCTGTACCGGTCAGCTCCTGTCATCTGACTCGTGGGAGTCACCTGCTCTCACACAAGGTCGGTCCCAGAGTGGCACCTGATTCACCAGCCCGGTCCCTCCCTGGTTCACGGAGTCGACTAAGCCGCCGTGTGACCTGGGTCGGTCCATGTAGGCACTTAGTCACGCCCCTCTGGTCCCTCCTTGCACCGAAGCACAGAGCTTCCACCACCCGAACCCATAACACATATCTTCGAAATTTGCAGGTTCCTGTATACTTTATTACTCTACGATTGGGTTTGCGATGATCATCTGTGACGCTCTCAGCCCTGCCCTGGGAAAAGATGGTCGGGGGTACTCGGAACCGGGTCAGATGTTAGGGGGGATGCAGTCGTGGACTGGACCCGTCCCGTGCCCAGGGCCATCACATTAAAAATGATGTTAGGGCATTCAGGCTTGAGTGGTATTAACGACTACGCCACCTGTGGTGTCTGGTGATGTGCCACCAGCGCTGCTAGCAGTCCTCTGAGGCTGGATGTGTTGGCAGCGGGTGATGTTATAACTCCCCACAGGCGGAGCTGTGCCTCAGGGCAGATGGGACAGGAGGATGGGGAGAGTAGTCCTGGTCACCTAGGCGCAGTGTGGGACAATGTGTAATAAAGAGTCCGGAGGCCGCAGGGTTAGTCTTCCAGGGTTTTTACTCACAGTTCTATTAGCTCAGCCCCAAGGCTTCTCCCTGCTCCTCACGGTTGACTGCGGCCACCAGGGATGAGGGCTCAGCGCACCCAAGTCCTTCAGGTGCCTGGATCAGGACCCTCAGAGTGTTCCTAACTCTCCCCTTTTTGGACCTCTCCTGTCCGTGTGTAGACTAAAGGCTGGGTATCCCTCTGGACTTTCCACAGATTTGGGGTACGGCGGCAATTGCTGTTGCGTCCGTCCCGCGACGGGATCCATTGTAGCCCACCGGGCTTCTCTGACAGAGACATAAAGTGACAAAGTCAGATATCGGGGGCCGGTACCCCTCTTGCAGCAGGAGTCCCTCTGGCTGGGCCAGTATAGCGAGGACAGGTGGCATATACCGCTCCGTCTGCATCCTCCTGGGATCCTTTTGCTATGGAGCTACACTATAGCTCCCGACCTTCTTAAGCAAGGGAACTTGACCGGGATAGAGACTCTGTTAACTCGTACCCGCTCCTCATGTCAAGGTCAGAGCACGAGGACCGTGCATCTTCAACACACTGCAGGCTCCTACACAAGGCCACTGACAGCTGCAAAGACCACAATCAAAGAACAGGAGCCAAGAACCCTGTGCTTAAGATGGCTGGCTATTATATATGAAACTATGTGTGTAAACTAAAAGTGTGTTCTACCCTTCACCCACTACATGGTTTCCCTAACTTTTGGTTCCCCCCACTCGTGATCCTGCTGAGGCAGCACTATGGTGCATACTTGCCTCCCATAGGTCAGGAGTGTGTAGTGTTGGATGCAAGACAGGGTCCTGATTAGTACACCTTCCTTACCTGGGTGAGGAGACACTACACCTGCTGACAGGCTGCTGTATCACCCCTTGTGGCGACCGAACTCTCAGGGGCGCCACACATCCCCCCAAAAAAATTCCAGATGCCATTTCACACAGTGCTGAAGACTCAGAGAGCGGGCTAATAGTGTCAGATGCACTAACGGTATCTGAGTTTTTTTGCTGAGTTTTTCAAGCAGAAGGCCAAGTTCCCATGATGAGTAATTAGTTAATTTTTTCCACTGAGTATTTTTGTGCTAGTAAAGTGTATTGGATTTCGCCAAGGGCTCGCTCACACTTAAGATGCAATCGGACGAGTACAATCCGATAAAAAATCGGATTGCACTCGCCCCAATGTTACCCTCTGGTGCAGCTCACATCTGCGATTATTTTCTCATGCCGATTCGGCATGCGAAAACAATCGCAGCATGCTGCGATTGCACCCGTGAATCGGATCACACGCACCCATATAAGTCTATGGGTCCGTGTGAAACATCTCACTGCACTCGGATATCACCTGAGTGCAGTGCGATTCCCATGGAACGTCTGCAACAGAGGAGATGGAGAAATTAATTTCTCCGTCTCCTCCGCAACTGCGCTGTGGTCCTCTCATGCGAGAGGAGCACAGAGCACTGACACTCGGATCACACTCGCAGCAGAGCAGGGGCCGAGTGTCATTAGCATCTTGCATCCAATGTTGTCGCATCCAATGCCATACGCTAGTGTGTCTCCGGCCTAAATCTGAGCTGCAGTGCAATTTTGAAACTGCAACATGTCAATTTCTCTTGCAGAAAATATGCATTTTATCCACACATGATTTTATCAATAAAGTTGTATTATAGCTAAATAACAGACAGCTATTGTGTGGGTGGAGGCAGCTTTTGAGCTCTGCTTCATGTACAGTGTCCATTTTAGGACATGATCAGATATCAAAATCAAACATCAGAATGATGTTAGTTTGAGGCTAAATACCCTGTCTGAGAACTGATTTTGATAAGTGATCACTAAAATCACTTGTCAGAATCACTCGTCAAAATCATTTGTCAAAATCACTTGTCAGAATCACTCATCAAAATCACTCATCAAAATCACTTGTCAAAATCATTTGTCAAAATCACTTGTTAGAATCATTCATCAAAATCACTCGTCAAAATCACTTGTCCGAATTACTTATCAAAATCACTTATCAAAATCAGTTCTCAGACAGGGTATTTAGCCTCAAACTGACATCATTCTGATGTTTGATTTTGATATCTGATCATGTCCTAAAATGGACGCTGTATTCATGCTACATCTAAGAACTCTGTGTCACAACTGCTGAACCCAGTAAACTAAGTGATACATCCTGGTCTCTTTCCTACATGATGCTGCTCTCAGATGAGGTAGCAAAAACCTGCTGAGAGATTCCCTTTAACCCCTTTACCCTGAAAGTGTTTTGCACGTTAATGACCGGGCCAATTTTTGCAATTCTGACCACTGTCACTTTATGAGGTAAGTACTCTGGAACGATTCAACGGATCCCACTCATTCTGGGACTGTTTTTTCCTGACATATTGTACTTCATGATAGTGGTAAAAATTTCTTCGATATGACTTGCGTTACTTTGTGAAAAAATCGGAAACTTGTGTAAAATTTAGCAAATTTAGCAATTTTCAAAATTTTAATTTTCATGTACTTAAATCAGAGAGATATGTCAAACAAAATAGTTGATAAATAACATTTCCCACATGTCTACTTTACATCAGCACAATTTTGGAACCAACATTTTTTTTTATTAGGAAGTTATAAGGGTTAAAATTTGACCAGCGATTTCTCATTTTTCCAACAAAATTTAGAAAACCATTTTTTTTAGGAACCACATCACATTTGAAGTGACTTTGAGGGGCCTTTATGACAGAAAATACCCAAAAATGACACCATTCTAAAAACTGCACCCCTCAAGGTGCTTAAAACCACATTCAAGAAGTTTATTAACACTTCTGGTGCTTCAAAGGAATTTTGGAATGTGGAAGAAAACAATGAACAGTTAACTTTTTTGCACAAAAAAATTAATTTAGATCCCATTTTTTTTATTTTTGCAAGGGTAACAGGAAAAAATGGACCACAAAATTTGTTGTCCAATTTCTACTGATCACGCCGATACCGCCTATGTGGGGAAAAAACACTGGTTGGGCACATGGCAGGGCTCGCAAGGAAATGAGCGCCTTTTGACTTTTTAAATGTAAATTTTACTTGAATAATTAGCGGACGTCATGTCGTGTTTGGGGAGTCCATGATGTGCCTACACAGTGGAAATACCCCACAAGTGACACCATTTTGGAAACTAAACCCCTCAGGGAACTTATCTAGATGTGTGGTGAGCACCTTGAACCCCCAGGTGCTTCACAGAAGTTTATAGCATTGAGCCGTAAAAATAAAATTTTCACATTTTTCCCACAAAAATGTTTTTCAGCCCCCAATTTTGCATTTTCGCAGGAAAAAATTGCCCCATACCATTTGTTGTGCAATTCCTTCTGAGTAAGCCGATACCACATATGTGGGAGAAAACCACTGTTTGGGCGCACGGCAGGGCTTGGAAGGGAAGGAGCGCCATTTGACTTTTTGGATGTAAAATTTGCTTGAAAGATTAGCGGACGCCATGTCGCGTTTGGGGAGCCACTGCTGTGCCTAAACAGTGGAAACCCCCCACAAGTGACCCCATTTTGGAAACTACATCTCTCAAGGATTTTATCCAGGGGTATAGTGAGCATTTTGAACCCACAGATACTACACAGAATTTGATAACATTAGGCCGTCATATTGAAAATTTTCATTTGTTTTTCTTGAAAATGTAGTTTCAGCCCCAAATTTGTAATTTTTACAATAGATAATACAAGAAAACGGACCTCATAATTTGTTATGCTATTTCTCCCGAACACGATGATGTCCCATATGTCATCAGAAATTACTGTAAGGCTGTGTGCCCACTATGCGTTTTTTAAGCGTTTCCGGTTGCATGGATTTATATAGTGCGACCAAGTTGTCAAGCACTTTCCAAGTGATGCTAAAATCGCTTGGAAAGCGCTTGATAACCCGCATGCAAAATCGCATGATCAAAATGCTTCACTTACGCTTGTCCCTGGCAGGAGGAACGCATGTACAATCTGCATGCGTTTTTTCTGCCAGGGAGATGCAGAAACGCTCAAGAAAAATCCTGTGCACTTCTGCATTGTGAGCACTTAGCCTTAGGCCACACGTCAGGGCTGAGAAGGAAGGAGAACTATTTGGCTTTTGGAGCACAGATTTTGGTAGAATAGTTTGTGGGTGACATTTGCGGAGCCCCAAGGGTGCCAGAACAGCAGAAAAACCCCAAAAGTGACCCCATTGTATAAATTACACAACTCAATGAATTCATTTACTGCTGCAGTGACTATTACAGTGCCTACAAGTAGTATTCAACCCCCTGTAGATTTAGCTAGTTGACACATGCGGAATTAACTTGGCATTGTGACATTTGTACTGTAGATCAGCCTGAAAGTGGGAAATGCACTGCAGCAAATTTTGTTTTTGTTTTTTTTTTGTTTTTTTTTTTGTTTGTTTTTTTAAAAAACGTTAAAAGTTAATTCAGAGTGTCATTTATTATTCAACCCCTCAAACCACAAGAATTCTGTTTGGTCCCCCTAAAGTATTAAGAAGTAGTTCAGGCACCAAGAATAATGAGCTTCACATGTGTGGATTAAAGATCTCTTTTGCCAGCCTTTTCTGACTATTTAAGACCCTCCCCAAACTTGTGAACAGCACTCAGACATGGTCAACAGGGGAAAGACAAAGCAGCATTCCAAGGCCATCAGAGACAAGATCGTGGAGGGTCACAAGGCTGGCAAGGGGTACAAAACCCTTTCCAAGGAGTTGGGCCTACCTGTCTCCACTGTTGGGAGCATCATCCGTAAGTGGAAGGCTTATGGAACTACTGTTAGCCTTCCACGGCCTGGACAGCCTTTGAAAGTGTCCTCCCGTGCCGAGGCCAGGCTTGTCCAAAGAGTCAAGGCTAACCCAAGGACAACAAGGAAGGAGCTCCGGGAAGATCTCATGGCAGTGGGGACATTGGTTTCAGTCAATACCATAAGTAACGTACTCCACCGCAATGGTCTCCGTTCCAGACGAGCCCGTAAGGTACCTTTACTTTCAAAGCGTCATGTCAAGGCTCGTCTACAGTTTGCTCATGATCACTTGGAGGACTCTGAGACAGACTGGTTCAAGGTTCTATGGTCTGATGAGACCAAGATCGAGATCTTTGGTGCCAACCACACACGTGACGTTTGGAGACTGGATGGCACTGCATACGACCCCAAGAATACCATCCCTACAGTCAAGCATGGTGGTGGCAGCATCATGCTGTGGGGCTGTTTCTCAGCCAAGGGGCCTGGCCATCTGGTCCGCATCTATGGGAAGATGGATAGCACGGCCTACCTGGAGATTTTGGCCAAGAACCTCCGCTCCTCCATCAAGGATCTTAAGATGGGTCGTAATTTCATCTTCCAACAAGACAACGACCCAAAGCACACAGCCAAGAAAACCAAGGCCTGGTTCAAGAGGGAAAAAGTCAAGGTGTTGGAGTGGCCTAGTCAGTCTCCTGACCTTAACCCAATTGAAAACTTGTGGAAGGAGCTCAAGAATAAAGTCCACATGAGACACCCAAAGAACCTAGATAACTTGGAGAAGATCTGCATGGAGGAGTGGGCCAAGATAACTCCACAGACCTGTGCCGGCCTGATCAGGTCTTATAAAAGACGATTATTAGCTGTAATTGCAAACAAGGGTTATTCCACAAAATATTAAACATAGGGGTTGTATAATAATTGACCCACACTTTTATGTTTAAAATTTAATAAAATTCAACTGAGCAACATAACTTTTTGGTTTGTAAGATTTATGCTTCTGTTCATAAAACCTACTCTCGTTTGCAGTTTGAAGGCTCTAACTTATTTGCATCTTATCAAACCAGCTAAATCTGCAGGGGGTTGAATACTACTTGTAGGCACTGTATGTAACATCCACGCCAGGCTTTATTCTGGAGAATTCCAAATATCTCAGTTTAGTGGCCATACATTGTGCCCCCATAAAGTGTAGTGCCCCCATATAATGTAGCGCCTCATACATTTCTCCTGGTGACACACACCCCATAAATTGTTAAGTGCTCTCCCCGCTACAATAATGCCAAACATGTGGCCGCTTACTGCGGTTTAGACACAGTGGGCCATTTGGATTTGAGAGCGCAGAATTCACTGGATTTTATTTGAGGGGGCAGGAGCCATGTCGCTTTTCTACCAGTAACGTGGGACCCCTTATAGTTCCAGTGACAGATGGCGGACCTGAGAGGGGGCTGGTTTTGTGTGGGATAAATTAGGGGCTTTAGTGGTAACATTTTGGGGAGATAATTTTCGATTGCTTCCAGAATAAGATTGGATTGCCAGTCTGCGCTGAGCACATGCGCTGGAGTTTCCGTGTAAATCCCACAAAAATGCAATTCAGACGAAATCCCTAACGGAACCACCCACTACAAAGAGGCAGACGAAGACACTTTGGAGTCCATTTGACGTCTGCTCTGGTGGTCTTCATCTTTTTAGGCGCACACAGATCTGTGGTTGTCCACACTTGTTCGCTAAAAAAAAGCCTAAAATGATGGCACGCCGCCGGAACAGATACCAAGGGGACTTCCTCAGCCTCAAAAGTGAGTGGGTCCATCTGTTTTTTTTTTTCTGAATTGTGGTTTTTGGTGAATTTACACGGAAACCTCAACGTAAGCGCTCAGCGGAGAGCGCAGGATAAATGTAATGATTTTTTTGGAGGCAGAATGAAGAAATAGACAGCAGTACCAGAATAGTTCTTATTTTTATTTTTGCTTGGTTCACCATGCATTATAAGTGATAAGGCAGATTTATTCTTCGGGTCGGTGCGAATACAGCGATACCAGATTTATATGGGGTTTTTTAGGTTTTGCTGCTGCTATCACACAGTAAAAATGCTTTTTTTTATAAAAAGTAGTTATTTTCGTCGCCATATACTGAGAGCTATAACTTTTTTATTTTTTGGTGAACAGAGCTGTATGAGGGCTTATTTTTTGTGGGACGAGTTCCAGATTTTTTTGGTACCATTTTGGGGCACATAGTAATTTTTGATCGCTTTTTATTCAGATTTTTCAGACACAAAATGAACAAAAAACAGTAATTCAGTTATTGTTTTTATTTTTTGCGCCGTTCACCGTGTGGTAAAAGCAATAAGACCGATTTGTTCATTGGGTCAGTGCGATTACAGCGATACCAGATTTTTATATTTTTTTTATGCTTTGCTATTTTTACAGACTAAAAACAATATTTTACAAAAAAGAATTCGATTTTGCATCGTCCCATTCTAAGAGCTGTAACTTTTTTATTTTTTTGCCGAATGAGCCATATTATGGCTTGTTTTTTGCGGGACGGTTTGGCGCTTTTATTCATATATATTTTTTTACATATGACTTTTTGATCGCTTTTTATTCACTTGTTGTGAGTCAGTATGATGAAAAAGCGTCATTTTTGGCGTGTTTTTTATTTCTTTTTTTACGGTGTTCGCCTAATGTAATAAATAACATGACAGTTTCATAGAGCGGGTCGTTCCGGATGAGGCAATACCAATTATGTGTAAGTTTTTTCGTTTATTTTTGTTTTGTCACAAACGCTGCGTTCTGAGTGGCGAAACGGATTTTAGTGATTTGTGTTGCATTTTTTGTGTTTTTTTTACTTTTTTACGTATTTTATTTTACTTTTCTTTTTACTTTTTCACTAAGTCCCACTGTGGGACATGTGTGATTTTCACCTTGATCGCTGGTCTCATACTCTGCAGTACCTCTGTACTGCAGTGCATGAGACCTGTCAGTGAGTCACTGAACTCACTGGCTCCGAATGTGAGATCCAGTTTATTGCTGGATCTCACAGGCCACCATACCCTAGGATCATCACATGATCTCAGGGTACCATGGTAACCATCGGGACCCGCGATTCTCATCGCGGGGGTCCGATGGTTACTAAGGGAGTCGCAAGACCCCCCCCCCGATTGACAGCGGTATTTAAGGGCTTAATCGGCCCCGATCGGCATCTAAACTGGCCGGGGCCGATACTGCAGGGTGTCAGCTGTCATACACAGCTGACACCTGCAGGAATCGCCGCCGCCGGACGGTTCTATTCACTTATGCCTCAGCAACACATTTTCACGGCGCTGAGGCATAAGTACCCTTAATGACCGCCGTAAAAATGCGTTACGGCGGTCATTAAGGGGTTAAACAAGCGAAAATGCGCTGCATCAAAAACTCATCAAAATCTCATCAGGGGAAAATAAAATTACACATAAAGACAGCAGCTCTGGAAATAGCCCTGTCAGCTTTTCTTTCTTCAAAGGCAGAATGGTTGGGCCACTGTCATTTTCCTGTTTGAAAATGGTAGACAAAGTCAGAGAGAAGTCTTAATGTCACGACAACTTCATTCTATTGATTGGCAATTACAGTGGTCGGACACGGGTCAATTGACTATTGGTGGAAAATCCTTGGGATAAGTCATCATTGTAACAACGGAAACGGCACTTTAGCCACCCAAGACAAGGGCAAAAGATATATTACATGAAGGCACAAGACCTCACATGGAAATACTACTCATAGGGCTCATGCACACCATTGTATTTGCGGTCCAAGTGCTATCCTTAAAAAAACTGATTGCATTCAGAACAATGTTATTCAATGGGGCAGAGCAGATGACCGATTTTTTCCACTGATTGAATCTGCATGAGAAAAAAAATCCCAGCATGGCATGGATTATTTTCCTCCGTACATTGGATTAGACTCACCCATTCAAGTCTATGGGTGTGAGAATAAAATTAAAATCAGATGCCATACAGAGACACAGTATAACAACGGATTTTTACAGATACATTACACGGATGACAAATGGATGACAAGTGAGAAAAAAATCATCCCACTTTTCTGGATGAAAATTCGACTGATTTTGTTATTCTGTCATGTGAACCTACCCTAAAGGTATGTCATCATGATACCTTTCAGATGCTGACCTCCTGCAGCAGAAACATTTCAGCAAAGTCTGCAGTGGAGAAAAACTTGAAACAGCTTTCATTAAGTAAATGCATCAGGTATGTGCACATAATGGCCCCGATTCATCAAGACCGGTGTGAACACCAGCCTGGATGAGGGGACATGTTTGGGTCAGACGCTCCTGATTCATTAAAAGGGTTGCCTGGTACTTTTTTTTAAGTTGCCCAATGTATTCAGCATGTGGGCATAAGTATCTCTGTAAATACCTTGTGTTGTGGATAATGCCTTTGACCCCCTGCTGCAGCCGGCGCTGACATCCGCTGATGTCACAACAAGTCCAGGCTGCAGCCGAGGGTCCCTCTTCCGTGTTCCACCGGTGGCTGCAGGGTTGTGGGCAGGGTTAGCCCCCCACGTCACACCCGGCATCCACGGCTCGCTCTCCCTCTCCCCATTCATTGGGAAAGCGCACGGTGGATGCTGGAAGTGACGCGGGAATAACCCCGCCCACAACCCAGCAGACACCGCGGGGACCCCAGCTTCAAGTCACGCCTCACTTGTCGTGACGTCAGCGGGGGGGTCATGTGATGCCAGGGAGCGGCCACCGATAGCGCCGCTCACAGGCATTATCAGCAACATAAGGTATTTACAAATATACTTATGCCCAAATGCTGAAAACATTGGGCAATTTAAAATTAGTACCGGACAACTTCTTTAAGAGACGCATACCTCCTAATGAACCAGGAGTATCTGAAAAGTGGCGTGTGATTCCATGCGCCTTGCCAAAAATATTACTCCTGTCAGCATTAATAATGCTCCCCAGAGTTCTCTTTACCCTGGATAGTCACTGGATCTGTCCTCCAGTAGTTCTAATGCAGTTAGTTGAATATACTCAGATGCACCTTATCACCGTTTCTAATTAAACACCTTGAATACTTATTCCCCTGACAGCCAGGTAGCAGCACAGCTCAGCTATGTTATGCTCATTACTGCTATGCATGCACTAGAGAACATGATCATGTTTACTAGAAGAGACCACCAAAGGCACATTAAAAGTAAAATAAAAACTGTTTATACAATGTTTGTATACCAGCCTATTACTCTGATTAGCTATTATATTTATTATCTGATGTCAATATATACAGTGGGGAAAATAAGTATTTGATACACTGACGATTTTGCAAGTTTTCCCACCTACAAAGAATGGAGAGGTCTGTAATTTTTATTGTAGGTACACTTCAACTGTGAGATACAGAATTTAAAAATAAAAAACAGAAAATCACATTGGATGACTGTTAAATAATTAAATTGCATTTTATTGCATGAAATAAGCATTTGATCACCTACCAACCAGCAAGAATTCTGGCTCTCACAGACCTGATAGTTTTTTTTTAAGAAGCTCTCCTACTGTGCACTCATTACCTGTATTAATTGCACCTGTTTCAACTCGTTACCTGCATAAAAGACACCTGTCCACACACTCAATCAATCACACTCCAACCTCTCCACCATGGCCAAGACCAAAGAGCTGTCAAATGACACCAGGAACAAGATTGTAAACTTGCAAAAGGCTGGGATGAGCTACAGGTCAATAGGGAAGCAGCTTGGTGAGAGGGCAACAACTGTTGGCACAATTATTAGAAAATGGAAGAAACACAAGATGACTATCAATCTTCCTCGGTCTGGGGCTCCATGCAAGATTTCGCCTCGTGGGGTAAGGATGATTCTGAGAAAGGTCATGAATCAATCCAGAACTACATGGGAGGACCTGGTCAATGACCTGAAGAGAAATGGGACCACAGTCTCAAAAATTACTGTTAGCAAGACACTACACCGTCATGGATTAAAATTCTGCTGGGCACGCAAGGTCTCCCTACTCACGCCAGCACATGTCCAGGCCCATTTGAAGTTCATCATCTAGATGATCCAGAGGAGGCATGGGAGAAGGTCATGTGGTCAGATGAGACCAAAATAGAACTTTTTGGTATCCACTCAACTGCCGTGTTTGGAGGAAGAAGAAGGATGGGTACAACCCCAATAACACCGTCCCAACCGTGAAGCATGGTAGGAGAAACATCATACTTTAGGGGTGCTTTTCTGCAAAGGGGACAGGATGACTGCACCATATTACATAGTAACATAGTAACATAGTTTTTAAGGTTGAAGGAAGACTAAGTCCATCTAGTTCAACCCATATCCTAACATGTTGATCCAGAGGAAGGCAAAAAAAAACATGTGGCAAACACTAAGCTCCACATCGGGGAAAAAAAATTCCTTCCCGACTCTATACGACAATCAGACTAGTTCCCTGGATCAACGCCCTATCAAGGAATCTAGTATATATAACCTGTAATATTATACTTTTCAAGAAAGGCATTCATGCCCTTCTTAAATTTTAATAGTGAATCACTCATTACAACATCATGCGGCAGAGAGTTCCATAGTCTCACTGCTCTTACAGTAAAGAATCCGCGTCTGTGATTATGAACAAACCTTCTTTCCTCCAGACGTAGAAGATGCCTCCTTGTCTCCATCTGAGGCCTCAGAGTAAAAAGATCAGTAGAAAGGTCTTTGTACTGTCCCCTCATATACTTGTACATAGTAATAAATTCACCCCTAAGCCTTCTTTTTTCCACAGTAAATAACCCCAAGTGTAATTGTGTCACCCCAGGCCTGGATGCCACAAACTTGTAAGGCTGTGTCTGAGAGCAGGAGGGATGTTCTCTGGTCATGGACCATTTGCATGCAGCATCTCCTGTCCCAGGCCAGTAGGGGGAGCAGGCTGCCCCTATTAAAACTGGTACTGAGGGCAGGGTTAGGGAGACCAGGACCCACTTCTGAAGTATCCAGAAGGGTTCCAAGAAGAGAGGGACAGGTCAGTCGCAGCTGAGGAGTCCAGGAGGCAAAGTAGGAGCCGAAAGCCAGGGACAGAGGCGACGAGAGCCGGTCCTGGCAGAGAGAAAGTACATACCGGACACTGGGGTCCGAGGCTGTCAGGATTGCAAGTCCTGCAGCAGATCATCTACCTGTGAGGGATTTTAGGTCCCTTGGCCAAGAAGCCTGGAGGTTCTGCCACACAGAGGGACCGGTACAGCACGGAGAAGCTACAGGTACCTAAGGCCCGAGTCGCAAGCCATACAGGCGTAGTACCGGCAAGCTCAGGGACGTGGGCTATCATACCACTAAAGGGGGAGATAGTCATCAAGGGCAGAGAGAGAACGGTAGGCCTACCCACTCACCCTGACCAGCGGAGCTCGCCTGAATGCCCTCAAACACCCAGGTCCATTCCTACCCTGTACTCCTGTTGGGTCTTTGATAAGATCAGTAAAAGACCCTGGACTGCATTATTGGACTCTGTGTGGTTACTGCTGCGCCTGCACCATCACCCCCAGCATCCTATCACACTGCCCTGAGGCTACACTCCTCCCGTGGGGAGTCGTACTATTCCCTGCTGCATCCCCAACACCAGCCTCAGCGGTCTGCCTTGCAGCGGCGGTCCTCCCTGACCGCAATCCACGGGTGGCGTAGTCGGACATTACCTAAAAACACATCATAGACTACCACTGGTCTGACCACCCTGAGCCACGGGACCAGGTCGCCACTACTACTCCCAGCATTGCCCTGAAGACCTGTCTCAAGTGCCCCACGGCCCAGGGGGCGAGTCATAATAACCTGTCTTGGTATTGCAGACTCCCCAGTCCTCTAATAACCTTGGTCGCTCTTCTCTGCACCCTCTCTAGTTCAGCTATGTCTTCCTTATACACCGGAGACCAAAACTGTACACAGTATTCTAAGTGTGGTCGCACTAATGACTTGTATAGAGGTAAAATTATGTTCTCCTCATGAGCATCTATGCCTCTTTTAATGCATCCCATTATTTTATTTGCCTTTGCAGCAGCGGTTTGACACTGGCCACTAAACGTGAGCTTGTCGTCCACCAAGACACCCAGGTCTTTTTCAGTTACAGTTTTGCCCAGTGTTTTACAATTAAGCATATAATTATACATTTTATTTCCTCTGCCTAAGTGCATTACCTTACATTTATCCCCATTAAAGCTCATTTGCCATTTATCAGCCCAAGCTTCTAGTTTACATAGATCTTCCTGTAATATAAAATTGTCCTCCTCTGTATTGATTACCCTGCAGAGTTTAGTGTCATCTGCAAATATTGAAATATTACTCTGTATGCCCCCTACAGGGTCATTAATAAATATGTTAAAAAGAAGGGGGCCCAATACCGACCCCTGTGGTACCCCACTGTTAACTGAGACCCAGTCTGAGTGTTTTCCATTAATAACCACCCTTTGTTTCCTATCACTGAGCCAATTCTTAACCCACATACATATATTTTCCCCTATCCCCATTGTTCTCATTTTATGTATCAACCTTTTGTGTGGAACCGTATCAAAAGCTTTTGAAAAGTCCATATACACAACATCCACTGCATTTCCTTGGTCCAGTCCAGAACTTGCCTCCTCATAAAAACTGATCAGATTAGTTTGACAGGAACGGTCCCTCGTAAACCCATGTTGATATTGGGTCATGAGGTTGTTCTTCTTCAGATACTCTAGTATAGCATCTCTTAGGAAAGGAGAATGGAGGAGGTCATGTATCGCAAGATTTTGGCCAACAATCTCCTTCCGTCAGTAAGAGCATTGAAGATGGGTTGTGGCAGGGCCGGCTCCAGGTTTTTCTGGGCCCCCGGCGAAAGAGTCTCAGTGGGCCCCTTTAACACATACCACGATTCATGATGCAGAGATACAGCGGAGAAATATATATATATATATATATATATATATATATATATATATATATAGTACAATGCAAAGATTTCACTTCTTACATTACATGAGTGATATCTATTGTAAATTCCACAATAGCTCAGAAACCGGTGAATCGCTCCACACAGAATACTGGCCCCCATATAAGGCTCCATACGGAATACTGGCCCTCATATAACGCTTCATACAGGATACTGGCCCCCATATAACGCTCCACACAGAATACTGGCCCCCATATAACGCTCCATACAGGATACTGGTCCCCTTATAAAGCTCCATACAGGATACTGGCCCCCATATAACGCTCCATACAGGATACTGGTCCCCTTATAAAACTCCATACAGGATACTGGCCCCCATATAACGCTCCATACAGGATACCGGTCCCCTTATAACGCTCCATACAGGATACCGGTCCCCTTATAACTCTTCATACAGGATACTGGCCCCCATATAATGCTGCATGCAGGCTGTTACCCCCCACATAATGCCCCATACAGGCTGTCCCCCCCTTATAATGCTCCATGCAGGCTGTTACCCCCCACATAATGCCCCATACTGGCCCCCCCCTTTTAATGCTCCATGCAGGCTGTTACCCCCCACATAATGCCCCATACAGGCCCCCCCTTTTAATGCTCCATGCAGGCTGTTACCCCCCACATAATGCCCCATACAGGCTGCCCCCCCTTATAATGCTCCATGCAGGCTGTTCCCCCCCACATAATGCACTATGCAGGCTGCCCCCCCTTTATAATGCCCCATGCAGGATGTCGTCCCCCCCTTTATAATGCCCCATGCAGGATACCCCCCCCTTCTCTTTATAATGCCCCATGCAGGCTGTTCCCCCCCCTCCTCTATATAATGCCCCATGCAGGATGCCCCCGCCCCTCTATATAATGCCCCATGCAGGCTGCCCCCCCTCTATATAATGCCCCATGCAGGATGCCCCCTCCTCTATATAATGCCCCATGCAGGATGTCCCCCCCCCTCTTTATAATGCCCCATGCCTCCATACATTAAAAAAAAAAAATCAAATACTCACCTCCCTTCTCCTCACCTGCTGCCGCTGCCCGCTGCCCGCTGCTCGCTGCTCGCTGCTCAGCTCCAAACTCCAGCGTTGTCGGCGTCTTCCCGTTCAGCGCTCCCTGTGACGGTTCAGGGGAGGGCGCGGTGAAAAGACGTCACCGCGCCCTCTGACCTGAGACGTCACAGGGAGCGCAGAGCAGGAAGACAGCGGATCTGCGGAGGCACGGGGAGAGGTAAGTATCGGGCTGCCGGGGCCCTGAGCAAGCGGCGGAGAAGGGCGGGCGCTGACACCGCACTCCTCCGCCCACAGCCCAGCGGGGTGCGCGACCGCCAGTGGGCCCCTCTGCCTGCTCAGGGCCCCGGCATTTGCCCGGGTGCGCCGGGTGCTGACGCCGGCCCTGGGTTGTGGCCAGGTCTTCCAGCATGACAATTACTTGAAACACACAGCCAGGGCTACTAAGAATTTCAAGGTCATGGTGTGTCCTAGCCATTCTCCAGACCTGAACCCAATAGAAAATCTTTGGAGGGAGCTGAAACTCAATGTTGCCCAGCAACAGCCTCAAAACCTGAAAGATCTGGAGAAGATCTGTATGGAGGAGTGGGCCAAAATCCCTGCTGCATTGTGTGCAAATTTGGTCAAGAACTACAGGAAATGTCTGACCTCTGTAATTGCAAACAAAATTTTCGGTACCAAATTTTAAGTTCTGTTTTTCTATTGTATCAAATACTTATTTTATGTAATAAAATGCACATTAATTATGTAAAAATCATACAATGTGATTTTCTGGAGGTTTTTTAAGATTCTCTCTCTCAGAGTTACGATAAAATTACAGACCTCTCCATTCTTTGTAGGTGGGAAAACTTGCAAACTCAGCAGTGTGTCAAATACTTATTTTCCCCACTAAATATTTTTTAACTAAAGTAACTTCATGAAAGTTTTATAAAACCATGTTTGAACTAATAGTGATAACCTAGTACAATAACTAGTAAACTTGTCTTCTCTGATTCTCTTATTTTCAATCAAAAATCTTTTCCTGTATCTTCTCTTTTTCATTTCTTTCCCTCTTTCCTTTCTGTCCCTCTCTCTCTTTTTCTGTGGATATTTTTTTGTACTTTTGTTCTGTCTCTCTCATTCTCTTTTATCTTTTACTCTTATCACTCATTATTGTTTTACTCTTTCTTTCTTTCTCTCTGTCTCTCCCTCAGCTCTTTATATATTGAGATCTTTCTCTATCATCAAGCACATGGGAGAGCTAGCAGAGAGAGGGGCCTGCAGCACTGATGCTTAGCAGTGTGCTGCTGGGAAATGTAGTTTTAGCAGATAAAAATAGGATCGACCATTCAGTTCTGTGAAGCTGGATGCACAAAGGGGCTGAATGAGATGAAAAATAGACACAAAGGTACAAATAAAACCAACTTTGGCCTTAATTCATCAAGACTGGCAATTTTCTCACTAGTCTTAATGAGGCACTTGGCTCTTCATGAATTTGGAGCATCTGACAAGTGGCGTGCGCCTCTATCCACCACACCAGAAATCTTACTCCAGTCTTTTTCAAGGTGCCACAGCTCATCCTCATTATGAATTAGAAAGGTTGTGGTGCCACACCTCACCACAATTTGTCCCTCCCCAACATCACCCATTTTGGTGGAGCTGAAAAAAAATGAAACTGTCAAAAGTTGCAGACTTTTTATGCAACTCTGAGTTTAAAGCAATTTACACTAGAATTCTGGCAAAAGGGTTTGATGAATTGAGGCCTTTATGATGTGATTGTACTGCATATTTACAATAGTCATCTGCTTTGTAATACAAATTGCCATTCTGGGAATAATCTCTTAAATTGTTAGGCTGTGTGCCCACTATGCGTTTTTCAAGCGTTTTTGCCGTGGAATTTCCGCAGCGAAAATGCTTAAAAAATGCTTGGTAATACGTGCCCATGGTCCCCAATGATAATCCACATGTGCTGTGCACATGCTGTGGAAATTTCCGCTGTGGATTATCATTGCGGAAAAATACGCAGCATGTCCATTAATTTTGCGGACATGCAGCGTAATCGCCGCCATTGACTTGCATTGAAACGCTTGATATCCGCATCACTACATGTGCACACGCGGATATGAAGCGATTCAATGTGCGTATGGTACCCAGGTCTGGAGAAGAGGAGACTCTCCTCCAGACCAGGGTACCATGGTACCTGTAAAAAAAGAATTTAAAATAAAAAATAAAGATTATACTTACCTTCTGATGGCCCCCGGCCTCCTCAGCGATGCGTGCAATGTCTTGGGCAGCTTGCGGTGGTGTGAGGACCTGACATGACGTGACGTCATTGAGTCATGTGACGTCGGCGGTCGCGTGACCTGTCACATGACTCAATGATGTCATCGCGGGTCCTTCACACCACCGCGAGACACCAGGGTGACCGGACGGAGCGGAGAAGGAGACTGGGGGTCATCGGAAGGTAAGTATAATCTTTATATTTTACCATTCTTATTCTTTTTTTTTAACTATTACTTGGTCACACTATATAAATTCATTCCAGTTGCATGGATTTATATTGTGTGACCAAGTTGTCAAGCACTTTTCCAAGTGATGCTAAAATCGCTTGGAAAGCGCTTGATAACCCGCATGCAGAAATGCATGCAAAAACGCTTGACAAACGCTTCTACCTGGCGGGAAAAACGCATGTAAAATCCGAAAGCGTTTTTCCTGCCAGGGAGAAGCGGAAAAAATTTGCAGCATTTCTGCATCGTGGGCACATAGCCTTAGCACCCTTTTATGTACTTTATTTACATGTAGCAGACCTTCTGCAGAATGGGGCTTGTGAGAAGTACATAGCCTGACCTGATTTTCAGTCACAGAAATTGCTGCATTATTATACCTTTATAATTGTAGCTTTTGCTAATACTGTAAAAATCAGCTTTTCATTTGCAATAAAAAAAATAAACATACTGGAAAAATACTACGTGTGAACATAGCCTATAGGTCCTTTTTTGGGTCCTTGATATTTTTTTCAAAACACAACCTGCTATAAGTGTGATGCTATTCTTGTTGTGTATTTTCTACGGAAAAAAAACTCACGAAAAGCATGGTGTTTTTCCAAGCTAGGCAAAATACTAAAAAACAATCTCCATGAAAGAAGCCTAGAACAGATACAGTGTTAATATGAGAGCTTCTGCCCCTTTGTTTGTTTTATCAACTAGCGGGGTCTCAATGCCCACGATAATCAATACAAACTTTTGACATCTCTCTTTTGACAATGCCCATTTGTCACAATGACGACACAAGTGCCACATATAACCCCAGCCAGTCCAATGCACAGAGCAGAAACATTATTATTCCTACACTAGCATTTTATTACAGGAACAGATTTTTGTGATTATTTGCCCAATTACATTCTGCACTGAATCAGTCTGGAAGACTTTACAGAATGATTTTTGACAAGTGAAACTTCTGATCATCTGGAAACAGTATGTATGGAGGTGCCTACAGGTGCAAACGACTGCTGCCATCTGGCACATTAGTATCTACATCATGTCACAAGATGACTACTTATAATGTCACTGAAGTAAAAATAACGTATGCTTCCCGGTGAGGAGACGAACCGCAGCGACTGCAAATGTTATTTCAGCTTGGGAGGGTAGATATCTGATATAGAAAGTGATGATTAATAATTTGTAAGCTCTGTTTCATCAGTGATAATGCAGCCTTGTGGGTCTGAGCCTGGTGTCACCTCGGAATAGCAGATACCGACTATTATTGTCACTTTCACTAATGCTATATATAGACAATTGTCTATACCAGAGTTATAGGAAATAACTGCACGACTTATCAGCTCTCCCGATATGTCTGTTTTGGTATATACTTTTATTTATCTTGAAATAAAATTTGTGGAGCACCTTTTGCTAGGATTCAACATTATGTTGTTCCTCTGTTACTAACCCTGGAAATGTAAGGATACACTGACAGTTGGGTATTACCCATCCCCTTGCCCATGAGGCGAGACTCTCAACTGTCCAGTAAGTGCTGACAGTGTCAAACTTTGAAAGGGACAAAATCCAGTTGTCATTTTATTTGTATATTTCCAGGAAGAATAACAGAAGAGCTATAATGCACAAATATTTACAGAAATATTTTAAGTGCTTCGTTAAGGGCTCAATGCTTATTTATGCATAATTCTGATTAAAGGGGTTTCATACTTTTTGTTTTTCAAAAATCAACAAATCATTAAAAAAATATATATATATATTTCAATAGTGCAAATATATTCCGCGGCATTTTGCAATTCAGAGGGAACTTGTACATAAAAGATAAGACATTAGAAAGTTAAAGATAGTTCATCGCATACCAAGAGGAGTGAGGGCCCTGCTCGCAAGCTTACAATCTAAAATAATTACTCGTACTTTAAAGTGGACATGTCACTGGCCACATATTAGTAATTTTATTATTTGGTACAAATGCCACTGTTCTCTTGAATCTAATATTGTTCTTTTTGTTCCTGCACCTCTGAGATATGCCTCCTTTTCCCTCTATGCAAATCTTGTTTTTTAGTCAACTGGGTGTGGTCTTCATAAAGATGCACCCACAGAAGACTTGAAGACCACAACCCCTTCATATGAAGACTAGATTTACATTAGGGGAAGAGGTAACCACATCCCAGAAGTAGAGAAGCACAGAAACAAAAGATAAACAAAGCTATATAACAGCGGTTTTTATACCAAGACATATTTATGAAAGTGACAGGTCCTCCTTAAAGGGGTTTTCCTGTGAACAAAGTATATTTTAATCCATAGACCTTTGAATAATAATAAGTTCCACAATTGGATATGTTAAAAAAATGTTCCTGTGCTGAGATAATCTTATAAATTGCAACATCCCTGGTGGTGTGCCAGCATGACTTCCCATCCCCCACCATGCAAGGAAGCCGACTTACTCACCATTCCAGGTTGTGCACTGTGTTCCTCTGCTTGCTGTGTGCATGTGTCTTGGCTGCATGCTTAGGACGGCGGCGCCAGCACTTCCTGATTCCTAAAGGAACAGTGCGCGCATTCCTAATGTGTCCCCAGCCTATTGTTGTGAGGCAGCATACTTAAAGCACCTCCACCCATTGGGACGGACTTGAGCCACACTATCTTACAGTGTGTTCTGTGCAACTGCTGAGTTGCCAGGTCCTGTCCAGTTTCTAGCCTGTTTCTGCCACCCTGGGGGCTGAGTACCCAGGCCTGTACCCTGAACCTTTACCTGTGGCTTATCTTGTCCGTTTCTGCCATCCTGTGGGCTGTATACCCAGGACTGTACCTGTAACCTGTTCTTGGGTAAGTTCCTGTCTAAACTGTGTCCTACCCCGGAACCTGTTCATACCTTGGTCTGAATTAGGACCTATTCCTGTAGCCATCTGTATCTATGTCTGATCTTTCCCTTTAGCTCCTGTGTCTGTTCCAGTTCCTTTCTCATAACCTGCAGTGTCCGAACCAGAACCTATCTCCGATTTGTTGTCTCTGTACTTCAGTTTGTGATTTGTTTCCACTTGCTACTTCATAGTAAGTACCCTGAGTGTATCTGACTCTGTCTGTCCCATTACCCTGTCCTTGTATTTATCATCTGTGTACTTGCTATTCTCCTGTGCTTTCCTTACTCTGTCTGTTCCATGGGAACAGAGCCCTGTCTTGCCTGACTGTGCTTGCAGTATTCCTTCGTCTGCCCCTGTGGCTTTGCTCCACTCTTGTCCGCCCCTGCTGCTCTGCTCCGCCCCTGTCTGCCCCTGTGGCTCCACTCCGCCACTGTCTGCCCTTGTTGCTCCTCTCCGCCCCTGCGGCTCTGCCCCTGTGGCTCTGCTCTGCCCCTGTATTCCAGTCTGTACTGGACCTTACCCAGCCTGTCTACCTGCCTGTCTGTAGACCCGCTGGACCTACCGCACTGTCACAGGTGTGTCAGATGTAACAGATAGTCGCTCTGGATCTGGCTGCAGAAGGTCACTGCATTTGGCATTGCAGACGCCTTCTTAATCCTTCTGAATTTTGGACCCAGCGGCAAACTCACTCCTGCTCTGATTGACACACCCTGGTCTGGGTGTTTATAAATTCTCAGTCTGCTTCAGGGAGTCGCTGGTTATATTCTCTTTTTCCCTTGTGAAGGCTTGGAGCAATAGCAGTCAGCTAGCTTCCTCTCTGGTGCCCTTGGAGGACGTTTGGTGTTATCTCTCTGGTGTCTGCTCAAGCTAAGTTTTCCCCCCTTTGTTTGTCTCCCTTGTTGTCTTTAGTTTATAGTGGAGAATGACCAGTGCTCACCCCCACCCTCCTTATCTAGGACCTAGCTATAGGAATATAAAGGGATTAGATTTCCTGTTCTGCGATAGGTGCGGAACCTATATAGGGATGGTAGGACAGGTAGGGTGATATTAGATCTGCCTAGGGGTCTCCACTCCCCCTTACCCTAGCGTTTGGGCAACCCTCCCCTCATCCTTTCGTGTTTCACTTAGCCTTTCCCACACTGTGCGTGACACACACCTGCCAATGCTTATCTGCATACCAGCCGTACCTGCATTCCTTGTTGTGGGTCAGCAGCCGTGTGACTGAGGTTTGCTCTGGTGTAGCAACTGGTCCACCTCCCTCGTCCCTCCTTGGATCACGGATTTGTCAAGCCGCCGTGCATCCAAGGTCGGATTTGGTGAGGCCCCTAGTCATGCCCCTCTAGGCACTCCTCAGTCTGTGGCCCAGTGGGACCACAATCCACGCTCACACCAGACGGTCCAGGCGTGAGAGTAACATAAATGTTCCCCTGCTGTGTACTGTGTAATGGTCGTGTCTGACCATGCAGGAACATGGTCTGATCATACCACATCTCCTGGGCAGGGGAGGAAGCAAAAGAAAGTATACAGAGAGGACAGCATGGGATTACAGTTGGTTCTTTATGTGAGGTAAAATATAGTTTTTAAACAGACAGGAAATGTTTTATCTCACAGAAAGAATGCCATGCTGTCCTGTCTGTATACTTTCTATTGCGTTAGACACAGCCATTACACAGTACACAGCAGGGGCACATTTATAAGATTATCTCAGCACAGGGACATTTTTTTAAACACATGTAATTGTGGAAATTATTGTTATTCCAAGATCTATTGATTAACATGTACTTTGTTTGTGGGAAAACCCCTTTAATACACAGCTGCTCCTGTCTTGCCCTAAGTCTCCATTTACTTCTGGGCATTTAACCACATAATATCACTACTTAGCGTCATTGATTGCCTCCATGGTCACATGCTTAGAAGGTGGACCATGACAGTTGATGTCAGTGATTAGCTGAGCAGCTGCTTGGAAGTAGCTGGAGAACAGAGGTGACTAGTGCTGGAGAGGCAGAGGCTTAAGGGGGTGAGCATTGGTTATTTTTATTGTTTTATCACATTATGTATTTGACAATCCCTTTTAATTTGGTTTCTTTTATTGAGTGATGAGATTACTCCTGCTGCTTCCTCCATTTAAAGGGGTTGTCCTGTCTAAAACCACAAGTCTGCAGTCACTCTAGTGAAACTGCGCACTGTGACGATTTTCCGGTGTCAGCGCCGGGAGCAGCAGTCATGTGACGCCAAGTAAGCAATATGCATACTTCCAGCTACATTCCGACTAGACTTTTAACAGTCTCACTCAATACACTTGTATTTAGTGAGGCCACATCCATCTAGTCGGATTGTGGCCGGGAATATGCATATCACTTACTTGTGGTCACATGAACACGGTTCCCAACGCTGACACTGGAGAATCCTAACAGCAAGCAGTGCACGCAATGTGAAGATTCACAAGTCTGCAGTCATAGACTTGTCGTTTTAGACCAGACAATCCCTTCAATCATGTCTCCATCCCAATTGAAGATGGTGGAGTTTGGTGTCCTGAGAAAGGGAAGGAAGCCCTGGGCGCATGCCTAAAGTTCTTACATTTGAAGGGATTTTCCAGAATTAGAAAAAGGGTCTGCTTTTTTCCCACAAACAATGCTATAGCTGTCTATGGCTTGTGTCTGGTTTTGCAGCCTTTTCACATTTACATTAATTACTTGCAATACCAGACACAGTCTATCGACAGATGTAGTGAAAAATAAATACACTTTATTCTAATCCTAGAAAACCCCTTCAATTGTACCTGTGTAATTTGGCTTCAATGATTCTAAGCAGCCATATATTGATAAAGACATCTGATTATAACTCTTCTGCCAATACGGTAGATGCTAAACCCTCCTGGCACAATAACGATGCCTCGCTGTACAGCTCCTTTATGGTTCTATTAATGAGCATTAGCAGATAATTGATTGAGAGGAGTTTCTCAGCATCAGAATAACATATAATGTCTTGTTCTGCAGCTCGTGGACAGAGAAAGATTCTTAACAAAATGGAAGCGAACATACTAATCGCTGACTTGCAAATTAAAAAACATGCCGAATGAGAATGTAATTAATACAATGAAAAAAATGTTCCAGTTCACTGACCCATTATCCAAATCCAATTATGGAGGATTCTGACATTTTTTATACTAATTATTATAACTTCGTACTAAAGAAAAAAGTTCTGAGGCTTGATAAAGTGCAATTATATCTCATGTAGAAGACAATGTAATGAATTTGTGCCTACACTGTAGTAAACATATAATATACTAAATTTAATTAGGACCTGTCAGCACTATTTTGTAATGTAAAGTAAAGACATGGCTGTAATGGCGCTGTAATACTGATTACATTGATACCTTTGGTGATGAAATCCATTTTGTGGTTCTTCTTTAATCCCAATTTGAAGTTTTCTGCTAATTAGATTTGGGTGCACAGGGGCCGGACTGTACACGGGGTCTTCTCCTTCCTGTCTGTGATTCCCCGGCCCCTCTGCTGCCTCCGATGTGTGAATGACCTGCCTTCTCTGTTTGCAATATCAGGGGTGACTTGTCATTCAAAGACTATAGTTAGGTCATTTGATCACATGGTGACCCCAAAGGAATTACATGGCTTTATATGCTATGAAGGAGATCACCATCTCAGTCAATATAAGTTCCTGTGTGATGATATTATATAGAATGTACAGCTGATGTTATCCACATTGGGGGACAGAAGAGCATATCAGACATAATGATGATGACTACACAGCTCATATCACACAGTTATTATGTAGGAGATCACAGTGCAGCCTCCCTGACTGTATATATATAATTTATTAGTTTACTTTGGAGAAGAGGATGTGAGTGTTAGTAGTCTTACTAGACTAATATGGTACTTGTTCTAGTTGTCAATGTGATGCTGTGCTGGTTAATCACAGGAGAGTATAGAGTAATAGCATACAGGATGAAAGAAATCAAGATGTAGGCTGAAAAGAACAGTAAGTTGATCTACGAGAGATAAAGTATACTGTATAAAAGAGAAGCTCAAGCTGTGACAGACATCGGAGTGCTTCTTTAAGTCTTGCCATAAATTTCGCCACAGTAATGCTCAGAACACCCACTTCAAGGTGGGGTTCATAGAAGTCCGGCCCTATTTTGGTCCAGGACATCTCCGAATTTGCTGAGATTGTTTCTGCTAAATCAGCACAGTCCTAGTAAATTAGGCATATTTGGCATCAATGCATTGCTGTGAGTGAGATTGTAAAAGCAGTTTGGAGGATGTGATTTCAATGCTCTAACAAAGGCTGTACAGAGGAGCTGTGAATGTTATGCACACAGCTTGATACAAAAGATATCTCTCAACAGTCCAATTTTACACATGACTGTATGATTATATTCACATATGGTAGATTTTTTGCAGAATTTTCTGAAACATCCTTTCCATACATGTAAATGTGTCTTTGTACAAACCCCACTGATATGAATGTAAGAGTGGCAGAATTTTCTGCATGTAAATATTTCCTAATATAAACTGGACCCCTTAAAATTGGTGTAGCCTACAGTGGCTTGCAAAGTATTCACCCCTTGGCTTTTTACATATTTTGCTACATTACAACCTGTGTTTAAATATTTTTGTGATCTGATTTATGTGTGATGCATCAGCAATAAATAGTCTAAGTTGGTGAAGTGAAGTGAGAAAAATATAGATATAAATTACATTTATGGGAAGAAATAAGTAAAAATTGCCATGTTCCAATTTCTGGTGCAAGCAATTACCTTCATAAGTCACATGCTTAGTGACAGGACGTCCATCTGTGTGCAATCTAAGCGTCACATGTCTGTCAGTATATAGCCACCTTTACTGAAAGGCCACAGAGGCTCCAACACCATGAACCAAGAGGCACCACTAATCAAACAACACCATGAAGACCAAGGAGATCTCCAAACAAGTCAGGGACAAAGTTGTTGAGAAGTACAAGTCAGCATTGGGTTATAAAAAGATATCCCAATCTTTGATGATCCCCTAGAGCACCATTAAATCCATTATCATCAAATGGAAAGAACGTGGGACCACAACAAACGTACCACAACAAACTTACCAAGAGAGGGGCACCCACCAAAACTCTCAGCCCAGGCAAAGAGTAAATTAAGAAGAAGGGGGAAGGATGAAATCAACTAAAAGTCCAGATGCAATGTAGTATTATGCTAATATAAAGTTTTATTACAAAAATTAGGGAGGTAACATACGAACAACAAGAAAAGGGCGCACGTGAAGAGTATCAACAATTACAAAATTATTTCAAAAATAAAATGTATCAACAATAAAACCTGACAAGCCCTGATGAAGGTCAATGCCAAAACGCATGTCGGGGTGGCACCATGTTGTCTGAGGTCCTTTGATTACTTCACTGCAGTAAGTACAGTTGCACATTACTGTTATCTTATGTCTTGCTCTGGTATTACTATGTTCTGCACTTAGTGATTCCAGTACACTTGTACTGCACATAATGTCATAGCCATATAGCATGGCATGTGTGTGTGTTACACATGCTTTGATTGCACATTGCAGTACACATTGTAACAACAATATATACGGCATACACACTTGTTGTGTTTTTGATTGTACAATTGTGGTACATATTTGAAATCCAGTGTATACATCCATCTTTACATCAGGTTTATATCGTATTGGACCCCTTAGATTTATTGTTGATACATTTTATTGTTGAAATAATTTTGTAATTGTTGATACTCTGCACATGTGCCCTTTCCATGTTGGACGTATGTTACTTCCCTGATTTTTCTGGTAAATCTTTATATTATCATAATACTACTTTGCACCACCACTCCTTCTTCTCTATTTTACTGACTGTCTAGGCTGCCATCATCATCCCATATAAATTACAGTATGACATTCTTACTTTAGGTTATATAAGCACCTTATACTTCGTTACTTTTATGCCATACTTTTATGTGTTCCCTTGGTTGCATTTAAGGACACCACAAGAACACCATCCCCACAGTGAAACGTGATGGAGGTAGCATCATGCTGTGGGGATTTTTTTCTGCAGCAGGGACAGGTAAAATGGAAGATGGAAGGTGCGCAATACAGGGATATCCTTGAGCAAAACCAGTTTCAGGCTGTCAGTGATTTGAGGCTGGGACGGAAGTTCACCTTCCAACAAGACAATGACCCAACGCATACTGCTAAAGTAACAATCGAGTGGTTTAAGGTGAAACGTGTAAATGTTTTGGAGTGGCCTAGTCAGAGCCCAGACCTTAATCCAATTGAGAATCTGTGGTCAGACTTGAGGATTGCTGTTCACCAGAGGAAACCATCTAACTTGAAGGAGCTGGAGCAGTTTTGCCTTGAAAAATGGGAAAAAATCCCAGTGGCCAGATGTGGAAAGCTCATAGAGACTTATCCAAAACGACTTGCAGCTGTAATTGCTGCAAAAAGAGGCTCTACAAAGTACTGACTTTGGGGGGTGTAATAGTTATGCACACTATTTGTTGTTTTGTCCTATTTGTTGTTTGCTTCAAAATAAAAAGAAAACCAAATGTTCACAGTTGTAGGCATGTTTTTTACATGAACTGGTGCAAACCCTCAAAAAAACAGTCAAATTTCAGGTTGTGAGGTAGCAAAACATGAAAAATACCAAGGGGGTGAATACTTTCGAAAGCCACTGTATGTACAGTTGTATAAAAATGTGTTCTGAAGAGTAGAACAGTGTGAGGAGATATCAGTGAACAAATAAGAGTGGTTTTACACTGTTATAGAGGAGTTATGGATTAGGCATATAAATCCAATATAACTGGACACATGGCAGTTTCTCCTTTGGACATCATAATTAAATTAGCAATAACCTGTTAGTTTCAGGAAGAGCATACTGTTACTGTATACTTCCTCGTTAGCAAAGAAATGCTACTTGAAAGTTGAAGATAATTGCCCCTAAGGCAGATGGTTCCACTCAGCCAGAAATATTACATGGCTAAAATGGAAATGCTATATTTTTCTGCCATATCAATAATAATCTGGTATCAACATCATTCACGGATATATCTGTGATAAGGGGACATATTTGCATCTGTGGGATTTTAGGCCCTGGGATACAATAAAAATGTGACGTGAAACCAAAATTACAGGTAGATCATAGTCATGTTTGGTGTGTCTAAAATGGAGAAAGTATGCTTGGAAATATGGCGGTCATATTATTCCACTAAGAGGTTCATAAATTATAGTGATGCCTTTGCTTCCATTTTCAGTGCATAAAATTAGCCATCCTCCGCTCATATGACCTGGAGGAGGGGTGAATGGCGTGGATGAGACTCTCCTCCAGAAAAAGTCTTTGTCAGATCCCCGATGGACAACATGTATTGTAGATCTGTCCAAATTTCAGGATCAAACTACATAGGGTTTGTTTATTGTCTGTTACGATGGAGATACATTAGTCTGCAGAGGAGATGTGGATACGAAACAGGAGAAAAGTTTGCTTCTTTTTATATTTTAGATACATTGGAGCCATAAAAAAAATAGTTGGTTGCAAAAATGTAGCAAAAATTACATTTTTGGGGGGACGTTCTATTACAAGCATTACAAAATGTTTAATTACACTATGTCAAAATATTTAAAAAAGTTATCTAAATATATCTACGTCAATCTATTAATGTCTTGATTTTCTTCCTTTCTGAAACGTAGACTGACACCTGGGTCCAGATTCACTTTTTGAACACATAGAAGAATGAGCTGCATATGACAGATGCTTGTCGTTAGGTCTGATGTACTGGCATTTAGGAAGACGTGCTATGAATTTCTAAATAATAAAGGAATAGAATCAATTTCCTGGACAAGGTCATCTGTATGAGAATATTTGTATCATATTTCCTATCTGGTGCAGAAGACAAAAATCATGAATAATATTAGGCTTACTTACATGTTCTATTGCTCTCATAGCACATTGTTTGCCTAATGTAATGAGATCTTGATAGCTTCAATAAAAATACACATTTTTGGGAAGCGCACTTAGACCTGCCAGAATATGTTTGGAAAAAACAGATATGAAACACTTTAATTTAACTTGCACCATCTGTCAATACAGGCGCATGCCTGAGTTAATCTGCACAGTTATAGTGATGAAAGTAATAATGGCCTCAGTGCATTAATGGAAATGCCAACTGCACCCATTTATTTGGTACTCAGTTCCTTCATTACCTACTTCTATTCACGTCCAATCCTCCAAATGCAAGGTAATTTCATTAGAGGGAAATAGGACGTGGCAGGACACATTAACTCCCAATGCCAACGCACTAACAGCGGAGTATCTGCAGCCTTTGATTTCTATTAGCTTTATCAGCGAGGTCAGGCCACATGTCACTACCCGGCCCCACTATAATTACAGAAAAATCCTGCAGCCACGGGTTAAAGGATGCTACTGTCCAAAAATATCAGGGAGCTGTAAATGCTTCATTTCATTTTTATCTTGGAAGAATACATTGTAAATTGTGTGAGATTGGTGATAATAATAATAGCTAATATAAAATGGTGAAGGCACAAGAAATAAAAGATAGATAGATATGAAATAGATAGATAATGATAGAGATAGATAGATGATAGATAGATGATAGATAGATAGATAGATATTGGATAGATAGATAGATAGATAGATAGATAGATAGATAGATAGATAGATAGATAGAGATAAAACAAATAAATTGATAGACATAATATTCATCCAAAGAAAAAGTAAGGCATCACTCCAGGTAATTCAAAACACTTTACTGACCCAAGTCCCGATGTTTTGCTTTTGAATTACCTGGAGTGCTGCCTTACTTTTTCTTTGGATGAGTATACTAGTGCAGAGTGGGGAACATGGATCCTGAGAAGAAAAATGGATGGATAGATACAGTATATACAGTACTGCTCACCATTATTTGCACCCCTTCATTTTTTTTTTCCATAGACTGTACAATATCTTCAGAAATAAATGGAAATGTACCAAAGTTATATCCTCAGGATTTTTTAATTAGTGGTCCAAAGTAATACAACAATAAAACAAATTGTTTTTCAACTTCCATGTTGCAATTTTTCAACGAAGAAACAGAATAAACAGCATGCGCAGAAATAAAGACACCCCTAATTAATACTTGGTTGCGCACCCTTTGGCATTGCTGACAGCCTCGAAACGTTTCTTGTAGCCATCTATAAGCTTCTTGCACTTCTCAGCTGGAGTTTTCTCCCACTCTTCCTTTGCAGTTTGTTCAAGCTCTTGAATGTTTGCAGGGTTCTTTTTCCCAATGGCAGATTTCAGCTCACCTCAAAGATTTCAATGAGATTGAGGCCAGGACGCGTTGCTGGCCATTTTTTCAGTTTCAACCATCACACTTTTGGATGTGTGCTTTGGGTCATTGTCTTGCTGGAGAACCCATAATCTTTGACTCAAACCAAGTTTTCTTACACTGGGTAGGACATTACAAGCTTTAAGTTTTCTATTTTTCCCTCCTATTGTTTTTGGTTTTAAATAATTTTTTTATTATTTGCTTTTTTGTATTTAACACGAGCGCTCGATACAAAAAAACTGTTTCACTTGATTCTTTTTTTTCAGGAGATATTCCACATTATGTACTTAAACTTCATGGGTTCCAATAACAATGAGTAGGACTGTATACAGTACTGACCAAAAGTTTGGACACACCTTCTCATTTAAAGATTTTTCTGTATTTTCATGACTTTGAAAATTGTACATTCACACTGAAGGCATCAAAACTATGAATTAACACATGTGGAATTATATACTTAACAAAACAGTGTGAAACAACTGAAAATATGTCTTATATTCTAGGTTCTTCAAAGTAGCCACCTTTTGCTTTGATGACAGCTTTGCACATTCTTAGCATTCTCTTGATGAGCTTCAAGAGGTAGTCACCGGAAATGGTCTTCCAACAATCTTGAAGGAGTTCCCAGAGATGCTTAGCACTTGTTGGCCCTTTTGCCTTCACTCTGCGGTCCAGCTCACCCCAAACCATCTCGATTGGGTTCAGGTCTGGTGACTGTGGAGGCCAGGTCATCTGGCGTAGCACCCCATCACTCTCCTTCTTGGTCAAATAGCCCTTACACAGCCTGGAGGTGTGTTTGGGGTCATTGTGCTGTTGAAAAATAAATGATGGTCGCACTAAACGCAAACCGGATGGAATAGCATGCTGCTGCAAGATGCTGTGGTAGCCATGCTGGTTCAGTATGCCTTCAATTTTGAATAAATCCCCAACAGTGTGACCAGCAAAGCACCCCCACACCATCACACCTCCTCCTCCATGCTTCACTGTGGGAGCCAGGCATGTAGAGTCCATCGGTTCACCTTTTCTGCGTCACACAAAGACATGGTGGTTGGAACCAAAGATCTCAAATTTGGACTCATCAGACCAAAACACAGATTTCCACTGGTCTTATGTCCATTCCTTGTGTTCTTTAGCCCAAACAAGTCTCTTCTGCTTGTTGGCTGTCCTTAGCAGTGGTTTCCTAGCAGCTATTTTACCATGAAGGCCTGCTGCACAAAGTCTCCTCTTAACAGTTGTTCAAGAGATGTGTCTGCTGCTAGAACTCTGTGTGGCATTGACCTGGTCTCTAATCTGAGCTGCTGTTAACCTGCGATTTCTGAGGCTGGTGACTCGGATAAACTTATCTTCAGAAGCAGAGGTGACTCTTGGTCTTCCTTTCCTGGGGCGGTCCTCATGTGAGCCAGTTTCTTTGTAGCGCTTGATGGTTTTTGCAACTGCACTTGGGGACACTTTCAAAGTTTGCTCAATTTTTCACACTGACTGACCTTCATTTCTTAAAGTAATGATGGCCACTCGTTTTTCTATACTCAGCTGCTTTTTTCTTGCCATAATACAAATTCTAACAGTCTATTCAGTAGGACTATCAGCTGTGTATCCACCTGACTTCTGCACAACACAACTGATGGTCCCAACCCCATTTATAAGGCAAGAAATCTCGGTGCCAGGTGCCATTCATGACAGACCATCAGTTAATCTCCAGATGGTTGTATAAAAATCTCACCCATTATATGTATTACAACTTAGTTCCATCTACTAGATAGATAGATAGATAGATAGATAGATAGATAGATAGATAGATAGATACATAGATATGTGATAGATAGACAGTGTTACCTTGGACCCATTGAAGTGCCGGAAGGCAGTGAAACGGCCGTTGTCCTTTGCACCCTTCTCCCCCGCACACCCTTTGGGGCTCCTGCCACACGCTGATATTTGACATGTCCCGTATATTATAATAAAGCACATATTTTAAGAAGATAGGAGGAGTGCTGGCTTTATGCTTTCTTTTCTGGACATAGATAGATGGATGGATAGATAGATAGATAGATAGATAGATAGATAGATAGATATTGGATAGATAGATAGATAGATATTGGATAGATAGATATTGGATAGATAGAATAGATAGATAGATAGAATAGATAGATAGATAGATAGATAGATAGATAGATAGATAGATAGATAGATAGATAGATAGATAGATAGATATTGGATAGATAGAATAGATAGATAGATAGATGGATAGATAGATAGATAGATAGATAGATAGATAGATAGATAGATAGATAGATAGATAGATAGGATTGCACCAACACTTTGCAGGACTTGTGCTGCTTCACTTTCTTTTTCCAGATGGATAGATTCCCCCTCCCATGCTTTTAATCTGGCACACCTCTGGAAATTACCCTGGCAATGGACTGAGCAATGATGACCAAGACACATATTGGGTGTTAGCATTTTCTTCTTGATTGTAAGACAAGCACGTTTTATAGACTTTCATCTGATCATCCAATTGTCCAGAATATATGATTCTTAGGTCTCGAGACCTAATAATTGAGTACAATAGGAATTTTACAATATATCTTTTTTTAGTTTAGATTTGTAAGTATATCATTTACCATATCACACCAGCACCAGTCAGCGAACAGCTATAAAGACTAAAATAGAGAATAGAGCCATAGGGAGGATTAACCCTCCGTATTCATAATAGTATCATGCAATACTTTTTTTACCAGATCTGATAGTACCTTCATCATCAGTGTTCTCTCCTGTACTTATATGGTGCCACCCAGGGACGGACTGAGACTGAAATTCAGCCCTGGAATATAAAAGCACACAGGCCCATGCTGTCCCAGCCCCCGAGCCACAGATGGAGATACCTATTACTTATATTACCATCCCTGAAGGAAATCAAGATTTTCAATATGTCTAGTAATACCACTATATAAAATTGAATAATAATAACAATATTGCAATATAACAGACAAATACCAACAAACCATAACCAAATATTACCCGTATATACAGTACTGATAATACCACCATACTGATTGTTAAAGGGGTTGTCCAGGCTTGGTGTTAAAGTCTATGTGACTTCAGACTTATGAATCCTCACAGCACGCACTGTCAGGATTCTCCGGTGCCAGCGTTGGGAGAGGCCGTCATGTGACCACAAGTAAGGGATTTCCACACCTCCGGCCACATTCCAACTAAACATACTCTGCTTTACTAATTTCACTTGTATTGAGAGAGGCCGTGCACGTCTAGTCAGAAAGTGATCGCATGAATTCAAATCATACTTGTGGTCACATGACCGGCCGCTCCCGAAACTGGAGAATCCTCACAGCACGCGATGCACACTATGAGGATCCAGAAATCTGCAGTCATACAGAGTCACTGCAGACTTTAGCATCAAACCTGGATAACCCCTTTAACTAAAACCACTGCACTAGGACTGATATCACGACCATACAGTGCCCATATAATGGTAATATCAGGTCTACACCAGTGCTCTACAAACCATATATGTGTGTACTGTGCAGATTCTCACCAGTGCCGTTCTCGCTGGTTGGTGTCATTCGTTTTCCCTCTTCTTTTTAATTCGGCCCAGACCGCCATGACCTTTTCTTCAGACCATAATTCGTCCTTGTAAAATATAACAGAGGCATCTTTACTTTACAGCTTTTCCAAGACCCTCCTCTCATTCTACAACCTCTACACAAACCACAACTTGTGCTGCCTTATAATAATTCCCCTGTGACCCCTTATAATAGTGACCATGCACCTAGTTATAATAATACAAACAGCCCCTGTGCTTTCTTATAATAATAATAATGCCTCCTTGCTTCCCCATAATGACAATGACCCCCCATTGGGCCTCCCAAGGGGAGTACATAGAAATAACAGGTCCCATAGAAAAAGTCCTATCACGTCAAAGAATGGCATATCTCCCAACTTTCTAAGAAATGGAGGATATGTATTGCAGCACTTACATTTATTTTCCCTATACTAAAGCCCCTAAGTCACTGCTGGCGAACCTATGGCACGCATGCCAGAGAGGGCAGGCAGAGCTCTCCCTAAGGGCACGTGCGCCATCGCCTCAGCACTAGGACCGGGCCCGGCGGGTGAGTACTTGGAGCCCGCCGACTTCAGGTAGATATGCGTTCTCTGACACACATCTAGCTGAAGTGTATTGCAGCGCACGAACTTGCCAGCCACGTGCGCTGCAATACACGCTGTCAGTAGCTGGCGTCAGCGTACAAGCGACTGGGCAGATGGCAGTGACGTCATGCGCCCAGTCGTTAGGACGCTGAAATCAGCTGCCGGCTACAGGACAGGACGAGGCGAGGGAGAGGAAGGAAGGTGAGCAGGAGTGTTTATTATGTTTGTCTGTTTTTACTATGAGATGAGCAGCAGCGCAAATACAAGGATGGGGGAGCATATTCATGGGTGGGCATGTACGAGGATGAAGGATGGGAGAAGACAACATATATACAAGGATGGGGGAGCAGCATATATACCAAGACGGGGGAGCAACATATACTGTATACCAGGAGGGGGGAGAAACATATATAACAGGATGGGGGAGTAACATATATACAAGGATGGAGGAGCAACATATATACAAGGATGGGGGAGCAACATATATACAAGGCTGGGGGAGCAACATATATACCAGGATGGGGGAGCAACATATATACAAGGATGGGGGAGCAACATATATACAAGGATGGGGGAGCAACATATATACAGGATGGGGGAGCAACATATATACAAGGATGGGGGAGCAACATATATACAGGATGGGGGAGCAACATATACACCAGGATGGGGGAGCAACATATATACCAGGATGGGGGAGCAACATATATACAAGGATGGGGGAGCAACATATATACCAGGATGGGGGAGCAACATATATACAAGGATGGGGGAGCAACATATATACAAGGATGGGGGAGCAACATATATACCAGGATGGGGGAGCAACATATATACAAGGATGGGGGAGCAACATATATACAAGGATGGGGGAGCAACATATATACCAGGATGGGGGAGCAACATATATACAAGGATGGGGGAGCAACATATATACAAGGATGGGGGAGCAACATATATACCAGGATGGGGTAGCAACATATATACAAGGATGGGGGAGCAACATATATACCAGGATGGGGTAGCAACATATATACAAGGCTGAGGGAGCAACATATATACAAGGATGGGGGAGCAGCATATATACAAGGATGGGGGAGCAACATATATACCAGGATGGGGGAGCAACATATATACCAGGATGGGGGAGCAACATATATACAAGGCTGGGGGAGCAACATATATACAAGGCTGGGGGAGCAACATATATACAAGGATGGGGGAGCAACATATATACCAGGATGGGGGAGCAACATATATACCAGGATGGGGGAGCAACATATATACAAGGCTGGGGGAGCAACATATATACAAGGATGGGGGAGCAACATATATACAAGGATGGGGGAGCAACATATATACCAGGATGGGGGAGCAACATATATACAAGGCTGGGGGAGCAACATATATACAAGGATGGGGGAGCAACATATATACCAGGATAGGGGAGCAACATATATACAAGGATGTGGGAGCAACATATATACCAGGATGGGGGAGCAACATATATACCAGGATGGGGGAGCAACATATATACCAGGATGGGGGAGCAACATATATACAAGGATGGGGGAGCAACATATATACAAGGATGGGGGAGCAACATATATACCAGGATGGGGGAGCACCATATATACCAGGATGGGGTAGCAACATTTATACAAGGCTGAGGGAGCAACATATATACAAGGATGGGGGAGCAACATATATACAAGGATGGGGGAGCAACATATATACCAGGATGGGGGAGCAACATATATACAAGGATGGGGGAGCAACATATATACAAGGATGGGGGAGCAACATATATACCAGGATGGGGTAGCAACATATATACAAGGATGGGGGAGCAACATATATACCAGGATGGGGTAGCAACATATATACAAGGCTGAGGGAGCAACATATATACAAGGATGGGGGAGCAGCATATATACAAGGATGGGGGAGCAACATATATACCAGGATGGGGGAGCAACATATATACCAGGATGGGGGAGCAACATATATACCAGGATGGGGGAGCAACATATATACAAGGCTGGGGGAGCAACATATATACAAGGATGGGGGAGCAACATATATACCAGGATGGGGGAGCAACATATATACCAGGATGGGGGAGCAACATATATACAAGGCTGGGGGAGTAACATATATACAAGGATGGGGGAGCAACATATATACAAGGATGGGGGAGCAACATATATACCAGGATGGGGGAGCAACATATATACAAGGCTGGGGGAGCAACATATATACAAGGATGGGGGAGCAACATATATACCAGGATAGGGGAGCAACATATATACAAGGATGTGGGAGCAACATATATACAAGGATGGGGGAGCAACATATATACCAGGATGGGGGAGCAACATATATACCAGGATGGGGTAGCAACATATATACAAGGCTGATGGAGCAACATATATACAAGGATGGCGGAGCAACATATATACAAGGATGGGGGAGCAACATATATACCAGGATGGGGGAGCAACATATATACCAGGATGGGGGAGCAACATATATACAAGGATGGGGGAGTAACATATATACAAGGATGGGGGAGCAACATATATACCAGGATGGGGGAGCAACATATATACCAGGATGGGGGAGCAACATATATACAAGGATGGGGGAGCAACATATATACCAGGATGGGGGAGCAACATATATACCAGGATGGGGGAGCAACATATATACAAGGCTGGGGGAGCAACATATATACAAGGCTGGGGGAGCAACATACATACAAGGATGGGGGAGCAACATATATACCAGGATGGGGGAGCAACATATATACAAGGCTGGGGGAGTAACCTATATACAAGGATGGGGGAGCAACATATATACAAGGATGGGGGAGCAACATATATACCAGGATGGGGGAGCAACATATATACCAGGATGGGGGAGCAACATATATACAAGGATGGGGGAGCAACATATATACAAGGCTGGGGGAGCAACATATATACAAGGATGGGGGAGCAACATAAGTACCAGGATGGGGGAGCAACATATATACCAGGATGGGGGAGCAACATATATACAAGGCTGGGGGAGTAACATATATACAAGGATGGGGGAGCAACATATATACAAGGATGGGGGAGCAACATATATAACAGGATGGGGGAGCAACATATATACAAGGCTGGGGGAGTAACATATATACAAGGATGGGGGAGCAACATATATACAAGGATGGGGGAGCAACATATATACAAGGATGGGGGAGCAACATATATACAAGGATAGGGGAGCAACATATATACCAGGATGGAGGAGCAACATATATACCAGGATGGGGGAGCAACATATATAAAAGGATGGAGGAGCAACATATATACCAGGATGGGGGAGCAACATATATACCAGGATGGGGTAGCAACATATATACCAGGATGGGGTAGCAACATATATACAAGGCTGACGGAGCAACATATATACAAGGATGGGGGAGCAGCATATATACAAGGATGGGGGAGCAACATATATACCAGGATGGGGGAGCAACATATATACCAGGATGGGGTAGCAACATATATACCAGGATGGGGTAGCAACATATATACAAGGCTGACGGAGCAACATATATACAAGGCTGAGGGAGCAACATATATACAAGGATGGAGGAGCAACATATATACCAGGATGGGGGACCAACATATATACCAGGATGGGGTAGCAACATATATACAAGGCTGAGGGAGCAACATATATACAAGGATGGGGGAGCAACATATATACCAGGATGGGGGAGCAACATATATACCAGGATGGGGGAGCAACATATATACAAGGATGGGGGAGCAACATATATACAAGGATGGGGGAGCAACATATATACCAGGATGGGGGAGCAACATATATACCAGGATGGGGTAGCAACACATATACAAGGCTGAGGGAGCAACATATATACAAGGATGGGGGAGCAACATATATACAAGGATGGGGGAGCAACATATATACCAGGATGGGGGAGCAACATATATACCAGGATGGGGAAGCAACATATATACAAGGATGGGGGAGCAACATATATACAAGGATGGGGGAGCAACATATATACCAGGATGGGGGAGCAACATATATACCAGGATGGGGGAGCAACATATATACAAGGATGGGGGAGCAACATATATACCAGGATGGGGGAGCAACATATATACAAGGCTGGGGGAGCAACATATATACAAGGCTGGGGGAGCAACATACATACAAGGATGGGGGAGCAACATATATACCAGGATGGTGGAGCAACATATATACAAGGCTGGGGGAGGAACATATATACAAGGATGGGGGAGCAACATATATACAAGGATGGGGGAGCAACATATATACCAGGATGGGGGAGCAACATATATACCAGGATGGGGGAGCAACATATATACAAGGCTGGGGGAGCAACATATATACAAGGCTGGGGGAGCAACATATATACCAGGATGGGGGAGCAACATATATACCAGGAAGGGGGAGCAACATATATACAAGGCTGGGGGAGTAACATATATACAAGGATGGGGGAGCAACATATATACAAGGATGGGGGAGCAACATATATACCAGGATGGGGTAGCAACATATATACAAGGCTGGGGGAGCAACATATATACAAGGATGGGGGAGCAACATATATACAAGGACAGGGGAGCAACATTTATACCAGGATGGAGGAGCAACATATATACCAGGATGGGGGAGCAACATATATACCAGGATGGAGGAGCAACATATATACCAGGATGGGGGAGCAGCATATATACAAGGATGGGGGAGCAACATATATACCAGGATGATGGAGCAACATATATACCAGGATGGAGGAGCAACATATATACCAGGATGGGGGAGCAGCATATATACCAGGATGGGGCAGCAACATATATACAAGGATGGGGGAGCAACATATATACCAGGATGGAGGAGCAACATATATACCAGGATGGAGGAGCAACATATATACCAGGATGGGGGAGCAGCATATATACAAGGATGGGGGAGCAACATATATACCAGGATGGGGGAGCAACATATATACAAGGATGGGGGAGCAACATATATACAAGGATGGGGGAGCAACATATATACCAGGATGGGGGAGCAACATATATAAAAGGCTGGGGGAGCAACATATATACCAGGATGGGGGAGCAACATATATACCAGGATGGGGGAGCAACATATATACAAGGATGGGGAGCAACATATATACCAGGATGGGGGAGCAACATATATACAAGGCTGGGGGAGCAACATATATACCAGGATGGGGGAGCAACATATATACCAGGATGGGGGAGTAACATATATACAAGGATGGGGGGCAGCATATATACAAGGATGGGGGAGCAACATATATACCAGGATGGGGGAGAAACATATATACCAGGATGGGGGAGCAACATATATACCAGGATGGGGGATCAACATATATACCAGGATGGGGGAGCAACATATATACAAGGATGGGGGAGCAACATATATACCAGGATGGAGGAGCAACATATATACCAGGATGGGAGAGCAACATATATACAAGGATGGGGGGCAGCATATACACAAGGATGGGGGAGCAACATATATACAAGGATGGAGGAGCAACATATATACCAGGATGGGGGAGCAACATATATACCAGGATGGGGGAGCAACATATATACCAGGATGGGGGAGCAACATATATACAAGGATGGGGGAGCAACATATATACCAGGATGGAGGAGCAACATATATACCAGGATGGGAGAGCAACATATATACAAGGCTGGGGGAGAAACATATATACAAGGATGGGGGAGTATATTCTTGGGTGGGCATGTACCAGGATGAAGGATGGGAGACGACAACATATATACAAGGATGGGGGAGCAGCATATATACCGAGATAGGGGAGCAACATATACTGTATACCAGGATGGGGGAGCAACATATATACCAGGATGGGGGAGCAACATATATACCAGGATGGGGGAGCAGCATATATACAAGGATGGGGGAGCAACATATATACCAGGATGGGGGAGCAACATATATACAAGGATGGGGGAGCAACATATATACAAGGATGGGGGAGCAACATATATACCAGGATGGAGGAGCAACATATATACCAGGATGGGGGAGCAACATATATACAAGGCTGGGGGAGCAACATATATACCAGGATGGGGGAGCAACATATATACCAGGATGGGGGAGCAACATATATACAAGGATGGGGGAGCAACATATATACCAGGATGGGGGAGCAACATATATACCAGGATGGGGGAGCAACATACAGTACAGACCAAAAGTTTGGACACACCTTCTCATTTAAAGATTTTTCTGTATTTTCATGGCTTTGAAAATTGTACATTCACACTGAAGGCATCAAAACTATGAATTAACACATGTGGAATTATATACTTAACAAAAAAGTGTGAAACAACTGAAAATATGTCTTATATTCTAGGTTCTTCAAAGTAGCCACCTTTTGCTTTGATGACTGCTTTGCACACTCTTGGCATTCTCTTGATGAGCTTCAAGAGGTAGTCACCAGAAATGGTTTTCACTTCACAGGTGTGCCCTGTCAGGTTTAATAAGTGGGATTTCTTGCCTTATAAATGGGGTTGGGACCATCAGTTGTGTTGTGCAGAAGTCAGGTGGATACACAGCTGATAGTCCTACTGAATAAACTGTTAGAATTTGTATTATGGCAAGAAAAAAGCAGCTAAGTAAAGAAAAACGAGTGGCCATCATTGCTTTAAGAAATGAAGGCCAGTCAATCCGAAAAATTGGGCAAACTTTGAAAGTGTCCCCAAGTGCAGTTGCAAAAACCATCAAGCACTACAAAGAAACTGGCTCACATGAGGACCGCCCTAGGAAAGGAAGACCAAGAGTCACCTCTGCTTCTGAGGATAAGTTTATCCGAGTCACCAGCCTCAGAAATCGCAGGTTAACAGCAGCTCAGATTAGAGACCAGGTCAATGCCACACAGAGTTCTAGCAGCAGACACATCTCTTGAACAACTGTTAAGAGGAGACTTTGTGCAGCAGGCCTTCATGGTAAAATAGCTGCTAGGAAACTACTGCTAAGGATAGGCAACAAGCAGAAGAGACTTGTTTGGGCTAAAGAACACACGGAATGGACATTAGACCAGTGGAAGTATGTGCTTTCGTCTGATGCGTCCAAATTTGAGATCTTTGGTTCCAACCACCGTATCTTTGTGTGACGCTGAAAAGGTGAACAGATGGACTCTACATGCCTGGTTCCCACCGTGAAGCAAGGAGGAGGAGGTGTGATGGTGTGGGGGTGCTTTGCTGGTGACACTGTTGGGGATTTATTCAAAATTGAAGACATACTGAACCAGCATGGCTACCACAGCATCTTGCAGCGGCATGCTATTCCATCCGGTTTGCGGTTAGTTGGACCATCATTTATTTTTCAACAGGACAATGACCCCAAACACACCTCCAGGCTGAGTAAGGGCTATTTGACGAAGAAGGAGAGTGATGGGGTGCTATGCCAGATGACCTGGCCTCCACAGTCACCAGACCTGAACCCAATTGAGATGGTTTGGGGTGAGCTGGACCGCAGAGTGAAGGCAAAAGGGCCAACAAGTGCTAAGCATCTCTGGGAACTCCTTCAAGATTGTTGGAAGACCATTTCCGGTGACTACCTCTTGAAGCTCATCAAGAGAATGCCAAGAGTCTGCAAAGCAAAAGGTGGCTATTTTGAAGAACCTAGAATATAAGACATATTTTCAGTTGTTTCACACTTTTTTGTTCAGTATATAATTCCACATGTGTTAATTCATAGTTTTGATGCCTTCAGTGTGAATGTACAATTTTCAAAGTCATGAAAATACAGAAAAATCTTTAAATGAGATTTCCTCCAACATCAGTATCTGACCTCACAAAAGTTCCTCTGGATGAATGAGTAAAAATTCCCACAAAAACCTTCAAAATCTTGTAGACAACTTTCCCAGAGGATCGGAAGCTGCACAATGGGGTCCAGTCTTATATTAATGCCTATAGATTTCGGACTGGATGTCATGAAAGCTCCTGTAGGTGTAATGTGCAGGTGTTCCACCACTTTTATCCATATAGTGTATGAGACAATCACTGACGCAGATACTATCATTCCTTCTTTAAGTCTTTTTCTAATTTCTTCGTACACACAACCACCCAGAAATAAATTATACATTGCATGGATCTTGGCACAAATTACTTAGTTTAAAGATTTTCTTCCATTGAACTGAACTGAAAAAGTAGCTGTCTGCATATTGACTGTCACTTCTCTACCAATTACATTACTTGTGACAACCACTCAACCCTGGGCTCTCGGCGCCAGCTTAAAAGTCCCATGTTCTGCTAGGTGGCATCACTGGCATAAATAATTTCAGCTCTGTGTAATGAGAGGTGCAATGCTCAAAGTGATCAAGCAAGACAGGAAGATAGAAAGTGTCTGGATCTCTTCAGTTATGATTCTCTTCACATTCGCAGCAAGACAAATGGAGCTTTTAGTAGAGTTTAAACTCCTTATTATGCAAAAAAGTAAGAGATGAATACAAATAAGCATATGTCTAGGTTAGGATGTTGGCTCAAGGTACTTAGGTAACATTTCTCCTTTTGTTGACATCTTTCACTGCTGCTAATTTGAATCTCTGGAAGAATCCCTATAGTTTCCTATAAATTTCCGCCACACTGTGACATCTGCTAGCACTGAGAGAATAGATTCATTTCAAGACTCTTGACATCTGCTGCAAGTCCTGATTTATTTTTCGGCATCATGGAGCCAGCCGTGTATGTAACCAGCGAAATCTTTACTAAATGTATCTCTGGGAATGCAAAAATCAACGTGATTTCACAACAATTGGTCACTTTGGAAGAATGTTTAATAGATACCTGGGATTCAGCATGGTAGCTGACCGGCAATCGTCTATTTAAAGGGGTTTTCACTGATTTGAAAACAGAAGCATCGTGAGATCAGTCCACAGGTTAAGTGAGGTGTTTGCCACTTAGTCTGATTCATTTGAAGCGGAATGTGTCATCAGAAAATTACATATTGTTTTATCTATTCAATGTATTTTTTTTTAAATGTTTGGAAGTGTTTTTTTATTTATTCTTGATATCACTGTCTATATTATGGGCAGTACGGTGGCTCAGTGGTTAGAACTGTAGTCTTGCAGCGCTGTAGTTCTGGGTTCAAATGCCACCAAGGACAACATCTGTAAGGAGTTTGTATGTTCTCCCTGTGTTTCCATGGGTTTCCGCCGGGTTCTCCAGTTTCCTCCCATACTCCAAAGATTGATAGGGAATTTATATTGTGAGCCCCAATGGGGACAGAGTTGATAAAGTGCTGTGGAATTAATGGCCTATATAAGTGAGTTAAATAAATATTAAAGAGAGTCTGTCGCCCCCAAAATGCATTTAAAACTGGCTATGCAGTGTTGTAGGGGAATTAACGCCTATAACAACCATACTGTACTTGTTACTGGTACAGTGCCCGAGAAAATAACTTTTAATTCATATGCAAATGAGGGGGCTTTGGTGCACACCTGGTGTAGCCAAGAGTTTGGTGCACCCTTACCCCTCCTTCTCTGCATATTGGGGTTCTTTCCCCACTTATGATTGACAGCACTTGCATCTCGGAGTGAGCATTGTCTGAGAACAGTCTGCATTTGTGCGGCTGCGCACATTCGGCTTACCATCTCCTTTCTTCTGGCTCTTCTCCCTACACTTCTAGGTGTGTTAATGTAGTGAGCTGCATAAGGAGGAAGCAGACCTGGGAGGAGGAAATGAGTGGCCACAAACACACCGGCAGCATTCAGACAATACTCACTCTGGCAAGTGAGCTCTGTCAATCAGAAGGATTGAAGGAGGAGTAACGGTGCACTAAACTTTTGGTCATGCCAAGGGTACACCAAAGCCTCCTCATTTGCATATAAATTAAAAGTTATTTTCTCAGATGCTGTACCAGTAACGGATACAGTACAGTATGGTTCTTATATGGGCTAAGTCCCCAACAACACTGTATAAAACTATGTAAAATGCATTTTGGGGGTGATTGACTCCCTTTAAATAAAAAAAGCTTGCAATTTTTACCCTGGCCACTAGACTTAATATTACACTGCTACTTCCTGCTGGGAACATTGATGTTAGCTACAATAGACTTTCTCAGCTCCTACAGAATTGTAATGAGACGGGGCATTATCATGCATGAAAATGATCTCGATGGTCCAGATGGATGGAGTGGAGGATGGCTGGTTGATGGACACCGCATGCAAACACGGCTACGGCGCTAACAAGGAGGAGGTGGAGTAATGTTTTGGGCTGGAATCATGGGGAGAGAGATTGTCGGCCCTTTTAGGATCCCTGAAGAGGTAAAGATGAACTCCATAATGTATGTTGAGTTTCTCAAAAAGCACTTCCTGCCATGGTTCAAGAAGAAGAACCGTGTATTCCACAGCAAGATCATTTTCATGCATGATAATGCACCGTCTCATGCTGCACATAACACATCTGCATCTCTGGCTGCTATGGGCATAAAAGGGGACAAACTTATGGTGTGGCACCCATGCTCCCCTGACCTCAACCCCATTGAGAGCCTCTGGAGCATCATTAAAAGGAGTGTCTATGATGGCGGGAGGCAGTTCACATCTAAGCAACAGCTCTGGGAGGGTATTCTGTCCTCATGCAAAACAATTGAAGCAGAAACCATCCAAAACCTGACAAATTCAATGGACGAGAGAGTTCAGAAGCTCCTTTCGAACAAGGGGTCCTATGTGCAAATGTAACATCACCTACAATAAAGTTTTGAGTTGAAAACTGTTTGATTTCAGTTTCTAATAACCGGCTAATGCTTATAATTTCAAAAATGACCATTTTTTGTTCTTTATTAAAATGAAAAGGTTGAAAACTCTGCTGTGCATAATAATTTGGAACATGCATTTTGAGTGCAGTTTGAGTTTTTTATTTTTTTAAAAATATACTGTTATCATAGGCAGTTTGTACAAAAACCTTTCAATTGTACTCTAATAGTTATTTGACTGGAAAATTACAATGACTGCAATTCATATAGGTAATTTGGGAAAATCTGAGAAAATATTATTTGCATAATAATTTGGAACACAGTGTATATATATATATATATATATATATATATATATATATACACAGTGGGGAATGTAAGTATTTGCTACATTGCTGACTTTGCAAGGTCTGTAATTTTTAGGTACACGTCAACTGTGAGAGACAGGATCTAAAAATAAAAACTAGTAAATCACATTTAATATTTTTTAAATGCAAGAAAGGTGAGGATCCAGCTTCAACCCATAAAATCCATAAAGTTTTATTGTTTCTTTTAAAACATACCAAGCACTACTGCATACACCTTAGCCTAGGTGGGGACAAGGGGTGTGAGGAAAACGCCGGATACATTTCGAACGCTACCGGCGTTCTTAGAGTCGGATAGTAGTGTTGAGCGAGTATGTTCTGTTAACCCTTTAGCCGAGTATGCTCAGGCGAGCACCGAGTAGTTACAACTGCTCGGTGTTATGTTTGAATCACTCCCGTGTGCATGATTTGCGACTGTTTGACAGCTTTAATACATGTGAGAAATGTCTATTTCTTACACATTCCTCACATGTATTAAAGCTGTCAAACAGTTGCAAATCATGCGCACGGGAGCGATTCAAACATAACACCGAGCAGCTGTAAGTACTCGGTGCTCACCTGAGCATACTATCGGATAGTTAAAATGCAAACAAAAAAGTGAGGGATTTAAAAGGATGACATGAATGTTTAAGCAAGAAAAAAAAATTCCTATTTGTGTTAATAATGAAGCATGATTTCTCGTTTTAAATTCAATCCTGTTGGGACCCGTGTGTTACGAGTAAATAAAAAGATCCAAAAAGCCTCTGTGTTGCGCATGACCTTTTCCCTGTCCCCTCCACGTATGCGTTTAGAGATGTATTCTATACCATAAACCGAACTGTCTGTTGTGTACTATGATAAAATGATTTGAAATATTTGACATGTTACGGATAGTATGTTGACTCACATCATGGAAGTGTTCCCTGATTCTTGTTTTTAGTTTTCTTTTAGTAGAACCAACGTACAGTACTTAAAATTACAAGCGCAATGTTCTATGATGTAAATTACGTATTCTGTATTGAAGTTAAGAAAGTTTTTTATTTTTAATGTTTTTGTCCCATCTGAACTTAAAAATGTTTGTGTTTTGGTTGAGTAAAGACAAGTTTTACAGGGAGAATGGCCGCATTTGAAATAACCATTAGAGGAGAGCCAATGACGAGTTTGAGGAGGTCCAGTTTTTCTGGAATTATAAAGGCTTGGAGATAAATAATTGCTCATGGTGGGTGCTCTTCTGGGTACGATCCTAATGCCATTACTAAGTATAGAATCCATCGTGCTGTCATCTCTGAGAATATGTAGATTATTTTTTTAAATAATTAAATTGCATTTTATTGCATGAAATAAGTATTTGATCATCTAACAACCAGCAAGAATTCTGGCTCTCACAGATCTGTTAGTTTTTCTTTAAGAAGCCCTCCTACTCTGCACTCATTACTTGTATTAATTGCACCTGTTTGAACTCATTACCTGTAGAAAAGACACCTGGCCACACACTCAATAAATCACACTCCAACCTCTCCACCATGGCCAAGACCAAACAGCTATCTAAGGACACCAGGGACAAAATTGTAGACCTGCACAAGGCTTGGATGGGCTACAGGATAATAGGCAAGCAGCTTGATGAGAAGGCAACAACCTTTGGTACAATTATTAGAAAATGGAAGAAACACAAGATGACTGTCAATTTTCTTCGGTCAGGGGCTCCGTGCAAGATCTCACCTCGTGGGGTAAGGATGATTCTGAGAAAGGTCAGGAATCAGCCCAGAACTACATGGGTAGGACCTTGTCAATGACCTGAAGAGAGCTAGGACCACATTCTCAAACATTACCGTTAGTAACACACTACACTGTCATCGATTAAAATCCTGCTGGGCATGCAAGGTCCCCCTGCTCACGCCAGCACATGTCCAGGCCCGTTTGAAGTTCGCCAATGACCATCTGGATGAATCAGAGGAGGCATGAGAGAAGGTCATGTGGTCAGAAGAGACCAAAACAGAACTTTTTGGTATCAATTGCACTCGCTGTGTTTGGAGGAAGAAGAAGGATGAATACATCCCCAAGAACACTGTCCCAACCGTGAAGCATGGTGAGGGAAACATCATACTTTTGGGGTGCTTTTCTGCAAAGAGGACAGGACGACTGCACCATATTGAAGGGAAGATGGATGGTGTTATGTATTGCGAGATTTTAGCCAACAACCTCCTTCCCTCAGTAAGAGCATTGAAGATGAGTCTTGGCTGGGACTTCCATCATGACAATGAGCTGAAACTCACAGCCAGGGCAACTAAGGAGTGACTCCATAATAAGCATTTCAAGGTCCTTGAGTGGCCTAACCAGTCTCCAGACATGAACCCAATAGAAAATCTTTGGAGGGAGCTGAAACTCAATGTTGCCCAGTGACTGCCCCAAAACCTGAAAGATCTGGAGAAGATCTATATGGAGTAATGGGCCAAAATCCCTGCAGCAGTGAGTGCAAACTTGGTCAAGAACTACAGGAAACGTCTGACCTCTGTAATTGCAAACAAAGGTTTCTGTACCAAATATTAAGTTCTGTTTTTCTATTGTATCAAATACTTATTTCATGCAATAAAATGCAAATTAATTATGTAAAAATCATACAATGTGATTTTCTGCTTTTTCTTTTAAGATTCTGTCTCTCACAGTTGAAGTGTACCTATGATAAAAACGACAGACCTCTCCATTCTCTGTAGGTGGGAAAACTTGCAAAATTGGCAGTGTATCGAATACTTATTTTCCCCACTATATATACTGTATATATGGGAAATTGATAACACAATGAAAAAAAAATTAAAAAAACCTAATTAATTTAACATAAAAACAAGTAATTTTCTGATTTTCTCACTTTAAAAAAACTGCAATTATATAGGGCTGTTTAGAGTTCTTAAAACAGGACAATTAGGAGGAGCATTCTGAGAAAGAGGAATAACCGAGGACCAGAACAACATTTTTATGAAGGGATGCTCCAGCTTTGGTATTTCTTTGGGAATGTAAGTATTTACTAAAACTGACATGTCAGAAGAGGTGACAGCTCCTCTTATAGAACGATCACCCTCACAATCATGATAAAGTAGAGATCATCAGAAGTGTCTGACACTCCAATAATATAACTCATCTCGCTACAAAAGAAGTACTTTACTTCTACCTGCAAACAACATCTGTCTGTTTCAAAATAAGCTCTGTATTATATTAGCAGCATAATATCTCTCTGACAGCGCGGTACAAAATGGAGACATGTGAGAAGCCCGGTAAGTGCTCGTCACAATCCGAAAACATTTTTTTTTCTCTAACACAAAGGCTTAATGGCATAAAAATATCAAACTGTTAAAATGAAGCTCGGCAGCTGGCTGCACAGACATTTTATTTGTGTTAGCTCTTCCTAAATCTGATTGTACACATAAGTGTCAGAGCAGCAGACAATAATCTTATATTCCCTCATCCGTCTTCCTGAAGAATGTGCCGTGCTCCTTGTGTTCTTAACATAAGCATGAGCATGAAATGACACTTTCCCTCTTGGTCGGGGCTTATTCTATTACCTGTAAAAACTTTATCACTAATTTTCATCTGGAAACGTCCCTTTAGGCTACAACAGGAATTTTTTAAGATAAGATTTACCCAGGTAATGGAATAAGTCTCATATTCGTTTTCCACCTTGCCTGATAGTAAACAGATAAAATCACACTGTAATGTAAGACAATAAGCCTGCCGAGCAGGGTCTTAAATCTTCACTAATCTTCATGGGGTGGTGTGAAACACAGCGACAGTGATGGTTACATGCAATATTTATTATAAATGTGAGACGTGCCTAGAGGAATTCAGATCGCATTCAGTAAAGGGGCTCGAGTGGTGCCACCGGGCGCACATGGATATATGCTGCCACTTATGATAATTAAAGGGTTTTGTAGGAGTAACAGTAACCTGTTGGAAATGGAAAAAAAAAAACTGCCCATCTGCCGCCATGGCAAAACCACAACTATCACACACAGAAATTGTCATTCCTGGTGATGTCACATCAGTATACTATTAACGGCCTTCAGGTCGATCTCGAGCCATGGCGACTTGATGGATGAACACTTTCTAGGAAGATTGATATTGTGCAAGCCTACATAGATCCACCAGGGTCATTTCCGCCGTTATCTTGATTGTATCAAGCTATTGGGTTACTGGTCTTCCTCTTCACCTTGTTCCTTATATTCTTCCTACCATGATGTCCTTCTCCAGTGATTGCTATCTTCTTATGATGTGTCCAAAGTAGGCAAGTCAGAGCTTGGTGACATGTTTGGCTTGATTTGTTCCAAAACTGATTTATTTGTTCTTCTTGCCATCCATGGTATTGATAACATCCTTCTCCAGCACCACATTTCGAAGGCACTGATTCTTCTTCTCTCTAGTTTCTTTATTGTCCAGGTTTCGCATCCATATGTTACTACAGAAAAAACAGACTATGTACGAGCTGTGTCTTCATTGCCAGTAAAATGTTCCTCGATTTGAAGACCTTGTCGAGTGACTTCATTGATGATTTGCCCATAGCCATTCTCCAATTGACTTCCGGTGTGTTGCTGCATCTTGAGTGATCATTGATCTGAGTAGGTTGAAGTTCTTTACAACTTCCAGTTTGTCGCCGTCCATCTCAAATGTGTCCCCTTCGTACCTGGAAGTAGCCAATATCTTTGACTTCCTTGTATTGAATAGGAGTCCCATGCTCGATCTTTCCATCCTTGACACTTCTGTAATAAGTCCTTCATTCCATCTGCACTTGTTGCTATCAATGTGCTACGTCTGCATATTTAAGATTGTTGATTCGTCCAGCAATTTTGGTTTCTTCTTCTTTTTCGGTGAGTCCAGCCTTCCTGAAAATATCTCCTGCATATAAATTGAAGATAAATGGTGACAGGATGCAGCCTTGTCTGACGCCTCGCTCTACTTTGAACCATGTCGTGTCCAGTGGCATACCGTCAATGGTGGCAGGCCATGCAACAGCTATGGGGCCCGTGAGCCAGGGGACCCGATGTCAGCGTCAACACAAGGCCCCCCTCCGCCTGTCAGTGCCCGCACTGTCCGCCCACACAGAATGATGGGAGTAGAGGCGAAAGCTGACGCTCCCTCCTCAATCATCATTGCTCACGCTGACGGCACAAGCAATGATGATGGAGGAGGGAGTGTCAGCAGACATTTCCATCCCCATCATTCTTCCTTGGCGTATGACGTGTCAGAGCATGCACCCGCTGTTCTGAGATGTGCGGAGCTTCACACCACATGCTCAGGAGACCGGAGCATCAGGTGGAATGAGGAGAGGTGAGTATTATATTTATTTTTTTAAATCAGTGACTGGTGGCCATAATAGAGAATGGAGGACCATGGGGGAGGTTCGTAATATTGTATGGAGGACCATGAGGTGGTGCTTTATATTGTATGGAGGACCATGGGGGGTGCATAATATAGTATGGAGGACCATGAGGGGGTCCATTATATTGTATGGTGTACCATTGTGGGGCATTATATTGTATGGGGGACCATGGTGAGTGAATTATATTATATGGAGAACCATGAGGAGAGAATTTTATTACATGGGGGAGTGCATTATATTGTATGGAGGACCATGGGGAGTGCATTATGCTATATGGAAGGCTTTGTGGGGCGATTATAATATTTGGAGGGCTTTGTGGGGGGTCATTATACTGTATGCTAGCAATTATACAATGTGAAGGTTTGTGTGGGGTTTATCATACTGTTTAGAGGGCTAAGTAGGGGCCATTATACTGTTTGGAGGAATAGTGCGGGCCATTATACAGTGTGGGGTCATTTTACTGTTTGTAGGCCAATTATACTGCATGGAGGGCTGTGTTGGGGGTCACAGTTGGGGAATCATACTTTGCCTTGGGAATTGAGGGTGATTATACTGTGCATTTAGAGGTCAATGTGGAAGAATGCACCATGGGGATACCCCCTGTGGTTGGGGGGGTACTTTTCTTTGCATCATACTTCATGGGGCAATGAAAGAGGAATCTAGGACTTCAGCAGGTTGAAAATTACTATGTAAAGACTGGAAAGTTGTGATATATGCTCTTCTGTGAGTCCGACAATTATTTTTTTTAGGGGTAGGGGGGGGGGCTATGTATGCCCCTGGCCGTGTCACCATGTTCAATTCGGACTGTTGCTTCTTGGTCAATATAAAGGTTCCTAATGAGACTGATGGTTTGGCACACCCATATCCTTTAGGGCAGTTCAATATGGACACATTTTTAATTCTTGTATTTTACTGATATAGCACCATCACTTTCCATGGTGCTTTACAGACTTTATTATCACTGCCCCCCATTGGGGCTCAAAATCTAAATTCCCTATCACTCTTTGGAGTGTGGGAAGAAACCCATGCAGAGAACATACAACACAGGGAAAGCACATAAACTCCCTACAGATGTTGTCCTTTGTGGGATTTGAAGCCAGGACCCAGCGCTGTAAGGTTGCAGTGCTAACCACTGAACTACCGTGGTGTCTTAGGGTACCAGCCCTACCTGTGGTGGTACCTAAAGACTAGTGCACTTAACTATCAGTTGTCCTGTTCCATTTAGTGGACAGGGTCACAGTTGATTAGATTTACGTGGACTAATGTGTTGTGGATTATCATCAAAAACTGACAGCACCCTGTGTTCCCTGCTACTACAGCAGGGAACACAGGGTGCTATCTATTTTTGGATCTATTCCACAACACATTAGTCCTTACAGTATGTAGTAGGCTCCTAAGCGCCATCTAGTGCTTGCTAAAGATAGACAGTATGTTAGCTTTTCAAAACTTTTTTAATGATGTAAACATCCTAAACCTGGTTGCTATTGCTATTTGCATGGCTTTGGCAATTGTTTTGTTTGTTTTTTTGTAAACTCTTCTATTTTTTAGTATTATGAATGATGTCACCATTGGCACCACTCGCCTTCGGTGTGCAACACTAGGCACTCTAGGTGTCTTATCACAATTGCACCGAGCATGCCCATGTTATGTAGTAATGTCACCCAGGCAGACACATGGAGTGCCATCCATCACCACTACTGCACAACAACAGCCTCAACAAGATCATGTAATGGGAGAAAAAGATGATTCAACTGCACACACATGGCCACTAACAAATGGTGTTAAATAGATGTGACCCATAGCAATCAAGCTGATAAATAGATCTTATAGGGAACTAAAGATGTCATAACAAGCAAAAAGGGCATATTAAAAAACTGAAAAACATTACATATGTTCCTGTTTCTCCAATGACTATTGATTTACATCTCTGTGCAGGGGATTTGGTACTCAGTATCATTCTTCTCCAGCACTATGACCGCTATTAAGATATTAACTATTCAAGAAATTAAAAGTTCATTAGTGCAGAATTTTAAACTTATTGAAGTGCAGAATTAAACTTACATACTGATGTATCATTATGGTAGGTCATTAATATCAGACCAAATGGGGCTGACACCCGACAAATTCACTCATTAGCTATTTGCACCTGGATGTACTCCATGAACATGGAAGCAGTGTGAACTGGTAAAGCGCTGCTCCATACACTGTATCATGGCCATTCTCAGGAATTGCAGATCAACTCCCATTTACTCCTATAGGAGCAGAGCTGCAATACCCAAGAATGGAAACTACACAATGTACAGAGTCATATTGTTCCAGTTCTGTAAACTGTGCACTTTGGACCACAGCAGGAGAGATGGATCATCAATATAAAAGTCCTGATTTAAAAAAATAAGGCAAAATTATGTTCACTTTAAAGGGAATCTGTCAGCAGGATTTCACACTCCAAACTATTTATAAGTGCATGTACAGTAGCTCTTTACATGGCCAGTCCAGTTCTTCAATACAGAGAAATCAGTGTTTGAATTGATATGCAAATGAGGCTGAAGAACTATCTGTAGATCTGAAGCCTCTGTCACTCCAGCTCTATTCCCCACGCAGCACCGCCTCTTCCTGCTTAACAGACCCCTATGGCCCTCTGAGGAAGCCAACGCAAAACGCGCGTTGGGGTTGTCAGCGTGGTACCATATCAGGTTATTTTGGGTAAGAGTTGTGCTGGGTATGCTTGGATGAGTATGGAACTATCCCTGCCATGTTAGTACCACTTGGTATTGAAAAGTAGTTTTGAATCTCACACTGTTTGGCCATTTATTAGTGTTGATGTTCCTACCTAACCCTTCATGCCAGCAGATAGGAAAACTGCTATATGCATTTGCACTTTATGTACTGATGGATTGATGTATACTCTCCCAGCCCTTTATTTTCATGTAGTACACATGTTCTAATATCCATGTCTCCGTTCTAACTCACTTTGTACTAGTACACAACTACTTTGCTACATATGTGTATGCCTTTTTGTACATTAAAGTTAATTTATATTTTTTATGGACCTTGACTCCATGTTTCTAGCTAACATTAACTGACAACCCCGTTGCCTGAAGTCACACAGCATAGGGACTGTCACTAAAGCAGGAGGAGGCGGCACTGGGCAGGGAATAGAGCTGGAGTGACAGAAGCTTCAGATCTACCACAGTTCTTCAGCCTGATTTGCATGTCAATTCAATTGCTGATTTCTCAGTAAAGGAGGATCGGACTGGCCATGTAAAGGTATTGCTGGACTTGTCTATGAAAGAGCTACATGCGCATATAAATAGTTTGTCGGGTGAAATCCTGCTGACAGATTTCCTTTAAAATGCTTTATCACTATCCTGTTGATAGGATAATATATAATATAGGATAATATATAACCATGATTTAAAGCACCCATATTTTGCATGGTTTATTACTTATGTTACTTTTAGAGACTCGGTGTTATTGGCATTCCCATGCATAGGCACAATTTTTCCAATGTCAGTCACTCTGCGTTTGTGTTATGTGTGTGATACTATGTGCACTTCTCACAATACTGTACCATACAGAGTTCAGGAGCGGACGCTGAGTGTGAAGACAATACGGTCTTATTTCATTAGCATATTACGAAAAAAATTCATTTATAACATTTCACTTTTATAGATTTGTTTAGGATTTAGCTGTAGACAATTTGGCAAGGATAAGAGAGATACAGAACCTTTATAGCTGGAGGTGCCATTCTGTCTCAGTTGGACATTAACAATCATTTTCTGGGACTCCTGCCAATATGTAGCTTTCAGAAATGATGTTTCTACCCAGAGCAAAAAAAAAAAAGGGAATCCCAGCAAGCAGTCGGAAGATTAGGAATTTGTGGGGAGAAAATCACAGCAAGTTGTCAAAATTGTGTATTTTAAGTGAGTGTTACAGGCAGGGAAACCTGAACAACGGACAAAATGCAACAAAGAAAAGATTTCGGCAAACCGCTGAGATTCCTGAGACGTCCACCTCTAAAAATAACACTCGTGATTTAACCCATTCATTATACTGGACAGATGGAAACATTTCCAGTGCAGGAACTAGCAGTTGCCTCAAGCTAGAAGGCAATAGATACATAAGTGAATGAAAAAGCTTGATGGGGACCCGTCACTGCTCCTGACAAGTCTGAGTTTTTAAATATCAGGGTTCTCCATGATAAAGCAACTCTGGAGAATCTTTATGTCATAAATATAGGGCATAGGGCATAGGGCATAGGGCAGCACGGTGGCTCAGTGGTTAGCACTGTAGCTTCCCAGCGCTGCGGTCCTGGGCTCAAATCCCACCAAGGACAACATCTGCAATGAGTTTGTGTGTTCTCCCACCTTCTCCCCAGGGAGAAAATAAACTTTATTCCTCCCAGGAGGCACCAGCTTTCAGTCATGGAGGCGTATCCAGACAGGCTGTAAGCACACATGGCACTTTGATTGACAGCTAGCTCTGCAAATATACGCTGCATGGCGTGCTTATAGCCGCTGCTCACAATGCTGTTAGCGGTGGCTGTAATGGCAATGTCCACGCCTTTATAACTGAAAGCCGGTGGCTTTTCTCACGGCAGCCATGCTTTCAATATGAAGTCCAACCAGCATTATAATGCTATTAACCTGCAGATTTACCCTATATCTGCAGGTTAATAGCATTTGGAGACATGAGAGGTTCTCTTTAAAGATGATCGGACAACAGATTTCCCTCTAGAAAGTGCATACATTATTATTAAGACCTCTTAGACCTGATGAGACTGGTGTACTATTTTGAAAATCCATGTCTTGAATGGCTGCATGATCCTTATATTGAGATGAGCATGAGTCCAGCTAGAGAGTGAAATTGTTCATGTGAGCAAGCGTATTATTAAGTGTCTGCACACAGAGCCTGGCTGACAGCTGCAGCTTGTACTGAGCAGTGTGAGATCTCGACATGGAGGAGGGACACTGAGGAGCTGTTTATCAGGCTAGATGGGTGGAGATTGAGTTAAACTTTCATATAATTATACAGCCATTCTGATGTGAATTTTCAAAGTAAGAACTGCATCTTTATCAGGTCTAAGAGATCTATTTAATAATGTATGCACTTTAAGGCCCTCATGAAGGCTGCCATAATTTGCTACCATCCAGGAACTGTTGAGAAAGGTGATATTCTTAATACAGAACTGATCAACACGTTGGGGCTTTATAGACAATTGGAAGCAAATATTTTAGTTATCTGTGATATCTATACATCAAGTCTATATATATTGCAGCACGGTGGCTCAGTGGTTAGCACCACAGCTTTGCAGCACTGAGGTCCTGGGTTCAAATCCCACCAAGAACAACATCTGCAAGGAGTTTGTATGTTCTCCCTGTGTTTGTGTGAGTTTCCTCTGGGTTCTCTGGTTTCCTCCCATACTCCAAAGACATACTGATAGGGAATAAAGATTGTGAGCCCCAATGGGGACAGTGATGATGATGTCTGTAAAGTGCTGTGGAATTAATGACACTGTATAAGAGAACAAAATAAATAAAAAAAACAATTAATTGTAGTAATAACTCCTGTAGTATAGTGGAGAATTTTAGTTTCATAGCAGCTGCTTTCCTGAGCTATCATATTCTAGTGGCACGTCTTATCACCGCTTGTGTGTAGTGTATTTATATATGATATTCAGGATTGTAATTTCCTAATACATTTTTAAAAGGCTGCTTTAGTGGCTAGACCATTAGTTACTTATTAATTACTATTATGCTACTGAAGACTAGCAGGACACATCCGAGGAATCCCAGATCTACAATTCCCTGGAAACTAATCTGTGACCAGATTTCAGAATACATACTGCATACAACACTGTATATTTCTTAAACCAGATGAGACGGGTGCAATCAATGTAGAAATGGCTGTATAATCCTTTATAAAAGCTTAAACCCAATCTCTGGTCATCTAGCTTGTTTGACAGCTGCTCAGCGTCCCTCCTCCCTGCTGAGATCACACATTCCTTAGTACAGGCTGTAGCTGTGTTAGGACAGCGCCGGCACCCCTGCACGTGTCTCTTCCCTCCACCCTTCAGGGACGCCGGCGTGTTCACTTACCCATCCATGCTCCCTCAGCGTCTGTCTGCAGGTCTCCTGGGAGCGTGCTTAGGGTGTGCGCGCTCTCCGACTATTAAAGGGACATCGCGCAAGCTGCTAAAAATATCCCCAGCCAATAGCTGGGAGACGTCTGGCATATTAGGCACCCTCCCCTATTGGTAGGTGCCTTAGCCATTTTAGTCGATCAGTGTATATCCTGCTAGCTAGTTGTAAGGTCCATGTACCCATGCCCCCATATTCTGTCCACCCTGCTTACCTGTACACCCTATCTGCACATGTTCCAGTCCGTCCTGCTGAACCCATACCCGTATCCATCCTGCCCGTGACTAGTCCTGTTCTGCCTGAACATCCACCTGTGATCTCGTACCTGTGACTATCCTGTGTTCATGTACCTGTCCTGCCTGATTCTTCATCTGCCTACAAGCCATATCCCTCCTGTTTAACCAGTTCCTGGCTGGTCCTGCTTCCCTGCCCCTTTGGGGGTCCAGTTGCTACAGCTCTGGGTCCATCCTGGAGTAGCACCTGGCGCCCATCTGGAGCCAAGTCTAACCCCACCATCAGGGACTCCAGTGAAGGGTCAGGCGTTCGCCTAGTTACTCACTCCTGGCTCTCCCTGGACCGTGGCACAGTGGTTCCACAACCACATGCGTAACAAGCTGTCAGTCATGCTGAGTGGGTGGAGATTGAATACACTTGAACTCATGGTCTATTTCACTCTAAAGCTGGACTCACAAAATGCTCATCTTAATATCGGGATTATAAAGATTAAAAAAACATTCTGACATGGATTTTCAAACGAAGTACACCAGCCTCATCAAGACAAAGACATCTATTTAATAATGTATGCAATTTGTATTGTGAAATCTGGAGATAGATTTGCTCGATGTATACAGGAGTTGAAAAACTAGATAACTACTTTTTAACAGGAAGCTTTCAGTTGGTAACACATGAAGTGTCAGAGTACATAGCTTTAATAGCTATTATCAGACGTCAGAGCATTTTCGATCGAATGCTCTTTGCATTATCGTTGGTTATCTAAGGTACTGAAGAGTTTCTGATTATCCAGGGAAGTTATTGTGCTTATGTAACATCCCAATGGGGCTAAGATAAGAAAATGATTTCATATGTAGGGACTAGTGTTGAGCGAGCACTAAAATGCTCGGGTGCTCGAAGCTCGGGCCGAGCTCACTGTGATACTCGGGTGCTCGACCCGAGCAACGAGCCCAATGTTAGTCTATGGGAGACCCGAACATTTTTGCGGTGGCACCCCCGGCAGTCTGTAGAAAGCCTAAAAAGTGCCCAAAACGATAGTGACAGTGCTCAAATGACATGGGGACAGCATGGGGATCGCCCCTGGAAGCATTTCTGACCCCCAGGTCACTGCTGTCAACAGCGTGGTCAGAGGTATTAAGCCACTTTTACAGGCTCACAATAAAACGTTCAAAAACGAAAGTGAAAGTGCTTTCCTGTGAAATATGTTAACCCCTTAACGACCATGGGTCTTTCTGTTTTTGTGTTTTCCTTTTTTGCTCCCCTTCTTCCCAGAGCCAGAACTTTTTTAATTTTTGTTCAATATGGCCATGTGAGGGCTTATTTTTTGCGGGAAGAGTTGTACTTTTAAACACCATCCCTGGTTTTACCATATCGTGTGCTGGAAAATGGGAAAAAAATTCCAAGTGCAGTGAAACTGCAAAAAAAATGCAATTCCACAGTTGTTTTTTGGGTCCTTTTTTTTACCACGTTCACAGATTGCTAAAACTGACCTGCCATCATTATTTTCCAGGTCGTTATGAGTTCATAGACACCAAACATGTATAGGTTCTTTTTTTATTTAAGTGGTGAAAAAAAAATCCAAAGCTTGCTAAAAAAACAAAAAAAAATGACGCCATTTTCCGAGACCCTTAGCTTCTCCATTTTTCGGGATCTGGGGCCAGGTGAGGGCTTATTTTTTGCGTGCCGGCTGACGTTTTTATTGATACCATTTTGGGGTAGATCCGATGTCTTGATCGCCTGTTATTGCATTTTATTGCAAAGTTGTAGCGACCAAAACAACTTAATTCTGGCGTTTAAAATTTTTTCTCGTTACGCCGTTTACTGATTGTATTAATTCTTCTTTTATATTGATAGATCGGGCGATTCTGAACGCGGCGATACCAAATATGTGTATGTGTTTTTTTTTTTATATATATATATTTTATTTTGAATGGGGCGAAAGGGGGGTGACTTAAACCTTTATATATTTTTTATTTTTTTTAAAAACTTTTTTTTTACACTTTCTGCTTGCTTCTACAGTCTCCAGAGGAGACTAGAAGCAGCAGTTGTCTGATTGCTTCTACTGCATACAAGCGATGAGCAGATCGCTTGTATGCAGGAGAAATGCTCACTTGCTATGAGCGCTGACCACTAGGTGGCGCTCATAGCTATTGAGACATGACAACCACAGGCGTCTGCTGCAGACCCTGAGTTGTCATGCCCACCCATTGGTGACCCGCGATCACGTGACGGGGTCACTGATGGGCGGGGCTTAGGACTCCCGGAAGCGCGAGTTAAATGCCACTGTCAGAGATTTAACATGTTAACAGCCGCGGGTGGATTGCGATTCCAATAATCAGCTGACATGTGCTCGCTCCAGTGTGGGCTCACCGCCGGAGCCCCCGCTGAACCCTCCTTCCCGACCTGGTGCGTACTATTACTGACCAGGTCGGAAAGGGGTTAAGGAACATCCTTTCCAGGGTAAAGACTTGTGTATAAGGTAAAATAAATAACCAAAAACAAAAATACTCCTCCACACCTTGGGCTATGTTCACAAGTAGCATTTTTTATGCGTTTTTGCACGTTTGTATTGCTTTCAACCGTGACAAATGCATTCACCGGGAAATGTCATTTTAACATTTTACAACCTTATCTGGCCATGTGCTGTGTGACACATGCATACAGTGCTAAAAAGACATGGGAACAGCATGGGGAAGACCCCTGGAAGCATCTCTGACACCCAGGTCACTGCCTAAAAGTGTGCCCATCAGAAGTGATCCTTGCCGCATCAGAAGATGCAGACTTGCAACTATCCCCGTGCAAGTCCTTGTCCCAGGGCAGTGTTCAATTGTACCTCCCCCATAACTTGCAATACAAGCGCAAGTATGCAGCCTGCCATCCACCCACCCCCAGGCTGCAATACCATACTGCTAGCTTGCTTGCACTTGAAATTGGGCCTTTTAGGCATGTGGAGGTGGAATCTGGCCACCACGTCATGGCTGCGTCGGTAGCCTGGTATTCATACTCAGTCCCCAGCCGCCCGGCGGCCGGGTGCCCACGCCTGGTCCCCAGCCGCCAGGGGGCGGCCGGGTGTCCATACTCAGTCCCCAGCCGCCCCGCGGCCGGGTGCCCACACACAGTCCCCAGCCGTGTGGGGGTGGCCGGGTGTCCATAAACGGTCCCCAGCCGCCCCTATTTGTCCCGGTGCGCCTTATACACAAGCGCGCATACGAAAACATTACCTGTGCCCTCCCCAGTGCATTTAGTGGGAAGGACAGCCTAACCACAAACACGTGGACAAGTGAATGTGGCCAGGAATGGTCCATCTCACTGATGCCTTCACACTGGGTTAATATTGTGGAAGTCGGGACACAGTTGGACACTGGGATGCAACACGTCCTCCAGACATAGAGGATTGCGGGTCCTGGGTCAATCAGGCTTCAACACAAAGTTCAGAAGGTAGACAGCAGCAGTGGTCGGCCTCCTACACAATAAGTCAATTATTCATGATCATGAGGCCATCCACCTCCTTAGCTTTCTGTTCCTTGGAATGCAAGCGCAGGTATGTAGTAGCAGCTAGGCCTGAGGTGGTCAGCGTTTTGGCGCATATTCTACCTCCTTCAAGGATTGTTGGATGTTTTCCTGCTACTATCCCAGTTCTATGACTCCCGTTAAAACAAAGCTTCAGGTGAAGAATGATGGATGAGGTGGTGGCAAAGGAGAAAGAGCAGGAGGAACAGGGACCATTCACATCAATATCAGGCCAGCCAACCACACATGTCTTGTAGGATATGTTTCTGTACCAAAAGGAGCGGTTCAGCTACACAGTTATAAGGCATACAGTGAATGCAATGCCTACCAAAAATTTCGAGGCACTCCAATGCCCCTTGGAAGTGACATGGAGGTCAGAGGGCCTTAACTAAACCGTTTTTTCCATTTATAGCAACTGGGTCTCCTGTACACTGTTGGCCTAAGCAGGGAATGGAAGGCTTTCCAAAAATTATTAGGCACTGCAATGCCCCTTGAAACAGACGTGTATTACAGCATATTAAAAACCTTCTACCCATTATTGGGGAGTGGGTCTCCCTTAGTGTTCACCTATGCATTGAAAAGCAAAAGCTGACAAAAATTAGGAGGAAATGCAATGCCCGTTGCAAGAGTCGTGGAGGTTAGAGTTAATTAAAAACAACATGTCAATGCCCCTTGGAAGAGCTGTGGAGTTCAGAGTGGTTTAACAAGACGGTTTTAATGCCCCTTAGAAGAGACGTGGAGTTCAGAGTGGTTTAACAAGACAGTTTTAATGCCCCTTGGAAGAGATGTGGAGGTCACAGTAGCTTAACAAGATGGTTTTAATGCCCCTTGGAAGAGACGTGGAGTTCAGAGTGGTTTAACAAGACAGTTTTAATGCCCCTTGGAAGAGTGGTGGAGGTTACAGTGGAATAAAAAGACAATATCAATGCCCCGTGGAAGAGACGTGGAGGTCACAGTAGCTTAACAAGACGGTTTTAATGCCCCTTGGAAGAGTGGTGGAGGTCGCAGTGGAATAAAAAGACAATATCAATGCCCCTTGGAAGAGTGGTGGAGGTTACAGTGGAATAAAAAGACAATATCAACGCCCTGTGGAAGAGACGTGGAGGTCACAGTAGCTTAACAAGACGCTTTTAATGCCCCTTGGAAGAGTGGTGGAGGTTGCAGTGGAATAAAAAGACAATATTAACGACCCTTGGAAGAGACGTGGAGGTCACAGTAGCTTAACAAGATGATTTTAATGCCCCTTACAAGAGCCATGCAGTACAGCATATTAAAAACATAATTCCCATTCTTGGGGAGTGTGTCTCCCATAGTCTTTGCCTATGCCTTCCAAGCAAAAGCTGCCAAGAATTAGGAAGGGGGAACTTGCAATGTCCCTTACAAGAGCCATGCAGTACAGCATATTAAAAACATTATTCCCATTATTGGGGAGTGCTTCTCCCATAGTCTTTGCCTATGCCTTCCAAGCAAAAGCTGCCAAAAATTAGGACAGAGGAACTTGCAATGCTGGCAACATGGACCACGGTCACCCTGGTGGTATAGTGGTCGTGGAGGCTGAGGATAAGGAGAAGAGCAAAAAACAGCCGAAATGAGGAAGCGTATACCCATGTGTGGGTGTGAAGCGATGCATGGGAATACACCTCCCGAAATAACACAGTGGATTTGACTTTATGTTACTCTGCTGTCATTTGGTGGTGATGAGAAGTCTGGCCCAATCCAGCCCTTGTTCATTTTGATAAGGGTCAGCTTGTCAGCATTGTCAGTTGACAGGAGAGTGCGCTTATCAGTTATAATTCCCCCAGCGGCACTAAAAACACGCTCCGATAACACGCTAGCAGCAGGGCAGGCCAGGACCTCCAAGGCATACAGAGTGAGTTCATTCCAAGTGTCCAGCTTGGATACCCAATAATTAAAAGGCACAGAGGAATCACGGAGGACGCTGGTACTCCCTCACCATCTTTTGAAACTTTCCACTCCTTGTGAGAGTACCCTGCGCCTCAGGGCCTGTAAGCTGGGCAGGTCTCAGAAAACTGTCCTAGAACATTGACAGTGTTCCCCTGCCTCTGCTGGATTGGAGTTGCGTCTCTCTCGCCTGTATGCCTTAGTTGGGCAGCGAACTGTGACCTCTGCCGCTACCGTGTTCAGATGGGAATTTTTTTAATAGTTCTGCAGCAAGGGCCGTCTGGTACTGCCCCATTTTTGTAGACCTCTCCAACTCAGGGATAAGAGAGTGAAAGTTCTCCTTGTAGAGGGGGTCTAAAAGTGTCATCAACCAGTAATGACTGTCACCCAACATTTTGACAATGCGAGGGTCACGGTTAAGGCAGCGTAACATAAAGTCAGCCATGGGTGCCAGACTGGTAACGGGCAAGACTTCCGTGTACTCACCAAGATGACGACTGATAGTGTTGAGCGATCACTAAAATGCTCGGGTGCTCGAAGCTCGGGCCGAGCTTACCGTGATACTCGGGTGCTCGACCCGAGCAACGAGCCCAATGTTAGTCTAGGAGAGACCCGAGCATTTTTGCGGCAGCACCCCCAGCAGTCTGTAGAAAGCCTAAAAAGTGCCCAAAACGATAGTGACAGTGCTCAAAAGACATGGGGGCAGCATGGGGATCGCCCCTGGAAGCATTTCTGACCCCCAGGTCACTGCTGTCAACAACGTGGTCAGAGGTATTAAGCCACTTTTGCGGGCTCACAATAAAACGTTCAAAAACGAAACTGAAACGGTTTTCCTGTGAAATATGTTAAGGAATTTCCTTTCCAGGGTAAAAACTTGTGTATAAGGTAAAATAAATAACCAAAAACAAAAATACTCCTCCACACCTTGGGCTATGTTCACAAGTAGCATTTTTCATGCGTTTTTGCACTTTTGTATTGCTTTCAACCGTGACAAATGCGTTCACCGGGAAATGTCATTTTAACATTTTACAACATTATCTGGCCATGTGCTGTGTGACACATGCATACAGTGCTGAAAAGACAAGGGATCAGCATGGGGAAGACCCCTGGAAGCATCTCTGACCCCCAGGTCACTGTCTAAAAGTGTGCCCATCAGAAGTGATCCTTGCCGCATCAGAAGATGCAGACTTGCAACTATCCCCCTGCAAGTCCTTGTCCCAGGGCAGTGTTCAATTGTACCTCCCCCATTCCTTGCAATGCAAGCGAAAATATGCAGCCAACCACCCACCCACCGGCTGGCTGCAATACCATACTGCTAGCTTTCACTTGAAATGGGGCCTTTTAGTTTGGAGGAGGCCGAAGCTGGCCACTACCTCATGGCCGCTTCGGCAGCGAGGTATCCATACTCTGTCCCCAGCCGCCCGGCGGCCGGGTGTCCACGCTCGGTCCCCAGCCGCCAGGTGTCCATACTCGGTCCCCAGCCGCCCTGATTTCTCCTGTCACCTTCCCCCACACTTTTCTTAGCCTGGCCTGCTTTAGGGCAGCATTGGACGAGCCCACCAGAGAACCAGACTCCTCCGGTGGGCCCTGGCTTCTCCATCAGGGGAGTTGAGAGTGCCTAGGTGAGGAGCATGATGATGATGATAGAAGTTAGCATCTGCTTTGTTTTCTTGGAATGCAAGCGCATGTATGTAGTAGCGGCTAGGCCTGAGGTGGTCTGCGTTTTGGCGCATATCCTACCTCCTCCAAGGATTGCTGGATGTTTTCCTGCTACTATCCCAGTTCTATAACTCCCGTTAAAACAAAGCTTCAGGTGATAAATGATGGATGAGGTGGTGGCAAAGGAGAAAGAGCAGGAGGAACAGGGACCATTCACATCAATATCAGGCCAGTCAACCAGATATGTCTTGTAGCATATGTTTCTGTAACAAAAGGAGCGATTCGGCTAAACAGTTATAGGGCATACAGTGAGTGCAATGCCTACCAAAAATTTCGAGACACTCCAATGCCCCTTGGAAATGACATGGAGGTCAGAGGGCGTTAACTAAACCTTTTTTTCCATTTATAGCAACTGGGTCTCCCGTGCACTGTTGGCCTAAGCAGTGAATGGAAGGTTTTCCAAAAATTATGAGGAACTGCAATGCCCCTTACAAGAGCCATGTGTGGCACCCCAGGGGTCTGGTCACCACAGTAATAGAGATATTACGTCGGAGAGCAAGTGGGCGGTTTCCTGGTCAGGATCCCTTAAACATGCAACATCCTCCTGCCCCAGTCCTGGGAGGGGAGAATTCTGCCCTTATAAACTGGATCTGGGGCGGGGTTGAGTGAGTCAGAGAACAGTCAGAGTCAGAGTGAGAGCAAGGGAAAGTAACAGCAAGGAGCTCTGTAGGAGCTAGGAGCTAAAGACCAGAGGCTGGAAGCTGAGCAGAGCTCGCCCTGGCAGAAGACAATAGGAACCGGACACAGGAGTCCGAAGCTGTGAGGACTTATATATCCAGCAGCAGAAACCAGCCGGCAGGGGATTTCAGGTGTTATGTTCTGCTACCAGAGCTAAGGAAAGAGAGGAGATCTGTCCCTACGATAGAACTCAGCTGAATCCCTACGATGTAACAGGGAACCTGATCCTGCGATCAGACCTGCTAAAGTCCTAAGCTAGTCTGTACGGAGACCTATAGATGTGGGGAAGGAATCCCTACAAGTACTAAGGACTGGGAGGAAAATGGGACACCTCCTAACAGAAATAGTAGCAGACAGAAGAACAAACAAAATATATAGAACATAGAGGTCCGTAGACCAAGCAAACTAACAGAGTTAGATACAGAGCACAGGCTAGCTAGAAAGTAGTTATACAATGAAGTCCAGCAAAGCCAGAAGGGCGGAGCAGGATTAAATAGGCCAACAAGGTCATGTGACCAGCAAAGGAAAAACCTAAGAGCAAGGTTCTAAAAGTACCCCCCCTTCTAAGAGGATCCTCCGGATCCCCTAGGACCAGGCTTATCAGGAAATCTCCTGTGAAACGCTGTGATAAGTCTGGACGCGGAAACATCATCTGACCTCACCCAAGAGTTATCCTCGGGTCCGAAACCTTTCCAGGCCACAAGATACTGCAAACTACCTCTATACCGTCTAGAGTTAAGGATGCGAGAAATTTCATATTCCCCGTCCTCCACCACCGGAGGAACAGAGGCAGAGGCATCACCATCCGACACAACAGCTTTTTTTAACAGAGAGACATGAAATACCGGATTAATTCTCCAGGAGGTAGGAACCTCCAACCTAACAGCAGATTGGTTGACAACCTGAAGCACCTTAAAGGGCCCTACAAACTTGGGACCCAATTTCTTAGAAGGAATCCTCAACCGCAGATTCCTAGAGGACAACCAAACCATGTCACCAACAGCGAACAAAACCTCCTGTCGTTTCTTATCAAAGTAGTCTTTAGATTTTCTGTTGGCCTCCTGAAGATTACCACGCACATCCGTCCAAACTCTCTCCAAATCACCGGAAAAATTCTCCTCCTCAGGCACGGCAGATCCCAACTTGGAGAACGACCCAAACGACGGATGTCTCCCAGAACAACAAAAAAAAAGGCGAACAACCAGCAGAAGAAGATGTATGATTGTTCAGAGCAAATTCAGCAAGTGGCAGAAACTCAGACCACCCCTCTTGATTGTCTGCCACAAAACAACGCAAGAACTGCTCAACATCCTGGTTTTTCCTTTCTGTCTGGCCATTAGATTCAGGATGATATCCGGACGAGAACGACAAATGAACTCCCAACCTGTCACAAAAGGCACGCCAAAAACGAGCCACGAACTGAGGACCCCTATCAGAAACAATGTCAGTAGGAACGCCATGAAGTCTGACAATTTCCTTGACAAAGGCCTTAGCGAGAGTTTTAGCGCAGGGCAGTTTGACGAAGGGAACCAAGTGACACATCTTGCTAAATCGGTCCACGACCACCCAGATGACAGTAAAACCCTCAGAGGGGGGAAGGTCAGTTATAAAGTCCATAGCCAAATGTGTCCAAGGAGCACTGGGAACCTCCAAAGGACAAAGCAACCCCGCAGCAGGAGTATGTGAGGACTTAGATCTAGCACATATAGTACATTGACGCACCCACTTAATGACTTCCTTCTGCCATCCAGGCCACCAAAAACTGCGACCCACCAGTCTCTTGGTCTCAGAGATTCCGGGATGACCTGCTAACCGAGATTCGTGACACTCAACAAACAAATCTCTCCTAAAGATCCCAGGCACAAACAACCTCCCATGAGGAGTGTTAGATGGGGCATTCTCCTGTGCTTTAAGAATCTCATCTTCCAAAACGGAGTCCAAAGCAGCTATCACAACACCTTCTTGTAAAATGTTCTCCTCTTTCTCAGCACCGACTATGGGAGAAAAACTGCGAGACAAGGCATCCGCCTTAACATTCTTAGTACCAGGGATGTAAGTAACGGAGAAATTAAACCGCGAGAAAAACAGTGCCCACCTAGCCTGACGGGCATTCAGGCGCTTGGCAGCATCAAGATATATCAGATTTTTATGATCCGTAAGAACCTGAACGGGAAATTCCGCACCTTCCAAGAAGTGGCGCCAGTGTTCAAATGCGAGTTTAATAGCCAATAATTCCCGATTACCAATATCGTAATTCAGTTCAGTCTCCGAAAAATTTTTTGAAAAAAAGGCACAGGGATGTAATCCATCCCCGTTATCCTGAGACAATACTGCGCCAACCCCCACAGAGGAAGCATCAACCTCAACCAAAAACGGCTTAGTCACATCAGGCTGCATAAGGATGGGAGCAGAGGTGAACCTCTCCTTGAGATACACAAAAGCTTCAATGGCCTCAGAAGACCACTGAACCGCATCAGCACCTTTCCTGGTGAGATCGGTCAGAGGTTTGACAATACTAGAAAAAATTTTTATGAATTTTCTGTAATAATTGCGAAACCTAAAAACCTCTTTATCGATTTCAAACCAATAGGCCTAGGCCATTCCTGTACAGCTTGAACTTTAACCGGGTCCATCTCAAAACCCTCGCTGGAGATAATGTAACCCAAAAAACTAATTCTCTGTACAGCGAACTCACATTTCTCCAGCTTAGCAAAAAGCGAATTGTCCATTAATAACTGTAATACCTCACGTACGCTCCGCCAATGAGACTCCAGATCCGGCGAATAAATCAAAATGTCATCCAAATACACAACCACATTTTTGCCGATCAAAGGTCTAAGGATGTCATTGATAAGATTCTGGAAAAATGCAGGAGCATTAGTAAGACCAAAAGGCATAACCAGATTCTCAAAATGACCCACAGGAGTGTTAAAAGCAGTCTTCCATTCGTCACCCTCCTTCATGCGCAACAGATTGTATGCCCCCTTAAGGTCAATTTTAGAGAACCACTTGGCCCCCATTAACTGGTTAAACAGATCAGGAATCAATGGCAGTGGGTAAGGATTGCGTACAGTAATTTTGTTAATCTCACGAAAATCCAGACAAGGACGTAAACCGCCGTCCTTTTTTTTTACAAAAAAAAATCCAACAGCCACAGGAGACTTAGAGGGCCTAATGTGACCGGCGGCCAAACTTGTCTGTATGTATTCCTCCAAAGCCTTCCTCTCAGGAATAGTAAGGTTAAATAAACGACTTTTAGGAAGAGTCGCTCCAGGGACAAATTCAATAGAACAATCATAGTCTCTATGGGGAGGCAAAACCTGCGATTCCTTCTCAGAAAAAACTCTCCAAAAATCCTGAATAGGAACAGGCAATTCTCCCCTATCCAAAGCTGCAATACGCCCGTTACAACACTTGTCATAACATTTATGGCTCCAGGATTTAATTTCACTGGTAGACCAATCCAGTACAGGATTGTGAAATTTTAACCAGGGCAATCCCAATATTACTGGAGAAGGTAAGTTATTCAAAACTACCAAATCCAATTTCTCATGGTGAACACCATTAATAGTGAGAGGAAATTCACAGACCTTGAGAGTAATATTCTTCAAAGGGGAACCATCCACAGAAACCACAGCAATGGGGGATGATAAATGTTCGGGTTTTAAATTGAGTCTTTCCAAGAATCCCCCATCAATTACATTCAGAGTAGACCCACAATCAACAAACACCCGAAATTCCATTAATTTTTCCTGAGCAATCGTGGAAGCAGCTAAAAATACACCCTTGGAATTTAAACAGGCAATACGGGCATGACTGACCATTTTTTTTTCTTTCTTCATACGAAGCTCACAGCCTTTAATCAAATGACCAGATTTTCCGCAATAGAAACACAAGCCTTCAGAAAATCTACGGTCTTTTTCTTGAGAGCGAGGTGCCACCGATCCAATCTCCATCGGTTCACCACTGTTAGTACACACATTCTCATAACCAGAAACTGACATAGCAGAGGATTTGCTCTCATTAACCCTAGCACGCAGTCTCCTATCCACCCGTATAGCTAATTGCATAGCCTGTTGCAAATCTTCAGGTGTAGGATAAGCAATTAGCAGGTCTTTAACCCTTTCATTAAGCCCAGCAAGAAATAGACTTTTCAGAGCAGAATCGTTCCACCCTGTTTGAGTAGACCAACGACGGAAATGAGTACAATATTTTTCCACATTACCTGATCCCTGTTTCAAACGTCTCAACTCAGTCTCAGCTGATGCGACACGGTCAGGATCATCATATAATAGTCCCAAAGCAGAAAAAAAACTATCCACTGATCTGAAGCATGTATCACTAGGTTGCAAAGAAAAGGCCCACTCCTGAGGCTCTTTGCGCAAAAGTGACATTATGAACCCTATGCGCTGGGATTCATCCCCAGAGGACTTGGGTCTCAAACGAAAATACAATAAGCAAGCATTTTTAAATGAAAAAAATTCTCGGTGTTCACCAAAAAATAAATCCGGCAAACATACCTTAGGCTCCAAGAAATGTGCTCCAGGACAGTTACTCACGTGCTGACGGAGCTCGGCCACCTCCAGAGAGAGTCCCTGCAGGCGATGAGCCAAATCCTGAACCGACACCATGATGGAACAGAAAAATCTTTCCTTAGAGAATTTGCAGGCTGGACTTACTGTTATGTTCTGCTACCAGAGCTAAGGAAAGAGAGGAGATCTGTCCCTACGATAGAACTCAGCTGAATCCCTACGATGTAACAGGGAACCTGATCCTGCGATCAGACCTGCTAAAGTCCTAAGCTAGTCTGTACGGAGACCTATAGATGTGGGGAAGGAATCCCTACAAGTACTAAGGACTGGGAGGAAAATGGGACACCTCCTAACAGAAATAGTAGCAGACAGACGAACAAACAAAATATATAGAACATAGAGGTCCGTAGACCAAGCAAACTAACAGAGTTAGATACAGAGCACAGGCTAGCTAGAAAGTAGTTATACAATGAAGTCCAGCAAAGCCAGAAGGGAGGAGCAGGATTAAATAGGCCAACAAGGTCATGTGACCAGCAAAGGAAAAAACCTAAGAGCAAGGTTCTAACATCAGGTCCTCTGGCCATAGAAGCCCGGGGGCTCAGTCACAAGCAAGGGACCAGCACTTCCGTCGTGGAGCGGAGGCTAACAGAAGGCCCCAAGTCACCAGCCATACGGGTGAGCACTACACGGTACACTCAGGGACGTGGGCTACTTCTACCCGCTTACAGCAAGGTAGCCAGGAAGAGTGCAGACAGACGGGGAGGCCTACAACTCCACCTGGCCAGGGGAACTCCTGCTTGCTCACAGACTGACCAGGCCTCTTATGCTAGCCAGTACTCCCAGGAGGGTCTACCTTATAATCATCAGTAAAGACCCTGAACTGCACTGCAAAGACTCTGAGTCGTTCCTGCTGCGCTCGTGCACCATCACCCCCATCATCCACACTCACTGCCCTGAGGCTATACTCCTCCCGAGGGGAGGTATCCCATTCTATGCTGCGCACACAACACTAGCCTCAGCGGTCTGCCTCGCAGCGGTGGTACTCCCTGACCGCAATCCACGGGTGGCGCAGTCGGACAATTAACCTCAAAACCTAAGAAAGACTGCCACTGGTTTGACCAGCCTGAGCCACGGGACTGGGTCACCGCCACGGAGACTACAGACCCCAGAGACCCGGCACCGGGTATCCCACACACGTGTACACACGGCCCAGGGGGCGTGTCACATGCAGTACAGCATATTACAAACATAAGTCCCATTATTGGGGAGTGGGTGTCCCATAGTATTTGCTTATGCCTTGCAAGCAAAAGCTGCCAAAAATTAGGACGGAGCAACTTGCAATGCCCCTTACAAGAGCCATGCAGTACAGCATATTACAAACATAAGTCCCATTATTGGGGAGTGGGTCTCCCATAGTATTTGCTTATGCTTTCCCAGCAAAAGCTGCCAAAAATTAGGACGGAGCAACTTGCAATGCCCCTTACAAGAGCCATGCAGTACAGCATATTACAAACATAAGTCCCATTATTGGGGAGTGGGTGTCCCATGGTATTTGCTTATGCTTTCCCAGCAAAAGCTGCCAAAAATTTGGACGGAGGAACTTGCAATGCTGGCACCCTGGTGGTATAGTGGTGGTGGAGGCTGAGGATAAGGAGAAGAAGATTAAACAACCGAAACGAGGAAGTGTATACCTCTGTGTGGGTGTGAAGCGGTGCATGTGAATACACCTCCCGAAATAACACAGTGGATTTGACTTTATGTTACTCTGCTGTCATTTGGTGGTGATGAGAAGTCTGGCCCAATCCAGCCCTTGTTCATTTTGATAAGGGTCAGCTTGTCAGCATTGTCAGTTGACAGGCGAGTGCGCTTATCAGTTATAATTCCCCCAGCGGCACTAAAAACACGCTCCGATAACACGCTAGCGGCAGGGCAGGCCAGGACCTCCAAGGCGTACAGAGCGAGTTCATTCCAAGTGTCCAGCTTGGATACCCAATAATTAAAAGGCACAGAGGAATCACGGAGGACGCTGGTACGATCGGCAAGGTACTCCCTCACCATCTTTTGAAACTTTCCACTCCTTGTGAGAGTACCCCGCGCCTCAGGGCCTGTAAGTAGTGTTGAGCCACCCCCGTAGTGTTCGAGTTCGGTTCGGTTCGTCGAACACCCGTGTGTTCGCCGAACTGTTCGTCAAACTGTTCGACGAACACCTTCGAACACCGTTAAAACCAATGGCAGGCAAACAAAAACACATAGAAACACATAGAAAACACCTTAAAAGGTGTCCAAAAGCTGACAAACTCTCAGAAGACATAACTAACACATGGAAAAGTGACAAGTACATATAGTCATGCGAAAATAAAAGAGGTGGAGGAGTAAAAGGAGGGGGAGACACAGATATAGGCATGTCATGCCCTTCTAAAATCCAAAAAGTGAGAAGCCGACACGGCCAGTCCGCTCCTGCCCGTGCCACCTCCGTGTCACCGGGTTTGTGCCAGAGCCGCGGTGAACCCTGATGGCCAGACCCCCTCTCCCAATACTGGTGCCTGTCCGCTGGTGGGTCGAGCGAGCCCCCCTGTGGTGGAGGCAGCTCTAAGCTTTTTAATTTAAATTGTCTCTCTAATTTGAATGAATACACTTTAAATCCATTTACAAGGATCTATTGGAGGGCAAGTCTCATGCCAGCAGCCGCGTAATTCCAGCTCCAGTAGCGTCCACTAAAGCTGCTGCAGTTAAAAAGCTTTTATAAGGATCGAGCTCGGCTGTCCACCGCAAGGCATCCTACTGCCAGTCCCAGCCCCTATGCCTTGGGGTGCCTCCTGATGCTCTTCACTGAGTATCCCGTGGTCCCGAAGCATTTCCTTTGAAAAAATGAAGTGTCCAAACTACAGGTGGTGTAGCTTGCTTAACAGCCGGGATAATCCGCTGACTAGCAGACCCTGCTACTAGGCACAAATTATTTCCTGGGCTAGATGCAGTTAAAAATTTGTAATTAGATACTCTCGTTGGATGCTGAGAAAGCATTCCATAGAGTCTCCTGGCACGCCATATATGATTCTCTTAAAAAGCTTGGGGTAGGGGTCTAGGGGACCCTTTTATAGCCAAAATCACGGCCCTGTATCGCAATACGTCACCTAGGCTGAAGATAAATGGAACTGTAGCACCCTGAGGGCTCGGTTGCTACAGAGGTATTGCACCTCACCCAGAGGTGTGATATCTCACTCTCAGGTAAGGATGTAGTGTGGATCAGGACCCGACACCTGCATGCATTACACCACATTGCCGTGGGGCAGGGCGACCAATATGCCCCTGAGATGGGCACGACAGTCCCTGTCCCTGGCTGGAGTGGGGGGAGGGAACACTGAGGAAGGGGAACCCTGTAGTGCAGGAGCAGGGAGGAAGCAGTTCCTGGGTGCATTGGGAAGGGAGTATAAAAGGTGGGCACCATCTTAGTTCAGTGCAGAGAAGTCTGAGCAGAAGTGGCAGGGAGCAGGGGCTCTGCATGAGCTCTGCTCCGGAGGCGGGCCTAGTAACAGAGGCCCAGGCCTGGAAGAGGGAGAAGGAAGGAAGAGGAGCGGAGAAGGCTCCAGGAACGAGGAACGAAGGGATCTCAGGGGTGCGGACGGGCGAGTCGCCACCGCACGCCAGAATCCACCTGCGTGGAGGGGTCAGGCCAAAGGGGGAGACCGGTCCCCGAAACTAGTGGAGGCAGGAAACGACCCTCAGCTAGAAACAGGAGGCTGTGACATTTTATGTGGCGCAGCCTCTCGCTACACCCGCTAGGAAGGCACCACATAGGGTCAGGGAAACTGGCGCCAAGTTTACCAAGAGGAGGCCCGAGGCAGCCGGACAGAAGGGTTGGTAAGAAAGGCCAGACAAAGGACACACAAAGGGGGTCCTGTGAAGCGCTCCAAAGTTATCTGGGAGTTGTCTGAGCCCCTCACCTGGTGAGCACAGTACGACGTGGGCAGCCGTTACCTGCAGACGTGGTCTGGATAATAAGAACTGTGAGTAAAGGCCCTGGACTGCATCACTGACTCCGTGTCATTACTGCTGCTGCCCTGCACCATCACCCCCATCCTCCGCATACACTGCCCTGAGGCTATACTCCTCCCGTGGGGAGTTATGCTACGCTCTGCTGCACCCACAACACCAGCCTCAGCGGTCTGCCCTGGAGCGGCGGTTCACTCTGACCGCAATCCACGGGTGGCGTAGTCGGACATTTAAACATCAAAACCACATAAATAGTTCCGCCACTGGTTTGACCGCCCTGAGCCACGGAACCGGGTTGCCGCCACGGAGACTACAACCACCAGCATCCACCAAAAAGGGTCCGGCTCCGGGTGTCCCAAGGCCCAGGGGGCGTGTCAGAACATTTTCATCACCTTTCACAATCACCAATGGGACAAGGCAGGGATGTTCTCTGTCCCCTCTCTTATACATCCTAGTGACGGAGCACCTGCTCTCATCAATTCGCCATAACCCCAATATTAGGTGGATTGAGGTGGGAGGCACCGAGTACAAGTGCTCTCTATTTGCTGATGATGTCCTAGTATATATCACTCAATCACATATATCCATCCATGCTGTTATGGCTGAAATAGATCACTTTGTTACATGGTCAAATTTTAAAATCAATGCAGCGAAGTCTGAGGCCCTCAATGTCTCCCTCCCCAAATCCATATAGGATTCCATCCAGTCCAACTTTCCCTTTGCCTGGCCCTCACAGGGTATCAAATACTTAGGAATTCCTATTCATAGAGACCTCTCCCATCTATGTTATCTTAATTTTGGGCCCTTTATTGAACAACTCCATACAGACCACGGTTGGCAAGTTAGAACTGTAAGATTCACTACGTGAACCACTGGTGTTTTGTGGAAAAGCACATGTACACTGTGTTCCAAATTATTATGCAAAAAGTGTTTAGGAGTGATAAGGGAAGAATTTGTTTGTTTGTCAGTTAAACTCATTGATGGTGATGTGTGTCAGGGCTCTTTATATCACTGTAAGCAATTGCAGACACCAGTGCTAATTAGTTTGTCAGGTGTGTCCAATGAAAGGCAAGACTACTTAAGAAGGCTCTCTCACATTATTCAGCAGCCTACATTTTCTGCCAAAATGGGAAAGAAAAAGGATGTGTCGGCTGCTGAGAAGCAACAAATTGTGGAGTGTTTAGGTCAAGGCATGACTAAAATCAACATTGTGCGATGATCAGGATGAAGTGTCTTGGCAATCAAGAAGTATGTAGCTGATTCACAGTACACACGTGTGCGTGCTGATAAGGGCAAATTGAGGACTCTTTCCTACAGGCAATTACGTCAGGTTGAAAGAGCAGCGGCAAAAAAGCCTTGTCATAGCAGCAGAAAAGTTTTTGAAGCTGCTTGTGCCTCCAACGTCCCCCGAACAACAAGATGCAGGGTCCTTCAGAGGTTTGCAGCTGTGCATACGCCATCCTGTCGACCTCCTCTATCCACTTCACACAAGCAGAAACGGCTCCAGTGGGCCAAACATTACATGAAGACTGATTTCAAAACTGTTTTGTTCACGGATGAGTGCCGTGCAGCGCTCGATGGTCCAGATGGATGGAGTGGAGGATGGCTGGTTGATGGACACCCCACGCAAACACGGCTACAGCGCCAACAAGGAGGAGGTGGAGTAATGTTTTGGGCTGGAATCATGGGGAGAGAGATTGTCGGCCCTTTTAGGATCCCTGAAGGCGCTAAAGATGAATTCCATAATGTATGTGGATTTTCTCAAACAGCACTTCCTGCCATGGTTCAAGAAGAAGAACCGTGTATTTCACAGCAAGATCATTTTTCTGCATGATAATGCACCATCTCATGCTGCACATAAAACATCTGCATCTCTGGCTGATATGGGCATAAAAGGGGACAAACTTATGGTGTGACCCCCATGCTCCCCTGACCTCTACCCCATTCAGAACCTTTGGAGCATCATTAAAAGGAGTGTCTATGATGGCGGGAGGCAGTTCACATCTAAGCAACAGCTCTGGGAGGGTATTCTGTCCTCATGCAAAACAATTGAAGCAGAAAAAATCCAAAACCTGACAAATTCAATGGACGAGAGAGTTCAGAAGCTCCTTTCGAACAAGGGGTCCTATGTGAAAATGTAACATCACCTAGAATAAAGTTTTGAGTTGAAAACTGTTTGATTTCAGTTTCTAACAACCTGCTAATGCTTATAATTTCAAAAATGACCATTTTTTTGGTCTTTATTAAAATGAAAAGGTTGATCGAAAAGTTTGGGGGATCTAAGAGTGTGGCAACCCAGTAGTCATGATTACTTCGAATTCTGACAATATGAGGGTCATGCTGCAGGTAGTGCAGCAAGAAGGCACTTATGTGTCTTGCGCATCTCGGAGCCCCAAAATTATTTTCCGGGCTAGATGCAGCTAAAAATTATTTTTAATTTTAAATCTGGTGGAGCTTATTATAGATGGCCTAATAGGATCAGTGCTGCACACTGCTACAAAGCCCAAATTATTTTCCAGTCAAGATACAGATAAACATGATTAGTAATTTGAAAGCTTAAAACGGTTGGTAGGGTGATTTTAAACAATCATCAAGCTTTTACTCTCCCCAGGATGACACAGGGGTAGAAAAGTCGTTTCGGATCCATGATTTGTTCATCTTTATGAACGTGAGTCTGTCTACATTATCAGTGGAGAGCCGCGTGCGCTTATCTGTCAGCACACCACCAGCAGCGCTGAACACACGTTCAGACAGAACGCTGGCTGCGGGGCATGACAAGATCTCCAAGGCGTAAGTGGCTAGCTCCGGCCATTTATCCAGATTGGAAGCCCAAAAAGAGCAAGGGTCCAGTGACACAGTCGTGGCTTCAATGTTTACTTGGAGATACTCCTGTACCATCGTCTCTAGGCGTTGACTATGTGTCAGACTTCTTGTCTCCTGTGGCCTTGCAAAGGATGGGCTAAAAAAGTGGTGAAATGATTCCGCAAAATTGATGTTACCACCAGATACTGTGGTTCTGTTACGGTTTGAGTGCTGAACACTTGACGGTCCCACGGTTGGCAAGTTGGAACTGTGAGATTCACTACGTGCACCACTGGTATTTTGTGGAAAAGCACATGTAAGATTCTGCAACAGTCTCTGCTGATACTCCTGCATGCGTGCATCCCTTTCTATGGCAGGAATAATTTCTGCAAATTTACTTTTGTACCGGGGATCTAACAGTGTGGCAACCCAGTAGTCAGGATTATTTCTAATTCTCACAATTCGAGGGTCATGTTGCAGGTAGTGCAGCAAGAAGGCACTCATGTGTGTTGCGCATCCAGGAGCACCAAGTCCCTGTTGTGTTGGTGGCGAGGTAACAATCATGCTTCCTTCCTCTGTCCTCTACCCCCAACCTCGCACAACAGAAATGTGATCAAGGTCTCCCTCATCTGATGAGTCTTCCATCAGTTCGTCCTCCACTTCTTCCTGGGCTCCTGCACCTTCCTCACTAGTTTGGCTGCTACCATGCGCCCTGGTAAAACCATCTCCCCCACCCTCACATGCCTGCCGCCTTGGTGCTGCCGACCGTCTGGACCTTGCAGATGTTAGCCCTTCCGCATACAACTCCTCCTCCTCTACTTCCTCCACCTCCTCTTGTGCCACCACCTGACTCCGAATTCTGTTTAACATGTGCTCCAGCATGTAAATCACCGGAATAGTCATGCTGATAATGGCATCGTCAGCACTAAACATCTTCGTCGCCATTTCAAAACTGTGCAGAAGAGTGCATAGGTCCCTGATCTGAGACCACTCCTCCAGCGTGATTTGCCCCACCTCTGAATCTCGTTGGCCCAGGCTATACGTCAGAACGTATTGCACCAGGGCTTGTCGGTGCTGCCACGGTCGCTGCAACATGTGCAGAGTTGAATTCCACCGGGTAGGCACATCGCATTTTAGCCGGTGAAGTGGCAGGCCCAACGACTTCTGTAGAGATGTAAGTCGCTGAGCTGCGGGATGCGAACGGCGGAAGTGAGCACACAGCGACCGTGCCCTCTGCAGAAGGCCATCTAGTCTGGGATAGTGGGCTAAAAATTGCTGGACAACCAGGTTCAACACGTGAGCCATACAAGGCACGTGTGTGACATTGCCCCGGCGAAGGGCCGCACCCAGGTTTGCAGCATTGTCGCACACGGCCTTCCCTGGTTTCAGGTCCAGTGGAGACAACCATTCATGAAATTGGTTCTCCAGAGCTGACCACAACTCCTCAGCTGTGTGACTCACATTTCCCAGACATTTCAATGTAAAAACCGCCTGATGACGTTGAGCCCTACTGCCAGCATAGTAAGGAGGTGTGCAGGATCCCTTCTGCGCAGTTAGAAAGCTTGTGGCATGACCAGACAGGCTTTGGGTGCAGGTGGAAGACCGAGAGGAGGTTGAGGAGGCAGAAGCAGTGGAGGAACTTTGACATAAAGAGGATTGACGCACAACTCGTGGGGACGGCAAGACTTGGACAGCAGCCCCTTGTCCTGCTGTCACCATAGTTACCCAGTGCCCAGTCAGCGACATGTAACGCCCCTGTCCATGCCTACTCGTCCAAGTGTCTGTGGTGAAATGCACCCTGTCACACACAGAGTTTCTCAAAGAAGCGGTGATGTTGTGTGCGACATGCTGGTGGAGCGCAGGCACACCTTTCTTTGAAAAGTAGTGCCGACTGGGCATCTGGTACTGGGGCACTGCGACGGACATAAGGTCTCGAAAATCCTCTGTGTCCACCAGGCGGAAAGGCAGCATTTCTGTAGCCAAGAGCTTGCAGATGGTGAAATTCAACCTCTTAGCTTTCTCATGGCTAGGAGGAAATGGTCTTTTACTTGTCCACATCTAAGGGACCGAGGGCTGGCTATTGTGCTTAGACGGGGTTGATAAGGGTGTCCCCGGCAAACTGCCGGTCTGTGAGGAAGATGCAGGCGGACATGTTAGGTTGCCTTGATCCAAAGGTGGTGCTATCGATGTCGGACAGCGCTCAACACCAGCTGCTGTTACCACCTCCAAAGAAAATGATGACCTGCCAATCACGCTGGCTGTTGCGGGTAAAGAGGTGGCAGGTCTGCGCCCCAAAACAGGTGTGACTGCTGTCCCCCCAGTCACAGAGGATGAAGAGGCCGCGGATGCACAAGATATGGCAGACGGTGGTTGGCCCGGCCGGCTAGGCCGCATTGTAGCACACTGAGCTTCCCACTGCAACTTATGCTTCATGTCCATGTGCCGGTTCATGCATGAAGTACTCAAACTATGTATTTTTTGGCCTCTACTTAGCTTTTGCTGACAAATGTTACAGATAACACGAGTTGGGTCATCTTTATCGATCTGAAAAAATGCCCAGGCTATGCAAGGCTTAGCACCCATGCGACCTGAAGAGCCACCACGACTTGTGGTGAGAGGCAGAGTTGTGTTTGAGGATGCAGTTGTTGACGTGCTTCCAGTACTACGTCTCTGTCCAGAAAGGCGCAACCTGACCTCGTCGTCACTAGCATCTTCCTCCACCTCCTCTGCTGACCTCATCTCTTGGCTGACTGTGGGTTGACAGTAAGTGGGATCTCCAACCTCATCATCATCACCCTGTGTGTTATCACACCCGTCGTCCTCAGAGCCAACCTGTTCCTGCCCTGACAAAAAACTAAAGTTGTCGCTCCAATCAGGTATTTGAGTCTTACGATCGTCTTCCTCATTGTCTCCACCAACAGGAGTTACAGTTTGGGAATGAGGGTCTACATTATGGTCAGAACCTTCTGCGTCTGGTCCTGGATCCGACTCATAAAGATTCTGGGCATCAGTGCAGATCATTTCCTCGTCTGGATTCACAGAAGCGCTGGAGTCGACCTCTGATTCCCAGGCTATAGTATGAGTAAACAGCTCTGCAGACTCAACCATCTGTTCTACCTCATACTCAGACGGGCAGCTGGAGATTTGGGAGCTGTGAGGAAGCAAGTGCGATTTGGGTGACACCTTTGAGGACTGGAGTATTTGTGATGTTGAAGTTGATGTGGAGGAGAGCCCACTTAAAGGAGCACTTGATATCCGTTGAAGCACCTGCTGTTTTTGTGCCTCATCTGGAATTTGTAGCGATTGGCGTGGCCGTAAGAAAGGGATCTTATCACATTGTCCGCTAAAAGAAGTAGACATTTTAGTTTGGCTGGAAGATGGTCTTTCTTCTGCAGATGTTACTGTTGCTTTAACACCTACCCCACGGACACAACCTTTTTTCCCCTTCCCAACACGCCTATTCCCCTTTCCACCAGCAGCAGGCCTTTTTCCACTCATTTTGGTGGTTAACTAATTCACAACTCTGGAGTTGTTTGCACAAAAAAACAATGGATGGTAACCGAGCAGAGCTGAGTGGCCAAACTGTGGTATTAGGCCAAAACTATTGGCTGGGTTAGATGCAGAAAAAAATATATTCAGTTTGCAACCTGATGGAGGTCAGTATAGATGGACTAATACAACAAGTCCCACACACAGCTAGAAGCCCAAATATTTTTTCAGAGGTACTGTAGATGCAGATAAAAATTATTTTTAATTTGCAACCTGATGGAGGTCAGTATAGATGGACTAATACAACAAGTCCCACACACAGCTAGAAGCCCAAATATTTTTTCAGAGGTACTGTAGATGCAGATACAAATTATTTTTAATTTGCAACCTGATGGAGGTCAGTATAGATGGACTAATAGAGAAAGTCCGACACACTGCTAGAAGGCCAAATATTTTTTCAGAGCTAGATGCAGAAAAAAATTATATTCAGTTTGCAACCTGATGGAGGTCAGTATAGATGGATTAATAGAACAAGACCCACACACAGCTAGAAGCCCAAATATTTTTTCAGAGGTAGATGCAGAAAAAAATATATTCAGTTTGCAACCTGATGGAGGTCAGTATAGATGGACTAATACAACAAGTCCCACACACAGCTAGAAGCCCAATATTTTTTCAGAGGTACTGTAGATGCAGATAAAAATTAGTTTTAATTTGCAACCTGATGGAGGTCAGTATAGATGGACTAATAGAATGATGCTATGCCCAAAAGATTTTACTTCACTAGGTGCAGTAAAAAAATTGGTATTCTATACACAGGTGGTATATCTTGCAGCACAGATAGGCTACTCCACTGACTAACACACTCTGCAATATGCCAAAAAGGATTAGCTTTGCTAGATTCAGCCAAATGCTGTGAAAAAAACTTGCACAGCACTGGCACAGACCTGCCTGGCAAAAACTGATAGGAACTGATGTAACCTAGTCCTGAAAAGGACTCCAATTACAATTAGTCTTTACTCCCACAACCTATCTATTTAAGAGCACAGACCTCCCTGATAAAAGTCGTAGGAAATGCTGTAACCTAGTCCTTAAAAGGACTGCAATCACAACTATTCCCTACTCCCAAGCTATCTGTATATTTGTGCGAAAATTGGCTTGAAATTAACAAGGTATAGCGCACACAGCAACAGCGGTGCCGTCTAACACGCAGCTGCAGCAGTGAGAAAATGGTGGCGACGGGGAAAATGGCTTGGTCTTATAGGGCAAGGACATGTGACATTCACTGCCAATGACACATGCCCTTGCTTGTGTGAAAAAAAGCACTTCGCTCCGTGTGTGCGCTGCTGATAGGCTGACAGATTGCACCTCCCCACTGCAAATGCGGGAAAGAGAAAAAAAAATGGAGATCTTCATTGTTCCTGCAGAGATCCATCCCCTGCCCCTCCCCCCACCCCGCTGTACACTCAAACTGCGTATTAACATTAATTTTCATCATTACTGAGAAAAAATCCAGTTATGATTTTGGTGCACGAACAGTTATCGAACATAACCTCGAACAGCCGAATTTTTATCAAATTGTTCGTGTTCGCCGAACGGCTCGAACACCGCCCAAAACAGCTCGAATTTGAGATTGGCGAACAGTTCGAGTAGAACAACGCTCATCTCTACCTGTAAGCTGGGCGGGTGTCAGAAAACTGTCCCAGAACGTTGACAGTGTTCCCCTGCCTCTGCTGGATTGGAGTTGCATCTCTCTCGCCTGTACGCCTTGGTTGGGCAATGAACTGTGACCTCTGCCGCTAGCGTGTTCAGATGGGAATTTTTTTAAGAGTTCTGCCGCAAGGGCCTTCTGGTATTGCCCTATTTTTGTAGACCTCTCCACCTCAGGAATAAGAGAGTGAAAGTTCTCCTTGTAGCGGGGGTCTACAAGTGTCACCAACCAGTAATGACTGTCACCCAACATTTTGACAACGCGAGGGTCACGGTTAAGGCAGCGTAACATAAAGTCAGCCATGCGTGCCAGACTGGTAACGGGCAAGATTTCCGTGTCCTCACCAAGATGACGACTGACCATGCTCTCCTCCTCCTCCTCTTCCTCCTCCCCCCTGTCCTCAGGCCACCCACGCTGAACCGACGGTATGACACTTGTACAGGTACTACCGTCTACAACGCATGATAGCAGCTCCTGTTCTTCCTCCTCCTCCTCCTCCTCTCCCTCATTGTCCCCCAATGCACGTTGGGATGAGATGAGGCTGGGCTGTGTGTAATCGCCGCTACGGCTTCTTGATCCATCTCATCATACTCTGGCTGCAATGCCTCCTCTTTAATTCTCTGCAGAGAGCGTTGCAAAAGACAGACAAGTGGTGGGATGCTGACACTAATGATGGCGTCATCGCCACTCACCATCTTGGTGGCCTCCTCAAAGTTTGTCAGGATGGTACATATGTCAGACATCCAGGTCCACTCCTGAGGTCTTATGTGTGGAGTCTGACCTGAATATCGACGGCCTTGTTGCAGCTGGTACTCCACAACTGCTATCTTCTGCTCACAAATCCTTTGCAACATGTGGAGGGTAGAGTTCCAACGTGTGGGGACATCACACACCAGTCGGTGTGCCGGAAGCTGCAAACGCTGCTGCAACACAGCAAGGGCGGCGGAAGCTGTAGCCGACTTGCGAAAATGAGCTGACAGGCGGCGTACTTTCACAAGCAGATCTGGCAACTCGGGGTACGATTTAAGAAACCGCTGAACCACGAGGTTAAGCACATGAGCCAGGCATGGTACGTGTGTGATCTCACCTCGCCTCAGAGCCGCCACCAGGTTACGGCCATTGTCACACACGACCATGCCGGGATGTAGGTTCAGCGGTCTCAGCCACAGATCTGCCTGCTCTTTCACAGCTGTCCACAACTCACAAGCAGTGTGAGGTTTATCACCTAAGCTTATGAGTTTCAGCACAGCCTGTTGCCACTTGGCGGAGGCAGTACTGCAATGCTTCCAGCTTGTAACTGATGTGGTGATATCTGAGATGGAGGCTGAACATGAGGAGGAGGAGGAGGATGCGCAGGAGCTGTACACTGTGGGGGCAACTCTGACTGACATAGGGCCCGCAATCCTCGGTGTGGGGAGGATGTGTTCCGTCCCAAGGTCCGACTGGGTCCCAGCTTCCACTATGTTCACCCAGTGTGCCGTCAGAGAGATGTACCGTCCCTGGTCACAAGCACTTGTCCACGTGTCCGTTGTCAGGTGGACTCTCCCAGTAACTGCGTTGTTGAGGGCACGGCAGATGCTTTGGGACACGTGCTTGTGTAGTGCGGGGATGGCACACCGGGCAAAATAGTGTCGGCTGGGGACCGAGTACCGAGGGACGGCCACCGCCATAAGTTTGCGGAAGGATTCCGTCTCCACCAGCCTAAAAGGTAGCATTTCCAATGCAAGCAGTCGTGAAATGTGCGAATTTAGGACTGTGGCCTGTGGGGCGTTAGCTGCGAATTTCTGCTTTCGTTCAAAGGTCTGGGATATGGACAATTGAACGCTGCGGTGGGACGTGGACGTGGATGCTGTTTCTTGAGAAACTGCCATAACAAGTGAAGACTGAGAGGAGGGGGCATCTTTACATGCAGTATGGACAGGGGATTGCCTTGCACACACAACAGGGGGTTCTATTGCACGCACAACAGTGGAAGAAGCAGTGGTGACACCCGCTGACACTGGTCGTGGACCCTGGGTTTCGCCCCACAAAGTCGGGTGCTTTGCTGCCATGTGCCTGATCATGCTGGTGGTGGTCAGGCTGGTAGTTTTGTCACCCCTGCTGATGCTGGCATGGCAGGTGGAACATATGGCCTTTTTGGGGTTATCAGCAGTCTTTAAAAAAATTCCAGACTCTGGAAGACCTACCGCTTGTACTGGCAACGTCCCTCGTGTTGGTGTTACGGGGAACGGTTGCCTGCCTTCTGTCTGCGGCCACCACACTGCTTCTTCCTGCCTGTTGGGGTACTCTGCCTCCTTCCCCCTGTGTGCTGCTGGCCTCACTCTGCATGTCCTCCTTCCACGTTGGGTCAGTTACTAGATCATCCACCACCTCCTCCTCTTCCACTTGTGCACCACGATCCTCCTCCTCACTTCCTGGCAATTGTGTCTCGTCATCGTCCACCTCTTGTGACAGATTGCCAACGTCGACTTCCTGTGGCCGTGGCTGTTCAAATATTTGGGCATCGCAACATGGGATCTCCTCTTCCACCACTTCAAGCGTATCAGGCGAGGGGCCCAAATATGGAAATGGACCAGTGAACAGCTCTTCAGAGTGTCCAAGTGTGGGATCACTTGCTGTCTGACGACACTCGGCATGGTGGGAGGAAGGAGCATCAGGGTGAGGAGGAGTATGCGGTCGAGACTCACGGCTACTAAGAGTTGACCGTGTGGAAGACAGACCGGAGGTGGTGATGCCCAGGTAACTGGAAGTATTGTCTGCTATCCAATTAATAACCTGTTCACACTGATCAGTTCTCATTAATGGTGTTGTTCTGTGCTTCCCTAGTAATTCGGTCAAGAAGTGGGAACGAGAAGATGTGGCTGTTGGTTGTGGCACATTTTCACCTTGGCCACGGCCCCGTCCTCTGCACGAACCATCACCAGAACGTCCACTTCCACGTCCCTTGCCACGCGCCTTGCCCATTGTAAATGAAGTAAAATAGCTTACACTTGCACTATCAATGGAAAAAGGGTAATAAAGAGTAGATTAGAACCGTGGAAGAGGAAAACCACAGTTATTGTTTACTGGGGTATACCACACTTTTTTAAATAGAGATATTTGCGGCTGAACAGTGAGCGACACACTCAAACTGCTTTTTTTTTAGATACCAAAGGCCCAAAACTGGATAGTACAGCGACTTGACCCGTGGAACTGCGAAACCACACTGGGATGTCGGGCCTACACAAGACTATTTTCAACAGATATATTTTTGTGTCACAACAGTCAGGAGACACTACTGTTTTTCTTTACGGAAAAAACTACCAAAACCTGAATAATAGTGATGTTTTACCGTGGAACATCAAAACTACAGTAATAATTTACTGGTGTATACCAGGCTTTTTAAAATATATATATATTTGCGGCTGAACAGTGAGCGACACACTCAAACTGTTTTTTTTAGATACAAATGGCCCAAAAGTGGATAATACAGAGGTTTGTACCGTGGAACTGCAAAACCACACTTGTATTTCTCGGGCCTACACCAGACTATTTTCAACAGATTTATTTGTGTCTGAAAAATCAGGGAGACACTATTTTTTTTTTTTTACAGCAAAAAATGCAAAAAGTAGGATAATAGAGATTTTTTACCGTGGAACAGCAAAAGCACACTTCTGTCTCTCTGGCCTACACCAGACTATTTTCAACAGATATATTTGTGTCTGAAAAATCAGGGAGACACTATTATTATTTTTATACAGCAAAAAATGCCTAAAACAGGATAATAGAGATGTTTTACCGTGGAACATCAAAACCACAGTAATAATTTACTGGTGTATACCAGGCTTTTTACAATATATATATATTTGCGGCTGAACAGTGAGCGACACACTCAAACTGTTTTTTTTTAGATACAAATGACCCAAAAGTGGATAATACAGAGGTTTGTACCGTGGAACTGCAAAACCACACTTGTATTTCTCTGGCCTACACCAGACTATTTTCAACAGATATATTTGTGTCTGAAAAATCAGAGGCACACTTTTTTTTTTTTGGGGGGGGGGCACCAAAAGGTTAATAAGATGGGTATTTGTACATTGTGAAGGAGGAAAAAAAAAAAGAGGATTTAGATAAAAAAAGGATTTTTCCTGGCCCCCGGGACCTGGAGCTAAGTCCAGCAATTTCAGCAACAGGAGCAGCACACAGGACTGTAATGCAGCGTTTGCTGGTATAACCACTGCGTCTCCTATACAGCCTGCCTGCCTGCCTGCCTGATATACCTGGGATGGATATTAGTCCTGAGAAGGACTGTTTGTTTGATCTGGCAGCCTTTACAGACCCTACACTAACTATTTTGCAGGATATATCTCTCCCTAAATCAGCAGCGCTGTCCCTACACTGTCTGATCCGGAGCGACTGTGTCCAAGATGGCGGCGCCCGGTTTTAAATACTCGAGGTGACGCTGTGCGGCCAGCCAATCACTGTAATGCCCACAAACAACATGGCTGCAGCATTACAGTGACTGGCTGGCAATCCCTGCATGTTCATTGGCTCTGTAAAGAGCGCCAAACATGCAGGGCGGAGACCCGAGCTCCCGCCCGAGTAACCCGGAAATGCTCGGTGCTCGCCGAACATCTCGAGTAGCGTGATGCTCGGGCGAGTACCGAGCAGTGTCGAGCATGTTCGCTCAACACTAGTAGGGACCAGTAAATTACTTATCTCTGCATAATCCAGCACTGTTCTATTGTTCAGTGTGGTAAGCCAATCTCAGGTACCATTATTGTTACAATAAGCTAGGATAGTATAGACATATGAAGCCAATTTGTATGAAAGTCAGGTGTAGCAAAAAAAAATAGGTTTAATTTTTAAAAAATAACTTTTATTGAAAGTATTAAAAAGTTTTCATATAGAAGAAAAATGAAAGTGCTATAAGTGCCGTGCAAAGCGCTATAAAAGGGAGCAAACAGAGAGGTTGCTAGTATCATATGCACTAGGACAATCCCTTATATAATATTAGACAGGGAAAATGACAATGACAAAATCCAGTATCTCACCTTAGTATATGCTGGAAGCTGTAAATACAGATTCCATCTTTAAACTAAATCTGTATAATAAAGTACAATCATGTTAGGGATATTAAGACCCAATTCAGATGCATCATAAAGATATACAGACATAGAAATGCCCTGGACACCAATGCCAACCTCACTGTCTATGAATATCAAACACCATGTAGATACCATAAACTTAAATAAATGTCTATCAGTATAGTTATCAAAAAAAGGAACAATGGGTGAGGTTTTGTCCCATTTGCTTTGGATGCTGTACCCATTCTTTGGTGATATATCCTGTACTGTTGATTAAGTGCATATCTAAGATTTGCCTTCAGATCGAACAATCACTAACAACTGTACTTAATCAGGGCTGGAATCATCCAGGCCAAACATCAATATGTCAATGAGTGATATCTGACTTTTCTATAGAGGTCATATCTATTTATTTTTATAATTATTTATTCCCTGTAATCCTTTATTAGACTATTCAGTTTCCCTCTAGGTCATTTTCCCTGTCTAATATTATATAAGGGATTGTCCTAGTTCTCGTGCATATGACACTATCAACCTCTCTGTCTGCTCCCTTTTATAGCACTTTGCATGGCACTTATAGCATTTTCATGTTTCTTCTATTTGAAAACTTTTTAATACTTTAATTAAAAGTTATTTTTTAAAAATAAACCTAATGTTTTTTGGCTATACCTGACTACCATAAGGCTGCGTGCACACGATGCGTTTTTCATGCGTTTATGCAGCGGAAACGCATAAAAAACGCATGGTAATCCGCACCCCATGGTCCCCAATGGCATTCCGCAATGTCAATGCCCATGCTGCGGATTTTTGCGCAGCATTTCTGCAGCGCTCATAAATCCGCAGCATGTCCATTAATTTTGCGGAAGCGCAGCGGAAGCGCCGCCATTGACTTGCATTGAGACGCATAGAATGCGCGTCTGTACATTTGTACAAGCGGATTCTATGCGTCTCTATGTGCGGATGGTACCCAGGAGAGAAGACTCTCATCCAGACCTGGGTACCATTGTACCTGTAAAAAAAAGAATAAAATAATAAATAAAGTTATATTCACCTTTCCGGTGGCTTCTCTCTGCATGCCGGCAGCGCTGAAGGACCTTCGGTGACGTCACAGTCATGTGACCGCAGGCCCTTCACCGCTGTGTCTCGCGATCTGCCGGCAGCCGGGAACCAGACAGGAACGAGCGCTGCAGCACACGCCGGGGCATCGGGTGTGAGTATAGCTTTATTTTAAGCATTGTTTTACAGTCACACTATATAAATCCATGCTGTTTGCATGGATTTATATAGTATGACCTAGTTGTCAAGCATTTTCCAAGTGATGCTAATCGCCTGGAAAGCGCTTGTCAATCTGCATGCGGAAACGCATGTGAATCCGCATGTATTCCGCATGTATTCTGCAGGAAAAACGCATGTACAATCTGCATGCGTTTTTTCTGCCAGGGAGATGCAGAAATGCTGCAGAAATTTTCTGCTTCATTTCTGCATCGTGAGCACATAGCCTAAGTGTTAGGCTTAGTGCCCACGATGCAGAAATGAAGCAGAAATTTTCCTGAGCATTTCTGCATCTCCTTGGCAGAAAAACACATGCGGTTTTTACATGCGTTTTTGATGCGTTTTTCCAATTCATTGTATAGGCAAATACGAATGCAGAAACGCACAAGAATTGGTCATGTCCGTATTTTTTCTGCGAGTAAAATCAGAACTTGCAGAATGTCATAGGAAGTCATGGGATAAGGTATGCAATGCGTTTCTGGAGCTTTTCAGCGCTGCAAATTTGCACCAAAAAACGCATCGTGGGCACACAGCCTTAGGTTAGTATTATGTCAATGGATAAATGGGCTTAAGCATTAAGAAATATGGCCTTTAAAGGGTTTTCAGTCTATAATTTTTTCAACTCCAGCTCCAGCACCATATCTCTGCCATTGCTTCATGAATTTTCTGATAGGATGCAGCGGTGAGATCACAACTACAGCACACGTGACTGCTGCAGTCACTCACCATATACAGCAGTAACGCCGATGTAGATAACACAAGCTGCAAGTTATTGGCTGCAGCAATCATGCACACTGTAGTAATGAAGTCACCACTGCAGCCTATTGACTAAAATTGGGAGAGGCACAAGAAATGTGGTATTAGGGAAGGAGCTGGTGAGCATTGCGGATTTCATTATTTTTATCTAGAGTTAGCTATAGGGTTTATAAAGCGATAGATGGAAACCCTCTTTAATGCTTTATTCACAATTCAGCCTTTGATACATATCTTCAAGACAAACCAGGAGTAAATACTTTTAATTTCTCTGCAAATCTGGTGAATTTTGATGCAATTTGGCAGCAAATTTGCAACAAAAGTTTTCTGTTTATTTCACACTGCATTGAAAGGAGTGAAATCTGTAGTGTAGACTCTACAAAAGAAATTGTCATGCTGCGGATTTAAAAATGCAAACCACAAATTTACAGCATGTGTAAGTTAAAGTGTTACTCCTAAAGAGGAGGTATCCCATGTTAAGAACTGTGGACTCCACCTGATCAATGCGCCTTACCTAATCAAAAATCATGAAACTTGCTGCAACTCTTCTGACATTAAAGAGACTAAGCCCATCAAGTGCATGAGTGACCAGCAAGCTGTGTAACTCCTCAGGAACTGTAACCATTAAGCTTGTACTACTTAAAGTGAACATAACCACTTGAGATGATTGAATTGATCCACGAAAAATCGACTTTGAAAACGATTTCCTGAAATTTACTGGTCCCTATGGATTCAGTTTGCTATGTAAATGCTGTGGATCAGTCATTTTATTTTTTTACAGCACAGGGATAGAAGGTCTGAGAGCACAACTCATTCACATAGGGACTGAAATTGGATTGCATTGCACTACCGCACTAATGTTAAAGTGCATTAAAAATAGGTGCGGTAATCAGTCTGTGAATAATAATCCAAAGATTAAATTAAGATAGGGAGGCGCTGTACCGGCGTATTCAGTGTGATTGTGAATTCATTGATCCGTGATATACTGCAGTAATATCACAGCTCTTTAATAATAACATTTTTTTTTAGTCTTTGGTGAACAAGACCTGAGAACCAGACAGGGATGCCGAGGAGGCGATGCCATCACAGGTGCAGAGTGATGGGCTCCAAGATATACAGCGTAGGCGAGGTGTTGCTAAAGATTCATTGGGAGGGAGGCTCTGAAAAAGAAAGGTCTCGAAAATATAGGTGTTGCTTGACTTAATGAAAAATAGAATAGAATACCCCCCTAAAAACTTTATCAAAAATATTTAAAAACGCTCAATGGCGTTCCCACACATCATTAAATATAACACGATAATTTATAGAGGGATAGTATAAGCAAAAATTGGTTAAAATACACCTGGTTTTGCAGCACCTCAAAAGCCTGTTGGCGGTGGTGGCAAGTCATGCGTGTGGCATCTCCTGTGTTGGAGTACTTTTGACCATTGCCACCAGACAATTCTTTGGCCGTCTGCAGGCTTTGCAAGAGAAAAATAAATCTTGAACAACCCAGCGTGCATAGCGTAGGAACTACAGCTCTCCATTGGCACATGATGCTACATCACTTTCTCATTTTGGAAAAACAAAGTGGCCAGCAAGTTGTCCTCCTCTACCTTTTCATTATGCTCATCTTTCTGTTAGCCAACCTGAACCCTTGTGTAGTTCCTGGTTTGTGTCATCATCATCATTGTCATCCACCACTACTGCTTGTCATACTTCGAGTATGCCTCCTCCTTTTTCTTTGTTGCACCAGCTAGGATCCATTCTCGATTTTTGTGTTAAGGAAACAGGTGTATGTTACCAGTCATCTACTGGTTTGCGAATGAAACCCTCAACTGGTCATGTTCCTGGTGACGAAGTCGCTGCTGTACCACCTTGTTGAGTTGGCAACCTTTCAAAAGATAATGGTGTGCACTCAGTCTTTCTGGAAGATATCTAGCTAACATTATTTCTCACAGAAAGAGGTGCTTGCTATCTGCTTTCATGTGCAGGAGAATGTAGGCCATTCTCTTGACTTGCCTTTAAACCCCAAATTGCACTGCACTAAAGACATGTACGTGGAGCTGTAACTATGAGCAGGGACAGTACATGACTTTTACGGCCCACTGAATGTCTGCAGTGACATTAATGCACTACTGCAATCCGAGACAGGTGGTGAAGCTTTGGCAACTTGGAGCTATGTCTGTTTCCACCGCCAGGTGGAGGTTATCTGTCTTCTCCTACATCGTCTATGGATCCTACTCAACAGTCATAACCCCATACCAAAAAGCCACAGGGTACAGCAGTGATTCTACACACACTTTACTCATTTTGTTCATGCATTGTTAAGTGCTGCCAAGCTGTTTCACAGCTTGAAAGGCTGGGAGAGAAAATCCATACAGTGGATGAGTCGCTGCTGTGCATCAAACTGCAACTCTCATGGAATCATAGAATGTTAGAGTTGGAAGTGACCTCTGGGGTCATCGTATCCAACACCCTGCTCAATGCAGGATTCACTAAACCATCTCAGATGGGTGTCTGTCCAGCCTCTGAAGACTTCCATTAAAGGAGAACTCACCACCTCTCGTGGCCGCCTGTCCCACTCATTGATCACTGTAACGGGTCTGGGAGGCGGAACCTCTGAGCAACTATATAAGGGGGCGGTCCTTGTAAGGAAGCGGGTGGCTCCCAGGGAAGACGGGCAGGTAGACACGGCAAGGACAGGGACAGTCTCTGGGTAGAAGGGCAGGTAGTCACGGCAAGTGACAGGGACAGTCTCTGGGTAGAAGGGCAGGTAGTCACAGCAAGTGACAGGGACAGTCTCTGGGTAGAAGGGCAAGTAGTCACGGCAAGTGACAGGGACAGTCTCTGGGTAGACTAGCAGACAGGTAGCAGGTGGACGCTCCCAGGTGAGCGGGCAAGAGTCTCTGGACGGACAGGTGGTCACGGCAAGTGACGGCAGAGCCTCCAGGTAGGCTCCAGGTGAGCGGGCAAGAGTCTCTGGACAGGCAGGTGGTCACAGCAAGTGACGGCAGAGCCTCCAGGTAGGCTAGCAGGCAGGTAGCAGGTGAGCGCTTCCAGGTGAACGGGCAAGAGTCTCTGGACAGGCAGGTGGTCACAGCAAGTGACGGCAGAGCCTCCAGGTAGGCTAGCAGGCAGGTAGCAGGTGAGCGCTCCCAGGTGAGCGGGCAAGAGTCTCTGGACTGGCAGGTGGTCACGGCAAGTGACGGCAGAGCCTCCAGGTAGGCTAGCAGGCAGGTAGCAGGTGAGGGCTCCCAGGTGAGCGGGCAGGCTGGTCCATAGACAGACTGACAGGTGTCGGAAGGCAGACCGTCGGACCGCAGGCTTGCAAGCAGGTAAGCGGATATCAAGCAGGTATCAAGCAGGAATCTGGCAGGTGACTGGCAGGTAACTGGTAACGGGACCTGAGGGCTGAAGCAGAGTGAAGGCTTTGCAACAACATTGCTCGGGCACCTCCATTTTGGAGGAGGTGCCTTATATATGGAGAGGTCCTCCGGCCATTGGCCGGGGACTCCTTAGGACGGCACGCGCGGCCCCTTTAAGAGAGGGAGAGTGCATGCACGCCCTAAGCACAGAGGCCGGGAAGCAGCGCGCGCTGCCAGCAGAGCGGGAGGAAGCCGCCGGGCACGGAGCGGAGAGGTGAGGGAAACGGCGTCCCTGCCTAGCAGGGGGCAGGGACGCCGACGCTACAATCACCATCACTGTCAAAAATTTTTTTCTAATATCTAATCTGTATCTTCTCCCTTTCAGTTTCATTCCATTGCTTCTCGTGTTTCCATGTGCAAATGATAATAAAGCTGATTCCTCTACACTGTGACATCCCTTCAGATATTTGTAGACAGCTATTAAGTCTCCTCTTAGCCTTCTTTTTTGCAAGCTAAACATTCCCAGATCTTTTAACTGTTCCTCGTAGGACATAGTATGTAGTCCACTCACCATCCTGGTAGCTCTCTTCTGAACTTGCTCCAGTTTTTCAGTGTCCCTTTCTGATATTGCTCATAATAATATGTCCCTGTGCCCTGGACCTTATGAACCAGGTATTATTACAACACGGCGATCGCACGTGCGCACCAGCTGTCCGGTGTAACATCCCTGGTGGCGTGCTTTCATGGTGCACCACCTCCCACCATGCAAGACCGCAATCTTACCTGTAAGTCCATGCTGCACTCTTTGCTCCAGTACCTGCTGTGTCCATGTCTCTCGTCTGATTGCTTAGGGCGTCGGCGCAGCTTTCTGCTTGTTTCTTATAGCTACTGTGTGCACAGTCCTAATGCGTCCCCAGCCTATTGCTGTGAGTCCCTGGATACTTAAATCCCCTCCACCCAGTAGGAGGTGCCTGAGCAACACTTTCACTCAGTTTGTCTTTTGCAACTGAGTTGCCAGGTCCTGTCCTGTATCTAGTCTGTTCTGCCACCCTGGGGGCTGAATACCACATATTTGGTATCGCCATATGCGGCACGACCTGACCTATGACACTGTCCCACTAGTTAACCCTTTTTGTGAAAAATAAAAGATAAAAAAAGAAGCAAAAAACAGTGCTTTATCAACATACCGCCAAATAAAAAGTGGAATAAAACGTGATCAAAAAGACGAATTTAAAAAAATGGTACCGCTGAAAAGGTCATCTTGTCCCACAAAAAATAAGCCACTCTAGAGCTCCATCAGCCGAAATATAAAAAAGTTATAGCTCTCAAAATAAAGTGAGGCATGAAAAAAAAAAAAAAAACAATTCCTGAATTGTTGGTTTTTGTTTATTCTGCCTCCCAAAATTTGGAATAGAAAGCGATCAAAAAATGTCACATGCCTGAAAATGGCATCAATAAAAACGTCAACTTGTCCTGGAAAAAACAAGCCATTATGTGACTCTGTCGGCCGAAATATGGAAAAATTATAGCTCTCAAAATATGGAGATGCAAAAACTAGATTTTGCAAAAAAACCCGTCTTTTAGTGTGTGACAGCAGCCACATATAAAAACTTGATACAAATATGGTATCACTATAATCGCACCGACCCAAAGAATAAAGTCGTCTAATCACTTATACGCACGAGGAACAGCGTAAAAAATAAAACCAATTCTTCACCTGCTGCTGATTTGTTCATTTGCCTCCCAAAGATCCATGTGTCATCAGTGTGGGACGTTTTGCGGCCCGTGCAGCGCGAAAAAAAATGGACATGTCAACCTGTTTTGCCCACAGACACATGGTCCGTGGAAATATACTGACATGCGTGAGTATGTGTCTCCGGTAAGTGTAGAAACTGTCACCGCACGTACCGGACACACTGACGTGTGAAAGAGGCCTAACTCTGCTGCCTCATTATAGTGAATGGATCCAGTGGGGGTTCATCTGAATTATGTAAGAGCTATGTATATGGAGTCTGCATACTATTCTAAGAAAATCTGCACGCCAGGAGGCAGATAGCACTCCGTCCGAGTCTCACCGTGTGGCTAAGTCATACTGTACAGCCACATATGGGATATTTCTACATTCAGCAAAAATTGTGTGACAAATTTTGGTGAGATTTTTACCCATTTCCCTGTGTGAAAATGTAAAATCTGGGGCTAAAACAAAACTTTGATGGTAAAAATGTAATTATTCTTTCTTCACAATGGTGTAAAAACCTGTGAGGCATATGGGGTGTCAACATGCTCACTGCACCCCTAGATGAATTCATTGACAGGTGTAAGTTTGTAAACTGTGGTCTCTTATGGGGTGTTCTACTGTTCTGGCACCTTAGTGGCTCTGCCAATGTGACATGGCACCGTCAAACCAGCCCAGCAAAATATGAACTCCAATATGGTGCTTCTTCCCTTCTGAGCTTTGCACTGGGCCTCAAAACTAGTTTTTGACCACAAATGGGGTATCTGCGTACTGGGGCTAAAAGATCATTTTTGTGGAAAAAAAGTGATTTTTTTATTTTCACAGCTCTACGTTATAAACTTTTGTGAAACACTTGGGGGTTCAAAGTGCTTACCATACACCTAGACAAGTTCCTTAAGGGTCTAGTTTCCAAAATGGTGTCACTTGTGGGGGGGTTTCCACTCTTTAGGCACATCAGTGGCTCCCCAAACGCGACATGGCATCTGCTAATTATTCAAGCAAATTTTAGATTCAAAAAGTCAAATGGCGCTCCTTCCCTTCCAAGCCCTGCCGTGCACCCTAACAGTGGTTTTCCCTCACATATGGGGTATGAGCGTTCTCAGGAGAAATTGCACAACAAATTTTGAGGTCTATTTTTTCCTGTTACCCTTGCGAAAATCAAAAAAATTTGGATCTAAAATAAAATTTTTGTGAAAAAAAGTTAAATGTTCATTGTTTTATTCTACATTCCAAAAATACCTGTGAAGCACTTAAAGAGTTAATAAACTTCTTGAATGTGGTTTTGAGCACCTTGAGGGCTGCAGTTTTTAGAATGGTGTCACTTTTGAGTATTTTCTGCCATAAAAGCCCCTCAAAATCACTTTAAATGTGATGTGGTCCCTGAATAAATGATTTTGTTAAAAAAATTAGAAATTACTGGTCAACTTTTAACCCTTATAACTTCCTAATAAAAAAAAATTTGGTTCCAAAATTGTGCTGATGTAAAGTAGACATGTGGGAAATGTTATTTATTAACTATTTTGTGTGACATATCTCTGATTTAATGGCATGAAAACTCAAAGTTTGAAAATTGTAACATTTTCTAAATTTTTGCCAAATTTCCGATTTTGTCAAAAGTAAATGCCAGTCATATCAAATAAATTTTACCACTATCATGAAGTACAATATGTCATGAAAAAACATTCTCAGAACCACTGGGATCTGTTGAAGCGTTCCAGAGTTATTACCTCATAAAGTGACAGTGGTCAGAATTGTAAAAACTGGCCGTCATTAACGTGCAAATAACCTTCAGGGTTAAAGGGGTCAAACTGTGGTGCCCAGAACTGGACACAGTATTCCAGATGGGGTCTGACCAAGGAGGATTAGAGGGGGATAAATTACTTCACGTGATCTAGACTGTATGCTTCTCTTAATACATCCCACAACTGTGTTTGCCCTTTTTCCTGCATCATCACACTGTTGACTCATGTGCAGTCTGTGATCTATTAGTATACCCAAGTCTTTTTCACATGTGCTGTTGCTTAGTTCTATTCCTCCTATTCTGTAGATGGAATTTTCATTTTTCTTGCCGAGATGTAGAATCTTGCATTTCTCCCTCTTAAACAACATTCTATTAGTCACTGCCCATTGTTCAAGCTTATCTAGATCCTTCTGAATCCTTTCTCTGTCTTCTCTAGTGTTAATGAGATCGCTAGCGAGATCGTTGATACGTCACGGTTTTTGTGACGCAATAGCGATCTTGCTAGCGATCTCGTTATGTCTGACAGGTAGCAACGATCAGGCCCCTGCTGTGAGATCGCTGATCGTTACAAAGCTTCCTGGATCATTCCTGGGTCGTTAGGCTCCCGCTGGGCAGTGTGCATCGCTGTATTTGACACCTTATCAACGACCTCGCTAGCAATTCAGAACTGAGACACGTAGGCGTGCATAAATTGGACTTTTCCGCGCCCCTCGTCCCCGATTGGTGGTCACTACAGCGTTCTCATTTTCCGCCGTGCATAAAGAAGGCAACAGAATAGAAATCAATGTGGAGTCACAGCCGAAGAACACTACTACAATCCACAAACCAGAATGCTTGTCAGGAACAAAGCCCAGATGAATGGATACAGAGTCACAGCCGGAGAACGCTACTACGATCTGAAACCAGAACGCAGTCAGGAACAAAGGGACAGAATTGCTACAACGTGGCCTTCTTTTAAACCAAGGCCGCCCAATCAGAAGGCAGTAGCGTCCACCAATCGGAGATGAGGGGGCGCGGAAAAGTAATTTTATGCATGCCTTTGTGACACAGTACAGTCCCTATCAAGGTGTGGATCGTTGAAACAGCTGCTGTGTGAAAGTGTCCCAACGACCGCCGAGATTGTTAGTTAGATCGCTGGGGCGGCCGAAATCGTTGGGAAGTTCTGTATGTTTGACAGCTCCCCAGCGATCACGAAACGACTCCCCAGCGATCCCAAAACCGTGACGTAATAACGATCTCGCTAGCGATCTCGTTATGTGTGAAGGGGCCTTTAGCTATCCCTACTAGCTTGGAATCATCTGCAAATTAGATTAGTTTACCTTCAGTTCCCTTATCTAGATCATTTATAAAAATGTTGAACAACACTGGGGCCAGGCCTTGTGGTATCCCACTTGAAACACTCTTGCAATTGGATGTGCAACCATTTATTACAACTCTTTAAGTACGATCACTGAGCCAGTTATGAATCCAGCTAGCCTTGTCAATCCCATACTTGGTCATTTTTTCAATAAGGATAGTACGAGATACTTTATAAAATGTTTGCTGAAGTCGAGACATACTATATCTACTGCATTTCCCTGATCCACCCAGTGATTCTCTGGCTCCTTGTCAAGGGCAGCTGGGAATTGTCATCAGCAACAATGCCTGGATCATCCTCACTGGCTTACAGTTGGGCAAAGTAACACTTTCCTGTATGGCTCACATGCTGAATTTAATAGTCCAACATTTGTTTAAAAAAATATACATGTTTAAGGAGAGTGGTAGCACATACCCAGAGGACCAATCAATGGATTTCTGGGTCAGTAAACTCCACCAGTGGCTAGAACTGGCCCAGCTTGCTATTGGCATACTGTCATGTCCAGCCTGTAGTGTAATGTCAGAAAGGGTATTGATCATAGCTGTTGGCTGTCACGCTCAATTGGAACATGTTATCCGCCGCAAGAGTGGCAAGCCTCACATGTCAAAATAAATCAGGAATGGATCAGTGCTGACTTTCATTTACCTACTACTACTGCTGCTGCCAGTGTCGATGGTGCACGTTTAGCCTGGCATCTACTTCCTGTTCATCATGTCATCTACAATGTACTGCTGTTGCCAGGGTTGCCATTGCTGGCCTACATTGACAAACGTAGACTTGTCTGCCCATTCTAATGCTCTACGCGCGTCTTCTGCCACTGCACAGCCACGCTAGCCACACATCTCATGGCTGCCTGCCTACTGTGTTTTAGAGTGCTATATTTGTACTGCTGCTGCCAGGACTGCTGTTTGCTAGCCCTACACTGCGAAACATCTTGCCTACCTTCCTAATGTTCTACCGTACAGGTTCTGCTGCTGCCACTGCACAGTCATGCCAGCCACACATCTTCTGCTTCACCACTGTGTTTTAGAGTGCTTTGCTGAGATAATTTTTGGAAGGATTGATAAAATATTTTGTAACTAGCAGCCCAAGCTAGAAAAGTGTGCTCTACATAATAAAAATGAACTCAAATTAGCCATATCTATTTACGTTCAGCCTTTTTACACGATAAACAACAAAGTTGTCATAGTTAATAAATTAGTAAATGGCATTACGGAAAACAAAAATAAAATTTAGAAGATTACAGAGACGTTCGCCAATTCAAAAAGTGAATTGCCCAGGGCAGATCGCGTGGAAATCTCTCTGTATGCTGCCCCTCTGGCCTTCTGAAGTAATAGCAGCTGATGTTTTTCTCGGCCTCACCTCAACATTAACCTCTTTATGTATATAGATTGTGTTTTCTGATTTGAGAAGAGCAAACCTGTTGCTAATTCTAAAAAAAGAAACTATTTTTTCACTACTAGTTGAGAAGCCATTACTGCTTCACTTTCAAAATAGCTGAGAAGACCTGTTTCTGCTCCGTAAAGGGATAATTTTTGGACGTCATGTAAAAAATCGTTTGCTTCTTCATTTAGCACATAAAAACTCCCCAAACAGCGCTAATTTTTGCACCAACCCATGTGAAAAATGGCCTGTCTATAAACAATAAATACGTTGTTATTTACAATTGGATACCATCAGTTTTCCCCTAGCCAGATGGGTTGAAGATCACTTGAACCTTAATAAGACTGTGGTTGAATTAAAGGGTTCGATACAATCCTAGGTGACCTCCGAGTGTTATACATCTTTGTTCAGGGCAATTAAACATTTTGCAGCATTGAGATTCTTGGCAAATTTATTCACCACAAATCAAGATTTGGTGAAGTCAGTGAATTAGAATTTGAAATGGATCGTTCAACCCTAATGACCACTAAGCGTCTGTGACTCTAAGTGATAAAAATAGTTGTTTCTACCAAAAAATGGGTACAATACCCCCCAAACCCAGGTACAATTGCTTCTTTTACATCCCCTATAGTTGTAACCTCTTTGGGTTGTGTCATATCAGACGCTGATGGCACATTATTGTGATCGCCGGCCATTGCTAGAATATGCCACTAGGATTTTTTTGGGCTCTGCTCGGCTTTTGAAGCAGCCATTCAGTACAGCATCTCAGACAGACACAAAGGCTACTAAAACCACTCTCGATGGCGAGGACCCCATCAAACAACTCTTTGCATATTAACTTTCTGTATTCTTGTAAGTATGAAAAAGTAGAGGAGCGAGGTAATGGTGTACCTGTAGTAAAATCAGAATTTGCAGGTATAGTGTGAAATTAGGCTCATGGTGATGGTGTTTGGTTCTCCACTTGGCCAAATGACAGTAGATCAAGGATTGTAATTATTTTTTACATTTTAAAATCAAATTGTACAATAATATACAATAAAAATGTTTTTCGATAAGGAGGATTTTCTCCAATAACTGCGAAGAAACTAATCTTTGAGGATTTGAGAACTAAATGTTGAGCTTGATTCATCACCCAGAGTGGGAAGTAGTAATGGACTTTACTAATGGTTATGTTTTTTATGATGATTTACAGGCTGTATCATGGAATGGACAAAGTGATTTAACAGGGACAGAGCCTGCCATTTTATGGTAAAAGCTCAATCTTATTCCAGAGACAACCTGCATAATGAAAGATCAGCGGTGACTGATTAGCATCATGGTGAGGAAAACACGATAATGATATCAACATGGAGAACTGTTCATACTGAAAAATGTGGATTTATTTCAGGTACAATACGTTTTGCCCATGCATTCACTAAGGATGGAGACACTACAATTTACATGTAATTACACTTTTTAGATTATTGCAACTGAACATAACATTCTACCCTGAAAAACGAGGATCATTCCAGAACCATGTTAAGTTTAATGGCTTCAACAACGACATGCTTTCAGATATGGGATTTCTATTTCTGAGAGACTCAATTTCCATCCTATTAGCATGTTGGAACTATTTCCAAACAGATGGGACTTTTTGAGATTTATTCTGATCTGCTGCTGTCAGAGAGCCTTCGATGTTGGATTAGAAATTCATTCACCCTACAGAACTGGCCTTCGGTGAAATGCACACTGCGTTTCTGTATTAGCTTTCACATACACTCCAGGAAAACTTACACCAAGGGTCCTTCCGGCCTCTGAGTGTCTGGTATAAGCATGAATACCAATTACTAAATTACATAGTAAAGCAGAGCAGACAAAAAACTCTTTAGTACTGTTTGTGTGACAGCGTGGTGGCTCAGTGGTTAGCACTGCAGCGCTGGGGTCCTGGGTTCAAATCCCACCAAGGATAACATCTGCAAGGAGTTTGTATGTTCTCCCCGTGTTTGCGTGGGTTTCCTCCGGGGTCTCCGGTTTCCTCCCACATTCCAAAGACATACTGATAGGGAATCTAGATTGTGAGCCCCAATGGGGACAGCGATTATGATGTCTGTAAAGCGCAATGGAATTAATGGCACTATAAAAGTGAGTAAAACATATACTACTTGTAACACCCCTTTAGGGCTACCACGGTACACTGGGTGTTATGGGGAGTCTCACCTCTCTAGGGCGCAGTGCCTCAACCCGAATCTTGATTGGAGCTCTCTCTCTGGGACTGCAGAAGGACGGTTATCTTCTGCCAGGGGCTGATTCGGGAAGCCCCTGCCACAGCTCAGTACACACACAGGGAACAGGAGTAAAACCGTTTAACAGGTTTATTACTATGCAGCAGAATTGAGGTGGGTGTAAAGGAATAATATACAATACAAGTAACGGTGCCCTTTAAAAGTCATATACACATCACATTCTACTTCTACTCCGACCCTGCAAATATAACGTAGCAGGTTTTCCCTTTTTGTATTAACTCAGTCCAAACGTTGGGGCCCAGTTGCCGCGGATGTTGGCGCGCAAATTAGAACCGTTGGTGCACTTAGATGAATATTAATGTCAATAGTCTGGGTTGTAGTGTACTCACTGTAAATAGCGCTGGTAGAACCACAAGTATCAGAAGGGCACTCACTGTGAGTCTCAAACGGTGGTATGGTTCCCTGGACACCAGCTGGGGGGGCAGGATTCAGGCCTTTAATGGTGGGAGTGCCGGCAGAACTCTCCGAGTCCTTGATGTCACTTGCTTCACAGGGTGACAAGGCCGCGCTCTCTCCAGCAGCGCGGGTATATCAGAGGGGACGGCAACACTCTGCAGGGTAGAGGAATACAAATCCACAGCACTCCGTCTTTCACAGTAGGCTGCCACACTCCTTTCCCTCTGAACTTTTACTTTCACTTTCTGCTCAGCTTCCTCCCCCAAGTCCCTCCTCATCCAATCCACTCTCTCTCCTTCATTCCTTCCAGACTGTGTCATCTGACTGAAACAAGGGTCCCTGGGAATTGTAGTCCACTGCAGCTCAGGGGAAAAATGATTAATGTCTGTAGGTCCCTGTTTAACAGCAGCTGCATAGCTCTTCTTAGTGTCTGTAAGTCCCAGTATACCAGCAACGGCTCTAACAGTTCCCGGTGCAGGTGTTACATTCTCCCCCTGGTGAGCCATTGAAAGTGCCCCATCACGACATGAGGACTCACCACCTGAAACATTAATGGGGGTTAAGGCATCCTGACTAACACCAAATTTACATGCACACAAACCACCTTCTGGACACATGGGAGATACCGGGAAATAAGGCCAAACAGAATTTGAATTAGGGTGTATCAGCCTGGGGACCTCAGTGGTATGTCCCATTCTATCATAGGTCAACATCATGGGTGGCCTAGTGTCCCGTTTGAGACAAGTGTGTACTGAGGGGGCCCCCTCCTCAGCCCCCGACTCTTGTCTCTCAAGAACTGGCTCCTCCAGGTGGATCTCTTCATTCAATAAATGTCCCTCTTCTGAACTTTCCCCCAATTATGGGCAGAGCGCACTCGCCTCCTGGCAAATGTCCTTTTTCTTTGCTTCCACTTCAGGAGTCTGGTTTACAGGGTTCGCGCCCATGGGGCCTGGGTCCTCGGTCCACCTGTGGCTCCATTGACCCCATTCATCCCCAGACTCGCTGTCACTTCCTCCTGAGGCAACCCCAGGCTGGGGTGGTTTTTGACACCTACAACTTCTCCTATTGCACGGAAGGGTTGTATGACCTCCTTGAGCTGGCAATGGGGGTAAAGGGATGTTTTTTCCCACAGGCAACAGATGGTGTTGATGATAGGTTTTGACAGCTCTGCCCCCTTTCTCGGGCTTCACTCTGTAGGCCGGGACCCCGGGCAGCTTCTCCATCACCACATAAGGGTCAGGACACCACCGATCAGCAAGCTTGTGCTTCACAGGAAGGCCCAGAAGTTGAATAAGGACTCTATCTCCAGGCAGTAAAACTTGTTCTCGAACTCTACAGTCGTAGCGAGTCTTATTGCGCTTCCCTGACCGACCAGAGGCCTGCTCTGCCAATCTGTAAGCTTTTGTAAAATCTTCTTTTAGCTGGGACACATATTTTAAGTAGGTCTTCCCATTAGAGCGGTCAATGGATGGCCCAAAACTAATATCCACTGGTAGCCGGGCTTTTCTTCCAAACATGAGGAAATAAGGAGAGTATCCAGTTGACTCATTTGTGGTGCAATTGTAGGCATGAGCCAACTGGCTCACTTGCCTGCTCCAGTGTCCCTTCTTCCTGGGATCCAAGGGGCCTAACATGTTCGGAAGGGTACGATGGAATCTCTCAGGTTGAGGGTCCCCTTGGGGGTGATATGGTGTGGTTCTGGATTTCTTAATCCCACAGAGAGTGCATAGCTCCTTGATTAGTCTACTTTTGAAATCTCTTCCTTGATCAGTATGGATGCGGGCAGGCAGCCCGTAATGTACGAAGAACTTCTCCCATAGTGTTTTTGCCACAGTAATTGCCCTTTGATCTTTAGTGGGGTAGGCTTGGGCATATCGGGCGAAATGGTCAGTGACCACTAACTCATTACTGACATTGCTTTCATCAGGCTCGATGGAGAGGAAATCAATGCACACTAGCTCAAGTGGGCCATCACTGGTAATGTTCACAAGGGGGGCTGTTCTCAAAGGCAAGGTTTTTCTCAACACACACCGGGAGCATGATTTGTAGTATTCTTCAATATCCGCTTCCATGCGAGGCCAGTAAAATCGGTCGGCCACAAGACTTGTGGTCTTTTCGATGCCAAGATGTCCATGGTCATCATGCAGGGACTTCATGACCATCCTCCGAAATCGGGTGGGTAACACCAGCTGTCTGTGGACTCCTCCCTTCTGGCACTTTGCCTCCCGGTATAGTAGTCCATTTCTTACTACTAGAGACTCTAGCTGCCGAGTCAGCAGGACAGACTCCTCTGTTCTTAATGCATTCTTTTCAGGCCTCCAGCCCCTCTTAACCCACCATTGGACTACCCCCACTGATCGATCCTCCTGCTGCGCCTTTCTGACTTGATTAAGAGTCAGTTGAGAGAGAGAGTCTGAATTCACATTTGTCACTCGGCAGTACAACGGGAGCGCTTCATTGGATACTCCTAAGAATTTAGCACAGCACTGCATAGGGAGGGTATTAGTTTGATGTCTATGGTACAGAGTCTTCACCTCAGGGGCAGGGACCTCTATCCATCCTCCTTCTTCTTCCTCATTTAAGGGTTCCCTAGGCAGGCGAGAGAGTGTGTCTGCATCAATGTTACTGATCCCTGGTCGATATTTTAAGCTGAAATTGTACAAAGAGAGTGCGGCAAGCCACCGGTACCCCGTGGCATACAGTTTTGCTGTGGTCCTCAAGTAGGTTAATGGATTGTTGTCGGTATGAACCACGAAGTGTACCCCATAGAGGTAGTCATGCAGCGTGTCCACTACAGCCCATTTCAGAGCCAGAAACTCCAGTTTGTGAGCTGGGTAGTTGCATTCACTGGGAGTCAATCCTCGACTAATGTAGTAAACGGGACACAGACAGCCATCATGGTCCTGGTAGAGAATCCCTCCTAGTCCATCGAGAGAAGCATCTACATGTAACACATATGGTTTACTGGGGTCTGCATATGCCAACACTGGAGTTTGGGTCAAACTTCAGTTTCTCGAATGCCTCATCGCATACAGGTGTCCATCTTTTCCAAAAAATTTCATTAACTCGGAAGTAGACCCTCTTTCTTGACCTTGATGAGTGGGCTGTCCTCCAGGAAGGGGGATACCCCTGGGTAAGGGCAGTTAATGGCTTCGCAATCCGAGAGTACTGGGGTACAAATCTTCGGTAATATCCACAAAATCCTAAAAAGGACCTAAGCTCCCTCAGTTTGGTGGGCTTAGGCCAGTTTACAACAGCCTCCACTTTGGCGAGGTCGGTGGAAATTCCTTCTCTGCTGACTATGTGCCCCACATATTTCACAGTTGTCTGGCAAATCCGGCACTTGTCAAGGGACAACTTCAACTCAGCCTCCTTCAACCGATCCAGCACCTTGAACAACCGCTGGTTGTGTTCTTCCAGAGTCTTCCCAAAAACAATAAGATCATCTAGATAAACCAGGACCTCAAGTAAGTGCATTTCCCCACTACTTTGTCCATACATCTCTGAAAAGTGGTCGGAGCACCTGTCAATCCTTGAGGCAGTCTCTGAAACTCGAAGAACCCAATGGGGCAGATAAAAGCGGTCTTCTCCTGATCTTCTTTTGACATGGGTATCTGATAGTAGCCACTCCGGAGATCTAACACAGAAAACCATTGGCTCCCTTGCAGGTAATCTAAAGCTTCATCTATTCGGGGCACAGTGTACTGGTCAGGGACCGTAGGTTTGTTCAAGGTACGATAATCCACACACATGCGAATAGCTCCATTTTTTTTCGAGCTATCACGATGGGGGAAGCATAGGGGCTACTAGACTCTATGATGACTCCAGTGTCTAACATACCGCGTACACGCTGCCTGACATCTTCAATATCCGCAGGGGCCAATCTTCGGATCTCTCTCTGAAAGGCGTTTGATCCTTCACCCGAATGCGATGCTCTACTCCTTGGGTGAGGCCCATGTCCCATTCGCCTAAAGAGAAAGCTGCCCCCCGCATCATCATGCCATCGATGACCAACCCCCTCTCTTCTCCTTTCAGCTCACTTTCTTCAAAACAAGGGTCAAAGCTTTCAGGCTGCAGTTCCCTCTTCTCCTCCTCCGCCCTCACATAGGCTTCCAGACACTGGGTGGATGGATAGGGTCTGCGAGTAATTTTCTCCCCCAACTTCACGACACCACTGAGCTAACATACGGAAGATGTTGGCATTTGTTCCCACTATGACAGGTGTTGGTCTCTCATCTGCCTCTGCCTCCGGGCAGATTAGCGCTATGATGGGTATCTCTTTATCCACTCCAACAACAGTCTTTGGGAATCGTAGTGTCACGGACACCTATCCTCGGTAGGGGTAGCTGTGCTCACTCAGTCCCTACACCACGAGTCCAGACAATGGTTCCAGAGGCACATTGGATAAATATCTCTTATACCATCCTTCAAAGATGATGGACACTTGAGATCCGCTATCCAGCAATACTGAACAAGGTTGACCATTGATATATGCGGGGACATGTGGGGCTGGTCCCACTAACCCTTCAGGCAGTGTTTTCGATGAGGCACTATTGGATGGGGAGGTAGAGTAGGTCTTAGTTGCTGATGGGGGCTCAGCATGGGGTTCTACTGGCCCCCTTTCCCGTTTCCCGACTGCCTCTGAGGGTGATGGGGAAGATGTGAAGAGTTCTTTGAGCTCCACCTCTTCGGACACTGACGAGCTATATGGCCTGGACTCCCACAGGCAAAGCACCCTTCAGGTTTCCTACTCTCCACTCTACAGAGGTCATCATTCTCTCTTCCTGAAGCCAGGGTTTGCTTCTCGGCTACCTCTGCAGCACTTTGTAGCCGCTGTATTGTCTTGGCTTGGGCACTTAACAATTGTGTAACCTGCTCCCCCTGTTTCTCGATGACTTTCAACAGTTCTGTCTCTCGGCAGTCGGCTGCTGGCTTCAGGGCAACAGTAGTCAGCCGAGGGGATGTCTTCTCTCTAGCGGCCAAAATAACCTCCTCCTTGCGAACTTCCTTAAACAACTCATGAAAAGAACCAGGAATCTTCTCCCTATCACAAGACCTCATCCGCTGGCCAATTGGATCATGAGTGAGAGCTCCTCTGAGTACTTGTTCCAGACGACACTGATCAACTTCTTTAGGGCTGACTTCACCTTTAGATACTATTCTATGAACCAGCTTATCTAGTCGGTATAGATAGTGGGATATCTTCTCATCTGGCAGTTGGTAGGTGGTACGGAGTTTATAGAGTAAATCAGTAGCATCTTCAGGGGATCCAAAAGCATCTTCTGAAGCACTCATATAATCGTGATAAGTTGCTAGTGGCTTGCTCCGCCAAGCAGCCTGCACCACTTCCATAGCAGTACCCTTCAAACTTTCTACTATTCTCTGCTTCTTTACGGCATCAGTGCACTGCCACTTCTAAGTACAGTAAAGTGACATCCCTCCAAGTATCATATCCTTCTTCTCCAGCAGGGGTGGGGAGGGCACCCGAGAAAGTTCTTAGACGACGGTAGTTCCCTTCTGGCTGCATCTTTGCAAACTGACTGACTAACTTTTCCATAGCTGTCATAAGCACATCAGCAGGGGTCGCTGTCTCTTCAGGATTGACTCTAAGTGGAGTAGAGGGCGGACATATATTAGTCTTTCTAGGCTGAGTGGTTGATTCCTGTTGCGGGGTCTCAACTTCGGACTCAGTAGGCCAAATGATCTTCCTTTGTCGACCATACTCTGGGGACACGGCTACCATGGATGGGAAGTATTTTTTCCTCAAGACCTGCCCGGTTGAGATCAGGGCTGTGGGTAACTGTCCCTCCTTTTCCTTCCTGTGGTCGACCACTTTAGGGTGGGCAAGTTCAGTGAGTCGGTTAACTATTATCAGTATCTCTTCATCAGACGCATCACAGAGCTCACCACTCACTGCAAATCTTTGTTTGGCTGTAACATCCATCTCTTCACACCACAAATACGCTTCTTGTTCTGTTAAAGTCTCCATAGTAAATACTCTTGTGCTAGTTCTGAAACTCAGCAGTGCCTCCACTGTAACACCCCTTTAGGGCTACCACGGTACACTGGGTGTTATGGGGGGTCTCACCTCTCTAGGGCGCAGTGCCTCAACCCGAATCTTGATTGGAGCTCTCTCTCTGGGACTGCAGAAGGACGGTTATCTTCTGCCAGGGGCTGATTCGGGAAGCCCCTGCCACAGCTCAGTACACACACAGGGAACAGGAGTAAAACCGTTTAACAGGTTTATTACTATGCAGCAGAATTGAGGTTGGTGTAAAGGAATAGCATACAATACAAGTAACGGTGCTCTATAAAAGTCATATACACATCACAATCTACTTCTACTCCGACCCTGCAAATATAACGTAGCAGGTTTTCCCTTTTTGTATTAACTCAGTCCAAACGTTGGGGCCCAGTTGCCGCGGATGTTGGCGCGCAAATTAGAACCGTTGGTGCACTTAGATGAATATTAATGTCAATAGTCTGGGTTGTAGTGTACTCACTGTAAATAGCGCTGGTAGAACCACAAGTATCAGAAGGGCACTCACTGTGAGTCTCAAACGGTCGTATGGTTCCCTGGACACCAGCTGGGGGCGGCAGGATTCAGGTCTTTATATGGTGGGAGTGCCAGCAGAACTCTCCGAGTCCTTGATGTCACTTGCTTCAGAGGGTGACAAGGCCGCGCTCTCTCCAGCAGCGTGGGTATCTCAGAGGGGCCGGCAACACTCTGCAGCGTAGAGGAATACAAATCCACAGCGCTTCGTCTTTCACAGCAGGCTGCCACGCTCCTTTCCCTCTGAACTTTTACTTTCACTTTCTGCCCAGCTCCCTCCCTCAAGTCCCTCCTCATCCAATCCACTCTCTCTCCTTCATTCCTTCCAGACTGTGTCATCTGACTGAAACAAGGGTCCCTGGGAATTTTAGTCCACTGCAGCTGAGGGGAAAAACGATTAATGTCTGTAGGTCCCAGTTTAACAGCAGCTGCAAAGCTCTTCTTAGTGTCTGTAAGTCCCAGTATACCAGCAAAGGCTCTAACAGTTCCCGGTGCAGGTGTTACATACTTTACATCGATTCTTTTCATATGTTTTTTTGTCCTGAAGAATTATAGTACTTCGAAACGCGTAGACAAAACAGAAGAATGCATATTATCTCAGTGTAGACCTGGATTTACTGTGATCTACCAGCAGCATGGATTTTTCCACTTTTTCCTTTCCACATAATACAATCCTTCATCAGGCACATGCACTACGAAATGTGTGACAGTTCTCCCCCTCTCACATCCAAAATATGTGCCATTCATAATACTGGCGTTTTCCTATGTGGCAGAGAGATTTTTGTGCTGTGTGAGATCTCTTGCCGAAGTGAAAATCTCTCCAATTCACTATTAACCTTGAATCGGCTGAATCAATGCAACTGACATTACATAAAAGACATAAGATAGAGAAATTCAATAAACCAGTCACCTGGAAGCAGGGACTTGGGCACGACCTGAGACGCCTGACCCATAGCTACTGTACATGCCTCATAATATGGGCCTTGAAAGCGTGACCTGCAAAATGCTATAATGTTCTAGTGATCTACCATGATATGCCAATAAGATGGTTCTACATTACAAATTACTAGTTATGGTCACTTGACGACCTTCTAGTAACCTATCCTCCTCTTTTATTGGGTTCCCACTTAAATCAGTTACATAATTAGTATTAAAGTATATTTGTCATTTCAGGAAGTTCAGAATAATCTGTGATGCTTGTTCATATGGGAATTTACATTATTTGTGGCCATTATATGGCAGGCTTCACAAGTTGCTTATTTGGTGCATTTTTCACGTGGGTAAGATCTTCAGCATTTTACCGTACCATCAAAAGTGAGCGAGTTTCAATTACAATTCTCATACACATATTGCATTTTTCCTGGTGTGGAATTCATACAGAAATTGGCTTTTGTTGTGTTTTTTAAAGTCACAGCATGTCACTATCAGGTGCAGAAAAGCACCTTTCTTTTTGGTGCAAATTTCACCATTCATTTCAATAGGACCTCTATATCTACAGGTTAAACCGCTGGTCTGGACTGTTTTCTTGCAATTTTGGTGTTTCCGCAACAAAAAATAACTGCTTTAGTGAGAAAACACACGTGAACTTTAGACACAGAAATGCTGTCAATTTCAGTGTAAAAAAATCTGTGCATAAAAGTTAAATTCACACAATAAATTTTTGCTGTGAATTTTCAGAACAGAAAATTCCCAGTGGATGAGTTTTAACTCAATCTTATCCACATGCTACGCTTTTATTTTTTGCGGGGGACAGAATCCCCATCAAAATAGTTTTTGTTGGCGGTTTTTAAATCCACAACATGTCAAATCTTGTGCAGGACCAGAGCGGATTTCAATTTTCAGGCTGGAGACTAGCGAGTGGAGACTAGCTGGTATGCTATGTCTCCTGTATACAGCCCTCACAGAGATATGAGAGATTCCTGATTCCTTGTCTCCATGTTGCAAGTTCAGAAGCTTCAAGAACATGGAGAACATACAGAAATAGTAAGCAGTGTAGCTGAGAATCCAGCTTTGGGTTGAGCTAAAACACAAACTATAAAGCAGTAGCATGGATCTTCATCACTCTAACTATGCTTCTCATTGTTCCACCTTCCTGCAATCCACTTGAAAGCAAGAAAACAGAGTAGTAACCTGAGTACACACAGGCCTCACATCTGGCCTATATTCACTGGAGAGACATTCACTCGAGAGAAAAAACGGAAACTTGAATCACTAATTTGTATATCGAGACGTCTAAAATTGAAGATTGCAGACTGAAATTGACTACAATTGTTTGAGCTTAAGATGACTACTAGCGATAAGCACAAGTGCTCGTTACTCGAGTTTGCCTAGGGTACTCGGGTATGCACAGATTATCGCGGGTACTTGAATGCCATATTCGAGTCCCTGCGGCAGCATGTTTCACGCTGTTAGACAGCCACAAAACATGAAGGGATTGCCCGTGTTTGTCAGGCAATCCCCACATGTTTTGTGGCTAACAGCCGTGAAACATGCGGCCACGGGGACTCGAACACCCGCAAAACTCAGTGCATACCCGAGCATCTTATGCAAACATGAGTAACGAACACTTGCGCTTATCACTAATGACTACTAACATGCGCAATAATGATTTTTTCCTGTCAAAGGTTAATATGAACCTTTAAGCTTCCCCCATTTGTGGTTGAAAGCGCCTGGAGTATTACTATATCATTCTACAGTGGGTATGGAAAGTATTTAGACCCCTTTAAATTTTTCACTCTTTGTTTAATTGCAGCCATTTGGTAAATTCTAAAAAGTTCATTTTTTTTTTCTCATTAAAGTACACTCTGCACCCCATCTTGACTGAAACAAAACAGAAATGTAGAAATAAATTTTTGCAAATTTATTAAAAAAGAAAAACTGAAATATCACATGGTCATAAGTATTCAGACCCTTTGCTCAGTATTGAGGAGAAGCACCCTTTTGAGCTAGTAAAGCCATGAGACTTCTTGGGAATGATGCAAAAAGTTTTTCACACCTGGATTTGGGGATCCTCTTCCATTCTTCCTTGCAGATCCTCTCCAGTTCCGCCATTTTCAGGTCTCTCCAGAGATGCTCAATTGGGTTTAGGTCAGGGCTCTGGCTGGGCCAGTCAAGAATGGTCACAGAGTTGTTCTGAAGCCACTCCTTTGTTATTTTAGCTGTGTGCTTAGGATCATTGTCTTGTTGTAAAGTGAACCTTCGGCCAAGTCTGAGGTCCAGAGCACTTTGGAAGAGGTTTTCATCCAGGATATCTCTGTACTTGCCCGCATTCATGTTTCCTTCAATTGCAAACAGTCGCCCTGTCGCTGCAGCTGAAAAACACCCCCATAGCATGATGCTGCCACCACCATGTTTCACTGTTGGGATTGTATTGGGGCAGCATCCAATCAAGACAGAGAAGTATATATGCGAATAAAATTCTAGTTTATTCAAAAATTTATATTAATAAAAGGTTCTAATAAAATTACATAAAGGAGAAGTAAAATATGAAGGTACTCACAGTGACAATCGGTATATATAAAATAATATAAACATATGGACACAATGAAGCCACAGTTCATGTATAACACATAAGTTAACCCAAAAATAAGGTGACTAGTGCTCAGTGCATATGAATAAAAAATTCTACAACAAGTACAAAAAATATATATGTTTCATTAGACCAAGTGGTACAGTATAATTATTCTAGGGCTGCAAATGGGTTACCACATTACAGAACAAAAGTTCTAAGACAAGGCTAAACTAAGTCCAGAGTAGAAGCTTCAAATTATCCCAATCCCTAAATCCCACTATTTGCTGAAAAATTAATCCAATCCTAGTAGTAGCAGCAGATAATAAAGACAAGTGTCCGTTATAGAAAATTAGAAGGCTAAGAGAGGATGCAAAAGGCTAACAAGTGGGCAGGAGGCAGGGGACAAGGAGGGAAGCAATACAACCTTAGTCACTGGAGAAGAGAAGACCCCAACGGGCGTTTCGCGTTCCACTTCTTTTTTGTCAGACCAGAGAATCTTATTTCTTATAGTCTGGGAGTCCTTCGTGTGCTTTTGAGTTTTTAAGGATTATGGAGGCCACTGTGCTCTTAGGAACCTTGAGTAATGCATAAATTCTTTTGTAACCTTGGCCAGATCTGTGCCTTGCCACAATTTTGTCACTGAGCTCTTTGGGCAGTTCCTTTGAGCTCTTGATTCTCATTTGGTCTGACATGCACTGTGAGCTGTGAGGTCTTATATAGACAGGTTTTTGCCTTTCCAAATCAAGTCCTATCAGTTTAATTAAATACAGCTGGACTCCGATGAAGGTGTAGAACCATCTCAAGGATGATCCCAAGGAAATGGACAGCATGTGACTTAAATATGAGTGTCTTATGACCATATGATATTTCAGTTTTTCTTTTTTAATAAATTTGCAAAAAATTCTACATTTTTGTTTTTTTAGTCAAGATGGGGTGCAGAGTATAGTTTAATGAGAAAAAAAAATGAACTTTTTAGAATTTACCAAATGGCTGCAATGAAACAAAGAGTGAAAATTTAAAGGGGTCTGCATACTTTCCGTACCCACTGTATGTCTATGTATGGGAACTAGAAGCTTGCATATGAATAGTGAAGCTTCAACAGAAATGAATATATACTATTTGTATACAGTTTATACAAATGAATCAGACTGTTAAGTTCCTTACTCAAGGATGACATATTGCCCACCGCGAGCGCTGATCGATGATGATACATTTCCAACTATTTATAGTGTGTCAAGGATGGGACCAGGAAGCACAGATCCGTGGGCACCAAAAAGCAATGGAAAAGGATGAGGAGGGCATCAGTAAGAATAGATTTTAATTTCATTAGTTTTAACAAGTCTGTGCCCCTATAACCATAAATCTCATGGCTGAAAACCCCCTTTAAAAGTAATCTGTCATGTTCTCAAACGCTATTAAGCTGCAAATTTAAGGTAATCTGCAGTTTAATTGCATTACAATGCTGTCCAGCCGCCTTCCTGAAAGTGTGGCTACAGGGAGAAAGTTAATTTTATTCCTCCCAGGAGGCACCAGCTTTCATTCATGGAGGCGTACCCAGACCAGCTGTAAGCACACCTGGCACTTTGACAGCTCGCTCTGCAAATATACGCTGCATGGCGTGCTTATAGCCGCTGCTCACAATGCTGTTAGCGGTGGCTGTAATGGCAATGTCCACGCCTCTAGAACTGAAAGCCGGTGGCTTTTCACGCGGCAGCCATGCTTTCAATATGAAGTCCAAAGAGCATTTTAGTGCTATTGACCTGCAGATTTACCCTACATCTGCAGGTTAATAGCGTTTGGGGACATGAGAGGTTCTCTTTAAAGAGGGTCTGACATCAGATTTCCCACTTCAAAGTGCACACATTATAGGTAAGACCTCTTAGACCTGATGAGACTGGTGTACTATTTTGAAAATCCATGTCTTGAATGGCTGCATGATCCTTATATTGAGATGAGCATGAGTCCAGCTAGAGAGTGAAATTGTTCATGTGAGCAAGCGTATTATTAAGTCTCTGCACACAGAGGCTGGCTGACAGCTGCAGCTTGTACTGAGCAGTGTGAGATCTCGACATGGAGGAGGGACACTGAGAAGCTGTTTATCAGGCTAGATGGGTGGAGATTGAGTTAAACTTTCATAGGATTATACAGCCATTCTGATGTGAATTTTCAAAGTAAGTACTGCATCTTCATCAGGTCTAAGAGATCTATTTAATAATGTATGCACTTTAAGTCCCTCATGAAGGCTGCCATAATTTGCTACCATCCAGGAACTGTTGAGAAAGGTGATATTCTTAATACAGAACTGATCAACATGTTGGGGCTTTATAGACAATTGGAAGTAAATATTTTAGTTGTCTGCGATATCTATAGATCAAGTCTATATATATTGCAGTACGGTGGCTCAGTGGTTAGCACTGCAGCCTTGCAGCGCTGGGGTCAAACCCCACCAATGACAACATCTGCAAGGATTTTGTATGTTCTCCTCGTGTTTTGAGGAGTGGGTTTCCGCCGGGTTCTCCGGTTTCCTCCCACAGTACAAAGACATACTGATAGGGAATGTAGATTGTGAGCCCCAATGGGGACAGTGATGATAATGTTTGTAAAGTGCTGAGGAATATGATGGCGCTATGTAAGCAAAGCATTATAATAAAAAATAAAAAAAGTCTAGAAAAAGTACATTGTATATGGAAAAGGGCGATGCGATGTGCTATAAAACTATAGCCATGTAATTACAAAGGGAAGAGATACAGACTATAAAGCGTTCCTCATGCTCGGAGGGTTTTATATGCAAAACACAAAGAACACAAAACAATTATTGCTACTAATCATCTTTGGTAATTCAATTTACATCCTGGTACAAAGCGACTCCTTAAAAAAGCAAGAGGAGGAAACTTCAAGCTGTTTTTTTGACATAGTTTAACCTTTCAATTCCTATTTAGTAAATCTGGAAGAGATGAAAGGCAATGTCAATAGAGTCTCTGACCTTTGCAGTAAACACAAGTCTCTCGTTACCAGTAAACAACTTAGCAACTAAGGCTTTTTAGGCTTCCTATGACAGCACCTGAATATAAATCATCATTCGAAAATACAAGTCTTTATGAATTTAAAATGAAAGAAGACTTTATGTTCATGCATGAGTTATACTAAAGCATCTGCAGTTAACGGTAATGTATAAATAAAGCTTTCATTGCTTATACATTCTAAAGACTGGAAACAAGAACGGTAATGGCAGATGGAGACGACCTCTTTGCCGGGCCCCAAAGTGTCATTGTACTGGGGATACAACGTGCCAAGACAGTGTACCGCACCATCTTGCGTAAGTGCCAGTCTTGGTATACACACTGGATTTAAGACCACAGACAGCGCACTCATTAATAAAGGACAACAACCGGCAATTTATACTCATTAGATCCGTATTCGGAAAAACATTTTATTGCTGAGTATTTTAGTTGGTGTGAATTGATTCGGAAGAACCAGTCCGGTGGCCACGTAAGCAATATGAAACCGCTGGATGGAAGCCAAGAGAACTACCTCCTGACACCATCCGTGGCTCTTCATTTGATTAGCCGGCCCGATGCAATATCACGTGCATAATGCTACAACAATGATGTCGCGCCAGGCCGGCTAATCAAAAGAAAACCTGCTGTCACGCAAGGTGAGGGAAGGAACAAGTGTACAACGACGGGAAGAGGGGGAAGGGAGCCCAACAACTAGGGAAAGGGGGAGTGGAGACCACTAGGCAGATCTAATATCACCCTGACTATCCTATTGTCCTTATATAGGTTCCGCATCTATCGCCGAGCAGGAAACCTAATCCCTGAATGTCCCTAGAGTTAGGCCCTAGGTAGGGAGGGGACGGGGTGAACACTAGTCAGGCCCCACTGTAACTAAAGACAACAAGGTAAAAAAACAAAGGGGATACACTTAGCTAGAGAAGACACCAGAGAGATAAAGCCAACTCTCCTCCAAGGGAAGTCCAAGAAGAAACTAGGCAACTACTAGTACTCCAGGCATGTGACGCGCCCCCTGGGCCATATTCTTTAGGGGGAATATCCGGAGCCGGATCAGATGGGAGTTGTAGTCTTCCGAGTGGCTGTGACCCGGTCCGTGCCCAGGGTGTCATACTCAGTTGTATGTGGCAGTCCTACAGATGTTATAAAGTTCTTTATTGTCGACTACGCCACCCGTTGTATTGCGGTCACTATGGCCGCCGCTGCAGCAGGGTCCGCTGAGGCTGATGGTGTAGGTGCAGCTTTTGATGGTGTAACCCCCAACGGGTGGGGTATAGCCTCAGGGGGTCAGGTGCAGAGGATGGGGGTTGTGGTGGTGCAGCATAGATGTTAAAGGAAGACAGAGTCGGGTTATGCAGTTTAGGGTATTTACTCACTGCTGATGTTCCGGTCACTCCAGCTTCAAGTGACCTCCCGAGCCGTGCTGCGTCCACCAGGTCCTGGATCCAGCCAACCCCCAAGCGAGTCCGGAGCGTGACCCTGAGCTCTCCTTCTGTCCTTTCTCTGGCCGTCCCCACTATTGATCCACCCAGGTCCAGCTCCCTCGGGCCTTCTGTTGGGAGACCCTTGGCCTTGGGTTCCCTGACCCTCCACGTGGTATGCCTTCGTGGTGGATGTGGTGGGTGGCCGTGGCAGACGCTGCCCACGGCCTCCGGTCTCTGGCTGGGGTGTGTTTTTGCCCCCACCAGCTTGGGTTCCGGTACCCTGATGCCGACTCTTCACCCGTAGCTTGAATTTGGGTTCTCAGAGTCCTCTCTTTGTCCCCTCTCTGGGTCTTTCCTTCTTTCTCCTCTCTCTCTCTTTGGATCTGCTCTGCTCCTCTTCCTGACTCTGACAGACTGACTGCTCTGCAAAGACTGACTCTGATCTCTGATGGTGCCCACCTTATATACACCCTCTATGTGTGAGCTCAGGTGACCAGCACCCAATGAGCTCCTATCTTTACCCAGGCTGCTCCCCCTATCTGCCCCTACACTACTTGGGATGTACCACCCCCCTCCCACTCCAGCCAGGAACAGACTCGGTCGTACCTGCACATTTCTAAGTGGGAGTACCGTCGGTCTGCTCCTCGGAAATGGGATGTGTGTAGTGCATGCAGCCTACCGAGCTCAGATCCACACTCCATCCTTACCCGGGAGTGGAATATCACACCTCTGGGTTGAGGTGCAATACCCCTGTAGCAGCCGAATCCTCAGGGTGCTACACATGGACAGAGGAACATAGAACTATCACCGGCGACTCTCTGGAGACAGTGAGAGTTTTTAACTACCAAGCAAGGGTGTCAATTAGCAGCAGAAGGTGGAGGTCGCTGCTGGGTCCTAAAGGAAGGATATCACAACACTACAGAGATGAGAGGATCAAGAAGGCGTCAGCAATGCCAAGTGCAGTGACCTTCTACAGCCGGATCCAGAGTGACTGTCTGGTCTGTCACACTTGTTACACCCGTGACACCTGCGGATATCATCATATAAAAGATGAGACGGTTCTCACGGCTCCCGTCTATTGGCCACAGATTACTGACATTGGCCGATGGACGGTGACCTGCGAATTGATTCATACCAACCCAACTTGAGTACCTTCGTATGACAAAGCATACAGTAAATACAGTATAAAAAAAAAAAACATACCGACACACACTGCTCCCCAATTGTGTGACAAAAGGACACTTGTTGGTGTGATTGGACGAATCAATGGCGTACCACTAATAGCGGCAGACACAGCGGCTGCTATTAGGCTCATGAATCTGGGGAGCCCAGTGCAAGCGCCGCCACAGCCTGACTTTCAACAGTATCCGCATCCTGGATGCAGATACAGGTGAAAGCAATGGTGGAGGAGGGAGCCATCAGCTAATGCTCCCTACTCAGTCATTCTCCCTGTGTGTCTGACGTCTCAGCTCTGCGGGGGCGATGATGTCATTACATTGCAACCGCTGTGCTGAGCAGTGCAGGCCACACGCTGCAGAGACCAGAGCAGGTGGGGGAACATGGAGAGATGAGTATTTTTTTTTTAATCAATGAGTACTTTATGGGGCCATCATACTATGTGGAGGACTATTTGTGGGGCATCATACTATGTGGAGAGCTTTTGTGGGGCCATCATACTATGTGGAGGGCTATTTATGGAGCCATAATACTTTCTGGAGGGCTATTTATGGGACCATCATAATAAGTGGAGGGATATTTGTATGGCAATTATACTATGTAGAGGTCTTTTTTATGACTATCATACCATGTAGATGGCTATTTATGGGGCCATCATACTATGTACAGTAAAGGACTATTTATGGGGCCATCATACTATGTAAAGGACTATTTATGGGACCATCATACTTTGTGGAGGGCTATTTATGGGACTATCATAATATGTGGAGGGCTATTTATATGGCCATCATACTATGTAGAGGACTCTGTGTGACCATCATATCATGTAAAGGGCTATTTATGGGGCCATCATACTATGTACAGTAGAGGACTATTTATGGGGCCATCAAATTATGTAGAGGACTATTTATGGAGCCATCATACGATGTAGAGGACCTATTTATGGAGCCATCATACGATGTAAAGGACCTATTTATGGAGCCTTCATACTTTGTGGAGGGCTATTTGTGGGGCCATCATACTATGTGGAAGGCTTTTTATGGGGCCATCATACTATAAGAAAAAACTCAAAAGAAGATTTTATATATACATATGTAGGTAGTATATAATAACTGTAATTCACATAGATACAAGGAAAGTTACCTACTACCACAACATTTGTACATAGGATGAGGAATCAAGACTCATCGGCAAAATTACAAGAACTCAAAAGAAGAAAAACCGAGATTGAGAGCCCATGATATATGTGCAATATAATAATTTTATTGGTCAAGGATTACACAGAGTGGGGGTGGGAAAAAGAAAACCAGATAAAACAAGCGAACACAGTTCCAAGTGACAGTCACAAAGTCACAATATAACTATATATATAACTAATATATATATATATATATATATATATATATATATATATATATATATATATATACAGTAGAGACCAAAAGTTTGGACACACCTTCTCATTTAAAGATTTTTCTGTATTTTCATGACTATGAAAATTGTACATTCACACTAAAGGCATCAAAACTATGAATTAACACATGTGGAATTATATACTTAGCAAAAAAGTGTGAAACAACTGAAAATATGTCTTATATTCTAGGTTCTTCAAAGTAGCCACCTTTTGCTTTGATGACTGCTTTGCACACTCTTGGCATTCTCTTGATGAGCTTCAAGAGGTAGTCACCGGAAATGGTTTTCACTTCACAGGTGTGCCCTGTCAGGTTTAATAAGTGGGATTTCTTGCCTTATAAATGGGGTTGGGACCATCAGTTGTGTTGTGCAGAAGTCAGGTGGATATGGCAGCCACTAAGTATGTCAGAATAATATCACCTGTTCATATAGAACTATGGTATGGCGGTATAAATCAGTCATATTGTGGCACAATGGGGTCTAAGTTCCAGTACCTGTATGGAGGGTCAAGAGTGATTACCACAAGGATGCGTCCAGTAGAGGACGATTTATGGGGCCATCATACTATGTGGAAAGCTTATACATACAAAACAATTACAATGATATTTACAAGGCCATCAAGTTTGAACATGCCCCTTGGTGTGTTCACACAGGTTGGATCTGCGTATTTCACATCTCTATGCACAGCTTGTAGGAGCTTAATCATTGGCAATTATAAGGCTGCAACAACAAAAAAAAGAAAAAAAATGTTAAAACTGTTAAAGGAGTGACTCTCTGGTGGGCAAAGAAAAAAAAATCTGGTGTGTATGTAATACTCTACCACATAAAGGCAGAAAACTGGAACACACGTACAAAAAAAAAGGGTTGGGCATCTTAAAAGTTGTTATTGCATAATCATCACATTTTTATATATAATGTTTATATAAATGAAATAACAACACAGGACAAAAAGAAATTCTGACTTTTACTTAAAAAATGCAAGTAGATGATAAGATATGGTGCCATCTTTGTGTCATGTTTGAGAAAATTCTACAAGGAACTACAGCAGGAAGGAAGAATTTATAGAAAAATAGTAATACTGTATGTCTATAAATCGTTAGTGTTTAGCAACCCCCCTAAATAAATGCATGAACAGATAATGCAATAGCAAATAGCAAATTGGAGGCAAAAAATAATAATAAAAAATAGCATTGTCACGGGTGTATCAGGTTTGACAGTCATTCTGGATCCAGTTGTAGAAAGTCGCTGTGCTTGGCCTTGCAGACACCTTCTTGATCCTTTCATCATCTCTCCCTCTCTAGGACCCAGCGGTGATCTCCACCTTCTGCTGCTAATTAACACACCCTTCCTGGATCTTTAAATACTCTCAGTTTCTCCAGAGAATCGCTGGTCATAGAGTAAATTCCTCTGTTCAGTCCTGGAGTTCTAGCAGTCAGCTGGATTTTCCTTGGAGTTCCTTTGTGGATTGTAGTCGTGATCTCTCTGGTGTCTTCTCAAAGCTAAGTGTAACCACTTGTCTGTTTCCCTTGTTTGTCTTTAGTTGCAGTGGGGCTGACTAGTGCTCACCCCTCCCCCTCCCTTCCTAGGGCCTAGCTCTAGGGACAGCTAGGGTTAGGTATCCAGCTCTCGATAGGTGCGGAACTCATTTAGGGACAATAGGAGAGTTAGGGTGTTGCTAGATCAGCCTTGGGGTCTCCACTCTCCCTTTCCCTAGTTGCTGGACTTTCCCCCATTTCTCATCGTCGTACGCCGGGTCCTTCCCATACCTACCATGACAAGTATGCGACATAATTGCCACATGAAAAATATAGTTCTTGCAAAGTCAATGCAGGAAGATACTTCCCACGCGTATTTCCAAAGAATGGCTTCATCAGGGAGTTAAACGTTAAATAAATTCAGCTAGCTGCAAAAAATGTTTTAATTTTAAAATAAAGTAAAAAAACACACACAATACTTACCTGTTAATTCCTGTATCGATTTTCTGGTGTTCCACAGTCATATTTATTACCTGCTAGCAAAATTGTTAAGTCCGGTCATTGACTGCAGCAGTCACGGAACCCTACATCACGTTATGGTCCCAAAAAAGTAAGCAAAGTAAAGGGGACCATCAAAGCATTGACAGGGATGGGGGGTTCTGGTGAGTAATGTTTTACTCTACTTTGCAACATTTTCTACTTTTTAAATTTCCTAGTTTATTTCTTGTTAGACAACCCCTTTAAGTCAAAGTGAGTTGAGTGCACGTAATCAATTTATACCGACTACGGGAGGCTTAACTATAGTTTTATTAACTTAGATACAAAAATAGGTCCCCAGGCTTTTCCTTTATGTGGAAGAACTAAAAGTCCATGAGTTACATGTGCTGCAAAGGTGAACTCGTGAGATAAGGTATTGGCCATGTCACTCAGGTCCACGGGGATGACATCTCTGCAAGAGTTCAAGATATTGGAAACCACGGCACTGTTTTCTGCCTCCGATAATGTGCATGTAGAATACACTACTGATCCTCCGGGACGAAGGGCATGGATCGCAGACCTGTGTGTAATTAGAAACAAGAGCACAGACAAATTAGTGTTATAAAAAAGAGATTACCCTGAACACAAGGTCAGGGAGGAAATTCCATTATTTGACAAATTCTCAAACATTTATGCTCTAAACTGAAATGGTGGAAGCTTGACCCTCAGTGACCGCTGACCTGGTGCTGAATGTCCTTCAATTTAGAGCAAAGAACTTAGCAAGCAAATAGTGTCATCTAGACACACCATCTCCAGAGAGGATAATGCTACGTCCTTCTCCACTAACTGAAAAGAAACTATGCTGGGACCAAATGTGTAAAGCAGAACACTTCCCGCAGTATATATGCAGCAAATATCAGATAATATTCTCTCTTGGATGGTCTAGCCATTGTATGGAAAATCTGACCAGTGAGATTGAGCTTAAAGGCTGCATCCAATCTGAGCAAGCAGATCTTCAGTGGAAAGTTTGGGCAGGGACCGGATATAAAATTCAGTCTAGAAATATGCATTAACTCCTTAGCGGCAGCCACTGTACATGCTGTGCATCATCACTAAATGGAGCAGGCTCAGGAGCTGAGCCAGCAGCATGAAGTATGGATGCCGACTCTTTTACACAGTCGGCATCCAAGAATAATTGAGGCTCTGATGGCGACAGTTTATACTTTTAAATGTCACTGTGAGCGTAACAGCAACATTTAAAAGGCTTTTAAATGGCAGCCATCACTTCTGATGGCCATCGACCACTCGTGCCTACGGCTGGGCTTCGTGCCTATGGGGTGTCAATTTCGCAATACACTGCAATAGTACAGTTGTCACGGGTTTACCCCGACAGAGGGGAGCCAGAAGACTGCAGTGTCTGATTTCACGTACTCCTGCACTGATTAGAAGCACTACTCCCTCATGTTAAACGGTGCAGGTTTCTGTCAGCAGTGCAGGGGCTAAACTGTTCAGCTTGCAGTCTCTGAAGCTTCCTGCTTGGATGATCTCAGCTGTTCAGTATTGGCCACTCCCCTCTCCTATATATTCTCACCCCTGGCAATCTGGATTGCCAGTGTTAAGTCTTCTACTGCCTGGTGAGGAGTCGGTGTTTGGTAAGGGCGTTTTTGAGAATTGTTCTGTTGCTTGGCGTTTTGGCGGTGTGCAAAGTCCCCATCTTCTCCTATTTTGTTTAACTTCCTTATCTCTCCTGTGTTCCCCTCTGTTGTCTGTGAGTACATATTTGTATGATTGATATTTTCATTTATCCCTGTACGACCTTCCTTGCTTGTCTGCTTTGTGTATTTACATACACTATTACTCCCCACTTCCCTGAGTGGGGGAGGGGACAGATAAGGACTGATTCAAGATTTCAGCAAGGTACGTGGCCCCAGCATCTTCACCATCAGAAGTAACCTGGGGAGCAGGGATAGCTAGGGTGCCCCTGGCATTAGAGACAGGGAAGGAGACCCTGGCACCCGGGTTATCAGACAACAGAATCGTGACAATAATATTGCAGTGTATTTGCAATAAGTGATTTCCAATGTTTTGGCTTATGAAACAAATAGAATCCGGCTCTCTTTATAGTGTGCCAGATTCTATTTCTTCCTTTTATATATTGAATGGTATCCTATCCTGGCAAAGTGTTTCCATAAGGGAGTGAGGTATAACCTAGTGTAAGGTTGCAGCTGGACAGGTTGTGGATGGGAGGTATGTGTCCCCGAGGTGCCAAGCCTCGGTGATGTAGAACCCGGAGAAGCAGGCTCCAGCACACATTTTAACTGGCCCGGATTATGGATCCGGGATTTACAAGCAGCTGAAAGAGTGGGGTGGGATCGGCTGCTCACTTACCTCCAGGTCTTGGAATGGCTGATTTAGGGCAGCTGGTGCTGTCTTACTGTGCCTATGTCTTTGCAAGGTGAGGAGGCCTTGTATGTGCTGCTCAGACCTGCTGAAGTCTGAGAGGAAAAGGACTGATATTTAAACAGCTAAGCCTGTGTGTTATATGGACTGGTTATTTTCCATTTTTCTTCTGTTATTTATTTTTGTACCTGGAAGAGGCTATTGTATTTTTGTTAACCCTGATGGTTTATGAACTCTTAATAAACCGCCTGTTTGTTTGGAGACAACAAACTGAATCCTGTGTGTGTGAACCAAGGTCTACCACAGCAAAAGCCTAAACTAGTTATATAGTGTTTTGGTTCAACTGAGGGCTTGACAAAGGCTTATTTGAGCCAAAACATCGCAGATGTACACATGGGCTATTAAAACATGGTTTAACATACTGAATACAATTGAAGTGCTGCCTTCTTCTTTTGGATTTTAACAACGTAATTAGTTTGGTGACGCTAAGGCTATGTCTTTTTCAGGAGGATTTTTCCAGAAATCAAAAAGTGCTGCAAAAGCATCCCATAAAATGAACATAGTGCACAGCAATGTCAAAATGACATTGTACACATGTTCTATCTTATGTCACTTCTATTAACCCCTTTCCGGCCCAAAGCGTACTAATACGTATCTGCGCCCTGGGCCTTATGGGCCAGATACGTATTAGTACGCCTTGGTGATTTCACCCGCACACAAGCTGTGCGGGGCGATCGCCGCCGGGTGTCACCTGATTGTCACAGCTGACACCCGGTGCTATGTGCTAGGAGCGGTCCAACACCGCTCCTAGCACATTATACCCGAAATGCTGCGATCGAAGTCGATTGCAGCATTCCGGTGGCAAGAGGAGGTAAGCACCGGTACTCACCTCCTCTCCGGCGTCCCGCGGAGTCTGTGGCCGGGTCTCGTGGTTGTCATGTGACCCGGATGTCGTCATGACGACATCCGGGTCACCAGACAGCAGGAAGATACTTTGATCATGAGCAGTGTGCGATCAAACTATCTCCTGCAGCTGTGACAGCCTGTGTAGCACAGGGATGGTGCTCCATTCCTGTGCTATACAGGAGATCAGAATGTAAAAAGTGAAAGTCCCATAGTGGGACAAAGTGTAAAAGGAAGAAAAGTGTTAGAAAGTGAAAAAAAATTATAAAAAAAAAAATTGAAAAAATATTCCCAAAAAATAAAAATATAATGTACCCATCAATAAATATTATCATGGAAAAAAAAAGTACACATATTTGGTATTGCCGCGTCCGGAACGACCTGACCTATAAAACTATCCCACTAGTTAACCCCTTTAGTGAACAAGGTAAAAAAAATAAATAAAAGACGAAGCAAAAAACAATGCTTTATCATCATACCACCAAACAAAAAATGGAATAAATCGCGATCAAAAAGACAAATGTAAATATAAATGGTACCGCTGAAAATGTCATCTTGCCCCGCAAAAAAACAAGCCGCCATACAGCTCCATCAGCTGAAAAATAAAAAAGTTATACCTCTCAGAATAAAGCGATGCAAAAAAATTATTATTTCTATAAAAATTGTTTTATTGTGTAAAAGCGCCAAAACATAGAAAAACAATATAAATGTGGTAAAGCTGTAAACGTACTGACCCGAAGAATAAAGCTGCCTTATCAATTTTACCACATGTAGAACGGCATAAAAAAAAACAAAAAAAACCCCAACAATTCCTGAATTGTTTTTTGTTTATTCTGCCTCCCAAAAATCGGAACAGAAAGCGATCAAAACAGTCATGTGCCCGAAAATGGTACCAATAAAAACGTCAACTCGTCCCGCAAAAAACAAACCATCAGATGACTGTTGGCTGAATTATGGAAAAATTATAGCTCTCAAAATATGGCAATGCAAAAACTAGTCTTTGCAAAGAAAAGCGTATTTTAGTGTGTGACAGCTGTCAATCATAAAAACCCGATATAAATCTGGCATCGCTGTAATCGCACCGACCCGAAGAATAAAGTCGTCTAATCACTTATAAAGCTCGAGGAACAGAGTAAAAAATTAGGGTTGTGCTAGGTTTAGGGTTGTGCTAGGGTTGTGCTGGGGTTAGGGTTCTGTTGGGATTTTTTCAAAAGTAAAGAAAAAAAAATGATGACGATATGGGGACTAGTGTTGAGCGCAAGTGCTCGCTACTTGAGTTTGCATCGGGTGCTCGGGTATGCACCGAGCATCTCGGGTGCTCGAGTGACATGTTCGAGTGTCCGCCCCAAATGATTCGTGGCCAAAAAAACCTAAATTGGGATTGCCTGTGATGCACGAGCGATCCCCGCATTTTTAACAACCGTGAAACATGTGGGGCGGGGACTCAAGCATGTCACTCAAGCACATGCGATACATGGTGCATTCCCGAGTACCCGATGCAAACTCAAGTAGCAAGCACTTGCGCTCAAGACTAATGACAACTTATTCAATATGATGACCTAATGTTATCAATTTCTGTGTCATACCTCTGGGTTCAAGATGTTCTCTATACCCCTTCATAAAATCCTTGAGTGGTATAGTTTCCAAAATGGGGTCACTTGTGGGGGGTTTCCAATATTTAGGCACATCAAGGGGCTCTCCAAATGCCAATTTTCCATTGAAAAAGTCACACAGTGCTCCTTCCCTTCTGAACTCTGCCGTGCGCCCAGACAGTGTATTTTCCCTACATATCGGCATACTCAAAAGAAATTGCACAAAAGTTTTTGGGGTCCATTTTCTCCTCTTACCCTTGTGAAAATAAAAAATGTGGGGCTAAAACATAATTTTTATGGAAAAAGTTAGATTTTTTTATTTTCATAGCTCCATGTTATAAACTTCTGTGAAGCACCTTAGGGTTCAGGGTGCTCACCACACATCTAGATAAGTTACCTGGGGGGGTCTAGTTTCCAAAATGGTATTACATGTGGGGCATTTCCACTGTTTACGCACATCAGGGGCTCCCCAAACATGACATGGCGTCCGCTAATTATTCAAGCAATTTCACATTCAGAAAGTCACACAGCGCTCCTTCCCTTCCAAACCCTGCCGTGCTCCCAAACAGTGGTTTTTCCCCACATATGGAGTATCAACGTGGTCAGGAGAAATTGCATAATAAATTTTAGGGTCCATTTTTTCCTGTTACCCTTGCAAAAATAAAAAAATTGGGGTCTAAAGTAACATTTTTGTGAAAAAAGTTAAATGTTCATTTTTTTCTTCTACTTTCCAAAAATTCCTGTAAAGCACCTGAAGGGTTAATAAACTTCTTGAATGTGGTTTTGAAAACCTTGAGGGGTACAGTTTTTAGAATGGTGTCACTTTTGGGTATTTTCTGACATAAAGGCCCCTCAAAATCACTTCAAATGTGATGTGGTCCCTAAAAAAATGGTTTTGTAAATTTTGTTGGAAAAATGAGAAATCACTGGTCAACTTTTAACCCTTATAGCTCCCTAACAAAAAAAAATTTTGGTTCCAATATTGTGCTGATGTAAAGTAGATATGTGGGAAACATTATTTATTAACTATTTTGTGTGATACATCTCTCTGATTTAAGGGCATAAAAATTCACAAATAAACAGGTCATATTGAAGAAATTTTACCACTATCATGAAGTACAATATGTCACAAACAAACATTCTTAGCATCAGGGGGATCCGTTGAAGCGTTCCCGAGTTATTACCTCATAAAGTGACAGTGGTCAGAATTGTTAAAATTGGCCTGGTCATTAACGTGCAAACCACCCTCGGGGGTAAAGGGGATAACAGTTCCTGGGTTTGGAAACCCTCAAGTGATTAAAAGAAGTAATCTGCGCATTCTTCATGCGGCTTCTGCTCGGAATCTGTCCGCGCTCTACACTTAACATTATTGAGTAAGAAATGTCGATGGCGGAACTGCTGCGAGAACGACCAGAAAGCGGCCAGAGATGCCACTTCAGAAATACGACCACTGGAGCTTTCCTAAAGAGGCTTTGCCAGAAAAAAGTTGGTGGGTACACCGGTGTCTAAAAAAAGCAGTGTACACCTTCTGGTGTATTAAAGCTCTGCAACAAAGGTGAAGAGATGTGACAGAAATGCTATGTATAAGGCCCCATTCAGACATCCGTTTTTCATGCATGTTTTTTCTATCCAGGATGGATCCATCAAAATCTATGCTGCTATTTACATGTCCATGTTTTTGCGAACCGTGTGCTCTCAAAAAAATCATGTTTGTTTTTAATCAAAATCATGGATCAAAATTACCCACACAAGTCTATGGATCCGTGAAAATCACAGACTGCACACGAATGGCATCAGAGTACAAAAATATTTATTAAAGACAGCGCTCGCCAGGAAGAATGAAGAAAAAATGTGCGGTTTTTTAATATATCATGGAGCAATAAAGAATTTTTTATTCATTCTTCCTAGTGAGGGCTGTCTTTAGTAGATATTTTTGGATTGGATCCTAGGGGATTTTTTGTACTTGTTTGGACTGTGTTTCGCTCCATGTCCTCTGAGTGTGTTGAGGACAAAAAACACTTTTTGTATGTTGGCATCTGTGTGCAGTCCGTGTGCTGTCCCATAATTAACATTGCAAAGTATAGGAGAAGTGTTGTCAGTTATTATTTCACTAGATGGTGGCCCGATTCGAACGCATCGGGTATTCTAGAATATGTATGCGGCCGACGGGGCGCAATCAGCAAAGCGGTGTTTAAATTTGGCGGCAATATCAGTGATTGGTCGCGGGCGGCGGCCGCGACCAATCTGCGAACCGTGTTAGTGAGGACTGGAGAGCGTGTTTAAATTTGGCACCAAAATCGCTGATTAGTCGCGACCAATCAGCAGAGCAGGGTTTAAATTTGGCACCAAAATCGCTGATTTGGTCGCGGCCGTCGACCAATCAGCAGAGCGGTGTTTAAATTAGGCGCCAATACTGCTGATTGGTCGCGGCCACCGACCGCGACCAATCAGCAGAGCGATGCAGAGCGGGGTTTAAATTTGGTCCCAAAGTCGCTGATTAGTCGTGTCTGACGGCCACGACCAATCAGCGATTTTGGCGCAAAATTTAAACAACGCTCTGTTGATTGGTCGCGGCCGTCAGACACAACTAATCAGCGACTTTGGGGCCAAATTTAAACCCCGCTCTGCATCGCTCTGCTGATTGGTCGAGGCCGGCGACCGCGACCAATCAGCAGAGCGTTGTTTAAATTTGGCGCCAATCTCGCTAATTGGTCGCGGATGGCGGCCGCGACCAATCAGCAGAGCGGTGTTTAAATTTGGCGCCAAAATCGCTGATTGGTCGCGGGCGGCGGCCGCGACCAATCAGCGAACCGTGTTAGTGAGGAATGGAGAGCGTGTTTAAATTTGGCACCAAAATCGCTGATTAGTCGCGACCGTAACCAATCAGCAAAGAGGTGTTTAAATTTGGCGACAATACTGCTGATTGGTCACGGCCGGCGACTGCGACCAATCAGCAGAGCGATGCAGAGCGGGGTTTAAATTTGGCGCCAGAATCGCTGATTGGTCACGGCCGGCGAACAATCAGCAGAGCGGTGTTTAAATTTGGCGCCCAAATCGGTGATTGGTCGCGGGCAGCGCCAGCGACCAATCAGCGATTTTTAACACAAATGTCGGGACCTTTGTAACACCATGCGGATACTGTGGGGACATCAGCGGCTAGGGAGTGAAGGGAAGACCGGGGAGCGGCGCTGCGGGTCGGGATACTTCTGCTGCGAGCGCCCGCTCCTGTCCTTGGTTCTCGCAGAAGTATCCGCACAGGCAGCGGCGCTCCCCGGTCCTCCCTTCCGCATGGAGGTCAGCGACGCCGGCGGTCCTTCCGCTGCTACCGGCCGGGAGATGAGCGCCTCGCGCCGCTCATCTCCCGGCTGCATCTCCGTCCCGCAGATGGGTCCGGCGGTCGGGTTCCTTCTGCTGGTACCGGCCGGGAGATGAGCGCCTCGCGCCGGTCATCTCCCGGCTGCTTCGCCGCTCAGCTCCGTCCCGCAGATGAGCCGCTAACGGCGGCCATCTTTTTTCAGAAATCCCGCGGCGCTGATTGGCTGCTGCCGGACCAATGAGCGACGCGGGATTTCCTGGACAGACAGACACACAGACAGACGGGATAAGACAATTATATATATAGATACATGAAAATCATTGATGGTAAAAATTGACACAAGGAGCAAACACTGAAGAAACTTGGATCCAAAACACTGATGACATTCGGACCGTTTTTCACGTATGTGAGAAATCTGAAAGAGGCAGTTTCAATGATCTATTAAGACCATGTTCAGACATTGAGTAAATAAGATTTTTTTCCACTGTATTTTTTCATTCAGAAAATCTGCTGCCTTTAACTGTCCAAGCAAAATGGATGTGACATCATGGAAACTCCTGCGTTTAAAGACACCTTCTAACTTACGTTTTTTGGTGCCTTTTTCCCTATGGGCTTCTTAGGGGATCTTCAAAACAGAGCTCCACTTTTTTTGTCTATTTATCACTTTTTTTATTTCTCAAAACATTGCTAAACAGATTGTAAATTGCATTCCTTTTTCTGTAGAAATTATATTTTAATAAATTTAACTTATTTTGTTTTTGACAGGGGTGGAGCTAGAAACTTATTCAGACTGGCAGTATCTCTTTTTTTTTGTTTTGTATTATTCATTCATGCTTTTTTCCCCATTTTAAATTTTGGTTTATTTTTTTTTTTTCATTTATTTTGTACACTGTGCCTGCCATGAGGGCTTAAAAGACCTTTTGGGTGGGAGGTATTTTAAAGATAAAGAGGTACTAGGCAACTTTGGTCATGACAGCTTTTTAATGGGGTTCCGGTTGAAGTTTGCGTAATGTTCTGGTACCAGAACTAAACTGTGAAATAAAGTTTGGGTCGGGTATGAGAACCCAAACATCCACTGGTCCGCCCATCCCTACTCCTGAAGTTTATCTCTGACATATGAAGTAAACAGTGCTTAAGCCTCTTATTCCATCAGTAGACTTATTTTTGGAGAGATCGCTATTCTAACAGTAGAAAAACCCTGAAAAAAACCCATGATTTGTATCATTGATGTCAATGAACAAATGTCAAGAACCAAAAGAAAAGCCAAGTGTTTTTTTATTTGAGTCCATTAAGATAGAGGATATGATTTCCATTGTGATCTATGGGTGATAAGTCGATTGAAACCTGCAACCCAAAATCAGGTTTGTATTTTTTGTGACTCTACTGTCATTGTCTTGTTAGGTTGCAGATCGTCCGGTGACACCACTTACAATCATTAGATGCATGATATTCACAACCACTAATTTTGTAGGTTACAACAGTTACCGGGACAGCGCTGCATCTACGTACATCTGGCACATTTGTGGTCAAATTCTTAACTCTACTTGATTGGGTTTAAACTAGTGAACAAATGTGACAAGCAGAAGTAGTGCTGTTGCAGAGTGTGACATGCAGAAGTAGTGCTGTAGCAGACTGTGACAAGCAGAAGTAGTGCTGTTGCAGAGTGTGACATGCAGAAGTAGTGCTGTAGCAGACTGTGACAAGCAGAAGTAGTGCTGTTGCAGAGTGTGACATGCAGAAGTAGTGCTGTTGCAGAGTGTGACATGCAGAAGTAGTGCTGTTGCAGAGTGTGACAAGCAGAAGTAGTGCTGTTGCAGAGTGTGACATGCAGAAGTAGTGCTGTAGCAGACTGTGACAAGCAGAAGTAGTGCTGTTGCAGAGTGTGACATGCAGAAGTAGTGCTGTTGCAGAGTGTGACATGCAGAAGTAGTGCTGTTGCTTTAAAAGCATTCAGCAACTATTAGAAGTAACACAAGCACAGGAGACAGGAAGTGTTGTGCTCCAGAAGCATCCAGCAACTAGAGGGGTTAACACAGTCACAGGAGAAGGGGAGTGTTTTAGCAGAGCCCCAGGGGGATTGTGGGGAAGTTGTTTACTGTCTGGCTGGAGCGGAAGAGAAAGTTGGTGTGTGTGTGTTCTGCATCTGACAGAAGTGCCCCTGCAAGTGAAAAGGATTCAAGTCAGGAGTGAAACTAAGCACAGGTCAGGCAGAGTTCCTGAACTAGCATTGCAGAGTATTGTCAAGCAGAAAGATAAGGACTGTAAGAAATGGTGTCACAGGGATCATCTCCCTCAGCAAACCCTCCCCCCTCCTCCATCTCACTGTGCTGTAAAGAATGCTGTGTTCATTAATATGCCTTTGCATTAGAACTGTGCTGTCCTGTACTAGTGGGAAGACTGTGAACTACTGTGCTGCTAAGGAAACTGTACTGTTTGTCACTGGAACCTGTTGCTCATAAGACTTAACATGCACTGGCTGTGCGGCTTCTTATTAAATGCTACTGTTCTACCCTTTATGAGGACTCTTGTCAAGTGTGTCTGGTCAGCAAGTGAAACAATCTACGTGTCTGTGCCTGAGGGTCAATGCCTGAGAGAAGCTGCAGCACATGGTCTCTGGTCGCCCTGAGTAACGGTTCCCCCAGGATTCCAAAGAATTCATGTAACCTGTCTCACGCGTATCTGAACCTAGCGGAGTGGGTGTAACACAAGCTATACATGCCTGCCAAAGAGGGACACTTTGGTATATTCACATGTAGAAGACTTGCTGCAAACTGAAAATCAGTTTTAGGTCACAGCCCCACTATCAGTATTTGGTCAGTATTCGGTCAGTATTTTTTCTCAGGAGTGGGAACCAAAACCAGATGAGGAACAATCAGAGAAAAGGTATAATAGAAACAAGTTACCAATTCTGCATTTATCACCCACTCCTTTGTTATTTTATCCGTGTGCTTAGGGTCATTGTCTTGTTGGAAGGTGAACCTTCGGCCAAGTCTGAGGTCCAGGGCACTCTGGAAGAGGTTTTCATCCAGGATATCTCTGTACTTGGGCCACATTCATGTTTCCTTGAATTGCAACCAGTTGTCCTGTCCCTGCAGCTGAAAAACACCCCCATAGCATGATGCTGCCACCACCATGTTTCACTGTTGGGATTGTATTGGGAAGGTGATGAGCAGTGCCTGGTTTTCTCCACACATATCACTTAGAATTATCACCAAAAAGTTCTATCTTCGTCTCATCAGACCAGAGAATCTTATTTCTCATAGTCTGGGAGTCCTTCATGTGTTTTGGAGCAAACTCTATGCGGGCTTTCATAGGTCTTGCACTGAGGAGAGGCTTCCGTCGGGCCACTCTGCCATAAAGGCCAGACTGGTGGAGGGCTGCAGTGATAGTTGACTTTGTGGAACTTTCTCCCATCTCCCTACAGCATCTCTGGAGCTCAGCCACAGTGATATTGGGGTTCTTCTTTACCTCTCTCACCAAGGCTCTTCTCCCACGATTGCTCAGTTTGGCTGGACGGCCAGGTCTAGGAAGACTTCTGGTGGTCCCAAACTTCTTGCATTTAAGGATTATGGAGGCCACTGTGCTCTTAGGAACCTTGAGTAATGCAGAAATTGTTTTGCAACCTTGGCCAGATCTGTGCCTTGCCACAATTCTGTCTCCGAGTTCCCTGGGCAGTTTTCTTACGCTCATGATTCTCATTTGGTCTGACATGCACTGTGAGCTGTGAGGTCTTATATAGACAGGTGTGCGCCTTTCCAAATCAAGTCCTATCAGTTTAATTAAACACAGCTGGACTCCAATGAAGGAGTAGAACCATCTCAAGGAGGATCGCAAGGAAATGGACAGCATGTGACTTAAACATGAGTGTCTGAGCAATGGGTCTGAATACTTATGACCTTGTGATATTTCAGTTTTTCTTTAATAAATTTGCAAAAATTTCTACATTTCTGTTTTTTTCAGTCTAGATGGGGTGCAGAGTGTACTTTAATGAGAAAAAAAATGAACTTTTTAGAATTTACCAAATGGCTGCAATGAAACAAAGATTGAAAAATTTAAAGGGGTCTGAATACTTTCCGTACCCACTGTATATGCAGGAAGATGCACGGAACAGTTTGGCTACACAAAGGGTGCCCCAGTAGTCTGTGCTTGGTTTGGACACAGTCATTTTGAATGGACAGACTTCCTTTAATGCCATGTTCACATGTTCAGTATTTGGTCAGTATTTCACATCAGTATTTGTAAGCCAAAACCAGGAGTGGGTGATAAATACAGAAGTGGTGACGTGTTTCTATTATACATTTCCTCTGATTGTTCCACTCCTGGTTTTGGCTTACAAATACTGATGTAAAAAACTCACCAAATAAGCATGGGCTAAGCATCTGAATGGGGTTATCTCTGCAGCAAGCACATGGATTTATGCCAGTCCATTTAGATAAATGGGATAGTTGCTAAATTATACTGCATGTGTAAATATACAACCTAATTGTTGATTGTGGGAACATGCATGTTTGTATGCTTAAATAATTTCTAATTTATACATTAGCACAAAAATTATCTGAAAATATACATTTTTATTGCCCACCATCTGTCAACTTGTGAAATGTGTGGTTACAAGCCAGAGAGATGCTTTATGAAGCAATATAGAATGTGTATTATTCAGCTGTAAATCCGTTTATCAATTTAAAAAGAGGGATGTTTAAAAATCAAAGAGGGGTGCAGAGACTTGTGTAAAAAGTAGGGATGCTCCAACTGTGCACATGGGACATATGACTTGAGACTATATGAGATCATATACAGTAACTGACACAAAGAACATGGAGAACATCTGTAGGCCACGTTTAATGCATCACTACAAAGTCTATATGTAAGTTTCCTTGCCTTTTTAGTGTATGGAATAGTACAGTTGACTGGGCTATTCTATACAGTGACTTCCAGTAATAAAAAGTCTTTCTGTGATGGAAGTCACTAATCGGCATCCATCAAAGGTCTCTGGTTTTCAAACACTCCTTTTTTTGATTACAGCAAAAAAATGCAGTGAGAAAAGAGTCTAAGGCATTATCCGACCCTATTGTTCATACAAAGTTTTTTAGTTTTTCTTCTATAACACTGCTTAGCTCACTTTATGTATGTCTAGATTTAACAAAAATCTGATTCATAACAATGGAACGGTTACCCACCACTTTTCATTTTAAAACTAGGCCCACGTTGATCTCAAAATAATAAAAAAAAAACCCACATACTTACCTACTAGCTGTTAGCTATTCTTCAGTACCGCTGTCTGTGTCCCCTGTGGGTCTCCTCACTTCCTCTTCTGGCACTGACTGGCTGAAGCAGTCTTCTTGCATCCCCACGAGACGAGACATGTGTAGTAAACACTAGTGCACGCCCTAATCATCTCCCGCCTTGACTACTGCAACCTCCTGCTCTGTGGCCTCCCGTCTAACATTTTCACGCCCCTCCAATCTGTCCTAAACTCTGCAGCCCGACTAATCCACCTGTCCCCCAGCTATTCCCCGGCCTCTCCTCTCTGTCAAAAGCTTCACTGGCTCCCCATTGCCCAGAGACTCCAGTTCAAAACCCTAACCTTGGCATGCAAAGCCATCCACAACCTGTCTCCTCCATACATCTGTGACCTAGTCTACCGGTACTTACCGACACGCAACCTCCAATCTTCACACAATCTCCTTCTCTACTTCCCTCTTATCTCCTCTTCCCAAAATGGCATACAAGATTTCTCCTGTGCATCCCCCCTTCTCTGGAACTCTCTACCCCAACATATCAGACTCTTGCCTACTGTTGAAACCTTCAAAAGGAACCTGAAGACCTAAACCTCCCGACAAGCCTACAACCTGCAGCAACCCTCACTCCACCATACCGCTGAACGACCAGCTCTACCCTCATCTACTGTATCCTCACCCATCCCCTGTAGTCTATGAGCCCTCGCGGGCAGGGTCCTCTCTCCTCCTGTACCAGTCACCGACTTCTATTGTCTTAGATTATTGTACTTGTTTTTTATTATGTGTACCCCTTTCACATGTAAAGCGCCATGGAATACAGTTATATGAAAAAGTTTGGGCACCCCTATTAATCTTAAGCTTAATGTTTTATAAAAATTGGTGTTTTTGCAACAGCTATTTCAGTTTGATATATGTAATAACTGTTGGACACAGTAATGTTTCTGCCTTGAAACGAGGTTTATTGTACTAACAGAAAATGTGCAATCTGCATTCAAACAAAATTTGACAGGTGCATAAGTATGGGCACCCTTATCATTTTTTTGTTTTAAATACTCCTACCTACTTTTTACTGACTTACTAAAGCACTTTTTTTTGGTTTTGTAACCTCATTGAGCTTTGAACTTCATAGCCAGGTGTATGCAATCATGAGCAATCATGTGCAAGCACGCCACAAGCAGAGTCGGCTGAGGTATGCAAAAGCACATTTGGAGAAGCCAATTTCTTTCTGGAAGAAGGTCCTGTGGACTGATGAAACCAAGATTGAGTTGTTTGGTCATACAAAAAGGCGTTATGCATGGCGGCAAAAAAACACAGCATTCCAAGAAAAACACTTGCTACCCACAGTAAAATTTGGTGGAGGTTCCATCATGCTTTGGGGCTGTGTGGCCAATGCCGGCACCGGGAATCTTGTTAAAGTTGAGGGACGCATGGATTCCACTCAGTATCAGCAGATTCTTGACAATAATGTTCAAGAATCAGTGACAAAGTTGAAGTTACGCAGGGGATGGATCTTTCAGCAAGACAATGATCCAAAACACCGCTCCAAATCTACTCAGGCATTCATGCAGAGGAACAATTACAATGTTCTGGTATGGCCATCCCAGTCCCCAGACCTGAATATCATTGAACATCTGTGGGATCATTTGAAGAGGGCTGTCCATGCTCGGCGACCATCAAACTTAACTGAACTGGAATTGTTTTGTAAAGAGGAATGGTCAAAAATACCTTCATCCAGGATCCAGGAACTCATTAAAAGTTACAGTAAGCTACTGTTATTTTTGCAAAAGGAGGATCTACTAAATATTAATGTCACTTTTCTGGTGAGGTGCCCATACTTATGCACCTGTCAAATTTTGTTTGAATGCAGATTGCACATTTTCTGTTAGTACAATAAACCTCATTTCAAGGCAGAAACATTACTGTGTCCAACAGTTATTACATATATCAAACTGAAATAGCTGTTGCAAAAACACCAATTTTTATATAACATTAACCCCTTAAGCCCCGCGGGTGGTTTGCACGTTAATGACCGGGCCAATTTTTACAATTCTGACCACTGTCACTTTATGAGGTAATTACTCTCGAACGCTTCAACGGATCCCCCTGATTCTGAGACTGTTTTTTCGTGACATATTGTACTTCATGATTGTGGAAAAATTTCTTCGATATCACTTGCGTTTATTTGTGAAAAAAACGGAAATTTGGCGAAAATTTTGAAAATTTTGCAATTTTCAAAATTTGAATTTTTAAGCCCTGAAATCAGAGCGATATGTCACACAAAAGCGTTAATAAATAACATTTCCCACATGTCTACTTTATATCAGCACAATTTTGGAACCAAAATTTTTTTTTGTTAGGGAGCTATAAGGGTTAAAAGTTGACCAGCGATTTCTCATTTTTCCAACAAAATTTACAAAACCATTTTTTTAGGGACCACATCACATTTGAAGTCACTTTGAGAGGTCTTTATGACAGAAAATACCCAAAAGTGACACCATTCTAAAAACTGCACCCCTCAAGGTGCTCAAAACCACATTCAAGAACTTTATTAACCCTTCAGGTGCTTCACAGGAATTTTTTGAATGTGGAAGAAAAAAATGAACATTTAACTTTTTTCACAAAAATGTTAATTTAGACCCAATTTTTTTATTTTCACAGGGGTAACAAGAAAAAATGGACCCCAAAATTTGTTGTGCAATTTCCCCTGGGCACGCAGATACCCAATATTAGGGGAAAAAATACTGTTTGGGCGCACGGCAGGGCTCGGAAGGGAAGGAGCGCTATTTGACTTTTTGATTGTAAAATTTGCTTGAATAATTAGCGGATACCATGTTGCATTTAGAGAGTCCCTGTGTGCCCAAACATTGGAGCTCCCCCACAAGTGACCCCATTTTGGAAACTAGACCCCCCAAGGCACCTATCTAGATGCATAGTGAGCACTTGGAACCCCCAGGTGCTTCACAAATTGATTCGTAACAATGAAAAAGTGAAAAAAAAAACACTTTTTCATTTGTATGAATCAATTTGTGAAGCACCTGAGGGTTCCAAGTGCTCACTATGCATCTAGATAGGTGCCTTGGGTGGTCTAGTTTCCAAAATGGGGTCACTTGTGGGGGAGCTCCAATATTTGGGCACACAGCGGCTCTCTAAATGCAACATGGTGTCCGCTAACAAATTTAACGCAAAATTGGCTCAAATTGTTAGCGACACCATGTTGCGCTTGGAGAGCTGCTGTGTGCCCAAACATTGGAGCTCCCCCACAAGTGACCCCATTTTGGAAACTAGACCCCCCAAGGCACCTATCTAGATGCATAGTGAGCACTTGGAACCCCCAGGTGCTTCACAAATTGATTCGTAACAATGAAAAAGTGAAAAAAAAAACACTTTTTCATTTTTATGAATCAATTTGTGAAGCACCTGGGGGTTCCAACTGCTCACTATGCATCTAGATAGGTGCCTTGGGGGGTCTAGTTTCCAAAATGGGGTCACTTGTGGGGGAGCTCCAATGTTTGGGCACACAGGGACTCTCTAAATGCAACATGGTATCCGCTAACAAATTGAATGGAAAATCGGCTCAAATTGTTAGCGGATATCATGTTGCATTTGGAGAGTCCCTGTGTGCCCAAACATTGGAGCTCCCCCACAAGTGACCCCATTTTGGAAACTAGACCCCCCAAGGCACCTATCTAGATTCATAGTGAGCACTTGGAACCCCAGGTGCTTCACAAATTGATTCATAAAAATGAAAAAGTGTTTTATTTTCACTTTTTCATTTTTACGAATCAATTTGTGAAGCACCTGGGGGTTCTAAGTGCTCACTATGCATCTAGATAGGTGCCTTGGGGGGTCTAGTTTCCAAAATGGGGTCAGTTGTGGGGGAGCTCCAATGTTTGGACACACAGGGGCTCTCCAAACGCAACATGGCGTCCGCTAACAATTTGAGCCGATTTTCCATTCAATTTGTTAGCGGACACCATGTCGCGTTTGGAGAGCCCGTGATGTGCCTAAACAGTGGAGCTCCACCACAAGTGTCCCCATTTTGGAAACTATACCCCTCAAAGATTTTATTAAGGTGTATAGTGAACATTTTGAACCCAGAGGTACGGCACATTATTTGTTTACGTTAGGTCATCATATTGAATAAGTTTTCATTATTCTTGAGCGCAAGTGCTCGCTACTTGAGTTTGCATCGGGTACTCAGGTATGCACCATGTACGGCGTGTGCTCGAGTGACATGCTCGAGTCCCTGCTCCGCATGTTTCACGGTTATTAGACACCCAAAAAAAAACATGCGGGGATCGCTCGTGCATGGCAGGCAATCCCCGTAAAGTTTTTTGGCCGCGAAGCATATGGGGCAGAGACTCGAGCATGTCACTCAAATACCCACGATACTAAATGCATACCAGAGCACCCGATGCAAACTCAAGTAGCGAGCACTTGCTCTCAACACTAGTCGCCATATCGTCATCTTTTTTTCTTACTTTTGAAAAAAATCCCAACCCCAGCCCTAACCCTAGCACAACCCTAGCCCCAGCACAACCCTAGCCCCAGCACAACCCTAGCCCCAGCACAACCCTAGCCCCAGCACAACCCTAGCCCCAGCACAACCCTAGCCCCAAACCCAGCCCTAACCCTAGCCCAATCCTAACTCAAGAGTTTATTTTTGACGCCGTTCCTTGTGCGGTATAAGTGATTAGACGACTTTATTCTTCGGGTCGGTGTGATTACAGCAATGCCAGAATCATATGGGGTTTTTATGACTGACAGCTGTCACACACTAAAAGACGCATTTTTTGTAAAATCTAGTTTTTGCATCGCCATATTTTGAGAGCTATAATTTTTCCAGATTTTGGCAGACAGTCATGTGACGGCTCGTTTTTTGCGGGATGACTTGACGTTGTTATTGGTGCCATTTTCAGGCACGTGACATTTTTTGATCGCTTTCTATTCCGATTTTTGGGAGGCAGAATAAACAAAAACCAACAATTCAGGAATTGTTTTTTTTTTTTTTTTTATTCTGTTCCGCGTGTGGTAAAATTGATGAGGCAGCTTTACTCTTCGGGTCAGTACGTTTACAGCGGTACCACATTTGTATCATTTTTCTATGTTTTGGCGCTTATACACAATAAAAGCTATTTTATAGAAAAAAATATTTTTTAGTATCGCTTTATTCTGAGAGCTATAACTTTTTTATTTTTCGGCTGATGGAGCTATATGGCGGCTTGTTTTTTGCGGGACGAGATGACGTTTTCAGCGGTATCATTTTTATTTATATGCGTCTTTTTGATCGCGTGTTATTCCACTTTTTGCTTGGCGGTATGGTGATAAAGCATTGTTTTTTGCTTGTTTTTTTTTTTTTTTTTTTTTTTTTTTTTTTTTACCGTGTTCACTGAAGGGGTTAACTAGTGGGACAGTTTTATAGGTCAGGTTGTTCCGGACGCGGCGATACCAAATATGTGTACTTTTATTGTTTTTTTTTTATTTTTTTTATAATAATATTTATTGATGGGTACATTATATTTTTATTTTTGGTGTATTATTTTTTTTATTTTTTTATAATATTTTTGCACATTTTTTTTTTTTTCCACTTTCACACAGTTTATACACTTTATTACTTTGTCCCACTCTGGGACTTTCACTTTTTTTTTTCTGATCGCCTGCATGGCACAGGAATGGAGCACCATCCCTATGCCATGAAGGCTGTCAGAGGTGCACAGTGTGAAGATTGCTTGGAGATGCACTGCGCATGTCCAAGCAATCTTCCTGCTCTCTGGTGACCCGGATGTTGTCATGACGACATCGGGTCGTCATGGCAACACCCGGGAAGCCTTTGCAGACTGCGCTGGAAGCCGGAAGAGGAGGTGAGTATCGCCGATCACCTCCCCTTGCCCCCGCAATGCCGCGATCGACTTCGATCGCAGCATCGCGGGGGTTAATGTGCTGGGAGCGGTGCGTGACCGCTCCCTGCACATAGTACCGGGTGTCAGCTGTGACAATCAGCTGACACCCGGCGGCGATCGCGCCCGCACAGCCTGTGTGCGCGCGCGATCGCGATGACGTACTAATACGGGTCTGGCTCTTAAGTCCCAGTGCACAGACGCGTATTAGTACGTCAGATGTTATTAAGGGGTTAAGCTTAAGATTAATAGGGGTGCCCAAACTTTTTCATATAACTGTAAATGACACTATAATAATAATTAAGGGCGGGGGTCTTGTAGGTGAGTAAACGTCTTTTCTTATTTTTGGACCACCATGGGTCCATTTTTAAAACAGAAAAAAGGTGGACTGCTGTAATACATAAGGACACTCATTGCTTTAGTCATGCTTATCCCTTTTTTGTCGCAGTGCATTCACAATTCTGAATTCAGCTGGAAACCTTAGTAGTTTGGGACTAAAATTTGTATTTATTTTTGATGATTAATATTATTATTGAACCACTAACTCAATCCAAAAGGTTAATAAACCCAAAACTTTATTAAGTTAAAAGCGAGGTTTTGTTTTTCTTAGGAGAATATCTCAGTGTGCAGAATTATTGGGCAACTAAAGGAAAAACTTACATTTTCCCATCTCAATTGTTTATTTCATCTGTTACACTGAGAACAATAACCAAACTACTCAAAATGTACAAAATACATAAAATACATTTCTCACATTTAAAAATATATATATCAGTGACTGATATAGCCGCTCCTCTTTTCAATAAGTGATAAGCTCCATGCATGGAGTCTGTCAGTTTCTTCATCTGTTGACTATCAACTTTTTGAGCAGCACCATCCACAGCCTCCCAGACACTGATCAAAGAGGTGACTGTTTTCCTTCACTATAAATCACCTGATTAAGAAGGGCCCACAAGATCTCAATAGGGTTTTGGTCAGTGAGGAAGGGGCCGTGTCATTATTCTTTCATCTTTAAGGTCTTTACTGGAAGCCGAGCAGTGGAGCCTTTGATGTGATGGAGCACTGTCCAACGGAAAAATCATGGTTATCTTGAAAAATGCAGACTTTTTCCGGTACCACTGCTTGAAGAAAGAGTTTTATAAAATCTAGCAGTAGGTTTGGGAGCTGATTTTCAGTCCATGTTCAACAAGAAAAAGTCCAACTATCTCATCTTTAATAATGCAAGCCCATAGCAGTACCCACCTCCACCCTGCTGGTGTCTGAGTTGAAGTGGAGGTCTGTGCCAGTTACTAATACAGCCACGGGACCATCCAGCTGGTTCGTCAAGAGTCATTCTCATCTCATCAGTCCATAAAACATTTGAAAAATCTGTCCGAATGAGAAACCACCATCATAAGAAAATACACATACTTAACTGCACAACCTGGGTAAGGTGGGGGCAGGTTCCCCAACACGAGTTTCGCGTCAGCTTCTTCGGGAGGTGTACTGTATTTTCTTATGATGGTTGTTTTTCATTCAGCCAGATCACTTTGACAGTCCTGCTATGTACTGACATTGAGAAAGGATTTTCCTCCTTGCACTAACAGCTTATCTATGATCCATTCTTAAGACTGTTGAGTTAGTGTTTCATGACATTTTTGGCAGTGCATGCCTTTATTTTCTGTGAATGATGTTAGCTCCTTAAGATACCCATATTCTTCTCACTTGGGAATACGATTTTCCATTTGATTCTTGCAATATATATGCTATTCTCATTCATGTTTGAACTTGTTTTTTTTTTACAAATACTGTATATGCACTAGATTTACCCATATCTGCAGACCCGGGTGTGTGGGGTCTCCTTGTTACTTCTCCTTATTTTAACGTGCTATACATTTTAATGATTGAATTGAACAAAGATATACTGTTTCGAATTTAAAGCAGCTTTAACTTCCTTTTTTCTTGTTTTTTCTGTCATTTGAAGTGCTGCATATATAGGCCAGTTGTTTGAATTCGAGAAACCATTTCCATACAGGGAGTATACTTACATCCAAGGGTTCCAACTTTACCACCCGTTGGAATTCCCATATGAGGCACAATCACAACACTATTGCATCCAGCTTCAAACACTCTCTAACTAACTATCATCCTATCTCCAGCTTACAATATTTAGGTCTCTCCCTCATCCCCCCTTAACAGTATATGTACATTCAGATCAGCTCTTCTGTGGGGCTACTCACAAAAGTCACCATATGGAGACCTTCTCTACACAGCTGGATGCTATAACTGGTGCTAATGCCCCAAGCTGGCAGACAATCGCGAGCCTTACATCTTGGGACCGCGAGCCACATGTGGCTCCCAAGCCACAGGTTGGGGACCCCTGCTCTAGAATAACATTTAAGTGGAGATCTACTTGAGGGCAAGGAGACCTGAAGATCGCGGGTTGCACGTGACTTCAATGCTGACTCCAGTGCAAGTTATGTTTCATTGGGACTTGTCGCAAGTTGCATACATTTTGCGAATGTGTGACTTACGGTTGTGTGACCATAGTCGTTACGTAGCCCTATTCTAAATGAATGAGCAACCATGACTAAATAACCGGGATTAGTCCACCACGGCAAGAGAAGATCTCCACTTTGGCCAATTGGATTGCATTCTAATATCCATAGTCCGTAATAGGCCACATGGACAGAGTTGCCGACCCCTTTAATTCCTCAAGCAATACTATGATCTCTTGAAATACTAAGCCGTCACTTTCCACCCACATTCAGATATTACCACTTCAATGTCAAATAATCCTGCAACCGGCTATTTAATATATGCACCCTATTAAGATAAAATATGCATGCCCACACTCAGCCAATGACACAAGAAGAGCTGATGGCTTTAAATGGAGAAGAGATTAAGGCAAAATAAAAAGACAAAAATACTTTTCTTTTTACATAAAAATAAAACCTAGTTTCCATTGTTAGTATTTTGGCTCCTTAAATATACTGCGCGCCCTAATGTAAGAACAGACATGCCGTATTCGGAGAACAGAGTCAGATTTAATGATACCATCATTTAACCGTTTTCAATGTTAAAGGGAAGTTGAAACGAATCACTCCGGCGAAGTCCCAACTGCATTAATTATAAGGTGTTCGTGTGCCAACACTGCCATCTTCTGTTCCATGGGGCACGCTGCCCGCTCGCACGCCAACACTACCTGTACTGTACAGCAGCAGCTCGATACAGCTCATAAACTTGTAGGAAATATTGGACTTTCCACAAAGGCCGATATCTGCAGCAATTCAAAGCTTTCTTTCAATTATTTGTTTAATGCTCATTTTCACGGTTTTATTTTGTTTGCTTTCCAATGCGGCAGGAATGTTACTTCTTTTTTTTTTTCCCATTTACCTTTTCTTTTTTATTCCAACACAAAACATTTCAATCTGCTTCCGAGAGCAGCAGCCGAGTGTGTTCATAAACTCGAAGGCAATTGCAAATAAAATGTGTAAGTCTCGCTTCACATCCAGGTTTTGTTGAAGGACAATGATGTGCCTGATAGGTATACTTTATCTTTACATGGGAGGTCAGAAAAGGGGATAAAACACAGTAATAAAACACTTATAATAAAAAAAGAGATATGTGATAGACAGATTAGTAAATAGATATGGTAGATAAATAGATCAAAAAATGGCTGCTTGCTTCCAAAACCAGTACCATGCCTGCCAATGGGTTGTGTCCGCTCTGCTCCATTAAAATTAATGAAGCAAAAATGGCAAAAATCCAAGAGGGCAAAACAACAAATGAACAGATGTAGCAGGATCACCAGGTGAGGTGGATCCTCTAAGCCCCAAATGGGCACACGGACCCCGGGCATTGATGCAGCAGATGGCACATGGGCAGCGAGGAGTTGGCACACTCGGGAATCTGAGGAGCAGCAGGACGAAAAAAGCGGAACCCAGGAGGGATGAAGCACGGTGTGAACAAAAGATGGAGCACACCGAACGGTCTTGAGACTCAATCCCAAGGCACTGGTGTTTCTCTGAGTCTAGGGAGATGATGCCATTGAGCCGGGCAACTTGCAAAACCAAACATGGAGCACAACACAGGGCAGTGGATCCAGGGGAAGGAAGAGGAGCCCGGGGTACTTGGGGCAGGTGTGTAACAGTTCAAGAGAACCTGTCAGCTGATGAATACCGCCCACGGTTTGGACATCATGTATCAGCAACCGGCTGTACGATCTCATCCATAAATGTTTGTTTCTGCGGCGTTTCAAAGAAAAACATACTTTTAATAGCCGCCGGAAACCGAGCCGCGCTGTTGACTAGGCATACAGACGGGACCCCAGCGACTTCTCCCCGCCTGTACGACTAGTCTTTAGCGCGGCTCGGTCCCCGGTTTGGGCAGCAAGTATCAGCTGACAGGTTTCCTTTAAAACACTCCTTTGGTGTTTTTCAACCCCACTGAATGCTTCCCTTCCTCCCTCCATGCTCTCCTATTTTTAAATGTATGCATAGCTTCATAAGTGAAGCTAGCATAATTGGGACATGCACCCATCAGGCATTTGCATTTCCTTTAAAAAGCACTCTTCATCCACAACAAGTTAAAACTGTTTTGTTTGCACATTCCAGTCTAATATGTGCAGGAACTGTCCCAATTCTCACATTCTGTAACTTCGCATCCACTCTTTTTGAGTGGAGGATTCCTCTTCTTCAGCGTTTTGCTAGCACTACAGGTGCTGGAACTTCCTTTCACAGGCATGCCTAGCATCTTGCATTGTCCGTAGGCAGGTCGGTCCAAAACTGAAAGCCATATCGCTTATGCCTGTATGCAAATTGAGAATCAACAGAACAGGAGCAGAGAGACAAAGTCTAGGCCTCACTGTCTATTTCAGCGTCTCTGCTGCTAAAGATGGATTACACTCGACAACAGGCAGCGAACAGTAAGTTACACAGAACGGACACTTGTAGTGGAGTAATTTTTTAGGGCTGAGATTACATTATTTGTGCTTTGCTAATTTTCGATTTATTATATTATCTATCGAGTCCATGATCTCAATAATTAAACAGAGAATGCAGGAGACGTTCCTATTACCGAGCACTGAACAACTTCCTCCGAGCAAGTCTGATGTGGTAATATCTGCTAATCCAGGACCAGCACGGATTTATTGCTGCCAACAAGGAGCAAATCTTACAAGACAATAAAAGGAAGAGTAAAAAAATTCAAAGAACACAAAAAACGGAATAAAAATGACTGCAGATTTAGAAGATAGAGGAAAATTTATTTTTTTCTGTAACTAATAGAGGATATGGACCAGAGCTCCCCTGACAATGGCTACCACTGACATTTTATATCTCACCTATAGAAAACCTCTATATCCCCCTGCCATGTAACATGTAATGAAGACTGATGTTCCATTTTCCTCAGAACATGTCGCTTTCAGTCATCGCCCTCTAAAAACGTTCAGTGCTGCAAATTAAATGTCAATATACGTCTAGTAAAAAGGAGAGCATCGCCCCCCGGCACAAAACAATCCTTTTTCTATTAATGCGATATGATCCTTAAATTCATCCGTTTTACACTTCTACTCTTCGTAACGGCCCAATAAAGCATCTTTGCACCAACCCCCTGCAGAGACATGAGATTCTGAACGCTCGGCTGCCCCGCCAGTTAGAGGACTTGGCGCCATATTTATACTGGCAGCACACTGGTCTCAGCGCCAGGAGAACGTATACAGTTATATGAAAAAGTTTGGACACCCCTATTAATCTTAAGCTTAATGTTTTATAAAAATTGGTGTTTTTGCAACAGCTATTTCAGTTTGATATATGTAATAACTGTTGGACACAGTAATGTTTCTGCCTTGAAATGAGGTTTATTGTACTAACAGAAAATGTGCAATCTGCATTCAAACAAAATTTGACAGGTGCATAAGTATGGGCACCCTTATCATTTTCTTGTTTTAAATACTCCTACCTACTTTTTACTGACTTACTAAAGCACTTTTTTTGGTTTTGTAACCTCATTGAGCTTTGAACTTCAGAGCCAGGTGTATGCAATCATGAGAAAAGCTACTTAAAGTGGCCACTTGCAAGTTGTTCTCCTGTTTGAATCTCCTCTGAGGAGTGGCATCATGGGCTCCTCAAAACAACTGTCAAATGATCTGAAAACAAAGATTATTCAACATAGTTGTTCAGGGGAAGGATACAAAAAGCTGTCTCAGAGATTTAACCTGTCAGTTTCCACTGCGAGGAACATAGTAAGGAAATGGAAGAACACAGGGACAGTTCTTGTTAAGGCCAGAAGTGGCAGGCCAAGAAAAACATCAGAAAGGCAGAGAAGAAGAATGGTGAGATCAGTCAAGGACAATCCTCAGACCACCTCCAGAGAGCTGCAGCATCAACTTGCTGCAGATGGTGTCACTGTGCATCGGTCAACTATACAACGCACTTTGCACAAGGAGAAGCTGTATGGGAGAGTGATGCGAAAGAAGCCGTTTCTGCAAGCACGCCACAAACAGTCGGCTGAGGTATGCAAAAGCACATTTGGAGAAGCCAATTTCTTTTTGGAAGAAGGTCCTGTGGACTGATGAAACCAAGATTGAGTTGTTTGGTCATACAAAAAGGAGTTATGCATGGCGGCAAAAAAACACAGCATTCCAAGAAAAACACTTGCTACCCACAGTAAAATTTGGTGGAGGTTACATCATGCTTTGGGGCTGTGTGGCCAATGCCAGCACCGGGAATCTTCAGTCCCAGCATCACATGGTCACACAAGATGAGGGACTGAACAAGTGTACAACGACGGGAAGAGGGGGAAGGGAGACAAAAAAAATAGGGAAAGGGGGAGTGGAGAAGCCTAGGCAGATCTAATATCACCCTGACTACCCTATCACCCCTAAATAGGTTTTTCACCTATCGCCGAGCAGGAAACATAATCCCTGAATGTCCGTAGAGCGAGGTCCTAGGTAGGGAGGGGACGGGGTGAGCACTAGTCAGGCCCCACTATAACTAAAGACAACAAGGTAAACAAACAAAGGGGATACACTTAGCTTGAGAAGAGACCAGACAGATCATGCCAATTGTCCTCCAAGGGAACTTCAAGAAGAAACTAGCCGACTACTAGTACTCCAAGCCTGGACAGAGAAACATAGAACTATCACCAGCGACTCTCTGGCAAGGGTGTGTCAATTAGCAGCAGAAGGTGGAGGTAGCTGCTTGGTCCTAAAGGGAGACGGATATCACTATACTACAGAGATGAGAGGAACAAGAAGGCATCTACAATGCCAAGCGCAGTACCTAGACCTTCACAGGGATTGCTGTGGAGCACAGTTGTTTTTATGCTTTAATGATGTTTAATTTTTGTTACATGTGAAACATAACATCTAGGATTTATCACCAGAGCTGCTACAGAATCTCTTTTCTACAAATTTGCCTCATCATCACAACCTCTTTGGAAACCGAAGCGGAGAATGAAACTCACAGCATCCAAATGTTAGCACAAGAAGAGTCGGCCAGATATGGCCATCCATGTGCCAGAGGGGGGCTGCTGATATTCACACACTGGCTTATAGACCCCAGATATGGATTCTCCTACATATGCCCTAATATGTAGAGGTGGGAGAATCCCTTTAAAGGTAATGTGTCACCAGAAAATGACGGTTTGAGTATTATATATATATTTTTTAAATATTTTGGATTTTATTTCCATAATGGCATCTATAAAACTGGCCTACGCCTTATACTAGACTCATGATTCCTGTTATTTAGAAATAAAAAGAGCATGTACCCTGCTGTAAGTAAAAAGCAACAGTGCATATAACTAACATGGACTACTTAGTAAACACTGTTTTTGATCAAAAAAAAAAATTATATGCACTATTGTTTTTTACATTTTGTTTCTATCTTGGGTTTTGTCTGTTTAATGGCCAGTGTGAACATGCGCCTACATATTACATGGATACCAACTTATATTCCAGTTCATTTTTCGTTTTCCTGCTGTGTACAGATGACTTTTCAGCAGTCTCATTATCATCTCAGGCAGGATTACAGTGACATATACAGTAGATAACACATGATCCATCATCCACTATAGCTGATTCAATACCTCCCCTTCTACCTCTCCCTTCACAATGACCTCTGTCCAGATTACAGCACGCTCCGTTAATACTTCTATACAAAGAGCCCGGGTGAGTTAATGTCCTTGTGTAGAAAAGGATGGTGTCCAGTATGAATATTGCATGATTATTTTTTTTTTTTTTTACTACAGTGATGTGCAAAAAATATATATAAAAAATTAGAAATAATGCATCAAACGTGACTTAAATAACCAACAATTTTAAGTCATAATTTACTAGTACACATGAAAATAAGTAAAATCTGAAATCAATGAACACAGATTTTCCCCATTTCTGGATTCTATAGAGAGGGGGGAGCTGGACGCAGACACAGCTATTCTACTACAAGTTCTCCTGTAACTTCATTTACAGTTCTCCATAGAACTTTACGAGCACCAACTGTCATCTCACACTACTAAACTCAGTAATGGCAAAATCCGTAGTCACTGAAGACCGATTTCACCCGTAAATTGAGAATTTTGAAAATGGAAGATCAGTTCAGAATGAAAAAGAAGATTTCTTTGATACAGTATATTACTATTAATTTACGAAGAAGAACAAACTAAAACGATAGTTACTCTTTAAACAACAGGCAATCTTTTGATGATAAATTTAATTACTATATGTCTGTTACTGGATAATGAAAATATTTGTTTTTAGAGCAATGAAGTAATTATTGTATAGTGCACACCATAGCTGCTGCAGAACTGCTTTGCTTTGAAAAGAAAAAGTGGAATATTAAGTGATAACCTACAGTGGAGGAGAGGGACTGTGTATTAAAAAATACGGTAAAATCCTGCTAATGGGATCTCCATGGATGCTGTCAGATTATTGGAATCTCAGTGCATACGATTGGGCTTAGCATGGCAATGACTGATTAGAATTTGTGGTTTATTTTCCACCTTTAGACCTTCCAACGTGTATTCACACAGTGCCGCAACCTCCGTAGCAGAGTAGTACCTTAGGATAACGATCAGCACCATCATGGAGCTGAAGAGATATTCACAGTGACACGTCTGCAGAACACGGAGGCTGAGCACAAGTAACGATGATGTATGCTTCAGCTTTCCCTACAGCTTCACAGATTTGATTTTTCATGTCAAATCCAGAGTGAGAAAATTATAAAGGAGGACTACGACTTGTGATTGATTCCTCCCCAAGAAATAAATGACATGATGCATTACCCCAATAAGACACTCAGGTATTTCACAGATCAATCAGAATGTTCTTTGAACTCAGCATTTTTCATTTTACTAAGGGAAAAAAATCACCATTGTTCAGAAATCCACGGCGGCATTTATGTCCCAGTTTATGAAATATTTTCAATGCCTAAATCACCCTGCTCCATAGACAGCTCGCCACACAGGAGACTAAACGGAGGAGAAGAAAATACGTATCGTATGTCAGCAGCGACCTCTATGTCTAAGACTATTCACATCTACTAGGAGCCATGACACATGGTGAATCCACCACATGAAGGACACCCATTATGCTAATTTCCCCTTCAAATATGACTGAATCAGGAATGGAGACAGAATACATCCTCCAATAGAGTGTCACACTAGGAAAGGGAAGGACCAAGTGTACGACAATGGGAAAAGGAAGGGGAAGCCCAACAACTAGGGAAAGGGAGAGTGGAGACCCCTAGGCAGATCTTACAACATCCTGACTCCCCTACCGTCCCTAAATAGGTTCCCACACCTATCGCCGAACAAGATACCTTATCCCTAACTGACCCTAGAGATAAGCCCTAGGTAATGAGGGGAAGGGTGAGCACTAGTCAGTCCCACTGCAACTAAAGACAAACAAGAAAACAAGAGGATAAACTTAGCTTTGAGAAGACGCCAAAGAGAAGACGACAAGAAACTCGCCGACTGCTAGGACTCTAGGTCTGAGCAGGGGAAAATAGTACTATCACCGGCGACTCTCTGGAGACACTGAGGGATTTTAAATATCAAGCAAGGGTGTGTTAATTAGCCGCAGAAGGTGGACATCACTGCTGGGTCCTAGCAAGAGAAGGATACCACTACACTACATGAGATGAAAGGATCAAGAAGGTGTGTGCAAAGCCAAGCACAGCGAACTTCTACAGCCAGATTCAGAACGACTGTCTGTCAAACCTGATACACCCGTGACAAAAAGGTATAAATTTACCCTAATTTCCTCACATACAGAGCACTCATGAAAGCAAGTAAAACAAGAATAGATTCTTCCCAGTAAAGGACATTGATCACATTTATAAAACGGTTTACTAGGGTTTTGGGCATTTTGAGCTCCAAAAATATTTTTCCCCTTCAAATATTGTTTAATCAGGAATGGAGACAGAATGGATCTTCCAATACAGGGGTGGATTTAGCCCGCCTGTCAAATTCATCAAGCAATGTTGGGACTGTGCAAGCCAGAAATGTTACTCCAGTCCTTGACTGGAGTAGCCTTTCTGGCGCAGTGCATGGAAGCATATGCCATTTGGTGTGGAATGCTGCTTAAAGGGGTATTCCCATCTCCAAGATCCTATCCCCATGTGTAGTAGGTGTAATAATAATAATATTAGCAAATACCTCCAATTAGAAATATAGTATAGTTCTAATACGTTGTGTGCTTACCCCATGTGCAGGGCATTGCAGTAGCTTAGATATCCAAGGTTGCAACCACTAACACCTGACTGTCACTATAAGACACTGTATATCTAAGCCTACTGCAATGCCCTGCACATGGGGTAAGCGACATTGAATCAGAAGAACTATACTACATTTCTAATTGGAGGTATTTGCTAATATTATTATTATTACACCTGCTACATATTGGGATAGGATCTTGGACATGGGAATACCCCTTTCATGAATCTGGCACCTTTTATTTCAGCAAAACTGGCGTAGCGCAATTGTACTCTCATACACCGTTGGTACATTCTGTAGTTATTTATTTTTTTAAGATATTGGCTTTTTTTTATATGAAACAATCAAGGGGGAGACTAATGTTGACCAAAACTCAATGGCCCTGATTTATTAAGACCAGCAATCTTCTCGCCGGTCTTGAGAGGGCGTGTAAGAGTCAGACATACAGTGGGTGCGGAAAGTATTCAGACCCCTTTACATTTTTCACTCTTTCTTTCATTGCAGCCATTTGATAAATTCTAAAAAGTTCATTTTTTCTCATTAAAGTACTCTCTGCACCCCATCTTAACTGAAAAAAAACAGAAATGTAGACATTTTTGCAAATTTATTAAAAAAGAAAAACTGAAATATCACATGGTCATAAGTATTCAGACCCTTTGCTCAGACACTCATATTTAAGTCACATGCTGTTCATTTCCTTGTGATCATCCTTGAGATGGTTCTACTCCTTCATTGGAGTCCAGCTGTGTTTAATTAAACTGATAGGACTTGATTTGGAAAGGCGCACACCTGTCTATATAAGACCTCACAGCTCACAGTGCATGTCAGACCAAATGAGAATCATGAGCTCAAAGGAACTGCCCAAGGAGCTCAGAGACAGAATTATGGCAAGGCACAGATCTAGCCAAGGTTACAAAAGAATTTCTGCAGTACTCAAGGTTCCTAAGAGCACAATGGCCTCCATAATCCTTAAATGGAAGAAGTTTGGGACCAACGGAAGTCTTCCTAGACCTGGCCGTCCAGCCAAACTGAGCAATCGTGGGAGAAGAGCCTTGGTGAGAGAGGTAAAGAAGAACCCCAATATCACTGTGGCTGAGCTCCAGAGATGCAGTAGGGACATGGGAGATAGTTCCACAAAGTCAACTATCACTGCAGCCCTCCACCAGTCGGGCCTTTATGGCAGAGTGGCCCGATGGAAGCCTCTCTTCAGTGCAAGACATATGAAAGCCCAGATGGAGTTTGCTCAAAAACACATGAAGGACTCCCAGACTATAAGAGATAAGATTTTCTGGTCTGATGAGACGAAGATAGATAGTGATAATTCTAAAAGGTATGTGTGGAGAAAACCAGGCACTGCTCATCACCTGCCCAATACAATCCCAATAGTGAAACATGGTGGAGGCAGCATCATGCTATGGGGGTGTTTTTCAGCTGCAGGGACAGGACGACTGGCTGCAATTGAAGAAAACATGAATGCAGCCAAGTACAGAGATATCCTGGATGAAAACCTCTTCCAAAGTGCTCTGGACCTCAGACTTGGCCGAAGGTTCACCTTCTAACAAGACAATGACCCTAAGCACACAGCTAAAATAACCTGACGGAACTGGAGAGGATCTGCAAGGAAGAATGGCAGAGGATCCCCAAATCCAGGTGTGAAAAACTTGTTGAATCATTCCCAAGAAGACTCATGGCTGTACTAGCTCAAAAGGGTGCTTCTACTCAATACTGAGCAAAGGGTCTGAATACTTATGACCATGTGATATTTCAGTTTTTCTTTTTTAATAAATTTGCAAAAATGTCTACATTTCTGTTTTTTTCAGTCTAGATGGGGTGCAGAGTGTACTTTATTGAGAAAAAAAATGAACTTTTTCGAATTTACCAAATGGCTGCAATGAAACAAAGAGTGAAAAATTTAAAGGGGTCTGAATACTTTCCGTACCCACTCTATGCCTCTCAATGAATGATGAGTGGTGTGAGCCTCCATGCACCATGCTGGAAATCTTACTCCAGTCAATGACTGGAGTAAGATTTCTGGTGCAAATAACAGCACATCTCATCATGAATTATACGAGCTATGGCATCATGCCTCCACCGCACCCCAGTCATGTCCCAGCTCTGCTCATTCTGGCAGAGCTGTGAGAGACTGTCGTGAAAACACCAAAAGTTGCAAAAAAAATTGGCAACTCCGAGTTGCACAAAAAAAATTGTGGCTTTTTAAAGCAATTTTTGCCAGAATTCTGGTGAAAGTGCTTATAAGAATCGGGGCCTATAAATTAGTTTTATAATCTACATAAGGTAAGACATCAGGGGAGACAGGTTTTAATTAGATCCAGAACTCACAACATATTCTATCTTGGTACAAATATCCCAACCCATTTCCATACAGCTGTGCTGGCTGGATGACAGAAAGAGAAGTGGACGGGATAGAAGCTCTCAAGAACGTTAATGGATTTAACACAGTCCAGTAGGAAAGCATATTTCAGAGAAAGACAAATGCAGGAACAGGAGGTCAGCAGCGGGGCAGGAGGCTAGAAGCCACAAAACAGAAAACTACCTGGGTTAGAAAAAGAAATATCACAAATTTACAGCAGACATAGAGAATGCAAGTCAAGCAGAACGTAAAGCAAAACAAGTGAAAGACACGAGAAGCAGAAAAGTCACCAAGTTTCAGAACTTGTGCATAGTTTACAGGTTATCGGATTTCTTAGAGAACTGTCTGAACGCGGTTTTACAATATTATGTTGAAGTTCTGCAACTTTCTAATATATTTATAGCTTTAAAGCATCACTAATTTTGCTGCTTGTCATCAGTGAATGAGAATATTTATTGTTTTTAAAGGGAATCTGTCAGCAGGTTTTTGCTTTGTAAACTGACAGCAGCTTGATGTAGGGGCAGAAAACCCTGATTAACCAATGTGTCACTTACTGTGCTGAATTTTGCTGTTTCAATACAATCAGTTATTTATCAGCTGGAGATTAACAATCGAGGACTAGGTGTCTCGTGCCTCCTGGTCCAACCATTCCAACATCACCGATTAGCAACTTTCTGTCAATATACAGTGTCAGGAAAATATTAATGTCAGGGACATATTAACAGAATATTAGCCCCTTCTCCCATGCCCTCTGCTGTAGTGTTTGCCCAGAGGTGACAATTATACAGTGTCTACTGCAAATTATCACCACTTGTCAGCACCGAGATGTCCCATTTTCCTCAGCACAAAAGCCCCAATTAGCACACGCCTGGGAAATAGCTTATGCAAACGATGCCAGGCAAGGAGTGTTATACCTTTGTTAGGAAGCAAGCATCTTGTCTCTGAAAGATGCAGGAGGTAATTAAAACGCAAGCTTGCACTAATTTGCGTGTACCCGTGAGGCTGCTTCCCGAGCCTCAAAGGGAAATTTGCAGACTAACTGACTCCGAGATGAAATATGAAATATTATGAGTTCCATACGTCTGACAGTAACAGGACCCATATTTTTAGTGACCAAATTAGCCCAGGAATGTATAGGTAGTTTTCCATGGCTGTAGGCAAAATCAGGGAGCTGTAGCGCAAAAACACCAGAATAGCAGACTGCAGCTATGTGGAGTGTGGTCTCTAAATAAAGATAAAATCATAAGGGAAAAAATGGCGTAGCTTGCAAGCTTCTGCGATCAACGAGCGATGAGTCATCACAGAAGTTAGCGTTTTCAATAAAAATGTACAGGCTGGAGACCGGCCCACATGATGTCACCACAATCATGTGGGCAATCATGGAGCATCTTGATGCTAATAATCTATTAACCCCGAACCAACATGGATTCATGAGGAATCGCTCCTGCCAAACAAACCTGATTGACTTCTACGAGGAGGTTAGCTCTCGAGTAGATCAGGGGGAACCAGTGGATGTCGTGTATCTCGACTTCTCAAAAGCGTTCGATAGCGTGCCACATAATAGGTTGGTATACAAAATGAGAATGATGGGGCTGGGGGAAAATGTCTGCAAGTGGGTAGCTAACTGGCTAAAGGATAGAAGGCAGAGGGTGGTTATAAATGGAATATACTCAGATTGGGTAAGCGTCACTAGTGGGGTACCACAGGGGTCTGTACTAGGCCCAATGTTATTTAATATCTTTATTAACGACATAGTCAACGGGATAAATAGTAAAATATCAATATTTGCAGATGACACAAAGTTATGTAAAACAATTAATTGTCACGGGTGTGTCGCCACGAAGATCGTCACGATTACACAGCCTGACTTCTCGCAGCTGACTTTTTGGTGCTTTGTGTTTTCGGCAGTGAGGGAGTTAATTCTCTCTCTCTCTGTGCTAGACGAGGTCCAGCCTCGCCCAGCTGCAATCAATGCTGCTGTAGTGAGACTCCTTCAAATGCCTGCTGGTCTGTTTGGGAAGTGTCGGTGAAAGCATTTCATACAGACTAACAGAGCGGATCGTGGTATTTGGAGTTTCTGAGATGAGTGTATTTGGAGTGTTTTTTCCCTTCCTCGCTTTATCATTTATCTCCTTTCCCGTTGGTGTTCCCTCTGTTGTAGTTGTGTAGTTTTTGTATGCAAGGTGGTTTTGGTTCTTCCCTTGTACTGTCTCGTTCGTCTAAGTACTGTGTGTGGGCATATTATTACTTGTCCTCTTTTGTTGTGATCGGGGTCCTTCTCAGGACTAGATTACTTAGGTGCAGGGATCCTCAGGAGGTAGGGGTTACGCTGGCGGCCTGGACCTCTGTACCTTTAACAGTACCTCCAGGTTGAGGGATTAGTCAGGGCCCCAGCTTAGGGTCAGCTTAGGCCCCCTACCTCCAGTATACTGAGACAGCGTGACATTAATACAAAAGAGGACAGTGCAGACCTACAGAGGGATTTGGATAAGCTGGGTAGGTGGAGCATTAAATGGCAAATGAGGTTTAACGAGGAGAAATGTAAGGTCATACATATGGGAAGGAAAAATGGAAGTCACCAGTACTCACTGAATGGGAAATCATTGGGGCATTCAGAGATGGAGAAGGACTTGGGCATCTTGATTGATAGCAAACTAAATTGGAGTGCCCAAAGTCAGGCCGCTGCTGTAAGGGCAAACAGGGTAATGGGATGTATCAGAAGAGGTATAGCTGCAAAGGATGAGAACATTGTTCTTCCACTGTACAAAGCACTGGTCAGACCACACTTGGAATACTGTGCTCAGTTATGGGCCCCAATATATAGAAAGGATATAAACGAGCTTGAAAAGGTACAAAGGAGGGCAACAAAATTAATAAGGGGAATGGAGGGACTGCAATACCCAGAGAGGTTGGCAAAACTAGGACTATTCAGCCTGGAAAAGAGAAGGTTGAGGGGGGACATAATAAATGTGTACAAATATGTTAGGGGACAGTATAGAGACCTTGCCCGGGATTTGTTCAAAAGGAGGGATATTACGGTAACAAGAGGGCACTCACTAAGACTGGAAGAGAAAAGGTTTCAGCACCAGCATAGGAAGGGGTTCTTTATGGTAAGAGCAGTGAGAATATGGAATTCACTGAGTGAGGAGACGGTAATGTCGGATTCACTACACCAGTTCAAGCGGGGACTGGATGCATTTCTAGATACCAGGCAGATTTCAGCGTATACTTAAAAATAAAATAAAATAGTAGGTTGATACAGGGATTTATTCTGACTGCTGGTTTCAGAGTCGGGAGGGAATTTTTCCTCAGGTGAAGATTGGCTAAATCATTTGGGGTTTTTGCCCTCCTCTGGATCAACTTTAGCAATTACAGAACTAACAGGTCGAACTTGATGGACGCAAGTCTTTATTCGGCTTTACTAACTATGTAACTATGTAACTATGTAACAAGGGGCGTGTGGCCAGATCTCCCATTAGGTATAAGAGAATCTATGGAGAAGACAGGAGCACTCATTGCCAGGGGGGGAATAAGAATTATAAGCAACGGGTCCTGTTCAATAACAGCATAATCTAACTGGAGAGCCCCTCCTCCAGCTATATTGAATCGCCTCAGTGATCGTATAGTGTAAGTAAAGTTATCTTCTTTCCTCCTGTTTATTTTATGTAACTGAATATGCATTTTAATGTCTCCTTTGTAACATCCTTGTATATATTTTTCCTAAACACTGCCTCCCTTTTGGATTAAACATAAAATTTAATAGTTCTGTTTCTTTTGTTCTGTAATTGTTCCCTTCCCCGAAGCTATATACGCTACCAAAACGCAGGCGTCCAGCCAGGCCTGTATGATATTTCAAACTCGGCCGGTGGTGGCAGAGAGTATTAATAATTGGGCTATCGTGAAGCTGACAGTGACCGTACGGAGGGAGTTAAACATGGATTCCAGGCTGTGGAACCCAGGGTGTTGCACCATACGCTCACTGGTCACTTACCGATACCTATGTAGAGAGTAGTCTGGATCGCGTGCTCGCGACTCCGGACAAAATACGGACAGCGTGACGGCGCGGTGAGATATTGCGTGATCTCCCCGGTGTCGTCCCTCTGTGTGTGTTGGAATTCCTGACAAATTGGTGGCAAGCGGTGGGATATTACAGAACATCAGTGGCTGGATTGAGCAATCATTCCTGTCACTGAAAACTTGCACGGTTCTTGTGAGAATTCTGTGCAGAGTTTTAAGAAATCAGTCTCAGTGTTTTAATATCTTTTTATCTGGGTCATTACTATACGTGTAGAAAGAAATGTGAATATGCCAGTGATCTTAAGCGCTAGGGTGATGGATAGGGATAAAAAAACGCTGAATAAGACAGGGGTAAATGGTCAATTGAGACCTTTTATTAGAAATCCTTGTATAATCCACAACGCGTTTCGACAGCACGCAGGCCGTCTTCATCAGGTGATACAAGGGGGTGGGCTTGGAAAGTTTAAAAAGGGTCCAAGAGAAACTGATTGGACCATCAATTAATGACATAAAAACAAGACAATTAACCCCTTATATTAAGATTAAAAACAGATAAAAGACTTCAACATTTGAACAACATAATCAAATAACCCTAAATAATAACCACAAATTTATAATTAAACAAAACAAATATCCCCAAAAAATATATCAACAAAATACTAAATAATAATAAAATTATTATCGTAACCGGGGATTCCCAGCCAGTCTCCCATGCCGGTACTTGCCCGGCCACAAGCTGTATAGCGGCAGCAATCTGACAAGGGCAGGCACATTGAGCTTAGAATGGCCGTTGACAATGAATACCCTAAAAAACTATAACATTATAAAATTTATAAAAATTTATTTTGCCAAATTCTCAATAGTGAGATTGTGGCCTTCGGGTGCTAATTTCACCAACTTGAAAATCCAAAAACTTTCTTTTTTGATAAGATTCGATAAGCAGTGTGATTCCTTTTTGTCTATTTGGTCAATAATTTTAAGGGTCATCTTATTGGGATGTGCAGCATTAAAATGTTTAGAAAGACTATGCATTAGATACCCGTTCCGAATATTTTGCCTATGCTTATTGAAACGGGCATGCATAGTTTGCACAGTGCGGCCCACATACTGCCGGCCACATGTGCATTCTAAAAGATAAACCACATAAGTGGATTGACATGATAATCTATGTTTAATCAAAAAACTTTCCCCAGTCGTACTAGATGTAAAATTTAGTGCACCATCAACGATACTGTGACAACATAAACATCTGGGGCTGAAACATTGGTAACAGCCCATATTACCAATATTAGATTCATGTGCCGTAACTGTCTTAATAGTCGTGTTACTAGGTGCCACAAGATTTTGTAGACTCCTATTCTTCCTATAAATGACCATTGGCTTCTCAGGGAGAGTGTTGGACAGTATTGGATCAGCTCTTAAAATGTACCAATATTTCTGTAATAGTTTATATATAGTATTGCGGGGTTGGCAAAAAGTTGTTACCAAACTCCACTGCGAAGTATCATTAGATGTACCTACAGATGATCTAGAATTCAGCACCTTATCAACACACAATTCTTGTGTGAGGCTTTTTGTTTTATTAAAGGCATCTTGTAGAAGCCGCTTAGGGTAACCTTTTTCAAGAAAACGTTTTTTTTTTTTAAAATGTGAGATTCATTGAAAAAAATCAGAATCTCGTGTGCAATTTTTGCGTATTCTCCAATATTGGCCATATGGTACGTTTCGAATCTAACCGGGGAGGTGTCCACTGTCAAACCTCAAATAGCTGTTGACATCAACACACTTAAAAAAGGTTGACGTGAACAGACCCCCCGTGTCATCGAACCGCACCAACAGGTCCAAAAATTGGATAGCTGAAAAAGACAGGGTAGCCGTAAACGATAAACCCCAAGGATTCTAATTAAGCTCTTACTATATGTGTAGCAGTTGCATCCCCTCCCTTCTCTTGTTTTTCTGTCCTATCTTTTATTTGGCAATAATGGCTACACGTGGAGAGCCCTGGTATCACCAGCAGGCGAAGACCACTATCACTGTCCTCTGTGAGCTGAGGCAGATTGACCCCACGGGCAAAACCAAGGCCCAAATGATTGCTGAACTGTTGCAAGGTGATGCAAAGCCTGTCCGACAGCAGAGCCCTGATGATGGGGCGGCCAGCCAAGGCCCGGTGGCGCTGCTGCAGGGGTCCCACCTGTGATTGCCAGCCATACCCGCAGCCAGGGTAGTGCGGACCCCCACCTGCAGATGGCCTTGGAGCAGCTCGCCGCAGATGATCATGAAGGACGACTGCAGCGGATCCTGAAATTCCAGGAGCACCAGGCCCAAGCTGACCGAGAGGAGCGCCAGGCCCAAGCTGACCGACAACACCAGCTGGAGCTAGCCCGGATTCAGAAGGAGTCATCCTCCATGCAGACCCGTGAGTCCAACACTGCCAACTGCTTTAAACCCCGTCCTGAGCACTTCCCTGTGATGGAAAAGGATGGGGACTTGGACACATTTCTGCGAGGCTTTGAAAAGGCCTGCAGGCAGTATCAGCTGCCCACGGACCAGTGGGCCAGGTACTTAACTCCAGGGCTCCGAGGAAAAGCCTTGGAGGTGTTTGCTTCCCTCCCTCTAGAACAAGATGGAGACTATGAAGCCGTCAAGCAGGCCCTGATAAAAAAGTACCAGCTGACTCCGGAGGTTTTCCATAAAAAGTTTAGAGCCCACCAACGTGGACCTCATGACACCTTCAGTGATGTGTGTGTTGGAATTCCTGACATACAGTGTAAACAGAAATCAGCCAATCAGGGGTGTGGGAGGAGTTATACAGAGCTCAGCATTAAGAGCTCTGCTAGGTCTGCAGAAGAGAAAACAGTTATTCTATCACAACTGCTGTACCGAGGTAATACATCGCTGGAATTAGGATCTCTACCCCTGCATTGATCCAAGTTATTACTGATCCCGCCTGCTGCAGCAGAGTGTTAGCTGTAGTCTGTTATCTTGACCAGAAAAATAGCACAGCATGTTGTCAGTTCTGACACATTTGACAGAATTTGCACTAAAGGCTCCTATCAAAAATGTGAGCCCTTCGGATAAATAATGAAACTTAAAAAATAGGAATTAGTGATGAGCGAGCGTGCTCATTTAACCCTTTCGCCGGGTGCTTTCTGAGTATATTCGGCGTGCTCGTATATTAAGTTTAGGTCCCTGCGTCTGCATGATTTATGGCTGTTAGCTATCCTCAACACATGCAGAGATTGCCTGTTTGTTAGGGAATCCTCACATGTGTTTAGGATGACTAACAGTCATAAATCATGCAGACGCAGGGACTCAAACTTAATATATGAGCATGCCAAAGATACTTGGAAAGCACCCGAGCGTGCTTGAAGAAAGGGTTAAATGAGCACGCTCGCTCATCACTAATAGGAATGATTTCTCTTTAATTGAGAGAAAATAATACAGATGATTATACAGAAGAAGAAATAGAAAGTGTCCTGTACCTGAGTAACTCTGTTTGTATTTCAGGGAGGATTTTCCTTTGGGATATTCGCTCCGCTGCTTGCTCGGCATCAGATGAGAACAACCAACTTCTGTCATTGGAACACGGGGCATCGACTAAGACCTGTGGCACAAACACATTCCATAATCTGTCTAGGGGAAACTTGCAAAACATGAACAACATATTAAAGCGGGAAATATTAAAGTGTTTCTCCTTCTAGGAACATCACCTTCTTCTTGGGTCCAAAATTCTGTGATTCATTTTAGAACCTGAATAATCTGTATAGCCATAGCGTTAAGGAGGGTTTCCCATTTTTTGAGAAAATGACAACATATGCACATATGGGGACGCCCAGATATCAGAATGGGGTCTCCTGATCCTTGTTCAACCCAGACAGACTTCTAAAGGAATAGGAACAGATTGTCTGGGACTTTAACACTGATTGCATATCTTTAGGATAGGTCATCAATGTCTGATCTGTGGGGGTGCGACACTCGGCACCCCCGCCAATCAGCTGTTCCTGCTGCCGGCAGCAGCCGAGCTGCTGTGTTACGGAGTTGCACAGCTCTGTCGATGGAATAGTGCCCGTGGCCAGGTACTGCACATCTGCCCCCTAATGTCACGGGTGTGTCATGTGTGACAGACAGTTGTTCTGGATCCAGCTGTAGAAGGTTATTGCGCTTTGCTCTGCAGGCACCTTCTTGATATTTTCATCTCTGTAGTGTAGTGATATCCTTCTTCCTTTAGGACCGAGCAGTTACCTCTCCCTTCTGCTGCTAATTGACACACCCTTGCTCGATGTTTAAATACCTTCTGTCTCTCCAGAGAGTTGCCAGTGATAGCTCTATTTTCCTCTGTCCAGGCTTGAAGTACTAGTAGTCGGCTAGGGTCTTCTTGGAGTTCCCTCGGAGGATAGTTGGCGTGATCTCTCTGGTGTCTTCTCAAGCTAAGTGTTTCCCTTGTCTGTTTACCTGTTTGTCTTTAGTTGCAGTGGGGTGCTCACCCCAGTGACTAGAGCTCACCCTGTCCCCTCCCTATCTAGGGCCTATCTCTAGGGGAAGTCAGGGATTAGGTTTCCTGCTCGGCGATAGGTGCAGAACCTATTTAGGGATGTTAGAGGAGTCAGGGTGTTGTCAGATTTGCCTAGCTGTCTCCACTCCCCCTTTCCCTAGTGTTTGGGCTTCCTCCCCCTCTTCCAGTCGTTGTGCACTTAGTCTTTCCCTCAGCTTGCATGACGCCTAATGTCTGATTGATGGCTTATCCTTAGGTCCTCATTGATGACCTAAAGATAAGCCATCAATGTTAAAGTCCTGGACAATCCCTTTAATTCAGGTCTATGTAAGTTACCGGAAAGTGCAAGCAATCTTTTCATAACTTTCTCCAACTCTCAGTCTAAAATGGAGAGAGCCAGAGTCACGCACATGTTTAGCTATGTCTCCATTTATTCTGAAGCTGAATGTGGTTTGCCACAAAGGGACTGAAAAATTATGTTTCTGACATTTCCATAAAAATTATCAGTGAGCAATACAGCCACACTTTTTTCCATAGTCTGGTTTTCGTAATCAGTTGACCATCAACTTTTTGGGCAGCATCAACCTCAGTCTCCCAGACACTGATGTGAGAGATCACACCCCAATATCTTAGCAGTTGCATGAGTGCTGCACCCTCTGTAAAACATTTTGACTTTTCAGAGTTGGTTAAATCCCTTTTTGGCCTATTTTGACCCAAGCTGTCTAATGATTCTGCACACCTTGATAAAGGGTATTGTATCCTTAAGCCTCACCCTCCCTCATTACACAAATACACATCACCTGATCTGCTTCATCCAATAAACGTTCAAGTTTATACAGTTTAGAGATAAAAAATCTGCAAAAAAATGAGGATATGGACAAAATCCTCACTGCCTAATAATTCTGCACACAGTGCACAGTTAAAAGTCATGCAAGCCAAAACCGGACATAAAACCAGCTCACTGAGGGATCAGATTACAGATGCCTATTGAAGTCTATGGATAGGGGAAAGAGGAGGAGCAAAGAGAGTAAAGACTCAAACAGATGGCACTGCTGCTTTCTAGTAAGTGTTTATTATACCACAGCTACACTGCTCAGTATGATATCCTCCATGATGATGCTTGTGAACATGTGCTACCTAGAGACAGCAGAGCAGGAATTCCTCATGTCCTGTGTACTATATATAGTAGATATCACAGCAGTTAGTCTTCACCCTCTAGCTCAGAGTCAACTGAAATTTAAAGTAAGAAGAGGGAAAACCTGGTGAAAAATGTAGGATACATACAAGAATGGTCAATAATAGTGTTATTCCTCATGCACACATGACAGCGGATTCTGAAAAGTCACCTGAAAAGACAGCCGTCCTATAACAATACAGACCTTGTCATAGGACTTGGCATGTAACTTTCCTATAAGCCTCCCGTCCAGTTCAGACGTGGTGATGGCATTCACATAAAGCGATGGCACAAAGGATTCCAAAGTCTCTTTCATCCATCGTGATCTGTGGATATCCGGTTCGTTACAATGAAGATGCCCTGGGCAATAATGAGAATAACGTGCACAATAAATACAGACTGTTTAGATATGTCTAACAGAGAAATCATTGTTGTGCAATTTTATGGTTATTTTTTTTCCTCAATGACACAAATAAGGAAGCAGTTAAGCAACATTTTATTCCATATCGGCACCCCCACCTGGTACCACGGCTCAGTCCTACTCAAGGGAGAGTGAGACTGTGCTGGTGTTGTGTAAGATCAGGCACAGCCACTATTTAAACAAGCATCAAAGTTTTTATCCTCTTAATATATTGCAGTCATCATGTTATATAGTATTGTGTACTTAAAATTGCTCATTTTGCCTTTCTACCCATTTACCGTACTTTGCGGATTATAAGATGCACTTTTGCCCCCCAACAATGAGGATGCATCTTATATTCCGAATGTAGATTACCGGTTACCGGGGGGCGATGGCGCGGGGTCACAGGGTCGCCAATGCAGGAAGTCGGCGTGGCAGGAGTGGGGCGATGCAGCGGGTCCTGAACTGGGAGAAGGGGTTGTCCCAGAGGCGGGCTTCAAGAAAATGGCGGCGGTGCAAGGCAGGAGCGGAGTCCCCACTCTGCACATTGATCTCCCAGTGGTGGGCTTCAGGAAAATCTGAAGACACGTGTCTCTTCTCTGAAGATGAGCCGAGAGTATTGCGAGTTTGAGAAAGCCAAGAAGATGGACAGCTCTTCTGACTAAGAGACCATTTTTCTTGCCACCACAGGGTCGCCACGGTAAAATTCCCCAGAGTGGCCAAGGAAGCGGAATCGCTGACAGTAGTGATCCAGTGGGAGTCCACACCGCAGACGCGGGTGGGTCTGATCCAACACGAGGTCAAATTCCAGAAAGGCCACCCTCTTTTGGATTCCAATGGCCACTAAAGTTGCCGGAAATAGTGGAGGAGCGCATGGAAGCTGACGCTCTAGCCCGGGAATGGGTGGCCCGCCTAAGGAGAGCTACTTTCGAGAAGCAGAGTAATAATAATAATAATAATAATAGTTTATTTTTATAGCGCCAACATATTCCGCAGCACTTTACAAATTTTAGGGGGGACTTATACAGACAATACAGAATAAGCATATCTCATATCGAACGGAGTGAGGGCCCTGCTCGCGAGCTTACAGTCTATGAGGAAGTGGGGGAGACACAAAAGGTAAAAAGTACATATATTGTATAATGCAGCCTTCATATACTGAATAGGATAAATAATAATACATGGACTGGTCGCCAGCCAGTATGTGTGCAGTCCTGACAGAGGCTTTTATGTGCATGGTTGGTTTGAACCCGAAGTTGAAGAAGATTTTAATATGGGGGAAAGCTGGGATGGACAGAGTGTGTTTAGGTGATACGCCAGTCTAAAGAAATGTGTTTTTAGGGTTCGCTTGAAACTGTGGGTACAGAGGGCCGGGTGGTCGATTTTAATTACATCAAGAGGTACGGTTTCATAAAGGAACTGAGGATGAAATGTACGTTGACTGGGCTATGGTAAAACGAGAGACGTTGCCCTACCATCTCCATAGTCTGTATATGGGCGAAAAAAGTGAACTTTTGCAAAGTGTGGTGTAGAAAGGGCTTCGAAAGAGCTCATTGCCACCAGTGCCGATACCCACCTTCACAGCCCATGTTCAGGAGACCGGAAGAAGAAGAAGCAGAGCACCAAGATGCAAACCCCATTCAGGCCAAAGATAGGCAGCACCTTGGTGCCGAAGTGTCCCCAGCGGCCCGGGGCAGGCACTAACATCTGCTTAACCGGCAAAGCCTCCGAACATGTTTTTGTATCCGGGACGGGCCTGCTGGAAAATTATCAAGGTCGACAGGAACATCCAGACCACCCATGGAGGTGGGACCAACCTCCACCCAGGCACCCGGGAAGGCTGGAAAAAGAAGACAAAGTAGTTGAAGGTTCTAGGTGTTCCCAGGTATTCCTTCTCCTGTTTTTTTTCTGTTTGGCTGTGTTACAGAGGCCATTCCCTGAGTCAGTGTTATCTGGACTCAGCAAGTGTTCTAGTTTTTCTTCGGCAGCCGCTTGCTACATGGGGGCCTGTTGCTCCATCCACAAGGGACATTAACACTCTGGTCAAATCACTCAGTCTATACGACCAATAGTTGTTAAGAGTTGAGGAAGTCGTATCAAGGAGAAGAAGAGAGGGGTTTGGACTGCTTCGTGAGTTGTGTTTTATGTGTTATGTTTATGCAGTTTGATGGTCGGGGACGACCATATTTTGCCATGGGGGCATGTAAGGGGGTAGAAGACGTCATGTCAACATGGGGTTAACGTGAAGTGTGATATGTTATATGTTTGATAAAGAGTGTTACATTTTATCCTAATGGCTGGTTTGTGTCTCAGTTTTCCTAAGAGGTTCTACCTCAAGGCCGTCCCCGGAGAATGGGGAGAGCTGTCCACTAGGGGAACCATTACAAAACATAGGGATACAGTTTGCACCACTTAGGTAAGTATACAGTTAATACATTGGGACTAGCCCACTAGTTGGGAGGGATTAGATTAGTTAAAGGGAACCTGTCACCAGAAATAACGCTGTTAACCTGAAAATATGTGGTTAATCTGCAGATTAACAGTGTTATTATGGGCGGCACCGATTCAGTCACCGAGTTGAAGCAGTGGAGAGTCAGTGAGGAACCTAGGAGAGTCAAGTGTGAGTGGAGTTCTGAGGAAATGCTAGATAAGACAGAGTTCAATGGGTTCTAAGAAAGTGGATGCAGCAGAGGCAAAAGGGTACTTTTAGTGCAGGACTCCCAAACAGTATAAGGACACACCCAAAGCTTTGTGTGGACACCGGGGCAGTCTTGGGCCTTGGGCCGGGAAGAGGCATTGAGTGTCATGTCTCTGTCTTCCCTGTGAGGAAGATGTCAGCCGGGTCACAGCAAAATGGAAAGATGGTGGGCCTCAGGGAAACTGTTACGCCGGATAGGAAACTCCTGGGACCAACAGAAGATGTTGAGGCGGGGGCAGGTTGGGCAGAACGGAGACAAGGACTGATAGTACACTGGACAAAGGGAACATCATCCGTAGGGAATTCCGTCTCACTGTGTGTGCTGCAACTGCATGTATCCGAATTGCACAGTGAACCTGTTCAACCGGTCCTATGGTCTCCTGTCATGCTTTTAGCTGAATCCAGTCCCATGGACGGGGAGGTAACAAGGACTCCCAAACTACAAGTGAGTAAAGAAAGATCCCCACAGCACATCACACACCACTCGGATTCCTGTTTAGAAGAGAGGTTTCAGGGCAAAGAGAATTCAGGATTACAGGGTGTTGATGAGTAGCCATTACAGCAGGGGGTGTCCGCCATCGATGTTCTTCCGTAAATCTCAGCCACAGAGTGGGATTTACAGGAGATAGTTATTTTTATAAAAACATGTTTGGCATTTCCATATCCATAAAAAGTCCAATCTATGAACTTCTAAAAACATATTGAGACAGATGCTAAACGTGGTAATGAAAAAATATATATGTTTTTCGATTACTGCACCTCCTCTAAAAGTGCAATATGAGGCGATCAAAACTTCTTATGTAGCCCAAAATAGTAGCAATAAAAACAATATCTCATCAAGCAAAATAACAAGCCACGCCAGAAATAAAAAATAGTTTTTGCTTCTGATTTTTTTTTTTTTAACCATAAATAAAAAAAAAATTATGGTCTTTAGAAGTAGAAAAGGAAAAAAATGAAAGCATTAAAAAAAAAAATAAAAAATGGTTTGGTCATGAAGGGGTTATGAAGACTTCAGATATCAGTAATTAATATTAAAAATTAGTTGATGCGAAGCATCTAATATAATTCTGTTGACGCTGAAGTTTTTTTTTTTTTTTTTTTAAAGAAATGCAAAGTACTTTGGAGCCAGCGGGAGACCTATCAATACACCTCGAAACAAAAAATAAAAGACAACCGAAAACAATTAGCTGAAGGTAAAACGCTTAGGAACTTACTGGTATATAATTACAGAGCAGAAATATGGAAAGTGCTGATGCGGATGCTGAAAGTGGTCATGTCTCTTTCAGCTCATTTCCCCATAACGTCCTACTAAGCAGTTCCTGCCTGACACTGTGTAACATTAATCACTGCTGGAGAGATGCACTTCAGATGCAGTTATCAGCCGCTGCAGAGCAAAGATTCTGACAAGTGAGTTGATCTTGGCAGCTAGATAAGGACTATTGTCTCCCCTGCGCCCGACTGACTCCACTAGATCTCTCGCTCTTTCTAAAATGTCATCTCTCAAGATTTCAATATGTCCATAAAACCGCAGCGTGAGGATAGCCGGTAGAGAGGGGTAATCGTCACAACCGTGAAAGATAAATTAGGGAAACAGCTGAAAAATGGCAAGGTTTGAGCATTAAATGCACATAATGAGCTCCTTCAGTAATATACAAATGATCATGATTGCAGAAAGATGCAGAACTTAAGAGCTGATTTAGAATACGGTTTAATTCTGAATCCGTCGACATATCCGGTCTACCAAACAACTACCTAATCAGATTACCATAAAAAGCACTGGTCCGGCCCGGCCCGCATCGTCAGACTAATTCTGGATAATTTAGGAGAAATCCATCCAAATTCTGAGCTTTTTTGTCCAAATTGTTCCCATCCTACAGCCCCAATTCCAAAAAAAGTTGGGACGCTGTGTAAAATGTAAAGAAAACAAGAATGCGATGATATGGAAATCTCTTCGAACACAGATCAGGAGAATGTTGGACATTTTTCCATCTCATTTGAAAAAATGACCTAATTTCGAAATTGATGGAGGCAAAGTCTCAAAAAAGTTGGGACAGTGCCGTGTCTACCATTGTGTAGCCTTCCCTTTTATTTTATCATCAGTGTGTAAAAGTGGAGAGACTAAGGAAGCGATTCATCAAGACCGGCAATTCTCTCGTTGGTCTTCATGAGGGGGCATGTTGGAGAGGACGCTCCTGATTAACTAAGAGCTTTTAATGAATGAATGAATCAGGCGAACCACGTCGTGGTATGTGCCACTATGGGTGCCTTGCCACAAATCTTACTCCAGCCTCCGGTGGAGCAAGATTTGAGGTGTAGCAAGCCCCACCACTGATCATGACTTTGATGGACGGGGCCACCGCACCGAGTCATGCTCGCATCCAGCTCACTTTGTTGGAGGTGGGGACGAAAATGTCATGAAAACACCAGAAGTCATATATTTTTTTCACAAGCTCACTTTGCGCAAAAAAAAAATTGTGACTTTTCAAAGCTGGCAAAAAAGTTTTGATGAATTGCCCCCTAATTGCTTTATAAATCATTGCATGCCTGTTTTCTTCACATTTTATACAGGGTCACAAGTACTTGCGAATTGGAAATAGATGGTTGCCAGCTCACCTGTTCAGTGTAAAAGAAGCACGGAAATTTGTCCTGAACAGACATTCTTTAACAAAGGACGCAGGAGTGCGTCTGAAACACGCTGCAGCATGTCTGTCATTCTCTGACCTATCGTCACCAAGATTTTTCATCGATTTGTATTTTAAGCTTTTCAATAAAGCGTAATCATTTTTAACTGGAGCTGGGATCTACCCATTTTTCACTTGGAAATTGGGGCTGTACAAAAATATTTTGTAAAATGTATTGTATATTTTTCTCAGACTTCACAAAAAAAAAAGGGCTACAAGTGATCCCCTAAGGTTATCATAAAAGGTAACGCTAAGCATACTCCTGAACGGCCACTTCATAATGCTACACTGCTGGAGAAATGCATATCTGCTAAATCTTCTCCTGCTGACCAAGGGTCCTCAGAAGCTAGACGTGCATCTCTCAAGATTTTCAAAGGGTTGTCTGTGATGAGGTTTTCCAACATTTTGGGTAATCCCACAAGATAAAGGGAGTCCGTCAGCTACAGAACTGACAGTATAAACTAAGCACACAACCTTGTTGGGGATTTAGACCCTATAAAAAAATCACTTTTAGTTTTTAATCATTAACTTCATAAACAGAAACTTAATCAAATATGCTAATTAGAGCGTTTGGAGCACACTAGGTGTGGCCAAGAGGCTCAGTGACTTGTCCTACCCACTGATTTTGCATGTCCACGCTTCTCTCACTGGTGATTGGCTTGCCTTAGCTTTTTCTGCAGACAGTGCATGCCTCAGACGAGCCAGCGCTGTCAGTCAGTGCGGGAGCCAGGGACATGCAAAATCAGTAGGTGGAAATGTTTTCCATGTGTTCGCTAGACCAATCATCAGCTTGAAGCCCATTGTCATGCAAACATCTGATGGTTTGGGCAGACGCTGTTTGATGGCTTTGGCTTGGTATGTGATGTTTGATTTCTCTGGCAGTACAGAATGGATCAATTAGGATATTATACCCATTTCTCCAAAGTGTCCCAGGAGTCGTTTTTCAACACTAGGCCGCGTGTTGCTCATGCTACTGTGAGCGGCTTGTGTGGCCTAAATGTGCTGTCATGACCTGCAGCATCTTTGGATTTGTCTCCCAACAAGCTCATATTGGTCAACAATTGCAAAGGGAGCTGCCAGCAGCAGATCTTGATGATTTGTGGGCCCACGTGCATTCATCATGACAGAACATTTCTTAGACCATTAATAACCTCACTGATAGCAGCCAAGGTGTGCAAGTGCGGAGATTTTTGCACGTTGCGCTCATACTCGATACTGAATAGATTGTGATGTTTTAGAAAAAATGTTTCCAATTTTTCAGCATCTGCATATCAGTAACGTGTCTATCAATCCTGCGATTTCCATAATTCTTTTTTTTCTTGGTACTGCAATTTCAATGTTGAGGAAAAGAAACAATACAAAACTTTTGACTTTAAAAAGTCATGATAGTAAAATGTAACGATCAGATTTATAGTGCTTGCCTGGACTCCGCATAAAATTTACAAGCGCCAGGCAAATAATAAAACCGGGCACACTCACGAACACTAAACCATGGAGATCCAGCGTAATTTACTTTGGTGGTCTGCACAGGGAGAAAAGGCAATGACATCCCAGTCTTTAAAGGTTCACCTGACCGCTGTGGTCTGTGATTAGCTGCACTGGTCAGATGACTGGAAAAGCGCAGCCGATGACACGTTACAATCACCTCACCACTGCAATCAATCATAGACATCAACTGACAGATGACCAAGGACCAGGAAGTCCTTGTCTCCTCTCCCACCACACACTACCAGTGGGATCTATGCAGGTTTGATTAGGAGCCTGATTTCATCCCTAATGGTTCTAAATTTTGTGAAGATGACGGACAACTGCTATAACCTGGCAAAATCTTTGTATTTACGGCACCTCAAGAAACCAGAGACCAGGCATATAACTGAGGCCTTCATGTGCCCGCCTGCATATACCAACTCCTCAATGTTTATGCTTGTATTGTATTGTACAGAAAGGTAAGTACTGGACAAAAATGGTGACAGAAAGAGATCAGAGAAGTAATAAGAATGCGATGTCGCTTATAAATCCGGTTATGGATGACAGCACAAAGACTTGCTGAAAAGTGAAGACGACAGAGATGTGACAACGAGCGGCTGAATAATCTGTACTGATCTAAAGGAAAAACCAACAAAACATCCTTATAAAGCACCTCTGTATCCTACTGCACATCGCCTTGTCACATCTTATCCACAAGCCTTAAGCTGGCTTTCACAGTAATAAAAGCACTATATCAGACCTTTAAAGCTTCAAAAAAATGTAGCATTGGGACACAGGTAAGCCACGCGATACTGATATACTGAACGTAAGGAAACATTTTTTTTCAATTTGTAACTATAAACTATAAATAGGTGCAAAGTTAAAAAAATGTGTACTTTTTTTTTTTTCCAGTGGGGTACCATGGGCATTGTACACTATTGTATGCCTACATAGAAGCCTCCTACAGGTTTCTATCGGAACAACATGATGTGAACAGAGCATTAACGGGAAGCAGTCTCTAGATTTGTGCTCCCATGGGTAGCGTGAATCAGAGCTTGTCTGCATGACTGCAGCTAGAGCCCAGAAAAAAAACAAGGTGAGCATGTACCCTGTAGTAAGTAAATAGTAATAGTACATGTAAATAACATAGGGTACTTAGTTAACACGATTTTGATAACAAAATGGGTAAAAGCCATCCCACCACAACAAGGTGACCCAGTCGGGGCAGTCCTATCCTTTCTCCAGTATTAAAACTTGACCTTGACGATCTCAATGTGAATAAAGGCAGAGCAGGACAGGGGCCCGACTGTTCAGACACCGGTCCATGGGAAGCTTTATAGATGAGATCCCTAGCTCAAAAGGGGGGGGACACTTTGTTTATACAAAGTACATGAAACTATACCAGCTAGTGCTCCAGCTCATTTATTTAGTTTTGCTGTAGTTTCTTGTACTATGTACAAACAGGAATGTGACCCCCTTCTTGAGCTAGGCATTTAATCTGTATAGTTTCCCATAGACAGGTGTCTGCACAGTCGGGCCCCTGTCCTGTTCTGTCCTTATTCACATTGAGGTTGACTGACGCAAGGTCAGGTTTTAATAGTAGAGATAGGATAGGACTGTCCCGACTGGGCACACCTTGTCGTGGTGGGATGGCTTTTACGCTTTTTTGAACAAAATTGTGTTAGGTAAGAACCCTGTTATATACATGTACTATTACTAGTATATGCTCAATTTGTTTTTTTCTTGGGTTTTGCCTGTAAAATGGCCACAGTGTGCAAATGCTCTTACATGTTGCACGTATACCAGCTTGTGCTCCAGCTCATTTCTTTGGTTTTGATGATTACAACTAGGTATATCTTTCAGAGAAAACAAAGTTTATAAAGCTAGTCGAGGACTATAGGGCGAGACTAGACTAGTCTGGATCCGCCTCTGGGCGGATTCTCCCCAACCCTGCTCCAGGTGATTGACAGGTTTCTCCCTATGTACACACATGTGAGAAACCTTTCAATCACCTGGTGCGGGGCAGGGAGAAGCTGGCCGGGGATGCAGCTGGGACTCAGCAGGCTCTTCAATCTATGTTTTCTTTTCTCTGGAGCGCTTCAGAGAAAAACATACGTTGCTGCATTAGTGCATCCGGGCTCTGATTCATGCTGCCTGTGGTTTCAGCACCACAAATGTACTGACAGATTCCTTTTAAAGAGGTTTTCCATTACTTTACTCGATCAAGCACCTGTATGAACAAAATTCTGTCCAAATGTCTGCTCCAATCGTGCTCCTGGTGACCTGATGTCGTGGCCGAGACTCTCCTGAATTCCTGCAATTGTCACTTCAGATCCACCCCTTTTCCGGGCTCTGGATTTTGACATGACGTCTTTGCCGTGTGGGCATGCTCACTTCACAGGTGAAACCAGAGCCAGAGTAAAGAACCATGGGACTGTATTAAGAACGCCAAGGAAGCTGTGGGAGCGCCAGTCACCGCAATAAACACTAGAACTGCGGCCAGTGGAGCAGAAATGTCTCAGAAAGGACAAAAAAAACCAAGAAAGTGATGGAGAACAAGGTATTTGGAGATGTTTAGGGGGAAATCGGAAGGCATTCAGGGTAGATTGGATAATAGTTTTGGGAAGTAGATAACATTTTAAGGCTATGTGATTTTTTTTTAACCTTGGGCGAACTTATTAGGCTGTGTGCAGTGGTTTCAATACAAACAATGTTTTATCAGCAGGAGATTATTACTGCAGGACTAGGTGTCTCGTGCAGGACAGTCAGGCAAATCTGTGTAATCCTGCCCACACCACTGATTGGCAGCTTGCTGACAACATACACAGGAAGCTGCCAATCAAGGGCCGGGTTATACAGAGCTCAGATGCCATGGGTGTGTCAGAAGTGACAGACAGTCGCTGTGCAGTTGCTTGCAGGAGATCTCTTTGTTTGGCATTACAGACACCTGCTTAGAAGCTGTCTCTCTAGGACCCAGCGGCTACCTTCTTCTTGCTGATTAAAACACTGGCCTGGGTGTATGAATACCTGCTGTGTGCTAGAGGGAGGTGCCGGCGATATTCACATGACCCTATGTGAAGGCTTGAGCAAGAGCAGTACTTATTCCTCTCTGGAGCTAAGAGGACGTGTGTGCATCTCTCTGAAGTCGACTAAAGCTAAGCTATTTTCCCTTGTTTGCACCCCCTTGTTGTCTTTAGCTGCTAGTGCTCATCCCCACCTTCCCTAGCCAGGTCCATGCGCCAGGGAAAGACAGGGCGAGGTTCCTGTGCGGCGATTGGGGCGGAACCAATATAGGGACGTTTAGGGGAGTCAGGGAGATATCAGGTCAGCCTAGGAGGTCTCCACTACCCCCTTTCCCTAGAGTCTGGGCCCGCTTCCTCCCTTCCCTTTGTGTCACTTAGTCTTTCCTACACCTTGCGTGACATCAGAATTCTGACCACCGCTACATCTATAGCAAACAAAACAGGGATGCTATCAAAACTACAGCAAGCAGCTCAGTAAGTGATTCATCCCTGGAATCAGGTTCTCTGCCCCTACATCATGTAGTTCTCAGATTCCATGGCAAAAACCAATTAACAGATTCCCTTTAATGTTTTTAGACACCTGAAGCAGTTCAAAGACATTCAAAAGACTGATCATATGAACAGCAAGTCGTCTTTACATTGAACATGTGCATTTCTTTCTTTAGAATTTTTACTGACATGTTTTCCACGCGATTTCCGTGTTGGAATACGCATGAAAAAGTCGTTGTGTGCACATACCCTAAGGCTGACTTCAGGGGGGTTTAAAAATGACACCAAAATGACGTATTTATCTCATGTCACAGGATCAGCTTCACATTTGGCTCCATGCTCCTATGTGCACTTACACTTCTCACACCTCTGATTGATGATGAAGGAGTTCTCACCGAAATCAATAAACAAGTTCATAACCGCTCCATTGATTTCATCCTGTACCCTGGGAGCATTGCTCAAAGATACGCAAACTTTGAGCATGGCAGCCCCTTCATTCTTACATTCGGAGGGGGACCAGCTCACAAATTATGACCAGCCCTATGTCCTCTTGTGCCTGAAAGATGACCTGTCAAGAGCTGCATCAAATCTGGTGCATGTGCCACCATACTACGTGAAACAGAAGGGAGGGCATCTCCATGTAGTGTCAAATATGGCACGTGCCCATGGGGCACATGGGGGGCAGTGATGGGGGTGGATAATAATGTGAAACACTGTTTTTTTCTACTGTGCTTTTCCTGCACAAAAATATGGAATAGCAACCTGCTCCGATTGTTGAGGTTTGGTTTTACTGTTGTGCGTCTCTCATCTTAAAAATCTGACTGCGGTTTTTTCTACATGCGCTTTTTTCAGGCTCTTCATAGAAGCCTCTAGGGGAAAAAAAAGCATAAAAAATGCAGTTCAACAGCACCTTTAAACACACAGTTTGCATGAATGTTCGTGAAATCGCACCAACTTTGCTTGCACTGTTAAACACAGCTGATTTCATGCAAAAAAAAGTGTAGTAGAAAGAATGCAGCATTAATGCTGGGTGTGAACGTAGCCTAATAGAAATCCACAGGAGAGGTCATCAGTATAAGATTGGTGGGGGTCGGATACTTCCGGGGCCAGCCGTGTGTGAATAGTGTATGGAGCTGAACGGCACAGGTCTGTCACGTTAGAGGCCGCTGCCGGGTGCTGCCGATCCAACAGTATGTAAGATAATGGGAGGTGATCGGCAGCAATCTGCTCCCCTGTCGTCACTGCTGCCGCTCTAACAGTCTTGGGTGGTCCGGAGGAGAAGATGTCACGACCAGTAGTGACCTGAGGTCACTAATTGCCGGCAAGCTCACTGACTTGTGGTCAGTAGGACATCATCCAGTCCGGCTGAGGCCATGGGAGCGGCAGCAGTGAAGAGGCGAGGAGCGGATCCTGTAGTAAGGCTATGTTCACACATCATAGTTTTTTTGGTGTCACAAATCTGCAGCAAAACTTGATCTCTGGCAGGAAAGAAGCTGCGTCAAAAACGCAGGTTTTGCTGCGTTTTTTGGTGCGCTTTTTTCACTACCCATTACTTGCTATGGGTGAAAAAACGCTGAAAGAAGTGACATGCTCCATTTTCCAAAAAAGGCTACAAGGCACAAAATACGCAAAAAAAACAAAAAACATGATGTGTGAACATCCTAAGCCTAAGTATGGCTTTTTTTCTTTTGTTAGGATGATTTTTCAATGGTAACTTTCAAACCACAGTGGTAAATCCTACTACTAAGCATAAAGCGCAGGTTTTATGACAATGGCAGCCAGTTACCTGGTGATGCACACTGCAGCAGTGTGACAGATTTGCCACCGGGGGCAGCACACATATCCAGGACTCTCTCTCCATGCCGGACATCCAGCGCCAGTACTGGTAGGAGGGAAGAAGCGTTCAGGATGTAATACCCTTTAATCTGCCCTCTTTGGTGGCGCTGTGAAGGAAATTTCCCAGGATTCCTGTTGATGTAGCACTTCAGCGATGCAGGAAAGGTTTGATGAGTGATCTGGTGGTAACCGCACAGCGACAGACGCTTCTCCGTCTCCAGACTGCAATGGGAATTATTTAGCAACACGGCGTACTGCCAGAGGCCGGGCGACGTCAGCACCGCCCTGTGGAGGTCACACATAGCATTACATCCACATAGACCTCAAAGCATTATTAGTCTATTATTATTAAACCCCCTTTTATCTAAAATCATGCTTCCTCAATCAAAAGTAGAAAACTAAAGTTTCCCTATAATTATAATTTATAGCATAAATCAGTAGAATGTACGAGATTTCTCTCCGCTTTCCGGAGGCTCCATCTGTCCCGCAGACTCCCTGTAAATGATCACACAGACGTGGCCAGACGCATTAGACTAAGGTCGGCCATTGTGTAAAGTTTGGGAGGTGCACTTGTTTAATGAAGTAGTAGAGAATAGCTGCTGGCGGAAAAATATGTTGTGTGCAGTATAGGATTCGGGAGGGCTTCATCTTCAGACAGATGGTGCCCTGTACTCCAAATGCACTTTTAGGGGCATAGGAAATGGGGGTGAAATGGGGTCGGGGCATCCATAACGTGGATGTGGTGTGGAATAAAGTTTCTGTTGCGCGCTGTGGTCTTCTGCGCAAACCCTTCAGAGAGCGGCCCTGTATGCTCCAATATGTGCTCGTCTTTCTGCAAACATTTTGTAGATTTTGATCAGTAAACTTACCTGACTGTTTGCCACTGATCCCCCAGCTCACGGGAATACATTTTATCAAAGTGATCCAGCACGACATGGCAAATCTGTCTTCTCAGCCATGCCATCTACGGAAATGTAGAAAGATACAGTTTAGGAAGTGCCAAACAAGTGGCGCCAGGACCCTACTGACGGCACTGCCTCCGCCGAATATCAGTTAGTAAAGTTTTAATAGTAAGGGCATGGGGCACAGCGGTGGTGTTGAGCCCGTATATTTCACTAGCATTATAAACTACTTTGCTTATCTACATTTTTATGCAGACCGTGTTTTACAAAGATTCAGGCTCTAAACATAAAAACTATTGAAAAAAAAGGGGTATTCTCATCTCAATAGTGTATTAATAATAATATTAGCAAATAACTGCAATTAGAAATGTAGTATAATTATTTTGATTCACTGTGTTGCTTACCCCATGTGCAGGGCATTGCAGTAGCTTACATATCCATGCTTACAACCACTAACAACTGTCACTATATAAGTGGTCGTAAACTGGAGTTATTTGTGAATTATTATTACACCTACTACATATTGGGATTGGATCTTGGAGATGTGAATACCCCTTTAATGGACCAACCAAATACAGTATTATACATTCATCTACTGGAGGTAAGCAAAATTTACAAATGTGAACATGCAGCTCTTAACATTTTGATCAAAATGTATCAGCTCACTGTCACATCATGTGGTAATGTGCCTGGCTGGCTTACGAGAGTCGGGGATACAAGGGAGAAAATTAACATATATCCTCCGAGGCTGCTCGCTTCCGGCCGTAGACGCGGAGCAAAGAGCGGTTACAGTCACTATACAGTGAGCGCGCTGTAATCACTCCCCAACACTTTGATTGACAGCCTGATCCTCACACACACACTGCAGGACAGGCTGTCAATGAAAGTGCTGGGGAGTGATTACAGCGTGCTCACTGTGTAATGACTGAAGCCCCCGGCGTCACCCTATTGACAGACAGTGAGCGGCTACAAGGAGAATATTACTTCCTTTTTCTCTCTGTAGCCTCCAGTAAACCGTCCATTCATTACTCATTATTTGCCTGCAGATTACCATTATATCTACAGGTAAAGAGCATTTTAGGAGAAAGCGGGCTCCCTTTAAGAGAGTCCCTACTCTATTAGCTGCAGCATTGCATGGTGACGGCCACTTCCAGAAAACTGCAACAGCAGGGCCGGTGACCTGATGCTCAACAGCACCCGGCTTCCTGAGTACAGTCTTAGGCCACATTCATACGCTCAGTATTTGGTCAGTATTTTACATCAGTATTTGTAAGCCAAAACCAGGAGTGGGTGATAAATACAGAAGTGGTGACGTGTTTATTATACTTTTCCTCTGATTGTTCCACTCCTGGTTTTGGCTTACTAATACTGATGTAAAATACTGACCAAATACTGATAGTGTGAACATGGCCTTAAGCAAGTGAAGTATCTTCCTTATTCGTCATCCAACTCCAGGAAGCGATCCAGCTCTATGTACAGACCGGGTAATGACATGAGATCTCTGCCAACAAAGAATTTCCATAATTGTGGGTTGCACATGACAATAAGGATTCGTCAGCCTCCTCTACTGAATGCAGATACTGCACACGGACATGATGGGTACTTTGGTTTCTGAAAGATTTTACCATGAAAATACAATGAGCCGGCATCTCCTATTTTATTATTCCTCAGGTTCCAGAGTGAATAAACCTTTGGCTCTCCGCTTTGCTATCTCTGGATATTTTTGGATTACGACCTGTGCATATTTACTAGTATTGCCACTACAGTACCAAACAAGAAGCCCATAGACAATGCCGGCCACACAGCGCCCTATCCACAGAAGACAGAGCTCACGTCACCTCCACACGGCCCCCTATCCACAGAAGACAGGGCTCACGTCACCTCCACACGGCGCCCTATCCACAGAAGACAGGGCTCACGTCACCTCCACACGGCACCCTATCCACAGAAGACAGGGCTCACGTCACCTCCACACGGCGCCCTATCCACAGAAGACAGGGCTCACGTCACCTCCACACGGCGCCCTATCCACAGAAGACAGGGCTCACGTCACCTCCACACGGCGCCCTATCCACAGAAGACAGGGCTCACGTCACCTCCACACGGCGCCCTATCCACAGAAGACAGGGCTCACGTCACCTCCACACGGCGCCCTATCCACAGAAGACAGGGCTCACGTCACCTCCACACGGCGCCCTATCCACAGAAGACAGGGCTCACGTCACCTCCACACGGCGCCCTATCCACAGAAGACAGGGCTCACGTCACCTCCACACGGCGCCCTATCCACAGAAGACAGGGCTCACGTCACCTCCACACGGCGCCCTATCCACAGAAGACAGGGCTCACGTCACCTCCACACGGCGCCCTATCCACAGAAGACAGGGCTCACGTCACCTCCACACGGCGCCCTATCCACAGAAGACAGGGCTCACGTCACCTCCACACGGCGCCCTATCCACAGAAGACAGGGCTCACGTCACCTCCACACGGCGCCCTATCCACAGAAGACAGGGCTCACGTCACCTCCACACGGCGCCCTATCCACAGAAGACAGGGCTCACGTCACCTCCACACGGCGCCCTATCCACAGAAGACAGGGCTCACGTCACCTCCACACGGCGCCCTATCCACAGAAGACAGGGCTCACGTCACCTCCACACGGCGCCCTATCCACAGAAGACAGGGCTCACGTCACCTCCACACGGCGCCCTATCCACAGAAGACAGGGCTCACGTCACCTCCACACGGCGCCCTATCCACAGAAGACAGGGCTCACGTCACCTCCACACGGCGCCCTATCCACAGAAGACAGGGCTCACGTCACCTCCACACGGCGCCCTATCCACAGAAGACAGGGCTCACGTCACCTCCACACGGCGCCCTATCCACAGAAGACAGGGCTTATCTCATGTCCACACGGCGCCCTATCCACAGAAGACAGGGCTTATCTCATGTCCACACGGCGCCCTATCCACAGAAGACAGGGCTTATCTCATGTCCACACGGCGCCCTATCCACAGAAGACAGGGCTTATCTCAGATCCACACGGCGCCCTATCCACAGAAGACAGGGCTTATCTCAGATCCACACGGCGCCCTATCCACAGAAGACAGGGCTTATCTCAGATCCACACGGCGCCCTATCCACAGAAGACAGGGCTTATCTCAGATCCACACGGCGCCCTATCCACAGAAGACAAGGCTCACGTCACCTCCACACGGCGCCCTATCCACAGAAGACAGGGCTCACGTCACCTCCACACGGCGCCCTATCCACAGAAGACAGGGCTCACGTCACCTCCACACGGCGCCCTATCCACAGAAGACAGGGCTCACGTCACCTCCACACGGCGCCCTATCCACAGAAGACAGGGCTCACGTCACCTCCACACGGCGCCCTATCCACAGAAGACAGGGCTCACGTCACCTCCACACGGCGCCCTATCCACAGAAGACAGGGCTCACGTCACCTCCACACGGCGCCCTATCCACAGAAGACAGGGCTCACGTCACCTCCACACGGCGCCCTATCCACAGAAGACAGGGCTCACGTCACCTCCACACGGCGCCCTATCCACAGAAGACAGGGCTCACGTCACCTCCACACGGCGCCCTATCCACAGAAGACAGGGCTTATCTCATGTCCACACGGCGCCCTATCCACAGAAGACAGGGCTTATCTCATGTCCACACGGCGCCCTATCCACAGAAGACAGGGCTTATCTCAGATCCACACGGCGCCCTATAAACAGAAGACAGGGCTTATCTCAGATCCACACGGCGCCCTATCCACAGAAGACAGGGCTTATCTCAGATCCACACGGCGCCCTATCCACAGAAGACAGGGCTTATCTCAGATCCACACGGCGCCCTATCCACAGAAGACAGGGCTTATCTCAGATCCACACGGCGCCCTATCCACAGAAGACAGGGCTTATCTCAGATCCACACGGCGCCCTATCCACAGAAGACAGGGCTTATCTCAGATCCACACGGCGCCCTATCCACAGAAGACAGGGCTTATCTCAGATCCACACGGCGCCCTATCCACAGAAGACAGGGCTTATCTCAGATCCTCACGGCGCCCTATCCACAGAAGACAGGGCTTATCTCAGATCCACACGGCGCCCTATCCACAGAAGACAGGGCTTATCTCAGATCCACACGGCGCCCTATCCACAGAAGACAGGGCTTATCTCAGATCCACACGGCGCCCTATCCACAGAAGACAGGGCTTATCTCAGATCCACACGGCGCCCTATCCACAGAAGACAGGGCTTATCTCAGATCCACACGGCGCCCTATCCACAGAAGACAGGGCTCATCTCAGATCCACACGGCGCCCTATCCACAGAAGACAGGGCTCATCTCAGATCCACACGGTGCCCTATAAACAGAAGACAGGGCTTATCTCAGATCCACACGGCGCCCTATCCACAGAAGACAGGGCTTATCTCAGATCCACACGGCGCCCTATCCACAGAAGACAGGGCTTATCTCACATCCACACGGCGCCCTATCCACAGAAGACAGGGCTTATCTCAGATCCACACGGCGCCCTATCCACAGAAGACAGGGCTCATCTCAGATCCACACGGTGCCCTATAAACAGAAGACAGGGCTTATCTCAGATCCACACGGCGCCCTATCCACAGAAGACAGGGCTTATCTCAGATCCACACGGCGCCCTATCCACAGAAGATACGGCTTATCTCAGATATATATATCATAAACTGGCAACATTAATTGTGAGCTGCAAATAAGGGATCCAGGTGAGACCAGCCAACAACCGGGTCTGAGATTTGCCTAAGAATTTAGCAATGGGACAAAGAGAAGCCATTCAATCTGCCTATTGTCATCTCTGCTGTATTAGGCTGGGGTTAGACGGTGACTTTGGCTGTGACACAGATTGTGCGGTCAAACATCACAATGGAAGTGAATGGGGTCACGCTACGACCATTAGGGTACTAAAAGAAACAAGTTTAAATAAATCTAACCGGTTCCGATTTATAGCAACTAATTTCTAAAAAAAAGCTACTGTAAGTTTATTGATGAGAGGAAGTCAGGTATCCGGTCTCATCGGCTGTGGCTTTTGGACTTCGGAAAGGTTTCGTTCTTCATAATTAATAGGATTTAAAATTCTCCCTAAATCTGAACAAACGGAGATATAAGAACCCGAGTGCGATTCAGAGGAACGTTCTGCTGGAGGAAAATCAAAAGATACAGCTGTAGGAAAACCGGGAGATGTAGACGACTTGAAAGAAGCTAAGCAAGAAAGCTCCCACACGAGGCCGGTGCACGGGAGAAGGCTGCTAATGGGGGGAACTAATGGCGTCATCTTAGCAGCAGAAAAATGCAGGTCAAAAGTGAATCACCAGAAAAACACCACCGAAAATGCTTGTAAAATAAACAAAAGCAGGGCATGTTTTATACAAGCACCAAAAACAAGCCACAAAAAGGGTGTGAAGAGAAAGCCATATAGTAGGTAGTAGAGAACCTCCTGGTTACAAATACAGAGGTAAAAAACCGACCAAATATTGAACATGGCCTAAAGGGAACCTGTCACCAGCCAAAACGCCATTAACCTATAGATATGGGGTTAATCTGTGGGTTAATAGTGTTACTAACCTGCCCGGCGCCTGCACTTAGCCAAACGCTGCAGGGAGAAAATGAACTTTACACCCCCCCCCCCCAGAAATTGCACGGGGCGCTGCCAGCACTGGATGTTGATGATTCTCACGCCAAGTGCAGTCAGTGCGGCAGAACATCCCTCAGACCATCACTAATATCCTCATCAGCAGCAGCTGAGGCTGTAAGCACAGGGATTTCTGCGTCCCACGCTCACACTCCAGACTGAATAAATCCAGACGTCTTTTCCAGGTCTCCATCCTGACATCTCCAGAATATCACACTCTGATAGTGGAGGGAGGAGCCTATTGTGGGCGTTGCTTACCGATAGTGGGCGTGGTCATGGATGAGATCAGTCAGTTGTCAGACGCCTCTGGTTGTGCCCATACACATAACAATGATTAGCACCACGACCAGTCTGCGTCACCCCGATCTGTGTATCCCCGGCACAGCTGCTATGTTACATACAGACCCATCTCTGCAGAGAGATCACAACATTCACAACCGCATGGACCAAGCCGAGTAATGTGAACGCGGGTATATTATGCGATGACTCACCTAACATGCTGCGATACAATCACTGACAGGGCAGACTCACGCCTGAGCCGTAACCACGTGTACTAAGGAAAGCATTCCGGAATAGAAAGGGTCAAGTAAGTCAAGCGAGCGCACTAGTGATCATGTGACTGCTGGCTGCGCACACGTCACTTCCGGAAGAGGCGCATTGTGGGATCTGTAGTTGAGTTGTTTGCTGCTTCTCATCTTCCTTGTTTTGGCGTCTGTCTCACTTTCCAGCCCTGACTGTGTGTTATTAGCATCATGAGCTCTGCTACATATCAGTAATGTAATAGTATACTGGTAGCAGTGATATGAGTATACGCCTGCTGTTATAGATGAAACGAACCAGGGAACCATCAGTGGCCATGATGCTACACAGCAGCACAGACTACAAGTCCCAGCAAACCTGTTCTTCCAAACTAGGCTGATTTTAGGAGCAGACAAACTGAGAACACATTCACACTATCAGTATTTGGTCAGTATTTTACATCAGTATTTGTAAGCCAAAACCAGGAGTGGGTGATAAATACGGAAGTGGTGACGTGTTTCTATTATATTTTTCCTCTGATTGTTCCTCTCCCGATTTTGACTTACAAATACTGAGGTAAAATACTGAACGTGTGAATGTGGCCTTATCAGAAGCAGATTTGTTGCAAATGTGATGCACACACTAGCAGAGGGTCCACACTCATTATTACACCAGAACTTAATGCAGCACCCCATAATAATCAGTGGCCCCTCTGCTCCGGTGCCATCAGTAATGCACCCATCTGATTTTTGTTCCCAAAAATGGAAGCGTCAACAGAAGTGTGAGCGCGGTGTAAGGCCGTGATTATGGTAATATTACATTTTCCTCTGATCGCTCTTATCATCGCCAACATTGTAAGAAACATATAAAAAAGGGAACAATAAGACGCCTCTACGTCTGTGACCGCAGTCTGCTGCCACGTGTGCTCCATGAGGAATAATGCACACCTACAGGTCTACCACCACATGTGAGGGGGCTGGCGTCACCCTGGAGGGGCTTATTCTCCTCTGCAGTATTACTGCACACCATTGTCCTTCCATCTCAGCCCCGGTTACTCCGGCTGGTGACGCGTGTTACTAGCCACATTCATGATCCTTGTAGCACATAGCGGTTTACTTTATATACATTGCTCAGAACTTTGTGGGGTTTTTACTGTTGTCAATTATGTGAATTATCTGCTTGATTTCTCTTCTTTCTCTGTAACGATATATTGATATTAGCTATATCTAGACTAGACTATTCGATCCTACGTCGTGATTTTATGTCTCCTTTCACTCTTTTTTTTGTGGTTCCTTTTTAAACCTTGGTCTGTTGTAAATCAGTAAATTATATATTCTTATCTTTACATTTTTTGCATCTTTTTGCTATAAGCAACTTAGAAGTTGGGGAGAGGAGGGGAAAAAAAAAAGTATCAGTCTTTGCTGGACTCACAGCAATTCAGTCCACGGTGATGTATTAGTCCAAAAATGGACAGAACATTAACCATGAATAGTCAGTGGCACAGTTCTCACATTGGGAAGAAATCTCAGCTTGCACTTCAGCGGATATAAAACCCTATTCACACAAGGCGGGAATAAATGTTTTTTCATGGCTTTTTTACTTTAATGGGTAAATGTAATTTCCCGCAACCACTTCCCCAAAACTCATCAGCATCATTATCACCATGTAAGTGTTAGGCTGTGTTCACATGTCCAGTAGTGATGGGCGAGCGTACTCGTTTAACCGAGCACGCTCGGGTGCTTACCGGGTATCTTTGGCGTGCTCATATATTATGTCTGAGTCCCTGTGTCTGCATGATTTACGGGTGTTATTCAGCCTCAACACATGCAGGGATTGCCTGTTTGATAGAGAATCCTCACGTGTTGAGGCTGTCTTACACCGTAAATCATGCAGACGCAGGGACTCAAACATAATATACGAGCACGCCGAAGATACTCGGTTAGAACCCGAGCATGCTCTGTTAAAGGGTTAAACGAGTACGCTCGCTCATCACTAATGTCCAGTAATCATCCGTTAGAACGGATCAGGCAGCAATCCATTGGCAAAATAAGTTGTGCAGACACAACGTTTCAGTCCGTTTTTAAAAAACTGATCTCTGCTGGATCCATTTCTTTTTTTTAGATTAAAGAATGTGGAAAATGTATCTGTTAATTAGCCATGTTTTCTTCCATTTGTTTCGGATCCAGTAAGCAAAAAAACAGCTAGGCAGGCACATATTGAGGATGACTACCCTAGTGGATGCAATGAGCTATGTAAGGTGCACTATGACTACATATAAATGGTTTAATTTGATCACTGCAAAACAGTCCAACAGGAGGGAGGGTTAGGGAGCTGCAACGCTGAATCCAAACAGGGTGAAGATAGTCCACTGGAGGGTGCCGGTCCCGCTGGTGAGCACAGCCATATGAAGGAAAGGAGAAAATCGGCATTCCAACAGGTAAAATATGAAAAGACTTTATTAAATCATTTAAAAAAGGGGAAAAATGTAAAATTCTTACGCGTTTCTGGTGCTACAGTTGCGCCCTTAGTCATAGCGCCGATTTTTTTCCTTTTCTTCATATGGCTGTGCGAAACAGTCCACTGGCCTTGCTACTCAGCATTGGTCTGCAGACATTGTGTGTCAAAAACTCTATATAATCGTGCCAGACATCAAACGATGGCTTCCTGAATTTGATTGTATACATCGTATTTTTTTTTTTTTTTACTTTCTTTTTCAATGAGCTCTTAGGTACAGGCAGGAAAACATGTACGTGCCCACGATCAGGAGCAGCAGCCGGTTTGGACACTCACCCGCGCTGCGTCCAAACCGCTGTGTTGTACAGTAGAAGCACAGTGGATGGATTTATAGGAATCTCATGCCCACTGTGCTTCTACTTAACGCCATGTAAACTCATCGGCGGCTTTACGAGCCGCAGCATGTCAATTTCTGTTGGGGAGACGCTGGTCTCTGCAACTGAAATTTCCCCAATAGAATGTATAAAATGTGATAACTCTGCATTGTTTAATGAACACATGTGGATTTACCTGCGTAATTTTCGCTACGTCCAAAGCGCTGCTATAGCCTGATCGTGGGCACGTAGCCTTAGACTTATTGAAATCTACTTGGGAAAAATATGTATGAGCCACAAACTTTTTTTTGGACGACTAAAGAAACCTAGTCAACTACAGTGGGTACGGAAAGTATTCAGACCCCTTTTAAATTTTTCACTCTTTGTTTCATTGCAGCCATTTGGTAAATTCTAAAAAGTTCATTTTTTTCCTCATTAAAGTACACTCTGCACCCCATCTAGACTGAAAAAAAAACAGAAATGTAGAAATTTTTGCAAATTTATTAAAAAAGAAAAACTGAAATATCACATGGTCATAAGTATTCAGACCCTTTGCTCAGTATTTACCAAATAGCTGCAATGAAACAAAGAGTGAAAAATTTAAAGGGGTCTGAATACTTTCCGTACCCATTGTATGTTTTTTTCTAGGTCCAAAAAAACCTGCAATACAGTATAAACCTGACAAAACATATCCAAAACAACAAATTTTTTTTTTTAATTGTTTTTGCAATTTAGGCGTATACATCTAGCAGAATGTAATGTATAAATGTGAACTTAGCCTTAGGACTCATTCAGACGTCCATTTTTCGTGTAGGAGTGCTATCTGTGTTTTTCTTTAGACTATAGGGTCGTTCACGTGCCCAGAATTTTCTGTGGCCTGCGCAAAATTGTGGAGACATGTCTGAATTTTGATCCACGTGTCGGACGTAAATCGGCAATGGGTCTGTGAATAAAATCGGACAGCACTCGGATGGCATCAGAGTGCGGTAATCACAGAGAGATAGGAAAGTTTTTTTTTCACTAGAAAAACTGATAACACTCAGACCAAACCGTGATAAAACTTGATTTGTTTTTTTTATTGCACGTGAAAAAAACGGACATCTGAATGAGGCCTTAGCATCACCTCCCACCAGGATATTCTCTGGAGTAACAGCCATGACTGCCACCTGGGTTTCACGACATAACCTTCTATTTTGAGGCTGGCGTTATGTGTTTTGCTTCTCACACATACTATAAAACACACAACAAGGCTACTCGGTGACTTGTGGCAATTACTAATTGCAATGTTGTGCAACCATAATGTCAGTAATCAGTGCACAGGCAGCACGGTGGCTCAGTGGTTAGCACTGTAGCCTTGCAGCGCTGCGGTCCTGGGTTCAAATCCCACCAAGGACAACATCTGCAAGGAGTTTGTATGTTCTCCCCGTATTTGTGTGGGTTTCCTCCGGTTTCTTCCTACACTCTAAAGACATACTGATAGGGAATGTAGATTGTGAGCCCCAATGGGGACAGCGATGATAATGTCTGTAAAGCGTAAATTAATGGTGCTATATAAGGGAGTAAATAATGGGATGCTTTGTGACCCAACAGCTGTCAGAAGGTGAACCCCATCCACCATCATCTCCTGGGGCTTGTGGGGCAATCTTTGGCCACAAGTCGCTGTTTTGCCCAAACCTAGAGAAATAAGCACAGTGCACTTTGTGATATTCACACAGCTTTACTTCAGGTTTTGTAGTGTACCAATAATGTTTCATAAAACTATATACAATTATTATATACAGGAGCAGTGGAGATTATACCAAGCAGTAGAAAGATAGTGGCCACACATACAGTAAAAGGCCAGGAATACTGGAATCACCTGGGCTAGTACCTGCCCTAATGACTCGGAGCTGCTGCCCCCATGGCAAAGACCAGAGAACCTGTGTTATGTGACTTTATGGAAATCGTGATGCTCCTAAGTTATGATAGTATTAAGCCACGCTCAGTATTTGGTCAGTATTTTACATCAGTATGTGTAAGACAAAACCAGGAGAGGAACAACCAGCGGAAAAGTATAATAGAAACACGTCACCACTTCTGTATTTATCACCCACTCCTGAGGTAAAATACTGACCAAATACTGAACGTGTGAACGTGGCCTTAGGGTCTGTGCACACGGAGGTTTTTGGGGAGTCTATCACAGGGCGTCTGCTTCACAACCCACCCAGAAAACACTTTGAAAACTCTGTTCATTTTTATTGAAAAATGACTGCTGGTCATACGTTCAGGCTTTAGATTATTCTTTTTTTTTTTTTTTTTTTTTATTAGTTTCAGGTAAAAAAAAAAAAAGGACTTCTCTATTCTGCAGTGGCTTTCCGCAATGGAAATGCTCCATAAGTCAATGGGAAGGCGGCAAAAAAACACCACAAAGACGTCGGGGAGTATTTTGTAAGCGTTTTTTGACTCATAAAATGCCAGAGGTTTATTTATCAATGGATTTAATAAAAGAAAGTGAAAAATAATCAGCCACAAAAAAAAAAAGAAGTTGATAATAACGTTTAAAGAAAACGCGTCAGGGAATTAGGCTAAGGACTGACTTGGTACAAAGTGGCCCACAGACTGTCTGCTTCACCATAGCAACCAATCAGACGCCTGCTTTCATCATCTCAGAGCAGATTTTAAAATAAAAGAAGTGATCTGATTGGTTGCTAGGGGCAACCCTGGCCCTCTGATTCACACAGTGCAGTCCTAGGTACCACGTAGTGTAGATTGTGCCCTCTGTATGGGAAGGAGCAGCAGGCTATACCTTCCTATGTAGGGGAGGGGAAAAAACAAACATGGATATGTCGAAAGTACTCCGGGTGCATAGGGCTATACACATACACCCAGGAGCTGTGAACAGTGTCCTGGGTGAACCCGGCACAGTTTTAATGCAGATTTTTATGCTTTTTTGTATTCAAAACTAAGACTAGATTATAAAATAGAGAAAAAAAATAAAGGAAATACTTAGGCCAAAATTCGTCAGTTTTGTATGACAGTCTTAAAGGGGTTGTCCGGTCCAAACCGATAAGTCTGCAGTCACTCTGAGTGACTGCAGACTTCTGAATGCCCCCAGAGCATGCACTATGCACTGCAGGGATTCACCGGTTTCTGACCCGTGACCGACGGGTACGTAAGCATTCTACATATACCCGGGCATGGCCCGTATAGTGGGTGTGGCCTCACCCTGTATAGTGATGAGACTGCGCAGTGGTCGTGGTCGACTATAGGACGCAGCCTCGCTCCATGCAAGTGTATGGAGAGCAAGGCCGCTCCCACTGGCCGAGGGTATGTATAACTCATACATACCCTCCGTTACCGGGTCTGAAAGGGGCGAATCCCCGCAGACCGGTGCGTGCGCTGTGGGATTTATAAGTCTGCAGTCACACAGAGTGACTTTAGACTTATCTGTTTGGACTGGACAACCCCTTTAATGCAGAAAGTGTGCATTTGTAGGATGTGTCAAATACACCAAGAGGCGCGCTAGCATCAGACTTGCAGTTCAGTCCATGAATATAGCACATCTCTGGTAATTTACGGCAATTTTGTGGTGTAAATTATAATTAATTTGTGAACCGTGAGGCCACAACAAGCTTCGGTCACTGTTTCTGGTGGCAGAGTAGCCAGGAACTGGTGTAAAAACTCAGAAAGTTACAACATTTTGCGACATTTCAAACAGTTTCGCGCCACAATTCTGGTAAAAACCACTTGTTGAATCATTTTGGTTTTGTAATTCTGGACTTGGAGTTTTCTTTTTACGTGTATTATGGATTCTACAGGTCTGACCTGGTGACAGAGATAGGAGCAGGAGGGTCCGAGTCACACGGATAAATACTAGTAATGATATTGTGCCCCCGGTGATGGAGCAGCTTAGGCCGGGGGCTCGCACACCGTGGAAATGTAGAAGTGGACTTTCACTCATGGAGTTAAAAATCAGCAGCAAAATATGTACCAATTCTGCAGTGCGCGATGCCATTCTAAAAGGGGATGTCTCAAAGATAACATGTGTCTATGTGCCTTATTAAGGCATATGGACAGAATATGCTCAGTAGCCCCTAAATTACCCAAAAAGATGGGTTGCTCTTTACAGGCATCCCCTTTCTAGGACTCCTGTGTTACATTGACAACCATATCTAATACCAGACTCTCCATTTGGGGGCCAAGTAAAAAGCAGGACTTGGAGCCATCAAACAGATCAACCATTTTGTCATGGGGTATCTTAATTGAGACAACCCCTTTAACCAATGAGAACATGTTTAGCAAGCATTGTGCTTCTCTTGCTGAACTCTTAAAAAGTTTAAAAACTGTAAAGTTTCCAATATAAAGTTTGAGACAAAACAATAAGAAAATTTTAACACTGGATGAGAATAGTTTTGACATTGTGGTAGGCGTTCGTGTCCCACGTTGTTATATTTGAGGCGCCAATTTCCCATCATCTTCAGTGGCGATCCACAATGTCCAGAATCGGCCGACTTACCGATGGACCATAGACTGGTGACAGACCTCACGCGGCCACATCACTTCCAATCATTAGTTGCCTCTAGTTCTGTAAGTATAAAATACTGATGTCACAGTATGGTCACCGGTGCAAGGACACCCAGTTACCATTCCCTGCTGTGTATCTCAAGAGATGACATCGTGTGTGTCACTGTTGGGTCTCTGCCGCATTGCCAATGGCGGGAGTGGCTTTCCATAAAAATCTAAGTCAAGAGAAACAGCAAAACACAAGAAAGAATGGTCCAGTTAGTACCATAGGATGCAAGTATCCAGAACCTTACAGGCAGCGCATGCAGGGTGAGTATAGTGCTTAGGACCAGTGCTAAATGGAGAAGGAATCAATGAGTGTTATGGACGAAGCAAACAAGAGAAATCCCAAGCAGTACTAAATGGATGGCAGGTTTTATAGGACACCGCAGCCCCAGTTCATGGCTTCCCAAGATGTCTTTATAAACATAATAGAAGAGAACTAAAAAGGTGGAACTTTAGATAAATCCAGACACTCCTTGCCTTGTGCAGCTTAGGCACTACTTCCCTTGCTCACATTGTTCCTGATCGGCAAAGGTAGTAAGGGCTCGCTCACACGTGCGATGCAATCGGATGAGTGCAATCCAATAAAAAAAAAACGGATCGCACTTGGCCGAATGTTACCCTATGGGGCAGCTCACATCTGCAACCCAATATTTTCTCATGCCAATTCGGCATCCGTGAATTGAACCGCACACACCCCTATAAGTCTATGGGTGCGTGTGAAACATTGCACTGCATTTAGATATCAGCCGAGTGCAGTGCATGCAATTCCTGCCGATGCTGGCAACAGAGGAGATGGAGAAATTACTTTCTTCGTCTCCTCCGCAGCTGCACTGTGATTCTCTGATGCGAGAGGATCGGAGCACTGACACTCGGATCACGCTCGCAGCAGAGCAGGAGCCGAGTGTCATTAGCATCTCGCATAGGATGGGATACTCTGGTGCAGGGCTCCCCAACAGATCATGTTTTCAGGATTTCCTTAGTATTGCTCAGGCGATAATTGCATCACCTGTGTAATAGTAAGGAAATCCTGAAAACATGATCTGTTGGTGGGCCTTGAGGACTGGAGTTGGGGAACCCTAGTGAGACTCGGCCCAAGGCTGAAAGGCGTAGATGGATCTATTACAGATCCACTGCAAAATTCATCATCAAAAAATTTGAACTGAAGTTTTGTAGCATGCTTTGAATCTTGCACAGATTTTTTTTTTTTGTTTAAACTAGTTGTCTTCTACTGAATGTCCCCATAGCGTTGCCAAAAAAAATTCATACTCCCCTCCTGGACGAGCACCGCTTCTCCGCTCTGATCTTGTCACATAAACCTTGTAATGTGAGCTCTGCAGCCTATGTCACCAGATCGCCAGTGGATCCAGGGATCAGAGAGGAGAAGAGGACTGGTCCGGGAAGTAAGTATGCTTTTTTCTTATACATCACCTTGGGGACATTCCTAAGAGGTGGCCAATCTCTTAAGTAATTACGTGGTTTAAATAGTCTGGTGTAAAAGGAAACCATCATGAGTCACAGTAGGAAAAATGATCAGAACTGCAACCCATCAGTTTGCTGTTTTTCATGTACCATAGGGCGTCTGACCTGTATGGCTGCTAAAGTAACCCCTCCAGTTTTCCTTTCCCATGCTTATCCCCAGGGATTGGGGCCTAGAATAGCACAATCTGCAGTGATATCCTTGCCAGTAAAAACACTGGACCACCCTTCCTTCCTCCCTAAGGAAATGTGAAGGACCCTATAACAGATCAGTTTGAACACATTTATCTTGCTTGTATACAGATCTCATAGACATCGAGGCCGTATAGTAAAAGCCTGAACTAGTGTGAACACAGGCGGCTGGAATACAGACACATTTTACCATCCATATTACGACTGCAAAAACCAACCCGGATTGTGATTCTCCTGACCCGTGCCAGCAGCCATGTTAGTTCAGGTCATAGAAGAATTAAAGAATGACATCACCACAAAAACAGAGGTAAGAGAATAAGGTAGGAAGTCAGGTAAATGAATGGCACAAACGACAGAGGATGGAAAATGATTTATTAAGTGTAAAGAGCAACAAACCATATAGAAAAATCTAGATTATGACAGAACGTCTATATTAGAGGATTAATGAAGTTCTCTTCTATTTAGGTCCACATTGTGCGCAGTCATTTAGGAATCAGTCAGACTGTCTTATAAATAAACTATATAAGCGCCACACTTGTAGATCACTATAAGAGATCTGGAAGACACCTACGCCCAGCCACCAAAGGCGAGGAGCCTGGATCTCCATCCTCGTGCATGTACTACTAGGGTGGCATCAGCCCTCGGCACGCTGCAGAGTAATATGGCTGCCAGCCCCGGAGCTGGGAGGACTTAGGATTTTTTTTTCTTTTCTTTAAAGGAGACCGGTCATTTCTTTGTCTCGCTAGTTTTAATAAATAATGCATTCTAGACCACACATGTCAAACTCCATGGGCCAAAATCTGGCCCGCAGGGTGGTTTTATTTGGCCCTCGACACCAGAACCACCACCCTTATGTGGGCCCATTATTCTGTATGGAGGACTATGTGGGGCCCATTATTCTATATGCAGGACTATGTGAGGCCCATTATTCTGTATGGAGGACTATGTGGGCCAATTATTCTGTATGGAGGACTATGTGGGGCCCATTATTCTGTATGGAGGACTATGTGGGGCCCATTATTCTGTATGGAGGACTATGTGGGGCCCATTATTCTGTATGGAGGACTATGTGGGGCCCATTATTCTGTACGGAGGACTATGTGGGGCCCATTATTCTGTACGGAGGACCATGTGGGGCCCATTATTCTGTACGGAGGACCATGTGGGGCCCATTATTCTGTACGGAGGACCATGTGGGGCCCATTATTCTGTACGGCGGACCATGTGGGGCCCATTATTCTGTACGGCGGACTATGTGGGCCCCATTATTCTGTATGGAGGACTATGTGAGGCCCATTAATCTGTATGGAGGACTATGTGAGGCCCATTATTCTGTATGGAGGACTATGTGGGGCCCATTATTCTGTATGGAGGACTATGTGGGGCCATTATTCTGTACGGAGGACCATGTGGGGCCCATTATTCTGTACGGCGGACTATGTGGGCCCATTATTCTGTACGGAGGACCATGTGGGGCCCATTATTCTGTACGGAGGACCATGTGGGGCCCATTATTCTGTACGGAGGACCATGTGGGGCCCATTATTCTGTACGGAGGACCATGTGGGGCCCATTATTCTGTACGGCGGACTATGTGAGGCCCATTAATCTGTATGGAGGACTATGTGAGGCCCATTAATCTGTATGGAGGACTATGTGAGGCCCATTATTCTGTATGGAGGACTATGTGGGGCCCATTATTCTGTATGGAGGACTATGTGGGGCCATTATTCTGTACGGAGAACCTTGTGGGGCCCATTATTCTGTACGAAGGACCTTGTGGGGCCATTATACTGTATTGAGGACTATGTGAGGCCCATTAATCTGTATGGAGGACTATGTGAGGCCCATTATTCTGTATGGAGGACTATGTGAGGCCCATTATTCTGTACGGAGGACTATCTGGGGCCCATTATTCTGTACGGAGGACTATGTGGGGCCCATTATTCTGTACGGAGGACCATGTGGAGCCCATTATTCTGTACGGAGGACCATGTGGGGCCCATTATTCTGTACGGCGGACCATGTGGGGCCCATTATTCTGTATGGAGGACCTTGTGGGGCCCATTATTCTGTATGGAGGACCTTGTGGGGCCCATTATTCTGTATGAAGGACCTTGTGGGGCCCATTATTCTGTATGGAGGACCTTGTGGGGCCCATTATTCTGTATGGAGGACCATGTAGGGCCCATTATTCTGTATGGAGGACCTTGTGGGGCCCATTATTCTGTATGGAGGACCTTGTGGGGCCTTGAGGGTTGACGCACTCCTGCTCGGTTGATATTGCAGCGGCACTGTGCGCTCCTACTGCAGTGGAACTGAATATGGCCACGATTAACAGCTCACAGCGAGCACCAGAGATCCCCGACAGCCTCATTGCAGTGCTTACAAGCTCACTACAAAAGAGCATGTAAGCACTCCACATGTTTGGCTACCTCTGCTAGATTGCAGAAGTGGCTGATCCTCTTGGCAATGAGCAGTAAACCATAAAAAAGGAAAAGGAGGATGGACAAATTTTCATAAAAAGTACAGTAAATTGCAAAGTTGCTTGTTTTTACAAGCACTATCCAACCCTATCTCTCTATTAAAATGGGAATAACTTTGGACTCTGCATGGAGCTGTTCTTCTGTTATTCCTCCTGCATATGCAAGAATAAGCTGACTACTTGACCTTACCATTCCTCTTGTCCAAGTGGGCATTATACTCTCACACTTTCCGATCAGTTGGCACAGTATCAACCTGTGACAATGGTAAAAGCCCAGTTGTTAGTTCTAATAAATGATGCTCCGGGGTGGTTATTTAATGGGGAATATCAAAAAGTAAAAATAATAAAGTTATACCCTTGCCTTAGCAACCCTCTGCTGCTATTCTCACAATGTGAGGTTCTTTGCCAGTCTCAGAACTGCCTGTTCTGACCACGCATGTGACCGTTTGCAGCCAATCACTGACTGCAGTGGTCACATGTCCATCTCGCCGGAGAAGGAAGTACTTAGGCGCTTTCTGTACGGCTTGTTCTGTTCAGACAAACATGTTCCTTCTGCAGGCAGCAATTGGCGGCAGCAGTTACATGTGTCCGGCAGGCACAGGAAGTACAGAGGCCGGTGGGGGGGTCTGTAAGGAGAGTATGCTATATTTTATAAATGGAATCTGTAAGTAGGATTAACCCTTCTAAGCCGTCTACATGGGCATGCAGGTCATAGGAAGCTGAATAAGAGGATACCTTGATATCTGATGTCTTATTCCAAGGAAATCCACATTTTTCTTGTGTATATGGGCTGTTAAGTTTTATGGACCGAACACTGATCTGCCTTACAATCTGCTTCCAAAGATTATTTTAAATGAGAGGGGATGTTACCAGTGTGAGACATGTAATGACTGACAGTATGCTCTAATAATTATATATCACATAGCTCTGCAGTAGGATCAGAGCTGACACAGGACAGCAGAGCTAACACAGGACGACAGAGCTGAACTTTGTCTCATTACAAACACATTTGCAGCAGCACTTGTCCTCTCATAATCCGGTCAGCTCTGCGGCAGAGCTATGTGTGATTATAAATAACACAGTACAGCAGCATTGAACCTTGTCTCATTTCAAACACAAGAAAGACATTTGCAGTTGTCCTCCTCTTCTTCAGCTTCCATCTCACAAGCAACGAGTGTACGGGAGGGCAGTACAGCAGAGCTGACAGCACTATGAGAGGACAACTGCAAATGTGCTTGTTGTGTTTGTAATAAGACAAGATTAGTTATAAAAAAGCACCGCTCTGCGGCAGAGCTGCCAGCACTATGAGAGGACAAGTGCTGCTGAAAATGTGTTTGTAATTAGAGAACGTTCACTTCTGCTGTACTGTTAGATCTGCTGTACTGTGTTAGTTCTGATTTTACTGCAGATCTCTGATCTCATTGTGTGTAATTATGAGACCAGACTGTCAGTCTTTACATGTCTCACACTAGCAACACCCCCATCCATTTAAAAATAATCTGAGGCACAATCTGATGCAGATCAGTATCCGGCCCAGAGATCTTAACAGCTCAGGAGGGTAGATCCCACTGACAGATGCATTTTAAGTATTTTGGATGTTTAAAAACAAAAGCAGGAGTGGACAACCCCTTATTCTTATGCAAGCAATTTTAAGATTTTTTTTTTTTATATGTAAATAGTCAGTGAAATTGGGTGACATTTTATCAGCTTTACTATATTCCAGCCCATTTTGAGTGATTCCCCCGTTGGATGTATGACTATTATACAGTCCTGACGTCACCTTCATTGAGATTCATGCAGTTAGCATTTGAAAAAAAAAAATAAAAAAAAAGTGGTAAAAAAGGAAAGAGATGCAAGATACCAAAAAAAGGGAAAAGACTGACGCCCCCATGTTTTGGAAACAGCCAGACATGAACGAAGCAATGTGTTAATGGAGAATGGAGTTTGCATGCGAAGAAACAGAAGATAAAGGCATTCTACAATTACCATTATGATGTGTTTCTCCAAGAGGCTCAAGTTTTGGAAGTCTAGTAACTTTTGGTGTTCCCCAGCCAACTACAGGGAAAACAAACAGAATTTCACTTAAAGTAAAAAATTAAATCACCAATCAATGGCTCAGAGAAAACGGTAAGAGTACAAGCTCACAATTGTCCTAGAAATAGAGAATGCAATCAGAGCGGAAATTGTATAAAACTGTACAATAATTTACTAATATATATAATATATATACACATACATACATACATACCAAAAGTTTGGACACACCTTCTCATTTAAAGGTTTTTCTGTATTTTCTTGACTATTAAAATTGTACATTCACACTGAAGGCATCAAAACTATGAATTAACACATGTGGAATTATAGACTTAACAAAAAAAGTGTGAAACAATTGAAAATATGTCTTATATTCTAGGTTCTTCAAAGTAGCCACCTTTTGCTTTGATGACTGCTTTACACACTCTTGGCATTCTCTTGATGAGCTTCAAGAGGTAGTCACCGGAAATGGTCTTCCAACAATTTTGAAGGAGTTCCCAGAGATGCTTAGCACTTGTTGGCCCTTTTGCCTTCACTCTGCGGTCCAGCTCACCCCAAACCATCTTGATTGGGTTCAGGTCTGGTGACTGTGGAGGCCAGGTCATCTGGCGTAGCACCCCATCACTTTCCTTCTTGGTCAAATAGCCGTTACACAGCCTGGAGGTGTGTTTGGGATCATTGTCCTGTTGAAAAATAAATGATGGTCCAACTAAACGCAAACCGGATGGAATAGCATGCCACTGCAAGATGCTGTGGTAGCCATGCTGGTTCAGTATGCCTTCAATTTTGAATAAATCCCCAACAGCGTCACCAGCAAAGCACCCCCACACCATCACACCTCCTCCTCCATGCTTCACGGTGGGAACCAGGCATGTAGAGTCCATCCGTTCACCTTTTCTGCGTCACACAAAGACACGGTGGTTGGAACCAAAGATCTCAAATTTGGACTCATCAGACCAAAGCACAGATTTCCACTGGTCTAATGTCCATTCCTTGTGTTCTTTACCCCAAACAAGTCTCTTCTGCTTGTTGCCTGTCCTTAGCAGTGGTTTCCTAGCAGCTATTTTACCATGAAGGCCTGCTGCACAAAGTCTCCTCTTAACAGTTGTTGAAGAGATGTGTCTGCTGCTTGAACTCTGTGTGGCATTGACCTGGTCTCTAATCTGAGCTGCTGTTAACCTGCGATTTCTGAGGCTGGTGACTCGGATAAACTTATCCTCAGAAGCAGAGGTGACTCTTGGTCTTCCTTTCCTGGGGCGGTCCTCATGTGAGCCAGTTTCTTTGTAGCGCTTGATGGTTTTTGCAACTGCACTTGGGGACACTCATTTTTCTTTACTTAGAATTTGTATTATGGCAAGAAAAAAAGCAGCTAACAGTCTATTCAGTAGGACTATCAGCTGTGTGTCCACCTGACTTCTGCACAACACAACTGATGGTCCCAACCTCATTTATAAGGCAAGAAATCCCACTTATTAAACCTGACAGGGCACACCTGTGAAGTGAAAACCTTTTCCAGTGACTACCTCTTGAAGCTCATGAACAGAATGCCAAGAGTGTGCAAAGCAGTCATCAAAGCAAAAGGTGGCTACTTTGAAGAACCTAGAATATAAGACATATTTTCAGTTGTTTCACACTTTTTCATTAAGTATATAATTCCACATGTGTTAATTCATAGTTTTGATGCCTTCAGTGTGAATGTACAATTTTCATAGTCATGAAAATACAGAAAAATCTTTAAATGAGAAGGTGTGTCCAAACTTCTGGTCTGTACTATATACGTGTATATATATATATATTATATATATATATATATATATATATATATATATATATATATATATATATATATATATATATACATATACATACACACACGTATCATACACTTTACAGGTAAACTAAAGCGAATACTGAACCCAAAATACTTTGACACATCACAAGACTGCAGTGGGCCCCAACAGATGGGGTGCATCAACCCATGTTAGGGGTAGACGGGTCCTGTAGCCCACATATTAGTGACAATAAGGCCTCATTCAGAAATTTTATTTTTCAATAAAAGGAGCCATTTTTATTTTTCAGAGTGGTGGATCCAAATTTAATCTATTTTTGGTTCACACATCCATTTTTAGCATAGGTGTCCAATCTGTTTTTTCTCGTATGCAAAAATAAAATAAGATTTACAAGCTTCTTCTGCCCATTAAACAGTAAAAAAGGGACAACAATCGGATAAAGCACACAAGCCATCCATGCATAGTTAGTTTTTTCATTGATTAGAATGAGTGAGTTTGAACAGTGATCCAAAATGGACGTCTCACGTTTCAGTGAGACTTTAAGCCTCATCCAGACATCCGTTTTTCACGTTTTTCTTGGATAGAACACTGTCCGCAACATGGATGCCACCAATGTACCTGGCTTCTGTCCATTTTTACTGTTTAATGGATAGAAGAAGCTAGGAATTTATTTTTTATTGTTTTGGGGTTTTTTTTTCCTCGAGAAAATCACTGATGGACACAGACTAAAAAATGGATGACAATCAGATTGGGCACACTGATGAATACATGCATGTCATGATGAGGCTTTACATTGGGAGATCCTTAATATATGCAGGGACCCAGGCCCATCCCCTCACTTCATCCTGGACGTGTCAAATATCATTCATGGGAAAACCTCTTTAATAATAAAATATTACACAGTGGAAATCTATACATTCATTAACAAAGCATATATTAAATATTAAAAAGCGTATAAAATGCAGTTTCTCAATAACAAGGAAAAAGCTAAAAATGACACGAGTTTATTGCAATGAAGTGCATGGCTGTATAATCTGGGATATTCGCATGCGAAGCATCTTATGAAGCTCTGATGGAGAGATCGTCAATGTCCAGGCTTTATATCAAAGATACACATGATATCTGTCTGAAGTAACAGTCTGTACTTTGCTTGGATATCGTCCAGCAGGTGGCGCCCTTCTTTACTCACCGGGTAGTTGAGGTGGCGGGGTTGCTGGGCTCTTTAAATCAGACTCCTCTGCACATAAAGGCTCTATTTTGTTATTTCTTTTAATTTTTAGCTTTTTCGTCTTCTTTTTGCTTTGAGCTTTAAAAAATTAAAAAAGCAAAGACAAAAAAATACATTATTAAGGGAATGTAGCGTTTAAATCATTTAAAGTATAAGTAGAGGTGAGTTACATAATTAGTAAAATGGAGATACTGGAGTTGTGTAGTGTACCAAAGCAATTTTTATTTTAGTCTGAAAATTTCTAATATGTTCAGAATCTTTATAAATCAAAGAAAGAACAACTACTAACCTCTCCGCTCTCCAGGTCACGGTGCAAGTCACCAGAGTAACAGACGTGATGACGTACCGTCCATTCAGTCACTTAAAAGGTGCATTCCAATCTCCAAGATCCTATCCCAACACGAAGCAAATAACTTTAATTATCAATGTATAGTTCTTCTGATAAGCTATTATATGTTGCTTACCCCATGTGCAGGGCATTGCAGTAGCTTAACTAACTATCTGTCACTATATGAGTGGTCGTAACCATGGACACCTAAGCTACTGCAATGCCCTGCATATGGGGTAAGTGACATAGCAAATCAGAAGAACTAGACTACATTTCTAACTAGAAGTATTTGCTAATATTATTATACCTACCACATATTGGGATAGGATCTTGGAGATGGGAATACCACTTTAATGGCTGCTTCGTCAGATGACAGATTGCATCGGGTGTCTTCACTTCTGATCCAGACAGAGACCATCGGATCAGAAGATCCCTTTTCACTGTTGACTGTCAGTTTTCTTGCGTAAAACTGCTTGAAAAGTTGCAATTTGTTTGCGCAACGTGAATGTATGCAAAAATATAGTGACTTTTGCTGATCCTACAACTTTTATAAAAGTGGATGAAGCTCAGATGAAATGGGGTGTGACCAAGCATGCTCACTAAATTCATCACAATTTCTGCCACAAAAGTGGTGTAAATTTCGACAGAAGTGTACTCTAGTCCGTGGTTGGAGTAACATTTCTGATGGAGGTGCACAGCGGTTGAAAGATGCCCTAAATTCATTAAGAGGCACCTCTCACTGCAGGGCACAGGTCATCAAGACTATTGTACAATGCGCCATTCTGGATCAGTCGGCGCCAGTGTATTTTTAGTAAATGTAATTATTTATCTCTCATTTTGCAAAAACTTCCCTGTATTCATGACACCCATAAAAAGTGTCCAATAAAAGTCAATAGATAAATACAGTCTTCAGCCAAAAAGGCAGGTTTAAATAATTTTCTGCCAAAATGTAAAACATTCACAGATCAATCATGAGTGGCAAGTAGCCTTAAATCCCTTCTGCGTACCTGGTTTTGCCATCCAACCTACAGCAGTGAAAGCTGTCATTAAAAGGAATCTGCCAGCAGGTTTTTACTATGTTATCGGAGGACAGAATGAGGGAGGGACAGACACAGATTTCAAGGAGGTGTCACTTATTAGGCTGTGTGCTGTTTCCATACAATGAAGGTTTTGTCACCAGGAGATAATCACTGCCCAGACTAGCTCCCTTGTGCCAAGTGGTCTGACTCCACCCCCTCCTGTGATCAGCAGTTCACTGTCAACATACAATAAAGCTGTGGTGTGCGGGGGCAGCTTTCTGAGCTCTGCTACATCTAAAAACTCTGATTGTGTCACAACTGCTGCACCCAGTAAGCTAAGTGACACATCACTGGAATCAGGGTCTCTTTTCTACATCAGGTTGCTCTCAGATGAAGTAGCAAAAACCTGGGGACAAATTCCCTTTAAAGGGGTATTTCCATCTACAATTATTGTGCATACACCGTATGTGCCAGGAGTGGATGGAGGTCCCACCAATTGCACCAGCATACAGTCATGGCCGAAACAGGTTTTTTTGTGTTGTTCCAATACACATAAAGGAAAGAAACATATGTATAACAAAACATGTGTAATTGCAATAATTTTCTGGGATAAATACTTCATTTTTTGGAACAATTTCAAGGGTGCCAACACTTTCAGCCATGACTGTATATTGCGAAGACAGGGCCCTGACATGTGCTGCTTTCAGTGGTAAGGTGGCTGTAATTCACATACAAATGAATGAGAATCCTGACCGCCTCTTCACTGGCAGCGGTGCATGTCCGAGCCCCTTTTTCTATCCCTGTATTTACTATATTTAGCTGAGAACACCCCATTAAAGCACAACTCCAGCGTATTTTTGTTTTTTTTCCAGTGCTGGAGTTGTGCCACTAATGCAAGTCCTCTGTCCCTTGTATTATACTCACCAGCTGCTGTCTTCAGCTCTTCTCAGGGCTGCTCCGGTCTTGTGACCGCAACGTCTGACTGACCGGAAGTCAGAGGTAATGATCACAAGGTCTCAATGCAAGTGTATGAGAACCTCGTTATGGCCTCATTTTGGCTCTCATAGACGTACATTGAGTTCTGACTTTTGGATCGCTGCAGCAAACCCTGGAGCGATCTGGCAGGTCACAAACTGCTTGAGGGCAGCGCCGGGAACATAAGATGGTAGCGGGTAAGTATGAGGCTAGGGGCAGTAGCACCACTCCAGCGCAGCAAAAATAAAAAAAACTGCTGGAGTGGCGCTTTAGCCCACCCGCCCTTTGCAATCTCTGTCTCCATCTACACAGTAGAGCTGATAATAAAGAGGAAAAAAAAAAAAAAAAAGGTACCGGATTCCCTCCGTTCAGAAGGATCTACACTTGTTTCGTCCTGCTCCAGCTTCTGGGCCAAAGCATCTGTGTAGGATTCTATTAAATGTCCGTCCTGCGATGCCCGGCCGCTCTCACTGCCCTCACTTCCAGAATCCATCTCCTCTTCTCGTGCCTTAGGCTCCAGCGCAATGTCTACCCCATTCTGTCCATTTACCATTTTTTGACGCTTTTTCTCCTTTTCCTTCCTGAGTTTTTCTTCATTCTAGTTATCAAAATAGAAGGGGGGGGATGAGGAAATACATTATAACTATAATATTGGTCATGAGCTGCCGAATGGTTATTAAAATAGTGGAATAAGATGTGTGTGGCTGCCATATGTCATATATACAGCATACAGTTAGGTCCTTATATATTTGGACAGAGACAACATTTTTCTAATTTTGGTTCTAGACATTACCACAATGAATTTTAAACAAAACAATTCAGATGCAGATGAAGTTCAGACTTTCAGCTTTCATTTGAGGGTATCCACATCAAAATTGGATGAAGGGTTTAGGAGTTTCAGCTCCTTAACATGTGCCACCCTGTTTTTAAAGGGACCAAAAGTAATTGGACAATTGACTCCAAGGCTATTTCATGGACAGGTGTGGGCAATCCCTTCGTTATGTCATTCTCAATTAAGCAGATAAAAGGCCTGGAGTTGATTTGAGGTGTGGTGCTTGCATTTGGAAGGTTTTGCTGTGAAGTAAACACGCGGTCAAAGGAGCCCTCCATGCAGGTGAAACAAGCCATCCTTAAGCTGCAAAAACAGAAAAGACCCATCCGAGAAATTGCTACAATATTAGGAGTGGCAAAATCTACAGTTTGGTACATCCTGAGAAAGAAAGCACTGGTGAACTCATCAATGCAAAAAGACCTGGGCGCCCACGGAAGACAATCGTGGTGGATGATCGCAGAATAATCTCCATGGTGAAGAGAAACCCCTTCACAACAGCCAACCAAGTGAACAACACTCTCCAGGAGGTAGGCGTATCAATATCCAAATCTACCATAAAGAGAAGACTGCATGAAAGTAAATACAGAGGGTTCACTGCACGGTGCAAGCCACTCATAAGCATCAAGAATAAAAAGGCTAGACTGGACTTTGCTAAAAAACATCTAAAAAAAAGCCAGCACAGTTCTGAAAGAACATTCTTTGGACAGATGAAACCAAGATCAACCTCTACCAGAATGATGGAAAGAGAAAAGTATGGCGAAGGCGTGGTACAGCTCACGATCCAAAGCATGCCACATCATCTGTAAAACACGGCGGAGGCAGTGTGATGGCTTGGGCATGCATGGCTGCCAGTGGCACTGGGTCACTAGTGTTTATTGATGATGTGACACAGGACAGAAGCAGCCAAATGAATTCTGATGTATTCAGAGCCATACTGTGTGCTCAGATCCACCCAAATGCAGCCAAACTGATTGGTCGCCGTTTCATACTACAGATGGACAATGACCCAAAACATAAAGCCCAAGCAACCCAGGAGTTTATTAAAGCAAAGAAGTGGAATATTCTTGAATGGCCAAGTCAGTCACCTGATCTCAACCCAATTGAGCATGCATTTCACTTGTTAAAGACTAAACTTCAGACAGAAAGGCCCACAAACAAACAGCAACTGAAAACCACCGCAGTGAAGGCCTGGCAGAGCATCAAAAAGGAGGAAACACAGCGTCTGGTGATGTCCATGAGTTCAAGACTTCAGGCAGTCATTGCCAACAAAGGGTTTTCAACCAAGTACTAGAAATGAACATTTTATTTACAATTATTTAATCTGTCCAATTACTTTTGGTCCCTTAAACAGGGTGTCACATGTTAAGGAGCGGAAACGCCTAAACCCTTCATCCAATTTTAATGTGGATACCCTCAAATGAAAGCTGAAAGTCTGAACTTCAACGGCATCTGAATTGTTTATTTTAAAATTCATTGTGGTAATGTCTAGAACCAAAATTAGAATAATGTTGTCTCTGTCCAAATATATATGGACCTGACTGTATGCTGCCTGTATTCTGAGTCACCGGGGCTCCGCAGGACAGGTGCTCCTATATAAGAGCTATAAATCTAGCTTCCGTCTGTTGTGCGCTGCCAAGTTCCCATCAATGACTGGTCTGTGAATCAGGCTGCACAGTGATGTGTTATCATGAGACCAGATCAAAGTCCAACACAGCAGAAAGACAACACACTGTAAGTGACGGTATACCTCGGTGATGACGGCCGATATGGGCTGGAAGGGATTGACCATAGGAACAGATGTGTCTTCATCAGCCGGCTGTCTCCCCTCTCGCTCGGCTTCTTCCTTTTCCCTTTCTTCTCTATAGACAAATGAAAGAAACATTAATGTTCTGATAAATAGTGCAGGATCTGCCAACACCGAGGCTCAGCCCCAGGAAAGCTGCCATTGTATACCAGTAAAGAGTATAATGGAAGGCAGGGATCGGAGTATTCTCTGACCCGGCAGTAATGGAGGAGCATGATGTGTCCGGCAGCACTTACTCACCTTCCTGGATCTGGCGCTGAGTCTCCGCCGATGCTCCCGGTGCCTGTTATTGTCTGCAGCGCATCAGTCAGCGCACTACCTCTACTCGGGCAGAGATGCTGAGCTCACCGATCGGCTGCAGCGCTGCAAACATGATGACAGAGGTGCACAATAACAGACACTGGCAGCAGCGGGGGAGACTTAGCACTGGACCTGGGGATAGGGAGTAGAGCAACTGAGGGAAAGGGATTTTCCGAAACCAGAAAACCCTTTTGGCTATGTTCACACATCTGTTTTTTTCAGCGTTTTTTTTTATGCTAATTTTCTGCTGCATTTTACAGTACTATGAGATTCCAGAAATCTCATGCACACATTATGTTTTTTTTGCAAAATAGAGCATGTCACTTCTTTCAGCGTTTTTTGTGCCAAAACCAGAAAGTGTTTGTTTTTTTTTTTTTTTTTCACTGAACTTTATGTACATGCATATAAGAGACAAAAGGACAGTGAAAAAAAGCTGAAAACACACACCAAAAACAAGCAAAAAAGCAAGAAAAATCCTTAACACCCTCCTGGCAAAAGATCAGGTTTTGCTGCAGAAAAAAAAACAAGATGTGTGAACATAACCTAAAAGCTATGTTCACACATTACGTTGTGTTTTTGCTGGGGTTTTTTTCTACAGGAAAAACCTGCTCTCTTGGCTAAAAGAAGCTGCTTACAAAAAGCAGGTTTTGCTGCGTTTTTATTGTCTCTTGTGCATGCTGATAAAGTTTAGTGCCCCATAAAAAAACATGATGCAACTTCCTTAGGATTTGCACCAAAACCTTACCCATTGCTTTCTAAGGGTTAAAAAATGCTGAAAAAACACTGAAAGAAGGGACATGCTGCAGTTTGCAAAAACGCAGCAGTTTTCCTATTCATTCATGGAAAAAAAAAAAGTGTGTGCATGACATGTCTGAAATCTCATCGCTTTTGCTGTTACTTAAAATTTGCATAAAAACCGCAGCGCAAAAACGCAACGTGTGAACATAGCCTTATGTAAGCTTTGGTCATGATGACATGATGAATACATATACATTACTGAGAGATTAAAGGGAATCTGTCAGCAAGTTTAAACTTTTTAATCTGAGAGCAGCATGATGTAGGGACAGAGACCCCGATTCCAGTCTCACTTACTGGGCTGCTTGTTGAAGTTTCAATAAATCAGTGTTTTATCAGCCAGACATTATCACTAGTTGTCTCGTGCCATGCAATCTTCCTGCTGTGGAAACCTGCCCCCACCAATTATTTGCAGCTTCTGCCTATGCACAGTGTACACAGAAAGCAGCCAATCAGTGGTGGGGGCAGGGTTATACAGAGCTCAGCATTCAGAAAACTGTGATTTTATCAAAATTGCTGCAAGCAGCCCAGTAGGTGACACCACTGGTAAAGATTCATGGGACTCCAGTCCAACGTCCAGGTGACGGGAGGCCTGCAAATCTCTTACCTTCCGGCATCCCCAGCGTGGCTTTTGATTAGTAAGAGCTGGCGCGATGTCATCTGTGCGTCACATTGTAGCACTGATTTGGATGCTGGAATGGAGTTTGCAAATCGATCCGCTCATCTCTAATTGCTGGAATCAAGGTCTCCGTCTCTGCTCTCAGACTATATAGCAAAAACCTGGTGACAGATTACCTTCAAAAACAGTCTGCCAACCGTACAATTCATCATGATGCCCTACAGCAGCGATCTCCAACCCACAGCTCTTCAGTGGTTGTGGAACTACATCTTCCAGCATTCACTGCCGCTGTCAAGGAGCTTGAGAAGTGTTTTTCTCACAGGCGCTGTACAGCACAGATAGGAAAGCATTGCTCCACGGGAAACAACTCGGTATGTACCACTACAGACGGCTGAGCAGCTGCTTACGATTGGGCAGGTCTCCCTCCACACCGGGCAACATCCTCTTACAGCCCTATATCATCTGTACTATGGGAGGTAAGGTTCCCTGCCCTGACTGGCCATGATCATCTCACCACATCCACAACGGTTCACACAAATCTAAGCTACTATGACCAAACAGCAACAAACAAACAGGACCCTAACTGGTACATCATGGTGCGTTTAAAGAGTAAATAAACATTTAGAAGGTTTTTTCATATCGGAGGGTCCTTATAATTGCAAGTGTCAGGACCCAGACCCCCACCGACCACTCAGACCCCCCAATATACACAAGCGGTGTGCAGCTCATAGCTACGACCTGAGGGTGCGCACAGACCGTTCAATAGGAAGTAGAAGCTACATAGCCGATGTGTTCTACTGAATCTGTTACTCTGCATATGCACTCAGACAGGAGCGGTGAGCTCTGAACCTCTCGGCGAGCTCCCGCCTGCAGAGCTCTGAACCGCTCGGCGAGCTCCCGACTGCCGAGCTCTGAACCTCTCTGCGAGCTCCCGCCTGCAGAGCTCTGAACCTCTCGGCGTGCTCCCGACTGCCGAGCTCTGAACCTCTCGGCGAGCTCCCGCCTGCAGAGCTCTGAACCTCTCGGCGTGCTCCCGACTGCCGAGCTCTGAACCGCTCGGCGAGCTCCCGACTGCCGAGCTCTGAACCTCTCGGCGAGCTCCCGCCTGCAGAGCTCTGAACCGCTCGGCGAGCTCCCGACTGCCGAGCTCTGAACCTCTCGACGAGCTCCCGCCTGCAGAGCTCTGAACCTCTCGGCGTGCTCCCGCCTGCAGAGCTCTGAACCTCTCGGCGAGCTCCCGACTGCCGAGCTCTGAACCGCTCGGCGAGCTCCCGCCTGCCGAGCTCTGAACCTCTCGGCGAGCTCCCGCCTGCAGAGCTCTGAACCTCTCGGCGTGCTCCCGCCTGCAGAGCTCTGAACCTCTCGGCGAGCTCCCGACTGCCGAGCTCTGAACCGCTCGGCGAGCTCCCGACTGCCGAGCTCTGAACCGCTCGGCGAGCTCCCGACTGCCGAGCTCTGAACCTCTCGGCGAGCTCCCGCCTGCAGAGCTCTGAACCTCTCGGCGAGCTCCCGACTGCCGAGCTCTGAACCGCTCGGCGAGCTCCCGCCTGCAGAGCTCTGAACCGCTCGGTGAGCTCCCGACTGCCGAGCTCTGAACCTCTCGGCGAGCTCCCGCCTGCAGAGCTCTGAACCTCTCGGCGAGCTCCTGTCTACCGAGCTCTGAACCTCTCGGAGATTTAGTTACTATTTACACAGATGCTTTAAACAAACCTGGTATCCAGACAAACCCGTCAAACATATGACAAAAGGACACAAATGGCATAAATGAACGCCATGTATGAGCACTATTGATGAGCGAGTATGTTCGGTTAACCCTTTCGCCGAGTATACTCGGCCGAGCACCAAGTATTTACAGCGTGCTCGGGCTTTAAGTTTTCGTCGCTCCGTGAACATGATTTGCGACTGTTTGACAGATTTAATACATGTGAGGAATGCCTGTTTTTCTAGCATTCATCACATGTATTAAATCTGTCAAACAGTCGCAAATCATGTTCACGGAGCGACGAAAACTTAAAGCCCGAGCATTCTATAAATACTCGGTGCTCGGCCGAGTATACTCGGCGAAAGGGTTAACCGAACATACTCGCTCATCACTAATGGGCACGTCACAGCGTACATGTCTGTAGTATCGTAAAGTACATGTCAGACATTGTGTGAACAGGCTGCCAGCAATGGCTGCGGATTATGGTGGCACTCCATGAAGTTTACCCTCACAGTGTGGGGTTCATTACCGTTCCTCGCGCAGTCTCTTGACCCGCTCGGCTATCTTCTGCTTGTCCTGTTCCTCCTGGGCTCGCTGTTCGGTGGTCTCCTTCTGAACCCGTTCATGTAGTGCTTCAAAATCTTTTGCTATGACTTCTAGCAACCAGTGCAGACCTTTTCTTATATGTCCGTCAATTTTTTTCCCATAGCCTAGAACTGCAGAACAAGGCTCCTAAACATCAAGAAGAGGGAGAGCAAAAAATAATTTACTGCAACCTGAAGAACCTATTCATCGACATCAGCAGATCCCTGAGGATTTATATCTCAGAAGTAACACAACAGGACCTATGTGCAGGGATCAAGTCATTATCTTACAGGAAAGTACAGGATTGTTTCCAGGTGTCAGAATCCGGGATTAGTGACATCACCCATCATCAACGCTCTCAAAGTATTGGAAAGGAAGGTGCTCCACTGACTCCACTGTCAGCAAAGCAAGAGGAGGCCCTAGGAGGGGATTAGAGCTGGAGTGACAGAGGCTTCAGGTCTACCCTAGATCTTCAGCCTCACTGGAATATCGATTCAAATCGCTGATTTCTCAGTAATGGAGGAACAGACTGGCCATGTAAAAGGTATTGCTGGACTTTGTCTTTGAAAGAGCTAGATGGGCATGTAAATAGTTTGAGATGTGAAATGCTGCCGACAGGTCCCCTTTAGTGGAGTTCTCTGGTCAGGCGATATTGATGACCTGTCTTTTGGATAGGTCATCCATATCCCACATTGATCAACTGTTATTTGTTGTAAACACTGAGGAGAGCAGCATTGCACAGCTCCGCTCAATATGTAGCCGCTGCTGCACATCAGCTCAAAGATCTGCAGCACCCAGCAGAGGCCACTACACACAGTGGAGCAGTGCAGCGCTACTATGTTCAATGTTCACATCCGGCCTCCACCATACGAATTAACAGCTAACTGGTGGGTTGTCGGGTGAAGGACATCCACCAATCTGATGCTGATGTCCTGTTTTAAAGGTATGCCTGCAGAACCCCTATATGCTAATGTGACAATCTGCGACGTGAAAAGAGGAATTGTCTGTTCTCATCTCGTTTCCTGCTGGAATAAAAGGTTAAAATCTAACATGCCCCATCATCTTATCCCTGAGTGACAGCTGGAAGTCATAAATAGATGTTATATGTATTAGATGGTTAAAGAAGACCTTTGTTACGTCAGATTTTGCACCCATCATGTTGCCTTTGAGTTTTTTGGATTACAAATAAAGGCTTTTTAACCTATTAATGGTGTCTGCGCTAAAAATCCCTTTCTATGCCCTCACGTTTTTGCTGCTCCACAACAGCAGGATCTGGCACCCACCTATGGTCCCAGGACAAGTACATTACATGGAGACGTGGGAAGCTCACGTTTTCTCCAATACACATAACATCACTGGCCAAAAATCAAAGGATTCTGACAACTTTTGCCCAATTCTGAATAAATGGACATAGATATGAAAGATGCAGTGTGCCCATCTGCAGCCACCACTAGGGGGAGCTTCATAGTTCCTACTAATAATTAACCCTTTCAAGATCAGGTGACTTAGTTTTTGCAATATTCACATTTTTCCACTCATGTGGTTTTATGTGAGACGCTGCGTAATTGTGAATGACGCCATTCATTCTTCTACACAATGTGCTGCAAACTGGGGGGGAAAAAAAATCCAAATGGTGTAAAAAAGAAGTAAGTTCACCATTGGTTTTTATGATGTTTACTGTGTATTAAAGATAACCTACCAATATGATCCATGAGGTCAATACAATTACAGCGAGACCAAGTTTACCATACTGTTTAAAGAAATGTTATTTTTGACAGATCAGACATGATAATACCAAATATATTTGGGACTGGCACCCATGGCCGCTGATGTTGGTATACGGGATACTCACAATTTGACATAAGCATTTGTTGTCATTCACCAATTTTTCCAGTGAAAGAAACTCTATGATATCCGCTTCTGCCATCGCTCCCTCCCGATCCTGTTTATTTGCTAAACTGTAGGGTTAAAAAGAAAATGGATTTATATTCCAGACAGGAGCATTTTCACAATAAAGATCCTGGAGACTATAGGGCTTCAAGGTGTAAAAAGCAGAACCATTCACAGGTTATTCCAGTGGATGAAGAAATCCAAGATTTGTATGTAATGATCCTAAATGTGTCTACAACCTTATGTATATATGAGATTGTAGTGCTGATCCCGCTGGTTTACAGTCGCCCACATGTGACCGTACATCGCCATGTAGTTGCTCTATAACATGAGACGCCATCATGAATCCTGATGACATTATTAGGTGTAAGTCTGTGCAGTTTCCTGAGAGATTTTCATCTGTGCGGATCCCCACTAGAGGGAGCACAGGAGCTCTCCGCAGACATGGAGCATACAGTGAGCGGCTCAGCCATTGCTCATGGCGGCTGCACGTAGTTCAGACTATTATTAATGAGACTTTAATATATTGATTTCATGGCCATCAATGTAAGATCAATAATGGGGTTGATCCTCAGTGCCGCCATCAATCAGCTTATTGCACTGAGCACCGGATCGCCTCCATTGTTTACCAGACACAGCGCCATATATTTTGTAGTGTTTGTGCCTGGTATTGCAGCTCAGTCCCACTCACTTTAATAGGACTGACCGGCAGTACCTGCCACTGCCACTCCACAATGTACAGCGCTATATCCTGCTGGTTAGAGCCCCGTTGACCCACCATCACATAGGGAGTCCCAGGAGTCCGACCCCCACCCATCGGATAGTGACGGCTTATACACTTAATGTTGGAAGTGAACACTTATAAAATGGGACGTAGTCTCTGGGCAGGAATCTCGCGTGTCTCCGGTAAGTAGTGTTGTCTCCTCTTATCTGGATGGGTTTGGGCTGCTCCTCCTGGTGGTGTCCTGTATCCCACCATATAAACCATAAGCAATGTCAGTGTGCGTCTCACAATATACATGACAAAGCCATGCGGGTTTTTGTTTTCTCACTTCACATGTGGTCATAAAGGAGAATGAAACTGTCCTCATTCCTGACACCTCATCATACAGTATGTGATCAGCCGGTCAGCGACTCACAGACTCAGCCCTGAAACCACAAACATCTCATCCTCAACAACAAGTGATGTATGGAGGCTGCACGGCCGGACTAGTCACCGCTGCACGGGGTCCTGCCTGCAGCAGACCCGGGGGTCACTGGAAAGGGCACCACGCTAATCGCTAATGCCACCATCGCTGTGCCCGCTGTACTGACGAGCGCTGATAACAAATGTCTGATTACAAAATGGCTTTAAATAGAAAGCACCAATAGTGGACGCTGCTCCCAGGCACAGGACGCCCTCTGTCCTCAGTATTAATAGCACATACACATACCATGGCTCCTAGTAATAACATTCACCCTCAATCATTATCAACCTACAATGCAACCAGACGCCCCAAATCACATAAAGGTAGAACACCTCTATAATCAGCTCTATAGTAGCACAATCATTACATGCAGAAACACTGAAAGTCTGTATAGGAGGGCACAGAGGTCACCCAGCAGGCACTGGCCCCAGGGTCAGACACCGTGCCCACTGCCTCCAGCAGGAAACACCGTGCCCCCTAGCAGGCGCTGGCCCCGGAAGGAGACACCGTGGCCTCCAAGCAGGCGCTGGCCCCGGGGGCAGACACCGTGCCCACTGCCTCCAGCAGGAAACACCGTGGCCTCCAAGCAGGCGCTGGCCCCGGGAGGAGACACCGTGGCCTCCAAGCAGGCGCTGGCCCCGGGAGGAGACACCGTGGCCTCCAAGCAGGCGCTGGCCCCGGGAGGAGACACCGTGGCCACTGCCTCCAGCAGGAGACACCGTGCCCACTGCCTCCAGCAGGAGACACCGTGCCCACTGCCTCCAGCAGGAGACACCGTGCCCACTGCCTCCAGCAGGAGACACCGTGCCCACTGCCTCCAGCAGGAGACACCGTGCCCTCCAAGCAGGTGCGGGCCCCAGGATGAGACACCATGCCCTCCAAGCAGGCGCTGTTCCCGGGATGAGACACCGTGCCCTCCAAGCAGGCGCTGGCCCCGGGATGAGACACCGTGCCCTCCAAGCAGGCGCTGGCCCCGGGATGAGACACCGTGCCCTCCAAGCAGGCGCTGGCCACGGGAGGAGACTTCGTGGCCACAGGCCGCTGTGTAGGGTATGATTTGTGTAATAATCAGGTGGCTTACAAGGAGAGGAGCAGATGCTAGATATAATAGGTGCTCGGATGAGGTTATAGCAGCCCCCCCAACATGTCAGATTAAAGACAGCCCCCAATCACAGATCCCCAACTCTTGGAGACATGATCCTCCCATAACTGTGAAAAAAAGCAACTCCCAGAAACTCAGAGTCACCTCTAACACGGCAACATAGGCAGAAAGAAGGACCGGACACTCCGTCCCCTGCCCTAAGACAATGCAGAAGTCTATATAAGAAATGTAAAAATAGAAAACATTTGCTTTCGTGTCCTTGCCAAGTTCAGCCTTGTCTGAAGGACACTGAGTGAATCCACATCATCATCTACGTCAGTATCCCAAAAAATGCTCCTGGGACAAGGCAGAAAAGTGTCGCAGTACAGACAGGAAGTGTTGTCATGGGGACATGGACGTCTGAAGCATCAAATAATGATAAGCAGACAAGAGTTGTGCTATTCTAACAGTATTTCTTGTGCATGTATGTGTGTGCGCATTATATATATAAAATGCACACATACATGCACAGCAAAATACTGTTACAGCCTGTAATCTTTTGGTCTGCACTATATATATATATATATATATATATATATATATATATATATATATATATATATATATATATATATATATATATATATATATATATATATATATATATATATATATATATATATATATATATATATATATACACACACACACACATAGTACAGACCAAAAGTTTGGACACACCTTCTCATTTAAAGATTTTTCTGTATTTTCATGACTATGAAAATTGTACATTCACACTGAAGGCATCAAAACTATGAATTAACACATGTGGAATTATATACTTAACAAATAGTGTGAAACAACTGAAAATATGTCTTATATTCTAGGTTCTTCAAAGTAGCCACCTTTTGCTTTGATGTCTGCTTTGCACACTCTTGGCATTCTCTTGATGAGCTTCAAGAGGTAGTCACCGGAAATGGTCTTCCAACAATCTTGAAGGAGTTATCAGAGATGCTTAGCACTTGTTGGCCCTTTTGCCTTCACTCTGCGGTCCAGCTCACCCCAAACCATCTGGATTGGGTTCAGGTCTGGTGACTGTGGAGGCCAGGTCATCTGGCGTAGCACCCCATCACTCTCCTTCTTGGTCAAATAGCCCTTACACAGCCTGGAGGTGTGTTTGGGGTCATTGTCCTGTTGAAAAATAAATGATGGTCCAACTAAACACAAACCGGATGGAATAGCATGCCGCTGCAAGATGCTGTGGTAGCCATGCTGGTTCAGTATGCCTTCAATTTTGAAAATATCCCCAACAGTGTCACCAGTAAAGCACCCCCACACCATCACACCTCCTCCTCCATGCTTCACGGTGGGAACCAGGCATGTAGAGTCCATCCGTTCACCTTTTCTGCGTCGCACAAAGACACGGTGGTTGGAACCAAAGATCTCAAATTTGGACTCCTCAGACCAAAGCACAGATTTCCACTGGTCTAATGTCCATTCCTTGTGTTCTTTACCCCAAACAAGTCTCTTCTGCTTGTTGCCTGTCCTTAGCAGTAGTTTCCTAGCAGCTATTTTACCATGAAGGCCTGCTGCACAAAGTCTCCTCTTAACAGTTGTTGTAGAGATGTGTCTGCTGCTAGAACTCTGTGTGGCATTGACCTGGTCTCTAATCTGAGCTGCTGTTAACCTGCGATTTCTGAGGCTGGTGACTCGGATAAACTTATCCTCAGAAGCAGAGGTGACTCTTGGTCTTCCTTTCCTGGGGCGGTCCTCATCATAGGGCTTGATGGTTTTTGCAACTGCACTTGGAGACACTTTCAAAGTTTTCCCAATTTTTCGTACTGACTGATATTCATTTCTTAAAATAATGATGGCCACTCATTTTTCTTTACTTAGAATTTGTATTATGGCAAGAAAAAAGCAGCTAACAGTCTATTCAGTAGGAATATCAGCTGTGTATCCACCAGACTTCTGCACAACACAACTGATGGTCCCAACCCCATTTATAAGGCAAGAAATCCCACTTATTAAACCTGACAGGGCACACCTGTGAAGTGAAAACCTTTTCCGGTGACTACCTCTTGAAGCTCATCAAGAGAATGCCAAGAGTGTGCAAAGCAGTCATCAAAGCAAAAGGTGGCTTCTTTGAAGAACCTAGAATATAAGACATATTTTCAGTTGTTTCACACTTTTTTGTTAAGTATATAATTCCACGTGTTAATTCATAGTTTTGATGCCTTCAATGTGAATGTACAATTTTCATAGCCAAGAAAATACAGAAAAATCTTTAAATGAGAAGGTGTGTCCAAACTTTTGGTCTGTACTGTATGTATGTATGTGCATATTTTCTATTAGAAAAAAAATAATACAATTACAGCCTGACTGTGGCTCAGTGGTTAGCACCAGGCTTCGCAAGGTGTTTGTATGTTCTCCCAAGTGTTTGCGTGCGTTTCCTCCCACACTTCAAAGACATACTGATAGGGAATGTAGATTGTGAGGACAGCAATGATGATACCTGTAACACACTGTGGAATATGATGGTGCTATATAAGAGAGCTAAGAAAAAAGAAAAAAAAAACACTTTTCATCCCCTGTGGATGATGGCTGGCATCTGGGCCACCACGGGGCACAAACCCTTCCCCTGTTCTCACCCCGACACATAACTGTCAGAGCACAAACCAGCACAACCGGTCTGCTAGATGTCTTCTCAGAATAAATGCCCATTAACTACTTCTTAAAAGCACACTAGTACGTGAATATGGCAGGCTTCCTACTTCCATAAACATCCTTTGACAGGTACAATACAGCACAGATGTAGCAGAGCTAGACCGGGGATTTACTCATACATCTACCTGTAACACTCATTTTGTAATGCTGGGCTCCCCCTTATAGGTCAAAGGCTCGGTCAGGATTTATTTGATGATGTTTCTGTTCTGGTGTAACAATGGCACTCCACGGCACTGTGGCAGCTGGACGGGGCGAACTTCCTCAGCCTGCACATGAATGCTGCCATCCTGGAGGCCTACAAGGTAACGTACGTTACAGGGGCATCAGAGGAGCCCAGGAGAGCCGGAGGAAGAGCACAGAACCCGGCTCCCATTGGTTAGAAAATGTAAAAATAAATGGAAACCCAGTGGATGAAATACAACGGATACATCATGGACATCACAGAGAAGTGGTGTGAAGCCTTCCCGGTTTGGGTTTATCACATTTTTGCAATCATTTGTGTGGGGTTTTTTTTTCCCGCAACATGCTCTGAGTATTCTCTATAGCACATAAAAACACATATACAAAACAACAAGTACAAAATATGTTCAATGAAGAAAAAAAAGAAAGAAGAAAAAAAAGAAAGAAGAAAAAAAAGAAAGAAGAAAAAAAAGAAAGAAGAAAAAAAAGAAAGAAGAAAAAAAAGAAAGAAGAAAAAAAAGAAAGAAGAAAAAAAAGAAAGAAGAAGAAAAAGAAAGAAGAAGAAAAAGAAAGAAGAAGAAAAAGAAAGAAGAAGAAAAAGAAAGAAGAAGAAAAAGAAAGAAGAAAAAGAAAGAAGGAAAAGAAAGAAGGAAAAGAAAGAAGAAAAAGAAAGAAGAAATAAAAAAAAGCTTAAAGATAAAAAGTCAGGGACAAAAGTATTTTTGTGTTGATCATTAATCTGCAGTCCTATTTGATGTCCACATTATGGCTTCACAGGGAGCTGTGCTATAATAAGCTCTGCTCCATCTGCATACATGCAAATAAGCAGATAGTAGAGGTGGCAGGAATTACATGTGCCGGCCGGAGTTTACATGGAAGTAGAACAACAACATTCCTCCTTGTAAGCAGCAGACAATGGAGGCTGCTGAGCGCTGACTGGCTGTACACCGGCTGCTGCCACTCCTCTGTATATAGGCTGCTGCCACTCCTCTGTATACCCAGCGCAGCCTTGTTAGGAGCAGATTACTTGGCTCACTAATAGTTCTCGCTGTGTGATATGTGCCTGATGGAAAGCACTGGCCCGGGACCCAGCAGGACCAGAGGGAGCCGGTGACTGACAGTATGGATCCACACTGTACAAACTGAGGACGAGCTCCCGGAGGTAAGAGAGCCAGGCTCCTCGTATACTGACTCAGTGTCATACTAATCTGCACAGAAAAATACACAATACAACATATTTCTGGAGAAGTGAACTAAAGCTCTACCTTATCTATACGCAATACAAACTATTGTTCCCTTTTGTCAGCCACTTAAGGCCAGCGAGGGCGACTGTAGGGGAATAACCAATAGAAAAACTATCCTGACCCCATAATCAGTAACATCTCGCCAGTTCTGTTATCATACGCTACTACACCTGTGCATGGAATAGCCTTCAGCAGTAAGCCCCCATTACCGGGGGTATGAGGAGGATTTGTTTCCCTGTGACGTGCCAATATAAGTAATAATACAAATTACACCACATGCAAACTGCACTCCAGCTGTAACACTACAACTCACTGCATGCACTGACAGCATGACAGCTAGGGAATGCTGGGAGTTGTAGTTTTTACAAGAGGTGGAGTGTGAAAGGCTGCGGACCTCCAGGGGAGGATGAGTATACTATGCATTGTATTTAGGATAAGATGTATCTGCAGATAGGGCCGAGAACAGCTCCTGTGTGCCCCCAATATATACAGAGGGGACGATGTATCTGCAATAGGGCAAAGAACAGCTCCTGTGTGCCCCCAATATATACAGAGGGCTCGATGCATCTGCAATAGGGCCGAGAACAGCTCCTGTGTGCCCCCAATATATACAGAGGGGACGATGTATCTGCAATAGGGCCGAGAACAGCTCCTGTGTGCCCCCAATGTATACAGAGGGCTCGATGCATCTGCAATAGGGCCGAGAACAGCTCCTGTGTGCCCCCAATATATACAGAGGGAACGATGTATCTGCAGATAGGGCTGAGAACAGCTCGTGTGTGCCCCCAATGTATACAGAGGGCTCAATGTATCTGCAATAGGGCTGAGAACAGCTCCTGTGTGCCCCCAATGTATACAGAGGGCTCGATGCATCTGCAATAGGGCCGAGAACAGCTCCTGTGTGCCCTCAATATATACAGAGGGCTCGATGTATCTGCAATAGGGCCGAGAACAGCTCCTGTGTGCCCCCAATATATACAGAGGGAACGATGTATCTGCAGATAGGGCTGAGAACAGCTCCTGTGTGCCCCCAATGTATACAGAGGGCTCAATGTATCTGCAATAGGGCCGAGAACAGCTCCTGTGTGCCCCCAATGTATACAGAGGGCTCAATGTATCTGCAATAGGGCTGAGAACAGCTCCTGTGTGCCCCCAATATATACAGAGGGGACGATGTATCTGCAATAGGGCTGAGAACAGCTCCTGTGTGCCCCCAATATATACAGAGGGGACGATGTATCTGCAATAGGGCCGAGAACAGCTCCTGTGTGCCCCCAATGTATACAGAGGGCTCGATGCATCTGCAATAGGGCCGAGAACAGCTCCTGTGTGCCCCCAATGTATACAGAGGGCTCAATGTATCTGCAATAGGGCTGAGAACAGCTCCTGTGTGCCCCCAATATATACAGAGGGGACGATGTATCTGCAATAGGGCTGAGAACAGCTCCTGTGTGCCCCCAATATATACAGAGGGGACGATGTATCTGCAGATAGGGCTGAGAACAGCTCCTGTGTGCCCCCAATATATACAGAGGGGACGATGTATCTGCAGATAGGGCTGAGAACAGCTCCTGTGTGCCCCCAATGTATACAGAGGGCTCGATGTATCTGCAGATAGGGCTGAGAACAGCTCCTGTGTGCCCCCAATATATACAGAGGGGACGATGTATCTGCAGATAGGGCTGAGAACAGCTCGTGTGTGCCCCCAATATATACAGAGGGGACGATGTATCTGCAGATAGGGCTGAGAACAGCTCCTGTGTGCCCCCAATGTATACAGAGGGGACGATGTATCTGCAGATAGGGCTGAGAACAGCTCCTGTGTGCCCCCAATATATACAGAGGGGACGATGTATCTGCAGATAGGGCTGAGAACAGCTCCTGTGTGCCCCCAATATATACAGAGGGCACGATGTATCTGCAGATAGGGCTGAGAACAGCTCCTGTGTGCCCCCAATGTATACAGAGGGCTCGATGTATCTGCAGATAGGGCTGAGAACAGCTCCTGTGTGCCCCCAATGTATACAGAGGGCACGATGTATCTGCAGATAGGGCTGAGAACAGCTCCTGTGTGCCCCCAATATATACAGAGGGGACGATGTATCTGCAGATAGGGCTGAGAACAGCCGCTGTGTGCCCCCAATATATACAGAGGGCTCGATGCATCTGCAATAGGGCCGAGAACAGCTCCTGTGTGCCCCCAATGTATACAGAGGGCTCAATGTATCTACAATAGGGCCGAGAACAGCTCCTGTGTGCCCCCAATATATACAGAGGGCACAATGTATCTGCAATAGGGCCGAGAACAGCTCCTGTGTGCCCCCAATATATACAGAGGGAACGATGTATCTGCAGATAGGGCTGAGAACAGCTCCTGTGTGCCCCCAATGTATACAGAGGGGACGATGTATCTGCAGATAGGGCCGAGAACAGCTCCTGTGTGCCCCCAATATATACAGAGGGGACGATGTATCTGCAGATAGGGCTGAGAACAGCTCCTGTGTGCCCCCAATGTATACAGAGGGGACGATGTATCTGCAGATAGGGCCGAGAACAGCTCCTGTGTGCCCCCAATATATACAGAGGGGACGATGTATCTGCAGATAGGGCTGAGAACAGCCGCTGTGTGCCCCCAATATATACAGAGGGCTCGATGTATCTGCAGATAGGGCTGAGAACAGCTCCTGTGTGCCCCCAATGTATACAGAGGGGACGATGTATCTGCAGATAGGGCCGAGAACAGCTCCTGTGTGCCCCCAATGTATACAGAGGGGACGATGTATCTGCAGATAGGGCTGAGAACAGCTCCTGTGTGCCCCCAATATATACAGAGGGCACGATGTATCTGCAATAGGGCTGAGAACAGCTCCTGTGTGCCCCCAATGTATACAGAGGGAACGATGTATCTGCAATAGGGCCGAGAACAGCTCCTGTGTGCCCCCAATGTATACAGAGGGGACGATGTATCTGCAGATAGGGCTGAGAACAGCTCCTGTGTGCCCCCAATATATACAGAGGGGACGATGTATCTGCAGATAGGGCTGAGAACAGCTCCTGTGTGCCCCCAATATATACAGAGGGCACGATGTATCTGCAATAGGGCTGAGAACAGCTGCTGTGTGCCCCCAATGTATATTGAGGGCTCGATGTATCTGCAGATAGGGCTGAGAACAGCTCCTGTGTACCCCCAATGTATACAGAGGGCACGATGTATCTGCAGATAGGGCCGAGAACAGCTCCTGTGTGCCCCCAATATATACAGAGGGGACGATGTATGTGCAGATAGGGCTGAGAACAGCTCCTGTGTGCCCCCAATATATACAGAGGGAACGATGTATCTGCAGATAGGGCCGAGAACAGCTCCTGTGTGCCCCCAATATATACAGAGGGGACGATGTATGTGCAGATAGGGCCGAGAACAGCTCCTGTGTGCCCCCAATATATACAGAGGGGACGATGTATGTGCAGATAGGGCTGAGAACAGCTCCTGTGTGCCCCCAATGTATACAGAGGGCACGATGTATCTGCAGATAGGGCTGAGAACAGCTCCTGTGTGCCCCCAATGTATACAGAGGGCTGTAGTCACCTATATCCTATTCCTTGTGGCCTCTGCGGGACCCACATGTTGGTATCCCTTTTTTTGTGTTGTGTTATGGAAGAACATCATAATTAATGCTATCAATAAAATGGAACAGCTATAACAATGAATAATACAAGTATACTGCATGGTAGCCCAATAGATACATAGATACTGGCCAAGCCACAAGTGATGCATGTGTGCGGCTCAGGATCATCACTTGTGTTTTTAGAAATAATCCATAATGTCTGACTATTGTAGGATAACAAGCCCATCAGACACTACACAGCCGATCCCAGGTCCCAGTGATGTTGTATTATGATTGTGTAGGCGCTAGGGTCAATGCGATTCTTACAATTGCAGAGTTACACTACTAGGTGGGTACGCAACTAAATGTACTTACAAAACTAAAAATCCATTTAGATGAGAAATTTCTGCACATAAACAAGAGCTGACTGAAGTTAATCTGCCACCAGGTTTTTGTTACCATATCTGGAAACAGCATAATGTAGGGGCAGAGACCTTGATTCCAGCTATATTTCACTCACTTGGCTTTTGCTGCCGTTTTCATAAAATCATAGTTTTTCGCTGCTGATCTACCAGTTCTCTGAATGTGGAGCTATGTATAACCCCATCCACACCACTGATTGGCTGCTTTCTGCCTATGCACAGTGTATATAGAAAGTGGTCAATCAGTGGTGGGGGCGAGGTTATATAGAACTCATGAATATGGAGGATTACATGGCAGCAGGTTTATAGTCCTCTAGTGAGTATCTCCTGCTGATAAAACAGGGATTTTATGAAAACTACAGCAAGCAGCCCAATAAGGGACATTGCTGGAATCAGGGTCTATGCCCCTACGTTACGCTGATCGCTTACAGCCCTATTAATACAGGGATCCAAAAATTGTATAGGGCCAGAACTATCAAAGCAATCATTCTGTCCCCATACGGCAGGCACATGTTATCGGCAGCACATCCTCTAATACAGGAATAATGTGCTGCCGACAAAACATCCTTGAATCTCAGAGTCAATTAAAGACACTATAGACAGGACGCAACTCAGTACGATAGCAGCTAAAAGGACCATGGTAAAGGACCACCTAATAAATGTACTACTTTAAAGGGTTATTCCAAACTCTAAAAGTTATCAACTATCTACAGGAAAGGTGATAATCTGGGTGCTGGGGGCACGAACACTGGAACTTCCCCTGATCTAGAGAATGGGGCTGTGTAATGTCACGTTGAATGGGATGGTAGCCCGTATGCAGCCACTAGGAGTCTGCCGGTTACAGGTGGCAATCCCCAATAATCCTACAGGGAAGGTAGGGGCTGCGCTCCTTCTAATGAAGCATATCAGAGCCTCGTTCTAGGGATCGGTGGGGGTCTCCGTAGTTGGACATCCACAAGCCCACAAAGTATTACCTATCCTGTGGACAGGTGATATTTCTAACCCTAACATCACACGTTGGGTGCAGCTGTATTGAGGGGGCTCAGGAGCTGAGCAAGTCGGCTGTGCTAGTTCTGATAGTGACTTTTTAACCACTTAAACGCTGCTGTGAATCTCAAATGACTACTGCATTTAAATGGAACGACTGTCACACGACCATTCCAGGGACCATGGACCTCCCTCCCCCCCACACTGCACAATTGTGGGGTGCCAATGGATGGGGCATGCTGGAGGCCTCCACTGCTGCCAACTCTGTACTTCCACAGGATGGGCTGCACAGGAGATAGCAATCTCTTATATATACTGTGGTATTGCAAATGATCACGTCCCCTAAGTAGACTATAAAGTGAAAGTTAAAAAAGTAAATAAATAAAAGTTTTAAAATATATATATTAAGTCTTAATTCCTTCCCTACATGGTTATTTTCTGTTTTTGCATTTTTGTGTTTTCCTCTCCTTTTTCCAAGAGCCCAAACTTTTTATTTTTGCGTCAACATAGCCATATTGGAGGGTTTTTGTTTTTTTTAAGCGCAAAATGAAAAAAAAAAACAATTGTGGCTTTGTTCTTTTTTTTTTTTTATCTACAGAAATTCCCACACTTGGCTGCTATCAATGAGGCTATTAGTGTTTGAGGAATGTTCTGTCATACTGAATGCACTTGGGCAACTCATCAAGAGTCGCTGATGGCAGCTTCCTGTGGCCTGGCGATATTGTGTTGAATCACGGCAACTGGGACACTTTGAACAAATGGCTGTACCATTCGTTTCACCACCAAATGTATTGCTGAATAGTTATCTGCAATGAATAATAAAGGGCTTGGGTGGCCATACATTATTCCACCCAACACCATGATCCCCGTGAGCAGAACCGCTGTGGCATTCCCTTGTGAAACATCTTAATAGTTCTACCCATGTGGTCGCCAGACCATTCTCTAGCTACGAGTCCAGGACAAAAGTGGGACTCATTGCTGAAGAGGATAGATCTCCATCCCAGCCTCCGGTCTCTATATGGAGACCACGGGGGCCATGCCACAAGGGAATGTCACATTGGTCCTACGTCTGGAATTATGGATTGGGGTGATATCATGTAGAATAGCCGAACATTACATTGATTTTTTAAAAGTGTCCCAGAAGCTGTTTTTCAAAATGACAATGCTAGTCAGCATGTTGCTGGTGCTGCTGTGAGCAGCCTGTGTTGCCTCCAGGTGCTACCATGGCTGCAGCACCTCCAGACGTGTCTCCCATCAAGCATATTAGAAAGGGAGCTGCCAGCAGCGGATCTTGATGAATTGCATGGCCAAGTTCATTCAGTGTGGCAGAACAATCCTCAGACCATTAAAGGAGGTGTCCACTACTTTCACATTGATGCCATATCCATAGGATAGGGCATCAACGTATGATCAGCCGGGGTCCCGCACGCGGCACCCCCGCCGATCAGTTGTTATCGGTGCCAGCGGACGCCCGCCGGAAGTCCTTACCTGCGGTGCTTGGCCGTCCATCTGTAGTGGGTGCAGCGGGGATCTGCACATCCGCCTCCCATTCAATTGAATAGGAGGCCGATGTGCAGTAACAAGCGCCGGCCACTACAACTTGATGGCCAAGCACCGCAGGTAAGCACTTCCGGCCGCCACCGTTAACCGCTGGTCGGCGTGGGTGCCGCGTGCGGGACCCCGGCGATCATACATTGATGCCCTATCCTATGGATATGGCATCAATGTGAAAGTAGTGGACACCTCCTTTAATAACCTCACTGATAGTATGCCAATTGTGTTGCTGAGGGCAAATAGGGGCCAAAACTGGCTTTCAACGGGATCGCACTGGTTAAAAGCAGCTGTTAAGAGAATGGCAGCAGTATTTACATGGTTAAACAGCAATGATGGCTCTGGTCGCTGCTGTTACTAGCAGTTGCCAGCTGTGTTACACAGCCGGTATTAGACGTGCATGGCGAGGGCTATACTCCGATATGTACAGGATTTTAGCAACAACACTACTGCTGGCAACAACTGAACTCCATGATGCTGCCAAGATGACTTCTTTTAGACCACTGTATGTCCCTCTCCATACATGTGTCACTGCTCTTGTACGCTGTTTCCTATTCTCCTATGATGCCAGTTAGGCATGCACACGTGACACCTCGGCTCTGCCCATTAGCACCTTATGGTACATTCTGGGCTCCAACTAAAACAACAACTTTGCTTTCTTGCCTCAAAGCAACCAATCACAGCACAGCTTTCATTTTTCCAGACCAGTTTAAAAAATACCAGCTGGTCTGTGATTGGTTGCTATGGGCATCGCAGCCAGTATTTCTGTTGGCCAGGTCGGATATTGTAGGTACGCCCTTCTATAGTGCACAAAGCTTCAGTAGATAAGATGCCATGATGGCGCCAGACACTAAGGCAGAAATAAGCTTTACCAGCTCCTTATGTTAGTAGTTCTAGAGAATAAGCTGTAATTATTGGGGGCTCAGTAGTAATATCCGACAGTCTGTGTAATGGGGGTCTGCTATGGAGCCTCAGAGGCAGGGACCACCCTTTGCATCGCTTTCCACAGTGATAGCTGAGCGACTCTTCTGTTACCTCAGCACTCCCAGTGAGGCCTCAGAGGGGTAGCAACATGGCTGCCAGTTTGTGTGACAGATTGTGTATTACTGTGACTGAAGTACCCAGTCAGTGATCACCGCTGCCCTAACCACCGGCAACATGAGACACTGACAGGAGCCCTCTATACTGAACACAAAAGGATTTCTCTGGGGGCCTCAGAGGAATCATAAATATGGTATTGGTCGCCCATGGCAACCAATCATGGCACTGCTTTCATTTTTCAAGGGCACTAAAAGAAATAAAAGCTGTGATGTGATTGGTTGCTATAGGAAAGGACTAGGCCAGGGTTGTCAAAACTTAAACACGCAGAGGGTCAAATGGGCCCCACATAGTCTTCCATGCAGTATAATGCGCCCCACATAGTCCTCCATGCAGTATAATGGGCCCCACATAGTCCTCCATGCAGTATAATGGGCCCCACATAGTGCTCCATACAGAATAATGGGCCCCACATAGTGCTCCATACAGAATAATGGGCCCCACATAGTGCTCCATACAGAATAATGGGCCCCACATAGTAACCACCCTGCAAGCCAGGTTTGACATGTATGGACTAGGCAATCCCACTGAGCGAGGCTGAGAGGCTGCAGCATTACAGAGCCCCACTCATATCAGATAACTGTTTCTCCCATCTCCCCCATACACAGGAATGCTCAGCCATGCGTCTTGTGTTCTCTGTATGAGCCGCTTCTCTCATCTCTTATGAGAATAAATAGATAAGCCGCTGAACTTCAGACAACTTGTTCCTTCTCGGCCTTGACATCAGTCCCGGAAGAGTCAGGAGGCCCCCACGAAAACTGCTGAATCTGAATGTCCGTATATCACAGTCTGAGTACGAACTGCGATTCATGGCCTGACCGCGGCTCTACTGACCCAAACTCAACAGCCTCGTCCATGCTTCATGGACATGTAAATTTGGCCTTAAACCATCGGCAGGTTTGGCTGACTTTAGCTTACTGTGTATGGGGACCTTAAATCCAATATGCAGTCCAAATACAGACAACGAAGTTTAGACCTGTTGGGGGTCTCCGCAGACAAGGAGGCTGTTGTGTTCGCATCAGTAGACCTGGGTTCAGTCCCCACTTGGACCGTGAATGTCTGACGAGTGAAACTCAGCTCAAAAGGGCCCTTTTCTGGCTCTACAAAGCCTGAGCCAATCAATCAAAATAGAGGGGTGGGGTGGAGTTTAGTGCATTTAAATGGACTGTCAGCACAGAATAACAGGTGCTCGGTGCATCATGGCGGGGCTAACAATTAAGTGCACCATCCCACCTGCTTGTTTTCCATCTTTCTCTGCCTTTCTCTGGCTCTATGAAGCCAGAGCGGTTAATCACAGAAGAGAGGCGGAGATAGAGGGAAACCAAGCAGATGGGAAGGTGCACTTAAATGTTTGGCCCTGCCATGATGCACCGAGCGCCAGTACTGGGTTTGAACATTCTATGTTGACAGAGTCCATATTAATGCACTAAACTGTATCCCACCCCTCTATTTTGATTGATTAGCTCTGGCTTTATAGAGCCAGAAAAAGGCAGAGAGAAAAACAAGCAGGTGGGAAGGTGCACTGAACCATTTGGCCACACCAAGGGTGCACCGAGCACCTGTACTGGGATTGAACAGTCATTCTGTGTTGACAGAGTCCATTTAAAACCATATTTGGGTGTATTTCATGCTGTAATTAGGGCAGCATGGAGCTCGAGAGGTTCTCTTTAAAAGGCCTGCTTGGAGGCCCAGTAAGGGATGTGAAGCCTCTCAGCCGGAGGTATTTTGGCAGAAGACTATGCTTATATCTGGCATAGTGAAATTAGAATATCTCATAAGTTTACTTTCACGTGCCCTTCAACTGAACTTCATTCTGAGTCACCAGCGCCCTCCAGGATATCATAAACCAACATGTTACTTGTAGAGAGAGGAATAAACTAACGCTTTGTTTATAAACAGCTGCTGTTTTTTGCATGCGACACTTTTTTTTTTTGCTTACAATTAAGTCCGTGAGAAAATATGGAGCAATCCAGGCTGAAGAAAAAAAAAAAACGTGCGTGGGAGGGGAACAAGAAGTAAAGCAACCCCACCCCCCTTCCTTTGGGGTGGCTAAAAAGTTCTCCATGTCCCCCTGCCTCCTTCACTGGTGTGGCAGCACTGGCTTGCCTGAGATTTTTCTGCAGATAACAGAACTTGCTGGCCTGGAGCGCCTGCTAATGATCAGTGGGCAGAACAGTGCACAGAGAATGTTTAGCCACACCAAGGGTGCACCGAGCATCCTAATTAAATCTTAATTAGAATATTTGATTTAACTCAACTTTCTACAGAATGAAGGTAGCGACGAGGACACTCATTCCCCGAAGTGTATACTGGAGTAAAAAGCGCCATTGAAAGAAATGTATGCCAGTTCTTTTTGCAATTTATACCAATTTTGTGCAGTAAATTTTGATGAATTTGGTGGGCGATTTTGGAGACGGGACTGCTGTAAAAATGGCAAAAGTTGCAAAACCGATGCAACATTTCAGGCAGTTTTAAGAAAACTGGTCTAAACTACTTTATGAATTTGCGTCTTAAGGTGCGATTTTTATTGAGGCTACATCTCTTCCAAGGCTCACAGACTTCCTTTATGCCGTTTATGCAATGAGGTTATGGAGCAGAATCTGCTTCAAAATCCACATAAAAAATATACCCTGTTTGGCATATATGCTAGGAAAAGCTCCCACTCTATGCAACAGACTGTGGTCTAAAAAATGTCATCCGACCTTCATTGGGTTATGATTTTGGCATGCCGAATAGAGTTGTAGACACCGCTTTTCAATACAAATGGTATTTGGGTCAGAAAAACAAAAAACATAATAATTGCTTTTCTTTACCATGACAGCCTATGGACATTGTATCCCATGTATGCCTATAATGTGAAAAACTTCCAAAACCTAAGGAGGTCCTGTTGCAAGAAGCATTTAGTAACACATTTTGTTTTCATTGTTTTCTAGAACTCAAGCCCTTTAACACCAAGAAGTATTTAAGATGAAGGATCGTCTTCACGAGCTGATGCAAAAAGCAAAACACCTGGAAGAGTCTAAGGCAAAAGAGCCGGATGGAGAAGACGCTGTAGTCATCCGGCCACAAGCTGTGGTCTTTGAGCGAGAGCCCATCATGGAGGGCTACTTGCATGAAATAAGGAAACTTCAAAATTGTATCACAGATCTATCAGAAAATGTGACTAAGTTTGGACAACAGCAAAAAATTCTCATCTCCTCCATGAGAAGATTCAGTGTCCTAAAAAAGGAGAGCAACATAACGCAGGAAATTAAGGTCCAAGCCGAGGGCATAAAAAGGCACTTGGACACTTTAGCACTGCAGGCTCAGAAGGCAGAAACCGAGAGAGGATCATCATCCAGTCTTACCAGGGTCCTAAAAATTCACCATGCCGCCTTGTTCCGGAGCTTCCAATCCGTAATGTTCCGCTATAACGAGGCAATTACCAGCAAGCAGGCCAATTGTAAGAAATTCATCGTAAGGCAACTAGAGGTTGCTGGCAAAGAAGTCAGTGAGGGGGAGGTGAACAACATGATGGAACAGGGCAAATGGGATGTCTTCAACGAGAACCTCCTCCACGAAGACAAAATTACCAAAGGACAGCTGAACGAGATCGAGCAGAGACACAAAGAACTGATTACTTTAGAGAATCAGATCAAGGACTTAAGAGACATTTTTCTCCAAGTTTCTATTTTAGTAGAAGAGCAAGGAGAGACTTTAAACAACATAGAAAGGGCTGTAATGAACACGGAGGAATATATCCAGAAGACCAATGAAAAGATTAAGCTAGCTGTTAAATACAAGAAGAGAAACCCATGCAAGATGTTGTGTTGCTGCTGCTGTCCATGTTTTTAAAAAGTCTGGTATCACTTTAGGATAGGCTAGTAATGCCAAATTGGTGAAGATCTGACACCCGGTAACCCCGCGGGATCTACTGTTTAATGGTGGATCGACGCTCATGAGAATGCTGCCACCTCTCTACAGCTTGCATTGCGCTGTATGCCCACACATTATCATCTACTTAGTCGCAGCTGTGTAGGGCGTTACAGTTTTCCAATTAAAGGGGTTTATGGGGAATATTTTTATTTACCAAGAACCATCATTGAAAATATCAAACTCATCAGTTACTCACACTCCCCCTACTCCAGTGCTGCACCTCCATCACTGCTCTGTTCTTTGCTGCAGTAGTGACATCATGACTACAGTATACATGACCACTGCAGCCAATCATTCGGGTGAGTAGCCCATGCCATTCACATAGGCATTACCACCCAGTGATTGGCTCCAGAAGTCAAGGAGCGTCCAGAACATGTACAAGTCAAGGGACTTCAATAGAGTATTCCCTCGAAAACCAATTCATGCTATGTCCACACATATTTTGGAGGAGTTTTCTGCTCCAAGAGCTCAGCAAAGACTTAGTGTACATACCCTCAGAGGTCTCTGGCCCATCGCTGGGAGAATGCCCACCACTGATTGGATACCAATAGCTCTTCGTAAAGATAGGTCACTCATAATGAAATCCTGAGAGAAATCCTTCAGGTGCTTCATGACTGATGCCTTCGGCTGTTTATTCACACACAATGTTTTTTACTTTATTTAATGTTTTATAGGCAATTTTATGTCACATATGTTTTTACATAGAGAATAAAAGTAATGTTCTACCAAGACGTGCGTCCTCTGACTATGACTAAGGTGCTATTCACATTAGAGCTATATTTTTGTGCCCGTACTGCTGCATTTTAGAAAAGATTAGTCATATGTCGTTCAACATGTATTCACAGGTGTGCACCACCAACAATTCACTGAAATATTGGGAGAGGAAAAGGAGAAAAGATGTGAATAAAAAGTAACCTTTATTAAGAATAAATATAAAATTATTCGATATTAAAATGGATCTTAACAGACCACAAGCATCATCAGCTGCACATTAGGTCACCGTCTAGAGTGGTACTTGACAGTGGCCCACAAATTCTCAGTTGCGCTGTGGTGTGAGAAAGATAGTTGTGGGAATGCCTAACATAGTCCGTTATAATTAGTAGGTTATGGCTGTATATTTTACACATTGGTATTCCCCAAATAGCACATACTTGCAGTGGATATCTTGATGACAGTGCAAATATACAGTGAAGGAAATAAGTATTTGATCCCTTGCTGTTTTTGTAAGTTTTCCCACTGACAAAGACATGAACAGTCTAGAATTTTAAGGGTAGGTTAATTTTAACATTGAGAGATAGAATATCCCAAAAAAAAAAAATCAAGAAAAATCACATTGTATCTAATTTATACATTTACTTGCATTTTGCAGTGAGAAATAAGTATTTGATCCCTCGGGCAAACAGTTAATACTTGGTGGTAAAACGCTTGTTGGCAAGCACAGCAGTCAGATGTTTTTTGTAGTTGATGATGAGGTTTGCGCACATGTCAGGAGGAATTTTGGTCCACTCCTCTTTGCAGATCATCTCTAAATCATTAAGATTTTGAGGCTGTTGCTTGGCAACTCGGAGCTTCAACTCCCTCCATAAGTTTTCTATGGGATTAAGGTCTGTAGACTGGCTAGGCCACTCCATGACCTTACTGTGCTTCTCTTTGAGCCACTCCTTTGTTGCCTTGGCTGCATGTTTTGGGTTATTGTCTTGCTGGAAGACCCGACCACGACCCATTTTTAATGTCCTGGAGGAGGGAAGGAGGTTGTCACTCAGGATTTTACGGTACATGGCTCCATCCATTTTCCCATTGATGCAGTGAAGTAGTCAGTAGTAGTAGATTTTGCATGGTGCCCCAGATCGATGTCGATTGACAGTCATTTTGCATTTCTTACATTTTCTTACTATTGCACCAACAGTTGTCTCCTTCTCACACAGCGTATTACTTATGGTTTTGTAGCCCATTCCAGCTTTGTGCAGATATATGATCTTGTCCCTGACATCCTTAGAAAGCTCTTTGGTCTTGCCCATGTTGTAGAGGTTAGAGTCTGACTAATTGAGTCTGTGGACAGGAGTCTATTATACAGGTGATTATGTAAGACAGCTGTCTTTAATGCAGGTAACGAGTTGATTAGGAGCATCTAACTGGTCTGTAGGGGCCAGAACTCATAATGGTTTGTAGGGGATCAAATACTTAGTTCTCACTGCAAAATGCAAATCAATTAATCTAATTTATACAATGTGATATTCTTGATTTTTTATTTTTTTGGGATATTCTCTGAATGTTAAAATTAACCTACCCTTAAAATTATAGACTGTTCAGGTCTTTGTCAGTGGGCAAACTTACAAAAACAGCAAGGGATCAAATACTTATTTCCCCCACTGTACATCAGAGGTGTTATATTACATACACATTGACTGCACTCAAATCAGACAGTACATTCTTCCATATACAAACCCTAAAGTAACCACAGATGTAGGATGTAGTTATTAGGGTTGTCTCTCATAATTTATGAAGGGATCATAATTTAAAGATTTATTAACTGGACAGACTCGTAGTAATCGCACCCAGATTAAGACGCACGAGCCAAATCACTGCTCATACAATAGGTGCAATATACTGTATATCAGTAAGTGTACATGCAGTCACATTGAGGTGGTGATCTCACAATCAGTATTATCCTTATAGTGACGTATTACACCGTACATCACCGCTATGCCCCTATTACATGCGGTCAGTGTACCCGGCCGCATAAAGATATAGGCACAGCTGATCGCTGCAGGTACATAGGATAGCGATCAGGCTCAGTATAGATGTGCTGAGATGACAATGATCTCCAATAAGGAGTGATGTGTAAAACAGCGGACCATACCATTCACATCTGCAGCTGCTGCTATCTTATGCAGCTCAGCACGCCCGGCCGCGTGAGAACGCCAGCACAGCTGATCGCTGCAACTTCAATCTGGCACAGGCAGCGGCTGTCCTCATGCGCTGTGATCGACGCGTCTACATGTACTGTCACAGTTCTAATGTCTGATGGGGTATATGAATAATTCCCCACTCAACTACCACTGGAATAACTCGGGACACAGTCCCTGACGCGCATTTCGCCAGTATACCGGCTTTTACTAAGGGCCAAAAAAAAGGCTGTTAAAGATCAATTTTAATATAGAATAATTTTATATTTTTGCTTAATAAAGGTTACTTTTTATTCACATCTTTTCCTCTCCCAATACTTCCGGTACCACTGCATTTACAATTTTTCCATGCTCAGCACCGCCCTGGCCATCCAGTGTTGAGAGAAGTACAGTGCTTTGCACCATTATTTGCACCCCTTCATTTTTTTCATAGACTGCACAATATCTTCATAAACAAATGGAAATGTACAAAAGTTACATCCTCAGGATTTTTTAATTAGGGGTCCAAAGTAATACAATAATAAAACATTTGTTTTTCAACTTCCGTGTTGCAATTTCAAAGAAAAAAACGAATAAAACAGCATGTGCAGCAATATAGGCACCCCTAATTAATACTTGGTTGCGCACCCTTTGGCATTGCTGACAGCTTCCAAACGTTTCTTGTATACATCTATAAGCTTCTTGCTCTTCTCAGATGGAGTTTTCTCACACTCTTCCTTTGAAGTTTGTTCAAGCTCTTGAATGTTTGCAGGGTTTTTTTTTCCCCAATGGCAGATTTCAGCTCACCCCAAATATCTTCAATGGGATTGAGGTCAGGACTCATTACTGCCCATTTTAAATAACAGTCCATTTTTTCTTTTTCAACCTTTCCTGTGTACTTTTGGATGTGTGCTTTGGGACACTGACTTGCTGAAGGACCCATGATCTTCATCTCAGACCAAGTTTTCTTACACTGGGTAGGACATTACGCTCCAAAATCTCGATAATTCTCTGATTTCATGATTCCTGTGATATGGTCAAGGCCTCCAGTACCAGACGCAGCAAAGCAACCCAACAGCATTATGGATCCTCCACCATGCTTAACTGTTGGTAAGGTGTTTTTTTCCTTATAAGCTCCATTGCGCCGTCTGTAAACAAACTATTGCTATACATTGACAAAAAGCTATTTTTGTTTCATCTGTCCATAGAACATTTTCCCAGAAGGAGTGTGGTTTGTCAAGGTACTCTTTGGCAAAGATCAGTCGTTCCTTTTTATGTCTTTTCTTCAGCAATGGTTTCTTCCTTGGCCTTCGCCCATAAAGCTTTGCTTGGTTTAGTGTGTGGCATATGGTACTTGTTGAAACCATGACCTCAGACTGTTCCAGGTTGACCTTCAGGTCTTTAGACGTTTGACGTGGTGGTTTTTCCACCATTCGCACCAACCTTTGAAGACAATTTTCCTCTTTCCCCCACGTCCAGTGAGGTTGACGGTTCCATACTTGGCAAACTTCTTAATAACATTGCGCACTGTTGAAATTGGGATACCACAGTCTTTGGAGATGGCCTTATACCCTTTGGAAGTCTTGTGTTTGCTAATAATAAAACACTGATTCATAGGCTAATTCATGTCACATTGGTGCCGACAATCACAGGTGAATCTCTTTTGTGATTTACCACAGTATAGTGCTGTCCAATTCAGGTTGGTTGCAGTTCTGTGCCGCCAAGCGGCCAAGAACGCCGAGAACACCTCCGTGCAGGGAAAGGTGTACAGGGGACACAGGGCTGAACCAGCTTTGGGGACCCTACATTAACAGCATGAGTAGGTGTCCGATATTATAGGTGGGTTTCTGATCCAACATGATCGTTTTTTTCTCAGCTCTACTTTTGCAGAACCCTGGTCCTGAAGCCTTATCAGAAATCAATGGCAGATGGACCAGAACACTACAAATCTACAATTACAGGAGACATCCTTGTTGCCTCTCTGGTTATACAGGACTAGATAAACAGGACCCTTTTTTAAAGAAACAGCATCTCGCAGTCCATAGGCTGTGAGTAATACTACAGCTAGTCCAGGAAACTTCTACGCAACCCCATGTAAAGCCTAGCCATCTTCTTCTAATCCAGTATAAGCCATTTAATAGGGTGCATAGGCAGGGATCCTAATGTGGCAATCTGAATATTTATTACCAAGGTGTGTCTCATTCTGACGGACCTTGCCACCCTTTTGTAAGCATAAGGCTACACTATGGGACACCAAATAGCGTAGGCTTTACTAGAAGGGGCATACACTGGAAGATGGTTAACGTGCATGTTTCTACTGGTTGGAAAAAGTCATTTGAGCATCAAAACTAATCGCCATTTATCAGAAGGGCAATACATATCACTCAAAGATCCTTTATTGTGATGCTCTGCAATTGGCAAACTTACCACGGCTATACATAATCTCATGTCTGGAGAACCACAAGGTTCTGAAACAACGGTGTCCGGTAAGCTCATCCATGACCTCGGATCTGACGGCCTTGCTGTTGACTAATCTACATGACATCTTGGTTCAATCATTTTCCTACAGCACAACATGTTGATGATGTGTCATTATACAGCATAGGGATCTGAGTTCAGCAATCCCATATTTCTGGTTTCAAGTTGGTAACTTTAGGGACTTTTTGTGAGCGTGTATACACACATCCAAATATAAACTCTCCCAGTGACTTCAGTAACAAAAAAAAAAAAAAAGTCAGGGCAGATCCTGTGAAGAACACAATAAAACTAATGTATATTGGTTCACTTTTGCATTATTTTGCACGCCATAGATGTTTACGCTTTAACAAGCATTTAAAAAAAAAAAGTGTGAACTCAACTATTTCTCAAGACTGTGGAAATACAACTGCTTAAAGAGTAATGTCACTCAAAAAAATAAATAATAGGCGGAGAAAAGCTGTGCCTCTACTGCCACCTATAGGTGCGGAGCCGCTAAATCTGAGGTGCACAGCCTTGTCTGTTTTGAGGGTCACATTGTCATAATAAACGCTTTGAAGGACTGCAATATAAATTAATTTTTGAGAAAGTCATGGCATATTAAAAGTATTTTTTGTAGGTGGGAAGAGTTCAACTTTCAGGAATCCCATCTTTCGGAAGAAGGGTGGGCTCTGTCTACGCAGTCAGCACTCTGAAAAGAGTAGGAGGCTTGATCAAGTGTTTCTCTCTAAAAGAAATATGGCTGATTAATAGCCTGGCATTTCACAACTTCTTCTTACTCCAGGGGATAAAGCCATCAGGGCATATCGCCTCTTCCCTAGTTCATACACTCCTTTAGGCCACGTTCACATGTTCAGTATTTGGTCAGTATTTTACATCAGTATTTGTAAGTCAAAACCAGGAGTGGGTGATAAATACAGAAGTGGTGACGTGTTATACTTTTCCGCTGGTTGTTCCACTCCTGGTTTTGGCTTACAAATACTGATGTAAAATACTGACCAAATACTGAACGTGTGAATGTGGCCTTATACAGTGCCAAACAGGGATCAAGGGTCTCTCTCCTTCTGATATATGGGGGATCCAGTAATTTGCACCGCAGTGCTCCACTAGTACTGGTCTGTCCCTGCTCCTAAGCTGTGTGCCATAGCTCTTCTCTCGGTGTGTGTCTGCTCACATGTGGCTGAAGTAACATGCGCTTAACTCATTAAATGGGTTCTTCAAGAATGTAGTGAAACAGCCCTTGTAACGGTGGGCAGTCTGAAGACGTCACAGCTCCCGTGATCTGTGTCTCAACTTACAGAAGATGTGCCCCTGGTAGAAATGCCAGGGGATGAAGTAAATCTCTGGAGTAAGCTACACCATTAAAGTGGTGCAACCTTTCATTACTTTGACAGGTGGCGATGGCATTGGGCACTCCTCGTACTGCCCATGCTACACTCATATTGGCATAGCTGGCAGGAACTGGCGTGAAAATAACAAAAGTGGCGATATTTTTTAAGCAACTTCAGAGTTGCGTAGAAATTTTAAGACTTAGTAATTCTTAGTGAACAGTGACTTAGTGAAGCCGGTGCCTTATTGTCTTTTTAGATCTCTTAAGAAGGTCTGGAAAAGTCTTGTGTGAATGTTTTGTGCAGGAAAATATTTACGCAAGATAGTAATCATCTACTACAAAAATCCCAGAAGAAAAAGGAATTAGACTCCATAGACAGATGCTTTACTCACACTAATACTGGTTTTCCTGCAATCTTGGGATGTCGGAGAACCTCCGCCACAGTCTCCTTTGTTTCTTCCATCCTGTCGACATCACTGGAATCAATAACAAACACCACTCCATAGGACTCGGCGTAATAGTTCTTCCAAATGCCACGGATCTGCTTGCCACCGCCGAGATCAAACATTGTGATGTCAAATCTGCCCTGTCGAATATCTGCTTTGGAGAAGCCCACGGTCGGGGCCACATCTTGTGGAGATTCTGTAACAAAGGAGCAATGGTCAAGAATGCAGGCGCCATGTTCCAGAAATAACACGAGTATGTGCTACGTTTTATCTAGCCGCGTGTTGTGTTGAAAGAACAAGGTCTCCTGCTGGACGTTACAATAAAATGTTTAACACTTCCATGGCAGCTGTCACTACAGTAAGAAATGTTAGGAGCTCTTCAGTAACATTAACTACTGTACACAAATGGGGCGGTTCATCAACACCGGCGATTCAATCGCTGCAGTAGATGAGGGGGCTCATGCCTCTTAATGAATCAGGCGAGGCGTGTAGTGGCGTGCACCCCACCACAACTCTTACTCCAGCTTCAGCTGGAGCTGGAGTAAGATTTGCAGCATATCGAATGCCGACACACGTCATGAATTTGATGAGTAAGGACGTCCATGTCCCAGCTATGCCCACTTTGGGGTGAAAATAGAAAGAAAACACCAGAAGTTGCATTTTTTTGTGATACCTCACGTTGCGCCCAAAATCTTGAGACTTTTCAAAGTCCTTTTTGCCAAAAATCTGACAAAAATGCTTTGATAAATAGCCTCCAAAGTGTCAAGGAAAGTAATGTATACACTGGAGGAAGTGGTGGAGTCGGGGTGAACCTCTTACTACATGGTCTTTGAACCCTGACCCAGACCTTACTGCAAGAGACCACAGACCCGACATATAAAACCTGTCTCCTGTTTTTAGCCACGATCTTGCTCCGCTCTAGTACTCCATTAATGACCCTGTCCATCAAAAAAAAAACATACGTAGATAATGTGATGCTATATTGACAATCCGATAAAAGCACAGTGCTCGCCGCTCTGGGGAGGTGACGGGCCGTGAGACAGGCAACGGCCATTTAGTATATCAAGATGCTTCTAGCAGCCTAATATTGCTGATAATCAGGTGCAAATCAACTGTCTAAAGTCAAGGAGGTGAGGACACTGGGGTTGTCCGGTCTTCTGATAAATGTCCGCAGTCACTCTATGCGTCCACAGACCAGGGCTGTGGAGTCGGAGCCCATTTTGGTGGAGTCAGAGTCGGTATAAAATGGATCAAGTCCAACTCCTAAAATATATAATAAATTACAGTACAGTAGTTCAATGTAGTTTGTGGGGAATATTTTTTTCATAAGCATTTAGGAAAGTTATGAAATGTCCTATAAATGTCTGTCCTATTCCTGATCTAAGGGTCTAGACTTTTAGCTGAGATGAATCTGTGTTACAGTAAATTTATCACTTAAGGCTAAGTGCCCACGAAGCAGAAATGCTCTGGATTTTTTCTGCATCTCCCATGCGTTTTTCCCGCCAGGTAGAAGCGTTTGTCAAGCGTTCTTCACTTGCATTTCCGCATGCGGGTTATCAAGCGCTTTTCCAAGCGATTTTAATATAACTTGGAAAGTGCTTTACAACTTGGTCACACTATAGAAAAATATATGAAGCCTGATGAAGAGACCTGCGTAGTCTCGAAAGCTTGCAATTTGTTACCATCTTTTCAGTTAACCATTAAAAGGTATCAACCACTGAGGACTCTCAAATCTAAATATTTTTCTATCTACTGGCTAACAAGGTACAAGAATATATATTTTCCCTAGGTCACACTATATAAATCCATGCCGTCTGATCAAGTTACGATGCTGGAAATGCAGCATCAATAGAAAAAAAAAAAAAAACATTATACTCCCCTGGTCTCCTTCTCCGGTGTCTTTGACGGCTCGCGGTGGTGTAAAAAGACCTTCCATGACGTCATTTAGTCATGTGACAGGTCACGTGGCTGCCGACGTTAGCGGTCGCGTGACCTGTCACATGACTATATGACGTCATGGAAGGTCCTTTTACACCACCACTAGCCGCCGAAGACACCGAACGCACCGTACAGGAGACCGGGGGCCATCAGAAGGTGAGAATAATGTTCTTTTATATTTTAATTCTTTTTTAACCCCTTTACAACCCAAGCTGGTTTGCACGTTAATGACCAGGCCAATTTTTACAATTCTGACCACTGTCACTTTATGAGGTAATTACTCTGGAAGCTTCAACGGATCCCACTGATTCTGAGAGTGTTTTTTCGTGACATATTGTACTTCATGATTGTGGTAAAATTTCTTCGATATCACTTGCATTTATTTTTGAAAAAAACTGAAATTTGGCGAAAATTTTGCAATTTTCAAAATTTTTATTTTAATGCCCTTAAATCAGAGAGATATGTCACACAAAATAGTTAATAAATAACATTTCCCACATGTCTACTTTACATCAGCACAATTTTGGAACCAAAATTTTTTTTTTTTTTATTAGGGAGCAATAAGGGTTAAAAGTTGACCAGAGATTTCTCATTTTTCCAACAAAATTTACAAAACCATTTTTTTAGGGACCACATCACATTTGAAGTCACCCTGAGGGGTCTTTATGACAGAAAATACCCAAAAGTGACACCATTCTAAAAACTGCACCCCTCAAGGTGCTCAAAACCACATTCAAGAACTTTATTAACCCTTCAGGTGCTTCACAGGAATTTTTGTAATCTGGAAGAAAAACATGAACATTTAACTTTTTTTCACAAAAATGTTACTTTAGACCCAGGGGTAACAGGAAAAAATGGACGCCAAAATTTGTTGCGCAATTTCCCTTGGGCACACCGATACCCAATATGTGGGGAATAACCACTGTTTGGACGCACGGCAGGGCTCGGAAGGGAAGGAGCGCCATTTGACTTTTTGAATGTAAAATTTGCTTGAATAATTAGCGGACGCCATGTTGCCTTTGGGGAGCCCCTGATGTGCCTAAACAGTGGAAACTCTCCCACAAGTGACACCATTTTGGAAACTAGACCCCTCAGGGAACTTATCTAGATGTGTGGTGAGCACCCTGAACCCCCAAGTCCTTTACAGAAGTTTAGAACATGGTGCCGTGAAAATAAAAAAGTAAAACTTTTTCTACAAAAATGATGTTTTAGCCCCAATTTTTTTATTTTCACAAGGGTAAGAAGAGAAAATGGACCCCAAAAACTTTTGTGCAATTTCTCCTGAGTGCGCTGATACCCCACATATGTGGGGAAAATACAGTGTTTGGGCGTACGTCAGAGTTCAGAAGGGAAGGAGCACTGTGTGACTTTTTGAACGCAAAATTGTCTGGAATCGAAGAAGTGACATTCACAGGGCAAATAAATTATTTATATGCATGCGATAACCCATCCGACCAGTTTATTTTATTATGTCCTCATCGATGTAAATTTATGTTGATGTGATGTCTCTGGATGTTTTCTACTACCAAATGCAATGTATAATTGTTTATAAAACAAATCAAGCTTAAAAAAAATTGGCTGGAACAGAGAATGGACGCCATGTCGCATTTGGAGAGCCCCTGATGTGCCTAAATAGTGGAAACCTCCCACAAGTGACCCCATTTTGGAAACTACACCCCTCAAGGATTTTATCAAGGGAACATTTTGAACCCAGAGGTACGACACAGAATTTGATAACATTAGGTCATCATATTGAATAAGTTGTCATTAGTCTTGAGAGCAAGCGCTCGCTACTTGAGTTTGCATCGGGTACTCCGGTATGCACCATGTATTACGGGTGCTCGAGTCCCCGCCCGCATGTTTCACGGTTATTAGACTCCCAAAAAAAAATATGCGGGGATCGCTCGTACATGGCAGACAATCCCCGAAAGGTTTTTTTGGCCGCGAAGCATATGGGGTGGAGACTGGAGCATGTCACTTGAGCACCCGCAATACTCAGTGCATACACGAGCACCCGATGCAAACTCAAGTAGCGAGCACTTACGCTCAACACTAGTTGCCATATCGGCATCTTTTTTTTTTTTTTTAATTTTGAAAAAAATCCCAACCCTAACCCTTGCCCTAGCCCAACCCTAGCCCAACCCTAGCCCAACCCTAGCCCAACCCTAGCCCAACCCTAGCCCAACCCTAGCCCAACCCTAGCCCAACCCTAGCCCAACCCTAGCCCGAGAGTTTATTTTTTAAGCCGTTCCTCGTGTGGTATAAGTGATTAGACAACTTTATTCTTCGGGTCGGTGCGATTACAGCAATGCCAGAATCATAATCGGGTTTCTATGATTGACAACTGTCACACACTAAAAGACGCATTTTTTTGTAAAATCTATTTTTTGCATCGCCATATTTTGAGAGCTATAATTATTCCATATTTTGGCAGAGTCATGTGACAGCTTGTTTTTTGCGGGATGAGTTGACGTTTTTATTGGTGCCATTTTAAGGCATGTGCCATTTTTTGATCACCTTTTATTCCGATTTTTGGGAGGCAGAATAAACAAAAAACAACAATTCAGGAATTTTTTTTTTATTTTTTAATTCTGTTCCGCGTGTGGTAAAATTGATAAGGCAGCTTTATTCTTCGGGTCAATACGTTTACAGCGGTACCACATTTATATCGTTTTTCTATGTTTTGGCGCTTTTACATAAAAGCAATTTTATAGAATAAATTATTTTTTTGCATCGCTTTATTCTGACAGCTATAGCTTTTTTATTTTTCGGCTGATGGAGCTGTATGGCGGCTTGTTTTTTGCGGGACAAGATGACGTTTTCAGCTGTACCATTTTTATTTATATTCGTCTTTTTAATCGCGTGATATTACATTTTTTGTTTGGCGGCATGATGATAAAGCATTATTTTTCGCTTTTTTTTTACCGTGTTCACTGAAGGGGTTAATTAGTGGGACAATTTTATATGTCAGGTCGTTCCGGACACGGCGATACCAAATATGTGTACTTTTACTGTTTTTTTTTTTTTTTTTTTTTTTAATAATATTTATTGATGGGTACATTATGTTTTTATTTTTGGTGGATTATTTTTTATTTTAAAATGTTTAATTTTTTTTTTTTTCCCCCACTTTCTGACGCTTATTTTACTTTTATACTTTGTCCCACTATGAGACTTTCACTTTTTTTATTCTGATCGCCTGCATAGCACAGGAATGGAGCACCATCCCTGTGCTATGCAGGTTGTCAGCACTGCACAGGGAGAAGATCGTTTGGTCATGCACTGCGCATGACTAAAATATCTTTCTGCTGTCTGGTGACCCGGATGTTGTCATGACGACATCGGGTCGTCATGACGACATCCGGGAAGCAGCGGCAGACAGCGCTGGAGGCCGGAAGAAGAGGTGAGTATTGCGATCACCTCCCCTTGCCACCGCAATGCTGCAATCGACTTCGATCACAGCAATGCCGGGGTTAATGTGCTGGGAGCGGTGCGAGACCACTCCTTGCACATAGTACCGGGTGTCAGCTGTGACTATCAGCTGACACCCGGTGGCGATCGCGCCTGCTCAGCCTGTGTGCGGGCGCGATCACAAAGACGTATTAATACGTGTCAGGTTCTTAAAGCCCAGGGCGCAGACGTGTATTAATACGTCTTGGGCTTTAAAGGGGTTAACTTCAGGTTCTATGGTACCCAGGTCTAGAGGAGAGTCTCCTCTTCTCCAGACCCGGGTACCATCTGCGCATTGAATCTCTTAATATCCGCATGTGTACATGTAGTCATGCGGATATTAAGCGATTCAATGCAAGTCAATGGCGGCAATTACGCCGCGTTTCTGAGAAATTAATGGACGTGCTGCGGATTTTTCCGAAATGATAATCCGCTGCGGAAGTTACCCCAGCATGTGCACAGCACATGGGGATTATCATTGGGGACCATGGCAGACCTTCTACCAATCGTTTATTAAGCGTTTCTACAGCGGAATTGCCGCTGCAGAAACACTTGAAAAACGCATAGTGGGCACACAGCCTAAACATGAGCCATATATGAGGGAGTCGGAGCCGGTGTCATGGAAATTGAGGAGTCGGAGGTTTGGCTTACTGACTCCACAGCCCTGCCACAGACCACTGAATCCTTACAGCACGAGTAAGTGAATTACTGAGAAAATAGTCATACCATATAAAATAGCTAATAAATAGCGTTTACCTTATGTCTACCCTACAGATGTCCTTTTATTTTGTTAGGATGTTTGAAGATTTAAAAATTTTGCAGCAATTTTTCATCGTTTCAAAGGAAATGAACAAACATTTTTTTTTTAGGGACCTATTCAGTTTTGAAATAACTTTGGGGGGGTCCTATATATTGGAAAAACCCCAAATGTGATATTAAAAAAAAAACAGCACCGTTCAGTATATTCAGAAAGGCTGTCAGGTAGTTTATTAACCCTTAAGGCGCTTTTCAGGAATTAAAGCAAAGGGGCATGACAGGAATGTAAAGTAATATTTTTACCACCTAAATGTTGCTAACTTCTGAGCAGGTGAATAGGTCCCTATGGCCGGCAGACTCTAGGGCCATTACTTGGCTGTGAATTGCCATGGCAAACATCAGGACCACACAACCACGATCTGTGTTAACCATCTAGATGCCACTGACACCATTGGCAGCAGCATCTAGGAGGTGCAGACACCGATCATGGCTGATGCAGCAGGGCGTCAGCTATTCTGGACAGCTGCGGCACTTTCATCCATCAAGTGATGTTGTTCTCTTATTTCCCAAGTTAGTGAAAAGGCGCATTGCTGGTCATTTAGGGGTTAAAGGCAGTGCATTTTGTGGGCTGCTTATACCCCATGACTTACCTCCTTGGATGCCTTTCACAGTTGCAGTTTTGCCGGCATTATCCAAACCCACCATCACCAGAGTCACTTTTCTATAAAGAAGGAAAAGAAAATGACAATGACACAAATACCTTTCACATTATTTTTTCACATACAGCAAGATAAAATAAAATATATTTTTTTTTTAAAAAGCCGTCATTGTGTGTCCACCTATTAAATATGGAAAACCTGTAATATGAGATTGGCCTATAGTGCCATTTATAATACCCTGTCCTCTTGTGAGGCGGAGGGGTCCCTTGAGTCCCAGGACATGGGTGTGACAGAGACCTCCGCACCCTGCCCCTCATCACTGTGGGGATGGACCTGGCCAGAAATTACAAAAAAATAAAAATAAATGCACTTATTATTACACAGAAGCAAAACCAACCAGGTCCTTACAGACTCAATTACAAGATGTGACAGCGTCACCGGTCACTATCTGACAGTGACCCCTATATACCACCGTAGCGTCAGATAGATGTGCTGACATAACTAATACACCAGATCATGCAGATTACCGAGATTAGATTATCAGGACGCCGGGAATACAGAGCCGCTCCACAACCAGTCACATCAGAGAAGGCAGAAATGATTAACAGCAGAACCAAGTATTGGGACACATGAGCTTCACCAGGGATTTTACAAGGAGACTACAAGAAAAACACCTGAGCTTTTCAATAGGACTTATAGTCTAATCAGTCTTCTCCAAAGGAAAGACGTCCACCTACAGAAAGCTGCCTTGGGTTCTTACAAAGCAGGTACAGATAGGATGGGTGAAAAAAAAAAACATTTCTGGAGATGTAAGGGGTCCAGCTTCTCCTTAACCACCACCAGCTGGTGCATGGAGACTACTAGGCAAAGCAACGCTCGATACGGATCTCGCTGTCAGTCACCGTTACAGCCGCCGCTCTCTATACACTAAGCGGTGACCGAAACTGTACCAGTGCCACCCCTATAACTGAAAGAGCAATCCTGCTGGGGGAATAAAATTAATTTCCTCCTGGCAGCGGGGCTCTCAGAGCGGATGTCACACAGTATCAGAACGCTATTAACCTGCCGATTCACCCCATATCTGCAGGTTAATAGTGCTATTTTACATGACAGGTTTCCTCTAAAGGGATTGTCTGGTCATATGATAGTGATGATATACAGTACAGACCAAAAGTTTGGACACACCATTTAAAAAGATTTTTCTGTATTTTCATGACTATGAAAATTGTACATTCACACTGAAGGCATCAAAACTATGAATTAACACATGTGGAATTATATACTTAACGAAAAAGTGTGAAACAACTGAAAATATGTCTTATATTCTAGGTTCTTCAAAGTAGCCACCTTTTGCTTTGATGACTGCTTTGCACACTCTTGGCATTCTCTTGATGAGCCTCAAGAGGTAGTCACCGGAAATGGTTTTCACTTCACAGGTGTGCCCTGTCAGGTTTAATAAGTGGGATTTCTTGCCTTATAAATGGGGTTGGGACCATCAGTTGTGTTGTGCAGAAGTCTGCTGGATACACAGCTGATAGTCCTACTGAATAGACTGTTAGAATTTGTATTATGGCAAGAAAAAAGCAGCTAAGTAAAGAAAAAGGAGTGGCCATCATTACTTTAAAAAATTAAGGTCAGTCAGTCCGAAAAATTGGGAAAACTTTGAAAAAGTGTCCCCAAGTGCAGTTGCAAAAACCATCAAGCGCTACAAAGAAACTGGCTCACATGAGGACTGCCCCAGGAAAGGAAGACCAAGAGTCACCTCTGCTTCTGAGGATAAGTTTATCCGAGTCACCAGCCTCAGAAATCGCAGGTTAACAGCAGCTCAGATTAGAGACCAGGTCAATGCCACACAGAGTTCTAGCAGCAGACACATCTCTACAACAACTGTTAAGAGGAGACTTTGTGCAGCAGGCCTTCATGGTAAAATAGCTGCTAGGAAACCACTGCTAAGGACAGGCAACAAGCAGAAGAGACTTGTTTGGGCTAAAGAACACAAGGAATGGACATTAGACCAGTGGAAATCTGTGCTTTGGTCTGAGGAGTCCAAATTTGAGATCTTTGGTTCCAACCACCGTGTCTTTGTGCGACGCAGAAAAGGTGAACAGATGGACTCTACATGCCTGGTTCCCACCATGAAGCATGGAGGAGGAGGTGTGATGGTGTGGGGGTGCTTTGCTGGTGACACTGTTGGGGATTTATTCAAAATTGAAGGCATACTGAACCAGCATGGCTACCACAGCATCTTGCAGCGGCATGCTATTCCATCCGGTTTGCGTTTAGTTGGACCATCATTTATTTTTCAACAGGACAATGATCCCAAACACACCTCCAGGCTGTGTAAGGGCTATTTGACCAAGAGGGAGAGTGATGGGGTGCTACGCCAGATGACCTGGCCTCCACAGTCACCAGACCTGAACCCAATCGAGATGGTTTGGGGTGAGCTGGACCGCAGAGTGAAGGCAAAAGGGCCAACAAGTGCTAAGCATCTCTGGGAACTCCTTCAAGATTGTTGGAAGACCATTTCCGGTGACTACCTCTTGAAGCTCATCAAGAGAATGCCAAGAGTGTGCAAAGCAGTCATCAAAGCAAAAGGTGGCTACTTTGAAGAGCCTAGAATATAAGACATATTTTCAGTTGTTTCACACTTTTTTGTTACGTATATAATTCCACATGTGTTAATTCATAGTTTTGATGCTTTCAGTGTGAATGTACAATTTTCATAGTCATGAAAATACAGAAAAATCTTTTTAAATGGTGTGTCCAAACTTTTGGTCTGTACTGTATCCTTGAGATAGATCATCAATATCAGATCGGTGGGGGTCTGGTACCAGCACCCCACCACATAGCTACTCTAGAGGAGCTGATGTTCAATAATCGGCAACAGCCACTACTGAGCACAATCCTGCTGACAGGTGCGCTTTAAACACATCCAATTGTGGAACTTTTTATTATTCCAAGATATATTAATTAAAATGAAGTTTGTTCATGGGAAAACCCCTTTTAAGAGGATAAAAACCATTGATGGGAGGAGGAGGGCTTCTTTAAAGGGGCTGTCCAGTACTTTTAAAAATATGCCTATGTGTTTTAATGATAAATAGAAGCTTCTTTCTAATTACCTCCCGCTGCTGTTTCTGCCTGTAAGTGGCGCTATCGGTAGCCACTCACAGGCATCACTTGACCCCCGGCTGCAGCCGGCTCTGACATCTTTAGACGTCACGACAAGTCCAAGCTGCAGCCGGGGGTCTCTCTTCCGCGTTCCACCGGCAGATGCTGGGCTGTGGGTGGGGTTGCCCCGCACGTCACACCCGGCATCCACCGCGCGCTCTCCCTGCCCCCATTAATTGGAAAAGCGCTCGGTAGATGCTGGGTGTGACGCTGGGAATAACCCCACCCACAACCCAGCAACCACCTCAGGGACCCCAGCGCTGACTCACGCCCCACTTGATGCAAAAAAGAAGAAAGAGACAGTGAAATATGGAAATGCACACCTACGAGTCAATAGTGTTAAATCAAACAATTCCAAAATGTATTAATGTGCACTGACACAAACATGCCAAAACCAATTAAAAACAGAAACCGTACAAAAAGACCATGTCCACAAGTAATCAATAACCTGAAGGTACAGATAATGACACAGATCAATTGCTAGGTACACTCTCCCATAAGAACATGTTACAAATAACCACCATACATGAAATACTGCAGTTTGGTTGAACAAAATAGCAGGTATAGAGGATCATATAGGCAGAAACATGTAGGTATATAGTATAATAAAGATATAGAACTCAAAACCAGGCGTCCCTTGAGAAAATATTTAACCTCAGTATAGCACCTATATAATGGATCATATAACACATAAAAAACCTGAAATGCAGACTAGTGTAGCCACTCCAACCTGTCAAAGGCAGTGTTACTCATATAGACCCCCGTGTGGTGGGATGAAGAGAAATGCATGTGGATGTAGCGGGGAAAATGGGAGAGGGACCATAGGAGTGAGCGAAGCCCACGCGTATCGCTGTCAATACGGCTTCATCAGGGTAGGTCCTCATTTGATGTGACGTCAGCAGGGGATCACGTGCTGCCTGTGAGAGGCCAGAGATAGCGCCGCTCACAGGCAGAAACAGCACCAGGAGGTAATTAGAAGGAAGCTTCTATTTATCATTAAAACACATTGGCATATTTTAAAAATACTGGACAACCCTTTTAAAGGGGTTGTCCACTACTTTATATGATCCCCCAATGTATTCCCCCAGGGCCATAAGTATTTCTCTAAATACCTTGTGGTGCCTTTTCTGCCTGTGAGTGGCGCTATCACTGGCCGCTCACAGGCATCACATGACCCCCGGCTGCAGCCGGCGCTGACATCCGCTGACGTCACGACAAGTCCAGGCTGCAGCCGAGGGACCCTCTTCCGCGTTCCACCGGTGGCTGCTGGGTTCTGGGCGGGGTTACCCTGCATCCACCGCGCGCTCTCCCTCTCCTCATTCACTGGGAAAGCGCGCGGTGGATGCTGGGTGTGACGCACGGGGTAACTCCGTCCACAACCCAGCAGCCACCTCGGGGAGTGCACCACTGATGTCACACCTCACTTAACGTGACATCAATGACGGGTCACATGATGTCTCTGAGCGGCCAGTGATAGCGCCGCTCAGAGGCAGAAAAGGCACCGAAAGGTATTTACAAAAACACTTCTGGGCCCCGGGGGGATACATTGGGGGGTTCATATAAAGTAGTGGACAACTTCTTTAACCACTTTACAGCCTGTGCCGTAATAGTACGCACAGGCTGTAACCCCGGTTCAGTGAGGGCTCTAGCGCTGAGCCCGCACTGAACCGGGCACATGTCAGCTGATTATTACAGCTGACATGTGCCCACAATAGCCGCTGGTGGAATCGCGCCAGAAGCGCGTCACTTACCCCGCCCATCGGTGACCCCGTCATGTGATCGCGGGTCACCGATGGGTGGGCATGACAACCCTGGGTCTGCAGTAGACCCCAGTGGTTGTCATGAGCTGGTCGCTATGAGTGCCACCTAGTGGTCGGCGCTCATAGCACAGGACCATTTCTGCTACATACAGGTGATCTGCTGATCATCTGTACGTAGCAAAGGCGATCGGACAGTTGCTGCTTCTTGTCTCCTATGGAGACTATTGAAGCATGCAAAAAGTGAAAAAAAAAAAGTTTTTAAAAATATTAAAAAAATTATAAAAGTTTAAATCACCCCCCTTTCGCCCCATTCAAAATAAAATAATAATAAAAAAAAACCACATACACATATTTGGTATCGCCGCGTTCAAAATCGCCCGATCTATCAATATAAAAAAAGAATTAATCCGATCGGTAAACGGTGTAACGAGAAAAAAATTCTAAACGCCAAAATTACGTTTTTTTGGTCACCGCAACATTGCAATAAAATGCAATAACAGGCGATCAAAACATCGGATCTGCCCCAAAATGGTATCAATAAAACTTCAGCTCGGTGCGCAAAAAATAAGCCCTCACCCGGCCCCAGATCCCGAAAAATAGAGACGCTACGGATCTTGGAAAATGGAACTTTTTTTTTTTTTTTTTTTTTTTTAACCAAACTTTGGAGTTTTTTTTCACCACTTAAATAAAAAAGAACCTATACATGTTTGGTGTCTACGAACTCGTAATGACCTGGAGAATAATATTGGCAGGTCAGTTTTACCATTCAGTGAACGTGGTAAAAAAAAATTTAAAAAAAAAACATCTGTGGTATTGCACTTTTTTTGCAATTTCACCGCACTTGGAATTTTTTTTCCGTTTTCCCGTACACGATATGGTAAAACTAGTAATGGCATTTAAAAGTACAACTCGTCCCGCAAAAAATAAGCCCTCACAAGGCCATATTGACCAAAAAATAAAAACGCTATGGCTCTGGGAACAAGGGGAGCAAAAAACGAAAACACAAAAACGGAAAATCCCAGGGTTGAGAAGGGGTTAAGACTGAGCACAGAGCTGTCCTATAACATCCACAAGTGGGCGCACTTTTCTGTAGCTCCAGATCAGCCGTGCGTCTACAACTCACCTCACCGGCTGACGCCATCGCTTAAACCAACTCCTACAGCAATTCGCCATTAGACTAAACATGGGAGATACAAAGCAAAGACCAGTCCGTGCTGCTGCGGCGGGAGCCCTATGAAGGCTTCAACATCATGGCCGCTGTATGGCGCCCACTACCTTCCTCCTCTTCATCAGCTTCTGCAAAAAGGAGTCCTGAAATAAAAGAAAACGGAGTAATATAAAATGATATTCAATAAAATGACGATTATAAGAGTTTCTTTATCAAATGAAACTCCCAATATTTGCAGTCGGGTGCATGGAGCCCAACCCCCGAGCTCACACAGAGATAGCATTAATCAGACACAGCGCCTCTCCTGTCTGCAGGTGGTGCCTGGTACTGTGGCTCCACTGCTGATCGGTGCACCTGTGTGGTCATCACAGACTGGAAGGTTTCTATGCGATTTCTATGCAAAGAAGACATGAATAATGGTGTAGAAAATAACAAGAGGAGCCCACTGATGGCTGCAGCTTCCTATGGGGCCCTCAGCAGACACTGACATGTGACAGATAGATGAGCACATTACTATATGCAGCAGCAGCATCCACAGGACCCACCTCACCACCGCCGCCGTGTATGGGAGCCGTGACCGGCAATGGCCACACACAGCACCGACTACATAGCGGCCGGTCCTCCACAGCCTGAGATTCCTCACTACAGACTGACGGACAGACACCACAGAACACACCGGAAGCTGCAGACTCTATGGTAACCCAGCAAACACTTTCCTGTGGCTGAAAGCCACGCCCCCTCTCTCTTTTCCAGCCAATAGATATTTTGATTTCAATTTACCAATAGCGAGGCGCGACTCCTAAGTAATTCCTTGGAGGAGATGTTAGAAGAGCGGTGATTGGCTACCTGGAGGTTTTTGTTATGGTGTTTTTGTGTAATTACAGGAGGCTGCAGAGATTTGTTGTGTAATCCGTACAGGGAGCGAAGTGAAACTACAAGTCCCAGCAGCCTCCTGGGTAAATCCAACGTGTAGAATGTGTGGAACCAATCAGAATGCACTGCTCGTTTTTCAGAGAGCGTGTGAAAAATAAAAACAGTGCGCTGATTGGTTGCCACAAGCAGCTACGCCACTTTTCCTTTGCACCAGTTTTAATACACCGATGTCATGGCTACAAATGTGCAACAAGTGACTAGTGAATGGGATTATACCAAATCCTACTTTATACACACTGGGGGGAATGAATGTATCATCCCAGGGTTTATGGGTAGGTAAGGGAGGGAACCTAAACCTTCCCCTAATAATTTCCCCTATCACTTTCCCTTCCTGGCCACAGAGGTTGGCATCCTAATTAAGCAAGTCGTGGCTCCCCCGTCACCGTCTTCTTACCCTGATTAACCCTACATGATCCTGGATACTAATAACCAAAAAATCCTTTTATTTTAAGCCCAGCAAGATCTGGGTGATAATATTAGCAATCAGCCGAGTTATCTACAAATGGACATAAAGGGACCATGTCCAGGGCAAAAAATGGCTTGTATTACACGAGGCAAATCACTGCTACTCACAGAGGTATAGTATAGATATTTCTAAATCACATTTAAAGGAGGTTTTCCCACAAGCAAAAGTTAATTTTAATCAATAGATCTTAGAATAATAATAACTTTCACAATTGGATGTGTATGAATAAAATGTTCCTGTGCTGAGATAATCTTATAAATGTGCCCCTGCTGTGTACTGTGTAATGGCTGTGTCTGACCGTGCAGGAACACAGTCTGATCATACCACAGCTCCTGGGCAGGGGAGGAAGCAAAAGAGTATACAGACAGGACCGCAGGGGATCACAGCTGATTCTTTCTTTGATTTAAAACATTGTTCAAAAACAGACAGGGAAATGTTTTACCTCACAAAAAGAATCAGCTGCGATCCCCGGCTGTAATGTCTGTATTCTCTCTTTTGTTTCCTCCCTGCCCAGGAGATGTGGTATGATCAGACCATGTTCCTGTACGATCAGACACAGCCATTACACAGTACACAGCAGTAACCTTTAACCCCTTTACAGCCCATGACGTATTAATACGCGTCTGTGCCCTGGGCTTTAAGAGCCTGACCCGTATTAATACGTCATGGCGATCGCGCGCACACACAGGCTGTGCGGGCGCGATCGCCACCAGGTGTAAGCTGATTGTCACAGCTGACACCCGGTACTATGTGCAGGGAGCGGTCCCGCACCGCTCCCGGCACATTAACCCCCGCAATGCTGCGATCAAAGTCGATCGCTGCATTGCGGTGGCTAAGGGGAGGTGACTGCAATACTCACCTCCTCTTCCGGCCTCCAGCGGTGTCTGCCGCGGCTTCCCGGGTGTTGCCATGACGACCCGATGTCGTCATGACAACATCCGGGTCACCAAACAGCAGGAAGATTGTTTCCTCATGCGCAGTGCATGAGCAAACAATCTTCTCGCTGTGCAGCACTGACTGCCTGCATAGCACAGGGATGGTGCTCCATCCCTATGCTATGCAGGCGATCAGAATAAAAAAAGTGAAAGTCCCAGAGTGGGACAAAGTAAAAAAGTGTAAAAACTCTCAGAAAGTGAAAAAAAAATTGTAAAAATATTTTTAAAAAAATAATCCACCAAAAATAAAAATATAATGTACCCATCAATAAATATTATGAAAAAGAAAAAAAAAAAAACAATAAAAGTACACATATTTGGTATCGCCGCGTCCGGAACGACCCGACCTATAAAACTATCCCACTAGTTAACCCCTTCAGTGAACACGGTAAAAAAATAAAATAAAAATAAAAAGACGAATATAAATAAAAATGGTACCTCTGAAAACGTCATCTTGTCCCGCAAAAAACAAGCCGCCATACAGCTCCATCATCCGAAAAATCCAAAAGTTATAGCTCTCAGAATAAAGCGATGCAAAAAAATTTTTTTTTCTATAAAATAGCTTTTATTGTGTAAAAGCGCCAAAACATAGAAAAACTATATAAATGTGGTACCGCTGTAAACGTACTGACCCGAAGAATAAAGCTGCCTTATCAATTTTACCACACGCGGAACAGAATAAAAAAAAAAAAAACAATTCCTGAATTGTTGGTTTTTGTTTATTCTGCCTCCCAAAAGCTGAAATAGAAAGCGATCAAAAAACGTTACGTGCCTGAAAATGGCACCAATAAAAACGTCAACTTGTCCCGCAAAAAACAAGCCGTCACATGACTCTGTCCGCCAAAATATGGAAAAATTATAGCTCTCAAAATATGGCGATGCAAAAACTAGATTTTACAAAATATGTGTCTTTTAGTGTGTGACAGCTGTCAGTCATAAAAACCCGATATGATTCTGGTATCTCCGTAGTCGCATCGACCCGAACAATAAAGTAATCTCATCACTTATACCGCACGAGGAACGGCGTAAAAAAATAAACGCTGGGGTTGGGGTTAGGGTTGTGCTAATGTTAGGGTTGGGTTCCGAGTTGGGCTAGGGTAGGGTTAGGGTTTTGTTTTTTTTTTATAAAAAAAAAATAAAAAATGATGATATGGCAACTAGTGTTGAACGCAAGTGCTCGCTACTTGAATTTGCATAGGGTGCTGGGGTATGCATTGAGTATCGCGGGTGCTCGAGTCTCCGCCCCATATGCTTCGCGGCCAAAAAAAACTTGCGGGGATTGCCTGCCATGCTCGAGCGATCCCCGCATGTTTTTTTTGGGGTGTCTAATAACCGTGAAACATGCGGGCGGGGACTCGAGCATTTCACTTGAGCACCCGTCATACATGGTGCATACCGGAGTACCCGATGCAAACTCAAGTAGCGAGCGCTTGCGCTCAAGACTAATGACAACTTATTCAATATGATGACCTAATGTTATCAAATTCTGTGTCGTACCTCTGGGTTCAAAATGTTCACTATACCCCTTGATAAAATCCTTGAGGGGTGTAGTTTCCAAAATGGGGTCACTTGTGGGGGGTTTCAACTATTTAGGCACATCAGGGGCTCTTCAAACGCGACAGGGTGCTCACCACACATCTAGATAAGTTCCCTGAGGGGTCTAGTTTCCAAAATGGTGTCACTTGTGGGGGGTTTCCACTGTTTAGGCACATCAGGGGCACATCCGCTAATTATTCAAGCAAATTTTACATTCAAAAAGTCAAATGGCACTCCTTCCCTTCCGAACCCTGCCGCGCGCCCAAACAGTGGTTTTCCCCCACATATAGGGTATCTGCTTACTCAGGAGAAATTAAACAACAAACTGCATGGTGCAATTTATCCTGTTACCCTTATGAAAATGCAAAAGTGGGGGCTGAAAAACATTTTTGTGGGAAAAATGTGAAAATTTTATTTTTACGGCTCAATGTTATAAACTTCTGTGAAGCACCTGGGGGTTCAAGGTGCTCACCACACATCTAGATAAGTTCCCTGTGGGGTCTAGTTTCCAAAATGGTGTCACTTGTGGGGGGTTTCCACTGTTTAGGCACATCAGGGGCTCCCCAAATGCAACATGGCGTCCACTAATTATTCAAGCAAATTTTACATTCAAAAAGTCAAATGGCGCTCCTTCCCTTCCGAACCCTGCCGCGCGCCCAAACAGTGGTTTTCCCCCACATATGGGGGTATCGTCTTACTCAGGAGAAATTGAACAACAAACTGCATGGTGCAATTTCTCCTGTTACCCTTATGAAAATGCAAAAGTGGGGGCTGAAAAACATTTTTGTGGGAAAAATGTGAAAATGTTATTTTTACGGCTCAATGTTATAAACTTCTGTGAAGCACCTGGGGGTTCAAGGTGCTCACCACACATCTAGATAAGTTCCCTGAGGGGTCTAGTTTCCAAAATGGTGTCACTTGTGGGGGGTTTCCACTGTTTAGGCCCACAGAGGCTCTCCAAACGCAACATGGCGTCCGTTAATTATTCAAGCAAATTTTACATTCAAAAAGTCAAATGGCGCTCCTTCCCTTCCGAACCCTGCCGTGCGCCCAAACAGTGGTTTTCCCCCACATATGGGGTATCTGCTTACTCAGGAGAAATTGCACAACAAATTTTGGGGTCCATTTTTCCTGTTACCCCTGCGAAAATAAAAAAAATTGGGTCTAAAGTAACATTTTTGTGAAAAAAGTTAAATGTTCATTTTTTTCTTCCACATTCCAAAAATTCCTGTGAAGCACCTGAAGGGTTAATAAAGTTCTTGAATGTGGTTTTGAGCACCTTGAGGGGTGCAGTTTTTAGAATGGCATCACTTTTGGGTATTTTCTGTCATAAAGACCCCTCAAAGTGACTTTAAATATGATGTGGTCCCTAAAAAATGGTTTTGTAAATTTTTTTGGAAAAATTAGAAATCGCTGGTCAACTTTTAACCCTTATAGCTCCCTAATAAATAAAAAAATTTGGTTCCAAAATTGTGCTGATGTAAAGTAGACATGTGGGAAATGTTATTTATTAACTATTTTGTGTGACATATCTCTCTGATTTAAGGGCATAAAAATTCAAATTTTGAAAATTGCAAAATTTTCAAAATTTTTGCCAAATTTCCGTTTTTTTTCACAAATAAACGCAAGTGATATCGAAGAAATTTTACCACAATCATGAAGTACAATATGTCACAAAAAAACAGTCTCAGAATCAGGGGGATCCGTTGAAGCGTTCCAGAGTAATTACCTCATAAAATGATAGTGGTCAGAATTGTAAAAATTGGCCTTATCATTAACGTGCAAACCACCCTCGGGGGTAAAGGGGTTAATAATGAGCTACTAGAGCTGCAGTATCACAGACAAAAAATACCTTATAGCTGATGTGGATGAAAAGTCCACTAAAAGGCCACAGCATGTCACCAAATGAAAAGAAACCCCACATAGCTACCATTATTTTGCGACCTCAACATGTTTCCCCATTTCTGTTCATGGTTCATCAGGAGGGTTTCTTGAGGTAACCCATTGGAAGATTTAGGATCACTTGTGGTTTCAGATGTTCATATTGTGTGTTTCTCAGCATGTTATTGCAGCAGGTTCCACATAGGGCGAGAATACTATGCTTGTTATGGGTTTAGCAGCAGAATCCATACGGGGCGAGAACACCATGCTTGTGAGTTTAGCCTCAGGTTCCACATGGGGCGAAGACACCATGCTTCTGGGTTTTGCAGCAGGTTCCACACAGAGCGAGGACACCATGCTTCTGGGTTTTGCAGCAGGTTCCACACGGCGCGAGGACACCATGCTTGTGGGTTTTGTAGCAGGTTCCACACGGGGCGAGGACACCATGCTTGTGGGTTTTGCAGCAGAATCCATACGGGGCGAGGACTCCATGCTTCTGGGTTTTGCAGCAGAATCCATACGGGGCGAGGACACCATGCTTCTGGGTTTTGCAGCAGAATCCATACGGGGCGAGGACACCATGCTTCTGGGTTTTGCAGCAGGTTCCACACGGGGCGAGGACACCATGCTTGTGGGTTTTGTAGCAGGTTCCACACAGAGCGAGGACACCATGCTTCTGGGTTTTGCAGCAGGTTCCACACGGGGCGAGGACACCATGCTTGTGGGTTTTGTAGCAGGTTCCACACAGAGCGAGGACACCATGCTTCTGGGTTTTGCAGCAGGTTCCACATGGGGCGAGGACACCATGCTTCTGGGTTTTGCAGCAGGCTCCACACGGGGGGAGGACATCATGCTTGTGGGTTTAGCAGCAGTTTCCACACGGGGCGAGGACACCATGCTTGTGGTTTTTGCAGCAGGTTCCACATGGGGGGGAGGACATCATGCTTGTGGGTTTTGCAGCAGGTTCCACATGGGGGGGAGGACATCATGCTTGTGGGTTTTGCAGCAGGTTCCACATGGGGGGGGGACATCATGCTTGTGGGTTTTGCAGCAGGTTCCACATGGGGGGGGGGGACATCATGCTTGTGGGTTTTGCAGCAGATTCCACACGGGGCGAGGACACCATGCTTGTGGGTTTAGCATTAGATTCCACACGGGGCGAGGACACCATGCTTGTGGGTTTGCAGCAGGTTCCACACTGGGCGAGGACACCATGCTTGTGGGTTTAGCAGCAGAATCCATACGGGGCGAGGACAACATGCTTGTGGGTTTGCAGCAGGTTCCACACGGGGCGAGGACACCATGCTTGTGGGTTTAGCAGCAGAATCTATACGGGGCGAGGACAACATGCTTGTGGGTTTGCAGCAGGTTCCACACGGGGCGAGGACACCATGCTTGTGGGTTTGCAGCAGGTTCCACACGGGGCGAGGACACCATGCTTGTGGGTTTGCAGCAGGTTCCACACTGGGCGAGGACACCATGCTTGTGGGTTTGCAGCAGGTTCCACACTGGGCGAGGACACCATGCTTGTGGGTTTTGCAGCAGAATCCACACGGGGCGAGGACACCATGCTTGTGGGTTTTAAACCAGATTTTAGGTAAAATCTGAAACTGGAAAAAATTCCGAACCTACATGAAATCTTCTGATGGAAATGTCTCCCAGGGGACGAGTAATTCCCAGCTACACTGGGATGTGGAGGCGAGAGATAAGGAGCCTGAGGCATTATTGTGGATATCAGTGCATAGTGTTCGATGTCTCATCACATATTCTTAAAGTGATTTACCAAAAAAAGTTATCCTCCTTCCATAGAACAGGGAATAATTTAGTGATCGTAGTCAGACCCCCAGTGATCCCAAGTACAGAGCCTGTGCAGAGCCCTATCTGAATGGTCGAGTATGCTCACCTGCACTTCATTGTCTATGGGACTGCCACAAATAGCCCATTTATGTCAGCCATACCAGGCCATGCACACAACTTTAAAGGGGTTGTCCAGTGAAAACAAGTTATCACCTATCCACAGGACAGGTGATAACTTATTGATCAGTGGGAGCGGACTGCTGGGACCCGCACCGATCACCAGAACAGAGAACTTTTATCCCCGTTAGAATGGAGCAACAGTATGCATGCTCCAGTGCCGCTCCATTCATTCCCTAGTGACAGTCGAGCATCTGACCTGCCACTGCATTTTGTAATGGGGATAAAAGTGCCCCAGTGTGGATAACAATTTCCCATTCTGCCGATCGGTGCGGGTCCTAGCGCTCAGACCCCCACTATCAGTAAGTTATTATTGCCGATATTGTGGATAGGCAATAACTTGTTTTAACTGAACAATCGACTTAAATACTCCCTTTGGAACAAAGAAAGGACAAAGACCCTTAGGGCAGGTGCAGATGACTGTATTTTTGGACCGATTGCGATCCAACAAAACATCAGATTGCACTCAGGCCAATGTTATTCTATGGGGCTGTGCATAATGTTAGATTTTTTTTCTTCAGACCGAGTCTGTGCAAGGAAAAAAAATCGCAGCATGCACGACTTACATCTGTAAATCAGATTGCACTCGGCCATGCAAGTCAGTGGGTCCGTCAAAAAAATCAGACAACACTTGGATGTCATCTGAGTGCAGTGCGATTATGATCAGAGTGTGGTTAGTATAATCGGACCGATTTTCTTGGATGAGAGAAAATTCGATCTTGTGACCCTAGCCTAACAGATATATCAAAGCAGGACTGACACCAGCTTTCACAATGCTTAATACACACATGATTAAATATATGTCTTAGACCTGTCGAGGCTGATGTACTTACTTTGAAAATCCATGTCAGAATGGCACTATAATACTTTTAATAAACGTTTAGAAAATGAGCATTTTATGAATCCTATTTTAAGATCGGGATTATACAGCCGTTTCAACATTATTATCACAGTAAGTACATCAGTCTTATCAGGTCTAAGAGTCAGACTCATCAGGTCTTATTCGTGTATGCAGTATGTATTGTGAAATTGGGTGATAGCTCCGCTCTAAGAGAAGATTGAGCACAACATTTTTAACCTTTTACAGACCAGACAGACACCTAGTTCATTAACATAGGGCACACTTGCTACATTTGTACAGGGCCACACTGAGTGTTGTATGTTTTGCAACCTCTGTATACTCTATGCTACAAAAATACCCTGAGATTGGCTGTACAGCCCCATCCTGAACGTGCATGACCTCCATTCACTTTCAATGGCATTGGCTAAGAAAGCTGAATACAATGTTCTTCTTTTTCTGCTAATCCCATTGTTTAAAAAAATGTATAGACTTAGCATGAACATCTCCGCTACATTCAGAAGGGGGCTGCAGAGCCCTTTTTTCGGGATTACTGGTGGTCCCAGCGATCAGACCGCTGGTGAACGGTAAGTTATGCCCTATCCAAAGGGAGCAAACCATTAATATGTACACAATTGAAAAATATATCTAAATATGTATATTAAACAAATTGTCTCTTCAGAGAGGAAGAGGACTAGAATTCTAGTGCCACCTACAGGAAGTAGCAATCCTAAAAGTCAATAGTGACCCTTTAACAGCCATATCACATGACTTAGGATAAAAAGCCAAGACCAGAAACTCAATTTGCATACACTGTGTTTTGGGGTACTGCCCCTCATCAGTGCAAAGTGTGAGTTCTGGTTTGGCTGGATGAGAGGCGTCAGACCGGTATCTAGGGGTAACATTTCTCCTTGCGGAGAGTTACATGTTAAGCACGTCAGGTAAGGAGACTTTTAAAGCCGCAATGCTCCTCTGGGAAATATGAAAATTGTCTCTTCAGAGAGGAAGAGGTAACGAGATAAGGCTCGTTAAAGGGTCACTATTGACTTTTAGGATTGCTACTTCCTGTAGGTGGCACTAGAGGTCTAGTTCTCTTCCTCTCTGAAGAGACAATTTGCATATTTCCCAGAGGAGCATTGCAGATTTAAAAGTCTCCTCACCATGACATGCTTAACACGTCACTCTCTGCAAGGAGGAATGTTACCCCTAAATATATTAAACAAGAAATTCACATACTGAAAACAGCTCCAAAAATACCACACTAACAAAACTTTGGGACAGTGTGCCTACAGGTCGATAGACAAGGTGTGTGATTGGTATTGGCCAAAACTCATTGCATGCACTTGATGAATAGAGCATTTTTTATGTTGGTATTCGTATGGAGTGGTATTATGTACCTGAGAGGCTTTTTCCTGAATTAAAGGGAACCTGTCATGTCGAAAATAGTCTCTCATCTGCCGGCAGGATGTTATAGAGCAGGAGGAGCTGATCAGAGTGATATTCTATTTTGTGGGAACATTTTCAGTAAAACTTGTATTTTATTCTTTGAAATCCCTGGTGTCTGTATATATGAGTCCAGTGTGCGGTGCTATTCAGTGACTGACAGTCTTCTCTGTATAACTGTGCATGTAGAGATGGGTGTCAGTCACTAGTCGGACCGCCCATTGGACTCATATACATACAGACACCAGGGATATCAATGAATTAAATACAACAAACCATAATATGATTCTGCTCAGGTTATCCTATATAATGTGATGTGCACAGATCGGCTGCATGTACAATGTGACAGGTTCCCTTTAATATATTATTTCTACCCTCTTTTGTCATATAATTTGCTCTATTGCTATATTTGCTATTTCTTTGTTGCTATATTTGTGTATGCCACATTGTCCCAAAGTTTTATTAGTGTGGTGTCTTTAGAAATTTTAAAAGCTTGTGAATTTCTTGTATAGATTGTTTAATAAAGATATTTAATAAAGATATTTTGATATATTTGTGAATATATTTTTGAATTGTTTACACATTAATATTGCTTTAGGCTGGAGCATATATAGGTTGCAATGTGTCCTTATTGATACTCGTGACTGATTGGGGTATATATAAAACATCATATTTGGCTTGAGATTCAATTTTGGATTCTCATTGTTGTGTGTCCTGTAAGACGACCGTACTCTCACATGCATCTATGTAAGATAAAAATGGGAGTGAATTGTGGAGTCTTATCCTCCACCGGCTGCTACAGTGATGCCTAACACAACACAAGGTAGTAACAACAAAGGGTTGTCAACAACACTGCTACTATACGGACAGCTCTGATTGTGGCCGTCTCATTCAGTTACATCATTTGGTTACTAAACTAGTCACAGTTAATACACTGGTTTCCTGCACCACATGCAAATTACTGCAAGAAACCTTATGACAAAAGCTAATGAGTTCAGCATATAACAGACTTGTTAATTGTATACAATGTCTTACAAGGGGTCAACTATCTGTTTGAAATGCCTTAAAGGGGTTTTCCCAGGAACAAAAGTTAATTTTATTCACTAGATCTTGGTATAATAATAAGTGCCCCCAGGATGATGACGCCATCTACCCTAAGGTAAGATGCGCCGGACATTTAATGGGATCACCGCGACTTCGGTCTTGGGACCGCATTAAAGATTATGCATAATAATACGTTCCTGGTCCAATTGGCCCAGAGCACAGGGACATAGTATTACTGACAATGCCAGTAAGGGGTTAAAAAACACCTGGGCCATGAGAAATTGGCCTTCCTAAAGTTGTGTCCTTTTAGCCCCTCTACTATACATCTTATTAAATAGGTGAATGTAACATCCCTGGCGGCGTGCATGCATGGTGCACCACCTCCCACCATGCAAGACCGCAATCTTACCTGTCAGTCCATGCTGCACTCTTTGCTCCAGTACCTGCTGTGTCCATGTCTCTTGTCTGATTGCTTAGGGCGTTGGCGCGGCCTTCTGCTTGTTTCTTATAGCTACTGTGTGCACAGTCCTAATGCGTCCCCAGCCTATTGCTGTGAGTCAGTGGATACTTAAACCCAGTAGGAGGTGCCTGAGCAACACTTTCACTCAGTTTGTCTTTTGCAACTGAGTTGCCAGGTCCTGTCCTGTATCTAGTCTATTCTGCCACCCTGGGGACTGAGTACCCAGGGCCGCTACCTGTACCTCTGACTTTTAGTCTCTTCCCGCCACCCTGGGGGCTGAGTACAAAGGGCTGCTACCTGTACCTGTGACTTCTAGTCAGTTTCTGCCTCCCTGTGGGGCTGAGTTCCCAGGCTTGATCTTGTATCTTGTTCCTGGTTCAGGCCCTGTCTGAACAGTGTCCTAGTCTGCTACTTGTTTATCTCTATGTCTGTATCTTCCCTTTTTCCTGCAGTATCTGAACCTGCACCTAACTCCAACTCGTGGTCTCTGTACTTCTGTTTCTGAGTTTTGTGTCCACTCGCTACTTAATTGCTAGTACCTTGTGTGTATTTGGTTCTGCTCGTTCTGTTTCCCTGCCTCTGTATCTAACTCCTGTGTTCCAGCTATCTTCTTGTGTTCTCCAGTCTGTTCCATGTGAACAGAGCCCTGTCCTGTCTACCACATTTGCGGGTTTGCTTTGCTCTGCTTGCTCACCGCACCTGCGGTTTCGCTCTGCTTTGCTTGTTCACCGCATCTGCGCGTTTTGCTCTGCTTTGCTAGTTCACCACATCTGCTATTTTGCTCTGCATTGCTTGTTCACCGCATCTGCGGGTTTTGCTATGCTTTGCTTGTTCACAGCATCTGCAGGTTTTGCTCTGCTTTGATTGTTCACCGCATCTGCGGGTTTTGCTCTGCTTTGCTTGTTCACCGCATCTTTGGTTTTGCTCTGCTTTGCTTGTTCACCGCATCTACGGGTTTTGCTCTGCTTTGCTTGTTCACTGCATCTGCGGTTTTGCTCTGCTTTGCTTGTTCACCGCATCTGCGGGTTTTGCTCTGCTTTGCTTGTTCACCGCATCTGCGGGTTTTGCTCTGCTTTGCTTGTTCACCGCATCTGCGGGTTTTGCTCTGCTTTGCTTGTTCACCGCATCTGCGGGTTTTGCTCTGCTTTGCTTGTTCACCGCATCTGCGGGTTTTGCTCCGCTCTGCTTGTCTACCGCACCTGCGGCTCTGTTCCTGTATCCCAGTCTGTACTGGTTCCTATCCTGCCTACGTTCCTACTTGCTAGTACCCGCCTGTCTGCATGTCAGCCCAGCCTGCCTGTGCCCACCTGTCTGCATGCCAGCCGTGCCTGCCAGTGCCCACCTGTCTGCTTACCAGCCGTGCCTGTCAATATCCACCTGTCTGCATACCAGCCGTGCCTGCCAGTACCCACCAGTCAATATGCCAGTTTAACCTGCCTGTTCCTGCATTCCCCGGTGTGGGTCAACAGCTGTGACCGGGGTCTGACCTGGAGTAGCACCTGGTCCCTCTGCTCGGTTCCTCCCTGGTTCATGGAGTTGACTGAGCCGCCGTGCGACCTTGGTCGGATCGGGTTGATACTTAGTTACGCCCCTCCAGGCACTCCTCGGTTCATGGTACAGTGGGATCACTAATCACGCTCACGCCAGTCAGTCCGGGCGCGAGCGTAACAGTGAATACTTATAATGTGATCACTATTACCCAAATGACCCGCACATTTGATACTCTGTCTAGCCTATTGATTAAAATACGGGCTAGACGTTCCCCCCTTCTTGTTGGGTCCTGCACCAGTTGTGAAAAGTAAGTGTCTTTCATTGTTGTGAAAAACCTGTTTCCTATGCTGGACCTGCAAGTTTCAGCTCCCCAATATATATCAGGAAAGTTGACATCCACATAATAAATGACGTCCTTCTCTCTGATTTGCTGTCTCATCTGTTTCATCTATTTAGCTTATTAGGATATTCTCTGCTGCTTTCATTATACTTGAAGACTTATAACAGAAACCTACCAGTATTTTATTATTTAATCGCAATCCCCTTATTTCCACTCATAAACAGTCTACAATTTAACTTTTCAAAGTTCGGCCTGTCATCAAGCACTTCAAGCAATAAGTTTGTTGAAGTGTACGTGCCCCAAAGAGACATCTGCGTAGATGAGTCCCTAATTCATTTTAAGGGGAGGCTTGTATTCTGGCAGTACCTGCCCAGTAAGAGGGCCAGGTACGGAATTAAGCTGTATAAACTGTGTGAGAGTACCTCAGGGTACACTCACAAATTTAGAATTTTTGAAGGTAAGGACTCCTGGATTGAACCCCCTGAATGCCCTCCTGTCCTGGGAGTGAGTGGGGAAATTGTGTGGGATTTGGTGCACCCACTGCTGGATCAAGGTTATCACCTCTACGTGGATAACTTTTTTACCAGCATCCCACTCTTCAAGTCCCTCTCTGCGCGAGGTACCGCAAAAATCAGAGAGGCCTCCTGAAGACGCTAATTGGGCAGATGCTCAGAAGGGGTGAGAGCAGAGCCCAATGTAGTGACCACCTGCTGGTGGTCAAGTACAAGGACAAGAGGGATGTCCTCCTCTTGACCACCGTACATGGTGATGGCAGCACCCTCAGCACTGTACTACGTTCCTCTACACAGGTTGACAAACCAGACTGTGTAGTAGGGTACAATAAGTACATGGGGGGAGTTGATCTCTCTGATCAAGTCCTCCAGCTTTACAGTGCTTTGAGAAAGGCCAAGTTGTGGTACAAGAAGTTGGTCGTGCACATCATACAGATGACAATGTACTACTCTTTCCTTCTATCACAATGTGCAGGCCATTATTTTACGTTGTACCTTCAGTTCTAGGAGGTAGGGATCAAGGCCCTGATATTTGGCAGTGGTGACAGAGCGGGCCCCAGTACTTCCGGAACTGAAGGACCTCGAATCGAACCAAGCCAGCATTCCTCGGGGGAGGTCCCTCAAACAGGAAAAAAAGGTAAGTCACAAAAGAGGTGCCGAGTGTGTTACCGAAGGGGAATACTCAAGAAAATCATTTATCAATGCGACACCTGCCCCGACACACCGGGCCTGTGCATGAAAGAATGCTTCAGAAAGTTCCATACTTCCATGCACTACTAAATTAATTTCTGACTTACACAACTGACGTATGACAACCTGACGAACGCTACACAACTGTCAGTAGATCAGTTCCAAAAAGGGGGCACTTGTTGGGCATCTCCACTGTTTAGGCACATCAAGGGCTCTGAAAAAGTGACATGATGCCCGCAGACCGATCCATCAAAATTTGCTTTCCGAAATGTAACTCCTTCCCTTCCGAGCCCTGACGTGCTCCCAAAAAGTAGTTTTCTCCCACACATGGGGTATCAGCGTACTCAGGAGAAATTGCACAACAGATTTTGAGGTCCACTTTCTCCTGTCATCCTTGTGAAAATAATTTTTTTTTTGCTAAAATAAAATTTTTCTGGAAAAAATGTGATTTTTTTTATTTTCAACGTTATAATTTTCTGTGAGGCACCTGGGGGGTTCAAAGTGCTCACCACACATCTAGATAAATTCATTGGGGGTCTAGTTTCTAAAAGGGGGGCACTTGTTGGGCATTTCCACTGTTTAGGCACATCAAGGGCTTTGAAAACGTGACATGACGCCCGCAGACCATTCCATCAAAGTCTTCATTCCAAAGTGCAACTCTTTCCCTTCTGAGCCCTGACGTGCGCCCAAACCGTAGTTTTCTCCCACTTATGGGGTATCGGAGTACTCAGGAAAAATTGTACAAACAACTTTTGGGGTCCAATTTCTCCTGTTACTCTCGTGAAAATAAAATAATTGCGGCTAAAAGATCGTTTTTGTGTAAAAAAGGTGATTTTTTTTTTCATGGCTCTACATTATAAACTTTTGTGAAACACTTGGTGTTTCAAAGTGCTCACCATACATTTAAATAAGTTCCTTAAGGGGTCTAGTTTCCAAAATGGGGTCACTTGTGGTGGGTTTCCACTGTTCAGGCACAGCAGGGGCTTTTCAAACACGACATGGTGTCTACTGTCAATTCCAGCGAGTTTTGCGTTGAAAACGTCAAACGGTGCTCCTTCCCTTCTGAGCCCTGCCGTGCGCCCAAACAGTGGCTTTACCCCACATATGGGGTATCGGCGTACTCAGGAAAAATTGTACAAACAACTTTTGGGGTCTAATTTTTCCTGTTACCCGAGTGAAAAAAGTTAAATGTTCATTTTTTCCTTTCACATTCGATGAATTGCTGTGAAGCACGTGAAGTGTTAATAAACTTCTTGAATGTGGTTTTGAGCACCTTGAGGGGTGCAGTTTTTAGAATGGTGTCACTTTTGGGTATTTTCTGTCATATAGACCCCTCAAAGTGACTTCAAATGTGATGTGGTCCCTAAAAAAATGATTTTGTAAATTTTGTTGTAAAAATGAGAAATCGCTGGTCAACTTTTAACCCTTATAACTCCCTGACAAAAAAAATGTTGATTCCAAAATTGTGCTGATGTAAAGTAGACATGTGGGAAATTTTATGTATTAACTATTTCGTGTGACATATCTCTCTGATTTAAGGGCATGAAAATTCAAATTTTTAAATTTGCTAAATTTTCTCCAAGTTTCCGATTTTTTCACAAATAAACTCAAGTCTTATCAAATAAATGTTACCCCTATCATGAAGTACAATATGTCACGAAAAAACAGTCTCAGAATCAGTGGGATCCACTGAAACGTTCCAGAGTTATTACTTCATAAAGTGACAGGGGTCCAAATTGTAAAAATTGGCCTGGTCATCAACGTGCAAACCACCCTCGGGGGTAAAGGGGTTAAAGAAGTTTTTTGGTTTCATGTTCTACAAAGTGTCTGACTTTGGTGAGCAATTTGTTTCCAGGTTCTGATGGGTACTCTGAAAGAGTTTAATTTCCTTAGCCTCCTCATGAGCCTATCACCCTAAAAATAATGGGCAAACTGAGAGAATCTATCAGTCCATGAAGCAATACCTATAAATTTTCTCCAACTCCCATTATTGGGAGGCGGAGAAAAATTAAGATTGGGCTAATTTCTTCTTTTTGCCGAACTTGCTCACAACGATTCAGTTTCTGAGTTTTCTGGGAATTCTCCATTTGTCATAGTGTACAGGCGAGATCCTCGTTTTCTGCGACCAATCGTTCCAAAAAGTCAACTTCCTGCTTTGAACTGCGTTTATTATGACATACATAATATCTGCATCAACGTAAAATTCAATTTGGCTGCCGCTGTGGCTAATGCAAAAAAGATTGACACTGTCAAATTGTTCACCGCATGTCTCCTGGTGATAAGTTTCGGCTTCATATTGATTTCCCGCCCGTTTCTTCCTGTATCACCTGACAACTCTTCACTAGATCACTCTGTGATCGGATTCAGTGAACTCCAATCAGAAAAGTCTTTCATAATCATCCATGGTTAGTGTTTTGATCGCCACAGCTTCGTAAAAGGTTTGTTCGGTCACAAGATGGCTTACCCTTTCGATAAGTCATCAATATCAGATCGGTGGAGATCTGACATTTGGCGCCCCCATCGATCAACTGTTACAAGCCCCAGCAGGGGACCGATCTAAGCACTGAATGGCGCTGTACTGTGTTTTAGTCTACTCCTGAAATGTAGTAAAAAAAAAAAAAGTTGCAAATCATAAATCTGGTTTAAACTTTATTTGAATAGTGTCCAGATTACACCCACTTTTTAAATGTTACAAAAGTGGTGCAAAAATTCATGTTATTTACCGCAAAATACTTGATAAATTGAAAACCCTTGAGAAATTCTCACCTATGTGCACTTTTAAGATTGTTTTTAAACTGGTCTGCTCTTTAAATTACCAAAAAAAAAGCACTTCAAAATTACTTGAAAGACTCTGCCTATCCATTTTTATTGTAAAACCACTTTGCTGTTCACATGTCCAGTCTTTTGTTATAATAATTATCGAAAATTCTGTATACCACTAATTATTCTTTGATCCGGTAGCTTATTTGCATTCTACTGGTATTATAATCCTGCACTTTATTTGTATTTATTTGCACTTTATTATTATGTTGTTTATAGTATAATCATATCGTATTAGTAAATTACTGATGTTTTCTGCACTTGTCACTTTATTCATAGTGTTGCTATTATCCTACTATCCTTGTTTTTCTTTATTTATGCCTATTTAAACAAAATATTAAAAAACAAACATTTTCTCTGCAACACGTCACTTTAATATTCAGCAGAATATATGTAATTATACAATGCTGATTTTTTCATACACTTTTTTTTATTAAATTAATTATAGTTATACTGGCAATATCATGAAATAGCGGCTGCAGAGCTAAGTAAAATGTAGTTTTTATTTTTTTAATTTCTGATCTCTGTTACAGAGATAATAACTTGTAAAGTTTAGTTTGTAATTTATGTTATAGTTCAACTAGGTGTTACCAGAGATTTGTATCTGGGGGTGTGTACCTCTTCCCCTGTATGAAGTTGACCAATCATAAGCAGGCAGCGTTATGCAGGGGAGAAAAGAAGACTCCCTTCTCTCCTCACTGATTTCTGCCGCTACTGTGTAGATATACAGCACAGCTGAGTTATGTATCATTACAAACACTTCCAGAATTCATCTCACAACAGTCAGTGTGGGGGAAGGCTGAGAACTGACAGTAATGTGAGATGAGATCTGTAAGGGTTTATAATGAAACATGTCTCAGCTCTGCTGTACCGCTATACAGTAGCTGCATAGATCAGTAGCTGGAGAGGAAGGAGTGTTCTTTTCTTCCCTGCATGACTCTGCCTGCTTATGATTGGATGCATGGGAAGAAGTACACACCCCCAGAGACAAATGTGTAGTAACTCTTCAATGATGTGGCCAGTTTAAAGTGTTCAAAATGGTTAAAGGGCTCTTTTAATCATATATACTTTACTTCATATGCAGATATTTTTACTTATGCACATTTTGTCACTATGTTGTATTAGTTATATATTAGACTCTTAGCGCTTTAGTGTTCATAATCTACAAGTGATTCTCACTAAATTAGAATATCATCAAAAAGTTAATTGTCAAGAGGAAGATGAGAGACACCAGACCCAACAATGCAGACGAGCTGAAGGCTGCTATCAAAGCCACCTGGGCTTCCATAACACATCAGCAGTGCCACAGGCTGATCGCCTCCATGCCACGCCGCATTGATGCAGTAATTGATGCAAAAGGAGCCCCAACCAAGTATTGAGAGCATTTACTGAACATACATTTCAGTCGGACAACATTTCGGATTTTAAAAACATTTTTCAAGCTGTTGTTATAAAGTATTCTAATTTACTGAGATAATGACTTTTGTGATTTCATTGGCTGTAAGCCATAATCATCAACATTAACAGAAATAAACACTTGAAATAGATCACTCTGTTTGTAATGACTCTGTATAATATATGAGTTTTACTTTTTGTATTGAAGAACTGAAATAAATTAACTTTTTGATATTCTAATTTAGTGAGAAGCACTTGTATATCATTATTTTGTAGTGGTTGTAGTGCTAATTCATTATCTTCTCATGGGTTGGTAGGTCAACTTAATATACAGCTGAATTGCCTTTTACTGTCATCTGTCTTGCATATATAACTGTAATATGTAACTTTATTTGTGAATGTATCTTATGTCTAAGTATCGGATGCTCTAGTGTGCACATTTTCTGTCAGCGTACCTCCCGGTTTAGCAGGTAGTATATGGTCTGGGCTGATTGTGGCCACATTTGACCTTAGTCATGGAACCTATGCTGCATCTGTGTTGCATTATCCAAAAACCAGAAGACCAGTTTTACATTGGACGAGGTGTTGACGTGTCATGCGCCGCTAATACAAAGCGGGCTCAACCAATCAGGTATAATTCAATTGTCCATCCATCATGACTGTCTTCGCATGATTCTATTGGCTGATACATTCATTATAAGCTGTGTCTTCCCCAACACACCCCCTGATGAAGAAGGGCGAAACGCTTGGGTGAAGGGACACTCAGCCAGTCAGCAATAATGTAGTTAAAAATTATCTTAACCTTTTTTGATATGTTATTAGTGGTTAGGTTATATGAATTGTATATTTTATTAGCACACCTTGCAAATCATGACTGGCACCGGTTCCAATAGATTAATTATCACATAACTTTTCATTGTTGCTAAACTTTTTTCTGGAGTAGACTTGGAGTCTGTCCCAATTTGTTGTCACCTATTTGTCTTGTTTTATATTCATTATATCTATTTGACCCTTTTTTCGGCTGGTATCCGTGTGCCCTATTTTTGTGCAGTTACACATAAAAAAGACTTTAAAAAAGGCAAAAATTAAAAGAAGAATAAGGCGCTGGTGAAAAACACAAAAATTTATTGAAGAAAAATACAGTAAAAATATATCTTTGTACCGTGTTAGCCAGTAGATAGTAAAATATTTAGATTTCAGAGTCCTCAGTGGTTGATAACTTTTAATGGCTAACTGAAAAGATGGTAACAAATTGCAAGCTTTCCAGAGTACTCAGGCCTCTTCATCAGGCATTTTTGAAAAAAACAGGTGCAAATGCAATAATGGATCGGGCCGTGAATGTTAATCCCGCAGAACCCCTTTAAGATAAAAGTCAATGTAATCAGTTTATCCACACGAGTTCCCTGCGCTAACTGGGAGAGTTGCTTAATACAAATACCCAGATGTTTTGCAATTCCCACTGTTCCCATAAGTCAGAAGAGTCCATGTGGAGACCTGGTCCCATGGTGTTTGTGTACTTGTCATGTCAGGGGAGGGATGTTTCCTGGAAAAGCCCTGGAGCCATTGGGCCTTTCTCCAGCTTCTGCATCTGAACTCCCCCCAGCCAGTGTGGTGGAGGAGAGGCTGGGCTGAGCTCACAGACAGCGCTGTGCAGGCCTGGCCATAGCTGGCTCCTCTGTGCTGCTAACGGATCATGAAGTTAATGAGCTCCCTGAGTCTGGTCCTGCTGGCCTCCTCTCTCTTCATTACTTCTCTGTGTGAAGGGCGCACTTGTAAGTATTTTCATTCTTTCCCTTTGTATCTTGTTCTACTATATGTTGTGCAACACAGTAATAATAGGGATAAATACTAAGAGTTTCGGAATCATCCAGGAATCTCTAATAGGAACTGTGGAGTCAGAGATATAAGAGCATTACATGCATCTTAGTCTCAGACAGAAATACAATCCAAAGTACATTTGTATATGCTGAGGGCTAAGTGGATACCAGGCTACGAGCCGACAGTGTGTGGCCTGTAAACACAGATCACCATGTATCCAGCCTGTTCCTTTATTGTTCTTTTACATCCTGTTGTTTATCATCTCTTTGCATCTTGTGTTTTTGTTGGTTTTTTATTACTGATGCTTTTGTTTACAATGTATTTAGCTTTTTTAGTTTCTTTTCTCATTTCCTGTGACTATTGCACTATTATGTTGAATCATCTTTCTGAAGTTATGCTGCACTTATAAACGTGATGTGAAAGTAGTGGAAGAATGCATTAAAAAATAAAGTCAGCCTCATATCTTTACCGACTACTCCATACATGTGCACACTCTACTGCTCCATACACGTGCACACTCTACTGCTCCATACACGTGCATACTCTACTGCTCCATACACGTGCACACTCTACTGCTCCATACACGTGCACACTCTACTGCTCCATACATGTGCACACTCTACTGCTCCATACACGTGCACACTCTACTGCTCCATACACGTGCACACTCTACTGCTCCATACATGTGCACACTCTACTGCTCCATACGCGTGCACACTCTACTGCTCCATACATGTGCACACTACTGCTCCATACACGTGCACACTCTACTGCTCCATACACGTGCACACTCTACTGCTCCATACACGTGCACACTCTACTGCTCCATACATGTGCACACTCTACTGCTCCATACACGTGCACACTCTACTGCTCCATACATGTGCACACTCTACTGCTCCATACACGTGCACACTCTACTGCTCCATACACGTGCACACTCTACTGCTCCATACACGTGCACACTCTACTGCTCCATACACGTGCACACTCTACTGCTCCATACGCGTGCACACTCTACTGCTCCATACGCGTGCACACTCTACTGCTCCATACGCGTGCACACTCTACTGCTCCATACATGTGCACACTCTACTGCTCCATACACGTGCACACTCTACTGCTCCATACACGTGCACAGTCAACTGCTCCATACACGTGCACACTCTACTGCTCCATACACGTGCACACTCTACTGCTCCATACACGTGCACACTCTACTGCTCCATACACGTGCACACTCTACTCCATTCACGTTCACACTCTACTGCTCCATACACGTGCACACTCTACTGCTCCATACACGTGCACACCCTACTGCTCCATACACGTGCACACTCTACTGCTCCATACACGTGCACACTCTACTGCTCCATACACGTGCACACTCTACTGCTCCATACACGTGCACACTCTACTGCTCCATACACGTGCACACTCTACTGCTCCATACACGTGCACACTCTACTGCTCCATACACGTGCACAGTCAACTGCTCCATACACGTGCACACTCTACTGCTCCATACACATGCACACTCTACTGCTCCATACATGTGCACACTCTACTGCTCCATACGCGTGCACACTCTACTGCTCCATACATGTGCACACTACTGCTCCATACACGTGCACACTCTACTGCTCCATACACATGCACACTCTATTGCTCCATACACGTGCACACTCACCTCGGCCAATGATGCATATTTTTGGAATATCGGCCCCATAGCTGACTACCAAACTATCTTTTGGCTGGCAGCTATTTTTCCCTTCACCTCCAGACACAGGCTTGAACGATCATTCCTGTGTTCTCCATGAGAGAGCTGCTGACAGATTCATCTGGCAAGTGACATATCTCAGCGCACAACAAGAGGACCCACCGTTGAAATTCTATCAACCGTGTTTTTCTCTCCCCCAATATCATCTGTCAGAGAAGAGTTGTGAGGCCACCATACACATTAGAATGTCTTGTATCCTGACGATATCGACTTTAAGCCTCAGTCTGATGTCTGTAATACATGGCCTGTGTATGTATATACCTATGAGGCTGCCAAATTTGGGTCAGGAGAACTGCGGCCTGTCCATGCATCATAGTCCATTTTCGAACTGATGCTTTAAGCTGTAGCCAGACCCCATCGCAACTTATCTCCCAGAAAAACAAAAGGATCAGACTTTGCAATTTAACATGCTGGATCCTTTTTTGCTCTGATAACCTTCTTCTTTCCATACAAATTAGATGGTTTGGTGATATAGACAGATTAGGCCAACTTTAATGTAATTTGTTTGGGGTTGACATGTTTAAAACATTATTATTATTATTATTTATTATTATAGCGCCATTTATTCCATGGCGCTTTACATGTGAAAAGGGGTATAATACAAGAACAGTTACAATAATCTTGAACACAATGTGACAGCGACTGGTACAGGAGGAGCGAGGACCCTGCCCGCGAGGGCTCACAATCTACATATCAGGCCCAATGATTGTTTAAAGGATATCTGTCACTGAAGACTAGGGATGAGCGGACCTGTGGAAGTTCAGGTTCAACCGAACTCTAGTCCAAAGTTCGGTTTGGGTACCAGAACTGTACCTGAACTTGAACCTAAACCCGAACCCCATATAAATCAATGGGGACCCGAACTTTGGAGCTGTCTCGCTCTCTGTCTCTGTCTCTCCTCCCCAAACTGTAAAACGGACTTCCAGGAGACGTCCGTGTTTGGACTTCCGCGCCAGACACTAGGTGAGAACTGTACCTGAACCTGAACCCGAACCCCATAGAAATCAATGGGGACCCGAACTTTGGAGCTGTCTCTCTCTCTGTCTCTGTCTCTCCTCCCCAAACTGTAAAACGGACTTCCAGGAGACGTCCGTGTTTGGACTTCCGCGCCAGACACTAGGTGAGAACTGTACCTGAACCTGAACCCGAACCCCATAGAAATCAATGGGGACCCGAACTTTGGAGCTGTCTCTCTCTCTGTCTCTGTCTCTCCTCCCCAAACTGTAAAACGGACTTCCAGGAGAAGTCCGTGTTTGGACTTCCGCGCCGGACACTAGGTGTCTGGCACGAACCCCGAACTCTACAGTTCGAATTCGCTCATCTCTACTGAAGACCCTCTAAAAGCAACATGAACCACAATCAGCATGAATCAGAGACCGGCTGTGTTATTGGAGATGTGTATGTTTTACTCTGTTACGTTTCAGAGAAAACATACTTATTAAGTTGGGCAGGGACTACGCGTTGCATCTCAAATGACTAGTCTAAGAAGGTCCCTGGCTGGTTCTCCCTGGCCCATTGCCCTTGACTGACAGGTTTCTCCCTTTGTTTGGGTTTTGGATGAGACCTGAGAGTAAAGCGTATGGGGGCAGGTGGAAGCTTCTGGGGATCCTGCTTTTGGACTTGTTGCATCATCCTTGGCTGTAGTGTTTCAGAGTAAAACTTGGCTGCAATAACAGCGCCGGTATCTAAATCATGCTACTCATGATTCGGGCAGCATGAATCAGCTGTCAGGTTCTTTTTAAAGATTTTGTCCTCTTTGGACAATGCAGCTCTGGTTCCATGAAGATAAGCTAATCACAGAGTGTCCTGTTGCTAAGACCCCGAGCGGTCAACCGGGGGTGAACCTGCCAGTAAATGCTTCATTTCACTGTTGAGCAATCAAGAGGAAAGAAAAGCAGTTCCAAAATCAGTGTATTGTCTGTGTCATACATAAACATTCAAGGTGCTCCTCCTCAGGGTGCTCCTCCTCAGGGTGCCTCTCCTCAGGGTGCTCCTCCTCAAGGTGCTCCTAAGTGAGGGACTCTCTTTGTAGTCATGTTCCCCTCATACTAATAGCTAAAATGTCCTGGGTCAGAGACTCACTTCTAAAGGACTTCATTGGCATAATAACACACATGCTGGGGGCTCCAAGCAGTGTAAACTAATAACATCAACCCTCTGAAGACACTCAGAGATCCTTAATTGACAAGAGGAGGGAGGTGTAGAAGATGCAGAAGACACTCTAGGGCAGAAGTGTCAGCATTCCTATCTGTAGCTCATCAGCCCAGCAGCCATATATGACTTTTCCCTACTGTCTTAACCCTTTTTCCCAATTTATAAACTTTTCTGAGCAGTCAGGCAAAAGCTGTGCATGAATGAAGAATAGCCGCGGCTACAAGGTGACTGCTTTGTAGTATAATTATAGTCGTTTGTTGGATGGTTTTCGAAGTAGACTCACTATCTATTTACATGTATTTTTATGATTTATTAGCAGATATACTGTACTTGTATTTTAAATACATACACTTTTAACTATACTTGTCAACTCTTAGGACAGTTCATATGGGAAGTTTTTTTCTTTTTGCAAAACCACATCCATTTTTTTGAAGGCTATGCCCCATCCATGCCCTATTTCTTGCCCCATCATGTGCATCTGGATGGAGCATCTCAGTGCCAAAGAAGACATACAAAAAGCACTCAGCTTCCAAGAGTTTTTGGGAAGATTCTGGAAGATTTTCCAACTTTTCTATGAGTCCAATAAGTCTTCCCTTTTTCTTGAGAGCCTTTTGGACTTTGTGGGAGAGTTGGCTTGGAAGCTTTTAAGACAGTAGTTTATCGGACCAAGATCAGAATGCAGTACCCGGACTGGCTGGCGGCTCTCCCGACCTAAGCCTGACAGCTTCATGTGTTTCTATGCTACTGTAACGCTCGGGTCGGGAGAGCCGCCGGACAGTCTGTGTACTGCGTTCCAATCTTGGTCTGATTTATACGGTCGTCTAACGGCGCCCTAATGGTGACATTAGGGTAGAGTGAAGTGTTGACAGGAATAATACTGCTGCAGGCCGCCATGTTTTTCTTCTCGAATTTGAAGGAATTGGCAACCCAGGCTCTGAGGTTAATGTGAACAAAGCCTTATCATAGCATCAGACATATTTTTCTAATGTCTTAATAGCTTCTTCAAAGTTCAGTGTAACTTAGTTTTCTGGACACAGTTTTGCCTCCTCAGGCTGCATCACAATTTCTTATACGGAAAAAGAGAGCAAATTCATTTTTTGAAGAGAGTAAAGCTGGGGACCTTGAACGAGAATGTGTTGAAGAATTGTGTAATAAAGAAGAAGCCCGGGAGGTTTTTGAGAATAACCCTGAGACGGTAAGGTCTGTTCTTATTTTTGCACTTTTTCCCCTGATGTTTTGAATAGTTATTTTGTGCAGACAGACTCCCTTTAATTCAAGTGCAGGCATTTGGTGAACCCTTGGTGTGGCCAAACATCTCAGTGCACCTTCCTACCTAAATGTTTTTTTCTCTGCCCCATCTTCAGCTATGACTTTTCGGTCATAGAAGGGCTGAGATAAATGGAAAAGATGTGAAGGTGTACTCAACTGTTTGGCCACCCCAGGGGTGCATCAAGTGCCTGGGCTTGATTTGAGCAGTGATTTTGTGCTGGCAGACTCTATTTAAATATTGCATTACTGTGGTCAATATTGTTTTGTAAAGAAAAATTTGAAGCTGCCAATATACATATAAATTGTAAATCCGTCACAGATAAATCTGGTCTAGAAAAGATAGGTAACAACTTGCTAATTGCTGGGGGTCCCACCTCTGTGACTCCATCTGATCCAGAGAACATGGCTGTGACGTGCCCTTCTTTGAACAGAGTGATGGTAGCGCATGAATTAAACGGGGTCCAGACGTATGCGCCACCGGGGCCATAGACTGTAATGGTGACGGCAGAGCGAAAATGCGCACTGATCTGCACCATTTTCGAGAGTCTACGACTACACTCAGTCTACTACATCTGAGTATCCACCTCCAGTAGGTGGAAACACCTGAAAATGATGCACGGCAAAGCACACATTTGCTCTGCCGTCATCATTACGGTCTATGACCCCATCGGCGCATATGTCCGGACCCCATTTTGAGGGGGATTTCGGACGTATGCCCCAACGGGGACACAGAACGTAATGTGAAAGCATCCTTAGAGGGAACCTGTCACAACGGATAACTCCATTAACCTGCAGATATAAGGTAAATCTTCAGGTTAATAGTGTTAGAAAGGTGCCCGGCTTCCGTACTGAAAGTGCGGCTCCTGGGAGAAAATGAACTTTATTCCTCTCTGAAGCCGCCTGCTTTCAGTCAAGCAGGTGTGCTGTAAGCACGCCCCAGCACTTTGACTGACAGCCAGCTCAGCAGTGCGTCAGTGTTTACCTCTGGATATCTGTGGCTAGGCTATGGTATATCCTTTACTGCTCTCCTCAATTCAAAAGTGCTTATTTTGAAAAGTTAAAGGGATTGTCCACTACTCTATTCTCCCCATGTAAAATAAAATCAGCCTGTATTCACTTCTGGTGCCGGCACGGTTCTAGTGACGTCGGTGCTTTGTCTCCCGGGGCTTGTGTGCCACTAATAGGCAGCATCAGGCGACATCCAAAGTGAGAACTGCTGCTGCTTTCCCACTTCTTCCTGAGGTCAGTTCTCATGGGACATAACAATGTCACGCGAGTGACGGGAGAACAGATGCCGTCATGGTTTAAACAGCACCGACACCGGAGGTGAGTATAGGCTTTTATTTTACATGGGGGAATAGGGTAATGCAGAAGGGGTTGTCCGAGTTTCAAAAATATTATTTTGTTTTGTCATATGAAAAAATGTTTATAATAATATATTATTTTTTTTAAATTTTAGGAATATTTTTATCCAAGATATTTGGGTAAGTAGGGCTAACAGTTAAGGTGCATTAAAATGTTAATGTTTTTATGTGTGGAAAATAACTTTGATGGTATATGCAACTTCTAATACTACTACAATGATCACCATAAAGCCACGTTCACACTATCAGTATCGGTCAGTATTTTACATCAGTATTTATAAGACAAAACCAGTAGAGGAACAATCAGAGGAAAAATGTTATAGAAACACGTCATCACGTCTGCATTTTTCACCCACTCCTGGTTTTTCCTTGGAAATACTGATGTAAAATACTGACCAAATACTGAACGTGTGAACATGGCCTAAAGGTAAGGATACTGAGAGGTGAAGCACACATTAATGGCCCATTTTCTGTAACTTTTTAGGCAGTTTATATAGTTTTTATTAAAATGTAACATTTTATTTCATTTTTTTAAGTATACGCATTTTATCTTTTATAGCCTGCATTGGAAATTATCGAGATAAAGATGATAAGACCAGTTACCTGAATTTTGATGGACCCGCTGATCTGAGATCTTGCATTAATGGTTTGTATATTATTTCTTTATTTAACGGAGTACACATGATGTAGGTTGTACGGGGTCCTAATAATCCATCCATAGAAGTCTATGGGGCCGCACAGTATTTCCAGATAATTCCTATTCCTTAGGCCAAGTTTCCACAACTGTATTTTCAATCCGAGTGCCGTCCATGAAAAGCACCAGGTCCAATATTATTCAATTGGACTTTTTTTTTTTCAAGGACCAAATCTGCGCGTGAAAAAACTACAGCGTGCGCTAGTTTCTTCCGTATGTCGGATGAGACTCAACTGTTCAGGTCTATGGATGCAGAAAAAAAAATCAGATCCCATAGGGCTCAACCTGATACATTGTAATTATTTAATATTGGAAACTTTATTTGGTCTTGTAAATTTTAACAACTGCTGATGTATAAAATGGATCCCATACTGATCCCATACGGATTGCATATGGGTAACAATGGAGATGATTAGCGTCCCTTTTTTTCTGGTTGAAAATCGGTTATTTTTTTTATAAGCTCGTGTGAACTCAGCCTTATGGATAGACACAGAGCTGCTGTTTTTTTAAAGGATGACTGATAGAAGTTTAAAAGAATTGTTTTAGTAAGTGAATAAATGGAGGATAAGAGATCATGAATCTGAAAAGGAAATATGTCTACTTATACACAGGATTTAATCAAAGTATTGTGCTATTAACCAAGTATGACAAAAACTTGGTTGTCACAAGACTTGGACATTGACGATCTATCCTTAGAATAAAGATAAAAATGAGTCCTCAGAGGTGATACCTTTTAATGGCTAACTGAAAAGAGGATGTCATCACTTCTTCTGTGAGTCATTGTAAGGTATCACCTCTGAGGACTCTCAAGTTTTATTATTCAATCGACAGGCTAACACCATCCAAAGATATTTTTTTCTTGTATTCTTAGGATAGGTCATCACTATCAGGTCGCTGGGAGTCCGATACCTTATACCATTGATCAGCTGTTTGCATGTCCCATAGTGGCCAGAAATAAGTAGTTTATGGAGTTAAGAACCACTGCTCCGTACATTGAATAAAGGATGTTCATGAGCCGTGGCGTAATTAGAATCCGATGGGCCCCTGGTGTATATATATATATCCCCCATCCTGTTATATGACTCTTATTCTGGTATATGTCCCTTATTCTGGGCTTCATCCTGGTATATATATTCCACATCTTGGGCCCCTTCCCAGTATTAATGTCCCTTATCCTGGTATAGATGTCCCTTATCCTGGGCCCAATCCTGGTATATATCCCCCATCCTTTTGTATATGTCCCCCGTTCTGCTGCTGTTGTTTAATTCTTGCAAAAAAAATAAACATTTCTACTCACCTTCCCTCCGCTCCCCCGCCGCGCGGCATCCTCTTCTGAAGCCGGCAGCAAACTTCAGCGTGCAAGTTACGTGCACGCCAACATCAGCTGCTGGCCTCTGATTGGCCGGCAGTGTGTATTGCTGCACATGAACCCAATGGGTCTGTGCACCTCAATACACTTCAACTGGATGTGCGTCCGAGGGCATACATCCAACTGAAGTATTTGCTGGCGTCGGCAGGCCCCTCACCTGCATGATAACCCACCCACATGGGCCCGGTCGTGACCGCAATCGTTACGTCCCTGTTCATGGGTAGTGCAGCTCCTATTGAAGTGAATTGGAGCTGAGCTGCAGTACTGGAGAAAGCTACTACACAAGGTATGATGTTGTGGTTTCCCTGCTCTGTACAATAGCTACTTCTTGCCGCTGCAGGGCCTGCAAATAGCTGATTGTGGAGGTCTCGAATGTCAGACCCCAACAGTCTGATATTGATGAAAATATCCTAAGGATAGGTCATCAGTATTTAAGATAAAAGGAAATAAAAGCCCTTGTCCCCAGAAAAGCCTTGTCAGGCCATACATTTCCCCTGCGGTGGCTGTTGCATACAGTATTACATGCCAGCCCTTCAAGTAAATGGATGATGTTAGGCTAAGTTCCCACAATCAGTATCTTGTTTTGATATGTCATGTTTTAAATAAAGCTGCTTTGTTTTTGATACTTCTTGGTATTTGGCTTTGTTGAGGCTTTATTTAGACAGCGTACCCACCAGAGAAATTGAAATTTTGCAGATTTCAAACACGCACCGCAGGTCAGTTTACGCACAGCACAGTGGACCTGAGATTTCTTTAGGGCCATGTGCACACAGTGCGTTTTTGCCGCTGTGTTTTTCCTGCCAAGAAATTTCTGCATCCAAATGCTCAACATATGCACATACTTTTGCCTAAGATGATGCATTTTTCTGCCCAGCGAAAAAAATTCTGCAGCGTCAAAAACTCACCAGAAACTCATCAGGGGAACTTAATCTTATACATAGGGAAGCTGTGTCCGCTATAGCGAAAGCCGCCCTTTTATTAAAACCGTCGTTCATTTTTATTTCATAAATCAGTAATACACATGAAAATAAGAAACTTTGTAACACGTCTCATCCGAATGATCATCTTCTTTCTCCTCCTGGACTGATCATTCACTGTCAGTTCACAGGTAAAATCTGCATTCACGGAAGACAAATTTTCCCATTACTTAGATAGGAGATGACAGTTGGTGCTTATAAAATTCTATGGAGGGGGGAGAAGGAGGGAGGAACTAGAAACAGACACAGACATTCCGCTACAAGTTCTTCTGAAATGACAGGTAGAACTTCATAGAACTTTATAGAACTTTATAGAACTTCATACAACTTTAAAAGCATTAACTTTTACCACTTTAAAAAAAAAATTGAGAATTTTGAGAATGAAACATCAGTTCAAGTGGCGAAAGAAGCAGATTTCTCTGATAATATATATTTCAAAGTTGCTTATTTTGACGGGATATCGATTTATGAAAAAAAACATTAAAATGTTGATTACTCTTTCAAGTTTTCATTCTGACTCACTATTTCTTATTTGTGTATCACATTTATTTTATAGCTCTTCCAGACCAGTGTAAGCCGTTACCATGTAATAAAGATGGATATAAGGAATGCAAGGATGGAAAAGGAGATTTTACCTGTGTTTGTAAACCCGGCTGGCGGGGAGTGCGTTGTGATGAAGGTCAGTGACACTTTCTGTCTCGCTCTCCTCATAAGCATGGCTTTTTTTATGTACAGTAAAATATGATTTGTTAAAAAAAGATGAAATTCCTGAGTAAATGTAATAATAATATACAGTACCTGGGCAAGGGAGGGAGCAAAAGAGAGTACACAGACAGGACAGCAGGGGATAGCAGCTGATTCTTTCTGTGATCCCATATTGTCCTGTCTGTACACTCTTTTGCTTCCTCCCCTGCCCAGGAGATGTGATATGATCCGACCATGTTCGTGTTCACTAAGACCCAGCCATTACACAGTACACAGCATGGGCACATTTATAAGATTATCTCAGCACAGGAACATTTTATTTAAGCACATCCAATTGTGGAAGTTATTATTATTCCAAGATCTATTGATTAAAATGTACTTTGTTTGTGGAAAACCCCTTTAAGTCTAGAAAGTCCCTTTAAGGAGGGGTCCTTGAAGTCAGGTGATGAGATATTACGCTGCGGTTAATAAGTGGGTGAGCAGCCTGACAGGGGTTTTACATAAATGTCAAGGAGGTACATTATGTTGCGCTTGTGAGAATGTCCAATGGAAGAACAGTAGCCAGTACTCTGAATAAGGGGGTCACAACTACAATCCCAAATGGGATTATACTCTGCGGATCGCATGGAACCACTTAAGTTTTCTAAGTAATCTAGAAATTTGGTTTATAGATTTGTTTAAGACACAGCTCATATGTTTCATCCGATTATTTTTATTGATTTTTAAAGGGAGGGGAATACAATACACACGAGAATTTTTATAAACAAATGTTGGGAACATTAGGGAAAGGAGGGAAGGATAAACTTTTGTCACGCAAGGTGTGGGAAAGACTAATTGCAACACGAAGGAAAGAGGGGGAGGAAGCCCAAACACTAAGGAAAGGGCGAGTGGAGACCCCTAGGCAGATCTAATATCACCCTGCCTACCCTGCCGTCCCTATATAGGTTCCACACCTATCGCCGAGCAGGACCCTAAACCCTGGATGACCGTAGAGCTTGGCCCTAGATAGGGAGGGGTAGGGGTGAGCACTGGTCAGGCCCCACTTCAAACTAAAGACAACAAGGTAGACAAACAAAGGGGATTTGCTTAACTTGAGCAAACACCAGCGGAGTAACACCAACTGTCCTCCAAGGGCACCAGAGAAGAAGCTAGCAGACTGCTAGTTCTCCCAGCCTGTACATATAAGTGTCTCCGACGATTGCCTGGAGCAAACTGAGGGTTTATAACTCCCATGCAAGGGTATGTCAGTCAGCAGCAGGAGGGCATTCGCCACTGGGTCTTAAAGCAAGAAGGATTAAGAAGGTGTCTGCAATGCCAAGCGCAGTGACATTCTACAGCTAGATCCAGAGCGACTGTCTATTACACCTGACACACCTGTGACAACTTTAATAGGGTAAATTGATAATAAAGGAGGAAAAGATGGGGAAGAACCTGTAAAGACAGGTGAAAAGGCAAGCATGCAATGGAATAGTGAATTAGAAGTAGCATTTTTCAAAAATAGTATAGCTTATTTAAGTTACATATATTGAAAAAAAGGAAAAAGCATGTTAGTGTTGCAAGACAGGAAAAATATATATTTTTGTACCGTGTTAGCCAGTAGATAGCAAAATATTAAGATTTGAGAGTCCTCAGTGGTTGATACCTTTTAATGGGTAACTGAAAAGATGGTAAAAAATTACAAGCTTTCGAGACTACTCAGGTCTCTTCATCAGGCTTGATCCATGCCTGATGAAGAGACCTGTGTAGTCTCGAAAGCTTGCAATTTGTTACCATCTTTTCAATTAGCCATTAAAAGGTATCAACCACTGAGGACTCTCAAATCTTAATATGTAACAAGACAAACATGTATCGCTTTGCTTATATTCTTGTGCACTTTTGCCTGGGTTGAAATGCAGTTTTGACTCAGATGGGGAAAAAATTTTGGTTTTGAGGACCCAAAAGAAATGGTTGAAATAGTGCCCATTGCTGCCTTGAGTTATAACCCAGAGAATCTGATGACCACAAATTTGTCGCTTATTTGTAATCCAAAAATTGTAATCCTAGTTGTACTCCAGTCGGTTATAGGAGATGATTTATTTCCTTGCATAAGATTGAATACTGGGTTGGTTTAGAAGCTGTGGGCCTTTTTCTGAAGCGGCTCATCTGTTTCTATTGAATAATTTCTGTAAAAACTCCTTTCCCTTTTTTGTTAGATATAATGCTGGTTAGCCGTGAAAATAAAAAGAAATGTTTTGTTTTCTTTTGTATAACCCTTTTCTGCTCTTGTGCAATGTCCTCTAGCCCTGTAATTGCAGCCAGCAATATAAACAATGGATGTTTTCAGTCTGAATGTCATGACTCAGTATAGGGACATGTACAGATGAACACTGACAGCCATAACATTGCAGTCACCGGTCTAGCATTGTGTAGGGCCGGTCTAGCATTGTGTAGGGCCGGCCGCTTTGAAAAAGCTCTGACCCAGTGTCTCGGCCCTTGTCGAAGTCTCTCAGATCTTTATGTTTTCCCATTATTTCTATTTCCTACACATCAACTTCAAGAATTGACTTGTCTAGTATATTGCACCCATCAATGCCACTGTCTAATCTACTACATACATACCTGTAGCCCCTATCCCGAGTCCCCTACTGACCTCCGCCAGGCTGATATATGGAGTTCTGCATTATTTTTACTGTGTAGATAAGTGTTTTTTTATGCACAGGAATCTTGCAAAAAAAAAAAAAAAAAACGTAGACTACACAGTATTATTTCTTAATTTCCATGCATTCATATGACGACACAGTTTGGGTATTCATGTCTTGACGGTTTCTTTTGCATCCATTGCTTTATAGGATCGGCTCTATGCAGGGATTTAGAGCCCCCAGTTCTTAGCATTAGGCCACGGCCCCACTATCAGTATTCGGTCAGTATTTTTTCTCAGGAGTGGGAGCCAAAACCAGATGCGGAACGATCAGAGAAAAGGTATAATAGAAACAAGTCACCAATTTTACTTTTATCACCCACTCCTGGTTTTGGCTCCTGCTCCTGAGAAAAATACTGATAGTGGGGCCATGGCCTCAGGGGAGATCTGGACCATGGAACTCCTAATTAACAGGTCATAAAATGAAATAAGTTTTATCTTTTTTTTTGCAAATTAAATCTATACAGAACATACAGTAGAGAAATACTGTATATAGGTACCTGGCCTTATGCACGGTAAGAAGAAGAATAACTTCCATAACTTCAGAAATGAGCAAACATATTCCTGAAAAGGTCTAACATTTTAGGGCAGGAGCAGACGACCGTATTTTCAGTCCGAGTGCGATCCGACGAAACATCGGACCAATGTTATTCTACGGGGCCGTGCACGTGTCCGATTTTTTTCCGAAGAAAATCTTATATCATGCACAATTTGCATCGATATTCGATCACACTTGGCCATGCAAGTCATGACATCCGAGTGTGGTCCGATTTCCACAGACTGTCAGAATGGAGAAGTTGGAGAATTTTTTTTTCCATCTTCTCATCCGAGAAAATCGGATCACACCATGCTCACACTCCGATCAGTGTGATTAGCATAATCGGACCTATTTTCTCAGATAAGAGAGAATGCGGAGTGTGACCCACGCCTTAGACTGATGAGTGCCGCTAATCGTAATTCCCTTAAAATATTTGATTTTCATTTCAGACATTAATGAATGTGAGGATCCAGAAAAAGTGAAGGGCGGCTGCAACCAGCGGTGTGTGAACATGCCTGGAAGTTATCGCTGTGCCTGTGACGACGGCTACTACCTGCTTCCCGATAAGCACACCTGTAACGGTAAATGCTCTATACCTGTTTTTATATCACAATCTTCATTTTACTTTGCCGTGGCAAACTCAGATGGTACTTACTAAAATACAGCCTAATGCCTGTCATCTTATCTGCATGTTACAGCCAGAGATATTAAGTAGAAAATATCAGCAGGAATGAATGGAAAGGGTTTTTTTTCTGCCTATTTACACTGGCAGATAAATGCCTGAACAAGCTCTGACGAAATGGAAAGTACATTTTATTAATGGCAATCATTTCTATCCATACAGTTTGCATGATTGTCGGCAGCACATATCTCTTTACAAGGTTTTAATCCTTTATAAAAAAAAAATGCAATTTGCTGACCTACTATCACTGCTTGTTTGTCGGCTTGTTGTTCCTTTTGTAAATATGTCCAGTAATCTGGAAGAAATTAGCGTTCCTATAAAATGTAGTTTTGCCGAACAACGGCCTGCATAAAAAGACCATTTTATCTTATGTTTTCATGTCAGTAAAAAACAGCAAATTACATATTTTGAAAAAAAAAATTCTTTCAACTTAAAGAGTTTTGGGAATCTGGACTACAAGCTAATCCAAATGATATGTTCTGAGACTGCTGCTGATACTGGGAAAGCTGTACTATTACCATATTATATGTCCTGAGACTGCTGCTGACACTGGCAAAGCTGAGCTATTACCAAATTATATCTCCTGAGACTGCTGCTGACACTGGCAAAGCTGGGCTATTACCAAATGATATTTCCTGAGACTGCTGCTGACACTAGGAAAGCTGGATTTTAACCATATGATGTGTCCTGAGACTGCTGCTGACACAGGGAAAGCTGGACATAGCTCTGCGATGATAAGATCTGAGAAAGCTAGGTTACTCCGCAGTGGTTTCTAAGACTGCCACTAACAACTGTAAAAGCTGGACCATAATTCAGTGATTTTACTTTGTGAGACTAGAATTTTGTCTGGTAAAGTTAGGTTCAATATTCTGGGACTACCTGGGTGCCATTGGACCACTCAGTGATATGATCTTGGAATGCTAATGAGTTGACATGTCAGCCAAGGATCTACTGAAGCCCCTCATTGCCCTATACTCCTGTGAAATCCATCCATCAAATGATCACTGATTCAAGTCCCCTATGGGAACCAAAAAACTTCAATGAGAGCTAGAAAAAAAAAAGTTCTTTTAAAATACTAAAAATTCAATTCAACCCGATTTTCTCCATCCAAAAAGAAATTAAAAAATAAGCATGTTTATCATATATATCACTGCATCCGTAAAAGTTCAATCTATCAAAAGATACAAATTTGTAACCCACAAGGGAAACACTGCAAAGAAAGAAAAACTAGAAATGTAAAAATATTTTGGGCCTTGAACCTCTCCCCAATAATAAAATAAAAAGCTATGTAAATGTTGTATGTGCCTCAAAATCAGACCAATAAAAACCACAACTCTGCGCAAAAAATTCTCATACCACTCCATTGATGGAAAAATAAAATATTATGGGTCTTGGAAAATGTTGAAAGAAGCCAACATTTTATTTCTGTTTGGAATTTTATTTAGCCACTAAAATAATTTGTCAAAAACATAACAGCAAAAGGGAGCCATGTTTGCCAATAACAGGTCGTAATTAGTGATGAGCGAATGCGCTCGCCACTGCCCGGTACTCGCCCGAGCATCACTATGCTCGGCGAGTATTTCCAGGTTTCCAGGTTGCTCGGGCGGGAACTCGGGTCCCCTCCCTGCATGTTTGGTGCTCTTTAGAGAGCCAATAAACATGCAGGGATTGCCTGCCATGCACTGTAATGCCGTAGCCATGTTGGTTGTGGGCATTACAGTGATTGGCTGGCCGCACAGCGTCATCAGGTGTATATAAGACCGGACGCCGCTATGCTCGTCACAGTCTACTCCGGAATCAGGCAGAGTAGGGAGAGCTGCTGCTGCGTCAGGGAGAGATTTGCTTGTTCATAGTTAGTATAGCTATTCCACAACATATATCTATATCCATCTGAACTAACAGTCCTTCTGAGGACTAATCCAGCTACATATAATCAGAGCTAGGCAGGCAGGCAGTGTATGTGGCAGACTGCAGTCTATAATACAGCACAAGAGGGTCCATTGAATGTCCTGTCTGCTACTGCTGTAATAATTACTGCTATTTCTAGACATAGCCCCAGATATCAGGGGCCAGGGAAAAATTTTTTTTTTATCTTAATCCTGGTTATTTGCTTATAAAGCAATCCAGAATACATCATTTTTCTGCTCACTGCAGAATGAAGCCAGATCTGTTCCATATTACAGCGATAAAAATCCAGAAATTTGAACTGAACGTGGAAAATATTGGCCTCCTTTTCCATTCTGTTTCAGTGTGTCGGTGAAGCTATTCACACTAGGTCTCCGTGTAGAATAATGTTAGTAAATTACAGGCCTACAATTTAAAGCCGTGGTTCTCTGTCAGATATATCACCGAAAAGAATTCTGAAATCATACATTTTTTCCATTTTCATTCCGTTGCAGTGTGTCGGCGAAGCTATTCACACTAGGTCTCCGTGTAGAATAATAATAGTAAATTACAGGCCTACAATTTAAAGCCGTGGTTCTCTGTCAGACATATCACATATAACTGTGTTCCAAAATCAACCATTTCTCGTGAATGTGGAAAATATTGTCCTCCATTTAAAATGGGCAAGGTGCGTGGCAAGGGACGGGGAAGTGGACGTGATGGTGATGGTGCATGCAGAGGCCGAGGACGTGACGGTGGGCAAGGTGAAATTGTGCCACAACAAACACCCACATCTTCTCCCTCGACCTTCCTGTCTCAATTACTAGGGGACCACTGAGCACCACTATTGCACACAGAGCAGTGTGAAAAGATTATTGGTTGGATAGCAGATAATGCTTCCAGTCATTTGGCCACCACCATCTCCACCCTGTCTTCCACACAGTCAAGTCTCAGTAGCCATGAGCCTGGACCGCATATTCCTCACCCAGATCCACCATGCCGAGTGCCCGGAGACTACTGATCCCACACTTAGACACTCAGAAGAGCTGTTCACTTTTCCATTTGTAGATTCGGGCCTCTCACCCGGCCAGCTTCAAGTAAGTGAAGAGGAGAACGCATGTAGTGATGCCCAAATATTGGAGTAGCCACGGTCACACGAAGGCGACGGTGGTAAAGTGCAATTACTATCGCAAGAGGTGGATGATGATGATGATGAGACACAATTGATAGAGAGTCAGGAGGAGGACCAGGGTGCGGAAGTGGAAGACGAGGTGGTGGATGATATAGTAACTGATCCAACCTGGCAGGGGGACACACAGAGCAAGGACAGGAGCACACAGGGGGAGAGAGGTGTAGCACCACAACAGGCAGGAAGAAGCAGTGTGGTCGCTGTAGACACAAGGTGGGAAAGCGTTCCTCATAACGCCAACACGACGGAAGTTGCCAGTGCAACTGTTAGGTCTTTACAAGTCTGGTTATTTTTTAAAGACTGTACAGATAACCCCAAAAAGGCCATTTGCACCACCTGCCAGGCCAGCATCAGCAGGGGTAGCAAAACTAGCAGCCTGACCACCACCAGCATGATCAGGCACATGGCAACAAAGCACCCGACTAAGTGGGCCGAACCCCAGGGTCCAGCAACCGTGTCTGCGGATGGCACCACTACTTCTTCCGCTGTTGTGCGTGCATGCCCATCCCCTGTCCATGGCGCATGCCAAGATGCCTCCCGCCCTGCACCTGTCGTTGCACACACTTGTCCCAGCGCAGCGTTCAGTTGTCCCTACCCCAGTCCTTGGAACGCAAGCGCAAATATGCAGCTAACGCCCCACAGACCACACTACTAAATTCACACATTTCGCGAATGCTTGCTCTTGAAATGTTGCCTATTTTGCTTGTGGAAACGGAAGCTTTCCACAACCTGATGGCAGAGGCCGTCCCTCGGTACTCAGTCCACAGCCGCCACTATTTCTCCCAGTGTGCCGTCCCCGCATTACACGAGCATGTGTTCCACAATATTAGCCGTGCACTCAACAACGCAATTACTGGGAAAGTCCACCTAACCACAGACACGTGGACAAGTGCTTGTGGGCAGGGACGGTACATCTCGCTGATGGCACACTGGGTTAATATAGTGGAAGACGGAACCCAGTCGGACCTTGGGACGGAACATGTCCTCCCGATGCCAAGGATTGCGGGCCCTGGGTCAATCAGGGCTGCCCCCACATTCTACAGCTCTTGCACCTCCTCCTCCTCTTCAGCATCCATCTCTGAAATTACCACATCAATCGCAAGCTGGAAGCACTGCAGCACTGCCTTGGCCAAGCGGCAACAGGCTGTGTTGAAGCTGATATTATTAGGTGACAAACCACACAACGCTGAAGAGTTGTGGACAGCTCTGAAAGAGCAGGCAGATCTGTGGCTGACACCGCTCACCCTACAGCCAGGCATGGTCGTGTGTGACAATGGCCGGAATCTGGTGGCGGCTCTGAGGCGAGGCGAGCTCACACACGTAGCATGCCTGGCCCATGTTCTTAACCTCGTGGTTCAGCGGTTTCTCAAAACCTATCCGAATCTGCTGGATCTGCTTGTCAAAGTACACTGCCTGTGTGCCCATTTTATTAAGTCAGCTACAGCTTCCGCTGCCCTTGCCGTGCTTCAGCAGCGTTTGCAGCTTCCAGCTCACCGACTGATCTGCGATGTCCCCACGCATTGGAACTCTATATTGCAGGTGTTGGGAAGGATTTGTGAGCAGAAGAGGGCAGTTGTTGACTACCAGCATCATCAAGGCCGTCGGTATTCATGTCAGACTCCACACATAAAACCTCAGGAGTGGACATGGATGTCAGACATCTGTATCATCCTCCAAAACTTTGACGACTCCACCAAGATGGTGAGCGGCGATGACGCCATAATTAGCGTCACCATCCCACTTCTATGTCTTCTGAAATGCTCTCTGCTCACAATCAAAGAGGATGCATTGCAGGCAGAGCACAATGAGATGGAGCAAGGAACCATACAGGGTGATTACACACAGCCCAGCCTCATCTCATCCCAACGTGGATTGGGTGACAATGAGATAGAGGAGGAGGAAGAACAGGAGCTAGTTTCCTGCACTATAGACGGTACTACCTGCACAACTGTCATAGCGTCTGTTCAGCGTGGATGGCCTACGGACAGGGAGGAGGATGAGGAGGAGAGTGTAACATCCCTGGCGGCGTGCTGGCATGGCTTACCACCATGCAAGACCGCCATTTTGCCTCTCAATCCAGGCTGCACACTTTGCTCCAGTACCTGCTGTGTCTCGTGTCTGATTGCTTAGGGCGGCGGCGTGGTTACTGCCTGATTCTTATAGTTACTGTGTGCGCACTCCTAATGCCTCCCCAGCCTATTGCTGTGAGTCACTGGATACTTAAACCCCCTCCACCCAGTAGGGGGTGCCTGAGCAACACTTTCATTCAGTGTGTTCTGTGCAACTGAGTTGCCAGGTCCTGTCCTGTATCTTGTCTGTTTCCACCACCCTGGGGGCTGTATACCCAGGCCTGTTGCCTGTATCTGTGACTTCTAGTCTGTTCTGCCACCCTGGGGGCTGAGTTCCCAGACTCGTTCCTGTATCTTGTTCCTGGTTCAGTTCCTGTCTGAACTCTGTCCTAGCCCGTTACCTGTTTGTCTCTATGTCCGGACCTTCCCTTTTCCTGCAGTGTCTGAACCTGCACCTAACTCCAACTCGTTGTCTCTGAACTTCTGTTTGTGAGTTTTATGTACACTCGCTACTTCATTGTAAGTACCTTGTGTGTATCTGGTTCTGCTTGTTCACAGCACCTGCGGTTTTTCTCTGCTCTGCTTGTTCACCGCACCTGTGGTTTTGCTCTGCTCTGCTTGTTCACCGCACCTGCGGTTTTGATCTGCTCTGCTTGTTCACCGCACCTGCGGTTTCACTCTGCTCTGCTTGTTCACCGCACCAGCGGTTTTGCTCTGCTCTGCTTGTTCACTTCATCTGCGGGTTTTTGCTCTATTCTGCTTGTTCACCTCATCTGTGGGTTTTTCTCTGCTCTGCTTATTTATCGCACCTGCGGGTTTTGCTCTGCTCTGCTTGTTTCCCGCACCTCCGGGTTCTGCTCTGCTTGTCTACCGCACCTGCGGCTCCATTCCTGTATCCCAGTCTGTACTGGTCCCTATCCTGCCTGCGTTCCTACCTGCCAGTACCCGCCTGTCTGCATTCCAGCCGTGCCTGCCATTGCCCACTTGTCTGCATGCCAGCCTTGCCTGCCAGTGCCCACCTGTCTGCATACCAGCTGTGCCTGCCAATACCCACCTGTCTGCATACCAGCCGTGCCTGCCAGTACCCACCTGTCTATATGCCAGTCTAACCTGCCTGTTCCTGCATTCCCCGGTGTGGGTCAACAGCTGTGACCGGGGTCTGACCTGGAGTAGCACCTGGTCCCTCTGCTCGGTTCCTCCCTGGTTCACGGAGTCGACTGAGCCGCCTTGCGACCTTGTTCTGAATGGGTTGATACTTAGTCACGCCACTCCAGGCACTTCTCGGTTCATGGTCCAGTGGGATCACTAACCACGCTCACGCCAGTCCGTCCGGGTGCGAGCGTAACAGAGAGCATGGTCAGTCATCCTCTTGGTGAGAACACGGAAGTCTTGCCTCTTTGCACACATGGCTGAGTTTATGTTACACTGCCTTCCCCGTGACCCTCGAGTTGTCCAAATTTTAGGTGACAGTCATTACTGGTTGGTGATACTTCTAGACCCACACTATAGGGAGAACTTTATGTCTCTTATTCCCTTGCAGACAGGCCTAATAAAATGGTGCAGTACAAGAAGGCCCCATTATTTTAAAAAATTCCTAGGCGAGAGAGACACAAATGCAATCCAGCAAAAGCAGGGGAACACTGTCAAAGTTCTGGGACAGTTTTCTCAGACCCTCCCATCGCACAGGCCATGAGGCGCGGGGTACTCTCACAAGCAGTTTTGGAAGATGGTGAGGGAGTACCTTGCCGACCGTACCAACATCCTCCGTGATTCCTCTGTGCCTTATAATTATTGGGTATCCAAGTTGTACACGTGGAATGAACTGGCTCTCTATGCATTAGAGGTCCTGGCCTGCCCTGCCGCTAGCGTTTTATCAGAGCGGGTTTTTAGTGCCGCCGGTGGAATTATAACCGATAGGCGCATCCGCCTGTCAACTGAAAATGCTGCCTGGCTGACTCCTAGAAAAATGACTAAGGGCTGGATTGGACCGGACTTCTCAACACCACCGAATAATAGCAGTGTAACATAAACTCAAATACAGTGTCTTTTTTTGGGGAGGTCTAACTCTATTCCCATGCTCCTCTATCTTCACACCCAGACATGGGTATACGCTTCCTGATTTTTTCTATTTGCTCTTGTCCTCCTCCTTCTCCGCATCCTCATCCTCCCCCACCATATAACCACCATATGTACCATATGAACATATCTATGTCTCTTGCAAGGGGCATTGGCGTTACTCCAAATTTTTGGCAGTCCTTGCATTCACTGCATAGGCAAACAGTATGGAGACCCAATTCTTAATAATGGGAGCATTTTTTTCAGGAGGCCCTCTGACCTCTACGTCTCTTGCAAGGGGCATTGCAGTGCCTTCAAGTTTTTGACAGCCATTGCTGTCACTGCATAGGCAAACAGTATGGGAGACATGCTCCTTTCTAATGGGAATATGTCGTTACTGAGGCCCACCTCTATGTGTCTTTAAATTGTTAGTGGGGTTTTTCCTAAATTTTGGCAGCCTGTGGACTCACTTCATACCCTATAACTGTATAGCAGAACCGCTCCTTTGTAATGGAAACATGTCGTTAATGTGGCCCTGCTCTGTGTCTTTAAATTGTTAGTGGGGTTTTCCTAAATTTTGGCAGCCTGTGGACTCACTTCATACCCTATAACTGTATAGCAGAACCGCTCCTTTGTAATGGAAACATGTCGTTACTGTGGCCCTGCTCTGTGTCTTTAAACTGTTAGTGGGGTTTTTCCTAAATTTTGGCAGCCTGTGGACTCACTTCATACCCTATAACTGTATAGCAGAACCGCTCCTTTGTAATGGAAACATGTCATTACTGTGGCCCTGCTCTGTGTCTTTAAATTGTTAGTGGGGTTTTCCTAAATTTTGACAGCCGTTGGACTCACTGCATACCATACAACTATATAGCAGACCCTCTCCTTTCTAATGGGAACATCTCATACTCTTTACTGTGACCCAGCTCTATGTGTCTTTAAATTGTTAGTGGGGTTTTTCGCAAATTTTGGCAACCCTTGCAGTCACAACATGGGCATTACCACTATAGGAGACCCGCTGCTTTATAATGGGAACATTTTTTTTTACTGAGACCCTCCTCTATGTCTCTTCAAAGGGGTATTGGGTTGCATCCAAATTTTTGGCACCCCTTGCAGTCACTGCATACGCAATAACAGTATAGGAGACCCACTCGTTAATAATGGGAACAACAAAGCATAGCCCGCTGATGGCTCTCTAACAATAGCGAGGGTCGACTGCTGGCCCTTTAATAATAGTAAGGGCCGCCTAATGACCCTATATAAATCTCTCCATCATAAATGAAACAGGATGTGTCTGATGATGTGTCACACACCACATGGCCAGATAAGGTTGTAAAATGTTAAAATAACATTTCCCGGTGAATGCATTTGTCTTAAAAAAAAAAAATGAAAAAAATAAAAACACAGTAGGATATTTGTTTAGTATAAAAACCAGACTCGCCAATGTAACCTCAATGTAATCACATTGTTCAGCTCCTACACCTCCTCCTCCGGTTCGGCCTCCATCTCTGAAATGACCACATCAGTCACAAGCTGAAACCACTGAAGCACTGCCTTGGCCAAGCAGCAACAGGCTGTGCTGAAGATAACATGCTTAATGCTTAGGTGACAAACCGCCTACTGCTGCAGATTTGGTGAAATCTGTAACACAGCAGCCTGATCTGTGGCTCTCACCGCTGAACATACAGCCAGGCATGGTCGTGTGTGACAATGGGCAGAACCTGGCGACAGAGAAATGACAGCTGGAGTAGATACCGTTTCCCTCTATGCCAGTCCTTTCACCGAGCTAAAGAATATGGCTGTGGTGAAATACAACTCCCACTGAGAATCTGTTTCAGATTGAAAAACATTGTGCCCACCAGAGGATTTGATTCGGAGGGCCCACCTTTCTGCCTCGCTCAAGAGCCCCATAGCTGCTGCAAAGTTTGCGCTATCATGAACTCTACTGATGGAGAAGCCAGGGCCCACCCGAGGATTTTCTGGTGGGACCTTCCAACCCTGCTGAGAAGCAGTCCTGCCTAAGAAAAGTGTGTGGGAAGGTTCCCGGACACTCTGTGGCTCTTTTTTACTGAGATGGAAACCCACGCAAACATGGGGAGAACATACAAAATCCTTGCAGATGTTGTGCTTGCTGGGATTTGAACCCAGGATCCCAGTGCTGCAAGGCTTCAGTGCTAACCACTGAGCCAATGTGCCGCCGTTCACTCTCTGATATGTAACATGCTGGAGAAACTTGCACCTACTGCCACTCTATCTTCAGCTCCTTTGTGAGAAAATGTATTTGGGCAGCCACTCAGTCTACCAAATAGAATTCCTGAGAAGGAAATTGGGGATGGCTTCGCTACTGGTACTGGGGGCAGTGCTAATACCATGGAGTCGTACCATAGTTCACTGGAAATATTCCAGGCTGGTAGGAGGTAAGCAGATTCACACAGAAAAGTAGCAGCAGTAATGTTCTGGGACCCTTGCTTCTGGAAGGCGGAGACAATACAGGGAGAAATAGTGGCGGCTGGGGACCAAGTATGGACACCCGGCTGCTGCCACCGCCATGAGGTTGTAAAAAGCTTCCGCCTCCACGAGCCTAAAAGGCCACATTTCAAGTGCAAGCAGCTGCCCAGAAATCTGTCAGTTTACTATTGCGGCCTGTGGTTGAGTGGGTGGCTGGCTGCATACTTGTGCTTGCATTCCAAGTAACAGAAAACTAAGCAGATGGTGGCCTCTATCATCATCATGGCCTCACCTCGGCACTATGAACTCTCCCGAAAGAGAAGCCAGGGCCCACTGGAGGAGTCTCCGGTTCTCTGGTCGGCCCGTCCAACCTTGAGAAACAGCCCTGGCTAAGAACAGTGTGTGGGAAGGTTCCCGGACACTCTATGGTTGCTTTTTTTTAATGTGGATTGGACATGCTTAATTGCATGTTTTTTCTGAAACTGCATTGCAGTTCAGGCCATTGCCCAACTCTGTAGTCATGAAATTAAAGGGCAAAGAAAGATGTTTGTGTGTCGAAGCACCACCGACAAGTGCGAGCTGATGTTGGATGGGCTGCTGCCATTTAGAGATGAGCGTTGTTCTACTCGAACTGTTCGCCAATCTCAAATTCGAGCTGTTTTGGGCGGTGTTCGAGCCGTTCGGCGAACACGAACAATTTGAGAAAAATTCGGCTGTTCGAGGTTATGTTCGATAACTGTTCGTGCACCAAAATCATAATTGGATTTTTTCTCAGTAATGAAGAAAATTAATGTTAATACGCAGTTTGAGTGTACAGCGGGGTGGGGGGAGGGGCAGGGGATGGATCTCTGCAGGAACAATGAAGATCTCCATTTTTTTTTCTCTTTCCCGCATTTACAGTGGGGAGGTGCAATCTGTCAGCCTATCAGCAGCGCACACACGGAGCGAAGTGCTTTTTTTCACACAAGCAAGGGCATGTGTCATTGGCAGTGTATGTCACATGTCCTTGCCCTATAAGACCAAGCCATTTTCCCCGTCGCCACCATTTTCTCACTGCTGCAGCTGCGTGTTAGACGGCACCGCTGTTGCTGTGTGCGCTATACCTTGTTAATTTCAAGCCAATTTTCGCACAAATATACAGATAGCTTGGGAGTAGGGAACAGTTGTGATTGCAGTCCTTTTAAGGACTAGGTTACAGCATTTCCTACGACTTTTATCAGGCAGGTCTGTGCTCTTAAATAGATAGGTTGTGGGAGTAAAGACTAATTGTAATTGGAGTCCTTTTCAGGACTAGGTTACATCAGTTCCTATCAGTTTTTGCCAGGCAGGTCTGTGCCAGTGCTGTGCAAGTTTTTTTCACAGCATTTGGCTGAATCTAGCAAAGCTAATCCTTTTTGGCCTATTGCAGAGTGTGTTAGTCAGTGGAGTAGCCTATCTGTGTTGCAAGATATACCACCTGTGTATAGAATACCAATTTTTTTACTGCACCTAGTGAAGTAAAATCTTTTGGGCATAGCATCATTCTATTAGTCCATCTATACTGACCTCCATCAGGTTGCAAACTGAATCTAATTTTTTTCTGCATCTAGCTCTGAAAAAATATTTGGCCTTCTAGCAGTGTGTGGGACTTGTTCTATTAGTCCACCTATACTGACCTCCATCAGGTTGCAAACTGAATATATTTTTTTCTGCATCTACCTCTGAAAAAATATTGGGCTTCTAGCTGTGTGTGGGACTTGTTGTATTAGTCCATTTATACTGACCTCCATCAGGTTGCAAACTGAATATATTTTTTTCTGCATCTACCTCTGAAAAAATATTGGGCTTCTAGCTGTGTGTGGGTCTTGTTCTATTAATCCATCTATACAGACCTCCATCAGGTTGCAAACTGAATATAATTTTTTTCTGCATCTAGCTCTGAAAAAATATTTGGCCTTCTAGTAGTGTGTGGGACTTTCTCTGTTAGTCCATCTATACTGACCTCCATCAGGTTGCAAACTGAATATATTTTTTTCTGCATCTACCTCTGAAAAAATATTGGGCTTCTAGCTGTGTGTGGGACTTGTTGTATTAGTCCATCTATACTGACCTCCATCAGGTTGCAAACTGAATATATTTTTTTCTGCATCTACCTCTGAAAAAATATTGGGCTTCTAGCTGTGTGTGGGTCTTGTTCTATTAATCCATCTATACAGACCTCCATCAGGTTGCAAACTGAATATAATTTTTTTCTGCATCTAGCTCTGAAAAAATATTTGGCCTTCTAGTAGTGTGTCGGACTTTCTCTATTAGTCCATCTATACTGACCTCCATCAGGTTGCAAATTAAAAATAATTTTTATCTGCATCTACAGTACCTCTGAAAAAATATTTGGGCTTCTAGCTGTGTGTGGGACTTGTTGTATTAGTCCATCTATACTGACCTCCATCAGGTTGCAAACTGAATATATTTTTTTCTGCATCTACCTCTGAAAAAATATTGGGCTTCTAGCTGTGTGTGGGACTTGTTGTATTAGTCCATCTATACTGACCTCCATCAGGTTGCAAACTGAATATATTTTTTTCTGCATCTACCTCTGAAAAAATATTGGGCTTCTAGCTGTGTGTGGGTCTTGTTCTATTAATCCATCTATACAGACCTCCATCAGGTTGCAAACTGAATATAATTTTTTTCTGCATCTAGCTCTGAAAAAATATTTGGCCTTCTAGCAGTGTGTGGGACTTGTTCTATTAGTCCATCTATACTGACCTCCATCAGGTTGCAAATTCAAAATAATTTTTTGTATGCATCTAGCTCTGAAAAAATATTTGGCCTTCTAGCAGTGTGTGGGACTTTCTCTGTTAGTCCATCTATACTGACCTCCATCAGGTTGCAAACTGAATCTAATTTTTTTCTGCATCTAGCTCTGAAAAAATATTTGGCCTTCTAGCAGTGTGTCGGACTTTCTCTATTAGTCCATCTATACTGACCTCCATCAGGTTGCAAATTAAAAATAATTTTTATCTGCATCTACAGTACCTCTGAAAAAATATTTGGGCTTCTAGCTGTGTGTGGGACTTGTTGTATTAGTCCATCTATACTGACCTCCATCAGGTTGCAAACTGAATATATTTTTTTCTGCATCTACCTCTGAAAAAATATTGGGCTTCTAGCTGTGTGTGGGTCTTGTTCTATTAATCCATCTATACAGACCTCCATCAGGTTGCAAACTGAATATAATTTTTTTCTGCATCTACCTCTGAAAAAATATTGGGCTTCTAGCTGTGTGTGGGACTTGTTGTATTAGTCCATCTATACTGACCTCCATCAGGTTGCAAACTGAATATATTTTTTTCTGCATCTACCTCTGAAAAAATATTGGGCTTCTAGCTGTGTGTGGGACTTGTTGTATTAGTCCATCTATACTGACCTCCATCAGGTTGCAAATTGAGTATAATTTTTTTCTGCATCTAACCCAGCCAATAGTTTTGGCCTAATACCACAGTTTGGCCACTCAGCTCTGCTCGGTTACCATCCATTGTTTTTTTGTGCAAACAACTCCAGAGTTGTGAATTAGTTAACCACCAAAATGAGTGGAAAAAGGCCTGCTGCTGGTGGAAAGGGGAATAGGCATGTTGGGAAGGGGAAAAAAGGTTGTGTCCGTGGGGTAGGTGTTAAAGCAACAGTAACATCTGCAGAAGAAAGACCATCTTCCAGCCAAACTAAAATGTCTACTTCTTTTAGCGGACAATGTGATAAGATCCCTTTCTTACGGCCACGCCAATCGCTACAAATTCCAGATGAGGCACAAAAACAGCAGGTGCTTCAACGGATATCAAGTGCTCCTTTAAGTGGGCTCTCCTCCACATCAACTTCAACATCACAAATACTCCAGTCCTCAAAGGTGTCACCCAAATCGCACTTGCTTCCTCACAGCTCCCAAATCTCCAGCTGCCCGTCTGAGTATGAGGTAGAACAGATGGTTGAGTCTGCAGAGCTGTTTACTCATACTATAGCCTGGGAATCAGAGGTCGACTCCAGCGCTTCTGTGAATCCAGACGAGGAAATGATCTGCACTGATGCCCAGAATCTTTATGAGTCGGATCCAGGACCAGACGCAGAAGGTCTGACCATAATGTAGACCCTCATTCCCAAACTGTAACTCCTGTTGGTGGAGACAATGAGGAAGACGATGATAAGACTCAAATACCTGATTGGAGCGACAACTTTAGTTTTTTGTCAGGGCAGGAACAGGTTGGCTCTGAGGACGACGGGTGTGATAACACACAGGGTGATGATGATGAGGTTGGAGATCCCACTTACTGTCAACCCACAGTCAGCCAAGAGATGAGGTCAGCAGAGGAGGTGGAGGAAGATGCTAGTGACGACGAGGTCAGGTTGCGCCTTCCTGGACAGAGACGTAGTACTGGAAGCACGTCAACAACTGCATCCTCAAACACAACTCTGCCTCTCACCACAAGTCGTGGTGGCTCTTCAGGTCGCATGGGTGCTAAGCCTTGCATAGCCTGGGCATTTTTTCAGATCAATAAAGATGACCCAACTCGTGTTATCTGTAACATTTGTCAGCAAAAGCTAAGTAGAGGCCAAAAAATACATAGTTTGAGTACTTCATGCATGAACCGGCACATGGACATGAAGCATAAGTTGCAGTGGGAAGCTCAGTGTGCTACAATGCGGCCTAGCCGGCCGGGCCAACCACCGTCTGCCATATCTTGTGCATCCGCGGCCTCTTCATCCTCTGTGACTGGGGGGACAGCAGTCACACCTGTTTTGGGGCGCAGACCTGCCACCTCTTTACCCGCAACAGCCAGCGTGATTGGCAGGTCATCATTTTCTTTGGAGGTGGTAACACCAGCTGGTGTTGAGCGCTGTCCGACATCGATAGCACCACCTTTGGATCAAGGCAACCTAACATGTCCGCCTGCATCTTCCTCACAGACCGGCAGTTTGCCGGGGACACCCTTATCAACCCCGTCTAAGCACAACAGCCAGCCCTCGGTCCCTCAGATGTGGACAAGTAAAAGACCATTTCCTCCTAGCCATGAGAAAGCTAAGAGGTTGAATTTCACCATCTGCAAGCTCTTGGCTACAGAAATGCTGCCTTTCCGCTTGGTGGACACAGAGGATTTTCGAGACCTTATGTCCGTCGCAGTGCCCCAGTACCAGATGCCCAGTCGGCACTACTTCTCAAAGAAAGATGTGCCTGCGCTCCACCAGCATGTCGCACACAACATCACCGCTTCTTTGAGAAACTCTGTGTGTGACAGGGTGCATTTCACCACAGACACTTGGACGAGTAGGCATGGACAGGGGCGTTACATGTCGCTGACTGGGCACTGGGTAACTATGGTGACAGCAGGACAAGGGGCTGCTGTCCAAGTCTTGCCGTCCCCACGAGTTGTGCGTCAATCCTCTTTATGTCAAAGTTCCTCCACTGCTTCTGCCTCCTCAACCTCCTCTCGGTCTTCCACCTGCACCCAAAGCCTGTCTGGTCATGCCACAAGCTTTCTAACTGCGCAGAAGGGATCCTGCACACCTCCTTACTATGCTGGCAGTAGGGCTCAACGTCATCAGGCGGTTTTTACTTTGAAATGTCTGGGAAATGTGAGTCACACAGCTGAGGAGTTGTGGTCAGCTCTGGAGAACCAATTTCATGAATGGCTGTCTCCAGTGGACCTGAAACCAGGGAAGGCCGTGTGCGACAATGCTGCAAACCTGGGTGCGGCCCTTCGCCGGGGCAATGTCACACACGTGCCTTGTATGGCTCACGTGTTGAACCTGGTTGTCCAGCAATTTTTAGCCCACTATCCCAGACTAGATGGCCTTCTGCAGAGGGCACGGTCGCTGTGTGCTCCCTTCCGCCGTTCGCATCCCGCAGCTCAGCGACTTACATCTCTACAGAAGTCGTTGGGCCTGCCACTTCACCGGCTAAAATGCGATGTGCCTACCCCGTGGAATTCAACTCTGCACATGTTGCAGCGACTGTGGCAGCACCGACAAGCCCTGGTGCAATACGTTCTGACGTATAGCCTGGGCCAACGAGATCCAGAGGTGGGGCAAATCATGCTGGAGGAGTGGTCTCAGATCAGGGACCTATGCACCCTTCTGCACAGTTTTGAAATGGCGACGAAGATGTTTAGTGCTGATGATGCCATTATCAGCATGACTATTCCGCTGATTTACATTTACATGCTGGAGCACATGTTAAACAGAATTCGGAGTCAGGTGGTGGCACAAGAGGAGGTGGAGGAAGTAGAGGAGGAGGAGTTGTATGCGGAAGGGCTAACATCTGCAAGGTCCAGACGGTCGGCAGCACCAAGGCGGCAGGCATGTGAGGGTGGGGGAGATGGTTTTACCAGGGCGCATGGTAGCAGCCAAACTAGTGAGGAAGGTGCAGGAGCCCAGGAAGAAGTGGAGGACGAACTGATGGAAGACTCATCAGATGAGGGAGACCTTGATCACATTTCTGTTGTGCGAGGTTGGGGGGAGAGGACAGAGGAAGGAAGCATGATTGTTACCTCGCCACCAACACAACAGGGACTTGGTGCTCCTGGATGCGCAACACACATGAGTGCCTTCTTGCTGCACTACCTGCAACATGACCCTCGAATTGTGAGAATTAGAAATAATCCTGACTACTGGGTTGCCACACTGTTAGATCCCCGGTACAAAAGTAAATTTGCAGAAATTATTCCTGCCATAGAAAGGGATGCACGCATGCAGGAGTATCAGCAGAGACTGTTGCAGAATCTTACATGTGCTTTTCCACAAAACACCAGTGGTGCACGTAGTGAATCTCACAGTTCCAACTTGCCAACCGTGGGACCGTCAAGTGTTCAGCACTCAAACCGTAACAGAACCACAGTATCTGCTGGTAACATCAATTTTGCGGAATCATTTCACCACTTTTTTAGCCCATCCTTTACAAGGCCACAGGAGACAAGAAGTCTGACACATAGTCAACGCCTAGAGACGATGGTACAGGAGTATCTCCAAGTAAACATTGAAGCCACGACTGTGTCACTGGACCCTTGCTCTTTTTGGGCTTCCAATCTGGATAAATGGCCGGAGCTAGCCACTTACGCCTTGGAGATCTTGTCATGCCCCGCAGCCAGCGTTCTGTCTGAACGTGTGTTCAGCGCTGCTGGTGGTGTGCTGACAGATAAGCGCACGCGGCTCTCCACTGATAATGTAGACAGACTCACGTTCATAAAGATGAACAAATCATGGATCCGAAACGACTTTTCTACCCCTGTGTCATCCTGGGGAGAGTAAAAGCTTGATGATTGGTTAAAATCACCCTACCAACCGTTTTAAGCTTTCAAATTACTAATCATGTTTATCTGTATCTTGACTGGAAAATAATTTGGGCTTTGTAGCAGTGTGCAGCACTGATCCTATTAGGCCATCTATAATAAGCTCCACCAGATTTAAAATTAAAAATAATTTTTAGCTGCATCTAGCCCGGAAAATAATTTTGGGGCTCCGAGATGCGCAAGACACATAAGTGCCTTCTTGCTGCACTACCTGCAGCATGACCCTCATATTGTCAGAATTCGAAGTAATCATGACTACTGGGTTGCCACACTCTTAGATCCCCCAAACTTTTCGATCAACCTTTTCATTTTAATAAAGACCAAAAAAATGGTCATTTTTGAAATTATAAGCATTAGCAGGTTGTTAGAAACTGAAATCAAACAGTTTTCAACTCAAAACTTTATTCTAGGTGATGTTACATTTTCACATAGGACCCCTTGTTCGAAAGGAGCTTCTGAACTCTCTCGTCCATTGAATTTGTCAGGTTTTGGATGGTTTCTGCTTCAATTGTTTTGCATGAGGACAGAATACCCTCCCAGAGCTGTTGCTTAGATGTGAACTGCCTCCCGCCATCATAGACACTCCTTTTAATGATGCTCCAAAGGTTCTGAATGGGGTAGAGGTCAGGGGAGCATGGGGGTCACACCATAAGTTTGTCCCCTTTTATGCCCATATCAGCCAGAGATGCAGATGTTTTATGTGCAGCATGAGATGGTGCATTATCATGCAGAAAAATGATCTTGCTGTGAAATACACGGTTCTTCTTCTTGAACCATGGCAGGAAGTGCTGTTTGAGAAAATCCACATACATTATGGAGTTCATCTTTAGCACCTTCAGGGATCCTAAAGGGGCCGACAATCTCTCTCCCCATGATTCCAGCCCAAAACATTACTCCACCTCCTCCTTGTTGGCGCTGTAGCCGTGTTTGCGTGGGGTGTCCATCAACCAGCCATCCTCCACTCCATCCATCTGGACCATCGAGCGCTGCACGGCACTCATCCGTGAACAAAACAGTTTTGAAATCAGTCTTCATGTAATGTTTAGCCCACTGGAGCCGTTTCTGCTTGTGTGAAGTGGATAGAGGAGGTCGACAGGATGGCGTATGCACAGCTGCAAACCTCTGAAGGACCCTGCATCTTGTTGTTCGGGGGACGTTGGAGGCACAAGCAGCTTCAAAAACTTGTCTGCTGCTATGACAAGGCTTTTTTGCCGCTGCTCTTTCAACCTGACGTAATTGCCTGTAGGAAAGAGTCCTCAATTTCCCCTTTATCAGCACGCACACGTGTGTACTGTGAATCAGCTACATACTTCTTGATTGCCAAGACACTTCATCCTGATCATCGCACAATGTTGATTGTAGTCATGCCTTGACCTAAACACTCCACAATTTGTTGCTTCTCAGCAGCCGACACATCCTTTTTCTTTCCCATTTTGGCAGAAAATGTAGGCTGCTTAATAATGTGAGAGAGCCTTCTTAAGTAGTCTTGCCTTTCATTGGACACACCTGCCAAACTAATTAGCACAGGTGTCTGCAATTGCTTACAGTGATATAAAGAGCCCTGACACACATCACCATCAATGAGTTTAACTGACAAACAAATTCTTCCCTTATCACTCCTAAACACTTTTTGCATAATAATTTGGAACGCAGTGTACATGTGCTTTTCCACAAAACACCAGTGGTTCGCGTAGTGAATCTTACAGTTCTAACTTGCCAACCGTGGTCTGTATGGAATTGTTCAATAAAGGGCCCAAAATTAAGATAACATAGATGGGAGAGGTCTCTATGAATAGGAATTCCTAAGTATTTGATACCCTGTGAGGGCCAGGCAAAGGGAAAGTTGGACTGGATGGAATCCTATATGGATTTGGGGAGGGAGACATCGAGGGCCTCAGACTTCGCTGCATTGATTTTAAAATTTTACCATGTAACAAAGTGATCTATTTCAGCCATAACAGCAGGGATGGATATATGTGATTGAGTGATATATACTAGGACATCATCAGCAAATAGAGAGCACTTGTACTCGGTGCCTCCCACCTCAATCCACCTAATATTGGGGTTATGGCGAATTGATGAGAGCAGGTGCTCCGTCACTAGGATGTATAAGAGAGGGGACAGAGGACATCCCTGCCTTGTCCCATTGGTGATTGTGAAAGGTGATGAAAATGTTCTGACGCACCCCCTGGGCCTTGGGACACCTGGAGCCGGACCCTTTTTGGTGGATGCTGGTGGTTGTAGTCTTCGTGGCGGCGACCCGGTTCCGTGGCTCAGGGCGGTCAAACCAGTGGCGGAACTATTTATGTGGTTTTGATGTTTAAATGTCCGACTACGCCACCCGTGGATTGCGGTCAGAGTGAACCGCCGCTACAGGGCAGACCGCTGAGGCTGGTGTTGTGGGTGCAGCAGAGCGTAGCATAACTCCCCACGGGAGGAGTATAGCCTCAGGGCAGTGTATGCGGAGGATGGGGGTGATGGTGCAGGGCAGCAGCAGTAACGACACGGAGTCAGTGATGCAGTCCAGGGCCTTTACTCACAGTTCTTATTATCCAGACCACGTCTGCAGGTAACGGCTGCCCACGTCGTACTGTGCTCTCCAGGTGAGGGGCTCAGACAACTCCCAGATAACTTTGGAGCACTTCACAGGACCCCCTTTGTGTGTCCTTTGTCTGGCCTTTCTTACCAACCCTTCTGTCCGGCTGCCTCGGGCCTCCTCTTGGTAAACTTGGCGCCAGTTTCCCTGACCCTATGTGGTGCCTTCCTAGCGGGTGTAGCGAGGGGCTGCGCCACATAAAATGTCAGAGCCTCCGGTTTCTAGCTGAGGGTCGTTTCCTGCCTCCACTAGTTCGGGGACCGGTCTCCCCCTTTGGCCTGACCCCTCCACGCAGGTGGATTCGGGCGTGCGGTGGCGACTCGCCCGTCCGCACCCCTGGATCCCTTCATTCCTCGTTCCTGGAGCCTTCTCCGCTCCTCTTCCTTCCTTCTCCCTCTTCCAGGCCTGGGCCTCTGTTACTAGGCCCGCCTCCGGAGCAGAGCTCATGCAGAGCCCCTGCTCCCTGCCACTTCTGCTCAGACTTCTCTGCACTGAACTAAGATGGTGCCCACCTTTTATACGCCCTTCTCAATGCACCCAGGAACTGCTTCCTCCCTGCTCCTGCACTACAGGGTTCCCCTTCCTCAGTGTTCCCTCCCCCCACTCCAGCCAGGGACAGGGACTGTCGTGCCCATCTCAGGGGCATATTGGTCGCCCTGCCCCACGGCAATGTGGTGTAATGCATGCAGGTGTCGGGTCCTGATCCACACTCCATCCTTACCTGAGAGTGAGATATCACACCTCTGGGTGAGGTGCAATACGTCTGTAGCAACCGAGCCCTCAGGGTGCTACAGTTCCATTTATCTTCAGCCTAGGTGACGTATTGCGATACAGGGCCGTGATTTTGGCTATAAAAGGGTCCCCTAGACCCCTACCCCAAGCTTTTTAAGAGAATCATATATGGCGTGCCAGGAGACTCTATGGAATGCTTTCTCAGCATCCAACGAGAGTATCTAATTACAAATTTTTAACTGCATCTAGCCCAGGAAATACTTTGTGCCTAGTAGCAGTGTCTGCTAGTCAGCGGATTATCCCGGCTGTTAAGCAAGCTACACCACCTGTAGTTTAGACACTTAATTTTTTCAAAGGAAATGCTTCGGGACCATGGGATACTTAGTGAAGAGCATCAGGAGGCACCCCAAGGCATAGGAGCTGGGACTGGCAGTAGAATGCCTTGCGGTGGACAGCCGAGCTCGATCCTTATAAAAGCTTTTTAACTGCAGCAGCTTTAGTGGACGCTACTGGAGCTGGAATTACCGCGGCTGCTGGCATGAGACTTGCCCTCCAATAGATCCTTGTAAATGGATTTAAAGTGTATTCATTCAAATTAGAGAGACAATTTAAATTAAAAAGCTTAGAGCTGCCTCCACCACAGGGGGGCTCGCTCGACCCACCAGCGGACAGGCACCAGTATTGGGAGAGGGGGGCTGGCCGTCAGGGTTCACCGCGGCTCTGGCACAAACCCGGCGACACGGAGGTGACACGAGCAGGAGCGGACTGGCCGTGTCGGCTTCTCACTTTTTGGATTTTAGAAGGGCATGACATGCCTATATCTGTGTCTCTCCCTCCTTTTACTCCTCCACCTCTTTTATTTTCGCATGACTATATGTACTTGTCACTTTTCCATGTGTTAGTTATGTCTTCTGAGCAGTTTGTCAGCTTTTGGACACCTTTGAAGGTGTTTTCTATGTGTTTCTATGTGTTTTTGTTTGCCTGCCATTGGTTTTAACGGTGTTCGAAGGTGTTCGACGAACAGTTCGACGAACAGTTCGGCGAACACACGGGTGTTCGACGAACCGAACCGAACTCGAACACTACGGGGGTGGCTCAACACTACTGCCATTGCTTATGCACCAAGCTGCAATAGAGGACTTCCTGGGACAAATGACAGCTGTAGTAGATATGGTTTCCCAAAGTCAGTCCTTTCACCGAGCTCAAAAATATGGCTGTGGTGAAATACAACTCTCACTGACAAGCTGTGGACTGGCTCTGCACCGTCCCTGGCCACATTCACCTGTCCAATTGTTTGTGGTTAGGCAGTCCTTCCCAGTAAGTGCACTGGGTAGGGCACGGGTAATATTCTGGGACCCGCACTTGTGGACGGCGGAGACGATACCGGGACATATAGTGGCGGCTGGGAACCGAGTATGGACACCTGGCCGCCGTTATGAGGTTGTAAACCTAAAAGGCAACATTTCAAGTGCAAGCAAGCAGTCCAGAATTGTGGCAGTTTAGTATTGCGGCCTGTGTTCTTTCCATTTGATGATAACGGATTTAATGGTGCTCCGGGGGATCATCAGAGATTGAGATATTTTTTATAACCCAACTCTGACTTGTACTTCTCAACAACTTTGTCCCTGACTTGTTTGGAGATCTCCTTGGTTGGTCTTCATGGTGTTGTTTGGTTAGGGGTGCCTCTTGCTTTATTGTGTTTCAACCTCTGTGGCCTTTTAGAAAAGGTAAAGTGTATATACTGACAGACCCTCTGACACTTAGATTGCACACAGGTGGACTTCCTTTCACTAAGCATATGACTTATGAAGGTAATTGCTTGCACCAGAAATTTTTAGCTGCTTCATAGCAAAAGGGGTGAATACATATGCACATGCCAATTTTTAGTTATTTGATTCCATAAATTTAATTTATGCATATATTTTCCCACGTCAACAACTTAGACTATTTAGTGCTGATGCATCACACACAAATAGGATTGCTAAAATATTTAAACACCGGTTGTAATGTAACAAAATAGGTAAATAGCCAAGGGGTGTGAATACTTTCGCAAGCCATAGTACATAGTGCTTGGTAGCACTGATTTAATAGTATGGACATCACTAATAGGCTGTAAGTCAGACACTGTGCACTACATCTGTGTGAATGGCGCCCTATGCAAGCCTTGCCCGTGTGCATTTTTTATACCAGCCAACCTCCCCCTCCATGAATTGGTAGGTGAACAAATGGTTGTTTCATCAGTATTTTGCACCTGTGCTGCCTCTGCCTTTATTATGGACGATTGCTGCATTCTGTAGTGCATTCGGTCCTGGTATTGCCTTTGTTCTGCTATGTTTTTGAATATTATGTCCATTTGCTGTATTTTATTTTTAAACCTATTTGTCATAGCCTCTGTCTGTCTAGGCCGTGTTTTCCTTTGCATTCTAAGAGAACAAAAGAATTATGATGCTGTCAATCCAATTCTCCTTTTACTATTACCATAAGATTTTTTTTACAGCAAGTTGTAATCTTACAACAGTAATCTGCCATTTAGAAGTTTTTTCTCTAACTGTTGACTGCTGGTATAAGCACAATATTCTGTATTTAGTTTATAATTGCATAGTACTACCAAAAAGAGCCAAAAATTCTTTGAATATGTTAAAAAAAAAAACAAGAAAAAAAGCGAAAAACCTTTTTCATGAGAAAACTCATGCAATCAAAGAGAAAATATACAAAATGTTGCCCTTAGTTGATTTAAATCCAGTGTTTGGGAGCTTATTGCATACTGATTTATTATTAAATCGAGCCTCTCTTGATATCACCAAAACAAAACACAAGACAGAAGGCCCCGTCACACTTAGCGACGCTGCAGCGATCCCGACAACGATACGACCTGTCAGGGATCGTTGCTGCGTCGCTATGTGGTCGCTGGTGAGCTGTCAAGCAGGCAGGCTCACCAACGATCAGGGGAGCAGCGACATCGTGGAAAGAATCTTTCCACGATGTCCTGCTCCTGGTTACGAGCCTGCTGAAGCAGGAGCAGGCTGGTAACTATGGTAAACATCGGGTTACTAGGGGCACACGCGCACTTAGTAACCCGTTGTTTATCATGGTTACCACTCTGCTACGGTGAGCGGGAGGTTACCGCTCACTTTAGCAGGCTCGTAACCATGATAAACAGCGGGTTACTAAGTGTTTATGTGCCCCTAGTAACCCAATGTTTATCATGGTTACCAGCCTGATCGCTGCTCCCGCTGGTCACACACAGCGATGTGTGCTGACCAGCGGGAGGGCAACGACCAAAAAATGGTCCAGGACACTTTGCAGCGATCAGCGACCTCACAGCAGGGGCCTGATCGTTGCAAAGTGTCACACATAGCGACATCGCTGGTGAGGTCGCTGTTGCGTCACCAAAACCGTGACACAGCAGCGATCTCGCTAGCGATCTCGCTATGTGAGACGGGGGCTAGAAACAAAATGAACAAATAACCTGCTGTAAGTAAATAAATAAAAAGCAATAGTGTATATAAGTAACATTGGGTAACTAATTAGTAAACACCATTGTAGATAAAAAAAAGGTAAAAGCCATCCCACCAGCGTCAAGGTGTACCCAAATCGGGATGGTCCTAACCTCTAATATTAAAACCTTATGTCCTGTGTAAATAAAGACTGAGTCGGACCGAGTAGGACCGAGTCCCAAACACGGATACACAGCTAGTGTCACACAGGACGTCACTATGACGCATGGTAAGGTTTCATATTATATATATTAGAGGTTAGCACCATCCCGTACTTGGGTACACGTCACCACATTGACGCTGGCGGGATGGCTTTTACGCTTTTTTATGATCAAAAACTGTGTTTACTAAGTACCCAATGTTATTTGTATGCACTATTGCTTTTACTTATTTATTTGTATCAGGGTATTTATTTATTTTGTTTCTGTCTTGGGTTTTGTCTTTTTGATGGCCAGTGTGAACATGCTCCAATTTTGCAGTCATACCAACTTGTACTCCAGTTCATTTCTTCTAGTTTAGCTCTTGATATCACAGTAGAAACTGCATACTTTATTAAATAGCTGTTTGACCTGATGGGGCTGGTGTACTTATTGTGGTAATCCATGTAAGAATAGCTACATAATTTTTTTATTAAAGTTCATATTCAGTCTCTGCCTACCTAGCCTGATTGATAGCTCCTCAGTAGGGATGAGCGGACCCATGTAAGTTCAGGTTCGGGTACCAGAAATGTACCCGAACTTGAAGCAGAACCCTAACCCCATTGAAAACAATGGGGATCTGAACTTTGAAACTAGAAGATTTTCTCTTTCTTTCTCACTTCCCCCGGAAGTGTTCGACGTTTTTCATCGGACACTAAGTAACTTGTATTTTTGGGTTCACCCATGTCTACTCCTCAGTGTCCCTCCTCCCTGCTGCTTAAAATGCTGTAGCACAACCTATTCCTCATTTTTAGATACATTATTTTCTTGCCCCTGCTGATCAAGTTATTGTGGGGGAAGGGAAAAGCCACCTTGGATTGTACACTATTGTCAGCCGTGTCGACTGCAGGGGGATGTAGCTTTCTATGCCAGTCACTTAGCAGCTCTCTATTCTGACTCATAGAGGGGAGTTTCATGTGAAGACTCATGTCAGTATATCTTAGGGCGAAGTCAGCCGGCTGTATAAATCAGACGGGGATGGGAACGCAGGGCATGGACTGGTCGGCGGCTCTCCCTACCCAAGCGTGACAGCTTGATGTATTTTTATGCAGCTGTCGGGCTCAGGTGGGGAGAGCTGCCGACCAGTCCGTGCAGTGCATTCCCATCTTTGTCCAATTTATACTGTCGTCTGACTGTGCCCTTAATAAGACTTCTCAACCGGGGTCGCCCTTATGGCTTTTATAATTCTACAAACTTTTTATCACACTGACAACATGGGAAGTTCACTGCTGTTTGCAGTGTTTAACACCCTGTGCTTGAATGAAATCTTCAAATTCGATATTCAATGTAAAACATTGGTGCACTTCTCTTCTTGGCTTCACGGGAGGCATTTATCACTGCTAAGAACGGCTTCATAAAATAACTTCTACTCCCTAAAAAGCTAATTTTGTACGATTGAGAGAGCTGGTCCTCTGTGATTAAAAAGTCAATCCATATCTGGGAGTCTCCACAGTCTTCTAGGGCATCGAAGAGAAACAGATTCGGCACTACATCACTGTAATCAATTGATGTTCATTGCTGAGAATTCAAGAGAAGACACCGCAAACAGCCTTACATAAATCTTGTATGTGCTATTCCCATCCCCTGACAGCAAGTAGACATCATCCGGCATCTACTTTATCAAAATATGTTTTGTTCATCTATTTTATCGTGTCCCCTGACAGTCCACAAAACAGTATTGTGTTTTTACCTATTGCTCTCTCTGACTCTTGTCTTTGTTATGTGGGATACTGCTTCATACGAACAAATGCAAATATTGTGCTAAGTGCAAACAAAACATATGCATGTGAATGCACAGTACATATGAAGAAATGTGATTTCCTACTCTATGAAACTATACCAAAGATTTACAGAGAGCAAAGATTGATGAATACGTAAGCCTTCAATGGAATCTGTCAGAAGGATTTCGCCCAACCCATGAAGCTATTTCAAAGGCATGGCCAGTCCTTTGCTTTCCTCCATTACTGAGAAATCAGCGTCTGAATTGATGTGCAAATGAGTCTGTAGATCTGAAGCCTCTGTCACTCCAGATCTATTCCCCGCCCAGCACCACTTTCTCCTCCTGACTGACGCCCTCTGTGCTGTGTAAATTCAGGCAAAAGAACAGTTGGCAAATAAGAAGGAGGAGGCGGCGCTGGGTGGGGAATAGAGCTGGAGTGACTGAAGCTTCAGACCTACAAATAGTTCTTCAGCCTCATTTACATATCAGTTCAAACACTGATGTCCCAGTAATGGAGGAACGGACCATCCATGTAATGGTATTGAAGGACATGTCTTTCAAAGAGCTACATGCACATATAAATAGTTTGGGGGTGAATTCCTGCTGACAGATTCTCTTTAATACACTTTGGGTGCCCAAAAATTCTCAATAGTTCTTCATCCCACAGCTATTTCTTTTGACCCTTCCATATATATGAGTGCTCAGCTTGACCAGGCATGGATGTATTTCGTATTGGAAGATGAAAGTAAACAACTGCCAGACATCTCTGATGGTGGCTTATCTACCCTGAAAAAAAGAATTAGCATTGAAATTTGATATGTTCTATTCTACTACCCTAATTCATTCTAGTCTGGACTGCTTAACTCTACTAATTGGTCTTCCTTTCACTAAACTCTCACCCATCCCAATCTAATCTTAAAGGCGTTTTCCACTACTAATTTACCCCCTTTCATGTATTAACTCTTCTAACTATCAGTTTTCTAATATAATCTGTATATTACTCTGTTGGATTCTGGCTCTGCTACTTCCGGTCTGGAAACCGGAATCGGACGTACTGAGCAGCGCACATCATTGGTGGGCCCGGGGCTACGTCTCAGTGAGAGACAGCAGTCTGAGCACGCATGCTCAGGTCAGACTTCCCTCCTCTGCCTGGATCCTGCCAATGCTTTGAAGCACCGTGACTTTGGCTCATTATCAAGCATATCACAGGGTTTGTCAGCTGAAGGCACGGCACTTCAAAGCATCGGCAGAGTCAGTCTGCATCATGCATGACCGAAATCAGGTCAGGGTTCACTCTCCCCTCTGCTTGGGTCCTGCTGAAGCTTTAAAGTGCCGTCCCTTCAGCTGAGAGGCCGTATAATTTGCTTTCTTATAACAAACAGCACATCACAGCTGAAGGTAGAGCACGCCAAAGCATCAGTAGGATCTTTGCAGAGGTGGAGAGTGAAATCTGACCTGATCATGCGTGCTCAGACTGCTGTCACTCACTGAGAGGTAGCCCCGGGCCCACCAATGATGTGCGCTGCTCAGTTCATCTGATTCCGATTTCCAGACCGGAAGTAGCAGAGCCAGGATCCCAACGAAAGACTATATCACCCACACAGAGATGAGCTTACAGGAGCAGGGCAGGTAATAGGTGTATATTAGAAAACTGATAGTTAGGATATATAACGGGGTGAAATTAGTAGTGGAAAGCCTATTTAATGCAATTGCCAAGCTCTTTTGTATGTCCAGCTGCTACACCGATGCCTACACTCTGTGCCAGTCATTACACTGGTTGCCCATTAGCTACAGAGTACAATATAAAGTTATCACGCATCTTTGCACAGTGCTGCACTCCTAGGTATCTTCCCTCATCCTTGTCTACCACCTTGTCATGGTCTTTCTTCTGCTAATGATCTAAGGCTAGCATCCTCCATAACCCGAACCTCCCACTCCCGTCTCCAAGACTTTTTTGGTGCTGCACCATTTTTCTGATGTGCACTACCCCAGAGAATCTGATTACTTCACAATGTCCACAGTTTTATGAGTACCTTACAAACATATCTGTTCAGGTTCGTCTATCATATCACCTTACTAAACTAAGTGTTGTTTTTATCCCCATCTGTTTTTTTCCTTTCTATCATCTGATACCACACGCTCCGTGCACTCAGTAACACTTTGTGTTTGGATGTGCAGCTTTACACGAATACCCTTATATACTATAAAGATGGCTGGACCGTACATTACAAGCACTCTTTATCTTCTGTGTCTATTTCCTTATAGATTGTAAACTCTTGTGAACAGGGTCTTCATTCCTTTTTTGAATTGTTAAATTATGTCTGATATTGATTGTACGTGTCCCCTCTGAATTGTAAAGTGCTGTAGAATATGTATTATTATTATCTTTTTTTTAACACGACATTATCGGTCAGAGCAGTTAAGGGGTCCCCCCCTCTACACATATTATGGTTCAGTTTCAATTGCTATTAATGTGTATGGAGTCTTTTAGTTTTTATGCAGTTAAAGGAATTGTTCCTTTTCTGTAAATAAATGCCCTCGGCTATAGGTTATTATAAAGAAACAAAATGTGCTGTACACACCTTCCCTTGGTCCACCAGCGAGTCTCCGCCACTACTATTGGTGTCTGACATTGGCTGCAACATTGATATTACGTTGACAGCACAGCAGCCAATCAGTGAGCTAAGCGACCCTACCAGTGTAGATGGAAGAGCCTTTAGATACGCTGAGCTCACTGATTGCCTGCCACACTGTCAATGTGCTGTCAGTGCCGCAGCCAGTGCCTGCCATTGGGAGCAGCATTGGAGACTCACCAGTGAATCCAGAGATAGTGTGTACAGCATGGTTTGTTTCTTTATAATAATCAGCGGAATGGGGGCATTCATTTACTGAAAGAGAACCACCCCTTTAAGGATCATTTATCATTTTTTACATTTGTATATCCTGAAAGAAATAGTGATTATGTCCTGATGATAAAATATTCATTGTAAGTAAACAGCAGCAAACAGGCTAATAAGTGACACATCACAGAATTCAGTGTTTTTAACCCCTACATCATGCTGTCATCAGATTACATAGCAAAAGCGTGCTGACAGATTCCCTTTAATGACAGGTTTTTCTGTCGATAATACACTTATCTACCACATACTGTAGCATATTTCATCTGATTCATGTTAGTTTTGGTTAGAAATCACTGACAATAAGATCAGAGAGTAGTATCTCAATGCACAGTTCCTCAGCAATCAGTCGCACTCTACAGGGGAAGCTGACTGCAAGTGTTTAATTGAAGCAAATTAAGCATTACATGGTAATCATCGAAACTAACAGAAGCTGTTTGTGTGTTGCTGCACGGATTTGTTGGGTCCTTTAGGGCGACAGATGTCACTCTCTGCTTTGCCTAATTTATGGAGATTGTGACTAAAGGATCCTCCTTCATTAAAGACGGCCTGTCGTTTGCCATAGGTATGCTTTTTCTACCTGTTGTAAATGTCACTCCTCTTATGAATCTGGCATTGTTTATCTGCGCCTTTCCATTCCTGACATATGGCCCTGACATATGGCCCTCTCTTCCTTATATGTAAATCTTGTATCTTTTAGCCAAGTAGGTGTGGTCCTACCATTTTCTATGTGGGCGTCTTTTTGAAGCCTATGCCAGGTTGGCTGAAAAAGACAAGACCTGTATACAGTCAATCTCTCTGGAATGGTTAGGTGCAGGAACCAAAAAACAGCACCAGATGCAGAAGGGCTTCATTTATCCATGTTAAGATTACAAATTGATGTCAGGTGACAGGCCTGTTTAATGGAACTCTCCATTCATTTCCTTAAAAAGCACTCTCAAAGTACTGTAAACTAATAACTAAGTTCAGGATTACTTTTTTTATCCTTTGGTCCTCTCATTCTGACACTTTCCCAGGGACTCCCGCCTGTCTCTATGCTTCCTGCTCCATTGGGACAAATATCTGACCGCTGCAGCCAATCAGAGTATTTATGGTACTCTTGATATTAAATACCCTGATATTCTAAACAAGACAGGCCATTTAATCACTAGTTGCCGCAAATTAACTTCATCTTATTGTTGTATGCAATATGTAATATGTCTTTGTCTTCAATAGATAGAAATGAATGTGAGTTGAGCCCAGTTATCTGTGGAGGGGCGCAATGCAGAAATACGCCAGGAAAGTATGAATGTGCGTGCGATGCTGGTTATCGCTTTAACACATCATCAAAGTTTTGTGAAGGTAAGTAACACTCAGTGGGCACATTGTGTAATTTGGTGACGGTATATATGGGGATGGTTTTGCCTATGTCTATGTTAAAGGGAATCTGTCAGTAGGATCAACCATCTACATGGGCATGAAGTAGAATAAAAAGATACCTTGATATTTGCGATCCAATGTCTTATTCCAGAGAAATCCACATTTTTCTTAATGTGTAAATGAGCTGTTAAGATCTATGGGCCAGATATAGATCTCACTGAGAATCTGCCCCACGGCTTATTGTAAATAAAAGGAGATGTTACCAGTGTGAGACATGTATTGACTGACTATCTGTTCTCTTTATATACCAGTCTCACACTGGTAACACCTCCTTTTTTATTTAAAATAAGCTCTGGTGGCAAATTCTTGGGGAGATCTATGTCCGGCCCATAGATCTTAACAGCTAATTTACATACTAAGAAAAATATGGAATTCTCCGAAATAAAATATCGGATCACATGTATGAAGGCATCATTGTATTCAGCTTCCTATGACCTGCATGCCCACATAGACAACTTAGGAGGATTGACAGATTCCCTTTAAACGCGGTGCAGAATAATCTAGTCGCATAGAGTAGACATTGGAATAATGGAAGATGGAGGTGGTTATGATGGTAGGCAACAATCCAATGTCTTTGGGAACAACAGCAGAGCGATTTCCAAGTGCAAGAACATGATATGTTTAGGCTATGTTAACACATCATGGGTTTTTTTTCAGCGTTTTTCATGCATTTTTTATGCTAATTTTCAGCTTCCTTTTACAGCACCAGCAAAGTCTATGAGATTCCAGATATCTCATGCACACATCATGGTTTTTTTTTTGTTCAGGATTTTGTGCTTTGTGTGGTTTTTTTTTTTTGCAAAATAGAGCATGTCACTTCTTTCAGCGTTTTTTCAGTATTTTTTTCTCCCATTGGAAGTAATGGGTGGTGAAAAAAACGCTGAAAAAAATGCTGAAAAAAACGTACCAAAAATGCAGGTGTCAGATTTTTCTGCGTTTTTTGTGCCAAAATCAGAATGAGATTTTTTTTTTTTCACTGAACTTTATTCATAAAAGAGACAAAAGGACAGTGAAAAAAGGCTGAAAAAAACACACCAAAAATGCACCAAAAAACAAGCATAAAAGCAAGAAAAATCCTGAACAACCTCCTGGCAACAGATCAGGTTTTGCTGCAGAAAAAAACGCTGAAAAAACCATGATGTGTGAACTTAGCCTTACTCTTCAGCAGTTTATTGCTGAGCAAGCTGGGGACTAAAGGGCACATCCTCCATGCATCTGCTGCACGAATGTCCCCAGTTTGCCACCAACCTATTAAGTGTGAGCTTTGGATTTCCTTTTAGTAGCGTTCACACTTCCACAGACAGCAAGAGGCTTCGTTAATTTTCTTATACCGTAGCAGTCGGCTTCTTGCCTCTAGGACCCTTGTGCATATTGAAGAGGCTGAACATATGGTTTGCTCAGCTCAGATTAGGACTCAACGGACAGCTACATCTGGTCTCCATATTGTGGATGCTAGGGAAACTTCTTAGGGTATGCGCGCATGACGTCATTTTCAGGCGAGCACGTTCCATAACCTGCCTGAAAATGCGCTAAATAAATGCACAAGCAAATGATCATATGCACTGCAAAGTAAAAACAACTTGCTGTGCTTATGTTCTGTTTTTTTTTCTCTCAGCTTCTTTTAACCACTCCAAGTTTTTAAACGTGAATTGGTTAAAAGAAGAGACCTGAACGTTCTTCAGGCGGCTTCTGTTTGAAATCCGCTCACTATTTTATATGTGTAAGTAAAAAAACCCGCAAAAATGACCAAGATGGCAAAAAAAAGACGCGTCAGGAAAAACACAGCCACGGTTTTACTGAACAGTCTTCCTTTTCCAAAACTCAGCGGGTATGCTGGCATCTAAGAGGCGTCGTGTGCACTTACCCTTAGTCTCGATTCATTCCTACTAGTAATGAGCGAGCATGCTCATTACTCGAGATTTATTAGCATGCTCGGGTGCTCTCCGAGTATTTTCAGCGTGCTCGGATGTTATGTTTTAGTCACTCCATGCTCATGATTTGCGATTGTTTGACAGCTTTAATACATGTGAGGAATGCCTGTTTCTTAGGCATTCCTCACATGTATTAAAGCTGTTAAACAGTCGCAAATCATGAGCACTGAGTGACTAAAACATAACAGCCGAGCACGCTGAAGATACTCGAAGAGCACCCGAGCATGCTTGCCGAAAGGGTTAACAGAAAATACTCGCTCATCACTAATCCCTACCTATCTCTTATTTTTTAGATGTGAATGAATGTGCAGATGATATCTGCAGTCAAGTGTGTGTTAATACGCCCGGGAGTTACAAATGCTACTGTGAAGGAAGAAAGAAGTTAAAACTTGCTCGGGACAAGAAGTCATGTGAAGTAAGTAGACCACATCGCTGTAGTCCTCTATAGATTCCTAAGAAAACTCTATATTACTGTAAATGACTGGAACTACTGTTTTCTTAAAATATTGATTTTTAAAAAAAATTCATCTAGTTTAGGCAGCCCTTTTTTATATGAATATAAATGTAAGGCCACGGGCTCCACTATCAGTATTCGGTCACTATTTTTTCTCAGGAGTGGGAGACAAAGCCAGGAGTGGGTGATAAATGCAGAATTGGTGACTTGATTCTATTATACCTTTTCTCTGATTGTTCCTCACCTGGTTTTGGCTCCCACTCATGGGTAATATTTTAGACAAGGTCCACATCTGGGTTCTTATTTCCTGTTTTCAGTTTCTATAATATGCAAATTGTATCTTCAGAGAGGAGGAAGTGGACTAGAACTTCCACCTATTGGAAGCAGCGATCCTAAAAGTCAATATTGACTTTTTAAATAAATAAATATCTGATGCTCGTCACATCTACACAGCAGCAGTTTATTATACTCTCAGATCCTTTCTTGCAACACTCAATGTGCATCAGGTCAGTCTACCATCAGACGCTCAGCTCAAAATGTCATTTTGGGGTAAGTAAACATAGAGCTTGGACTCGGGAAAACAACATTTAGTTTGTTTCCTGCGATCTGGGAGTGTAACTGGGTACAACCTTTAATTGTTCGACCTTCAGTCCCACCGCGCAGCACACAGGCCAGACTATAAAGTTTGACTCTTTGCTGCTGGAAAACACCAATAAATAACTCATGTTTTTGAACACTACATTTTTTGTGCAAATAAAAAAAAAAAAAAACTAAATTAAAAAAATTGTACCACGTGAGTGTAAAATGTATAGACTGTGTGCAGTACAATATTATATAGATATTGTAACTCCTCAGCTGCTGCAGAACCTTGTAATAAGGAACAAATAGGAGATTTATGTCAACTACTAAATTCCATAAATCCCTCTTCAATATGAGTCTGTGCAGCGGCTGAGGTATAGACTAAGAGTATGTTCACACTAGGTGTTTTTTCAGCGTTTTTATTTATGCAAATTTTCAGCTGCGTTTTTCAGTACCAGCAAAGTCTATGAGATTTCAGAAATCTCATAAACACACATTGTTTTTTGTGTCACCAGTATTTTGTGCTTTGGATGTTTTTTTGCACAATAGAGCATGTCACTTCTTTCAGCGTTTTTCACCCATTGAAAGTAATGGGTGGTAAAAAGCACTGAAAAAAAAGCCTAGTGTGAACATACCGTAGCCATCAGGTTTTGCTGTGTTTTTAATGAAAAAAAGCAAGTACAGCAGTATGTGAAACTCATTTATTTTTGTGATTTTTTTTTTACCATCTTGTCTTCGTCACCTGAGATGGCAGTTTGGATTAGTACAGTTTAATTAAATTAGTGATAAGTACAAAGTAAACATTGGCTGACCACATATTGTTCAATCTCACATCTTGGTTGGTCATTGTTTATCACTAATTCAATTAAACTGTACTAATCCAAACTGTGGCTGACAAAAATGTGAAATTGAAGAATGCCTGAGCAACTCAATGGCAGACCAAAGTGTGAAAGTAAGTAAATGCACTGACATTGGTGATCTGTGTTCATGCTTCTGTGGTGGAAGCAAAGATGAAATTTGGGATCCTGAAAAACACACCAAAAAACACACCAAAACCTGCATTTTTTTCTGCAGCGTCTTTCCTGCCAAGAGATCAGGTTTTGCTGCAGGAAAAAAAATGTTGAAAAAATGCTTAGTGTGAATATACCTTAAGGCTAAGTGCCCACGATGCGGAAATGCTGCAGATTTTTTTCCGCATCTCCCTAGCAGGAAAAACGCATGCGGATTTTACATGCATTTTTCCTGCCAGGTAGAAGCGTTTGTCAAGCGTTTTTCCATGCATTTCTGCATGCGGGTTATCAAGCGCTTTTCCAAGCGATTTTAGCATCACCTGGAAAAGTGCTTGACAACTTGGTCACACTATATAAATCCATGCAACCGGCATGGACCTATCATATGATTAAATGACGTCACCGCAGGTCCCTTTAGACCAGGGGTCTCAAACACGCGGCCCGCAGGCCGCATGCGGCCCCTCCGGCTGCTTCATGCGGCCCGCAGGCACATAGACCCCATAACGATCGCGGCTCTCTCCAGCAGCCGCCGGCCTATCAGACCCCAGCAGCTGACGTCTGCGTCCCAGCACAGCGGCGTGTGACGTCACTGCCATGCGCAGATGTCAGCTGCTGGCCTCTGATAGGCCGGCGGCTGACACTGGTATTGCTGTGCAGAGAGCCGGTCTCTGCGCGGCAATACACTGCACTACAGCGCTGCTGGCGTCGGCTGCTGGAGAGAGCCGCGATCGTTATGGGGTCTATGTGCCTGCGGGCCACAGGTGCAGAAACGACGCCGAGGGAACGGAGGACAGGTGAGAATAATCTTTTTTTTTTTTCTGTCATTTCTATGTGAAATACCTGGGGAGGGAGCCTGTGCACAGTATATGGGGGGGGGGGAACCTGTGCACAGTATATGGGGGGACGGGGACCTGTGCACAGTATATGGGGGGGGTGACCTGTGCACAGTATATGGGGGGACGGGGACCTGTGCACAGTATATGGGGGGGGTGACCTGTGCACAGTATATGTTGGTGGGGTGACCTGTGCACAGTATATGGGGGGGAGGGAGACCTGTGCACAGTATATGGGGGGGGGGGATCTGCACAGTATATGTGGGGGGTGACCTGTGCACAGTATATGGGGGGGTGACCTGTGCACAGTATATGGGGGGGGTGACCTGTGCACAGTATATGGGGGGACGGGGACCTGTGCACAGTATATGGGGGGGGTGACCTGTGCACAGTATATGTTGGTGGGGTGACCTGTGCACAGTATATGTGGGGGGGGAGACCTGTGCACAGTATATGGGGGGGTGACCTGTGCGCAGTATATGGGGGGGTGACCTGTGCGCAGTATATGGGGGGGGTGACCTGTGCGCAGTATATGGGGGGGTGACCTGTGCGCAGTATATGGGGGGGTGACCTGTACGCAGTATATGGGGGGGGTGACCTGTGCGCAGTATATGGTGGGGTGGACCTGGATGGGGACCTGGATGGGGAACGTGTCTGCAATATGGCGACCTGGATGGAGGACGTGTCTGCAATATGGGGACCTGGATGCGGGACGTGTCTGCAATATGGGGACCGTGTCTGCAATATGGGGACCTGGATGGGGGATGTGTCTGCAGTATGGGGACCTGGATGCGGGACGTGTCTGCAATATGGGGACCGTGTCTGCAATATGGGGACCTGGATGGGGGATGTGTCTGCAATATGGGGACCTGGATGGGGGACTTGTCTGCAATATGGGGACCTGGATGGGGGACATGTTTGCAATATGGGGACCTGTTCAAAAGGTGTATAGAAAAAAAAATGGTATCCCTAAAAATGTCACTTTGTTCTGCAAATAATGCGGCCCCCCAAATTAAATGTTTTTCCGTGTGCAGCCCATATACCCAGCTGAGTTTGAGACCCCTGCTTTAGACCATCGCGAGCCGTACAAGAGACCAGACGCACCGGAGAAAACACCGGGCGCCATCGGAAGGTAAGTATAATGTTTATTTTTTATTTTAAATTCTTTTTTTAACAGGTACTATGGTACCCGGGTCTGGAGGAGAGTCTCCTCTTCTCCAGACCCGGGTACCATCCGCACATTGAATTGCTTAATATCCGCATGTGCAAATGTAGTGAAGCGGATATTATGTGATTCAATGCAAGTCAATGGCGGCAATTACGCTGCGTGTCCGCAAAATTAATGGACATGCTGCGTATTTTTCTGCAATGATAATCCGCAGCGGAAATTTCCGCAGCATGTGCAAAGCACATGCAGATTATCATTGGGGACCATGAGGCACGTATTACCAAGCGTTTTTTAAGCGTTTTCACTGCGGAAATTCCGCGGCAAAAATGCTTGAAAAGCGCATAGTGGGCACACAGCCTAAGAGTTGCTACAGCAGCAACAACTGTATAATACAAACCCCTATTGCTCCAGAACCTCCTAATAAAGAGACAGATTCATGTCAGTCACTGACCCCTTCATCTGGATAAAGAGAACCTTGGGGAGCTGAGGTTTGCATTATTCAGTTTTTCCTTTCTGATGAAGGACAATGCCATTATCAGCCCCTTAAACATGTCCTGCCGATATGCCACACACACAGACAGGCTCACCACAGTGCCAACTGCTAGAGTGGTTTGTGACCTTGAACCATAAACTGTAGCGGATATAATGACCCCTAATACAGTGCACACAGTACGTACCTCAATGCAACATCAACCGCCATATCATTTGCAGGTCATTATATTCTGAATAGCATCCAACTGAAAAGGACAATGTGGAGGAGAGTCCTGAGCTGTCACTTGGATGTTGTGAACGAATCGGCATAGCTAGGAGTTTTGTCTGTCAAAATTCTCTTACCAAATTCTTTTCAACCATCCAAATTCTTGCTATAGGACTCCTCACCTCTCCTGCCATGCTTCTAAATTAAAAATGTACTTCTGATAATTTAACAAGTGGGTCCATGTAAAGTTTCACCGACTATCAGAATGGAGAAGGTGGAGAAACTTTTTTTTTATATTTCTCCACATATGAGAAAAATCCATGACACTTAGACCACACTCTGATCAAACTGTTTTTAACTATTATTATTCTTACTTACGTAGCGTCATCATATTCTGCAGCACTTTACAGACATTATTATCACTGTCCCCAATGAGGCTCACAATCTAACTTCCCTATCAGTATGTACTTGGAATTTAGATTATTACTAAAAACGTTGTAAAAATTACATGGAAACAGACAGAAGTCTTCCTCATCATGGAGGGGGTAATATCATACTTTCCTCCTTAAAGGGAATCTGTCAGCAGGTGTTTGCTATGTAATCTAAAGGCAGCATGTGTAGGGTATAAAACACAGATTTCAGAGATGCCTCTCTTATCAAGTTCAGTGGTTTTATTTGCTTGCAATGATTGTTTTAGCACCAGGAGTTTATCATTGCAGTGCGTGCATGCTAGTCCGACTCCTCCCCTTCTGTAATAAGCACCTCACTGTCTATGGACCTTGTATATACAAAGCCAGGTGTGGGCGGGGTTAGCTTCCTCAGCTCTGCTGTTTTGTTAAATCTAAAAGCTCTGTTTGTATAAGAACGGCTGCACCTAGTAATCTAAGTGATACATCGCTGGATTCAGCTTCTCTTTGTGTACATCAGGCTGCTTTCAGATGAGGTAGCAAACATATGCTGACGTATTCCCTTTAAAGGCTTTTGTAGGGGAAGTAATGGACATCCATTTCTATGTGGGGAGAGATGCGATCCAATATCATGATTGATCTGTGTAATAGAGCTGCCCACACCGGGACTCCTCTCCACCAACTAGACAAGCAGATGGAAGGTGCTAATAAACCCACAAGCTGCTCGCTGCCTTTCAGTTCAATCTTAAGTATCTTTCTAATTTGTCATTACATATCACATCATCTTCCCGCCACCAAACTAGATTTTAGCCCAGCCATTCTTTCTTCCATACGTGGACCGAAGCAGCAAATTAGTAACACGATTTGTAGAATAATGGCGCGGAGTTGCAGGGGTCATTGACCACATTGTGCTGGAGCATGCAGCTGTAGGCCATTGTCACTTATTGAAGTCTCCATGAGGCATAGCCTCTATTCATCTGAGTAGAAATCCCAGTTACAGGTGTTATTTTGTGCTACCACCGGTCACTGAGAGGAAACCTAATGTGTTGGAGTTTCTTCTTGAGTAATTTCTGAAATCAGCATTGACTCCCCATCGCCTCGGGCTATAAAGTCCTCGGTATGTTTTATTACAGGCGGCTCAAGCAGGCGATGATCTATGCCGTCCTCTCTGTTATTACGACGCTTGATTACAATACTTCTTTATAAATGGTGTCGGCGTGTCGCTTTCGCTTTATTATTATTTTTAAGGAATTATTTTTTATCTCTATTTTTCCTCTAGTTATTCTCCCCCGTGCTTTGCGGCTTTTGTGTTAAGAATGCTTCAAATACTTGGCACATTTTAAGAGTGACTTGGCAGACAATGAACACCCAGCAGGCTACAATATTGTATAATGCCTTCTAAGCCCTGGCATTGAGGCTGGAACGTGCCAGCATCTCGCATCCTGATTAATCCTCTGAAAGCTCCTGGGGTGTCGCTTGCAAAAAAAAAAGAAGTATTCCAGCGACCCAGCTTTAGTTTCTATGAATAACAGTGTTTAACATTGTTTCCATGCAGGATTGGCCCTTTCCTAATGATAGATTTATACCTGCCATGAATGTGTTGGCAGCATAGAAAGAGGCTACTTACATATAAAAGGGCACGGGCGAGTGTGACCTAGTAGTTATTGGTTATTAATGGCTACCAATATTAAGCATCTAAAGAGGCTATTTCTCTCAAACAACCACTTGTTCTTTTGCCACCTATGGATCCAAAGCATTAACCCATTAAGGATGCAATTTTTTTTCTCTATATATTTTTTTTACAATAGAACAAATCTGACAATATGAGCTTCAGCTCTCAAACTGATATAGCATGATTAGACGAGCTTGATATCTGTACAATGAAATATCACCACCTACACCTGTCTCCAAAATGTACAATACCTCCTAACTTTGAAATAGCCCAATAGTACCCCCAAACACAGTATGATGCTCCCATAGTGCCGCTCATACGGTATGATGCCCCCAAATTTAGATTTCCCCCACATATAGTATGATGCATCCACAGCCCCCCACACACAGTATGATGCCCCAACAGTTTATTCCCACATACTGAATGATGCCCCAACAGTTTATCCCCCCATAGCCAACAACATACAGTATGATGCCTCCACTTTATATTTCCCCACACATAGTATGATGCCTCCATAGCCCCCCCACACAGTATGATGCCCCAACAGTTTATTCCCCCATAGCCAACAACATACAGTATGATGCCCCCACTTTATATTTCCTACACATAGTATGATGCCTCCACAGCCCCCCACACACAGTATGATGCCCCAACAGTTTATCCCCCCATAGCCAACAACATACAGTATGATGCCTCCACTTTATATTTCCCCACACATAGTATGATGCCTCCATAGCCCCCCACACACAGTATGATGCCCCAACAGTTTATTCCCCCATAGCCAACAACATACAGTATGATGCCCCCACTTTATATTTCCCCACACATAGTATGATGCCTCCACAAGCTCCCCCCACTCACAGTATGATGCCCCAACAGTTTATTTCCCCATAGCCAACAACATACAGTATGATGCCCCCACTTTATATTTCCCCACACATAGTATGATGCCTCCACAGCTCCCCCCACTCACAGTATGATGCCCCAACAGTTTATTCCCCCATAGCCAACAACATACAGTATGATGCCTCTACTTTATATTTCCCACACATAGTATCATGCCTCCACAGCCCCCCCCACACAGTATGATGCCCCAACAGTTTATTCCCCCATAGCCAACAACATACAGTATGATGCCCCCACTTTATATTTCCCACACATAGTATGATGCCTCCACAGCTCCCCCCACACAGTATGATGCCCCAACAGTTTATCCCCCCATAGCCAACAACATACAGTATGATGCCCCCACTTTATATTTCCCACACATAGTATGATGCCTCCACAGCTCCCCCCACACAGTATGATGCCCCAACAGTTTATCCCCCCATAGCCAACAACATACAGTATGATGCCTCTACTTTATATTTCCCACACATAGTATTATAGCTCCACAGCTCCCCACACACAGTATGATGCCCCAACAGTTTATTCCCCCATAGCCAACAACATACAGTATGATGCCTCTACTTTATATTTCCCACACATAGTATGATGCCTCCACAGCTCCCCCCACACAGTATGATGCCCCAACAGTTTATTCCCCCATAGCCAACAACATACAGTATGATGCCTCTACTTTATATTTCCCCACACATAGTATTATAGCTCCACAGCTCCCCCCACACAGTATGATGCCCCAACAGTTTATTCCCCCATAGCCAACAACATACAGTATGATGCCTCTACTTTATATTTCCCACACATAGTATGATGCATCCACAGCCCCCCACACAGTATGATGCCCCAACAGTTTATTCCCCCATAGCCAACAACATACAGTATGATGCCCCCACTTTATATTTCCCCACACATAGTATGATGCCTCCACAGCTCCCCCCACTCACAGTATGATGCCCCAACAGTTTATTCCCCCATAGCCAACAACATACAGTATGATGCCTCTACTTTATATTTCCCACACATAGTATGATGCCTCCACAGCCCCCCCCACACAGTATGATGCCCCAACAGTTTATTCCCCCATAGCCAACAACATACAGTATGATGCCCCCACTTTATATTTCCCACACATAGTATGATGCCTCCACAGCTCCCCCCACACAGTATGATGCCCCAACAGTTTATCCCCCCATAGCCAACAACATACAGTATGATGCCCCCACTTTATATTTCCCACACATAGTATGATGCCTCCACAGCTCCCCCCACACAGTATGATGCCCCAACAGTTTATCCCCCCATAGCCAACAACATACAGTATGATGCCTCTACTTTATATTTCCCACACATAGTATTATAGCTCCACAGCTCCCCACACACAGTATGATGCCCCAACAGTTTATTCCCCCATAGCCAACAACATACAGTATGATGCCTCTACTTTATATTTCCCACACATAGTATGATGCCTCCACAGCTCCCCCCACACAGTATGATGCCCCAACAGTTTATTCCCCCATAGCCAACAACATACAGTATGATGCCTCTACTTTATATTTCCCCACACATAGTATTATAGCTCCACAGCTCCCCCCACACAGTATGATGCCCCAACAGTTTATTCCCCCATAGCCAACAACATACAGTATGATGCCTCTACTTTATATTTCCCACACATAGTATGATGCCTCCACAGCCCCCCACACACAGTATGATGCCCCAACAGTTTATTCCCCCATAGCCAACAACATACAGTATGATGCCTCTACTTTATATTTTCCCACACATAGTATGATGCCTCCACAGCCCCCCACGCACAGTATGATGCCCCAACAGTTTATTCACCCATAGCTACCCATATACAGTATGATGCCCCCACACACTGTATGATGCCCGAATAGTTTATTCCCATATAACCACCCACATACAGTATGATGCCCCCACACACTGTATGATGCCCCAACAGTTTATTCCCCCATAGCCCACACATACAGTTTGATGCCCCCATACAATATGATACCTTCACCCTAGCATCACAGCCGGTCTCTGCTGTCAGTCACATGATCTGAGAATGTCCCGTGACCCAAAGGTCCTTCATTGTCAAGATTGAATGGTGGAGTATTGGTCTAATGGTTCTCTGCTCCGCCATTGTATTCAGCAGTACCTGTGTCCTGAGGGCACGGATACATTTGAAGTCGGAATATACCCCCCAACCTCCCGGTACAGCAGGCCAGCTCCCCAAATTCAGGACTGTCCCACTGGATCCAGGATGGTTGGGAGTTATATATATACTTTGAGCAGCTATGATATAAACTCTTAAAAAGGGTTAGTGCTTAAAAGGAAATATTTAGTGTATATTTCCCAATATATGTAAATGGCCAATCCAGAAGGGGAAAGGGGGAGAGTGTTAGTAAAAGAGCCATCTTTGTCTAGATCCCTATGGACCTATCCCTTCCTAATCCCAAAGTTGCCACCCTAAATCTCAATGTGGTGCTCCCGCTCCTCTATGGTTCCCCCTAGAAAAGCCTGATGAGTAGTAAAAGCGATCCTTCTGCACAGGTCAAAACATCAATAAGTCAATTGTCCAACCCTGTACTGGGGTATCATAGGGATCCCCTGTATTGCTATATGTTAGTTTTGTCTCTACTGGATATAGGTGTGTTTTCATGCTAATTAAGTGCTATGGGGCAGTGATATACAATTTTAATAATCTTTCTCTTGTTTGTAATATAATAAGTTACTGCTTTTAGGTTTGTAAGCTCTCGTGTTTGGAATCGGTAATTATCTCATTTGGATTTTATTTCTTCAAGATTAAAAAAAACAAACTGTAGAATAATAGAGTGAACTAGATGGAACTTTCTTATATTGTATTATAATGGTGGCCGGTCTGTACAAAGCACCGCCGAGCAGGCATCACTGTCAATTATATGGTGCCACCGCCACATCCAGCCATCGTCAGCCCATAAAAACAACAATGGAGAAAAATAATGTAATAAAGTCCAGAGAAATGACCCGCTGCTTCCTTCCAGACACATCCAGGAACCATGTTGATAGATATATTATTCTCATCTGCTAATAACCATAGAAAATAATAGATAACCTGACTTTTTCATACCGATTTCATGACAGTATCCGAAAATGCATCTCATCAGTTTAATATGTACTTGTTTAGCATTATCTTCAGGCTGTTTCAGACATAATGATCGCCATATTCTAATTAGTGCTGAAAAATATGACATCGGACGCGGCTTTAATTTCCTGTTGATTTAAACTAAAATAAAATGTGCTTTTCACAGTAGAAATTCAGGAAAGGTACCACAGCGCCATCTGCTGGATATATAAGTCACTCCACTGTTCTGCCTGAAATGAGAATGTAACAGGCTGCAGTCTGTGCAACACATCACAGACCGACTGTACAGAATACTTTTATTATATATGTGTATATATACAGTACAGACCAAAAGTTTGGACACACCTTCTCATTTAAAGATTTTTCTGTATTTTCATGACTTTGAAAATTGCACATTCACACTGAATGCATCAAAACTATGAATTAACACATGTGGAATTATATACTTAACAAAAAAGTGTGAAACAACTGAAAATATGTCTTATATTCTAGGTTCTTCAAAGCAGCCACCTTTTGCTTTGATGTCTGCTTTGCACACTCTTGGCATTCTCTTGATGAGCTTCAAGAGGTAGTCACCAGAAATGGTTTTCACTTCACAGGTGTGCCCTGTCAGGTTTAATAAGTGGGATTTCTTGCCTTATAAATGGGGTTGGGACCATCAGTTGTGTTGTGCAGAAGTCTGCTGGATACACAGCTGATAGTCCTACTGAATAGACTGTTAGAATTTGTATTATGGCAAGAAAAAAGCAGCTAAGTAAAGAAAAACGAGTGGCCATCATTACTTTAAGAAATGAAGGTCAGTCAGTCCGAAAAATTGGGCAAACTTTGAAAGTGTCCACCAAGAGTCACCTCTGCTTCTGAGGATAAGTTTATCCGAGTCACCAGCCTCAGAAATCGCAGGTTAACAGCAGCTCAGATTAGAGACCAGGTCAATGCCACACAGAGTTCTAGCAGCAGACACATCTCTACAACAACTGTTAAGAGGAGACTTTGTGCAGCAGGCCTTCATGGTAAAATAGCTGCTAGGAAACCACTGCTAAGGATAGGCAACAAGCAGAAGAGACTTGTTTGGGCTAAAGAACACAAGGAATGGACATTAGACCAGTGGAAATCTGTGCTTTGGTCTGATGAGTCCAAATTTGAGATCTTTGGTTCCAACCACCGTGTCTTTGTGCGACGCAGAAAAGGTGAATGGATGGACTCTACATGCCTGGTTCCCACCGTGAAGCATGGAGGAGGAGGTGTGATGGTGTGGGGGTGCTTTACTGGTGACACTGTTGGGGATTTATTCAAAGTTGAAGGCATACTGAACCAGCATGGCTACCACAGCATCTTGCAGCGGCATGCTATCCCATCCGGTTTGCATTTAGTTGGACCATCATTTATTTTTCAACAGGACAATGACCCCAAACACACCTCCAGGCTGTGTAAGGGGTATATGACCAAGAAGGAGAATGATGGGGTGCTACGCCAGATGACCTGGCCTCCACAGTCACCAGACCTGAACCCAATCGAGATGGTTTGGGGTGAGCTGGACCGCAGAGTGAAAGCAAAAGGGCCAAGAAGTGCTAAGCATCTCTAGGAACTCCTTCAAGATTGTTGGAAGACCATTTCCGGTGACTACCTCTTGAAGCTCATCAAGAGAATGCCGAGAGTGGGCAAAGCTGTCATCAAAGCAAAAGGTGGCTACTGTGAAGAACCTAGAATATAAGACATATTTTCGGTTGTTTCACACTTTTTTGTTAAGTATATAATTCCACATGTGTTAATTCATAGTTTTGATGCCTTCAGTGTGAATGTGCAATTTTCATAGTCATGAAAATACAGAAATATCTTTAAATGAGAAGGTGTGTCCAAACTTTTGGTCTGTACTGTATATATAGAAAAAATATATATATATCTATTTATCTATATATATAGATATATATGTAGATATAGATAGATTTATATATTATGAGATGAAAGCAGCTTCAAATATTGATTGCTCTTCTAAAAAAAAATGCTTTCTTATACACTGTTTTCCTTATTTCACCCAGAGGCAAGAAAAGCCCCTGTCCAAACTGCCATCAAAACTCCAATTTTTTTTTATCATAATGTATCAACCAAATTTTGGTAAATTGGAAGTTAAATCAGTAGCCAAAGTTTGCTGATAAGATTTTACTGTTGGTGAAATTGTTTTTTTTTTCCCCTACAAAAGTGACATGAGAAAGGTCATGATTGTCATTCTGCCAGCGTGCTCAATCGATCAATGTGACTGCCCTCCGTTTTTCTGCAATTGTATGGAAAAATGTCAACATTCCTGTAAGAAAATAAAACCTAATTTCCGCTGCTGATTGACTAATATATGGACGATTTTATATTTTTGGTGGAAATCTTTAGCACCCTCCCCCCCCCACCTACACATTAGACTAAAGTCAGCCAAACCTATCTGTCTAATGTGTATGGAGACCTAGCGACAGTTATTGTTGGAGTAGAGAAGGATCCCACTCGTTGGATTTCCGACAACTGATCCTTTATTTTTCCTGGGAGATAAGCCGCCACCTGGAGTCTGGCGATGGTTCTCTGGTAGAAAACACGAGGAGCGTCCAGCCAAGTGTTCCTACATATGGAAGTCGGGAGAGATAGCTGTCGGACGATCAATCTTTTGGCCAACAGATATCTAATGTGTATGTGGCCCTTTAGGCTCCAGGAACACAACAGAGTATAAAGTCGTAGACTCTTCTTGTCCTGCCATATGGTGCCTCTGTACGGCACGGTAACACTATGTCCAAATGCGGCTGGTGGGAAAATCTGTTCCATACATCTGACTAATTCAATGTCGTCAAGCGCCGCTCATTTCTGCATCGGTAAATCTGTGCTAATGACGTGCCGACCCCACACACACGCTGAGACGTCTGCAGGAGTTATGCACCCGTCCTATTCTCATGAACAAGACACGTGCACAATACCTGCCAATTGTGCAGTCATTTCACCAGGTGCATGGAGTCTCAACATCATGGCCACTGATGCGGAAGGGAGCGGCACTGGACAGCATTGGATAACATCTCTAAGACCGAATCCTTACAGTCTTGGTGTCTGGTATATTCTAGAATACGTTAATAAATTTATAAAGTGCATATAATTGCAAAATTATTTTTTTTTTGCAAACCGAACTTCTAAAGGTGTTGTAGCGGCAATTTTGGGGATGGTAATAGCATTGCAATGGTTTTTAAAGGGCTATAGAAAAAATGCCACTGACCCTAAAATGCTACAAACCAAAACACATTGTTATGTAGTGTTTTTCAGATTTAATTGGGAAGCAAAAAAAAAAGAAAAGAATTGCAAGAAAATACCCAAGCGATGACCATATTTTGGTAAATCAGAAGTTAAAACGGCAAAGTTTGCTCATAGGGTTTTACTTTTAGAGAAATTGGCTTTTTTTTTTTTTTTTACAAGACATGAGAAAGGTAATGATTGTCATTGTGCCAGGGTGCTCAATCAATCAATGTGACTGCTCTTCCTTTTGTCACTTTTGTGTAGAAAAATGTCAATATCTCTGTAAGAAAATAAAACCTAATTTCTGCATTTCTGCTGCCGGTTGACTAATATATGGACACTGATATTTTCGGTATAACGCATGTTTGTAATGAGGAGCGTGCCGGGCAGAGCAGTGGTGGGGTAACGTTGTGCGGAGCCTGCGCGTTCCTCATACATACACAGCTCCTATACTAATGTCACTTGTCTCTTGAATGCCCCCGTCTGCCCAGGATTCTGTAACTATCCCACCCCTATCCGCCTCCATCCATCATCTTGCTGCTTCCCCGCGTCATGCTGTGCTAATCCTCCAATATCTGTGTATGATTACATGCATGAGCTGGGAATCCCTGCTTTCTCTCCATTTATTTGAATTTCTCGTACTCTGTAAATGACAATGTATGAGCTTATCTGCATGCATCCAGGAGTGAACCCAGCTTTTGGTAATTCTGCCATATTGTTTGGGAGGATTTCTTCTCTAGGCACTTAGACTGTTCTCAGCCGTACGTACCCCCTCCTGATCCTGACACAGCATCTATGATTTTGTTTTTGGCTTGATAATATTGCGTTTGATTTCTGGCTGGATTTACACTGGCAGTGAAGTAGTGAATGTTATGTTAAAGAGAATTAGACCAACCCTCCTGAGCCATCTATATGGGAACGTAGGTCATAGGAAGCTGAATAAAATGATACCTTGATATCTGCGATCCAATGTCTTATTCCAGAGGAATCCACATTTTTCTTTATATGTAAATGAGTTGTTAAGATCTCTGGGCTGGACATAGATCTCCATGAGAAACCGCCTCCAGAGCTAATTTTAAAGGGAACCTGTCACGTAATTTATCCCTACTAAACTGCCCCTAATATCTTACAGGTCACACAATGTGCATCACTATCATGTTGTTCTCAAGCTAATCGTCCCAGTATACAAGTGAAAAAAACACTTTTAATCTTTACGCAATTGCCTACCAGACCCCGGCTTTCAGTCATATGGGTGGTGCTGCATATTGTTTCAGTCACGGTCCTCTGGACAGTAATCATGCCCAACGCAGTGTAATTGATAGCCTGGATGGCCACAATGTCACGCCAATCACGGAGGAAAGCTCACACCTGCGCGCTGACAACCGGCTCCCCAGACGTGCGCACTGACAACATGCACAAAACCTCGGACTCCAGAGCATGTGCATATAGCAAATGAAGCAACTTTGCAATTTACAGCTTATTAAAAATGCTCTATGTTATGAAGGAAGGAGGGATTTTTAATTTTACAATTTACAGCTCATTGCTAAGGTCACCGCTCACCGGCCACCTCAGAGGTGGTCGGTTTCCTAGTCAAGGCGCGTGCACTTGCAAGCTGCCTCTGCTATCAGCATCAGAGAGCTCACTATTCATGCCGTCGGTCCAAACTGTCAATCATAAGGAGCGCACCACCACTTGGCAAACAGGAAACCGGGGAAAGCGGCGCTCCTGAAGATTGAAGATGAGGAGACACTGTGTAGTGAGCACTGACTATTCACGGATCCAGTCATTGCCCCGATGACTGGAAGCAAAGGGTTGCAGGGAGAAAATAACTTAATTTTCTCCTTGCAGCCGCATTTTCAATTAGAAACCGACCTACCTGGAGATTAGCACTACGGCTGCAGATAATTTCCATTTATATTATGGCAAATTCCCTTTAATTAGGGCATTTATGAGATACAGACATAAGCCAATGGATACATTTGCTTAGTGCTGAATTTTACCAAATGGGACAAATGTCCCTAGTTCATCATCAGTTAGAGGCTTATGACACCCAACAACCGCCAAGGCCTAAACTTTGACATTACTCCAACTCGGGTATTATTTTTATTTTAACTATTATTATTTGAGGATTAAATAGTAATGTTATGTTCACATTATATTTTTACTGTTTGGCACTATTGTAACATTTCATAGCCTTCTTGTAGTGCCACTGTTTGGTGGTACTCTTATCTACTATTGAGGCAGCATTATTCTTAATTTTACTCCTTCAAGTAAAAAAACATATAATGTCCCAATTTTGACCAAAACCTCAATACAAGCTGCATTTTCTTTTGCTAAACAGCTTTGTGAACTCTCAATCATATTGACTCAATGCAGCATGTTATATGCCAATGGCGCACTGTACACATTTCTGTAAACCATCTGTCAGCAGCGTAGGTGACGGATATGCCAATCACATATTGGGGCTTATTTATCAAAACTTTTATTTTCTAACTGTGTAAACTTAGACTAGTTGTCTTGAAATGCATCAAATCTATCACTATGGTTCATGCTGTTTGATACGTCTGTCTGATTTTAAGACTATCTAGTCTAAGTGTTACGGCTCTGTTGTCAGATATCCCATGGCTACGGGCTCCTTCCCTATCCCTAAAGCTAGTGGCACCCTATCTATCCCTGCTCCCTGGATAACTTCTAATGGTGAAGACGCCGGGGCCACGTGCCTTGCTGAGCTGCTAAACTAGCCCTTATCTGTCCTCTCTCCTGCCCAGGGAAGTGGGGAGTTGTTATGTATAAGAATACTCAAACCAGAATAACAAGGGAAGACGTTCAGGAATAAATGAAAATACCAATCATTCAAATATGGAATCACAAACAACAAAGTGGAATACCGGGAAGTATAGGAAGGAAAAACCAAATAGGAGAGGATGGGTTATGCACACAGACAAATTACCAAGCAACAGTCTGTAGAATAACACACCAAACGCCTCCTCAAGCAACCAACACCTCTAACTGCACACCAGGCAGTATGAAACTAACACTGGCAATCTCTGACTGCCAGAGGCGAATATATATGGCTTAGTTTGAACTTAGTTTGGCACAATTTTGGCACATTAACCTACACCCCTTTCTGATAAGCAATGCTCCTTTCAGCGAGGTAAAGGTCCCTTGTCAGACAAGTCCTAAAAAGTGTCAAAAACTCATCAGAAGTATGGTGCAAGTCATGAAAGATATGGCATATTTACCTTCTGGTGCAGTTAACTTGATAAAAATGCCCCATTGTGGGAGATGGATTTTGGCCCCAAATGTTTTTTTAGGTGACCTCACCTCTTTTAGCACATCTTTGGCCCAATTTCATTATTGTTTAAAGGGAATATGTCAGGAGGTTTTGCTATGTAATCTGACAGCAACATGATGTAGGGACAGATGTATCACTTAGTTTACTGGCTGCAGTAGTTGTTACACAATCACAGTTTTCTCTGAATGCGGAGCTCTATATAACCCCAGCCTCTCTACTGATTGGCCGCTTTCTGTGTACATTGTATAGTGACAGAAAGCAACTAATCAGTGTTGGAGGCTTGGTTGGACTAGGAATCACGAGGCAGCTAGTCCTGTAGTGATAATCTCTGCTAATAAAACACTAATCGTATTGAAAAAAAAGCAACCCAGTAAATGACACATCGCTGTAATTAGGGTCTCTGCCCCACATTATGTTGCTCTTAGATTATATAGCAAAAATCCTGGTGACAGATTCCCTTTAGCCATATGTGCTGCTTCAGACACTGGACAACATGCTGTACACTTTAGGAACCTTATAAACCGTTCTGTTTTTAGGGGGCAGTTCTGTAAGCAATGCTCTTGAAATTGCTATCTTGATCCTAGGATCTGTACAGCCTTGGATGATGATTGCCTATATGTGGTGAAAACGGTGAACCGAGGATACCCTACTGTGGAATGGGTCTCTAGAGTCAAACATACTGTACATGATATTGCATTAAAATATTTCATAGGAAAATCCCTTTAACTATTAAAAACAGAATTCCGATAGCAACCCCTCTTTTTTTTTACTAGAAAATACTGTCTGAACCCTCTTTCTTTTCCACCTGCCGTCTTGTGTTGTGCATTAGTGAGGCTGGCAGCATCACCCTGGGGTACTTTCCGTGCCGCGTTTCATCTTTCTGGCTGCAGCACATCTGTAATGAGAAGAAGTGAGCCGGGAGTTGGGGGGGTGAATCTTCTCAGCCCTACTGTGCAGAGTCAATCAGTTGCTGAACACGATAACACACAGTCCGCACTTCTCAATTATTGATATCATCCCCTGTTTTTATTCTTCTCCCATGTGCTGAGAGCAATAACCTAGTTGTGTTTTTTGCACCTGCACGCGGCCGCTGATCCTGCTGCTTGCTTTTACAGCCACAACTTTGAAGGCGAACGTGTATGAACTTTTATCTGATTTCTAACAACCAGAGAAGTGTGAACTGGAGATGGTACTGAAACAAGCCTTCCTGTCCAAGCTCTCAGTATCTCTCTCAGTATAGATATTTCCACGCAGAAGTTCATTTGTTATCTATATGTACCTAGTATTATAGTAAGATTGCATATTTATTACGCAAACTGTATTAACAGATGGCGCAAACACAATTTTGAATACATTTACCTGTATCACCCATGTGAAAAGATACAGGAACTATAGCACCTTTTTTAAAGGGGTTGTCTGGTACTTTTAAAAAAATGGCAGTGTGTTTAATGATAAATACTACCTTCTTTGTAATTACCTTGCGCTGTTGATACTGCCTGTGAGCGGCGCTATCAGTGGCCGCTCACAGGCAGCACGTGACCCCCCTCTGACGTCACGACAACTGAGGCGTGACTCAGCTCTGGGGTCTCCGCAGTGGCTGCTGGGTTGTGGGCGGGGTTATTCCCCTGCATCACACCCGGCATCCACCGCACGCTTTCCCAGTGAATGAGGACAGGGAGATCGCGCAGTGGATGCCGGGTGTGACGCAGGGGAATAACCCCGCCCACAACCCAGCAGCCACAGGTGGAACGCGGAAGATGGACCCTCGGCTGCAGCCGGGGGTCACGTGCTGCATGTGAGCAGCCACAGATAGCGCCGCTCACAGGCAGTATTAGCAGCGGAAGGTAATTAGAATGAAGGTTGTATTTATCATTAAAACACACTGGCATTTTTTTAAAAGTACCACACAACCCCTTTAAATTCAGTAACCTTTTTTCAGCCCTCGAAAAATAATCCCTGGAGGCCTCCATACACATTAGATAAAATTCTGTCTAACCTGCCAATTTCCGCAAAATCGGCTGATCATCTAACGTGTAAAAGGGCCTCACAACTCTTCCCTGGCAGATGATGGTTGAATGGGTATGTGTCCAACTATTATCTAAGGTGTATTGGGGCCTTATAGGGAATCTGTCATCAGATTTTTGCTATTTAATCTGAGAGCAGCATGATCAGAGCCTGATTCTAGGGATGTGTCACTTTAGGCTAAGTGCCCACGATGCAGAAATGCTGCAGATTTTTTCCGCATCTCCCTGGCAGGAAAAACACATGCGGATTGTACATGCGTTTTCCTGCCAGGTAGAAGCATTTGTCAAGAGTTCTTCACATGCATTTCTGTATGCGGGTTATCAAGCGCTTTTCCAAGTGATTTTAGCATCACCTGGAAAAGTGCTTGACAACTTGTTCACACTATATATATCCATGCAGCCGGCATGGATTTATAGTAGTGTGACCAAGTTAGTTAAAAAAAAAAAAAAGAATTATACTCACCTTCCGATGTCCTCCCGGTGTTTTCTCCGCTGCATCCGGTCTCTTGCACTGCTTGCGGTGGTGTGAAGGACCTGCGGTGTCGTCATTGAGTCATGTGACATGCAGACCAGATTAAGGGGAGAAAACACCGGGAGAACATCGGAAGGTAAGTATAATCTTTTTTTTTTATTTTAAATTCTTTTTTTTACAGTTTCTATTGTACCCAGGTCTGGATGAGACTCTCCTCTCCTCCAGACCTGGGTACCATCCGTACATTGAACCGTGTGATATTCGCTTATGCAGATGCAGTGATGCGGATGTCACGCAGTCCTATGCAAGTCAATGGCGGCGATTATGCTGCGTGTCCGCAAAATTAATGGACATGCTGCAGATTTTTGAGCGCAGCCTAAATGCTGCGGAAAAATCCACAGCATGGGCATTGACATTGCGGCTTGTCATTGGGGACCATGGGGGACAGATTACCAAGCGTTTCCCAAGCATTTACGCAGCATAAATTCCGCAGCATGAACGCTTGGAAAATGCTTCGTGGGCACGCTGCCTTATTAGGCTGTGTGCTGTAGTTTCCAGTGCAATGGGTATTTTATTAGCAGGAGATTTACACTAGGGGACTATTTCTCACGTGCACGACAGTCCAGCTAAGCTGTGTGACCCTGCCTCCATCACTGATTGGCAGCTTGCTGACAATGCACAGTGTACACAGGAAGCTGCCAATCAGAGGTGTGGGCGGGGTTATACACAGGAAGCTGCCAGTCTGAGGTGTGGGTGGGGTTATACACAGGAAGCTGCCAGTCATGGGTGTGGGTGGAGTTATACACAGGAAGCTGCCAGTCAGAGGTGTGGGAGGGGTTATACATAGGAAGCTGCCAGTCAGGGGTGTGGGCGGGGTTATGCACAGGAAGCTGCCAGTCAGTGGTGTGAGCGGGGTTATACACAGGAAGCTGCCAGTCAGGGGTGTGAGCGGGGTTATACACAGGAAGCTGCCAGTCAGGGGTGTGAGCGGGGTTATACACAGGAAGCTGCCAGTCATGGGTGTGGGTGGAGTTATACACAGGAAGCTGCCAGTCAGGGGTGTGGGCGGGGTTATACACAGTAAGCTGCCAGTCAGTGGTGTGGGTGGAGTTATACACAGGAAGCTGCCAGTCAGGGGTGTGGGCGGGGTTATACACAGGAAGCTGCCAGTCAGGGGTGTGGGCGGGGTTATACACAGGAAGCTGCCAGTCAGTGATGTGGGCGGGGTTATACACAGTAAGCTGCCAGTCAGGGGTGTGGGCGGGGTTATACACAGTAAGCTGCCAGTAAGGGGTGTGGGCGGGGTTATACACAGTAAGCTGCCAGTCAGGGGTGTGGGCGGGGTTATACACAGTAAGCTGCCAGTAAGGGGTGTGGGCGGGGTTATACAAAGTCCAAAAGTCTGAGCTCTGCTACATCTACATCAGTAAAACATGGATTTTATCAAAACTGCACCAAGCAGCCCAGTGATACATCCCTGGAATCAGTCTTTCTTGCCCTATATTGTGCTGCTCTCAGATTATATAGCAAAAACCAGGTAAAGGCTATAGACAACTTTAACATTGAAAACATGATTATTGCATATATTAGTGGTTATCTTTAGATTATAAAATTGCACTAAGTATCAGTCTGCAATCTTCATTCATTCATGTTCAGACGCCCTTATATGTAGTTTACAGCTTGATACAATCTTCAGATGTTTCTCTTGTGGGAGTATCTGTCCCTGTAATATAGGCTGGATGTGAGTTCCATGTAAATCCAGGGTGCCGCTGTCTTCATTACTTTAGATAACAGTACAGCTTCTATCCTGCACTTATTTTCTCTGTGCTGTCCTCCTTTTTCTATGTTCTATCCTGTTTTCTCTGTCCTCACAAGATACTTTCTCCTCCTTCTCCATGTTGTGAAAATCTGTGAAACAACTCCCTCCCTTCTGCTATTACTGAAGGAAGGGATGAGAGAGCAGAAAGAGTAGTCAGGAGCAGATAAAATATTTTTGCAGATAAATCAACTAGATAAAAGACTTACAGAAACTCTACAGCAGCAAAGTGGTAGAAAAATATTTCTGAAAACTCCTTAACTTTACATTTAGAAAGGACTTGAAATCTAAAATGTAGTCTGTGCGAAGGTGTATGAAGCTTTCAAATCTTTCAAAACAGTGACGTGACTATATTAGATGTAAAACTATTGCACATAATTGGTATAGCCTGGTATTTGAAGGGTTTATCCACTGAATAACTTGGTGGCCTATCATCAGGATAGGCACTCACTATAAAATTTGTGTTGAAGTCTGCCCAGCATTAGGAGCCATGATATCAGTAGTAGTACGGTGTTTGACCGCTTTGTCCACTGATTAGGAGCAAGAGTCATGTGTCGGATGCATGTGAATAAAGCTGTTATGATTGTACTCACACCGGTAACAGAGGAGGGGAAGAATTACCAAAGAGAAGCCACTGTACCCAACTGGTCCCTGTACAGCTTATAAAAGCCCTAGCCACACAGCTAAATACACCTCCTTGGAGCTGGCTCCCTAAAAGGCTGCCAAGGGGTTTATCGTACCTACAGAGCAACCAGAGGGGAGACTGCAACACAAATCCAACAAAGGTAGAGGAAAGCGTGCAGGAAGACAGGAGAACCCAGGGTGAGAAACTAAAACACATTCACAAAGAATAGACAGGGATAACCAGAATATGTGAAACCTTCCAGAACCCTAAACATGGAAAACATGGAGAAAAACTCACAGATTTGCAACAGGAAAAACAACTGGGGCTTATCGAACAAGGTAAACCTCTAGCTAAGGAGCTGGAGCTCCAACACCTATCTAAATGGAAGTATAGCCAGCAAGTGAAATAAGTGAATGATTAATCTATAAAGTCCATCCCAAAATGTGAGAAGACAGAGACAAAAGGGAAAATGGAAAACACCTGGAGAGATGGAGAGAAGCCAAACAAGAACAGAAAACCAAGACAAAAGAAACCATCAACATTTGGACAGAGATGAAAAGGACTGTAGTCCAGTAGAGAGGGAAACCAACCATGCAGCAAAAGGTCACCGGATCGAATCCCGAAACTGAACCATGACAAAAGCCCAGTAATGCTGCAGGAGGGTCAGCACTTGATCACTGGGGGAGAGATTAGTTGAGTAGTGATGTTTTTGTTATTTTACAATATTAGCAATTATTTTAAAAACATTTCTTTATATTGGATAACTCCTTTAATAATAATGATATTTATATATGAATTCTGCTTTCTGTTTTTTTGTACTTTAGCGCATCCCTGTTTGTGTTCCACTCAATCTGGAGACCAATTATGAACTTCTGTACCTGGCTGAACAATTCACAGGGATACCTGTAGTATATCTGAGATTCAGACTGCCTGATGCTACTCGGTAAGTAAAAGAAACTACTGATTTATCATTTTCATTACTGGATTTAGGTCCCAGCAACTTCTTCTTGATTCTGTTAAAAACATGACAGTATCCTGTATTGTCACATTACCAAGCTCTTATGGATTTCTGTTCTCCCTTTGACTTAAGGAAAAAGTAGACTGCACTTATGCCATCACTCTTTTCTTAAAAATCAAGGATCTGCAGGGACCTTACAATGTGAGTTGGATGGCAGACAAATTGAAATACTTTGAGAATCATTTCTTGATTAACATTGTATGAATGAAATGTGAACTTCAAAGTGCCACTAGTGCAACCATATAAAGTCTCCCTCAGATGAACCAACTACATATCAATAAATGTCATCAATTCATGTATAAAGTGCAAAGTGGCACACCCCCGGAAGAAGCGTGGTGCGAAACGGCATAGGGGTTTGAGAGGTCAAGCTACACCAAAGGGTTGTTTTTCTACTTATTTAACTCCAATAACCACAGGTATTTTGGACCTTTGGTATTTATTTTTATAGGCACTTTGCACTTTATACATGAATTGATGACATTTATTGGCATGTAGTTGGTTCACCTGAGAGAGATTTTCTATGGTTGCACTAGTGGCACTTTGAAGTTCACATTTCATTTGGATATCACTATACATTCTTAAGTTTCATTATACTCTGCTGATAGTTCTATTTACGTGTGAGTTATCTGTAGGTATTACATTGCTATACAACCCAGCTTTACTGTGCATCTCTCTGTATTTGGAGGTTTCCTGTCCCGATTTTTAATTTTACTCTTGTTACCTTATTGTTGTTTTTAATGAAATATATATTTAAGAAAAATGTAATTTTAATGAAGCAAGAGTCTCTGTTATCCTGGCAGCACAATATTAGGCTACATGGGATGGAGTGGATATTATTGACATTATAGTGTCTAGCGTATCTTTTGACCCCTTTGGACATTTATGAATAATAAATAGAGACAGGCAGAGACTCAGATATATAAAGCGCCAAGTGGCAGTCCTGTGTATCAAATGAAAATGTGCCACATCTTACCAAAATGTAAGCTGGGAGCCCAGGCTGAAAAAAAAATCGGGTGTAGAGCAGTCCCCGACACGCATTTCGCATAATTATGGTCTTGCTTTATCAAGGGGAAGATATGATATATATATCTATATATATAATCGTCTTATCCCGTCTGTCTGTCTTTCTGTCTGTCTGTCTGTCCTGGAAATCCCACGTCGCTCATTGGTCCGGCAGCGGCCAATCAGCTCCGCGGGATTTCTGAAAAAAGATGGCGGCCGTTAGCGGCTCATCTGCGGGACGGAGATGCAGCCGGGAGATGACCGGCGCGAGGCGCTCATCTCCCGGCCGGTAGCAGCAGAAGGACCTCGATCCCGGGTGCCGCTGACCTCCATGCGGAAGGGAGGACCGGGGAGCGGCGCTGCGGGTCGGGATAATTCTGCTGCGAGCGGCCCCTCATCTCCCGGCCGGTAGCAGCAGAAGGACCCCAACCGCCGGCGCCGCTGACCTCCATGCGGAAGGGAGGACCGGGGAGTGGCGCTGCGGGTCCGGATACTTCTGCTGCGAGCAGTCGCTCATCTCCCAGCTTCTCGCAGCGGAAGTAGCCGCACAGGCAGCGGCGCTCCCCGGTCCTCACTAATACGATTCCGCTCCCCGGTCCTCACCAATACGATTCGCTGATTGGTCCCGCTCTCCGCCCGCGACCAATCAGTGATCTTGGCACTAAAGTTAAACACCGCTCTGCTGAATGGTCGTGGCCGCTGCCCGCGACCAATCACCGATGTGGGCGCCACATTTAAATAGCGGCCGCGACCAATCACCGATCTTGGCGCCACATTTAAACACTGCTGTGCTGATTGGTCGCGGACCCTGCCCGCGACCAATCAGCGATCTTGCCGACACATTTAAACACTGCTGTGCTGATTGGGCGCGGACGCCAGCCGCGACCAATCAGCGAGATTGGCGCCAAATTTAAACAACGCTCTGCTGATTGGTCGCAGACGCCAGCCGCGTCCAATCAGCGAGTTTGGCGCCAAATTTAAACAACGCTCTGCTGATTGGGCGCGGCTGCCAGCCGCGACCAGTCAGCGAGATTGGCGCAAAATTTAAACAACGCTCTTTTGATTGGTTGCGGCCGCCAGCCGACCGCGACCAATCAGCGAGATTGGCGCCAAATTTAAACAACGCTCTGATCTCCTGACGGCAAGTGTGAACGGAGGAGCGGCGCCGCCGGTCGGGATGCTTCTGCTGCGAGCAGCCGCTCATCTCCCAGCTGCTCGCAGCGGAAGTACCCGCACAGGCAGCGCCGCTCCCCGGCGAACAATCAGCGATATGGGCTTCAAATTTAAACCCCGCTCTGCTGATTGTTCGCGGTTGCCGGCCGCGACCAATCAGCAATATTGGCGCCAAATTTTAACCCCGCTCTGCTGATTGGTCGTGACCGCCATGCTTGACCAATCAGCGATTTTGGCGCCAAATTTAAACAACGCTCTGCTGATTGGTCGCGGTTGCCGGCCGCGACCAATCAGCAGTATTGGCGCCAAATTTAAACCCCGCTCTGCTGATTAGTCGCAACCACCGGCCGTGACCAATCAGCGATATTGGCGCCAAATTTAAACACCGCTTCGCTGATTGGTGGCAGTGGCCGGCCGCGACCAAGCAGCGATATTGGCGCCAAATTTTAACACCGCTCTGCTGATTGGTCGCGGTTGCCGGCCGCGACTGATCAGCATTATTGGCGCCAAATTTAAACACTGCTCTACTGATTTGTCGCGGTGGCCGGCCGCGACCAATCAGCGATATTGGCACCAAATTTAAACACCGCTATGCTGATTGGTCGCGGTTACCGGTCGCAAATAATCAGCATTATTGGCGCCAAATTTAAACACCACTCTGCTGATTGGTCCCGGCCGTGACCAATCACCATTATTGGCGCCAAATTTAAATAACGCTCTGCTGATTGGTCGCGACCGCCGGCCGCAACCAATCAGCATTATTGGCGCCAAATTTAAACCCCACTCTGCTGATTGGTCGCGTTCGCTGCCCGCGACCAATCAGCATTATTGGCGCAAAATTTAAACCCCGCTCTGCTGATTAGTCGCGACCGCCGGCCGTGACCAATCTGCAATATAGCCGCCAAATTTTAACACCGCTTTGGTGATTGGTCACGGTTGCCGGCCTCGACCAATCAGCGATTTTGGCGCCAAATTTAAACACCGCTCTGCTGATTGTTCCCTGTCGGCCGCATACATATTCTAGAATACCCGATGCATTAGAATCGGGCCACTATCTAGTATATATATATATATATATATATATACTGTATATGTATATAAAGAAATAGGTATAGTTTCTCTGGGGTTTTCCACAACTTCTTGATCTGCTTCATATGTTCCAACTCATCAGTGCAATCTGCTTTAATTCAATGCGTTCCTTCTTTGAGCAGATCTTACAATAGGTCACTTGGTGTAATGTTGATGTTCTGTTCCTCCTTCTTGTTTGGTTTTGTCCAATCTACCTCATCACTAGTCTTTAGATTTGGAGAGAAATGGAAGATCATGTCACAATCCTACTGGGGTTGGTGAAGTATTGATTTGATGCCTTGTCTGAGGAAGAAGGAGGGATTGGGCGAAACAGCATAGGAAGGAGGATCTGCACATGAAGAAGCGCAGGAAATACTATTATATTACATAGTGGATTGTTTTGATGAATTGGTACATATGAAAGGAGGTCAAAAAGTAATGGGAAAACCCTAAGAGTGAATTTTACATCTGCAGATGTTGCAGAAATTTCTGTGATGTAAAAACATCATTCAGATGAATGAACATGATTTTCAGTGAGTGGGACAGTTGCTGAACTTTCTCCAATGAAGTCTGCAGCAAACATGTGGACATCCGCTAATGTAGCCATTAATTAACCTTGAGTTTGTATGGTGACTTTTTTTTTAGGTCATACTGGAAGTTATAGTTCTTCCACAGCCGGATACCCAAAGGTTACAGGGCTCAGTTATTTTCTTTAGGGATGCATATCTGCAATATACTGTAGTTTCCTGCCCATATAGGATACTGAGTTGAACTTGATAATGAATTAGAAAGTGTCGTTGATCTTTTCATAGGACTTTTGTCACTTTGTCATTGAGGAATTCACCTTCCATTTAGGTTTTCGGCAGAGTTTGACTTCCGTACGTACGATGGAGAAGGAGTGATTCTATATGCTGAGGCTGCCAACAGCACCTCGTGGTTTCTATTGGCTCTGAGGGATGGAAAAATTGAGATTCAGTTCAAGAACGAGTTATGGACAAAAGTGACAACCGGTGGGAAAACCATCAATAATGGACAGTGGCACATAGTAAGATAGATCTTTATTGATATTTAGTAATTTTTAGTTACTATTAAAATGGAATGCAAAATAATCAAATAGTTTGACTTTTTCATTTATATTTTTAGTACGTTCATAACATTTTGATTCTACATGTGCAGTATTATATTATTGAACACCGGCCTGGTTATCTCATCGCTTGTGGTATTGCCGGACTTGTCATGTTGGCTCTTCTGTAAATATTCTGTAACGACTTGTGTTGATCATGTCGCCTTCCTTCCATCTGCCAATTCACGAAAGAGACGCCCTTACAGTTCAGGCGTCAAGTACTTTTCCAACAACCAAGAGCCCCTCACACGGCATTAGTGGGGTCTTAGACCCCACAGATTTTATTTTCTACTCTACAACTGCATTTATCACTCAGCCTGTGAGTGAAAAAATAACCTGAATATAGTAGATTAGCTAAAAGTATAGTTGAATTTAGTCTGCAAAATGTCTGGCAATTTGGAATCTTACCTACACTAGGAAAGAAATATTCATTTTAAGTTGACTCTTAAAGTGTAATTTTAAATGGGTGGTCTCACACCACAATAATTTTTTTAGGCATGGACAGAATTAAAATCATAAACTGAGCCATAATCTCCTTCCAGCGCATTTGCGGATACAGCAATTGTCACTCCAGAGATCTGCCTAGGCTCCGGAAGCAATGTCTGGTCCATTCGCAAAGAAAGATCTCATGATGCACTTTTCTAGTCACCTCACCTTTCTGCAGCCGATCACAGGCCCTCTGGAACTGCCATTGAATAGGAGCTGATCTGCAGTACCCAGCAGTAGCCACTACACCATGCCCTGAGCTGTGCTGTTCCACTACGTACAGGGTTTTTTCCAGCTGCAGCAAATGATTGGTGGGGGGTGTTAGATGTTGGACCTAATGAACATCCTGAAAACATGGTCTGTGGGGGGGGCTGTGAGGACTGGAGTTTGGGAAGCAATGGCATAGACAAAAACTTCCAATTGGTTGTGCAAAGAAATTTAGGAAAATCATTTTTGCTCATCCTCCCAAACCTGTCAGTCATGTTCAAGGCAGCTGACTTTTCCACCTGCGGATTATCCCAGCTCCATATATCCCCTATAAGTACCAAAGAAAGCAGACCGTAAAATATAAAGGCATTTTCTCATCATGTATACGCTAAATTACAGCATGGTTTTCTGCTCATAATTTTGGCAAAACTTGACCCTCAGACATTAGCTCTCGATCTGTGCTATATCCTTAGTCATCAACATTTATAGTATATTCACTTCTCCGTTCACCTATTGTCCTTTTTTTCTAGGTGTCTGTGGAGGAATTGGAAAACAGCATCAGTGTTAAGATAGCAAAGGAAGCTGTTATGAATATCAACAACCCCAAATATCTGTTTAAACCCATAAATGGTATTCTGGAAACCAAAGTCTACATTGCAGGATTACCACGGAAAGTAGAAAATCTCATTAAACCGGTAATTTTAAGGAATGTCTACACTGTAATCCTCTTAATTATAAATAACTTAATTGACGGCATACCAAAAATAAATGAGCTGGAAATCCCTCAGAAGCCATGGTAGCCACCTGATCACCCAACTGATATCATGCCTCCATGTCCTTCATGTATGCTAAAGTATGATGGATTTGCTCTCTTAGTTTGCACTATAAAAAGCATCTCAATAACTCCTCTCCCTCTGCTGAATGATCCTATTAATCTCCAAAAAGTAGAAAAGAGGGCAAATGTACAAGAGGAATACGACTGCACCAGAGGCGTAGCTAAAGGTTCAGCTCAAGGGGTGGGTAAAACTTCTGAGTGGGCCACTAACCAGGTAACCATGTTTACAACCACAGTGGCACACCCTAATTGTAGATGACCATTCTGTTATTGAAAATAAATCTCCATACAAAGACCAACACCAATATTACCCCCTCATGGTGACCATACAGTGATAGGTACCATTTCTGCAGAACATACAAGAGATTACAATGCAACTGTATATGGTGACTTACAGTCCAATACTGAGCCACTGCTGCTGACTGTGTCCCTATTGCTGCACCTGCTATGTGCCACAAAAACAGTATTCCTTTTAGTACCCCACATAATAATGTCCACCACTGTGTCCGTTAAAAAAAATATTAATGCCCTCTGCAAGTGCCCTAGAAAATGGTTCTCACATTTTGCCCCCTAGAAAGTAATAATGCCCCCCTTGTGACACTATAACAATAAGTGCCATTTAACATTTAACAATGTCCCCTGAGTCCCTCCCTGTCCAGCTCCCCTATGCACAGTATGATGGGCCCACAGCTTTCCTTTTACAGAGTATGATGGGCCACATCTCTTCTATACATAGTGTAATGCCTTCTAAACTGTTTAGTGCCACTGCACAGTATGATGACCCCATAGTAGCCCCCACATTGTATGATGGCCCCTTAATAGCCCCCACATTGTATAATGGCTTCTTAATAGCCCCCACACTGTATGATGGCCTCCACACTGTATTATGACACCCTTCTTAGCCCCCGCACTGTATCGTGGCCCCTTACTGTATGATGGCCCCACATTAGCCTCTACACTGTACGATAGCCCCACCGTAGCCCCTACACTGTATGATGAGCCCCACAGTAGCCCCCACACTGTATGATGGGCCCCACACTGTGTGATGGCCCACTTAGTAGCTCCCACACTCTACGATGGTCCCCATATTAGCCCCCACACTGAATAATGGCCCCTTTAATAACCTCCACACTGAATGATGGCCCTCCTAGTAGCCCCCATTAATATGATGGCCTGCACAGTAGCCCACACATTGTATGATGGCTTGTACAGTAACCCCACACTGTATGAGGGACCTCATAGTAGCCTCCACACTGTATGATGGCCCCCTTAGTAGCCCCCCACACAGTTTTGTTTTTCAATGCTCTGTTTCTGATCTTTTGCTGCCCAGTCTTGGACCTTGCCTTTGACCATCCATATGTCAAAACTTTGTCTTACCCCTCTGTTTATGACTAGGTCTCTTGGTATCTGATCCCGGACCTCTTAACTACCCTGTCTCATGGCTTGTCCGTGAGTAGTGACCCAGCGTCACATTTGTGACTCTGCGTCACAGTAACACTGCCAAATACCTCCACTGATAGATGGACAACACCTCTTCTTATTATAATCATACTGTTATAGATTAACCCTCGATTAGATGGATGCATTCGTGGATGGAATTTGATGAATCAAGGAGCCCTGGGGGTAAAAGAAGTTATTCAAGAAAAGCAGAGCAAGCACTGTCTGGTTTCAGTGGAGGAAGGTTCTTATTATCCGGGTGGAGGAGTGGCCCAGGTTAATGTAAATTACAGTAAGTAATTAAACGTGCAGGATTAGGAACCATGAGGAATGCTATAGAGTTTGTAGCAATTCAATAATATATTTAATTTCTTATATTTCTCTACAGCTGACGACACATCAGCTGAAGGAGATTGGTTAGTAAATGTTACCCTGAACATTCGATCATCTACCAGCACTGGGGTGATGTTTGCCCTGGTTAAAGAGGAGACTGTCCCTCTAGCATTAGCTATTGAAGATAAGTCACTGGATATTGTACAAGTAAGATTCAGCTTACATAGTTCTAGATTTCGTGTTGTGGTGGTAGGATTGGGCTTTAGAAGGGTTTAGACATGATCCATCGCTGCTTCTGTATAACAGTTTTCCAGTCTCCACTAGTTTCTACTTTCTGCTTCTGTTTCAACAAAGAGGAAATACCCATTCAGCTAATTTCTAGTTGAGGCGATCACTGATGCAGCCAGTGATTTTATGAACCGCCATTTCCAGTGTGTTAAAACAGGACCAAAAAAGTTGAGACCAGCGAGGATCAGGTAAGAGTGGAATGGGAGCTCTTAGGATGCATGAGAGTGAGTATTATTTCTTTCCTTTTTTAACAAGTTGTCACTAGAGTTGTTGCGAATCAATTTGCAGGACCTGGTCCATCAGCTAGGTGAATAATCTGTGGCCGCTGTAAAAGAGATCTGAGAACCACCTCCTATCCCCGGCAACCGCGGCTCTTCTTTTGATTAGCCGGCCTGGTGACACATCGCCATTGCGGTGTGACACACATGTGTCGTCACGCCAGACAAGCTAATCAAAAGAAGAGCTGCGGATGCCAAGATCTAGGACGCGGTTCTTATGGCTCCCGTCCGTCGGCCATAGATTACTCACGTGCTTGATGGACGATGTTCTGTAAATCGATACACATCAACTCTATTCTGAGCCCTTTTAAAAATACACTGCTCAAAAAAGTAAAGGGAACACTCAAATAACACATCCTAGATCTGATTGAATGAAATATTCTCATTGAATACTTTGTTCTGTACAAAGTTGAATGTGCTGACAACAAAATCACACAAAAATCATCAATGGAAATCAAATTTATTAACCAATGGAGGCCTGGATTTGGAGTCACCCCCAAAGTTAAAGTGGAAAAACACACTACAGGCTGATCCAACTTTGATGTAATGTCCTTAAAACAAGTCAAAATGAGGCTCAGTATTGTGTGTGGCCTCCACGTGCCTGTATAACCTCCCTACAACGCCTGGGCATGCTCCTGATGAGGTTGCGGATAGTCTCCTGTGGGATCTCCTCCCAGACCTGGACTAAAGCATCCGCCAACTCCTGGACAGTCTGTGGTGCAACGTGACGTTGGTGGATGGAGCGAGACATGATGTTCCAGATGTGCTCAATCGGATTCAGGTCTGGGGAACGGGCGGGGAGTCCATAGCTTCAATGCCTTCATCTTGCAGGAACTGCTGACACACTCCAGCCACATGAGGTCTGGCATTGTCCTGCATTAGGAGGAACCGAGGGCCAACCGCACCAGCATATGGTCTCACAAGGGGTCTGAGGATCTCATCTCTGTACCTAATGGCAGTCAGGCTACCTCTGGCGAGCACATGGAGGGCTGTGCGGCCCTCCAAAGAAATGCCACCCCACACCATTACTGACCCACTGCCAAACCGGTCATGCTGAAGGATGTTGCAGGCAGCAGATTGCTCTCCACGGCGTCTCCAGACTCTGTCACGTCTGTCACATGTGCTCAGTGTGAACCTGCTTTCATCTGTGAAGAGCACAGGGCGCCAGTGGCGACTTTGCCAGTCCTGGTGTTCTGTGACAAATGCCAAGCGTCCTGCACGGTGTTGGGCTGTGAGCACAACCCCCATCTGTGGACGTCCGGCCCTCATACCACCCTCATGGAGTCGGTTTGTAACCGTTTGTGCAGACACATGCACATTTGTGGCCTGCTGGAGGTCATTTTGCAGGGCTCTGGCAGTGCTCCTCCTGTTCCTCCTTGCACAAAGGTGGAGGTAGTGGTTCTGCTGCTGGGTTGTTGCCCTCCTACGGCCCCCTCCACATCTCCTGGTGTACTGTCCTGTCTCCTGGTAGCGCCTCCAGCCTCTGGACACTACGCTGACAGACACAGCAAACTTTCTTGCCACAGCTCGCATTGCTGTGCCAGCCTGGATGAGCTGCACTAACCTGAGCAACTTCTGTGGGTTGTAGAGTCCGTCTCATGCTACCATGAGTGTGAAAGCACAACCAACATTCAAAAGTGACCAAAACATCAGCCAGAAAGCATTGGTACTGAGATGTGGTCTGTGGTCCCCACCTGCAGAACCACTCCTTTATTGAGGGTGTCTTGATAATTGCCAATAATTTCCATCTATTGTCTATTCCATTTGCACAACAGCATGTGAAATTGATTGTCAATCAGTGTTGCTTCCTAAGTGAACAGTTTGATTTCACAGGAGTTTGATTTACTTGGAGTTATATTCTGTTGTTTAAGTGTTCCCCTTATTTTTTTGAGCAGTGTATATTTTATCCATTTAATGAACCACAGAATAAAAAAAAAAATAATAATACATTTATTCCATAAAATTTCATTAAGTTGGCACCTGGTGATACAGAATTTCTGTTACTCCAGCATGTGATAAAAATTTGTCACAATCACTGACACAGGTCCTGGGGAATGAATGGCAGGTCATGGGCAGCATGATATATCTATTTAAATACTCTTATTTAATATATTCCTTTAATTTAGATACTGTGTATATTTTCCCCTGCAGGATATCATTGTCAGCATTCAGAGCACTACAGTGGCGCGACTCACAACCAAAAGAATATGTACTGACAAGACTCTATCCATAAGTTTTACAGCAACAAAGTCCTCTATGGAAATAACCTCCAGTTCCTATACTGACATTAGTTACATAGGCAAGGAAGAAATGAAGAAGCAGCTAGATATTTTGGACCAGTCAATGAGAGGCCAAGTGGATACATATTTAGGAGGCATTCCTGGTATGTCCATAGCTCTGCACCCACATTGCGGATAATTTCCTTTAAAGGAAATCTGTTCCACATTTGACCTATCTAAACTATTAATAAGGGCATATAGGTTTTAGACTGCTGAGGAGAGTGATCCCTGTATGTCTCATATCAGATGCTTTGTTGTTGAGAAATCATCTTTTATCACTTTATATAAATGACCTCTTCCAGGCTCTGGGGAGGACACTGCCTGGAAGATAAATCTGCCTCCAGAGATTATTTTACATGAAGGGGGAGTTACCAGTGTGATGTGGGATGGCCGCCCTCTGCCGTCCTGATCTCACTGCAGAGCTATGTGTGATTATACCTGACACATCAGCAGGCTCCCCTCAGCTGCAGCCTCCATCTCACAAGCAGACAGGGCTGCAATATTGTTACAGTACAGCAGAGCTCAGAGAGCTGCAAAAAATGTGTTTGCAAGAAGACAAATTTAATTTCTCCTGTTCTGTGTTAGTTACTTGTCTCACACTGGTAACTCCACCTCATGTATAATAATCTCTGGAGGCAGAGTTACCTTCCGGTCAGTGTCCTCCCCAGAGCCTGGAAGAGTTCATTTACATATAAGAAAAACGTGGATTTCTCCATAATAAAACATCAGATCGCACATATCAAGGTATCACTATATTCAGCTTTCTATGCCCTTAATGCCCATATAGACGGCCTAGGAGGGTTGATCCTGCTGACAGATTCCCTTTAAATTTGCAGTTGATAACAGCATTGCCCTTTGTAGTTTCCTATCTCGTATGGCTTCTATATACCTGTGATTTCTTCGAAGGCATCAAAGAAAGTCTGTAGAAAGTGTCGATCTCACAGATGATGTTGGGGGAAAAGAAGGATCGAGCAAGTTACATTTTTTTGTTCTCAGAGAAGATAAGTCACTGCCATATTTGTCTTCCAGCAGCTTATTCCCCTCCCCACATTCAGGACACATGAAATCTCGCCCAAGTTGAATTTTCATATGTATGAAGGTGGATGGGGATAAATCTGTCAGGCAAATGAGCATTTGACCTACAGCTGTTGAAGGAGAGGCACTTTTAGACCTTTTCTATATGATTCTAAAAGGACAGATTGGAAATAGAAATATTGGTAATATTATATTTAGCTAGTAAATGTCATCTTTAAAAAATTATTATAAGTCAACATTTTTTGTAGAGAAAAGAAAAACTAAAATGGATAGTTGACTGGGACTGATGAGGTGCCAGATTGTCTATTTTTCTGGAGTTTTGGGTATTTTACTACTATCTGGAGTATCACCAATCACCTGCAAAACATCTCCTGCCCAATTATCCATGTCATGCTTGGAATGCTTGAGCCCAGCGGGATTAGAGGGATTGCAGTTCAGGAGCACAACAGTCCCCGGCCGCCCAGCTTCTTGCTTGCTACGCTGTTGATGATTGACAGTTTGTAAAAAAGGCATGTCTGCGCCTCTGCCTTGACTGTGTGCTCTCCAATTGCTTGCAAGCAGGTGAAGATTTACCTCTGTAGCATCAGAGGGGCACAGGAGCACTGAAGCTGATCAAATCCATCAATCTGGCCAGCCTTCGAGCAGCGTTTACAAGCTCCTTTGAAGAGAGTTAATAAGCTCTGTGCCCCTTGCTTAGGAAATCAGCCACTTCTGATAGCGTAGGGCAGTAACCTAAACAAGAAGCAGTAAACTATTAAAATGAAAAATCACAACATTCTCGAAAATGGAGAGAATTTTTAATAAGACATAAATTGCAAATTTGCTTGTTTTTGCAAGTATTTTGTAATTTTACCTGTTAAAGAGCTTGAGAATAACCCTTCAATTATTCCGATAGCCCTCATTCCATACAGAATATGTGAACTTTTGATTGCATTGTAATTGGTACTAGGTTAGATGGGTAATTTGTGGGTCTTCCTGTTGAATATACAGTCATGGCCAAAAGTTTTGGTACCCTTGAAATTGTTCCAGAAAATTTAGTATTTCTCCTAGAAAATTATTGCAATTACACATGTTTTGTTATACACTTGTTTTATTTCCTTTGTGTGTATTGGAACAACACAAAAAAAAACTGAGAGAAAAAAGGCAAATTGGACATAATTTCACACAAAACCTCAAAAATAGTTCAGACAAAATTGTTGCCACCTTTCCAAAATTGTGGTTAAACAACTTTGTTTCAAGCATGTGATGCTTGTTCAAACTCACCTGTGGCAAGTAATAGGTGTGGGCAATATGAAAATCATACCTGAAACCTGATAAAAAGGGGAGAAGTTGGCTCAATCTTTGCATTGTGTGTCTGTGTGCCACACTAAGCATGGAGAACAGAAAGAGAGGAAGAGAACTGTCTGAGGACTTGAGAACCAAAATTGTTGAACAATATCAAAAATCTCAAGGTGACAAGTCCATCTCCAGAGATCTTGATGTTTCTTTGTCCATCGTGCACAGCATAATCAATCTAAAAAGGATATATTGCTGAAAAACAAACATTTCCTCTAAACTACCATCCTAAATTTAAGCGTTTGTGCCATATGGATGTGCTGTTAAGGCTTAATAGTGAAGAGGGGTTGCAGAAGTGGAATTATCACTTAGGTTTTATGTCAATAACACCGTGTCTTTTATTGTTAGATATCCCAGTTACGGCTACTCCAGTCTCTGCCTTCTACTTCGGCTGCATGGACGTCACCGTTAATGGAAATCTGATTGACCTGGATGATGCTCTGCTCAAGCAAAATGACATTCGATCACATTCCTGTCCTTTAATTTCATAGAGGGACTCGTCATACAGTATTTTTATATTTTTGTAGCATCTACTACTGAATTACCAAACTTCCGTGACTGACGAGCGATGTGCCAGAATTGCGTGTGCTGTTTCTAATACTCTGTACTGTATCGTGTGCCGATCATAATTACTTTATATTTTCAATTTTATCAATATCACAAGAAAAAAAACAAGAAAATGTGTAGTATTCCATTTATACCAAGTTAAACGTTTTATAGATTTTTTGTTTTTGTTTCTTATTTTCAGTTATATCTATTATGATTTATGACCAAGAAAGGGTCTGCAACACTTTCATTCTTGGCATCTATACGGCCCAGCAGTCAGAGCCCCAATCATCTCACTTTGGTGAAATAGCAAAATGCTAATTGGTTGGGTGATTTTATTTTTATTGCAACATAAAAATCATCATTATTGGCTGCACATTACTCCTTGTGAACAGTGAATGTGCTGCAGATTATGTGCTGTATATGGGGACAGAATGATCATGTTATCACTTCTTCTAAACGGGTCTTTAACGCATTCATGACATACGACGTTCATTTACGTCATATGTCATGTTACCGATTTTGATGGGTGCTCGCACGCCGAACCTGCATCTTTCCTGGCAGATGATGGCTGTTAATATGTCAAGACTTTCCTCTCTCCTACTCTGCTTTCATTGGCAGAGCCTCACAAGTGTGTGCCAATGAAAGCCGAGAAGGAGAGAGGAAAATCTTCTACAGTGCGCTCGATACTGGGCTGTGCTGTGCGGTGAAACACTTCCCACAACCCAGTCAATCAGGGGGAATGTCCAAAGCCCAGTCAATCATGGGGAATGGCCGCAGTCTGCATAAGACTGGGTCTCGCCTTTGTGATGCAACCTCAACTTCCAGAGTCCAGAAGTTGACGTGACATCACCGGATATCAGCAGCGGCTGCAGCCGGGGGTCGCGGGATCGGCACGGAGCGAGCAGCAATAGCTCCATTCACAGGCAAATATGAAAAAATACTTATTTCATAATAATAATATTTAAATTGATGTGTAGAATAAAGATTGTAGTGGACCACCTCTTTAACACACTAACAATTGAAGAACAATAAGTTGCAGCAAATCATCTTGGACCTGTGCTAAAATGTGCTCTGGACAAATGGGACTCCATACTTGCACTGGCATAAAAAAGCTCACATGGGCTATATTAGAATGTAATACAGCAGTCCTATTAAAAGGTCAGTAGTCAGAGGGCAATGACGTCAGCTATCCAGGCTTGCAATGCTGAATTCGACAAATTAAAAAAATAATGAGTGGAGTGATCTTCACAAGACAACAAGTCAGCTCATTCACTTCAAGAAAATAGAATTGAAAAAAAGTGTAGAAATATAGTACTGAGGAGGACAAGGTCAAGCTGCACAGGTCTGTGGACTACTGTAGTGGCTGTAAGACGTGGATGCAGAACACAAATCTTTCATAACACTTATTTTTAATACATACATATTCATATCTATAAAATAAAAAATGTAGTTCTTTCTTGAACTGCCAGCCAAAAGTTTCCAGTCGTGGCCTGAAGTTTTGAGACTGATACAAATGTTGGTTTTCACAAAGTATTCTGCTTCAGTTTTTATAGTGGCAGTTTGCATTTATCATGCTCGCAGGTGGTGCACGTGGTTCGTAGACCCACTGTGGCACAGTGCCTGGCCTTCCTAGGAAGGGCCATAGCTAAGTGGCTACCATGTGTTCACTGGAGCTCCTGATGGTGGAGACAGACTGGGCTGCAGGTAGCTGCAGGTACCACTCCTAGACAGTCGCCGGTACTGCAGTTGCCGATCCCAGGGGTCAGGTTCACTGACATGGGGAGACGTGACTGGACTCACTGATTAGCAGGATACGGAGATAGGCTGACTGTATGGACAACTTGAATCTTGAAGATAGGTTTTTGTTCTCACACACAGTTATCGGGAAACAGTATTGGAGCTGGCAGCACTAGGACCATGGACTAAGGACTCAAGACTGGCCGCACAGGGACTAGGGATTTGGGTATAGGTAACACCAATGCAGTCACAGGAACATGGACAAACTATTCTAGACTAATGGGAACACAGGATATGGGAATATCTTTAACAGACTAAGGACGGGGGGACCTGGCAACATACAGTTGCACACACAAACACCACTTATACAAAACTATAGGGGTTGCTCAAGCACCTCTCTATTGGGAAGGGTGCCTTTTACACTAGATGCCTTCTAGCTTTTGGTTGGGAGACATCGTGCAGATGTTCATTTTAACTAAATGCCTCCCAGCTATTAGCTGGGGGCATTTTACCATATGTGCAAGCTGCCCCTTTAAGAAGTGGAGAGAGGGTGTGCACTAGGCGTGCCGCCGAAACACAGTGCGGCTTGCACAGGAAAGGAGAAGGATCACGCGGATGCTGCAGCAGCGGGAGTAGTGAGTATGCCGGTATCCCCACATGGAGGGAGGAGGGAAACCAAGCAGGGGTGCCAGACACAGATGTTACATAGATTGTTATGAAGAGTGATCAGATGAATTGCAAAAAATTGTAAAGTTATTACTTGTCATGAAAATTAACTTAATCAGAAAGATCCCTTTTCCTCTGAATTTCAGCCTTGTCACAAAATGACCTGCTTACATAATTTCAGTGATCTTCTCGTTAGCTCAGGAGAATGTGTTAACAAGGACAAGGCAGCTGATATCACTCTGTCATGCTGATTGAATTATAAGACCAGACTGGTTGCTTTAAAAGGAGGCAGGTACTTGAAATCATTGTCTTCTTCTGTTAACCACAGTTACCTCCAAGGAAACGGGCAGTCATCATTGCTGTGCATCAAAAGGGCTTTACATGCAAGGATATTGCTGCTTGTAAGATTGCCCTTAAATCATCCATTTATTGGATCATCAAGAATTTCAAACAGGAAGTTCAATTGCTGTGAAGAAGGCTTTATGGTGCCCAAGAAAGTCCAGCAAGTGCCAGGCCTGTCTCCTAAAGAGGATTCAGCTATGGGATAGGTTTAACACTGATGCAGAGCTTGCTCAGGAATAGCAGCAGACAGGTGTCAGTGCATCTGCATGCAGTGAGGCAAAGGCTTCTGGAGACTGACCTGGTGTCAAGAAAAACAGTAAAGAAGTCACTTCTCTCCAAGAAAAACATAAAGGACAAACTGACATTCGGCAGGAATAACAGAATTGGACTGCAGAAGACTGAGGTAAATTTATTGTCTCTGATTTAAGCCCCCTTCAGACTATTTGGAAAAAAAAAAGGTGAGTCCTGTGTAATGTCAACAGTAAAGCATTGTGAGACTATTCATGCCTGGGGTTGCTTTTCATATATGAAGGGGCACACTCATAATTTTGCCTAAAAACACTGCCATGAATAAAGAATCGTATCAAAATATCTTCCAAGAGCAACTTTCTCCCAACGATCGAGGAGCAAGTTGGTGATGAGCAATGCTTTATCCAGCATGACAAGACAAAAGTGATAACTAAGTGTCTCTGTGAGCAAAACATTGAATTTTAGGGTACATGGCCAGGAAGTTCTCCAGATCTCAATCTTATTAACAACCCAAGGTCCACCCTCAAAAAATGGGTGGACAAACAAAAACAGAAATTGTGGTAAACTCCAAACACTAATTGACAAGAATAAGTTGTCATCAGTCATGATTTGGCCCAGAGGCTGATATCCAGCTGCCAGGGGGAAGGAAAGAAGCCCTAAAAAATAAAGGGAGAAGGGAAAAAGTCTTTACTTAAACTTGATGAATTTGTAAAAAAAGTTAAACTTATGAAATGCTTCTAAATGTATTACAGTAACGGTAGAAACATCTAAGAGATCTAAAAACACTTATAGGAAACTTGTCACGTCTCAAAACACTATTAACCTGCAGATATGGAGTTAGTACACAGGTTAATTGAGTTCCAAAGGTTCCCCACTGCTATACTGAAGGCCTGGCTATCAGGAGAAAATTAACTTTTTTCTTTTTGTTCCTTTATCTAATGTATACAGCCCTAAGGCACATATAGATTCAGAACACCTACACATTACACCTGCAGGTCTTTTATGATATCCTGTTCTAAATCCTTTGGCAATAATATGGAGTTGGTTCCTCTTTGCAGATATAACAGTTCCACTCTCTTGGAAAGATTTTCTACAAGATTTTGGAAGTGCCATAGAATGTATTTCCACTGTTCCAAAGTCCAGTGGTTGCTGCTTTACACCATTCTATCTGACACTTGCTATTGTGCTTGGTGATGTAAGGCTTATATGTAGCTGATTGGCCATGGAAACCCATTTCATGAAGTTTCTGGTGCACAGGTTTCGTGCTGATGCCAGATGAGTTTTGGACTCTGCAGTTATGGAGTCAGCAGAGCATTGGTGACTTTTATGCCCTCTGCTCCTCAGCACTCAGTGACTCTGATCTGTAACTTTACATGATCTGTCACTTTGTCGCTGTGGTTCCTAAATGGCTGGGGTTCCTAAATGATCCACCTTTCAATAATACTACTCTCATGTGTGACATGCAGAAGTAGTGCTGTTGCTTCAAAAGCATCCAGCAACTAGAGAGGTTAACACAGTCATAGGAGACAGGGAGTGTATTGGCAGAGCCCCAGGTGACTGTAGGGAACTTGTTATTGTAGTCTGGCTGAAACCAAAGAGAAAGATGGTGTGTTATCTGGATCTGACAGAAGGCAAATGAACAGGATTCAGATCAGGAGAGAAACTAAACACAGGTCAGATAAACTTCCTGAACTAACAGTGCAGAGTATTATCGGGCAGGAAGATAAGGACTGGAAGGAATTGTGTCACAGGGATCATCTCCCTCATCAAACCCTCCCCCTACATCTCCATGCAGGATAAAGAATTCTGTGTACTATTGTGTCCTTATGAAGGAAAAGCCTGTGGCTGTGTATGCACAGAAGTGTGCTGCTAAGAGATCTAATCTATGCTGAATTATGCTACTGAAGAGACTGTAATACTGAACCTTGTGAAGAAACTACTGTATTGTTACTGGAGCCGGTTGCTCAAGAAACGCAGACTGTACTGTAATGAATATTGTTGCTGTAATATCCCTGAATTGCACTGGCCGTGCTTCAGATTAAATTCCACTGTTAAACTGTTGAAAAAGACTCTTGTCAGATGTGTCTGGTCAGCAATTGAATCTATCGTGTGCCTGAGAGAAGCTACAGCCTATGGTCGCCCTGAGTAACGGTTCCCCCAGGATTCCAAAGAATTCATGAAACCCGTCTCGCCCTATCTGTACCTAGCGGCGTGCGTGTAACATTGGTGGCCCGTACGGGGAATCTTGAGCGGGAATTAGCATGTAGAGGGAGAAGAAGAAAAGTGTCTGGAAAAACACAGCAGCACAGTACCTCAATCCAACTCTGCTACACCAGTTAAAGGGGACCAACCCTGAAGAAAACTCACTAGCCTAAATGGAGATGGAAATACAAATGGACAGAATTAGTGAGCTGCTTCTTAAGTTAACCTGTGAAGAATTGAGAACAGTAGCAGAAAATATAAAAGATGTCAGAAGAACAGATTTCTAAAGCACACGACCGCAGGCAACTGTTAGCTGCCATTAATGCAAAAATGGATGAGCTGGGGGAGAAAGAAGCTGAAGACGTCATGGGGACGTTCCTCCAGGAGTTAACACAGTTTCTAACCAGGTTGAAGTTGGAGGATGGAGGGGCGACACCAATTACCAAAAGCGTGAATCTCTGTCCACAGGCAAACTACAGGAATTGAAAGAACAATTCAAAGTCCTAACAACAGCCCTTCAGGAATCAACCAAAACCTCTGAACGGGTAACAGACTCAGACAGAACCTTTACTCTGCTCGGGTTAGATAAATCAGGAAGACAGTCCTCTCTAACACCACAAATCACCATAAGGAAAATTCAAGATCCTGGGACAGATTGGAGAGTGTGAACAGAAAGAGAAACTGTCTTATATGAACTTGTTGCACCAGATCGATGCAGGCTTACAGAAAGGCTACCAGCCAGATGAGATCGTTAAGGGGGTGGTGAAAGCGATCAGTCCAGGACTGAACCTCCGAAGTATGCTAGAAATGAAGAGTCACTTGACCTTGCAACAGCTGAAGATGATTTTAAAAGGGCACTATAAAGAAGAGAGTACTTCAGAATTGTTCTACCGACTCATTAACCTCTCACAGAAAAATAATGAATCACCCCAAAGTTTATTTTTCAGAGCAATTGAACTGAAGGATAGACTGTTGTTTGCATCCAGAGATGTAGAAGTGGAGGAGAAGTTTGATTCTGGACTAGTCCAGAAGAAGTTCTTGAGATCATTGGGAATGGGGTTAATCAGCAAAAACATCAAGTTGCAGCTGAAACAATACCTAGAAGAACCTGGCATTCTGGACGAAGTCTTAATTGAAAAAATGAATGAGGCAGCTAGTTTGGAGTCAGAGACCGAACAGAAGTTAAAGACTATGCTCCTAAAATCACCAAAATGAGTCAGCTGAATTTGGAGACCCCCGGTGGCCAGTCCGAAGATCATCATGGAGACTTTCTAGTGCCACCTCCGAGAGGGAACCTTAAATCACCAATAAAAGAGAGGACCGCCAGCGCTGACTGGGAGGAAGTAATAGGAGAACTGCGAGCCGAGTTGAGGTTAAAAAGTTGATTCATTCCAGGCCAGAACCTGTATCCCTCAGACCCAGGAGTGGGGTCCAAAACAGAAGATACCTGGCTTGTGAAGCGTGCCTTTCATCAAATCAGAGTATGGTGTGTGTCCACTGTCTAAGATGTGGTGAGGAAGGACATTATGCCAAGGAATGCCAATGGTCATGGTTGTTTGGGTTAAAAGACAGGAGGTTGCCAGTGCGGGGCGACTGGTAACCACGATACGGAGGAGGCCCCAGAACCAAATTTAAATCTCACCAAACCCCAGAACGGCACATGAGAAAAACGCCTGCGTCAGTACTATGCCCAAGTGTGTTCCCGTCTACAACAGCTGCAAGAGAGACAGGGGCATCAGTTACTTAATGCCCAGTGCAGAGGTCAAACCATGTACTCCTGGGAGGAGGATTCCTCGGTCAGTAAAGATAGCCTCATCAGCCTAATCGGTGAAAGGTGCTTTATACAGTGCCAGCTAGATGGACTCCTGGTAAAAGCACTCTGGGACACAGGAGCCTTAAATGAAGAATGGAGAAGGTGCTACCTGCTACATACCTGCCTCCACGGCAAAGCTGTCAACCAGACCGAAATCCCTTTCATAGGCTGGGTGGAAGTGAGTTTCCAACTGAGGGCCACGAAGAACAGCAACACCATTGAGCTTTTGGTACTTTTTCTCGTGACCAGTGATCAGAACGTGGCAGAGGATCCTATCCCGGGTTATAATGTAATCAGTGAGGTCATCACGAAACACAAGTCAGGGATGCTGGTGATGGATGCAATTGCCACATCACTTGCCATACCCAACGCCGTGGCGGAAAATGTGATTCATAGAGTAAAGAATGCACAGAATACAATGGACCTAAAAGAATTCAAGGTAGGCTGGCGCCCAACCATCATCCCTGCAAACCAAATGGTGGGAGTGAGGTGTGGAGTCCAGGTAGAACCGGGAAGAAAAGTCCAGAAAATACTTTTTGTGCCAAAAGACTCCTCAGAACTTCCGGAAGGCCTAGTTTAAGGTGAGACTGTGCTTACGATTCCTACTGGTGGGCTTGCTCAAGTGACAGTACCGGTGATGAATACTACAAAACACGAAATTAGACTGGATCCAAAGACTGTGTTAGGTCACATTGAAACCGTTAAAATGGTATATCCAGCCAATGTGAAACCCGCCCAGGAGTCTACCGTGAATTCAGTCTCCCCACCAAGGATCACGAGTTACCTAGGGGAGGAAATTGCACAACCCACCTCAGGGACCTGGAATCCCCCAGTATCCCTGGAACACTTGTGTTCTGAACATATAGTGATAGCAAAACAGATGCTGAGAGAAGAGTGTCATGCATTCTCTAAAGATGACTCTGTATCCCATAGTTGGAATTGAAAATCAAATTGAAAGACACGACCCCAGTAACCAGAAGTTACATATCTGTGCCGAAACCATTACACCGTGAAGTGAAAGAGTATTTACAAGATCTAATCAACAGAGGTTGGGTCCAAAAGTCGAAGTCGTCTTATTCCTCTCCTATTGTTTGTGTTAGGAAGGAGGACGGTACGTTGAGACTCTGCTGTGATTACCGAGAACTAAATCGAAAGTCAGTACCTGATCGGCACCCAATACCAAAGATTCAAGATATGCTGGATAGCCTATCAGGAAGTACCTGGTTCTCTGTCCTCAATCAGGGTAAAGCATACCATCAAGGGTATGTTGAAGAGTCCAGTAGACCCTTGACAGCATTCATCACACCGTGGGGCTTATATGAGTGGATCCGCATACCGTTTGGGCTCAGTTCAGCTCCAGCAGAATTTCAGAGGAGCATGGAGACCTGTTTGGAATGATTGAGGGACAATATCTGCCAGCTGTACTTAACAATGTGGTACACAGCAAAACCCTCCAGGAGCACGTTGAACACGTGAGGACCGTATTACATCGGTATCAACAATACGGAGTTAAGTTGACCCCAAAGAAGTGTGAACTGTTCAAAAGGCAAGTCCGATTTCTTGGGAAAATTGTGTCCGGAGAAGGATATACCATGGACCCAGCAAAAATCGCTCTGGTACTGGCCTTAAAAGACAAGTGGCCCTCTACTGTCGGGGAGTTGAGGCACATCTTAGGATTCCTCTCCTACTATCATACTTACGTTCGGAACTTCTCCAGGATTGCTGCCCCACTATACCTCCTCTTGGGGGGGGGCAAAAGAGTCAACAACACCCACGGAGAAAAAGAAGAACGCGGGTAGGACCGAGTTTAAAAGAAACAATGCCGTTTCGTCCCAACAGCCCATTCTCTGGACAGCAGACCACAAGGAGGTATTGGAAGAACTAGTAGACTACCTGGTAAAACCACCCATCTTGGGATATCCTGATTTCAACTTACCATTTGTTCTTCATTGTGACGCTTCTCAAGTTGGACTGGGAGCTGCCCTGTATCAGCATCAAGATGGAAAATTGAGAGTCATCTGTTACGGTTCTATAACGTTGACAGACCCCGAGAAGAATTACCATCTACATTCCGGAAAATTGGAGTTCCTGGCATTGAAATGGGCTATCTCTGAATGATTTAGAAATTATCTCTACTACAGCAAAGAGTTTGAGGTATACACTGACAACAACCCTTTGACCTATGTCCTCACTACAGCCAAACTGAATGCAACGGGTCAAAGATGGGTGGCTGAACTTGCTGACTTCAATTTCGGCATCAAGTACAGGCCAGGAAAATGCAATGCAGATGCTGACGGATTGTCGAGAATGCCACTAGAGCCTGAGGAGTTCATGCAAGAATGCTCGGAGGAAGTCAGTCTGGAAGCAATTGAGAGCACTACCCAAGCAGTGCAAGCTTATCAAGAGGAAGATACACCATTGTGGCGTCCTTTGACAGTGGAAACCACCATAAAAGCGAGAGAACAAGGTCACCCCCTGTTCGTTCAACAAATACCAAAAATAAAAATCCATAGAGCACAACGGGAAGATCAGATAATTGGTAGAATACTACTTTATGTGGACCAAAATCGGTTTCCAAGTAAATGGGAGAGAGATAATGAGTCACCAGCAGTATCCGTTTTAGTTAAAGAATGGACGAAGCTCTACCTCAGTGAAGACGGCATCCTGTATCATAAAGGAGGACAAAACCGGCAGTTGGTACTACCCAGAGTATTCCGTAGGTTGGTCTTCAAAGAACTCCATGAAAACATGGGACACCTAGAAGTGGAAAGGACAACCAACTTGATCTGTGAACGTTTCTTCTGGCCATACATGCAGAGAGATATTGAGAGGTACGTGACCAGGGAGTGTGGATGTCTGAAAGATAAACGTCCCAACACATCAACCCGAGCAGCTATGGCCAACATCCAAACTAAGTATCCGTTTGAGATGGTCTCAATAGACTTTCTACATCTCGAGATGTGCAAGGGTGGTTACGAATACATATTGGTGGTAATGGACCCTTTTACTCGATTTGCCCAAGCATATGCCACCACCAATAAAGCTGGTCGAACAGTGGCAGAGAAGATCTTCAATGATTTTGCTTTGAGGTTTGGGTTCCCTACGAGGTTACACCACAACCATGGAAGAGAATTTGAGAGCTGAGCTAGGAAAGTACTGTAGAATTCAGAGATCCCACACAACGCCCTATCACCCAGAGGGTAATGGACAAGTGGAACGTTTTAACCGGACATTAGTGTCGATGTTGCGCACTTTAACAGCTGACGAGAAGAAAAACTGGAAGAGTTTTCTGTCAAAAGTGGTACATGCCTATAATTGTACAAAGAGTGATGCAACGGGTTACTCACCCTTCTTCCTATTGTATGGACGATCACCAAAACTGCCAATCGACATCATGTTCGATACTCCGGTGTCAGAGACTTACAGAACGTATCCGGAGTATGTTCGGAAATGGAAAGAATGGATGGCAGAGGCATACAACATAGCGTCCAAAGTGGTTACGCAAGGACAGAGCTAGAGTAAGGAGTACTATGATCGAAAATGTTATGGAGCAGAATTGGCACAGGGAAGCCGGGTGCTAGTCAAGAACGTACGTGAGAAAGGTGGTCCAGGAAAACTTTGTTCATACTGGGAAGACAAGGTGTATGTGGTCGTAAAGAGGAAAGCCAATGACAGTCCAGTGTATGAAATCCGATTGGAAAGAGGGGACAAGAAAACCAGAATAGTCCATTGGAATTTATTACTACCCTGTGATTATCTCCCACCACAACAAGACTTCCCAGAAGCAGACCGACATCGACCAAGATCGACAAAGAGACCACCACAGATTAAAGCTCCGATGGAGGATAGTGACCTTGAAAGTTTCATTGAAGAAGAGCACACCTTTGTATTTCTCGAACCGACAGGGAGAGGGATGTATCATCCTCAGGAGAGTGAACTAAGTCCCGAGACTCCAGAGTTTGTACCAAGGAGTACAGATGAAGTCCAATTCAGATCTGATGATCGAACACCGGTCACTGGAGAGACCAATTGATACTCAGAAGAAGCGGATTTACCAGACTGTGTGGAACCAGGCGATTCCGGAGAAGTACAAGAACTTACAGAGGCAGTTCCAGGAGCGTCTGAGGAAGCACGGGAAATGAGTGCGGCAGAAGAAACTCCTGTGACCGAAGAACCCGCGGTATCTAAGGAACAACCCACAAGGAGGATGGCGACTAGAGAAGTGAGGAGGCCCATGATGCCGACGTATGAGACACTTGGTGAACCAAGTCAAGTGCCAAAGACTTGCGACTGGAGACAGGTATCTCTGCCTACGGACTAGGTAAGCCCACTGGAGTGTTATTCACCGTAGTATGGAAGATGTTGCCTGGTGGAAAGACTTATTTTCATGCTTTGATTTTCCTTAAAAGACTTTGCAGAAACAAAGAACTGTTAAGGCATATAGAGAGAGAGCTGGTTGAAGATGTACGAAAAGCTATAGCTGAAGAGACGCTGATTGTGTTAATTGTGTTAATTGTTTATTTCTTACAGGAGTACTACAAGAAAAAGGTTGTAGAATAGGTTGTTATAAATGTTATGTCAATTTGTATATAAAGTTACTCAACTTTAACCACTGTCTCAGAATTGGTCAGATTGATTAATTAAGATGAATGTCGAGGACGACATTCAAAAGGAGGGAAGAGTGTGACATGCAGAAGTAGTGCTGTTGCTTCCAAAGCATCCCGCAACTAGAGGGGTTAACACAGTCACAGGAGACAAAGATTGTTTTAGCAGAGCCCCAGGTGGATTGTGGGAAACTTGTGGTGATGCAGTATTTAGTAGAGAAGGTGACCTACTATTACAGGACCACACCGGTATCGGTGAGATCTTCAGAATGAGCCATTCTATCACAAATGTTAGTAATGGCAGACGACATAGCGAGGGGCCGGATGTTACACAGGGAAATGGGACTGAATGAAAAACCTGAATTCAGTGATTAAGACGTGTGTCCCATTACTTTTGTCCATACACAGGATCTTTTTCTCTGTCTGTCCAAGGATACAGTCTTCATCTCATCAATGCCAGCTAACTACTAACCCAAAGCTATATGTAAGCGGGTCAATATTATTATTTCATGCTGATGGTGTAGATACAATTTCCTTACTTCCATCTCACTTCTGTGTTACCTTTGTAGTTTTTGATCAGTACCAGGTTTGCTTCCACTAGGTGGCGCTACCGGATTTTTAGTAAATAACATGTCTGCTTTACCAAAAATGTGTTAATTATGAGCGTTAAACAAAATGTCGCTTTAGACAAAGAGAACCCGAGTTCCTTAATGATCAATCTATTTAAGCAAGTAAATTTTAAAACATCTCCATCACCAATGTGATAATAAATATACAGTAGATACAATATCCATCATCATTGGCAGTGAAATTACAACCTACACAATGTAACATGTCAGGAGAGGAGAAAGGTTTAAAATTGACTTCAATTCTTTTAGGACTATTTTTTTCGTTTTCCATTTCCGCTTTTACCTCTCTTTCGTCGAAGAGCTCACATATATATATATATATATATATATATATATATATATATATATATATATATATATATTCAAATAAAAAAATGTAGAATTTTAATCTATGTAGATAACTTTACACCAGGGATCCAAGATAAATCAGCAATAATTTTATTTAGTAATAATGCAATTTTTCATAAAGGTTATAGATGCAGAACCTCTAGTCTGTGCTTTATTCATAGCTTGTACATTCATCTTTTCATGTCAAAGGGAAGGTGTTTTTAGAAGGGTCTGAATAGGCAGTAAGAGCACGGCTCCGGCTCCGTGGACTTTATATCCTGTCTCTGCCGGAGCTGATAACAGCTGATTGATGGGCGTGCCGGGTGTCGGAGGATCCCCAGCGATGTGATTTACACTGTGTGCACAATTATTAGGCAATTTGTATTTTTTGATGATTAATTTTATTAATGAACAAGAGGTTGATAAACCAGAAACATGAATATTTAAGGAAGTGAAAGTGAGGTTTTGTCTTTCTTAGGCCATGGTCCCAATATCATTATTTGGTCAGTATTCGGTCAGTATTTTTTCTCACGAGTGGGAGCCAAAACCAGGAGTGGGTGATAAATGCAGAATTGGTGACTTGATTCTATTATACCTTTTCTCTGATTGTTCCTCACCTGGTTTTGGCTCCCACTGCTGAGAAAAAATACTGACCGAATACTGATAAGGCCATGGCCTTAGGAGAATATCTGTGTGCAAAATTATTGGGCAGCTATTAGTGAGCAGAATTATTATTATACAACTAAATGAAAAACTTAAATTTTCCATCTCAGTTGTTTATTTTCATCTGTTTCAGTGAGAATAATAACCAAACAACTCAATGTACAAAAATACAATTCTCATATTTCAAAAAAATATCAGTGACTGATATAGCCGCCGTTCTATTCCATAACAATCATAAACTCCATCCATGGAGTCTGACAGTTTCTTAATCTGTTGACGATCAACTTTTTGGACAGCACCTACCGCAGTCTCCCCGACACTGCTCAGAGAGGTGACTGTTTCTCTTCACTGTAATTCTCACATTTAAGAAGAGCCCACAATAGGGTTTAGGTCAGATGAGAAAGGGGCCGTGTCATTATTCTTTCATCTTTAAAGGGAATCTGTCAGCAGGTTTTTGCTATATAATCTGAGGACAGCACGAGATAGGGGCTAAAACACTCAATTCAATTATGTGTCACTTATGAGGCTGTGTGTTGTTGTTTATTTACAATGAAGGTTTTATCACTAAGACATCATTACTGTGACAAGCTTCTCCGCCCCTCCTGTGATCACTGTCAATAAACTATGTACATACAGAGCCTGATGTGGGCAGGGGCAGCTTTTCCAACTCTGTTGCATCCTACATCTAAGAACTCTGATTGTGTCACAACTGTTGCTCCCAGAAAAGTGATAAGTCGTTGGAATCAGGTTCTCCGTCCCTACATTATGCTGCTCTCAGATGAGGTAGCAAAAACCTGGTGACAGATTCCCTTTACGTCCTTTACTGGCTGCCAACAGTGGATACGATTGAGCATTGTCCTGCATAAAAAATCATGGTTTTCTTGAAAGATGCAGACTTTTTCCTTGAAGAAAGTGTCTTCTAAAAACTGGCAATAAGTTTGGAGTTGATTTTGAGTCCATCTTCAAAGCGAAAAAGTTCAACTAGCTCATCTTTATTAATACCAGCCCGCAGCAGTACCCCACCTCCACCTTGCTGGCATCTGAGCTAAAGTGGAAGTCTGTGCCCATTACCGATCCAGTCACGGGCCCATCCATCTAGTCATGAAGCGTCACTCTCATCTCATCTTCAGATATTTCTTGACATTTCACCTTCTTGCTCAGTGGTGGATGGGTTTGAGCCTTCCTTCCCTCGGTCATGTCTCTGAGCACTGATCACCTTGCACTTCTGGGCCTCCAGGGAGGTTGCAGGGCTTCCTGGTCTCGTCATGTTTGATTCTTCTCAAATCTTTTGCTTTTTTTTCTCAACATTTTTTTGTGACCCTGTTGACTATTTGCAACAAAACTTTTGATGGTTCGGAGATCACGTCCCGATATCTTAGCAATTTCAAGAGAGCTGCATCCCCCTGTAAGACTTGTAATAGTTTTTGACTTTTCAAAATAAGTTAAAAAACACTTAGTCCCCCCACCACTCATCACTTCCAACTTCTATGATATTAATTTTCTGTTTGTTTTCTGTTTTCTTTGAGATGGCATTCCTCCTTGTTTCTTGAGTGCATGCACATCATCCTGCGGCTTGAGCTATATTATTATTTATTATTATTGTGCCATTAATTCCATGGAGCTTTACATGTGAATATACCCTGTATCCTTTTATTTGCGTGTGATCACAATGCTCCTAATTGGGTACATGCGTACCATCTAATTGACGTGGCCTCTGTATCAAATATCTCTCTATGTTACATGTCATAATAAATATGCTCCTATTTTTCCAGCCTCACTTTGCATTTACGCTTTCTATGCCTATGATTCTTGTCTTTCCTGCATATTTTGGCGCATGCGTGGTTTCGGTTTGATACATACTATAGCTTTGCTGCACTTATGTGCATGCGGTACTTTCTTATTTCAGCATTATATATGACAAACTTATTACAATTACTTTAGACAAATTTGCTTATGTTTCTTTGCCCATACTTCAAACCTCGATTTGTGCGCTTGCGCCGTTCCCATTGGCTTTGCTGATGTCTTTTTTGTATGACGCATGCACATTCATTATTTCTTAAGCTACTGTATACATACTGCATATATTCATGTTATTGCATGTGGATGGACCATTCTCTTATGACTTTTCTTGCACAACGACGACGTCTGCTCCTCAATGCCTTGGGATGTGCTGCAATGCAGTGAACACATGCTTATATGTGTTGTGTTTGCTGAATTACATGGGTTGCTGGCCTATTATGTCAGTTATTGTTGCGCACGTCTCTCAATTTCTTGAATCTGATTGCAGGTACTATGTGGCTTAATCTACTTTATCGGTTGTTTCATCTTTTACAACCATTGTGTATACCTTGCCTCTCCAATTCCGCTTTTGCTGCCCTCCATCATGTTTTATTTCTTTTGTCTCTTACTATTGGGTAGATATAACGACACAGCTTGTCCCACACTTCCTGACACAGCCACTGTGTATGACAACACGTGCTCCCCTTTTCCAGATATGGTTGGCCTGTACATATTCTGTTTACCACTGCCTGCCCTGCATATGGTGGATGTCACATTTGTTCATTTATTTTTCTATCTAGTGTAGTAGTGGTGGAGGTAATAGTCTGCCCCTGATACTAAAAACGGTTAAAAGTGCGTTCCTGAAGTTAGAACCCTCTGGGGCTGCAGTTTGGCCTGTAACTGAGTGTTAGAGTCAAGTGCAGTAAATGACCACAGTCAGTAGTGTGCAGTACTGCAGAAACGAGCAGGCTCTATAGGGGCTGCTAGGGTAGACGTGGGCCTAGTATCCCAGAGAGTGGATTGCCAAAGAATCCCTCTGCAAGAGACCCCTTATCCAGCATAGGATCCTCGAAATAGTCATCAGGGGCCTGGGGGCTTATTCTGCCTGCGAGGCTGAGAAGAAGTCAGGACTCAAGTACTCAGAGGCGGAGTGAGATGGTATCCCAATATACTGTCATTGGTGAGGAAGATTCTCTAGGGTTAGAGAAGAAAGCAACAGAGATGCTTCACCTAGATCGGGTTCTGGTTGTTTTTATGAACCCTGTGTCCTGTGGGTTGATTGCTGCCCTGGTTCCAGAAGAGGGATTCCTGGAGTCAGAAGAGGCCTGCAGGCCAGAAGTAAGTGGAAAGCACCAGATACACAGCAGCACACCAGGACGAGGACACACTTTGTCTGTAGGGTGCCAAAGCATGGGCTACAGCTCGCCCACAACTACCTTGTTTGGGAACCTTATAGCATTTCTTTTTATACCATATTCTACTGCATTGTTCATCCCTTGCAGGTTTACACTACAATTTGACATAGTATGTGTATTGCTCACTGCTTGTAGATTTATATCAAACTTTTCACTACTTTATATGCGTATTGCATCAATTATTGGCCATTTTGGGATGAATCAGTATCTGGATCCAGGGGTATAGTTTAGGGGACATGGTTGTGATACATTACATTGGACTTTGGTATGTTCAGCTGTGCACATCATTTGGGGATTTTAGATGCTTTTATCTGCTGTGTTGTATGCTTTACTTGCACTCCCAATTTATATTTTAGGTGGTGCCCACTCATCTTTGTTCACCCTTCTGTTTCCCAGAACTACAACTAAAACACCGACTCAGATTCATCATGACTGGTGATGTTCACGTCAGTATTGATGATGGGGTGTGCTGGAGCCAGATGCTCCTGATTCATTAAGAGGCGCATGCCTTTTAATGAACCAGGAGAGTCTGACAAGTAGGCGTGAGGCTCTGTGCACCTTGCCACAAATGTTATTCCAGGCAGGGACTGGAGTAGGATTTCTGGAGTAAGGAACGCAACAACTCATCAAAAATTATACGAGCTATAGCGTCATGCACCCATCTCACCCCGGTCTTCCCATTTTGGCAGAGCTTCGGGAAGCAGATGTTAAAACGACAAAAGTAGCAAACTTTTTGTGCAATTCCACATTGCTTGAAAATGTTGCGGCTTTTCAAAGCGATTTACTCCAGTATTCTGGTATAATCACTTTGATGAATTGAGGCCTAAGTATGTAACCACAATGCCAGCATAATATAGTCCAACCAATGACTCCATATCAGAGTGCCAGCCGTAGTGCTCTCAAAAAACAGTGCAGCCAGTAAATGTCACTATAAAAAGAACACAGTCAGTGACTCCATAACACAGCTCCAGCCTGAGAGTGCACACACTATTCAATACAGTCCTAGACATAGTGCTCATATAAAACATCACAGTCAATCACCTCACAATAAAGTGCCAAAGAAATAGTGCCCCAAGAAAGACCACAGGTAGAGAGTTCCCCCATAACACAGTGCAGCCAAATAGTGGCTCCATAAACAATGCTACCTGTGAGTGCCCCTGTGGTATTCAGCAAGTTTGAAAAGGTTTGTCTTGGCTTGAGGCAAAAGTCTACTACAGCCACTCTAAGTGACAGCAGACTGCCGAATCAAGGCGCACGCTATCGTGATTCCCCAGTATTCCCTTTAGTAGTCGACGGTCATTCAATTTGCATACTTGCTGTCACTTGCCAACTAGACTCATCTGGCTTCTTTCAGTTCTCTTCTATTCTAGTTGGCATGTGACTACAAATATGCAAATCATATGCATGTGATGTCGTGACTGCTGGGAATACCGTGGAATCGTGACCGCATGAGGAGCGCGCGCTGTCATGATTTGTTGGCGTGCTGCAGACCTTTGCACATGGTGCAATCCCCCTTCCTCTGATATTAGACATATTTAGAATTAACAGTTGGGCTTTGTACAGTCAAGCACTGAAGATGGTTAGATGGTGCACATGGGTGAATATAAATCCAGGAAAGACATCTCGTCCTGCTGGTATATATCGTGGTCTCGTATCTGTCTTCAGTTAATCATAATGCTAAACAAAGGTGACAAAATGACTTTACAAGCTCACAGGAAGCAGCAGGAGATGTATGTCAGGGAGCGAGCCAGACTCGGACCACATCCATCCATCTCACCTGTCAATAATCCTCTCAGTGAATTACTTATCCATATAACCTATTTACAGCATATAAAGCCCCATTATTATTACATTATGGCAGAGAGACATCCATCAGAATGTGTTTGTCATACGTCAACCTATACATCACCTCACCCCGCCGAGGGGACCAATGTGATTAGGACGAGACAGTAATGCAGTGCCATCACCTATGATGAATTGTTCCGTACGTTCTTTGACTTTTCCCAATAACCATATGCACAAAAGAGATGATCCCTGTAATTTATGTATGAAAGAAATGTAACTGTATGCTCCATCTTGTTTGGCTTCTGTTTGCTTGTGGTTTTTTAATAGAATTTACATGAGAAAAAGAAAAGGAATTTCAGAATCTATCTACAAATCTTTCTGTCCATCCATCCTTTCGTCCGTCTACAAATATTCCGGGCTAGAAGCCTACAAATGGAAAGGGCAGGTAGGATCCAGCACTGATGAAAAACAGCCATACACTAGTGTCACACCACCATATTTTCTCTCAGCCGAGAAAATTGCTTTGATTATGCTAATCACACTGTGACCAGAGTTTGATCCGATTTTCTCGGATAAGAAGAAGATGGAAAAAAAATTCTCCATCTTCTCCATGTCATCCGAGTGCGGTCCGATGTTTTCCATGGACTCTTTGACTGGCGTGGCCAAGTGTGATAAGAATATCGGATGCAAATTGTGAATGCTGCAATGTTTTCCTTTGACAGACTCGGTCTGAGGAAAAAATCGGTAATGTGCACGGCCCCATAGAATAACATTGGTCCGAGTCCGAACCGATGATTTGTCGGATTGCACTCAGATCGAAAGTACGGTCGTCTGCACGAGCCTTTTGGCTGACGAGAGAAGGGCTCAGTCAGAAAAGGAGGCAGTCAAAACCTCCAATAGTAAACTACAAAAACAAAAAAACTGATCAGCACCTTCAAACAGAATTAAGCAAGTGTGAACAGGTGCAAGCTGCAACGACTGCAGCTAATTATCTATCTATGGATTGATCTCATATCTGTCTCTCTTTTATAGCACTGTGTCGGAAGTTTTGCCTCCTCATTTTCCCACCAAAAGGCCTGAACTTCGCATGCCATGGAATAAGAAATGTAAACATGTTATAGCTGAATGTAATAAAAGAAAAGTATCAGTGCACTGATGTAATAGCCCTTAACAGAACATGTAACACAGGACGAGAATCACTCTCCGGCTCCTGATCTCCTCCACTGATGATGAATACGGGAATAGAAATATTTCTATATAATAAATGGGTCTTGTGTGAGATATTTCCAAGACAGTTCTTGTTTCTTATTTCCAGGAGTAAGCAATGAGCCACAGGGGCAAACACAGGGGAGAATGAGGAGTATAATATGTGAAAGGGGAGCTATGAGAGACAACACCGAATCAGGCCCATTCCACCAATACTGGAAAGATATATGTAATGTTATGTACTGTGTTCTATATTATATAGTGGTTTATGAGCTGGGAAATATACGAAATATGCTGTAATTCAGGAGTCCCTGGTTCCTGTGTAACGGGGGGCAGGGTGGCAGTCGGTGGCGAGTGGCATGTCAGTTTCAGTGTTTGGATGTTCACCCTGGCCCGCTACAGATGATGGGGACTCTGAGATTCCCTGGGTGTCTGTGTACTGTGGTGATTCTGTGGAGGGAACCTCCATACTCACTTCTGACCCGCCATCCCGGGTGTCGACTCTTTCAGCCTTCAGAAGGAGGAGACCGGACAGTTTGATAAAAACCAAGTCCATTTTACTTGTCAAACAATCAGCATACAAAGGATAGCAGGAATTACACTTATTCACTTATGCACCAAACAGAGGCATGTTCTTGGCGGTTACTGGTGACGGCACAATACTTGTGGCAAACATTACAATTCACAGTTTAGGCAGAGGACCTTCATATTACTAATGCAGCGCCACCCAGGACGATGTGTTTCGCCGTGGAACTGCACTCAGACCAATCTTTCCTAGGGAACAGCAGTAAGGGGGCTTCTCCCACTATCTTCTTCCAATACATGCCCAGACCTCGCAGTCTCCATCCATCTGACTGCAGCTCTCGGGCCTATCCAGCACTAGGGCCGTTCCCACCACCTCTCTTAGAAAGGTTCCTAAAAACGTCTCTTCCTCACTGTAGGTCCCCCAACTTGCCTGTGTCCGGGAGAACACTGTCGCTCTGTGGTTTTGCTGAGAACACTTCCTTCCTTTTTCACTGAACCACACACACACCCTCTGTTGTACTTGTTCCTGTGTCCTCCTGACACGTCTCCACTCTTCACTGTCCCTGAACAACTACTGAACTCAGATGGCCCAAACTAAACTCCCAGAGATCCCTCAGTTCCCCCTTGTCACTGAGCCAGGCCCATCCTAAGTTAAACCTCTATGTGCCCCCTCAGTTTTTCCGATGACTGAAACATACACGAGATTATTATAACAGTACAGTTCCATAGGGGAGTGGAGCAGACATTCTCCACACACCCCTCACATCCTCCCACTCTTAAACATTGCCATCCCCAGCAATACGGACCTATAAAAAGAATGGAGGGTTAGAACAGTTTTAAAACATCTTAAAACTACAGGTGACTATTTTGACGTCTTCGACGTCTTCTCCTCTCCGACGTCGGCCCTTCTCGGTTAAGGGCCCTGGAACCTGTAAACAAGAAACAGCACATTTGTCTTCCAGCAGGTCACACAGTCCCTTTTAAAGTAGAGCTGGAACCGGTCCTCCTTGGTGAGGACCCTGGAAACAAATATGCAGTCCATATTTGGCTGACGAGACTTGTAGCAGCCCTTCCTGTCCAAGGGCACAGTCCTCAAAGTTCCTGACCTGGCTGGAACATCAGTTTGTCCCTCACACCTCCCCCAACAACAGTCGTTAGGACCAGTGTCTCGGTACTTTCACCGTACAGACCTGCCTACGTGGCAAGCACACAGTCGCTTGGGGGGCAACGTCCTTTTATGGGATTGGGCACAGTCCTCGGTGAAGGGTGTGCAACCCTCTCGCAGCTGCAACATCCTCCAATCAGTAAGGAAGTAAAACAAACAACATCAGTCATCCGCGGCTAACACAGGCCCACCTGGCCTAGAGGGTATCTCAAACAGTTCTTCCGATTCCTTTTAGGAAAAAAACAAACAAACACACAGGCCTTCTGGCCAAAAAGGTTCCATCAGTCCTTTTTTTCTTCTTCTTGCAATCAAATAGAGGCGGGACACCTCAAACTTGAGTCCTTAAGACCCGACTGGTCTCTCCAACTGGACCAATTTTCCTGGCTATTCAGCCAACTTGGGGAAACTGTAGAGGAACTATTGCCTATGGAACTTTCTGTTTTCCCCCTCACAGGCCTCTTGGGTCTCGGATTGAGAGGATCCCCCCAAACTCTCCATTGCTCAGCTCATCAGTCTTATGAATCCTTATTTGCTCCTCCTCCAGCACATTCTGATCACCCCAGTAGTAGATGCAGTACTCACGGACCACTATGCCGTCTGCATCTTCTCTCCATGGCCTCTTCCCACCGCCTTCCTAGCCTTCGTTGCTGCTGCGACTTTTGGGGCTTCGATCCGGATCACGTCCTCATGCCCCATCTCCTTGCACAGGACCACTGACCCCTTCACCTCATTGCTGGCCTTGACTTGCTCAACTGCCTCTTGATCAATATCAGCCATCTTTGCCAGAGCTCCTCTCATAAGCTCCTTCCTCCACACATGCTTCCTGTGAGTTTGCCTCTGCCGATTCCTTGGCTGGATTTTTGACGCATCTGCTGCGTCACACTTCACTCCTGGCGACTCTGCTTTCGGCCACGCCTCCTGCATCCGCCATATTCCACCTGGCAGGCTGCGCCTCGCACTGCGCTGCTCCCTCCTTAGATACGCACCTCCCACTCCGGGCTGGATACTAGCTGCAGGGCATATCCTTCTGGCCGACACACTTAAGGGCTAGACACGTTTTTGCGCTCTCAGGTGCCGTCCACGCCCACGATAGGCGGCAGGGGCGGACAGGCCCACCGGAGGATCGGGAAAACCCCCGGTGGGCCCCGGGTCCCGATGGCCATGCCCCAAAGACCAGCCCCCTACCCCCTGTGCCCTGTGCAGAGAACAGAGGGTCCCCCCGGTTCGCTAATCATATCGGCAGCACTGCCGATATGATTAGTGATGGGTCCTCTGCAGCGGCAAAGCAGGGAGAGCGATCTCCCTGCTCTGCCTGCTGCCGCAGTGCCCCTCTGCCTCCTCTGCACAGCGCGACACTGCCGGCGCGTGCGCAGGTCAGTCTCATGGCGATGACATCATGTGTCCTGTGCGCACTGTGGAGGACGGACTCGGCGTCGCCCCAGGCAGCGGCTGCAGGCCTTCAGCTCATCTCGAAGCGTGAGTATGGAAAGCGGGGGGGGGGGGAGTGACTGGGAGGACCCCTGGCTGAGGCTGGCAGTAAATACTACTGGGCAATGGGCATGATTATTATCATGCCCATTGCCCAGCATGTCCTGTTGCCAGCCTCTGGTTACTGGTACTATGCCCAGCAACATGTACTACCACCAGTGGCTGGCAGGACATGCTGGGTGGGCATGATAGTACCACAGAGGCTGGCAGGACATACTAGGCATGAATCATGCCTGCCTAGTATGTCTTGCCAGCCTCTGTGGTACTATCATGCCCACCTGGCATGTCCTGCCAGCCACTGGTGGTGGTGTGGTACTATCATGCTAGTACTACTACCACCAGTGGCTGGCTGGCAGGACATGCCGGGTGGGCATGATAGTACCACAGAGGCTGGCAAGACATACAAGGCATGAATCATGCCTAGTATGTCCTGTCAGCCTGTGTGGTACTATCATGCCCAGCATGTCCTGCCAGCCACTGGTGGTACCATCATGCATGCCCATTGCTCATTTTGTTTTTTATTAAAGATGGAGTCCCTACAAGTGTTTTGTGTTTTATTTTTATTAAAAAATAAATTTCTCTGTGTTGTGTTTTTTTTTCTTCTGTTTACTAGAAATTCATGGTGGCCATGTCTAATTTGGCGTGACGCCATGAATTTCAGGCTTAGTATCTGCTGATAATACAAAGCTGGTACTAACCCCATTATTACCCAGCATGCCACCCCGCACCAGGGCTGTTGGAAGAGCCGGATAAAGCGCCTGGAAATGGCGCTACGATGAATGCGCCAATTCCAGGGGTGGCTGCGGGCTGCCGTTTTCACCTTGGGGGGCCCAGAATGCTTGGGCCTTACCATGCTGAGAATCCCAGCCCCCAGCTGCCTGGTTTTACCTGGCTGGCGATCAAAATATGGCGAGAGCCCACGCATTTTTTTTTTAAATTATTTTTTAAAATAATTTTAAAAAAACATTGGGCTTTCCTGACTTTTGATCAGCAGCCACGGTAAAGCCAGGCAGCTAGAGGTGGCAGCCCGTAGCTGTCTGCTTTATCTGCGCTGAAAATCCAAAATTCTGCGGAGCGCTATGTCATTTTTGTTTTATTATTTATTTATTTTCGCACTTATATATGTGTGACAGTCCCAACAGCTAATCACAGACGCTGACACAGAGAATGGGCGTCTGTGATTGGCTGCTTGAGTAACCTGAAAGCAGCCCATACATAGTACCATACTAGAATGTATGGGCTGATTGTACATTACTCGAACAGCCAATCACAAACGCCCATCCTCTTTGACAGCATCTGCGATTGGCTGTTGGGTCTGTCACATATAGAAGTGTGAAAATAAATTTTTAAAAAGGTGTAGCGCTCCGCAGAATTTTTGATTCTCATCGCAGATAAAGCAGACAGCTACGGCCTGCAACCCCCAGCTGCCTGGCTTTACCTTGGCTGGCGATCAAAAGACAGAGAAGCCGAATATTTGTTTTAAACTTATTTAACTTTTTTTTAAAAAAATGCGTGGGCTCCCGCCATATGTTGATCGCCAGCCAGATAAAACAAGGCAGCGGGGGGCTGGAATTCGCAGCATGGTAAGGCCCAAGCGTTCTTGGCCCCCCACGCTGAAAATCACAGCCCGCAGCCACCCCTGAAAATGGCACATTCATCATAGCACCATTTCCAGGTGCTTTACCCGGCTCTTCCAGCGGCCCTGGTGGTGAGTGGCACCCTGGGTAATAATAGGGTTAGTACCAGGCAAGCTATGTATTATCAGCTGGTACTAAGCCCGAAATTCATGGTGTCATGCCAAATTAGACATAGCCACCATGAATTTCTAGTAAACAGAAAAAAAAAAGACAGAAATATTTTTTTTTATTAAAAATAAAACACATTTAGGGACTCCATCTTTAATAAAGAAAAATCCTCACTCCAACGTAATCCATAGGTCTTCTGTCTTCAGCTCTGCTACATCTTTGCCATCAGACAAATATGTCTGCTGACAGATGAGCAGGCACAGAATGACCCTGGAGCACTGTTACTGTGTAGTGCCGCACTATGCTGCTTTTTTGTCATTTCATGTAGTGTAGAAGTCTTGGGAAAAGTGTGGATTGTGCTCTGGAAGTGATCAGTTATAGTTAACTATGTTATTTTCTGCAGAGATAAGTCCTGTATAGAAGATGTGATATCGGTCTGCGACAGATAAAGAACTTGTGAGTATGTGTAGTACCTATACACACACACTGACACTATATACAGAGCTCCTGTGTATAATATCAATGGTGATCATTGCATTACCTGTACACTGACACTATATACAGAGCTTCTGTGTATAATGTCACTGGTGATGACTGTATAACCTGTACACTATATACAGAGCTCCTGTGTATAATGTCACTGGTGATCACTGTATAACCTGTACACTGACCCAATATACAGAGCTTTTTTACATTTTTATTATTTTAGTATTATTTGTCACTATGTGGTGGCATTATGTGCTTTGGTCATGACATAACGATATTTGTCCCTTGTATGTGGTATTATTCGGTCACTATGTGGTGGTAATATGTGGTCTCATGGTGTGTCAGTATTTATACCTTGTATCTGGTAGCATTTGATCACTATGTGGTGGTATTATGTGCTTTGGTCATGGTGTGGCGGTATTTGTGCCTTGTATGTGGCATTATTTGGGCACTATGTGGTGATAATATGTGATCTGGTCACGGTGTGGTAGTATTTCTGCCTTCTATCTAGTAATATTGGTCTTGGTAGAGTGGATTGTGGTTGGTCATTTGTTTTATCTGATATCAATAAGGGGAAACCTCTTTATTTCCAATAGATATTAAATACTTGGATGTTTAACCCCTCCATGTCTTGTGACTATTACACAGCAGCAGAGATGCAGTTACAGAGGTTCACCAGAGAAAGCAAGTTGGCATTTGGTGAGAATTTTCACCTCTGTATTTATAAGACAAAACCAGTAGTGGGTGAGAAATGCATAAAACATTACCTCGGATTGCTCCACTCCTGGTTTTGTCTTATAAATACTGAGGTAAAAATCTCACCAAATACTCAAAGTGCCACAATCTTCTGACAGTGCGGATTCCACCAATAAATAAGTGATCACCTTCCCAACCTGTGCATCGCTGATAACTTGTTTTCACCAATAAAAACCCTTTAATGCAAACTACAGTAATTGTACATCGCATTTCTGGTGAGCGCACAGTGATGGGCAGGAGCCGCCAATATAATGTAATGGGTATAATGGCTAACAGGTATTTGCAAATAGCTGAAGGTTGGGTTTGCCCGGGTGGGTTGGCCCGGGTGGGTTGGCCCGGGTGGGTGGGCCCCTGCAGTCAATTTCCCTGGTGGGCCCCAGACACCCCAGTCCGGGGCTGATAGGCGGTCTTTCTTCTTCTCCTCACCGCCGCCGTCGCCATCTTGGAGTCCATGCTTTTGGCCACCATCTTGGGCCACATGTATTCAGGTGCCCTCTCATCTGAGCCACAGGTCTTCTCTACCCCGCTCTCTTCATGCGAGGTACTCGCATCCTGCCGACTACGCCAAATGTAACGGGTGGCAGTCGGTGGCGAGTTGCATGTCAGTTTCAGTGTTTGGATCTTCACCCTGGCCCGCTACAGATGATGGGGACTCTGAGATTCCCTGGGTGTGTGTGTACTGTGGTGATTCTGTGGAGGGAACCTCCATACTCACTTCTGACCCGCCATCCCGGGTGTCGACTCTTTCAGCCTTCAGAAGGAGGAGACCGGACAGTTTGATAAAAACCAAGTCCATTTTACTTGTCAAACAATCAGCATACAAAGGATAGCAGGAATCACACTTACTCACTTCTGCACCAAACAGAGGCACGTTCTTGGCGGTTACTGGCGGCGACGGCACAATACTTGTGGCAAACGTTACTGGCAATTCACAGTTCAGGCAGAGGACCTCCATATTACTAATGCAGCGCCACCCTGGTCGATGTGTTTCGCCGTGGAACTGCACTCAGACCAATCTTTCCTAGGGAACAGAAGTAAGGGGGCTTCTCCCACTATCTTCTTCCAATACGTGCCCAGACCTCGCTGTCTGCGTCCATTTGACTGCAGCTCTTGGGCCTATCCAGCACTAGGGCCGTTCCCACCAGCTCTCTTAGAAAGGTTCCAAAAAACGTCTCTTCCTCACTGTAGGTCCCCCAACTTGCCTGTGTCCGGGAGAACACTGTCACTCTGTGGTTTTGCTGAGAACACTTGCTTCCTTTTTCACTGAACCACACACACACCCTCTGTTGTACATGTTCCTGTGTCCTCCTGACACGTCTCCACTCTTCACTGTCCCTGAACAACTACTGAACTCAGATGGCCCAAACTAAACTCCCAGAGATCCCTCAGTTCCCCCTTGTCACTGAGCCCGGCCCATCCTAAGCTAACCCTCTATGTGCCCCCAACTACCATAAAGGTTATTAAAACAGTACAGTTCCATAGGGGAGTGAAGCAGATATTCTCCACACACCCCTCACATCTGCGCCAACATTTTGTAGTTGGGGATAGGAATGAGGCAATGCTTCCAAAATCTATGCCTTTCAGTGGCGTAAATAGTGGTTCAGCTCCAGGGGGTGGGGGACGACATCTGAGCAGGCCCCTAATCGGTAACCCTGATTACAGCTTCAGTGGCGCACCCTAATCGTGGGTATAGGTGAACCTCAGCAGATGACCAGGCCATTACTGAAAATTATTCTCTATACAAAGACAAGCACCAGTATTACCCCATGTGGTGACCATACAGTTGCAGATATCAGTCCGGCAGAACATATAAGAAATTCCAATACAGTTACAGATTGTGACTTCGTCTACTTTTCCCGTCTTTTTGCATCTGGCCCAGGCCACCATAACATCTTCTTCCACCCAAGATTCGTCAACAGAGATTACAACAAAGAAAAATTTGACTTCTCAAATTTTTAGCCCCATCCCCATCTTTTCCCAGCCTGCACAACCCCCTCATCCTTCTGATACTCCAATGCTGCTGCCATATGTGTCCCTATTACTGCACTTGTTTGGCACAAAAGTAGGGGTCCTCTTAGTACCCCACATAATAATGCCCACCACTGTGCCCCTTACAAAGTAAAATACCCTCTTTGTGCCCTCTAGGTGGTAAGATTGCCCCCTAGAAACTATTAGTGCCCTGTGCAAGTGCGCAAGTGCTGTAGAAAAGTGTCCACATTTTGCCCCTAGAGAGTAATGCTCCCGTATGCACCTTTTACGGTAATTATAACGAGTGCCCTTACAACAATAATGCTTAAGTCCCCACTTAACAGTTAATAATGTCACCTGAGTCCCCTCATGTACAGCTCCCCTATACACAGTGTGATGGACCCACAGCTCCCCTATATACAGTATAATGCCCCCACAGCTCCCCTTTACACAGTATGATGGGCCCACATTTCCCCTAAACACAGTAAGATGGGCCCGCAGCTCTCCTATACATAATATGATGGACCCAAAGCTCCCTTATACAGAGTATGATAAGCCCACAGCTCCCGTATGCACAGTATGATTTGACCACAATTTCCCTATACATATCGTGATGGTTCTACAACTCCCCTATACATAGCATGATTTCCTCACTACTCCCCAAAACACAGTATAATGACCAGGGCTGTGGAGTCAGAGTCGTGGAATCGGAGTCGGTATTAAATGGACCAACTCTGACTCCTAAAATATATAATAAATTGGGTACAGTAGCTCAATGCAGTTTGTGGGGAATATTTTTTTCATAAGAATTTGGGAAAGTTATGAAATGTTCTATAAATATCTGTCCTATTCGTGATCTAAGGGTCTAGACTTTTAGCTGAGATGAATCTGTGCTATAGTAAATTTATCACTTAAACATGAGCCATGTATGAGGGAGTCGGAGTCGGAGTTGTTGAGTCAGAGTGGGAGTGGGAGTTGGAGTCGGTGTTCTGGAAATTGAGGAGTCGGAGTTGAAGTCGGAGGTTTGGCTTACTGACTCCACAGCCCTGATAATGACCCTCACAGTATTCTCCAAACCATATAATGGCCCTCACATTAGCTCCCAAACTGTATAATGGCCACCAAATTAGCTCACACACTGTATAATGACCCATACAGTAGCCCCCACACTGTATGATGGAACACTCAGTATTCCATATACTTTGAGGATTCCAAACTGTATCATTGCCTACACAGTAGTCCCCAAACTGTATAATGGCTCTTACATTAGCTCCCACACTGTATAATGGCTTCAACACTATATGATGGCCCCCACAATAGTCCACACATGTTATGATGGCCCCCACAGTAGTTTCCACACTTTGTGGGCCCTACACTTTATGTTGGCCCCCACACTGTCAGAGGGCCCTCATATTAGCTCCCATACTGTATGAAGCCCCCCATGGTAGTCCCCACACTGTTTGAGGCCCCCCCCACGGTAGTCCCCAAACTGTATAATGGCCCTCACTTTAGCTCCTACACTGTATAATGCCCCCCCACACTTTATGATGGCCCCCACAATAGTCCCAAGACATTGAGGGCCCTCACACTGTATGAAGGCCCCCACATTAGCTCCCACACTTTATGAAGGTCCCCTCACGGTAGTCCACACACTGTATCAGGGACCTCACATTAGCTCCTTCAATGTATGAAGACCCCCACATTAGCCCTCCATACTGTATGATTGCCACCACATTAGCTCCCATACTGTTGGATGGCTCCCACAGTAGTCCCTATAACGTATGTGGACTCCACTCCCTACTGTATAAGTATCTACCACACTGTATGATGCACCCACAGTCACACGAACAGAAAAGTTTTAAGTAAAATAAAAACTTCATATACTCTCCTAATCCAGGAACCTGGTAAGTCCACCGGGCGGACTAACGTTTTGAAGTCACTGCGCCAGGACTTTGATGTCCTGTCTGTGCGCCTGTGCTTCTTTCTCTGCGTAACTCTGCCATTCTATAGACTGCAGGCTTAAAGGCTTAAAGCGACCTATGGTCTACAGAACGGAAAGTGGTAGTGCAGGGAGATCATGTCTCCGTGCTCTACCACAGAGTGTAACTGTACTGGCATGCGTGGCTACCCTTATACACTCAAGAGTAACGATAGCTCTGGGTGGGCCCCTCTGAGCACGGAGCCTGGAGCAACCTCTACCCGCCACGGTCACTATGCTATTGATGCCCTTTGTTTCTGTAGGTAAGGGGGTGACCTTCACAAGCTGCCCCTCTTCATCATTAATATTGTCTCCCGTTCATAGAGAGCAATATATATCATATACAGTATAAAGTGGGGTAAGAAATGATTCACATTTCACATATAAAATAATTAGTTCATTCCAGAACCAAGAAAAATGCCCTGTGCCAGATTTACAAAGTCATTTTTACCTCAAAGGGAAGATATCGTCATAAAATGACCTATTGTTAAAAACAGGTGTTTGTGTTAAAGCGAACCTGTCATTAGGTTTTTACCATATGAGGTAAGACTACCACCTTCCAGCCCTGATATACAGCATTAGAAAATGCTGTATATGTGCCCCCAAACTGGCCTGCAAGACAATAAAGAGACGTTTTATTATAATCACATGCGGGGCGGTCGCCTGTCTTGGTCCGGCGCCTCCCTTCTCCTTGCAATACCATCCTCCTTCTTGCTTCGTGTGGATGACACGTCGTACGTCATCCACACAATCTCCCCGGCCATCATGCTCCTGCGCAGACGTACTTCTCTGCCCTGAGCAGGGCAGAGTAAAGTACTGTAGTGTGCATGCGCCGGGGCTCTTTGACCTTTTCTAGCACATGCACACTGCAGTATTTTGCTCTGTCCTTGACAGGGCAGAGAAGTATGCCTGCACAGAAGAAGACTGTGTGGATGACATACTCTTCTTATCTAGTATAGATAATGTTTGCTTAAGACCTGGAGACCTGCTCATAGAAATATGGAATCCTTCTGCCACTTAAGGCCCCGTCACACTTAGCGACGCTGCAACGATCCCGACAACGATACGACCTGTCAGGGATCATTGCTGCGTCGCTATGTGGTCGCTGGTGAGCTGTCAAGCAGGCAGGCTCACCAACGATCAGGGGAGCAGCGACATCGTGGAAAGAATCTTTCCACGATGTCCTGCTCCTGGTTACCAGCCTGCTGAAGCAGGAGCAGGCTGGTAACTATGGTAAACATCGGGTTACTAGGGGCACACGGGCTCCTAGTAACCCGTTCTTTATCATGGTTACCACTCTGCTACGGTGAGCGGGAGGTTAACGCTCACTTTAGCAGGCTCGTAACCATGATAAACAGTGGGTTACTAAGTGCGCGTGTGCCCCTAGTAACCCGATGTTTACCATAGTTACCAGCCTGATCGCTGCTCCCGCTGGTCACACACAGCGATGTGTGCTGACCAGCGGGAGAGCAACGACCAAAAAATGGTCCAGGACACTTTGCAGCAATCAGCGACCTCACAGCAGGGGCCTGATCGCTGCAAAGTGTCACACATAGCGACATCGCTGGTGAGGTCGCTGTTGCGTCACCAAAACCGTGACACAGCAGCGATCTCGCTAGCGATCTCGCTATGTGAGACGGGGGCTTAAGTCCTTGTTTCCTTTAGAACATGTTATCTGATTATGGTCTCCCTTTCTTGACATTCAAACACCTCTTTCAATTCAAGTCTGCGAGAAGCACAACCATAGAATTTTTCAGTTCTCAATACTTTTCCCTATCTGACTAACAACAGGAACTAGGTTCCTATTGCCCCCTTAACTCCTCCCATCCTGTGTGTGTCCCAATAACTAACTCACTGTAGCAGACCACAAACCAGATAAAACAACATTCAAAACATAGCAATGCGTTATATAAACTTAAGATCTTCAAGTAGTGTTGGCATCTTCTCCACTCCTTTACAAAAGCTTCAGAACTTTCTAATATATAATGCACAATGTCTGTAATAGACATCAGCACAGTTTATATAAATAGAGAAAGTAGGTGACGTCACTGCCCAGCACCTGCCTGGATGCTTCTTATTCCAAGATCCTATGAATGTGTGAATTCTCGGACCAGTTATATCTGCATTAAAGACCCTTGTGGGAAATCGTTCATGTGAACTGGCCCATTGACTTATATACTTCACTGTGAAGTCCATTGCAAATTAAATTGGCTCATTGTGTTTTTGGACAGCACAGGGAACAAATTGACTCTCATCTGAGCTGGCTCTTAATGAAGTAGCTAGCCGGTCAGTATTCAGTTAGAGGACTGGACAGAATTGCTTATTTTCTCCTAAAATGGTTCTTTTATTCTGTGCACCCACGATGAATTTTTGGGGAGTCTTTAACCCTGCGTATTTCCGCTGTTTCGAAAGCGCAGCGTCTTACAGTTCCAGCAAAGTGTATGGGATTTATAGAAATCTCATTCATTGCGTTTTTTTTACTCAGTGTAAACTGACCTGCAGTGCGTGTTTCAAGTCCGCAACAAGTCAATCTTGCTTCCGGGTATGCTAAGTTTTCTGTGTGTTTTTTTTTTCCGTGGTGGAAACATATAAAAAGCAAATGTAATCTGCACATCAAGGCTATGTTCCCACCATGAGTTTTTGGTGAGTTTTTTACGCTGTGTATTTTAGAAAAAATGCAAGTAACCTATTTTACTTAATGGGTGCAGAAATGGTGCAGAAAATATGTAACATCAAAAACTCACCAAAAGCTCATTGTGGTCCAATAAAGTTTTGTCAAAGCCAAATACCAAGAAGTATCAAAAACAAAGCAACTTTGTTTAAAACATGGCAGCCCAATAAGAGACATAACACAGTGTCAAGTATGCGATAAAAACGCATGCAATAAAACTCTCTCAAAAATGCAATGAAAAAATGCAAGTAACCTAATTTACCTAATAGGTGCAGAAAATCTGTAACATCAAAAACTCACCAAAAGCTCCTCGTTGGAACGTAGCCTTACACCAGCCGATCCAGTCAATTAAATGACTAGCAATCAGCTATATACAAGCTAATCAACACTCGCTTCCTGGGCAGTTTAGACCTGAGGACGACCAATCTATGTGCACAGAACGATCACTACTTGGCCGGTGTCACACAAGCGTTGATTCTCTCATGCGAGAGAATTGGATTGATTAGGTAATGACTTGTGGCACAAACTCTATCAGAGTTTGATCTAAGTGTCATCTTATTCTGATCCGATTCTATCGCATGAGATAATAATATCACAGGTGCAGAGAAGACAGAGAACTTAATTTCTCCATTTTCTCCATTGTCTATGTCGGACTGCACTAGGATCCAAGTCCAATGTTTTAAATGCACCCATAATTTTTTATGGGTGTGCATGATTCGATTTGCAGAGTTACTTGCAGCATGCCTGAGAAAAAAAACGCAGATCTGCAGTGCCCCATAGAATAACATTGGGCCGAGTGCTATCTGATAAAACATTGCATAGCACTCGTCCAACGTATACGCCAGTGTGAGAGAGACCTTACAATTGTTCTGTGTACATAGAGCATCATGTAGTCACCGGACATCTCTTGTTATCACGGGTCTATGTGCTGCCGATAATGATAATTGTAAGGTGGTATAAACGCTCGCTCGTTGGGTGATTGGCAGCCTGATTAGTTAGGCTGATCGTTGGGATCATGCGTTTGATTATTGGCTGGTTTGGCATAAGAGACTTCTTTTCTCTGTTGCTATTCTCAGTCTACTTTTATCTTCCAACACCTAATTAAAGTACAAATTAAGATATGTAAATGTGACTGACAACATACTGGAGCAGTGTGATTCCTCTGTACGGCATGCTGTTCTCACCTGGTCTTGGCACGATACTGAGCTCTGAATCAAGCAGGCTGACAGATGTGAACCCTGATCATGAAAACTTTCTCACCTCCCTCAGTGCTGGGCCTTGAGTTTACAATCATCCTGACTCCATGGTCATTGAGAAAACCTGAATCACAGGACATCAAATTACTATTTGTGAACGGGAAGCTGTTTACTGAAGGTTGGCTGAATTCTTGCAGCCTCAAAGACGCACAGAGCTGACTTCTATAGGGTCCTAGAATGCATATAAATCCAGTGTCTAAATCAGGTACCAAGGATCCACCAGTAACATCAGCTCAAGGGCACCATGTTTCAGCTACATGCAAATATGACTTTATCCTCATTTACAAATTCCTATAGCAATAAACTAGATTGATTGTTAAATAAATAAGATGCTGCCTTCGTCTCTACTAGTGATGAGCGAGCATGCTCGCTACTTTTCGGCGCGCGTCGAGTATTTCCGGGGTTGCTCGGCGGGAGTTACGGTCCACTCCCTGCAAGTTTGGCGTTCTTTAGAGCACCAATCAACATGCAGGGATTGTCTGCCACACACTGTAATGCTGCAGCCATGTTGGTTGTGGCATTACAGTGATTGGCTGGCTGCACAGCGTCATCAGGTCTGTATCAGACCTGGCGCCGCCATGCTCGTCACAGTCACTCCGGAATCAGACAGTGTAGGGAGAGGTGCTACTGAGCTAGGGAGAGATTTGCTTGTTTCTAGTTAGTGTAGGTATACCAGACTATATTAGAGACACATATCCATCTCAACTAACAGTCCTTCTGAGGACTAATCCATCTGCAGAGATATCAGTGCTAGGCAGGCAGGCAGTGTATATAGCAGACTGCAGTGCACATAGCAAGAGGGTCCATTGCAGTTCTGTCTGCCGGTGCTTTTACAGATATTTGTAGAAAGAGGCGCAGGTATCAGGGGCCAGAAATATATATTTTTTTTATCTTAATCCTGATTATTTGCTTAAAAAGCAAGCCAGAGAACACCGTTTATCTGTGCCATTTGCTTGTTGGCAGTGCAGAATACAGCCAGGTCCTTTCCATATTACAGCGCTAAAAATCCAGCTATTTAAAACCGTGGTTTGTCCGTCACACGGATCACATATAATTGCGCTGAAAATATTGCCATTTCTGGCCTCCATTGAAATTTTGTTGCAGTGTGTCAGTGAACCTATTGACACTAGTTTGCTGTTAAAAATAGTTATCTACAGGCCAGCTATTTAAAACTGTGGTTTGTCCGTCACACGGATCACATATAATTGCACTGAAAATATTGCCATTTCTGGCCTCCATTAAAATTTTGTTTCAGTGTGTCAGTGAAGCTATTGACACCGGTTTGCTGTTAAAAATAGTTACCTACAGACCAGCTATTTAAAACTGTGCTTTGTCCATCACACGGATCTAATATATATAATCGTCTTATCCCGTCTGTCTGTCTGTCTGTCTGTCCGTCTGTCCAGGAAATCCCGCGTCGCTGATTGGTCCGGCCGCGGCTAATCAGCGACGCGGGATTTCAGAAAAAGATGGCGGCCGTTAGCGGCTCATCTGCCGGACGGAGGGCGACGCTCACCTCCATGCGGCTACCGTCGGGAGATCAGCGGCTTGGCCCACTGATCTCCCGACGGCAAGTGTGAAGGGAGGACCGGTGAGCGGCGCCGCCGGTCGGGATACTTCAGCTGCGAGCAGCCGACGATCTCCCGGCTCTTCGCAGCGGAAGTACCCGCACAGGCAACGCCGCTGCCCGGTCCTCAGAAATACGATGTGTTGATTGCTTGGGCCGCTGATCTCCCGATGGCAAGTGTGTAGGGAGGGTTGGCGCCGCTGCCCAGTCCTCAGTAATACGGTTCGCTGATTGGTCGTGACCAATCAGCGATTTTGGCTCCAAATTTAAACACCGCTCTGCTGATTGGCGGTGGCCGTCCCTCAGTACTCGGTCACCAGCCACCACTATTTCTCCCAGTGTGCCGTCCCCGCATTACACAAGCACATGTCCCACAACATTAGCCGTGCCCTCAACAATACAGTTACAGGGAAAGTCCACCTAACCACGGACACGTGGACAAGTGCTTGTGGGCAAGGATGGTACATCTAGCTGACGGCACACTGGGTTAACATAGTGGAAGCTGGGACCCAGTCGGACCTTGGGACGGAACACATCCTCCCGATGCTGACGATTGCAGGCCCTAGGTCAATTAGGGCTGCCCCCACAGTCTACAGCTCCTGCACCTCATCCTCCTCAGCCTCCCCCTCCTCTTCAGCCTCCATCTCCGAAATGACCACATTAGTCACAAGCTGGAAGCACTGCAGCATTGCCTCGGCCAAGCGGCAATAGGCTGTGCTGAAGCTAATATGCTTAGGTTACAAACCGCACAATGCTAAAGAGTTGAGGACAGCTCTGAAAGAGCAGGCAGATCTGTAGCTGACACCACTGAACCTACAGCCAGGCATGGCCGTGTGTGACAATGGCCGGAACCTGGTGGCAGCTCTGAGGCGAGGTGAGCTCACACATGTAGCATGCCTGGCAGGTGTGCTTAACCTCGTGGGTTCAGCGGTTTCTCAAAAGCTACACGGATCTGCTTGTCAAAGTACGCTGCCTGTGTGCCCATTTTAGTAAGTCAGCTACAGCTTCCGCCGCCCTTGCCGTGCTTCAGCAGTGTTTGCAGCTTCCGGCTCACAGACTGGTGTGTGATGTCCCCACGCATTGGAACTCTACACTGTAGATGTTGGGAAGAATTTGTGAGCAGAAGAGGGCAGTAGTTGACTGCCAGCATCAACAAAGCCGTCGATATTCAGTTCAGACTTCACACATTAGACCTCAGGAGTGGACATGGATGTCAGACATCTGTACCATCCTCCAAAACTTTGAGGACTCCACCAAGATGGTGGGCAGCGATGACGCCATAATTAGCGTCACCTTCTCTGCCTTCTGAAATGCTCTCTGCTCACAATCAAAGAGGATGCATTGCAGGCGGAGCATGATGAGAAGGAGCAAGGAACCATACAAGGTGATTACACACAGCCCAGCCCAGCCTCATCTCATCCCAACATGGATTGGGTGACAATGAGGAGGAGGAGGAGTAAGAACAGGAGCTAGTTTCATGTACTATAGGCGGTACTACCTGCACAACTGTCATACCGTTTGTTCAGCGTGGATGGCCTGAACACAGGGAGGAGGAGGAGAGCATGGTCAGTCATCCTCTTGGTGAGGACACGGAAGTCTTGCCTGTTAGCAGTCTGGCACGCATGGCTGAGTTTATGTTACGCTGCCTTTCCCATGACCCTCGCGTTCTCAAAATTTTGGGTGACAGTCATTACTGGTTGGTGACACTTCTAGACCCACGCTATAAGGAGAACTTTATATCTCTTATTCCTGAGGCGGACTGGTCTACAAAAATGGGGCAGTACCAGAAGGCCCTTGTTGCGGAACTATTAAAAAAAATTCCCATCTGAAAAAGCTGGCGGCTGAGGTCACAGTTCTTTGGACAATCAAGGAGTACAGCCTAGAGAGACACAAATTGAATCCAGCAGAGGCAGGGGAACACTGTCAAAGTTCTGGGAGAGTTTTCTCAGCCCCTCCCATCACACAGGCCCTGAGGCGTAGGGTACTCTCACAAGGAGTGCAAAGTTTGGGAAGATGCTGAGGGAGTACCTTGCCGACCGTACCAACGTCCTCTGTGATTCCTCTGTGCCTTATAATTACTGGGTATACAAGCTGGACACGTGGAATAAACCGGCTGTATCATCGGCGTCTCCGCCCCCTGCCAGGCAGAGACGCCGTCCCCCTTACCGCCACGGTCCTGCTCCGGCATCTTCCGGCCTCCCTGCAGCAGCTGCTGGTGCACGCAGCTTCCACGGCTCTGTGTCTAGGGCGCGTGCGCTCCCTCCCTCTTAAAGGGGCCGCACGCGCCATCCTAAAAAGTCCCCGGCCAATGGCCGGAGGACTTTCTCTATAAAGGGCACCTCCTCCAATATGTTCGGCTCAAAATACCATCGTATAAGTTGGGTCCGCTGTTCATCGGCCAGTTTGAGATTCTCAAGCAAATCAATCCCGTGGCTTACAAGTTAAAACTCCCGGCTACCTTACGGATTCCCAACTCCTTCCACGTATCTCTCCTCAAACCAGTTGTTCTTAATTATTTTTCTGATGATCCAGGAACCACTCCAGCTCCAGTCTCCGCTGAGGACATCTTTAAGGTAGAGAACATTTAGGCCACCAAAAGGGTAAGAGGAAAACCCTTTTTTTCTGGTGGATTGGAAGGGGTTTGGCCCGGAGGAGAGGTCTTGTAACTCAGGGAGAACATCCATGCCCCTCTTCTTCTTAAAGAATTTCTTGCTGGCCTCAAAAAGAGGGGGTGTAAAGGGGGGGGGGGACTGTAGCATCGGTGTCTCTGCCCCCTGCCAGGCAGAGACGCCGTCCCCCTTACCACCACTGTCCTGCTCCGGTGTCTTCCGGCCTCCCTGCAGCTGTTGCTGGTGCACGCAGCTTCCCTGGCTCTGTGCTTAGGGCGCGTGCGCGCTCCCTCCCTCTTAAAGGGGCCGCGCGCGCCTTCCTAAAAAGTCCCCAGCCAATGGCCGGAGGACTTTCTCTATAAAGGGCACCTCCTCCAATATGGAGGTGCCCGTGCAAGGTTGTTGCTCTGTGAAACTTACTTTGCTTCAGCCCTCAGGTCCTCTGCAAGTCAGTCCTGTCCGCCAGTCTGATCTTCAGTCCAGTCCGCCAGTTTGTCTGCCCTCCAGCCCGACAGTCTGTCTACAGTCCTGTCTGCCAGTCTGTCTATGGGCTCTGCCCGCCTGCTTACCTGGAAGCACCTGCCTGTTACCTGCCGTGCCCGCCAGCCTGCTTACCTGGAAGCACCTGCCTGTTATCTGTTGTGTCCGCCTGCCTTCTTACCCGGAGCACACGTCTGGCTATCAGCCGAATCAGCCTGTTTGTCTACCCGGACCACTCGTCAGCCTGCCTGCCGTGCTCATCCGCTGTACCGGTCAGTTTCTGCCTTCTGACCCGTGGGAGTCACCTGCTCTCATACAAAGTCGGTCCCAGAGTGGCACCTGGTCCCTCTGCTCGGTTCCTCCCTGGTTCACGGAGTCGACTGAGCCGCCGTGCGACCTTGGTCGGGCCGAGTAGATACTTAGTCACGCCCCTCTGGTCCCTCCTTGCACCGCAGCACAGAGGTTCCACCACCCGGATACGTTATTGTTTGCACGGGCCATGGAACCCGGTGGCCCCCAGGCTCCTTCGCTTGCTGACCTGTACCAGGAGGTTTCTCATCAGAGATTGCAACAGGAAACTATCCTGACCTACCTGCGGTCTGTCAACTTCCACTTGGACACGCTGTCCATCCCACCTGTGTCCGGCTTGAGCCGAGCGGCACCCGCTTCGGGGGCGCCTCAGCCTGCTAGTGCCATGGTATCCGGCCCTGGTCCCCGGCTCTCTGCACCCCACGTTTTGGCGGAGACCCCGTCTTATGTCGGGGTTTTCTAAACCAGTGCACGCTGCACTTTGAACTTCTGGCACATCATGTCTCACCTCATCGGGGCAGCATTGGCAGGGCTAAACCCTCTATGGGAGAGAGGGGATCCCCTGGTGTCCGATCTTTCGGCTTTCCTCACTGCCTTCCAGAAGGTCTTCGATGAGTCCGGATGAAAAACTTCTACTGCCTTCTCTCTTCTCCGTCTCCGCCAAGGGAGTCTCACCGTGGGCCAGTATGCCATACATTTCCGCACTCTCGCATCTGAGCTTGCCTGGAACAACGAGGCCCTAGTATCCACCTTCTGGGAGGGTCAAGGACGAGCTAGCCGGTCGGGACATTCCTTCCACCCTGGACGACCTGGTGTCACTAGCTACCTGGATTGACATCCGTTTCTTGGAACCAGTTAAGGAGACTACCCGGGAGAGAAGATTTCCTCGTCTCGCTCCTGTATTCCAGAAACCTGCCTCCCAACCAGCAATTCCCCGGGCACGCTCGCCCGAACCCATGGAGATTGACCAGACCAAGATGATCAAGTCTCGCCAAGTGACGCGCCGAGCCGAAGGGAGCTGCTTCTACTGTGGCAGTAAGGAGCATCTGATCCGTTCCTGTCCGGTGAAGTCGGGAAACTCCAGTGTCTAGGACCGCTCGGAGAGGTCATCCTAGGCAAGAGTAAATCCTCTCTGTCCTTGATTCTATCCATTTCTATCTCCAGTGGTGTGACCCGCTTCTTTGAGACCGCCCACCTGGATTCCAGAGCCGCTGGGAATCTCATTTCTCAGTACCTTGTGGAGCAGTATCAGATACCCACCAAACATCTGGCCGAACCATTGGCAGTCACTTCCATGGATGGGAAACTCCTTTCGGTGACCATTTTGCTCATCACAGAGCCTGTAACCCTTCAGGGAATGCTGCACTTGGAGAGGATCTCCTTCCATGTGCTATCCGGACTCTCTCACTCCCTTTTGCTAGGTCTACCCTGGTTACAGAAACATGAACCCGTCCTGAATTGGCGATCTGGTGAGTTGCTCCGTTGAGGGCAGGATTGCCATGAGACCTGCCTGGCTCTGGTTCGCCCGGCTCGACCTCCGTCTACTCCAGCTAATCTACCTGGTCTGCCGGCACCCTACTGGTCCTATGCGGATGTCTTCGACAAGAAGGAAGCCAAGACACTACCACCTCATAGGCCGTATGATTGCCCCATCGACCTGGTACCTGGCGCTTCACCTCCCCGCGGGCGTATCTACCCCTTGTCGCTGGCTGAAACCCAGGCCATGTCTGAGTACATCGAGGAGAATCTTGCTAGGGGATTCATTCAGAAATCTACTTCCCCGGCTGGAGCAGGATTCTTCTTCGTTAAAAAGAAAGACTGCTCGCTACGGCCATGTATCGATTACAGGGGGCTTAACCAAATTACCATCAAGAATAAGTACCCCCTGCCTCTCATCTCGGAGCTGTTTGACCACCTTAAAGGCGCGAGGGTCTTCACCAAGCTCGATCTACGTGGGGCGTACAATTTGGTCCGGATCCGCCAGGGAGACGAGTGGAAGACGGCATTCAACACCAGGGACGGTCACTATGAATACCGCGTGATGCCCTTTGGTCTCTGTAATGCCCCAGCCGTCTTCCAGGAGCTAGTTAATGACATTTTCCTTGACCTCTTGTATTCTTGCGTAGTGATGTACCTGGACGATATCTTTGTCTTCTCTCCGGATCTGCCCTCACACTGGAGGAATGTTCGTCAGGTTCTGCTAAGGCTCTGGCCGAATCTTCTCTACACAAAATTTGAAAAACGTCTCTTCGAGCAGACTTCCCTTCCATTCCTGGGATATATTATCTCCGAGACTGGTCTTCGGATGGACCCTGAGAAGGTTTCTGCCGTCTTAAAATGGCCCCGACCGGAGGGTTGAAGGCGATTCAGCGATTCCTGGGTTTCGCAAATTATTACCGCCTCTTCATTCCTCATTTCTCTTCCCGGACTACTTCCATCTCCTCGCTCACCCGTAAGGGAGCAAATCCCAAGGAATGGACTTCCGAAGCGGAGGAGGCCTTCATCTCCCTAAAACAAGCTTTCTCTTCCGCCCCAGTGCTGCACCGTCCGGATTGCAACAAGAAGTTCTTCCTGGAGGTTGATGCTTCTTCATCCGGAGCTGGAGTGGTGCTCACCCAGAAATCCCCATCCGGGAGAATGGTAACCTGCAGCTTCTTCTCCATGCTCTTCTCCTCGTCCGAGCGCAACTACTCCATAGGAGATCGTGAGCTGCTTGCCATCAAATTGGCGCTGAAGGAGTGGTGCTACCTGCTGGAAGGGTCTCTGCACCCGGTGATCATCTACACAGATCACAAAAACCTGGCCTATTTACAAAACGCCCAGAGACTCAATCCGCATCAGGCCCGGTGGTCTCTCTTCTTTGCCCGATTCAGCTTTTCTCTACATTATCGCCCTGCGGACAAGAACGTTAAAGCCGATGCTCTATCCTGCTCATTCCTGTCCTCCGACCAAGAGGAGCAGCCTCTGCATATCATCGACCCCACCAGTGTAATGACTGTGGCCCCGTTTGACCTGTCTCGTCTTCCACCCGGTAAGACTTTTTGTAGCTGTTCCGGATCGTAAGAAGGTTCTTCTCTGGGGTCATTCGTCCAAACTAGCCGGCCATGCTGGCCAGAGGAAGACCTTCCTGCTCATCGCCCTGCATTACTGGTGGCCTTCTCTACACAAGGATGCTGCGGATTTCATTTCGGCTTGTTCCTCCTGTGCCCGTAACAAAGTTCCCAGGCATCTTCCCGCTGGCCGTCTCCTGCCTCTACCCGTACCTTCCGCTCCGTGGCAACACATTGTTATGGACTTTATTACAGATCTCCCTGATTCTGCCGGTTGTACTGTCATTTGGGTGGTCGCTGACCTCTTTGCTAAAATGGCCCACTTCATCCCTCTGCCCGGTCTCCCGTCCTCATCTGTGCTGGCTAAGGACTTCATCCATCTCATTTTTCGTCTCCACGGCCTACCCCTCCACATTGAGTCTGATCGCGGGGTCCAGTTCACTTCGCGCTTCTGGAGAGCTACGTGTAAGATGCTGGATGTCCACCCTGGATTTCTCCTCTGCTTATAATCCTCAGTCCAATGGTCAAGTGGAACGTATCAACCAGGTCCTTACCAGCTTTCTCCGGCATTTCGTCAATGCTCACCATAACAATTGGGTTGACCTCCTATAACAACCAGGGATTGAAGCTTGAAGTGGACAATTTGCATATTCCAGGTGCCTTCTGGGAAAAGCGAAGAGTCTCCTTCAGCTAGAAGATCGTTGGGTACAGCCGGGACCAGCTGCTTGGAAAGCATCGCCAAACCAGGGATTGAAGCTTGAAGAGGACAATTTGCATATTCCAGGTGCCTTCTGGGAAAAGCGAAGAGTCTCCTTCAGCTAGAAGATCGTTGGGTACAGCCGGGACCAGCTGCTTAGAAAGCATCGCCAAACCAGGGATTGAAGCTTAAAGAGGACAATTTGCATATTCCAGGTGCCTTCTGGGAAAAGCGAAGAGTCTCCTTCAGCTAGAAGATCGTTGGGTACAGCCGGGACCAGCTGCTTGGAAAGCATCGCCAAACCGCACGCCTGACGGCGCGCGAATTTGTTTAATTTGTTTGTCCTAGGGTATCACAAGAAAGAAGACAGACATCAAGTCAGCAGGGACAAGGAGCAGCATGGCAGATGTGACAACCTACATGGTGAGCTGCAACATGTGCTACATGTTCACAGATCGACCAGAAGCTGAAACCAACTTCACCTGCCAGAAGTGTAGACTACTGGCTCTTTTAGAAGAAAAGGTGCGGGGACTGGAAGAAAGAATTGCGACATTAAAACTCATCAAGGAAAATGAAGACTTCCTGGACAGAACAGAAGCGTCACTACTGGTCACGGAAAGTCAAGGAAGCATCAGAGAACCTCCAGAGGCAGACAAGTGGAGGCAAGTGACCAAAAGAAGCAAGAAGACCATGGAGACACCACCAACCACACAACTGAGAAACAGATTCCAAGGACTAGTGGAGGACGAAGATGGCACACCTAAGGATGAGGAACTACCAGCAAGCAAAAAAGGAAAGAGCACCCAGAAACACCCAGAAGCGACAAGAAAAAGGACAGCCAAGAAGGGAAGAAGAGTGGTGGTGGTGGGAGACTCACTACTGAGAGGAACAGAAGCAGCTTTCTGCAGACCGGACATAACCGCAAGAGAAGTATGCTGCCTCCCAGGGGCGAAGATCAAGGATGTTACCGATAGGATACCGAAGCTCATCAGTTCCAAGGATGTCCACCCATTTCTTCTGATACATGTTGGCACCAATGACACGGCAAAGAAGGACCTACCGACAATCTGCAAGGACTTTGAAGCATTGGGGAAGAAAGTAAAAGAACTGGATGCGCAGGTAGTTTTTTCTTCTATCCTTCCAGTAGACGGGCATGGCGTCAGGAGATGGAACAGGATCCTTGAGGTGAACAACTGGCTGAGACGATGGTGCAGACAACAAGGATTTGGATTCCTGGACCACGGTGTGAATTACCTCTATGACGGACTCCTTGCCAGAGACGGACTACACCTCAACAAACCCGGGAAACACACATTCGCCAGGAGACTCGCAACACTCATCAGGAGGGCGTTAAACTAGAAGAAGAGGGGATGGGAAGAAAAACGCCGGACACGATCATGCAACCAGAGAACATACTAATGAAAGATATGAAGTGCGACAAAGAAGGTCCAAGACAAGATACTTGGAAGGGAGGTAAGAAAATTTCTAATACAATCCACAGGGAGAAGATTGGAACAAAACAAAATCGTGTAAACTGCGTGCTAGCAAATGCCAGGAGCCTGACAAACAAGATGGATGAACTGGAAGCAGAAATATCTACAGGTAACTATGACATAGTGGGAATAACCGAGACATGGTTAGATGAAAGCTATGACTGGGCAGTTAACTTACAGGGTTACAGTCTGTTTAGAAGGGATCGAAGAAGTCGGAAAGGGGGTGGAGTCTGTCTATATGTAAAGACGTGTCTAAAGCCTACAATACGGGAGGATGTATGGGAGGGAAATGAGGAGGTCGAGTCCTTATGGGTGGAGATACATGGGGCAAAAAACAATAATAAAATTATCATAGGAGTCTGTTATAAACCACCAAATATAGCAGAAGCCACGGAAAGTCTATTAATGAGACAAATAGACGAAGTAGCAAAAAATAATGAGGTGCTTATTATGGGGGACTTCAACTACCCCGATATAGACTGGGAAACCGAAAGCTGTAGATCTCAGAAAGGAAACAGGTTTCTGTCAATTATCAAAGACAATTATTTGTCACAACTTGTGCAGGAACCAACTAGAGGGACGGCCCTTTTAGACTTAATATTAACTAACAGGCCAGACAGAATAACTGAGGTGCAGGTCGGGGGGCACCTGGGAAATAGTGACCACAACATTATACAATTCCACATGTGCTTCAGTAGGGTGCCCAGCAAGGGAGTCACAAAAACACTGAACTTTAGGAGGGCAAAGTTTGATCAGCTAAGAGATGCCCTTCACCTTATAGACTGGGATAGTATCTTTAGTAATAGGAGCACGGATAGAAAATGGGACATTTTCAAAACAGTCCTACATAGTCACTGTAGAAGGTACATACCTTATGGGAATAAAAGGGCTAGGAATAGGAGGAAGCCAATGTGGCTAAATAAGGAAGTCAAGAGGGCAATGAAAAACAAAAAAAGGGCTTTCGGTAAACTTAAACAAGAAGGCAGCGAGGAAGCGCTAATATCTTATAGGGAAAAAAACAAAATCTGTAAGAAACAAATAAGAATAGCAAAAGAGGAGACAGAGAGACTAATTGCCAAGGAAAGTAAAACGAATCCCAAACTGTTCTTTAACTATATAAACAGTAAAAGGATTAAAACTGATGGCGTTGGCCCATTGAAAAATAACCTGGGTAAAATCATAGAGGGCGATGAGGGTAAAGCAAACCTACTCAATAGCTTCTTCTCCACTGTTTTCACAAAAGAAAACAATTTATCGGAGGAAATGCAGAGTGATAAAGTAAATCCTCCGCTAAATATCACCCACCTAACCCAGGGGGAAGTTCAGAAACGCCTAAATAATATCAAAATAGACAAGTCACCAGGCCCAGATGACATACACCCCCGGGTACTAAAAGAATTAAGTAATGTGATAGACAGGCCGCTGTATATTATATTCAAGCACTCTTTATGGACAGGGACTGTCCCACTAGACTGGCGCCAAGCAAATGTGGTACCAATATTCAAAAAGGGGTCTAAAAGTGACCCTGGGAACTATAGACCAGTCAGCTTAACGTCTGTTGTGGGTAAATTGTTTGAAGAATTTCTTAGAGATGCTATTATAGAATATCTTAATGATAATAACTGTCTGACTCCATATCAACATGGATTCATGAGGGATCGCTCCTGCCAAACAAACCTGATCGCCTTCTACGAGGAGGTGAGCTCACAGCTGGACCGGGGAGAGTCAGTGGATGTTGTATACCTTGACTTCTCCAAAGCGTTTGATACCGTGCCACACAAAAGGTTGGTATATAAAATGAGAATGCTTGGTCTGGGGGATAATGTGTGCAAGTGGGTAAATAGCTGGCTGAGTGATAGAAAGCAGAGGGTGGTTATCAATGGAGTAAGCTCAGGGTGTGTCAGGGTTACTAGCGGGGTGCCTCAAGGGTCTGTCTTGGGCCCTATATTATTTAATATATTTATTAATGATCTAGTGGAAGGGTTGCATAGTAAAATAGCAATATTTGCAGATGATACTAAACTTTGTAAAGTAGTTAATACAGATGAGGACAGGGCACAGCTACAGGAGGATTTAGATAAATTGGGGAGTTGGGCCAAAAAATGGCAAATGGGGTTCAATGCCGATAAATGTAAGGTCATGCACATGGGAAAGAAAAACAGCAGTCACCCATACATATTAAATGGGAAACCGTTGGGGAAATCTGACATGGAGAAGGACCTGGGCGTCTTGGTTAACAGCAAATTAAATTGGAGTGACCAGTGTCAGGCAGCAGCTGCGAAGGCAAATAGAGTCATGGCATGCATCAGAAGAGGAATAGGGGCATATGATGAGAACATTGTTCTTCCTCTGTATAAAGCGCTGGTAAGGCCGCACTTAGAATATTGTGCACAGTTCTGGGCTCCGGTGCTCAGGAAAGACATATTGGAGCTAGAGAGGGTACAAAGGAGGGCGACTAAGGTAATAAAGGGAATGGAGGGACTAGAATACCCAGAGAGGTTGTCAAAATTAGGCCTATTTACATTGGAAAAGAGAAGGCTTAGGGGAGACCTCATAAACATGTATAAATACATCAGGGGGCAGTACAGAGATCTCTCCCATGACCTGTTTATACCAAGGATGGTGACAAAGATGAGGGGGCACACTATGCGTCTGGAGGAAAGGAGGTTCCTGCACCAGCATAGAAGGGGATTCTTTACGGTCAGAGCTGTGAGACTCTGGAACTCTCTGGGAGAGGAAGTGGTGATGTCCAACTCACTTAAAGAGTTCAAGAGAGGCCTGGACGCCTTTCTTGAGAACAATAAAATTACATCTTATGCTTAGTTAATTAATCCAGGGATTTAATCTTACTGCCAGATTGGTGTCGGGAAGTGAATTTTTCCTCAGTGATGTAAATTGGCCTATACCTCATGGTTTTTTGTTGCCTTCCCCTGGATCAACGCTGCGGAATAGCTGCAGTGCACAAGAAATAGGCTGAACTGGATGGACGCTTGTCTTTTTTCGGCCTTATAAACTATGTAACTATGTAACAACCATGAGAGTGAGTCTTCTTCCAAATCCCCGTTCTTTGTGGTCTACGCCCAACACCCCCGGATTCCGTTTCCCGTCTCCGCTTCTGTGGACAATCCTGCCGCGGAGTCTCTGGTCAGCGAATTTTCTACTATTTGGGAAGACACTAGATCCGCACTTCTTCAGTCCTCTGAGCGGATGAAGAAACATGCCGATAAGAGACATCTGGATCCGCCTCTATTTCATCCGGGAGACAGTGTCTGGCTCTCCTCCAAACATGTTCGGCTCAAAATACCATCGTATAAGTTGGGTCCGCTGTTCATCGGCCAGTTTGAGATTCTCAAGCAAATCAATCCCGTGGCTTACAAGCTAAAACTCCCGGCTACCTTACGGATTCCCAACTCCTTCCACGTATCTCTCCTCAAACCAGTTGTTCTTAATTATTTTTCTGATGATCCAGGAACCACTCCAGCTCCAGTCTCCGCTGAGGACATCTTTAAGGTAGAGAACATTTAGGCCACCAAAAGGGTAAGAGGAAAACCCTTTTTTTCTGGTGGATTGGAAGGGGTTTGGCCCGGAGGAGAGGTCTTGTAACTCAGGGAGAACATCCATGCCCCTCTTCTTCTTAAAGAATTTCTTGCTGGCCTCAAAAAGAGGGGGCGTAAAGTGGGGGGGGACTGTAGCATCGGTGTCTCTGCCCCCTGCCAGGCAGAGACGCCGTCCCCCTTACCACCACTGTCCTGCTCCGGTGTCTTCCGGCCTCCCTGCAGCTGTTGATGGTGCATGCAGCTTCCCTGGCTCTGTGCTTAGGGCGCGTGCGCGCTCCCTCCCTCTTAAAGGGGCCGCGCGCGCCTTCCTAAAAAGTCCCCAGCCAATGGCCGGAGGACTTTCTCTATAAAGGGCACCTCCTCCAATATGGAGGTGCCCGTGCAAGGTTGTTGCTCTGTGAAACTTACTTTGCTTCAGCCCTCAGGTCCTCTGCAAGTCAGTCCTGTCCGCCAGTCTGATATTCAGTCCAGTCTGCCAGTCTGACTGCCCTCCAGCCCCACAGTCTGTTTACAGTTCAGTCCGCCAGTCTGTCTATGGGCTCTGCCCGCCTGCTTACTTGGAAGCACCTGCCTGTTACCTGCCGTGCCCACCAGCCCGCTTACCTGGAAGCACCTGCCTGTTACCTGTTGTGCCCGCCAGCCTGCTTACTTGGAAGCACCTGCCTGTTACCTGTTGTGCCCGCCTGCCTGCTTACCCGGAGCACCCATCTGGCTATCAGCCGAATCAGCCTGTTTGTCTACTCGGACCACCCGTCAGCCTGCCTGCTGTGCTCATCCGCTGTACCGGTCAGTTCCTGCCTTCTGACCCGTGGGAGTCACCTGCTCTCATACAAGGTCGGTCCCAGAGTGGCACCTGGTCCCTCTGCTCGGTTCCTCCCTGGTTCACAGAGTCGACTGATCCTCCGTGCGACCTTGGTCGGGCCAAGTAGATACTTAGTCACGCCCCTCTGGTCCCTCCTTGCACCGCAGCACAGAGGTTCCACCACCCGGATCCGTAACACTGGCTCTCTACGCCTTGGAGGTCCCGGCCTGCCCTGCCGCTATCGTTTTATCAGAGCGGGTTTTTAGTGCTGCTGGTGGAATTATAACTGATAAGCGCATCCGCCTGTCAACTGAAAATGCTGACAGGCTGACTCTTATAAAAATGACCAAGGGCTGGATTGGGCCAGACTTCTCAACACCACCGAATGATAGCAGCGTAACATAAACTCAAATCCAGGTTCTTTTTTGGGAGGTGTATTCCCATGCACCTTTTCACACCCACACATGGGAATACGCTTCCTGATTTTGGCAATTTGCTCTTGTCCTCCTCCTTCTCCTCATCCTCTACCACTATATCACCAGGGTGACCGTGGTCCGTGATGCAACACCCACATAATTTTTTAAAGGGTGTTTATGATGGCCTTAAAAATTTTTTTTTTTATACAGTATGTTCATGTATATCCCCCAGGGGTAAATGTTTGTCAGCCCATACACTTAGTGCATGGGCATTACAAGTATAGGAGACCCACTAGTTTCTAATGGGAACATTTTTTTATGAGGCCCTCCTCCACGTCTTTTCCAAGGTGCATTGGAGTACCTCCCAATTTTTGGCAGCCCTTGAATTCACTGCATAGGCCAACACTATGGGAGACCCACTTCCTAATAATGGGAACATTGTTTTCAGGAGGTCCTCTGACCTCCACGTCTCTTCCAAGCGGCATTGGAGTGTCTTCAAATTTTTGGCAACCCTTGTATTCACTGCATAGGTAAACAGTATGGGAGACCCACTTCCTAATAATGGGAACATTGTTTTCAGGAGGCCCTCTTCTAAGTCTTTTCAAAGGGTATTGGGGTGCGTCCAAATTTTCAAAGGGGTATTGGGGTGCGTCCCAATTTTGGGCAGACCTGCCACTCACTGCATACGCAATAACAGTATAGGAGACCCAATCTTTAGTAATGGGAACAACAAAGCATAGCCGGCTGATGGCTTTCTAAGAATAGCGAGGGCCGACTGCTGGCCCTTTAAGAATAGTAAAGGCCGCCTGATGGCCCTAAAAAAATAGGCTTTGTGACTTTCAGAGTCCCTCCTTCATAAATGAAATAGGATGTGTCTGATGATGTGTCACACACCATATTGCCAGATAAAGTTGTAAAATGTGAAAAAATGACATTTCCCGGTGAATGCATTTGTCATGGTTGAAAGCAATGCAAAAGTGCAAAAACGCATCAAAAACACAACGTGTGAGCATAGCCCAAGGTGTGGAGGAGTATTTTTGGTTTTGGTTATTTATTTTGCCTTATATACAAGTCATTACCCTGGAAAGGATGTTCCTTAACATATTTCCCAGGAAAATCCATTTTGGTTTAGTTTTTGTATGTTTTATTGTGAGTCCGTAAAAGTGGCATAATACTCTGACAACGTTGTTGACAGCAGTGATCTGGGAGTCAGAGATGCTTCCAGGGGTCTTCCCCATGCTGTTCTCATGTGATTTGACCACTGTTCCCATCGATTTGGGCAATTAATAGGCCCTCTGCAGACCACCGGGGGGAGCCACCTGAAAAATGCTCGCGTTTCCCATAGACTTACATTGGGCTTGTTGCTCGGGTCGAGCACCCGAGCTTTCCAATTTGCTCGACCCGAGCATCGAGCACCCGAGCATTTTAGTGCTCGCCCATCACTAGTCTGTACATAGCGAATCTAGTGTATTGTGCCAAGTGCTGCTCATATAAGAGGGTGAATCCAAGATAACACTAGGGAGAAAGTAGCGCAAATAGGGTCTTATCTGACATACAATTTTAGTTATTTATCAGATTATACTTACTTGATTGGTATGTGGTTATTTCCTGAAGAAGAAGTGCTAGACAATTTGGAACGCATTGAATAAAAACCACATGTTTGAATAAATCCCTGAAAATTGACTTCTTCCATACACAGCTGCGCTGGAGGTATCCACAAATCATTCCTATCTTCATATAAGAGGGTGGTCGCCCACTCCTGCACAGGGGCCCACCGGATGATTTTCCTGCTCTCCTGTGGGCCAGTCCGAGCCTGAATGCAGATATCATTGCTTCTAGTGTGGAATATCCCAAAATTGTTGCCCTACAAATTACCACATAGGATTACAAAGGTCCCACTTCATCATTGTCTTTACACCTGTTTTTTCTCCAGTTTTGTAAGCTTTGCACCTTTTTTTTTTTGCTTGCACCTAATTCATTATTCTATTTGCACCTTGTTTGAAGTCTATTTTATAGGCGCTCTCTTTTTTTTCTGTTTTGTGGGCGGAGTCTAGCAATTCCAGATGATTTATTCTGATTTATTTGGAGCAACTTCACTCCAAGTCTCTGCTGGCATATTTTTGAGTACCACAACATTTTGGCATATTGCTTTAGACTTTTGGCTCCAGAAGTCAAAATACAGTTGAAGCCAGTAAGTAAGCCTATTTTTGACTTTGCGCCAGATTCATACATCGCATGCGGCATTTTGATGAATTTGCCACCAAAAACGGCAACTAATACCACACGACAAAAAAAGAAAGTGACTTGAAAAAAATGCAAATGATGAAAGTGCCCACATCTCCATAGACCTTTTAAGTGAAACTACTCTATATTTGATTACTGCACAAACAAGTACCTTTTGCTATTTGCCATACGTCCGGTAATCATCCATTAGGACAGATCCAGCAGCCATCCGTTGACAAAAAAAGTTGTGTAGACAAAATTTTTTGGCCCTGGTTAAAAAAAAATGATTTCAACTGGATCTATTTTTTTAACATTGAAGTCTATGGAAAAAAATCTGTCAAATAGCCATCCGTATTGTTCCATTTGAAACTGATCCGGTAAGCAAAAAATGGATTCCTTTCAAATAAAAGAAAAACGGTTGGCTATTTAACAGATCCGTTTTCCATAGACTTCAATGTTAAAAAAAAACAGATTCAATTAAAATGTTTTTTTTGGCTGGACAAAAATGTTTCCTGAAAATGAAGTGGGCATCCCATTATCTGGCTATTGGTGTAGGACCCTATAGATTCCAGTTATGACCCTGATACTAGATTTCTGCCTATATCTCGTCTACTATCTTAAAGTACTTGTAAAGTGCTGCGAAATATGTTGGCGCTATATAAATAAAAATTATTATTATTTATGGACAATTCCATTATCCTCAGTGATAGTATCCACCCAATAACCCAATTTACTAATTGTCATCTCCTTTTTTACCTTGATGACAATAGAGAAAAATAGTAAGTCAAATTTGTATTTGCAGCACCAAGGACGGGTCCAAAGCTTCTTCTGTAACAATACAAGGCTGCAGTGTAATACATTTTTAGAAGAATGGTGCTATGACATATCACTAGTGTTGAGCGAACATGCTCGACACTGCTCGGTACTCGCCCGAGCATCACGCTACTCAGGATGTTCGGCGAGCACCGAGCATTTCCGGGTTACTCGGGCGGGAGCTTGGGTCTCCGCCCTGCATGTTTGGCGCTCTTTACAGAGCCAATGAACATGCAGGGATTGCCAGCCAGTCACTGTAATGCTGCAGCCATGTTGGTTGTTGGCATTACAGTGATTGGCTGGCCGCACAGCATCACCTCGAGTATTTAAAACCGGGCGCCGCCATCTTGGACACAGTCGCTCCGGATTAGACAGTGTAGGGACAGCGCTGCTGATTTAGGGAGAGATATAAACTGCAAAATAGTTAGTGTAGGGTCTGTAAAGGCTTCCAGAGCAAACAAACAGTCCTTTTCAGGACTAATATACATCCCAGATACCAGGCAGGCAGGCTGTATAGGAGACACAGTGGTTATACCAGCAAACGCTGCATTACAGTCCTGTGTGCTCCGGTTGCTGAAATTGCTGGACTTAGCACCAGGTGTCGGGGGCAAGGAAAAATCCTTTTTTTTTCATCTAAATCCTCCTTTTTTTTCCTCCTTCACACTGTACAAATACCCGTCTTATTAACCTTTTGGTGTGTCCCCCCCCCCAAAAAGAAAGCGTGTCTCTGATTTTTCAGACACAAATATAACTGTTGAAAATAGTCTGGTGTAGGCTAGAGAAACAGAAGTGTTGTTTTGCACTTCCACGGTTCAACCCTCTGTATTATCCATTTTGGGCCATTTGTATCTAAAAAAAAAACAGTTTGAGTGTGTCGCTCACTGTTCAGCCGCAAATATCTCTATTTAAAAAAGTGTGGTATACCCCAGTAAACAATAACTGAGGTTTTGCCATCCCACGGTAAAAAATCTCTATTATTCAGCTTTTGGTAGTTTTTTCCGTAAAGAAAAACAGTAGTGTCTCCTGACTGTTGTGACACAAAAATATATCTGTTGAAAATAGTCTTGTGTAGGCCCGACATCCCAGTGTGGTTTCGCAGTTCCGCGGGTCAAATCGCTGTACTATCCAGTTTTGGGCCTTTGGTATCTAAAAAAAAAGCAGTTTGAGTGTGTCGCTCACTGTTCAGCCACAAATATCTCTATTTAAAAAAGTGTGGTATACCCCAGTAAACAATAACTGTGGTTTTGCCATCCCACGGTAAAAAATCTCTATTATTCAGCTTTTGGTAGTTTTTTCCGTAAAGAAAAACAGTAGTGTCTCCTGACTGTTGTGACACAAAAATATATCTGTTGAAAATAGTCTTGTGTAGGCCCGACATCCCAGTGTGGTTTCGCAGTTCCACGGGTCAAATCGCTGTACTATCCAGTTTTGGGCCTTTAGTATCTAAAAAAAAAGCAGTTTGAGTGTGTCGCTCACTGTTCAGCCGCAAATATCTCTATTTAAAAAAGTGTGGTATACCCCAGTAAACAATAACTGTGGTTTTGCCATCCCACGGTAAAAAATCTCTATTATTCAGCTTTTGGTAGTTTTTTCCGTAAAGAAAAACAGTAGTGTCTCCTGACTGTTGTGACACAAAAATATATCTGTTGAAAATAGTCTTGTGTAGGCCCGACATCCCAGTGTGGTTTCGCAGTTCCACGGGTCAAATCGCTGTACTATCCAGTTTTGGGCCTTTGGTATCTAAAAAAAAAGCAGTTTGAGTGTGTCGCTCACTGTTCAGCCGCAAATATCTCTATTTAAAAAAGTGTGCTATACCCCAGTAAACAATAACTGTGGTTTTCCTCTTCCACGGTTCTAATCTACTCTTTATTACCCTTTTTCCATTGATAGTGCAAGTGTAAGCTATTTTACTTCATTTACAATGGGCAAGGCGCGTGGCAAGGGACGTGGAAGTGGACGTTCTGGTGATGGTTCGTGCAGAGGACGGGGCCGTGGCCAAGGTGAAAATGTGCCACAACCAACAGCCACATCTTCTCGCTCCCACTTCTTGACCGAATTACTAGGGAAGCACAGAACAACACCAGTATTGAGAACTGATCAGTGTGAACAGGTTATTAATTGGATAGCAGATAATACTTCCAGTTACCTGGGCATCACCACCTCCGGTCTGTCTTCCACACGGTCAACTCTTAGTAGCCGTGAGTCTCGACCGCATACTCCTCCTCACCCTGATGCTCCTTCCTCCCACCATGCCGAGTGTCGTCAGACAGCAAGTGATCCCACACTTGGACACTCTGAAGAGCTGTTCACTGGTCCATTTCCATATTTGGGCCCCTCGCCTGATACGCTTAAAGTGGTGGAAGAGGAGATCCCATGTTGCGATGCCCAAATATTTGAACAGCCACGGCCACAGGAAGTCGACGTTGGCAATCTGTCACAAGAGGTGGACGATGACGAGACACAATTGCCAGGAAGTGAGGAGGAGGATCGTGGTGCGCAAGTGGAAGAGGAGGAGGTGGTGGATGATCTAGTAACTGACCCAACGTGGAAGGAGGACATGCAGAGTGAGGCCAGCAGCACACAGGGGGAGGGAGGCAGAGTACCCCAACAAGCAGGAAGAAGCAGTGTGGTGGCCGTAGACAGAAGGCAGGCAACCGTTCCCTGTAACACCAACACGAGGGACGTTGCCAGTACAAGCGGTAGGTCTTCCAGAGTCTGGAATTTTTTTAAAGACTCTGCTGATAGCCCCAAAAAGGCCATATGTTCCACCTGCCATGCCAGCATCAGCAGGGGTGACAAAACTACCAGCCTGACCACCACCAGCATGATCAGGCACATGGCAGCAAAGCACCCGACTTTGTGGGGCGAAACCCAGGGTCCACGACCAGTGTCAGCGGGTGTCACCACTGCTTCTTCCACTGTTGTGCGTGCAATAGAATCCCCTGTTGTGTGTGCAAGGCAATCCCCTGTCCATACTGCATGTAAAGATGCCCCCTCCTCTCAGTCTTCACTTGTTATGGCAGTTTCTCAAGAAACAGCATCAACGTCCATGTCCACGTCCCACCGCAGCGTTCATTTGTCCATATCCCAGACCTTTGAACGAAAGCGGAAATTTGCAGCTAACGCCCCACAGGCCACAGTCCTAAATTCGCACATTTCACGACTGCTTGCGTTGGAAATGCTGCATTTTAGGCTGGTGGAGACGGAATCCTTCCGCAATCTTATGGCGGTGGCCGTCCCTCGGTACTCGGTCCCCAGCCGACACTATTTTGCCCGGTGTGCCATCCCCGCACTACACAAGCACGTGTCCCAAAGCATCTGCCGTGCCCTCAACAACGCAGTTACTGGGAGAGTCCACCTGACAACGGACACGTGGACAAGTGCTTGTAGCCAGGGACGGTATATCTCTCTGACGGCACACTGGGTAAACATAGTGGAAGCCGGGACCCAGTCGGACCTTGGGACGGAACACATCCTCCCCATACCGAGGATTGCGGGCCCTATGTCAGTCAGAGTTGCCCCCACAGTGTACAGCTCCTGCGCATCCTCCTCCTCATGTTCAGCCTCCATCTCAGATATCACCACATCAGTTACAAGCTGGAAGCATTGCAGTACTGCCTCCGCCAAGCGGCAACAGGCTGTGCTGAAACTCATAAGCTTAGGTGATAAACCTCACACTGCTTGTGAGTTGTGGACAGCTGTGAAAGAGCAGGCAGATCTGTGGCTGAGACCGCTGAACCTACATCCCAGCATGGTCGTGTGTGACAATGGCCGTAACCTGGTGGCGGCTCTGAGGCGAGGTGAGATCACACGCGTACCATGCCTGGCTCATGTGCTTAACCTCGTGGTTCAGCGGTTTCTTAAATCGTACCCCGAGTTGCCAGATCTGCTCGTGAAAGTACGCCGCCTGTCAGCTCATTTTCGCAAGTCGGCTACAGCTTCCGCCGCCCTTGCTGTGTTGCAGCAGCGTTTGCAGCTTCCGACTGGTGTGTGATGTCCCCACACGTTGAAACTCTACCCTCCACATGTTGCAAAGGATTTGTGAGCAGAAGAGAGCAGTTGTGGAGTACCAGCTGCAACAAGGCCGTCGATATTCAGGTCAGACTCCACACATAAGACCTCAGGAGTGGACCTGGATGTCTGACATATGTACCATCCTGACAAACTTTGAGGAGGCCACCAAGATGGTGAGTGGCGATGACGCCATCATTAGTGTCAGCATCCCACTTGTCTCTCTTTTGCAACGCTCTCTGCAGAGAATTAAAGAGGAGGCATTGCAGCCAGAGTATGATGAGATGGATCAAGAAGCCGTAGCGGGCGATTACACACAGCCCAGCCTCATCTCATCCCAACGTGCATTGGGGGACAATGAGGGAGAGGAGGAGGAAGAACAGGAGCTGCTATCATGCGTTGTAGACGGTAGTACCTGTACAAGTGTACCTGTACCGTCGGTTCAGCGTGGGTGGCCTAAGGACAGGGGGGAGGAGGAAGAGGAGGAGGAGGAGGAGGAGGAGAGCATGGTCAGTCGTCATCTTGGTGAGGACACGGAAATCTTGCCCGTTACCAGTCTGGCACGCATGGCTGACTTTATGTTATGCTGCCTTAACCGTGACCCTCGCATTGTCAAAATGTTGGGTGACAGTCATTACTGGTTGGTGACACTTGTAGACCCCCGCTACAAGGAGAACTTTCACTCTCTTATTCCTGAGGTGGAGAGGTCTACAAAAATGGGGCAGTACCAGAAGGCCCTTGCTGCCGAACTCTTAAAAAAATTCCCATCTGAACACGCTAGCGGCAGAGGTCACAGTTCGTTGCCCAACCAAGGTGTACAGGCGAGAGAGATGCAACTCCAATCCAGCAGAGGCAGGGGAACACTGTCAATATTCTGGGACAGTTTTCTGACACCCGCCCAGCTTACAGGCCCTGAGGCGCTGGGTACTCTCACAAGGAGTGGAAAGTTTCAAAAGATGGTGAGGGAGTACCTTGCCGACCGTACCAGCTTCCTCCGTGATTGCTCTGTGCCTTTTAATTATTGGGCATCCAAGCTGGACACTTGGAATGAACTCGCTCTGTACGCCTTGGAGGTCCTGGCCTGCCCTGCCGCTAGCGTGTTATCGGAGCGTGTTTTTAGTGCCGCTGGGGGAATTATAACTGACAAGCGCACTCGCCTGTCAACTGACAATGCTGACAAGCTGACCCTTATCAAAATGAACAAGGGCTGGATTGGGCCAGACTTCTCATCACCACCAAATGACAGCAGAGTAACATAAATTCAAATCCACTGTGTTATTTCGGGAGGTGTATTCACATGCACCGCTTCACACCCACACATGGGTATACGCTTCCTCGTTTCGGCTGTTTTATCTTCTTCTCCTTATCCTCAGCCTCCACCACCACTATACCACCAGGGTGCCAGCATTGCAAGTTCCTCCGTCCTTATTTTTGGCAGCTTTTGCTTGGAAAGCATAAGCAAATACTATGGGAGACCCACTCCCCAATAATGGGACTTATGTTTGTAATATGCTGTACTGCATGGCTCTTGTAAGGGGCATTGCAAGTTGCTCCGTCCTAATTTTTGGCAGCTTTTGCTTGCAAGGCTTAAGCAAATACCATGGGACACCCACTCCCCAATAATGGGACTTATGTTTGTAATATGCTGTACTGCATGGCTCTTGTAAGGGGCATTGCAAGTTGCTCCGTCCTAATTTTTGGCAGCTTTTGCTTGCAAGGCATAAGCAAATACTATGGGACACCCACTCCCCAATAATGGGACTTATGTTTGTAATATGCTGTACTGCATGGCTCTTGTAAGGGGCATTGCAAGTTGCTCCGTCCTAATTTTTGGCAGCTTTTGCTTGGAAAGCATAAGCAAATACTATGGGAGACCCACTCCCCAATAATGGGACTTATGTTTGTAATATGCTGTACTGCATGGCTCTTGTAAGGGGCATTGCAAGTTGCTCCGTCCTAATTTTTGGCAGCTTTTGCTTGCAAGGCATAAGCAAATACTATGGGAGACCCACTCCCCAATAATGGGACTTATGTTTGTAATATGCTGTACTGCATGGCTCTTGTAAGGGGCATTGCAAGTTGCTCCGTCCTAATTTTTGGCAGCTTTTGCTTGCAAGGCATAAGCAAATACTATGGGAGACCCACTCCCCAATAATGGGACTTATGTTTGTAATTTGCTGTACTGCATGTGACGCGCCCCCTGGGCCGTGTGTACACGTGTGTGGTATACCCGGTGCCGGGTCTCTGGGGTCTGTATTGCGGTCAGGGAGTACCACCGCTGCGAGGCAGACCGCTGAGGCTGGTGTTGTGTGCGCAGCAGAGAATGGGATAACTCCCCGCGGGAGGAGTATAGCCTCAGGGCAGTGAGTGTGGATGATGGGGGTGATGGTGCACGAGCGCAGCAGGAACGACTCAGAGTCTTTGCAGTGCAGTTCAGGGTCTTTACTGATGATTATAAGGTAGACCCTCCCGGGAGTACTGGCTAGCATAAGATCCCTCATCAGTCTGTGAGCAAGCAGGAGTTCCCCTGGCCAGGTGGAGTTGTAGGCCTCCCCGTCTGTCTGCACTCTTCCTGGCTACCTTGCTGTAAGCGGGTAGAAGTAGCCCACGTCCCTGAGTGTACCGTGCAGTGCTCACCCGTATGGCTGGTGACTTGGGGCCTTCTGTTAGCCTCCGCTCCACGACGGCGGTGCTGGTCCCTTGCTTGTGACTGAGCCTCCGGGCTTCTATGGCCAGAGGACCTGAAATCCCCTGCCGGGTGGTTTCTGCTACTGGATATATAAGTCCTCACAGCCTCGGACTCCTGTGTCCGGTTCCTATTGTCTTCTGCCAGGGCGAGCTCTGCTCAGCTTCCAGTCCCTGGTCTTTAGCTCCTAGCTCCTACAGAGCTCCTTGCTGTTACTTTCCCTTGCTCTCACTCTGACTCTGACTGTTCTCTGACTCACTCAACCCCGCCCCAGATCCTGTTTATAAGGGCAGAATTCTCCCCTCCCAGGACTGGGGCAGGAGGATGTTGCATGTTTAAGGGATCCTGACCAGGAAACCTCCCACTTGCTCTCCGACGTAATATCTCTATTACTGTGGTGACCAGACCCCTGGGGTGCCACACATGGCTCTTGTAAGGGGCATTGCAGTTCCTCATAATTCTTGGAAAGCCTTCCATTCACTGCTTAGGCCAATAGTGCACAGGAGACCCAGTTGCTATAAATGGAAAAAAAGGTTTAGTTAACGCCCTCTGACCTCCATGTCATTTCCAAGTGGCATTGGAGTGCCTCGAAATTTTTGGTAGGCATTGCACTCACTGTATGCCCTATAACTGTGTAGCCGAACCGCTCCTTTTGTTACAGAAACATATCCTACAAGACATATCTGGTTGACTGGCCTGATATTGATGTGAATGGTCCCTGTTCCTCCTGCTCTTTCTCCTTTGCCACTACCTCATCCATCATTTATCACCTGAATCTTTGTTTTAACGGGAGTCATAGAACTTGGATAGTAGCAGGAAAACGTCCAGCAATCCTCGGAGGAGGTAGGATATGCACCAAAACGCTGACCACCTCAGGCCTAGCCGCTACTACATACATGCGCTTGCATTACAACAAAACAAAGCAGATGCTAACTTCTATCATCCTCATCATGCTCCTCACCTTGGCACTCTCAACTCCCCTGATGGAGAAGCCAGGGCCCATCGGAGGAGTCTGATAGTCCGGTGGGCTCGGCCAATGCTGCCCTAAAGCAGGCCAGGCTAAGAAAAGTGTGGGAAAGGTTACCGGGACAAATAGGGGTGGCTGGGGACCGAGTATGGACACCCGGCCACCCCCTGGAGGCTGGGGAGCAAGCGGGGATACCCGGCCACCAGGCGGCTGGGGACTGAGTATGGATACCAGGCCGCCGACACAGCCATGGCGTGGTGGCCAGATTCCGCCTCCACATGCCTAAAAGGCCCAATTTAAAGTGTAAGCAAGCAAGCAGTATGGTATTGCAGCCTGGGGGTGGGTGGGTGGCAGGCTGCATACTTGCGCTTGCACTGCAAGGAATGGGAGAGGTACAATTGAACACTGCCCTGGGACAAGGACTTGAATGGTGCAAGGTGGGAGGCATCTTCGCATGTACCATGAACAGAGGTTTGGCATGCACACACTACAGCGGAATAGGCTCTCCTTCCCACTAAATGCACTGGAGAGGGCACAGGTAATGTTTTGGTATACGCGCTTAATCTTATGTATAAGGCACACCAGGACAAATAGGAGCGGCTGGGGACTGAGTATGGATACCTCGCTGCTGAAGCAGCCATGAGGTAGTGGCCAGCTTCGGCCTCCTCCAAACTAAAAGGCCCCATTTCAAGTGCAAGCTAGCAGTATGGAATTGCAGTCTGGGGGTGGGTGGGTGGCAGGCTGCACACTTACACTTGCATTAAAAGAAAACATAGCAGATGCTAACTTCTGTCATCATCATCATGCTCCTCACCTTGGCACTCTCAACTCCACCGATGGAGAAGTCAGGGCCCACCGGAGGAGTCTGGTTCTCTGGTGGGCTCGTCCAATGCTGCCTAAAGCAGGCCGGGCTAAGAAAAGTGTGTGGGGGGATGTTCCAAGGAGAAATAGGGGCGGCTGGGGACCGTTTATGGACACCCGGCTGCCCCCAGGCGGCTGGGGACCGTGTGTGGACTCCCAGCCGCGGGGCGGCTGGGGACCGAGTATGGACACCCGGCCGTCGGGTGGCTGGGGACTGAGTATGGATTCCAGGCCGCCAACACAGCCATGACGTGGTGGCCAGATTCCGCCTCCACATGCGTAAAAGGCCCAATTTCAAGTTCAAGCAAGCAAGCAGTATGGTATTGCAGCCTGGGGGTGGGTGGGTGGCAGGCTGCATACTTGCGCTTGTGTTGCAAGGAATGGGGGAGGTACAATTGAACACTGCCCTGGGACTAGAACTTGCATGGGGATAGTTGCAAGTCTGCATCTTCTGATGCGGCAAGGATCACTTATGATGGGCACACTTTTAGACAGTGACCTGGGAGTCAGAGATGCTTCCAGGGGTCTTCCCCATGCTGTTCCCATGTCTTTTCGGAACTTTATGCATGTGTCACACAGCACATGGCCAGATAAGGTTGTAAAATGTTAAAATGACATTTCCCGGTGAATGCATTTGTCATAGTTGAAAGCAATACAAAAGTGCAAAAATGCATAAAAAATGCTACTTGTGAACATAGCTGAAGGTGTGGAGGAGTATTTTTGTTTTTGGTCTTTTATTTTAACTTATACACAAGTCTTTTCCCTGGAAAGGAACTTCCTTAACATATTTCACAGGAAAAAAGTTTCACTTTCGTTTTTGAACGTTTTATTGTGAGCCCGTAAAAGTGGCTTAATACCTCTGACCACGTTGTTGACAGCAGTGACCTGGGGGTCAGAAATGCTTCCTGGGGCAATCCCCATGCTGTCCCCATGTCATTTGAGCACTGTCACTATCGTTTTGGGCACTTGTTAGGCTTTTAAAAGACTGCCGTGGGTGCCACCGCAAAAATGCTCGAGTCTCCCATAGACTAACATTGGGCTCGTTGCTCGGGTCGAGCACCCGAGTATCACGGCGAGCTCGGCCCAAGCTTCGAGCACCCGAGCATTTTAGTGCTCGCCCAACACTACATATCACATTAATTGCACAGTAATGTAGTATGGGATCTCGCTATACAAATACAGTTATATGAAAAAGTTTGGGCACCCCTATTAATCATAAGCTTATTGTTTTATAAAAATGGTTGTTTTTGCAACAGCGATTTCAGTTTGATATATGTAATAACTGTTGGACACAGTAATGTTTCTGCCTTGAAATGATGTTTATTGTACTAACAGAAAATGTGCAATCTGCATTCAAACAAAATTTGACAGGTGCATAAGTATGGGCACCCTTATCATTTTCTTGTTTTAAATACTCCTACCTACTTTTTACTGACTTACTAAAGCATTTTTTTTGGTTTTGTAACCTCATTGAGCTTTGAACTTCAGAGCCAGGTGTATGCAATCATGAGAAAAGCTACTTAAAGTGGCCACTTGCAAGTTGTTCTCCTGTTTGAATCTTCTCTTAAGAGTGGCATCATGGGCTACTCAAAACAACTGTCAAATGATCTGAAAACAAAGATTATTCAACATAGTTGTTCAGGGGAAGGATACAAAAAGCTGTCTCAGAGATTTAACCTGTCAGTTTCCACTGTGAGGAACATAGTAAGGAAATGGAAGAACACAGGGACAGTTCTTGTTAAGGCTAGAAGTGGCAGGCCAAGAAAAAACATCAGAAAGGCAGAGAAGAAGAATGGTGAGATCAGTCAAGGACAATCCTCAGACCACCTCCAGAGAGCTGCAGCATCAACTTGCTGCAAATGGTGTCACTGTGCATCGGTCAACTATACAACGCACTTTGCACAAGGAGAAGCTGTATGGGAGAGTGATGCAAAAGAAGCCGTTTCTGCAAGCACGCCACAAACAGAGTCGGCTGAGGTATGCAAAAGCACATTTGGAGAAGCCAATTTCTTTTTGGAAGAAGGTCCTGTGGACTGATGAAACCAAGATTGAGTTGTTTGGTCATACAAAAAGGCGTTATGCATGGCGGCAAAAAAACACAGCATTCCAAGAAAAACAATTGCTACCCACAGTAAAATTTGGTGGAGGTTCCATCATGCTTTGGGACTGTGTGGCCAATGCCGGCACCGGGAATCTTGTTAAAGTTGAGGGACGCATGGATTCCACTCAGTATCAGCAGATTCTTGACAATAATGTTCAAGAATCAGTGATAAAGTTGAAGTTACGCAGGGGATGGATCTTTCAGCAAGACAATGATCCAAAACACCGCTCCAAATTTACTCAGGCATTCATGCAGAGGAGCAATTACAATGTTCTGGAATGGCCATCCCAGTCCCCAGACCTGAATATCATTGAACATCTATGGGATCATTTGAAGAGGGCTGTCCATGCTCGGCGACCATCAAACTTAACTGAACTGGAATTGTTTTGTAAAGAGGAAAGGTCAAAAATACCTTCATCCAGGATCCAGGAACTCATTAAAAGCTACAGGAAGCGACTAGAGGCTGTTATTTTTGCAAAAGGAGGATCTACTAAATATTAATGTCACTTTTCTGGTGAGGTGCCCATACTTATGCACCTGTCAAATTTTGTTTGAATGCAGATTGCACATTTTCTGTTAGTACAATAAACCTCATTTCAAGGCAGAAACATTACTGTGTCCAACAGTTATTACATATATCAAACTGAAATAGCTGTTGCAAAAACACCAATTTTTATAAAACAATAAGCTTAAGATTAATAGGGGTGCCCAAACTTTTTCATATAACTGTACCATTGTGGGAGATCCACCAAGCTAAACGTGACAGAATTCTGTCTTAATTTGCACCAAAGAACTGTCTTACCCACAGTGATCTACATTTATTAAAGGGGTTTTCTTATCTTCTTAAATGAGTAAAATTGCAAACTGTTTGTAAAAAAATAATCAACTTTTGCAATTTACTTCTTATCAAAAACTCCTCTCTATTCTCAAGAACAAAGGTATTTTTAGTGATATACTGTAGTTTACTGCTCATTGCCTAGTTTACAGGCCACCTATATCAGCGGTGGCTAATCTCCTAGACAACGAGCGCAGCGCTTGCAAATACTGCTCTGGAGCTGGCAGGGTTGATGGATCCTTCTAGTTTCAGTGTCTCTGTGCTCCTCTGATTGTACAGAGGTAAATCTGCTCCTGTTTGCAGCGTGCCAGATTGCACAGTCTGGGCCGGCAGCTCCAGCTGGTCCGAACTGTCAATCATCACAAGCGCACTGTGGCGCCCTATGATTCATATGTATTGCCAGCAATGGTGAGGGATAAGTTCTCTGCTGCTTTCATTGCATACACATATTGTTACCCTATCCCTTACTGGAGGATTGTGCACTTTTGTCCAAACCAGGCAGGGCCGGCTCCAAGTTTTTGTGGGCCCTGGGCGAAAGAGTCTCAGTGGGCCCCTTTAACACATACCACAATTCATGATGCACAGATACCACAGAGAAATATATATATATAGTACAATGCCGAAGATTTCACTGCTTACATGACATGACCGATATCTATTGTAAATTCCACAATAGCTCAGAAACCGGCGAATCGCTCCATACAGAATACTAGCCCCCATAAAATGCTCCATACAGGATACTGGCCCCCATATAACGCTCCATACAGAATACTGGCCCCCTTATAATGCTCCATACAGGCTACTGGCCCCCATATAACGCTCCATACACAATACTGGCCCCCATATAACGCTCCATGCAGGCTGTGCCCCCACATAATGCTCCATGCAAGCTGTTCCCCCCACATAATGCCTCATGCAGGCTGTTCCCTCCACATAATGCCCCACGCAGGCTGTCACCCCCCTTATAATGCCCCATGCAGGATGTCACCCCCACCCCCTTATAATGCCCCATGCAGGATGTCACCCCCCTTATAATGTCCCATGCATTGTCACCCCCCTTATAATGCCCCATGCAGGATGTCACTTCCCCCCCTTTTAATGCCCCATGGAGGATGTCACTTCCCCCCCTTTTAATGCCCCATGCAGGATGTCACTTCCTCCCCTTTTAATGCCCCATGCAGAATTTCACCTTTCCCCCCCTCCCCTATAATGCCCCAAGCAGGATGTCACCCCCCCCTTATAATGCCCCATTCAGGATGTCAATTCCCCCCTGTTATAATGCCCCATGTAGGATGTCACCCCCCTTTTAATGCCCTAATGCCCCATGCAGGATGTCACCTCTCCCCCCCATATAATGCCCCATGCAGATGCCCCATGCAGGATGTCACACCCCCCATATAATGCCCCATGCAGGATGTCACCCCCCCTCCCTTATAATGCCCCATGCAGGATGTCACCTTTCCCCCCCTCCCCTATAATGCCCCATGCAGGATGTCACCCCCCCATATAATGCCCCATGCAGGATGTCACCCCTCTCTTTTATAATGCCCCATGCAGGATGTCACCGCACCCTCTGACCTGAGACGTCACAGTGCGGCACCCGCGGAAGAGACTGAAGCTGCTGCGGAGGCACGGGGAGAGGTAAGTATTGTGCCGCTTGCTGCCGGGGGCCCTGAGCAAGCGGGGGGGAGCGGGAGCTGACACCGCTCTCCTCCACTCACGGGCCCCATAGCGCGGCGGGGTGCCCGACGGTGAGTGGGCCCCCTGCCTGCTCAGGGCCCCGGCACTTGCCCGGGTGCGCCGGGTGCTGACGCCGGTCCTGAAACCAGGAAGTTGTGCACGATCCCTTAGAGAGTGGAGGAGGTGCTTGAGTAGTTGTAGTGTGAGGAAGATGGAGCATCATGGAGTGTCCTGTGCAAGGGAGAGAAGTCTGCTCTCTGCAAGGTAAGCTGAGCAAGGCCAGGTCTCAGTCCCGAGAGCACAGAAACTTCCAGGGTCCATCCTAAGCTGAAAGACTGCTCAGTCTTTATGACTGGCAGAAGAGTTGTTATTCCTAGGGGCTCAGCGGTGCATAGAATCAGGAACGCTATTACAGGAGAAAGTAGGTGTTTTCCACAGGATTCAAGCTGCCTGCTCACTGGAAGGGATCATGGATCCAATAACTTTTTACCTTGGACCCCTGAGGATCCAAGGAATCGTGTACCAGAGGTATGATTAGCAGCAGGAAGGCTACACAACCTCACAGCAGAGAATCTGAACCCCCACCATGCAGTTCTGACCAAAACCATGTATGTGAATTGCATAGAACTGTTTGCAAAACTCCAGTAAAAGGTACAAAATGGTTATTACCCTGTCTCAAGTTGATTATTCTCTGCTGCGCCATTCCTGCTCCAACTCCCCTGGGAGCCAGTACTGGTTGGGAAAGGTTAACCATCTGGCACTGGTCATCACCACCTAACTCCCAGGGATCTTCATCAGTGCCCTGCCATATCAGGCCGAACATCCTAACTGGCGTCACAAACCCTTTTTATTATTTTATCATTAACCCCCCACAATTGATAAAGAGTCTGGTCGGACCATATCAGCACTCGGACCACCGTGCACCAGTAGTACCGTGACCGCAGAGGCCCGGCAGGGGCGGCACAGCACCACGCCCTGGAAGTCTGGAGGCATGAAGGAAGTAGTGTGCTCCTGAAGAAAATTCATAAGTCAAAGCTTTTAAGTGCTTTAAATGGTTTTCAAACTTGTTTGACAACAGTGTGGCTTGTTAGGAAAGCAGCGTAATCTAAAAAGTAACACTGTGGACCTACATTCTCCATCAAAGCACACATCCAAGCAATTACCTACTATATTCTTCTGACGCTTCCAAATAAAAAATATTTCCACAACCTTTCCTCAACCCTGAATCAACTAATATGTTAGCGCATGCCCTCATCATCTCCTGCCTCAACTGCTGCAATATCCTGCTCTTTTACCTCCTAACACTTTTACTCCTCTCCAGCCTGTCCTTAACTCAGCTGCCTGATTAATCCTCCTCTCCCTTCAGTACTCCCTCTGTCTTTGCCTTCTGCCAATCCCCTCATTGGCTTCCAGTTGCCTAGCAAATCAAATTTAAATTACTAAAAATGACTAACAAAGCTGTCCATAATCAGTCTCCTCCATACATCTCCGAGCTAATCCCATCACAAGATCTGCTTCTTTCCTCCACCCTTGTACGTTCCTCATCCAAACGTCTCAATTTTTTCCGAGCATTTCCCATCCTCTGGAATTCAGTGCATCAGCATATCTGAATGTTTTCCACAATTGAAACCTTCAGATACAACCTGAAAACTCATTTCTTTAGAAATTTCTACAGCCTGCAATAACTTTGCTGCCACTTCACTACCACTGGAGCTGATTCAACCCCCCGATCTAATGCCTCCTTCCCCAATATCCCATAGATTGTAAACCCGTGAGGGCAGAGTCCTCTCCCCCTCTGTTCCAGTCAGTCACTGTTTGCTCATTGCAATTTATATATGTGTTTTGTATTGAACCCTTTTCACATGTACAACACCATGGAATAAAGATGGTACTTTAAAAGTAAACAATAATCTTAGTAATAATTTTGGTACAAAGTATACCACTCACATAAGAAGACTAGACTGACTTAGACTAGAAATTAAAAAATACACAACATTTATCAAACAGCATAAACAATTTGGCACATTATCAAACTAATTTGTTTAAATTTAATCTAACTGCAACATCTGTGCCCATTCGTGCCTCCTTTGTTTCCGCTTTGGCCGCTGGGCAGCAGCGCACCCTTGTTGATTGTGACGTGTGACAGTGCCAGGCCTATTTTTTGCCTGGGACTTCTGTTGCTGTTTTTTAAGGGACCTATGGGGTTAATTTGGGTTTAGGTTTTGATCACTCCTTCCTGAGAGCTGTGGGTGGGACAGTCAGCTATTGAAACCCCTGAAGCTCTGACTCCACTGCCAGTCAATAACATTGCTGTCCTGGTGTATGCTGCTGTGCTGAGCTCCTGTTTGTTATTCTGATTATTCCTGTTCTTTGACCTCGGCTTAACTTTTGACTACCCGCTTGCCTTAAAATATTGTCCCTGACGTGACCTCTTGGCTTTGACCCTACTTGACGACCCTGATTCGCTCCTTCAGATGGCGCCCTTCCGTAAAAGCAATCCACTGGATCCCTGCTTTAAGACCAAATCCCTGGAAAGAGGTTAAAGAGTGAAGGACGGGTACCTCTGGAATTTGACATATTGCAGTCTGCTTCACTCCGATAGATTGGGATAATTGACCGCCGTGATAATCTCTCTGTCACACTAGGAGCTTAAGGAACTGCTAAAAATGAATCCTCATCAGCTGTAATTGACGTCTCAGAACGCCTCCTTCTAACTCCCCCGCTTCAGCCCCTGACTACCACATCACTAATGTTACGTATTTATAGAACACATACAGAGGATAAAGACACATATTGATCACAATGATAGAAAGATGGAACAGATAGGGGACCCAAAAACCCACTGCTATAGATAGCAGAAGCGGACTTTGATATAGGGCATATTCTCCTGTTACTGACCTCCATATATAATATCAAAAAACATTCTGTCACTTTCTAAGCATCCCCTTCATCCATACACCTCCAGCCCAAAAACAGCACTTAGGAATTTCTGAAATTTTCATGTTTATCTTTGTATCTTTTGCTATATTTTTCCTCATAGAATATTATTTTACCATTATATCAGCCCCTTCCAACAATATCTACACTTATCGAGCCCATCAGCAACACTGATACGGAAAACATCCCAAGCTAATAAAAAAGCTAGACATTTCTAAAAGGAGATGGAATAAACTAAACTTTTTAAGATGACTTTCCAACTCACTCTATCTTCGAACTATAAAGAAATTTCTTTTTTCCTATTATCTCATTCCCACAACACTGATCTATTTAGTACCTTGTACTTTTGTACTTTCCGATCTCCCCCCCACCCCACACATCGTGCATCTTAACTGAGTACTTCAAAGAGGAGATTAACAACATCAGAAACAGCTCCAACCTGCATTCCTCACCACCCCCATGCCTTTCCTCCGGTCTCCTCACTTGTTTCTACTGTTTACTTGATCAAAGATTTCCAAAACCTACCTCATTACTTACCCTCTTTATCCAATCCCAAGATTCTGCCATTCATTCATCTGGCCGAACAGGATGAATGATTTCCCAGCCTACAAATCTATGTGAAAAGTTGCAAATACTTTGCAATACTTTCTTGTCTTTTACCAATTCTGTGTTTTTTTTTAAGTATTTTAATTTTTGTTTACTGCATTAATGGAGATGACTGCTTCTAAAATTCAGCAGGTTGACTTTCTAAGTGGAGATACTCAGTGGAATATAAGCTGCATGCTATCAATAGAGATTGGATGTTGGAGGAAGACGCAAGAACGTGTTTGTTCATGTAGAGATTCTACTAGAAAAAGTTATGAGGCACTCAAAACCAAAGTCTGAATCAAACAATCTTTATATAAGTCATATATATGCCTAGTCGGTCTTTTTAGGGAACTTTACTATAGCTGATTAGTGATTAAGTTATGTTAACATATAGTATGTACTGTACCTGTCATTTCCTCTATTGATTCCTTCTTTATCTCTGATGAAAACTACATTTCCAATTACAATTCTTCACATCACACTTGCTCCTATTTAAAGGTAACCAATGATAGATTAGTGACATAGAACTGCTGTCCCCTGATGATCTATGTTCAGTGTATGCTATGTGATGCATCTACAGACTGTATTTCTTGACTCCTGCTGGTGATAAGTTTCTCCTTGTCAGCTCTTAGCAGTGTAAAGTTGCATCTTATAAAAATATAGCATAGAAATATCTCACAGAAATACAGCACGGTGGCTCAGTGGTTAGCACTGCAGCCTTGCAGCGCTGGGATCCTGGGTTCAAATTCCACCAAGGACAACATCTGCAAGGAGTTTGTATGTTCTCCCCATGATTGCGTGGGTTTCCTCCCACGCTCCAAAGACAAAGATAGTGAATGTAGATTATGAGCCCCAATGGGGACAGTGCTAATAATGTCTGTAAATTGTCTGAATTGTAAAACGCTGCAGAATATGTTGGCGCTATATAAATAAAAAGATTATTATTATTATATATTAGTAAGAGACTGACTTTCTATTTAAACATGAGACTATGTACTGGACTGGTGATCATACTGGAGATCACATGACAAACCTACCTACAGTTATATGAAAAAGTTTGGACACCCCTATTAATCTTAAGCTTATTGTTTTATAAAAATTGGTGTTTTTGCAACAGCTATTTCAGTTTGATATATGTAATAACTGTTGGACACAGTAATGTTTCTGCCTTGAAATGAGGTTTATTGTACTAACAGAAAATGTGCAATCTGCATTCAAACAAAATTTGACAGGTGCATAAGTATGGGCACCTCACCATAAAAGTGACATTAATATTTAGTAGATCCTCCTTTTGCAAAAATAACAGCCTCTAGTCGCTTCCTGTAGCTTTTAATGATTTCCTGGATCCTGGATGAAGGTATTTTTGACCATTCCTCTTTACAAAACAATTCCAGTTCAGTTAAGTTTGATGGTCGCCGAGCATGGACAGCCCTCTTCAAATGATCCCACAGATGTTCAATGATATTCAGGTCTGGGGACTGGGATGGCCATTCCAGAACATTGTAATTGTTCCCCTGCATGAACGCCTGAGTAGATTTGGAGCGGTGTTTTGGATCATTGTCTTGCTGAAAGATCCATCCCCTGCGTAACTTCAACTTTATCACTGATTCTTGAACATTATTGTCAAGAATCTGCTGATACTGAGTGGAATCCATGCGTCCCTCAACTTTAACAAGATTCCCGGTGCCGGCATTGGCCACACAGCCCCAAAGCATGATGGAACCTCCACCAAATTTTACTGTGGGTAGCAAGTGTTTTTCTTGGAATGCTGTGCTTTTTTGCCGCCATGCATAACGCCTTTTTGTATGACCAAACAACTCAATCTTGGTTTCATCAGTCCACAGGACCTTCTTCCAAAAAGAAATTGGCTTCTCCAAATGTGCTTTTGCATACCTCATCCGACTCTGTGTGTGGCGTGCTTGCAGAAACGGCTTCTTTCACATCACTCTCCCATACAGCTTCTCCTTGTGCAAAGTGCGTTGTATAGTTGACCGATGCACAGTGACACCATCTGCAGCAAGTTGATGCTGCAGCTCTCTGGAGGTGGTCTGAGGATTGTCCTTGACTGATCTCACCATTCTTCTTCTCTGCCTTTCTGATGTTTTTCTTGGCCTGCCACTTCTGGCCTTAACAAGAACTGTCCCTGTGTTCTTCCATTTCCTTACTATGTTCCTCACAGTGGAAACTGACAGGTTAAATTTCTGAGACAGTTTTTGTGTATCCTTCCCCTGAACAACTATGTTGAATAATCTTTGTTTTCAGATCATTTGACAGTTGTTTTGAGGAGCCCATGATGACACTCTTCAGAGGAGATTCAAACAGGAGAACAACTTGCAAGTGGCCACTTTAAGTAGCTTTTCTCATGATTGCATACACCTGGCTCTGAAGTTCAAAGCTCAATGAGGTTACAAAACCAAAAAAGTGCTTTAGTAAGTCAGTAAAAAGTAGGTAGGAGTATTTAAAACAAGAAAATGATAAGGGTGCCCATACTTATGCACCTGTCAAATTTTGTTTGAATGCAGATTGCACATTTTCTGTTAGTACAATAAACCTCATTTCAAGGCAGAAACATTACTGTGTCCAACAGTTATTACATATATGAAACTGAAATAGCTGTTGCAAAACCACCAATTTTTATAAAACATTAAGCTTAAGATTAATAGGGGTGCCCAAACTTTTTCATATAACTGTAGAATGAAGCGGGGAAATGTAAAAATGTAACTACGCTGATTTTAACAAATTATGCAATATGCCAGTGAGTTAGCATTATTTGCAAAAAATGCAACAGTGTTACCTTAAAATGACAGTCAAACACTTAGATCATCAATATCTGATCAGTGGGAGAATGACACCCAGCATCGGTACCAAACAGCTGTTTGCGGCTCTAGTGGTGGCCAAATGTACACAATGTGCAGAGTGGAAAAGCACAGCTCCATATAATGTATAGTGACAGTTCTCGTGTTCTGCAGCTCAGCTCCTATGTATGTCAATGGATGATGAGCTACGGTAACCAAGAGCAGCCACTACACAATGTATGATCCAGTTGTAATGCTGTAGAATGAGCCCCAAAAAGTTTTAGACTCTGAGACCAACCAAGGATTTGTCTATTTTGTACAATTTGAGAGATCTATTAAATGATTCTATTAAGGTGATTGTACAATTCCAGCATATTTGCTTCTGTTTCTTCTTCTTTATCTTCTTTTTCATCTTCTTCTCCTTCTTCTTCATATTATTATTATTATTATTATTTTATTGTCTGGTTACTTTATAGCTGTTCTGCTAAAATACTTCCCGACTTCTTTTGGAGTCACTTTGCAAGTCCCTGTCTTGATTTTGAGCAGATCTGACATGATAATTTTATTTATACCTCTCTAAATTATGCTTTTAGAAATTATCTTCTTGACATCTTTGTTAAAAATATGCAGTTTATAGTGGCAAATTATAATTAGTGCTTTGACAAAATTTTAGATATCACAGTTTGCATCTTAAGCCGGATGTAATTACATCACAAAAATCTCAACTTCCACAATCTGCAACTTCTCCCCGGGAATTGAGTGAATATGCATAACCACACCTGAGAGAAATTTGAAATATTTTTTTTTCGTTTGCATAAGTACATTCAGCCAGCAGACATGTTTTTAAATAAATGATTACATTAATTAAATATCTACATTTCAATTAACTTCAAGAGCATCGTTCCGACTATTCAGAAATTGTAACTGGAAACATTACTCATTTTTTTAAACATGTTCCGGGGTCTAGACCTTTAAAATCAGTGCACATGTAGGATAAGGTTGATTTCACACATCCGTATTTCACTGTATATCATGTTTGGACCACAATTTTTGGACCTGCTGTTGGTTTCCAGACCAAACATAGGCATATATGAGGATATTGAGTTTGGGTCAGAAATCATGGTCAGAACACAGACCGCAAAATTTGAACATGTAAAGATGGCCTAGTAAAGATAAAAATAAAACTCCTTAGTAGTTGCTACTGTTTATTGTCTAAATTAAGAGCTGATTACCAAAAACACATTTTTAAGAGTAAGACTACTTAGGTTTCATTTTCAGGAATGATCAAATAAAAGACCTAAGTAGTCTTGAAAGTTTGATATTTGTAATAGCAAAAGGCAATAACTACTCATGTACATCTACTAGCTAACATGGCACATATATATTTTTTACATACTTGACGACTCCCACGAAATGTCTTGGAGGCTCATGCTAAGAAAGGAATACTGAAAAAGTAGGCAAATCTCTTAGGTTACAGTTGAGTCCCCCGGAAACCTACCTAAAAGTAATGCTTGGAGGAGTGGAGAGCGGTTCCTGAAAAGGTGTCACGGTTATGGTGAAATTTTTTTGCAAAAGCTTGCATTAAATTAGCAATGAAAGTTATTCAACCCCCATAGCATATTAGTTTTATTAGCCAAATTTACAAACTTTCTGCTGCTTGCAATAAACCAATAAAATAGCAACAATTTAACAAGCTAAACACAACTAATATAAAAAGAGGTTTCTCCAAATTTAACACGTCTCCCTTTTAATGACTACTACAGTCTCAAAATTATTCCACTCATTTATGACAAGCACCTTTAGTATTTAGTAGAGCCCCTATGGTTGTTTTACCTGCTGTAAACATGATGCATACCCAGACTCTGGCTTCAGGCAGCATTCCTGAGGGATCTTAGCCCATTTCTCATCGACATTGGCTTCTTGGTCACTAATATTCTTAAATTTGCGTGCTGCAACCAAGTTCTTCAAATCCCAGCAAAGATTTTCTATGGGGTTCAAGCCAGGCGACTGTGACAGCCACTCCAGAGTCTTTCATGACTTGATCTGAAACCAAATCTTGGTGGACTTTGAGGTATGCGTGGGAACATTGTCCTGTGGAACATCAAATGAGGCCAAATGTGACATGCAGAAGTAGTGCTGTTGCTTTAAAAGCATTCAGCAACCACTAGAAGTAACACAAGCACATGAGACAGGAAGTGTTGTGCTCCAGAAGAATCCAGCAACTAGAGGGGTTAACACAGTCACAGGAGAAGGGGAGTGTTTTAGCAGAGCCCCAGGGGGATTTTAGGGAAGTTGTTTTCTGTCTGGCTGGAGCCAAAGAGAAAGGTGGTGTGGGTGTTCTAAATCTGACAGAAGCGCCCTTGCAAGTGAAAAGGATTCAAGTCAGGAGTGAAGCTAAGCACAGGTCAGGTAGAGTTCCTGAACTAGCAGTGCAGTGCAGAGTATTGTCAAGCAGAAAGATAAGGACTGGAAGAAATGCTGTCACAGGGATCATCTCCCTCAGCAAACCGTCCCCCTCCTCCATCTCACTGTGCTGTAAAGAATGCTGTGTTCATTAATGTGCCTTTGAATTAGAACTGTGCTGTCCTATACTACTGGGAAGACTGTGAACTGCTGTGCTGCTAAGGAAACTGTACTGTTTGTCACTGGAGCCTGTTGCTCATAAGACTTAACTTGCACTGGCTGTGCGGCTTCTTATTAAATGCTACTGTTCTACCGTTTATGAGGACTCTTGTCAAGTGTGTCTGGTCAGCAAGTGAAACAACCTACGTGTCTGTGCCTGAGGATCAATACCCCTGTGTGCCTGAGAGAAGCTGCAGCACATGGTCTATGGTCGCCCTGAGTAACGGTTCCCCCGGGATTCCAAAGAATTCATGTAACCTGTCTCACCCGTATCAGAACCTAGCAGCGTGTGTGTAGCACAAAGCTTTGGCATTCCCACAGAAGGCATGACATTTTCTGCTGTTATATATACTTAATTAAATCCATCTTACTCTCCACATGCTGCGAATCTCTAAGGAAAGAGAAAACAAAGCATTACCAAGTCACTGCCATGCTTTACTGTAGACATCACTGTAGGCATCATTAAGTCACTGTCATGCTTCACTGTAGGCACGGTGTTCTTTTCAACGTATGCTTAATTCTTGCTCTAGCACTGCGGGACCACCGACTGTTTAAAAACGTCGGCGATGCACAGAGCCCAGGCAGTGCCGACGTTTATATACAGGGGGCGGTCGGGAAGCGATTAATAAATCTGCCTTCCTGGACAAAGAAACTGCCTACCTGTTTGATCACTGCCCACTGCTGAGAGTGAATCCCTACAATTGGTGTTGAAGTGCCTGAGGAAAGCCCTGGCAGTCAGGGCACAACAGGGTGCATTGCTGGGGCTATCATAGGGACAAGCCTCCCCGGTCCCAGATGTTTGACCTCCTGTACCTGGTCCAAAAATGGCTGCATCCTGAAGATTGTTTCCCAGCACAGATGGTGGAGAGGGTGGGGATGGACTGGTTTTTCCATTCACTCCCGAAGCTGGTGCAAAGCTGGGATGCATAGGGAGATCCCCCGAATGTAGATGACCTGATGGGCCTGGAAGAAAGGTACACCAGCTGTGGAGAACTCCCTGAGTCGTCAAGGAAGCCTAAGGTCACCTGTCTGCAATACCAAAAAGAAGGGACGTCCAAGGTCCCAAGAGGGATCAGATTCTGGATCAAGTGGTGCATCTCATAAGATTATCTGTTGGAAGTGTTGTGCACCGGGGCATATATCAGTCAACTGTCCCTTGCCTCGGAGCCAATGGACTGCAGTGTATACTGATCCTGCTCCTACTTCACCTATCCTGCCTGTAGAGCTATTCCTCATCGTGACGAGGGGTCCCAAGTGTGCCAGGTAATGGTGAATGGGGTGCAAGTGACTGGTTTCCTGGACTCTGGAAGTTTGGTGACCCTGATTAGGGCTCATTCCCAAATGTGCCAGTCTCAGGGAAAGTGGTAGATGTTAACTGTATCCATGGAGATGCCATGAACTTTCCTGTGGCACCGTGATGAAGCTGCATGTGAAACGCTCATCGAGGTACTATACAGTGTGGTCCTTCATGAATGATGGCACATGATGGGTGTAGGTGAAAGTTCATATGATACTTTAACTATATGGGCACTAATGCAGGGGGTCGCATGACTATTCCAGTTAATATCTTTTACTGATATGAGTATTTACCTGTAGCGTTGGTGCTATATTTACTCAGGGACTGGTTATATTAATACTCATTATGGGTGTCGTATAGATTACATGTTCCTGTAAATTGTGATAACTATTGTCCTCATTATTTTATGTTGACTGATTTTTTTGTATATTTTCATGCTATTTATATAACTGACCACACCGTTTTGCATTTATCTGGGATTTTTTTAGCGTTTTTTGTCTTTTGTAGTTGTGTTTAAAATTATTTTTTTAATAAAGTTGTTATATTATTTGTAAAATATTTTTTTGTACTTTATTATATGCTATTTGGTGGTAGTTATAGCATTATGGACTGTCTGTTGGTACCCCCAAAGTCAAATTAAATTTGGTTATTTTGAACATGGGTTTAAATTTCCAGTTTTTGCGAAGAGTCGTCAAGGAAGCCTGAGGTCACCTGTCTGTGATACCCAGAAGACGAGGCGTCCAAGGTCTCAGGAGGGGTCAGAGTCTGGTTCAAGGGGTACATCTCATAAGATTATCTGTTGGAGGTGTCGTACCCTGGAGCATATATCAGCCAACTGTCCCCTGACCTCGGAGCCAATGGACTGTGATGTAGGCTGATGCTGCTCCTACTTCGCTTCTCCTGCCTGGATCTTCACATTCTACTGAAACTGCCCTCACTAAAGTCTCTTATGATCTACTAACAGCTAAATATAATAGTCACTACTCCCTGCTGATTCTCCTGGATCTCTCTGCAGCATTCGACACTGTGGATCACCAGCTCCTCCTCACTATGCTCCGCACTATTGGCCTCAAGGACACTGTTCTCTCTTGGTTCTCCTCCTATCTCTCTGACCGCTCCTTCTCTGTGTCTTTTGCCAGCTCCTCCTCCTCTTTCCTTCCCCTTACTGTTGGTGTTCCTCAAGGATCAGTCCTAGGCCCCCTTCTTTTCTCCTTATACACTGCTCCTATTGGACAAACAATCAGCAGATTCGGTTTTCAGTACCATCTCTATGCTGATGATACCCAATTATACACCTCTGCTCCTGACATCACCCCTGCATTATTACAAAAGACCAGTGATTGTCTTTCTGCTGTGCCTAACATTATGTCCTCCCTCTATCTAAAACTGAATCTGTCAAAAACTGAACTACTCGTATTTCCTCCCTCCACTAACCTACCTATGCCCGATATTGCCATTTCCGCTTGTGGCTCAACCATTACTCCCCAGCAACAAGCCCGCTGTCTTGGGGTCATTTCTGATTCAGATCTTTCCTTCACATCAAATCACTCACTTATTCATGTCATCTACACCTCAAAAACATCTCAAGAATCAGGACTTTTCTCACCTTTGACTCGGCAAAAACTCTTACTGTAGTTCTTATGCATTCTCGTCTCGACTATTGCAACTCTCTTCTAATCGGTCTCCCTCTTACTAAACTCTCTCCTCTCCAATGCGTCCTTAACGGAGCAGCAAGGATCATATTCCTCGCCAACCGCTACACTGATGCCTCTTCCCTGTGCCATTCATTGCATTGGTTGCCCATTCAATATAGAGTTCAATTTAAACTCATCACGCTTACCCACAAGGCACTCCATGCTTCAGCACCCCCCTACATCTCCTCCCTTGTCTCAGTCTACCACCCTACATGTGCCCTCCTTCTGCCAATGACTTAAAACTAAAATCCTCCATAATCTGAACTTCCCACTCCCGTCTCCAAGATTTCTCGCGTGCTGTGCCAATTCTTTGGAATGCACTACCCAGGACAGTTCGATTAATTCCCAATACCCACAGTTTAAAGCTGACCCTAAAAACCCATTTCTTTAGACTGGCGTATCGCCTCAGCACACTATCTATCTGTCCCAGTTTTGGCCCATATTAAAATCTTCAATTTCAGGTTCATACCATCCATGCACTTAATAGCCTCAGTCATGACTGTGCACATACTGGCTGGCAACCAGTTCATGTATTATTATTTATCCTATTTAGTATATCAAGGCTGCATTATACAATATATGTACATTTTACCTTTTGTGTCTCCCCCATTTCCTCATAGACTGTAAGTGTTAAGCGTTTGCTTGATCTGAAATGGGTTCAGGGCCATTTGGGGATTCTGTGGTCTCCCATTCAGGTCCAGCCAGAGCTGATGTTGCACAGCATTTCTGTCGGTCCCAACGCCTAGCTGGTGCACGAGATACTCGGGTTGTATCTTGGGTGTTTGTGCCTAGCACTATGAAGTATAGGTTGCGGAGGGAGTCAGGGCTCCGGCAGCCTAAGTCCAAGATACATCACACCGAGCATGCCCGTGACAGGGTGGACCATGATTGGTGGTTCAGGAGCCAGCTGATCCGGTGACCTGGCATCGCCTGATTGGTCACAGTTGGCATCACCAATGGTGCGACAGTGGGGCAGGGCTTAATCTTTAAAAGGCCCGCCCACAAACATGGCGGCACGCTCAGATCTTTTGAGCTGGTTGTTTGTGGTGTGCATGCTGTAACTCTTGGGCTCCTCTAAGAGCCATAGATTTATGCAGGCAGGTAGCTTGAGCCATATAGAGCGGGTCTGCTCAGTCCGGTAGCTCGCCGGCTGAGTACACGAATACCCGGCGGGTATCACACCCACATACTAGCGCCTTCTCCTATAGCGTAGCTCCTGTATCGAAGACAGGGCTACTGCTCCTAGTCCGGTCACACGTCTCCCTGCGGTTCTTGGAGATTGTGTGAACCGCTTTAGCGCCATTCCCCATAGCGCCAGTATCAAAGACAGGGCTACTGCTTCTCCCATGGTCGCACGTCTCCCTGCGGTTCTTGGAGATTGTGCGAACCGTCTTACCCTTCCGTGTGCATTAACACGAAGGGCTAAGATTGTTGTTAGGTGCATCGCCGGTCGCTCTCCCTCCGTGCAGTTAACGAAGATAGAGCATACCGCTTTACCCGTTCCTGTGTGAAGAAACACGAGAGGGGTTTAACATTTTAGTTGTCGCTTGCCTTTCCACCCGGAAAGTGTTCGGCAGCAGTCCTCCGGGCTGCATCGCGGACCCCGGGGTTGGTTGCGTTCCATTTAAATAAAGTTGTCTGCAACCGCCCTCCTAACAGTATCTGAGCGCCAGGGTCTTGCCGAACATGGCCGACAATCAGCAACTGCAGCGCTATATGCAGCGACTTGAGGCCAGACTTAAGTCTCTGGAGCAAGCTGCCCCGGTCGCTGATATTACTGCAGTAGCTACCCAGGCGGCTTCTCTAGCAGCCAATATGATTAACTCGGCCGCGGTGAATACTGCGACCACTGCAAGTGCCCCATTCCCCCATTTTGCTCTCCCAGAAAAAATTTCTGGGGACAGTAAAGCCTGCAGGGGTTTTATTAATCTATGCTCCATTCACTTGGAGATGATGGAGGCACGGTTCCCCTCCGAAAGAGCCAAAGTGGGTTATGTCATCTCATTACTCACCCACAGGGCTCTGGAGTGGGCTACTCCACTGTGGGAGCGGAATGACCCGGTAGTAACTAATGCGGGTTTTTTCCTTAGAACCCTAAAGAGTGTTTTCCTGGGGCCTCAGGTCACGCATGATATGGCCCTTAAACTTCTTGTGTTGATCCAGGGTTCGGCCACCGCCAGTCACTATGCCATCCAGTTCAGAACCTTAGCGGCTGAACTGGATTGGTCTAAGCGGTTCTTATCCCGGTGTTTTGGAGGGGGCTGGCTGGGCATGTAAAAAATGCTCTATCTACTAGGGAGATTCCAACCTCTCTGGAGGAGTTAATCTCTCTAGCTAACCAAATAGATTTGCGTCATGCAGAACATAAGTTAGAGCTGGAGGTCCCCGGACCTCAGTATCGGTTGGCACCATCGTTTTCCAGACCCATTTCCAAATCCGCGGCTCCCGACCCGGAGCCTGAGGCTATGGATATTTCCCGGACTGTCTCTAGCCCCTCTCGTCCCCGACCTGTACATCTCTTGGAATGCCCCATTAATAAGGGTTCCAAGCAGTGGGTTTAAACACAAACATGGCGGCGCGCTCAGATCTTTTGAGCTGGTTGTTTGTGGTGTGCACGCTGTAACTCTTGGGCTCCTCTAAGAGCCATAGATTTATGCAGGCAGGTAGCTTGAGCCATATAGAGCGGGTCTGCTCAGTCCGGTAGCTCGCCGGCTGAGTGCACGAATACCCGGCGGGTATCACACCCACATACTAGCGCCTTCTCCTATAGCGTAGCTCCTGTATCGAAGACAGGGCTACTACTCCTAGCCCGGTCACACGTCTCCCTGCGGTTCTTGGAGATTGTGTGAACCGCTTTAGCGCCATTCCCCATAGCGTAGCGCCTGTATCAAAGACAGGGCTACTGCTTCTCCCATGGTCGCACGTCTCCCTGCGGTTCTTGGAGATTGTGCGAACCGTCTTACCCTTCCGTGTGCATTAACACGAAGGGCTAAGATTGTTGTTAGGTGCGTCGCCGGTCGCTCTCCCTCCGTGCAGTTAGCGGAGATAGAGCGTACCGCTTTACCCGTTCCTGTGTGAAGAAACACGGGAGGGGTTTAACATTTTAGTTGTCGCTTGCCTTTCCACCCGGAAAGTGTTCGGCAGCGGTCCTCCAGGCTGCATCGCGGACCCCGGGGTCGGTTGCGTTCCATTTAAATAAAGTTGTCTGCAACCGCCCTCCTAACAGTAAGCTTGTGAGCAGGGCCCTCACTCCTTTCGATATGAGATATGCTTATTCTGTATTGTCTGTATAAGTCTCCCCTAAAATTGTAAAGTGCTGCGGAATATGTTGGCGCTATAAAAATAAAAATTATTATTATAGGGCGAGTCCTCATCCTGGCAATGGGCCCCAATTGTGCTAGGTAATGGGGAATGGGGTGCAAGTGACTAGGCTCCTATACTCTGGAAGTTTGGTGACCCTGGTAAGGCCACACTCACACATATGACAGTCCCAGGGTGGGTGGTATACGTTAGGTGTATCCATGGAGACACCATGAACTTTCCTGTGGCTCATGTCAACATAAGCACAATTTGTGGATCTGTGTCCCATAAAGTAGGAGTAGCAAAAAAACATATTGCACCCAATAATTGTGGGACGTAGCTGTTACCCTGTTAAATCCTGCTGTCAATTTCTGACAACAGCATTTAACACGCGTGGGCAGGGGGTGTGTCATTCCACACTCCCATGGGCGCTCCCATGCCGATGGGTTGTCATGACTTGCCTATCATTACGATTCTTCTGTGAAAGCTGGCCTGTGGTCGGCATTCATACGAGATGGTGATTTCCGCTATACATAACAGTGTTGAAACACTGCTACGTAAAGAACAAGCGATCAGACGATCGCAGCTTCAAGTCCCTTGAGGGGACTAACAAATGCAGTAAAAAGTAAAAAAAGAGTTTTTAAAAATATGAAAACAAAAAAACACACAAAAGTTCAAATCGCCACCTTTTGCTCCATTAAAAATAAAACAATGAAATAAATACACATATTTGGTATAAAAAACCTATACATATTTTGTATTTCTGTACTCATACTGACCTAGAGAATCTTATCCCCAGGTCAGTTTTACCATATAGTGAATATGGTAAATAAACCCCCCCACAAAAATTATGGAATTATACTTTTTTTGCAATTTCACCGGATTTTTTTTCTCGTTTTCCAGTATACTATGTGGTAAAATTATTGATGTCATTCAAAAGTAAAACTTCTAAAAAAAAACATGCCATCATACGGCTATACTGACAGAAAAATAAAAAAGTTATGGCAAAAACAAGGAAAAAGCGAGGAAAAAACAAAAATGAAAAAACAGAAAATGGCCTGGGGTGAAGCGGTTAAAGAGGACCTTTCACCAAATTTTTCATGTTGAACAGGGGTCATAAAATAATAGTGGCTGTAGAGTGGAATAAAACATTTTTTTTATCTATTTTGCCCCTCCGTTGCGGACATATTATCAATCAAAATATCTGGCCCTAATGAGTTAAAGGGGTATTCCTATCTCTAAGATCCTATCCTAATATGTAGTAGGTGTAATAATAATATTATTAGCAAAAACCTCCAATTAGAAATGTAGTATAGTTTTTCCGATTCGCTATGTCTCTTTACTCATGTGCAGGCATTGCAGGACCTTAGGTATGCATGGTTACGACCACTAGAAACTAGCTAACTGTCACTATATCAGTGGTTGTAACCATGGATACCTAAGGTCCTGCAATGTCCTGCACATGAAGAAAGAGACATAGTGAATCAAAATAACTATGCTACATTTCTAATTGGAGTTATTTTCTAATATTATTATTATTATTATTATTACACCTACCACACATTGGGATAGGATCTTAGAGATAGGAATACTCCTTTAACTTTTATTAAGTTCAAGTGTGTGTTATGATATATTTTTCACTGAGGGAGTGCACTACTTCTCCCTGTATGATTTGCTAATATCTTCGGAATGGAGAGGCGAGACGGAAAGAAAAAAAATGTTTTTTTTTCCACTTTGCAGCCACTATTACATCGTGTGTCCGGTTCAACAAGAAAAATTTGGTGAAAGTTCCTCTTTATAAGTAGGGCATTTATAGGGAAGTACGACTCTGTTGTCGGGTATCCTGGGGCCAGGTACTCCTTCCCTGTCCAGAATGCTAGGGGAACCCTAGCTATCCCTTTTCCCCAGATTACTTCTAATGGTGAAGATACCGGGGCCACGTACCTTGCTGAGCTCCTGAATCCACCCTCAGTCTGTTCTCTCCCCCCACCCAGGGAAGAGGGGAATAATAATAATACACCAACCAGACTAACAAGGTAATACAAACAGGGATAAAGGAAAATACCAATCATACAAATATGCATTCACAAACAACAGAGGGAAACACCGGGGAGAGAAGGATGGGAAAAAAAAGAAAGTAGGAGAAGGAGAGGATTTGCACACAAACAAAATCAAGCAACAGTCTTAGATAAATCCACCGGATGCCTCCTCAAACAACAACACTCCACCAACTCCTCCGTGCAGTAATGAAGCTAACTCTGGCACTTCGGGATTGCCAGAGGCCAGTATAAATAGGAGAGGGAAGTGGCCAACACTGAACAGCTGAGAGCATCAGCAAAAGCAAGCTTCCAGGAGCTCTCAACTGAAACAGATTAACCCCTGCACTGCTAGAAGAAACCTGCACCATTTAATATGAAGGTAAAGTGCTTCTAATCAGTGCAAGAGTAGGAGAAATTCGACAGCGCGGTCTTCTGGCTCCTCTCTGTTGTGGTAAACCCATGAAAAGTACTCTGGTAATCCGCATCTAGCTAAAGAAGATAACACTGTCATGCAATCAGCTTATCTGTAGATCTGCAACATAAAATGGGGTTGACTTTACTTAAAAACACATAAAATGGATAATGTTCTAACCTGTCCTGCCACACAAAAATCATAGAAAAGCATGCTTTTGATGTTTTCATCCCCCTCAATAAATTGGATTCACATCCGAGTTAAATATGTCAAGAAACTGTCCCAATTCTAATTCTCTCCAACTTACCATCCATTCTTTTTTTATTCATCAGCATTTTGTCTGCACTATAGGTTTCAGAACTTCATTTCACTCACTTCCCTGCATGTTTTACCCTTGATTTTGTCCAATGCCTTTTCTCACCCTTTTGTTATACCTCTTTGTAGGTTGACAGAACAGAGAGCAGAAGCACAGAGACACAGACCTATCCCCACTTCTTGTTAATCCCCCTTAGTGTCTCTGCTACAAGAGGCAGATTGCATTTAACAACAGGCAGTGACCAGCAAGATAGGCTGAATGTGTTCCCCTGGGGTCACAAATGAATTAAAGTTGTAGTCATCAAACCTCTAACCAAAGACTTCTAATGAGTGAAACTGCCAGAAAAGCCTTTAAATTGCACTTCTGGTAGTTCTCCTTTAAGACTAACAAAAAAATCATTTAAGGCAGACTGTCGTAAATTTTACAAATTGCCTTATTGACTATTAAATGTATGCATCTTTTCTCCACTATCTGCAGAGATGAGCGTTGCTTTAACAAAGGTTATTGTGTTTTCCGTCAATCCCACTTAAAAGCTGCCCAGACCATCCAAACTCAATACAATTTAATACAATTACAAGCTTATCATTACTGTAAATCTATCTACGCCGTCTACCTATAAATCTGTCTAACAGTATACACTGAGTGATGGGAAACGATTTGCTTGTACATGCCTGCCAAAAAGCGGCCAGAACTCTATAGAAAGAAATGTTTGTATAAAAAGTTAAACATTAATATAAAACGTAATGGCTTCTTTATTGCCGTCTTTTGCATATACAGTAAGTTCTCCACATGCTCATAAATGGTAAAATGATAGTTCTGAAGATTAGCTATCGCCATTTATTATTCTGCATGAATTTAGATTCAGTTGTGGGGCTGATTATAATTTCATTTTAACTTCAATCTCTAAACAAGTCAATCTTCTCTCCATAGTAGACCCCACTTCATTTCTCACCCATATTTGGCCATAGGTTGGAGTATAGGATTATTTTTTATCTGCCCGCTCTTCAGCAATGTATTTCTCTATCACTCTATTATTTTGGAAATGCTTAGATATTCAGTATAATAACAATGGGGAATGAATGGCAGAACATTTACATTTACTCTGCGTGTATTGCTCTCTAAACACTAGCATGTCAAAGCAGTGCATTGAAAATCCAACAACAAGTCCATTTAGGCAAGTTTGATTGAGCACCATCTGATAATATGGCTGCTCCTCGGATTTCATATGATTTGCATTTCATATTTTCTTTCAGCTTTTTGAGCTTTAACTCCTTCTGTGTGGATTTATATAGTCAGGGATTAATGGGATTCTTCAGGCAGGTATTTGCTTAATTCTCTAAAAGTTAACAAATATTTAAAGGGGTGGTGCAAAACTAACATTTATTTTAATTCTAAATGTCTGGCTATTTAATGCTATAAATCTATTTTCTAATATACCATAATTAAAAAAAAACTATTGTTTTCTCATGACATTATCTAACTGTTTTATTTTTTTTAACCTACTTCCCTTTTGATGATGCTTTATTTGAGAACTCCTACTGCATGTTGAATACTCAAACTAGATGTCATCAGGGGCTGTGATCACTAAAGCAGCCTCTGCCGCACCCAGAAACCAAGCATCATCGGTGATGTTCGTTTCAGGAGCGGAGCTAGTCCCTGCTCTATTGAGCATGTGCCAGTTGTCAAATCTGAAGCCCAGCAGGATCTTGTCACTGTGTAATATTCTTTTTATTGCACAGTGACAGTGCACTCCTTTGCCGGCTCTGATAAGAAGTGATGAGCCATCAAGAGAGCGCACTGTCAGTGCGCATTATAAGGAGATTACCTGGTGAGTAGAGATCAACCACGCCCTGAAAGTGAAGTCACTTGCAGGGTCGATGCTGATTTCTGCCCCCTGATAACATCCTGTTTGTGTATCCTAGCATGTACTGGGGGTTCTCAAATGAAGCATAAAACAAGAAGTAGGTAAAAAAAAAAGCAAATTGTGTAGTGAGGGAACAATAGGGATTTTTAAATTAAAGTACATTAGAAAAGAGATTTGATTATGACATTGAATAGATACATTTAGGATTAAAATAAATGTTAGTTTTGGACCACACCTTTTAGGTACAACTTTACCCTTTTATTGCGCACTTGGCAAGTATCAGTTTTAAAAATGTTTTATGTTATAGTTAGTGAGAAGGGCTATGTAGTTATATAAATGTTGGAAAAGTCACCTGAAAGTGCAGTTACACTTTAATTTATGGTCTACTTAAAGTGGGGAGTCTAACAGCACATATACACATTTGAAGCTGCCAAAGGTATCTGCCATTGGTAAAGATGAGCGGATCATTCGAAATTTGAATTTGCCAACTTCACAGAATTTTCCCAAAGAATTCAATTTGCAGTCAATAAATTTGCGCGATTCTCAATACTGGAAATCTTGTAATCAGTTGTAAAATAAACATTGGGGAGAGCAGAGGAGATAGAGGAACCCACTGACCATAACAGCTTACACTCTACAGAAGAGAAAGAGGACCCCGTTGACAATGCAAGCTTACACTCTACAGAAGAAAGAGACTTACCCAATGATTCTGCCATACAAACTGTGCTCTACTGGGAACTGATGGCTCTGGTACTGACCACCACCATACAAGGTATGATAATCTGCTAGATGTCATAGCTTCAGGACAGCAACACAAAATTATATTGGTCCATTCTTTGATGTTTCAGCAATGTGGGAAATGGTGCCGAGCAAGGTTTTTTTTATAAATGTGAATCAAATCTCAAAGTATTCAAATTCACGTAAAATCGGAAATTTCAGGAGATTAATTTGCTCATGTTTAGTCAGCGGGTTTCTCACTCCAACGCATTGGTTGTGCCCCACAAAGAAAATATTATCATCTTTCCTCTGGAAGAGTAATAACTTTGGATAGGTGATAACTTCAATGTTGGGAATAACTCTTTAATACTTAACTTATTGAACAGTTAAGCAGACAAAAGAATTCAAATGCATGTATCAGTAGGTAAATCAGTTTTTTTTTAATAAAAATATAATATAATAATACTGGCCACATGAGCCGTCACAGTAAACTCACACTTTCTGTTATCTGTAGCTCACTAATCAGCTTTGCTGTTTAGAATGAGACAAGATTATCAGGGTCATATTCACTGGAGGTTGGATGAGGTCTAGATAAGATTGGATGGTAAGATTATACGCCATACCCACTGATATACAAATGTAGCAGACGGTAAACAAATATTGGTAGCACAAAGGGAAAGTTCATTTTGCACTACATACACTACTCTATAGCACTATGACAAAATGCACCACAACATATCATAAGTGAAATATAGACATTCATTAGCATAAAATAAATGTTCGCTTGATGCTTGCTGTATCTGTATCTCAATACATTACTCTAACATAACACAGATAATGCCTTTCTATGTAAAAATGTAAAAAAAAAGGTAAAAGCTTGATGAGGTTATAGATAACCATTTCTCAGTGATAGTATTGTTGAGGCTAATGTCACAATCCAATTTAAATTAAGAGCTTAAAAACATAAAAATGTCTGTATAGGTGAAAAGTGAAGGCGTCTAAATACACGTGAAATCTTTAATGCACATTCATAAAAAGAAACGCTCTGTCGATTCCTATGTCAACATAAATGAATAAATCAAGTAACTGCACAAATCTCAGATGACTGACGTACATGGTGAAGCACGTCAAACCAATCATGTGCTCATGCTTTCAGTTTTTCCGACGAAACGTTCTTGGTATCTGTACAATCATCTCTGCAAATCAAAACTATTTTTCTTTTTGAGATTGAATGCACCAAATCGTCAAGATTCCCACGTGAAAGGCCAAGATTCAGGAGAATTAATCAGAAATAATATCAGTTGTCATAATTAACTTTATTCTCACTCTTCACATATTTAGACTGGAAAATGCTGAAAATATCCCTGTAGTATTCTTGACCTTCAATGAGTTTATAGACCAACTGAGTCAGAGTCTTCGAATAACCAATGACTCTGAATAGTTACCATCCTTTTAGCAAACTTATGACAAGTCATAGTGACAAGTATTACGTTTTTATTGATGGGGATATAGGCGTTGAGATCTGCACGAGTTATGGGACTGAATGAGCAGAACCATCTAGCTGAGGGCTGTGCCTCTTTGACTGTGGTTGCTTATCCTGGGCTGGGTGTCTCAGTTGGGAACCACCTTTATGGGTACTGTAATGCCGGCATCCCTGCGCAATTCCTATCCTCCTCTCCCCCAGCAGGGACACTGACCCTGGGTCTGCGCACATCTGGAAGATCCCAGGGCACTGTGCTTTGGACTTCCGGTCTCTTAAAGAGACGTGTATTGTCCTAAAGTGTCCCGAACCAATAGCTGAGAGACACTTATTATTTAAGGCAGCTCCACCTATTGGGAGGTGCCTTAGCAGCGTGTTCTGTCAGTTTGTCTGCATGCTTGCTAGTTGTCAGGTGCCCTGTGCTTGTATCCCTGTATACCAGCTGTGCCTGTCAGCACCTGCAGTGCCTGTCTGTATACCAGCCTGTTTACAAACCATGCTTGCCAGCACCTGCTGTTGTGCCTGCCTGTTTATCAGCCATGTCTGCCAGCACCTGCCCTGTCTGCCTTTATACCAGCCGTGTCTGCCAGCACCTGATGTGCCTTGCTGTATACCAGCCATGTCCACCAGCACCTGCTGTATCTTCCTGTTTACCAGACGTGCTTGCCAGTAACTGCCGTGTCCACCTGTATATCAGCCTTGTGTGCCAGTATCTGCCCAGTGCCTGTCTGTGTCTGCTGTGCTATCCATTCCTGGCTGTTCTAGCTACCTACCCCTTTGGGGTTCAGCTGCCGCGTTTCCGAGGTCTGTCCCGAATTAGCACCTGGCGTCCATCTGGAGCCAAGTCTAACCCCATCATCAGGGGCTCTAGCGAAGAGTCAGGTGTTCGTCTAGTCACCCCTCCAGGCTCTCCTAGGACCATGGCACAGTGGTTCCACTAACACATGCGTTACAGGTATACCTTGTTGGATGACTCATGTCTTTTTGATCAAAATACCATTAACTAAGTACCTTATGTCAATTACATATACTATTACTATTTACTTATTTACTTGCTGTAGCAGATATGCTCTTTTTTTTTTCTTGGGTGTTGTCTGTGAAATGGACACAGTGTGAACGTGCTCTTCCATTTTGCATGTATACCAGCTTATAGGACTTCTCGGTTCTTTGGTTTTGTTGTAATCTTTAAACAGGGTCGGCTCCAGGTTTTTGTGGACCCTGTGTGAAAGAGTCTCAGTGGGCCCCTTTAACACATAACATGATTCATGATGCACGGATACCGCAGAGAAATATATATATATATAGTACAATGCAGAAGATTTCACTTACATTACATGAGCGATATCTATTGTAAATTCCACAATAGCTCAGAAACCGGCGAATTGCTCCATACAGAATACGGGCCCCCATAAAATGCTCCATACAGGATACTGGCCCCCATATAACACTCCATACAGGATACTGGCCCCCATATAACGCTCCATACAGAATATTGATCCCCATATAATGCTCCATGCAGGCTGTGCCCCCACATAATGCTCCATGCAGGCTGTTCCCCCCCCATAATGCCCCACGCAGGCTGTTCTCCCCTTATAATGCACCTGTTTCCTGCATACAATGCCCATGCAGGATGTCACCCCCCCTTATAATGCCCCATGCAGGATGTCACTCCTCTTATAATGCCCCATGCATTATGTAACCCCCCTTATAATGCCCCATGCAGGATGTCACCCCCCCTTATAATGCCCCATGCAGGATGTCACCCCCCTTATAATTCCCCATGCATTGTCACCCCTCCTTATAATGCCTCATGCAGGATGTCACCCCCCTTATAATGCCACATGCAGGATGTCACCCCTCTCCCTTATAATGCCCCATGCAGTATGTCACTCCCCCCTTTTTAATGCCCCATGCAGGATGTCACACACCCCCTCCCTTATAATGCCCCATGCAGGATGTCACCCCCCCTTATAATGCCCGATGCAGGATGTCACACACACCCTCCCTTATAATGCCCCATGGAGGATGTCACCCCCCCTTATAATGCCACATGCAGGATGTCACCCCCCCTCCCTTATAATGCCCCATGCAGTATGTCACTCCCCCCCTTTTAATGCCCCATGCAGGATGTCACACACCCTCTCCCTTATAATGCTCCATGCAGTATGTCACTCCCCCCTTTTAATGCCCCATGCAGGATGTCACACACCCCCTCCCTTATAATGCCCCATGCAGGATGTCACCCACCCTTATAATGCCCGATGCAGGATGTCACACACACCCTCCCTTATAATGCCCCATGGAGGATGTCACCCCCCCTTATAATGCCACATCCAGGATGTCACCCCCCTCCCTTATAATGCCCCATGCAGTATGTCACTCCCCCCCTTTTAATGCCCCATGCAGGATGTCACACACCCTCTCCCTTATAATGCCCCATGCAGTATGTCACTCCCCCCCTTTTAGTGCCCCATGCAGGATGTCACACACACCCTCCCTTATAATGCCCCATGGAGGATGTCACCCCCCCATATAATGCCCCATGCAGGATGTCACCCCCCCCACTCCCTTATAATGCCCCATGCAGTATGTCACTCCCCCCCTTTTAATGCCCCATGCAGGATGTCACACACCCTCTCCCTTATAATGCCCCATGCAGTATGTCACTCCCCCCCTTTTAGTGCCCCATGCAGGATGTCACACACACCCTCCCTTATAATGCCCCATGGAGGATGTCACCCCCCCATATAATGCCCCATGCAGGATGTCACCCCCCCACTCCCTTATAATGCCCCATGCAGGATGTCACCCCCTTATAATACCCCATTCATTATGTCACCCCCCCTTATAATGCCCCATGCAGGATGTCACCCCCCTTTATAATGCCCCATGCAGGATGTCACCCCCCTTACAATGCCCCATGCATTATGTCACCCCTCCTTATAATGCCCCATGCAGGATGTCACCCCCCCTTATAATGCCCCATGCAGGATGTCACCCCCCCTCCCTTACAATGCCCCATGCAAGATGTCACCCCCGCCACTCCCTTAAAATGCCCCATGTAGGATATCACCCCCCCTTATAATGTCCCATGCATTATGTCACCTCCCTTACAGTGCCCCATGCATTATGTCACCACTCCTTATAATGCCCCATGCAGGATGTCACCCCCCCTTATAATGCCCCATGCAGGATGTCACCCCCCCTTATAATGCCCCATGCAGGATGTCACAGCGCCCCTTCCTTAAAATGCCCCATGCCTCCATACATTAAAAAAAAAAAAATCAAATACTCACCTCACTTCTCACCGTCTTCCGCTGCTCAGCTCTGGACACCAGCATCGCCGGCGTCTTCCCGCTCTGCGCTGTGACGGCTCAGGAGAGAGCGCGGTGGAAAGATGTCACTGCGCCCTCTGACCTGAGACGTCACACTCAGAGGACGCGGAAGAGAATGGAGCTGCTGTGGAGGCACTGGGAAAGGTAAGTATTGTGCCGCCCGCTGCCGAGGCCCTGAGCAAGCGTGGGGGAAGGGGGCGCTGACACCAGCACCGCACTGCTCACGGGTCCCATAGCACGGCTGGGTGCCCGACGGCGAGTGGGCCCCCCCACCTGCTCAGGGCCCCGGCACTTGCCCGGGTGCTAATGCTGGCCCTGCCTTTAAATCTGACAAGCTATCTCCCATTGAAGAGGGCATGTTACACTGTACACACCGTCTCCCTTGTGTCTCACTGTATAATAATAGTTTGCACTTAAAAGCAAATCTGAGCCTGAATATTATGCCATCAATTAAAACACAACTGTCATTAAGGATGATCTAAAGAAAAAAGAAAAACATATATACAGTATATGTAAATATATATATAGTAGCAGAGACAGGTAGGACTAGGTTAAGTCCTAGCTCTGCAGGGTTTGATTAGATGCACCTGACTAGCTTTAACTAAGAACCATGGCCTGCGTTCACTAGGTATGTCAGTCTGTTGGATGGAGAAGAGTCGAGTGTGTTGCTAATGAGTGTCCAGCCAAAATGTCAGCTATTGCTGGGAGAGAAACATGTTGGGGTCTCTACCTGAATGGAGACTGCACAAGTCAGCTAGGAAAGCTGAACAGTATTTGTGCTGGAGCTACAGAGAACCATGTGTAAGCTGCAGCCTGTTCAGTGTGAACTGTGCTTGGTGTTGAACACTTCTGTTTTGTGCTGGAGCTTGGGTTCAAGGGTATATCGGGACTGGTAGGATCATGCTCTTTTGCAGGATGTCACCCCCCCTCCCTTATAATGCCCCATGCAGTATGTCACTCCCCCCCTTTTAATGCCCCATGCAGGATGTCACACACCCTCTCCCTTATAATGCCCCATGCAGTATATCACTCCCCCCCTTTTAGTGCCCCATGCAGGATGTCACACACACCCTCCCTTATAATGCCCCATGGAGGATGTCACCCCCCCATATAATGCCCCATGCAGGATGTCACACCCCCCACTCCCTTATAATGCCCCATGCAGGATGTCACCCCCTTATAATACCCCATTCATTATGTCACCCCCCTTATAATGCCCCATGCAGGATGTCACCCCCCTTACAGTGCCCCATGCATTATGTCACCCCTCCTTATAATGCCCCATGCAGGATGTCACCCCCCCTTATAATGCCCCATGCAGGATGTCACCCCCCCTCCCTTACAATGCCCCATGCAAGATGTCACCCCCACCACTCCCTTAAAATGCCCCATGCAGGATATCACCCCCCCTTATAATGCCCCATGCATTATGTCACCTCCCTTACAGTGCCCCATGCATTATGTCACCACTCCTTATAATGCCCCATGCAGGATGTCACCCCCCCTTATAATGCCCCATGCAGGATGTCACCGCCCCTTATAATGCCCCATGCAGGATGTCACAGCCCCCCTTCCTTATAATGCCCCATGCCTCCATACATTAAAAAAAAAAAATCAAATACTCACCTCACTTCTCACCTGCTTCCGCTGCTCAGCTCTGGACACCAGCGTCGCCGGCGTCTTCCCGTTCTGCGCTGTGACGGCTCAGGAGAGAGCGCGGTGGAAAGATGTCACTGCGCCCTCTGACCTGAGACGTCACACTCAGAGGACGCGGAAGAGAATGGAGCTGCTGTGGAGGCACTGGGAGAGGTAAGTATTGTGCCGCCTGCTGCCGAGGCCCTGAGCAAGCGTGGGGGAAGGGGGCGCTGACACCAGCACCGCACTGCTCACGGGTCCCATAGCACGGCGGGGTGCCCGACGGCGAGTGGGCCCCCCCACCTGCTCAGGGCCCCGGCACTTGCCCGGGTGCTAATGCTGGCCCTGCCTTTAAATCTGACAAGCTATCTCCCATTGAAGAGGGCATGTTACACTGTACACACCGTCTCCCTTGTGTCTCACTGTATAATAATAGTTTGCACTTAAAAGCAAATCTGAGCCTGAATATTATGAATTAAAACACAACTGTCATTAAGGATGATCTAAAGAAAAAAGAAAAACATATATACAGTATATGTAAATATATATATAGTAGCAGAGACAGGTAGGACTAGGTTAAGTCCTAGCTCTGCAGGGTTTGATTAGATGCACCTGACTAGCTTTAACTAAGAACCATGGCCTGCGTTCACTAGGTATGTCAGTCTGTTGGATGGAGAAGAGTCGAGTGTGTTGCTAATGAGTGTCCAGCCAAAATGTCAGCTATTGCTGGGAGAGAAACATGTTGGGGTCTCTACCTGAATGGAGACTGCACAAGTCAGCTAGGAAAGCTGAACAGTATTTGTGCTGGAGCTACAGAGAACCATGTGTAAGCTGCAGCCTGTTCAGTGTGAACTGTGCTTGGTGTTGAACACTTCTGTTTTGTGCTGGAGCTTGGGCTCAAGGGTATATCGGGACTGGTAGGATCATGCTCTTTTGCAGGATGTCACCCCCCCTCCCTTATAATGCCCCATGCAGTATGTCACTCCCCCCTTTTAATGCCCCATGCAGGATGTCACACACCCTCTCCCTTATAATGCCCCATGCAGTATATCACTCCCCCCCTTTTAGTGCCCCATGCAGGATGTCACACACACCCTCCCTTATAATGCCCCATGGAGGATGTCACCCCCCCATATAATGCCCCATGCAGGATGTCACACCCCCCCACTCCCTTATAATGCCCCATGCAGGATGTCACCCCCTTATAATACCCCATTCATTATGTCACCCCCCTTATAATGCCCCATGCAGGATGTCACCCCCCTTACAGTGCCCCATGCATTATGTCACCCCTCCTTATAATGCCCCATGCAGGATGTCACCCCCCCTTATAATGCCCCATGCAGGATGTCACCCCCCCTCCCTTACAATGCCCCATGCAAGATGTCACCCCCACCACTCCCTTAAAATGCCCCATGCAGGATATCACCCCCCCTTATAATGCCCCATGCATTATGTCACCTCCCTTACAGTGCCCCATGCATTATGTCACCACTCCTTATAATGCCCCATGCAGGATGTCACCCCACCTTATAATGCCCCATGCAGGATGTCACCGCCCCTTATAATGCCCCATGCAGGATGTCACAGCCCCCCTTCCTTATAATGCCCCATGCCTCCATACATTAAAAAAAAAAATCAAATACTCACCTCACTTCTCACCTGCTTCCGCTGCTCAGCTCTGGACACCAGCGTCGCCGGCGTCTTCCCGTTCTGCGCTGTGACGGCTCAGGAGAGAGCGCGGTGGAAAGATGTCACTGCGCCCTCTGACCTGAGACGTCACACTCAGAGGACGCGGAAGAGAATGGAGCTGCTGTGGAGGCACTGGGAGAGGTAAGTATTGTGCCGCCTGCTGCCGAGGCCCTGAGCAAGCGTGGGGGAAGGGGGCGCTGACACCAGCACCGCACTGCTCACGGGTCCCATAGCACGGCGGGGTGCCTGACGGCGAGTGGGCCCCCCCACCTGCTCAGGGCCCCGGCACTTGCCCGGGTGCTAATGCTGGCCCTGCCTTTAAATCTGACAAGCTATCTCCCATTGAAGAGGGCATGTTACACTGTACACACCGTCTCCCTTGTGTCTCACTGTATAATAATAGTTTGCACTTAAAAGCAAATCTGAGCCTGAATATTATGCCATCAATTAAAACACAACTGTCATTAAGGATGATCTAAATAAAAAAGAAAAACATATATATATATATATATATATATATATATATATATATATATATATATAGTATATGTAAATATATATATAGTAGCAGAGACAGGTAGGACTAGGTTAAGTCCTAGCTCTGCAGGGTTTGATTAGATGCACCTGACCAGCTTTAACTAAGAACCATGGCCTGTGTTCACTAGGTATGTCAGTCTGTTGGATGGAGAAGAGTCGAGTGTGCTGCTAATGAGTGTCCAGCCAAAATGTCAGCTATTGCTGGGAGAGAAACATGTTGGGGTCTCTACCTGAATGGAGACTGCACAAGTCAGCTAGGAAAGCTGAACAGTATTTGTGGTGGAGCTACAGAGAACCATGTGTAAGCTGCAGCCTGTTCAGTGTGAACTGTGCTTGGTGTTAAACACTTCTGTTTTGTGCTGGAGCTTGGGCTGAAGGGTATATCGGGACTGGTGGGATCATGCTCTTTTGTGTATGAAGTTTGCTTCTGGAGAAAGGACTGTAATCTGTTCGGATGAGCCCCCACTGACATATATGTGCCCTGTGTGACAGAGTCACTGGTATTATATGCGAGGGGAGGTATGTGTCACTCAGGATGCTCTCCTGTGTGAATTAAGACCTACTGTATTTCTGCCAGCATGTTATGTGCTGGAAGTTTGCTCTTTTAAAGGGTGTGGTTTTATGGGAATGACGTAGAGAGGGAAGGAAGTCATTCCCCATACCTCCCCCTCAGGGTGTGACTGAACAGGGTTTAAATGTTCAGTTAGTTTGTTTTCCTGGGTGGAGTGTGTGGTCTGAAGATTGAAGTCTCCAGGTTGTGTGGCTGATGCCAGAGAGCAACACCGGAGGACTGGTGTTGCTGAAACTTCACAGGACTATCTGCAGCCGGCAAAGGCCATGCTGGCTAGAGGACTCTGTTATATTTCATCTTTTGTTTCCCATTAACCCCAAGAGGGACTGTTTATTTTTATAGGACGCTGCTTAAGTATATGCCGCACAATAAACCCGCAGGAAGTTTATCCAAACCTTGTGTCTGCCTCCGGAGAGCCGAGCAAGTCGCTTTACCACACCTGCTAAATGAATTGTTGAATTGTTTATTTGCTTTGTGCCCAGAGGAGGCTGTTTTTGATTTTGAATGCAAATTGTCTCTTCAGAGAGGAAGAGAACTAGAACTCTTGTGACACCTATAGGAAGTAGCTATCCTAAAAGTCAATATTGATTCTTCAAGAACCCTTATCACATGACTTAGGATAATAGCCAAAACCAAAATCTCAATTTGCAGACAAGGGGTAACGAACCGTATCCAGGGGGTAACGTTTCTCCTTCCAGAGCATTGAGGCTTAAAAATCTACTCACCTTGACATGCTTAACATGTCACTCTTCGCAAGGAGAAACGTTACCCTTTGGATACTGGTCAGACACCTCTCACTCAGCTAAACCATATCTCACACTTTGCACTGATGAGGGGTAGTACCCCAAACACAGTGTCTGCAAATTGAGATTTTGGTTATGGCTATTATCCTAAGTCATGTGATAAAGCTCCTTGAGAGTCAATATTGACTTTTATGATTGCTACATCCTATAGGTGGCACTAGAGTTCTAGTTCTCTTCCTCTCTGAAGAGACAGTTTGCATATTTCCCAAAGGAGCATTGTGGCTTAAAAGTCTTCTCACCTTGACATGCTTAACATGTCACTCTTCGCAAGGAGAAATGTTACCCCTTGGTTTTTAATCTCATGGAGTTTTATGATAGCAATAAAACTGCAACTTTTTGGACCAAACCGTATTGCCTGTGTGAACGCTACCCAATGCCTACCTGAGAGAGTGAATCCCTACAGTGTACATATATATATATATATATATATATATATATGTATATATATATATATATATATGTATATATATATATTTAGTTTAGATATATATATATATATATATATATACTGTATACATATATATATATTTTTTTATGATGACTTATAGAAACATGATATATGATACAGTGGATATAAAATGTATACCCTACCACCATACCCTGCCCCTGTTAAAATGCCAGTATTTTTTCATGCTATAAAATCATATCAAGAAGAATTATTCCAGAACTTTTTCCACATTTAATGCCAATTCAATTGGAAAATAAATTGTATTTTTGGTGGAGAAGGAAAATGATGAACTAAAATAATGTTGTTGCATAAACACCATTATACTAATATTTTAAGTACCCTTTGAATTTGTGACAGCAATCAGTCTTTTTGGGTAGGAGTCTATCACAATGGCACATCTAGAATTAGCAATCTTTGCCCACTCTTCCTTGCAGTAGCATTCCAAATCTCTCAGATTGCGAGGGCATCACCTTTGTACAGAGCCCTTTTCAGGTCAAGCAAAAATTTTCAATTAGATTCAGGTCTGGACTTTGGTTGGGCCATTCCAAAACTTTGACCTTCTAGCCATTCTTTTGGTTGATTTGGAGGTATGTTTAGGGTTGTGGTTGTGCTGAAAGGTGAAATTCCTCTTCATCTTTAGCTTTTTAGCAGAGGTCTGAAGGTTATTTGGAAGGTTATTTGAAACTGTTCATAATTCTGTTTACCTTGTCTAAAGCATCAGTTTCAGCTGCCAAAAAACACCCCAAAAGCATAATGCTGCCTCCACCTTGCCTCATTGTAGGTATGTGTTCTTTAGTAGATGCACAGTGTTGACTTTGTGCCAAACATATCTTTTGAAATTATGGCCAAACAAATCACCTTGGTTTCTTCAGCTTATCAACTCATAACATGTTTTCCCACTTTCTTTCAGCAGACTTGATATCGATTTTAGCAAAACATAGCTGGACTTGGATGTTTTCCTTTGTAAGAAAAGGCATCTATTTTGCCACTCTATCCCACAGGCCAGACAAATGAATAGAGATGAGCAAACCTGAACTTAGTTTCCGGCGCAAATCTGCGAACACAGACATCTCCCAGAAGTCTGTTGAAATGTTTGTAGTTCCGGGGAAAGTCCAGAGAGAGAGAGAGAGGGAAAGAAGGTGAGTAACAAATTTTCTTCTTAACTTTTCAGCAATTTTTGAGGGATGTTCAGTTGCACAAGGTGGGCCATTTATAAGGATACACCTAAATAAAATGGGAATGGTTGGTGATATCAACTTCCTGTTTGTGGCACATTAGTATATGCGAGGGGGAAACCTTTTCCAGACAGGTGGTGACCATGGTGGCCATTTTGAAGTCGGACATTTTGGATCCAACTTTATTTTTTTCAGTGGGAAGAGGGCCATGTGACACATCAAACTTACTGATAATTTCATAAGAAAAACAATGGTGTGCTTGGTTTTACAATTTTTTTTCCATGTAACAAGAAATGCCACAATTGCTATGAAATGTAGTATAGAAATTGTAACATACCTAGTGGCGGGCTTGCATGGTGCACCATCTCTCACCATGCAAGATCGCAAACTTGATCACCAGTCCAGTCTGCTAGCCTGGCTTCTTTCCATGCTGTCTGCTTGCCTCTGTTCTGGCTGCTTAAGGGCGGCGCCCGATCTCTTCCTGCTTCTTGTAGCTGCTCTGGGCACACCCCTGATGCGTCCTCAGCCTATTGCTGTCCGTCACTGGATATTTAAACCAGCTTCACATGGAAGCTGGTGCCTGAGAAACGTGTTCATTCAGTGTGCTCTTTCACTCTGAATGTGCCAGGTCCTATTCTGTGTTTTCTTGCCTGCCTGTCTGCCTTCCTGGAGGCTGTATTTCCAGGCCTGTCTGAACACGCTCCTAGCCTGTTCGTCCCGCCCTCTGGGGGCCGCATACCCAGACTCGCTCCTGTATCTCGCTACAGTAACAATTCCTGTCTGAACTGTCTCCTAACCTGCTTCCTGTTTTTCTCTATGTCCGTACCTTCCCTTTCTCCTGCATTGTCTGAACCAGCACTTGGCTTTACCTTGGCTCGTTCCTGTATTTGTTGCAGTAACAGTTCCTGTCTGAACTGTCTCCTAACCTGCTTCCTGTTTCTCTCTATGTCCGTACCTTCCCTTTCTCCTGCATTGTCTGAACCAGCACTTGGCTTTACCTTGGCTCGTTCCTGAATTTGTTGCAGTAACAGTTCCTGTCTGAACTGTCTCCTAACCTGCTTCCTGTTTCTCTCTATGTCCATACCTTCCCTTTCTCCTGCATTGTCTGAACCAGCACTTGGCTTTACCTTGGCTCATTCCTGTATTTGTTGCAGTAACAGTTCCTGTCTGAACTGTCTCCTAAACCTGCTTCCTGTTTCTCTCTATGTCCGTACCTTCCCTTTCTCCTGCATTGTCTGAACCAGCACTTGGCTTTACCTTGGCTCGTTCCTGTATTTGTTGCAGTAACAGTTCCTGTCTGAACTGTCTCCTAACCTGTCTCTTGTTTTTCTCTATGTCCGTACCTTCCCTTTTTCTGCAGAGTCTGTACCTGCTCCTAACTCCTACTCGTTGTCGCTGTACTTCCGTTTGTGAGTTTAGAGTCCACTCGCTACTTCATTGCAAGTATCTTGTGTGTATCTGGTTCTGCCTTTCCCTTCCTGTCTGTTCCGTGTGAACAGAGCCCTGTCCCCTCCGCTCTGCCTTGCTCGCCGCTCTGGCGGTTTCTGCCCGCTCTGCCTTGTTCGCCGCTCCGGCGGTTTCTGCCCGCTCTGCCTTGCTCACTGCTCCGGCGGTTCTTGCCTGCTCTGCCTTGCTCACCACTCCGGCGGTTCTTGCCTGCTCTGCCTTGCTCACCACTCCGGCGGTTTCTGCCTGCTCTGCCTTGTTCACCGCTCCGGCGGTTTCTGCCCGCTCTGCCTTGCTCACCACTCCGGCGGTTCTTGCCCGCTCTGCCTTGCTCACCACTCCGGCGGTTCTTGCCTGCTCTGCCTTGCTCACCGCTCCGGCGGTTCTTGCCTGCTCTGCCTTGCTCACCGCTGCGGCGGTTCTTGCCTGCTCTGCCTTGCTCACCGCTCCGGTGGTTTCTCTCTGCCCTGCCTTGCTCACCGCTATGGCTGTTTCTGCCCGCTCTGCCTTGCTCACCGCATCTGCGGTTCTGTTCCTGAGTCCCAGTCTGTACTGGACCTTATCCAGTCTGTGCTCCAACCTGCTAGTGCCTCCCTGTCGGCACTCCAGCCGTGCTTGCCAGTACCCCCTGCCTGCATGCCAGTCGTGCTTACCAGTGCCCGCCTGTCTGCATAACAGCCGTGCCTGCCTATACCCACCAGTCACTGTGCCAGCCTAACCTGCCTGTTCCTGTATTCCCCGGTGTGGCTCAACAGCCGTGTCCGGGGTCTGACCGCGCACATGCGTCGTATGCCGTCGTGCGACCTTAGTCGGATCGGGTAGATACTTAGTTACGCCCCTCCAGGCACTCTCCGGTTCATGTTCCAGTGGAATCACTAAACACGCACACGCCAGTCAGTCTGGGCGTGTGCATAACAGAAATATATAAAATAAAGCATAATGATAGAAGTGTAATAATATTTTTGTTAATAGTTTTGCAATTCTGCTGTTTCCTTATAAGACTCTGGATATGACTGAAACAAATAATCAATTTTTCATTTCCACACTTTTTAAAAAACAATATTTTATTATTTATTATTTAATTTTTCATTTAAAACCTTTTTCTATGTGTCTTGGCTCAAAGTATACAGGCCTGTAAACTCTCACTGCTGAATGTTTAGTAAATTGCTTGCATGCTATTGAGTGGGGGGGTCTCAGAACTTAGACTCCCACTAATCCGAAGGGTAATAAAGCAGCTACAATATATAGATAAACTTGCTAAAGTATTGTTAGATTATAATGGAAGGACCTTCATAGGTACCAAAATGTAAATAAACAAGAAATGGATAAATTAACTTGAATCCTGAATATAGGATGGAGCCACTAGGAACTTCTGTTGCAGCTTAAAGCGACCATACACCCTGGCACTGAAAAGTGATTATACGTTTGGAATCTATAGTCAGTCCCATCCATTTTCCTCCCACTGACTCGTCTACTCAGACCAATATTCCAGTCCTCCTGCATCCAGGACGTCCCCATCAGTGCCATAGGGAGCAGTGGTAAGTCTGAACCAGACCTCCACAGCAAAGGGAAAGAAGGGAGTTAATGGCTCAGTGACCACTGTGCTCCCTATGTCACTGTGACACCCATGTAGGGGGACGGGGAATGCCATTCTCAGTGGAGGAGTGTGCAAATTGAGGTGGTCAGTGGGGCGCTAGAAACTGGATAAGGCGCTGGGTGGGTTGTGCAGACCGCACAAACCCAGGTTAAACAGCTGCTGGTGCTGATAGCGCTGCCACGATGCCTTTAGCGTCTCCTCTGGGTTAGCAGATGGAGCTTCCAATCACGTGGTTCCAGGTGGGATCACGTGGGTGATGACATCATCGCAGGTCCTACAGGTCCTGCAGCTGAAAATGTATCCAGATCTCCGCAGCCCCGAGCCACAACTCCCAAGGGAAAAGTGAACCAGTTTCTAGCGCCCCACTGACCACCTCAATTTGCACACTATTCTCAGTGGAGGAGGCAGCGGAAGTGAAATGGAGGGCACCAGAATAAAATATGTACTCACTTTTCTGCACCAGAGTGGAAGGTCACTTAATTTTTTGTGGTTACTACAAGACCTACTGTCCACTATACAGTGGCATGTAAACGTGTGTGCACCCATGGTCAAAACTACTGTTATTGTGCACAGTTAAGCAAGTTTAAGATGAAATCATCTCTCAAAGACCTAAAGTTAAAGATGACACATTTCCTTTGTATTTTAGGCAAAAAAAAAATGTTTTCATCTTTTAAATTTTAAAAATTACGAAAAGGAAAATGAGCCGATGCAAAAGTTTTTGCACCCTTGGAGATTTGTGTTCTCAGATAACTTTGACCAAGTTTTCAGACCTTAATTAGGCTGTTATGGTTATGGCTTGTTCACTATCATCGTTAGGAAAGGCCAAGTGATGCAAATTTCCCAGTTTTATTAAAACCCAACCTTCTCTAACCTTGTGCCAAATAACAGCAGCCATGGGTTCTTCTAAGCAGCTAACACTCTGAAAATGAAAATGGTTAGCTGGAGAAGGCTGTCAGAAGATAGCAAAGCGTTTTCATCTTACCTTTTCCTCAGTTTGAAATGCAGTTAAGAACTGGCAATAGTGATGAGCGAGTATGTTCTGTTAACCCTTTCAGCGAGCATGCTCGGGTATTTTCCGAGTATCTTCAGTGTGCTCGGGTGTTATGTTTTCGTCACTCCGTGCTCATGATTTGCGACTATTTGACAGCTTTAGTACATGTGCGGAATGTCTAAGAAACAGGCTTTCCTCACATGTATTAAAGTTGTCAAACAATCATATTACCTATACGATGGACTACTTGCTAGAGATGGGGTGCACCTTACGAAGACTGGAAAACATGTATTTGGAAGTCGCCTTGCTACACTCATCAGGAGAGCTTTAAACTAGAACAATGTGGGAAGGGAAGCAAAAGGCCAGAAAAAGCCATACAGCTGACAAATACTATTGAGATCTCTGCTACTGGAAGTGGAAAGGAAGAACAAAGACAAAACAATTTAAATAATAAAAATATGGGAGGAAGAGAAACCAATCACAAACTAAAATGTTTTTATACAAATGCACAAAGCATGGGCAACAAACAAGGAGAATTGGAACTACTAATGCAGGAAAAGAAATATGATGTCATTGGAATCACTGAAACTTGGTGGGACGATACACATGATTGGAATAAAAGGCTAAAAGGATACAACTTATTTGCAAGAAACAGACTTGATAAACGAGGAGGAGGTGTCGCATTGTATGTTAGAAAAGCGTATATCTGCACAGAGATTGAAGCTTCAGAGACTGGGAGTTCTGTGGAAACTGTTTGGGTAAGAATACAAGGAGAGAACAACGGAAAGGACACCATTGTAGGCATTTACTACAGGCCACCTGGGCAAGCTGAAGATATGGATGAACTCTTTATGTATCAAATGACCAAGTTCTCCAAAAAATATGACGTAGTGGTCATGGGAGATTTCAACTATCCAGACATTTGTTGGGAATCTCTCTCAAGTAAAACTAACAGGTCAAGCAAATTCTTATCCTCTCTTGCTGACAACTTTATCTTCCAAAAGGTAGGGGAGAAAACAAGGGGACCTGCTACTTTGGATCTAATCCTTATAAACAGGGAGGAAATGGTTGAGGAGGTAAAGGTGGCTGGGACCCTAGGAGGCAGCGATCATGCTATTATAGAATTTTGGATAACTAGAGGAGGAAGACATGTGAAGACTCAGACTTCAAGGTTAGATTTTAGAAAGGCAGATTTTAAGAGACTCAGAAAGAGAATAGGAGGGATCCAATGGCTGGATGTCCTTAAGGACAAAAATGTCCAGGAAGGATGGGAAATTTTTAAAAATGAGATTCTCAAAGCACAATCGTTAACAATCCCGAAAAGTAGGAAGAATGGGAAGCATTTAAGGAAACCAGGATGGATGAACACAGAACTTAAACACATGCTAAAAAGAAAGAAAGAAATGTTTATTAAATGGAAAGAGGGAGGCATATCTAAAGAAGATTATAATGCAGTCTGCAGATCCTGTAGGGCACGTATCAGGTTAGCTAAAGCTGACAATGAATTAAGGCTTGCAAGAGATGTCAAAAGCAATAAAAAAGGATTTTGGGGGTATGTCCAAAGTAAAAGAAAAGTCAAAGATGCTATAGGATTTTTACAGGATGAAAATGGAGAAATGGTAAGAGAGGATGTTGAGAAGGCCGAACTTTTTAATTCCTATTTTGCATCTGTTTTCTCTCAGAAAGAAAATGTAACATCAACTGATCTTCACTGTCCTTTTAAAGGAATAGAGGAATCCAAGTTATCTGTAAACAGAAAGATTGTGAGGGAATATTTAGCTAACATAAATGAGTTCAAGTCTCCAGGTCCAGATGAATTACACCCCAGAGTACTGAAGGAGATCGTAGAAGAAATTTTAGAACCACTCTCCATAATCTTTGAAAATTCTTGGAGAACAGGAGAAGTCCCAGAAGACTGGAGAAGAGCAAATGTTGTTCCTATCTTCAAAAAGGGGAAGAAGGTGGACCCAGGGAACTATAGGCCGGTGAGTCTGACTTCTATACCAGGAAAGATCTTTGAACAAATTATTAAACAACATGTATGTAAGTACCTGGATAAGAATGAAGTGATTAACCAGAGTCAGCATGGGTTTGTAACTAACAAGTCATGTCAGACTAACTTAATTTTCTTCTATGACAGAATCACTGACTGGGTGGATCAGGGAAATGCTGTAGATATAGTATATCTTGACTTCAGCAAAGCATTTGACAAAGTATCTCACACCATCCTTATTGAAAAAATGACCAAGTATGCAATGGACCAGGCAACTGTTAGGTGGATTCATAACTGGCTTAGTGATCGGACTCAAAGGGTGGTTGTAAATGGCTTCACATCCAGCTGGATGAATGTCTCAAGTGGGGTACCACAGGGCTCCGTCCTGGGACCTGTATTGTTCAACATCTTTATCAATGATTTAGATGAAGGAATTGAGGGTAAACTGATTAAATTTGCTGATGACACAAAGCTAGGAGGGATAGCTAATACTAGAGAAGAGAGAGAGAGGATTCAAAAAGACCTAAATAAACTGGAGCAGTGGGCAGCAACCAACAGAATGGTTTTTAACAGGGAAAAATGCAAAGTACTACATCTGGGCAATAAAAATGAAAAAAGCATATACAGAATGGGAGGAATAGAGCTAAGCAACAGTACATGTGAAAAAGACTTAGGTATACTAATAGATCATAGACTGAACATGAGTCAACAGTGTGATGCAGCAGCAAAAAAGGCAAATACAATTCTGGGATGTATTAACAGAAGCATACAGTCTAGATCACGTGAAGTCATTATCGGTCTTTACTCTTCTTTGGTCAGACCTCATCTGGAATACTGTGTACAGTTTTGGGCACCACATTTTAAAAAAGACATAGACAAACTGGAGCAAGTTCAGAGAAGAGCGACCAGAATGGTGACTGGTCTGCAAACCATGTCCTATGAGGAACGGTTGCAGGATTTGGGAATGTTTAGCTTGCAAAAAAGAAGACTGAGAGGAGACTTAATAGCTGTATACAAATATGTCAAGGGCTGTCACATTGTAGAAGGATCATCTTTATTCTCATTTGCACAAGGAAAGACTAGAAGCAATGGGATGAAACTAAATGGGAGGAGACACAGATTAGATATTAGAAAAAACTTTTTGACAGTTAGGGTGATTAATGAGTGGAACAGGCTGCCACGAGAGGTGGTGAGTTCCCCTTCAATGGACGTCTTCAAACAGAGGCTGGACAGACATCTGTCTGAGATGATTTAGTGAAACCTGCTTTGAGCAGGGGGTTGGACCAGATGACCCAGGAGGTCCCTTCCAACTCTACCATTCTATGATTCTATGATTCTATGAATCGGAAATCATGAGCACAGAGTGATGAAATCATAACACCCGAGCACACTGAAGATACTCGGAAAATTTCTGAGCATGCTCGTAGTGGAGCTGCAATTCAGTGTTTGATAAATCTCCACCTTCATAACCTTATTACACTTTCTGTCCACCTACTTTTGGACCACCCTGTATATATATATATATATATATATATATATATATACATATATATATATATATATATAGTACAGACCAAAAGTTTGGACACACCTTCTCATTTAAAGATTTTTCTGTATTTTCATGGCTTTGAAAATTGTACATTCACACTGAAGGCATCAAAACTATGAATTAACACATGTGGAATTATATACTTATATACTCATGAAGCTGTATTACTGGTAACTAGGGATGAGCGGACCCGTGGAAGTTCGGGTTCCGGTACCTAACCCAACTTTAGTCCAAAGTATACCAGAACCCGAACCCCATTAAAAACAATGGGGTCCCGAACTTTGGACTTGGGAAAAAAAAAATCTCTCTCTCAAGTTTGGGTTTGCTCATCTTTACTGGTAACATTGGGTAATGTGTCTTTAAATGCTCGCTCATCACTAAATGGCAATTAACAGGAACAGTGGAGATCAAGATAAGATCTGGAAGACCAAGCAAAATTTCAGTGAGAGCTGTCATAGGATTGTTAGAGAGGCAAATCAGAACCTCCGCTTGACTGTAAAAGACCTTCAGAAAGATTTAGCAGACTCTGGAGTTGTGGTTCATTGTTCAACTGTTCAGAGACACCTGCCCAAATATGACCTCTCCTGTGTGCTCACCATAAAATTCAGCATAAGAAGTATGCAAAAGAACATTAAACAAGCCTGATGCACTTTGGAAACAAGTCCTGTGGACCAATAAGGATAAAATAGAACTATTTGGCCACAATGACCAAAGGTATGTGTGGAGAAAAAAGGGCACAGAATTTCAGGAAAAGAACATCTCACCAACCATTAAGCATGGGGGTGGATCAAGCATGCTTTGGGGTTGTGTGACAGCCAATGGCACGAGAAACATTTCACAGATAGAGGGAAGAATGGATTCAATGAAATTTCAACACATTCTTAATGCAAACATAACACCATCTGTAAAAAGCTTAAATTGAAAAGAGGATGGCTTCTACAAATGGATAAATCCTAAACACACGTCAAAATCCACAATAGACGACCTCAAAAGGTGCAAGCTGAAAGTTTTACAATAGACCTCAGTCCCCTGATCTGAACATCATTGACAATCTTTGGCTGGACCTCCAAAGTGCATGCAAGATGACCCAGGAATCTCACAGAACTGGAAGAATTTTCCAAGGAAGAAAGGATGAAAATCCCTCAAACAAGAATTGAAAGACTCTACTCTGGCTACAAAAAGCGTTTACAAGCCGTGATACTTTCCAAAGGGAGTACTACTAGGTACTAACCATGCAGGGTGAGCAAACTTTTGCAGCTTCCCATTTTCTTTTTTGTAATTTTTAAAATGTAAGAGATGAAAAAATAAATAAATAAAAAACTAAAAAATAAATAAATAAAAATAAATAAATAAATATATATATACATACAGGGTGGTCCAAAAGTAGGTGGACAGAAAGTGTAATAAGGTTATGAAGGGGGAGATTTATCAAACATGGTGTAAAGTGGAACTGGCTCAGTTGCCCTTAGCAACCAATCAGATTCCACCTTTCATTTTCCAAAGGGCAACTGAGCCAGTTTCACAGATCTAGTTTTCACAGATAGATCTCCCCCAAATCTGTTTCCTTTTCAGATTATTCAGATAACACATAATGGCAAATAATTAAAATACAGATCAAAGAAAATGGATTTTAACAGAGTGTTGGAAATCTCAAAATGCTGAAACCGTTAGAGCAAATTGGGTTGAAACATTTGGTACTCAAGCCCAAAGAGACAAAAGATTTACCGCATTCGTGACAAATTCAATGCCACTGGCTCAATCCTTAATGCTCCAAAAACTGGTCGACCCAAAACAGTCTGTACAGAAGATAATATTCAACTTGTTGCTGAAACATTTGTTCAGAGTCCAAAAAAGTCCACCAGAAGAGCCTCTTTGGAATTGGGAATTTCGCGAGCTTCTATCATGCGAATCCTGAAATCTATTGGGTGGAAAGCTCATCGTCCACGTCTAATTCATGGTTTATTGGAGGATGATCCAGACAGGCAGCTGCAATTCAGTGTTTGATAAATCTCCACCTTCATAACCTTATTACACTTTCTGTCCACCTACTTTTGGACCACCCTGTATATATATATATATATATATATACATATATATATATATATATATAGTACAGACCAAAAGTTTGGACACACCTTCTCATTTAAAGATTTTTCTGTATTTTCATGGCTTTGAAAATTGTACATTCACACTGAAGGCATCAAAACTATGAATTAACACATGTGGAATTATATACTTAACGAAAAAGTTTGAAACAACTGAAAATATGTCTTATATCCTAGGTTCTTCAAAGTAGCCACCTTTTGCTTTGATGACTGCTTTGCACACTCTTGGTATTCTCTTGATGAGCTTCAAGAGGTAGTCACCGGAAATGGTTTTCACTTCACAGGTGTACCCTGTCAGGTTTAATAAGTGGGATTTCTTGCCTTATAAATGGGGTTGGGACCATCAGTTGTGTTGTGCAGAAGACAGATGGATACACAGCTGATAGTCCTACTGAATAGACTGTAAGAATTTGTATTATGGCAAGAAAAATGCAGCTAAGTAAAGAAAAATGAGTGGCCATCATTACTTTAAAAAATGAAGGTCAGTCAGTCCGAAAAATTGGGCAAACTTTGAAAGTGTCCCCAAATGCAGTTGCAAAAACCATCAAGTGCTACAAAGAAACTGTCTCACATGAGGACCGCCCCAGGAAAGGAAGACCAAGAGTCACCTCTGCTTCTGAGGATAAGTTTATCCGAGTCACCAGCCTCAGAAATCGCAGGTTAACAGCAGCTCAGATTAGAGACCAGGTCAATGCCACACAGAGTTCTAGCAGCAGACACATCTCTACAACAACTGTTAAGAGGAGACTTTGTGCAGCAGGCCTTCATGGTAAAATAGCTTGTAGGAAACCACTGCTAAGGACAGGCAACAAGCAGAAGAGACTTGTTTGGGCTAAAGAACACAAGGAATGGACATTAGACCAGTGGAAATCTGTGCTTTGGTCTGATGACTCCTAATTTGAGATCTTTGGTTCCAACCACTGTGTCTTTGTGCGACACAGAAAAGGTGAACGGATGGACTCTACATGCCTGGTTCCCACCGTGAAGCATGAAGGAGGAGGTGTGATGGTGTGGGGGTGCTTTACTGGTGACACTGTTGGGGATTTATTCAAAATTGAAGGCATACTGAACCAGCATGGCTACCACAGCATCTTGCAGCGGCATGCTATTCCATCTGGTTTGCGTTTAGTTGGACCATCATTTATTTTTCAACAGGACAATGACCCCAAACACACCTCCAGGCTGTGTAAAGGCTATTTGACCAAGAAGGAGAGTGATGGGGTGCTACGCCAGATGACCTGGCCTCCACAGTCACCAGACCTGAACCCAATCGAGATGGTTTGGGGTGAGCTGGACTGCAGAGTGAAGGCAAAAGGACCAACAAGTGCTAAGCATCTCTGGGAACTCCTTCAAGATTGTTGGAAGACCATTTCCGGTGACTACCTCTTGAAGCTCATCAAGAGAATCCCAAGAGTGTGCAAAGCAGTCATCAAAGCAAAAGGTGGCTACTTTGAAGAACCTAGAATATAAGACATATTTTCAGTTGTTTCACACTTTTTTTGTTAAGTATATAATTCCACATGTGTTAATTCATAGTTTTGATGCCTTCAGTGTGAATGTACAATTTTCATAGTCATGAAAATACAGAAAAATCTTTAAATGAGAAGGTGTGTCCAAACTTTTGGTCTGTACTGTATATATATATTGCCTAAAATACAAAGGAAATGTGTCATCTTTAACTTTAGGTCTTTTAGAGATCATTTCATCTTCATCTTGCATAACTGTTCACAATAACAGTAATTTTGACCAGTGGTGCCCAAACGTTTACATGCCACTGTATCCTTACATAAGTTATTGTAAATGTGCGCTTTTTCTAAATTAAATTGATGTTTCAATTAAAATTCATCATGAACCAAAAAAATTCTGTATTTTCCCTCTGTATATGGCACACTATGTAGTTTATCGCATAATACTTTAGGTTAAATAGTAAGCACATGACTGTATAAAGTTTGTTAATCTGCCTATTGAATCACTCCTTATGCTTAAGTTTTCTAATTAATACAGACACTAAATTCCATCTTTAAAGGACACTTAGAACCGAGGAGGATTCTCTTCTGAAGCTGACTTTATAATAATGTGTTGTAGTCATTCCCAGCAAACACAAGGAGCTGGCAAATGTTACAAGCTGCTTTTTATAAGCATGTTTCAGTGGGTATTATGCACCGTGTTTGGACAGTTATAACTCGTAGCTATTATTTATTGATGTTGCTATAAATTATTCGCTCCGAAATGAGGCACAGTCACGTAAACTCTGAATTTTAGAATATGAAAGCCCAGAAGGCTCCTGCTGAATGGTTGATAGCAAATCAACAATGAAAGGAGCTCGCAGTTAAAGATTCCTTATCACACGATTATATGTTATATAGTCTAGCAATTATAAAAGCTACATCATCTGTTTTATGTAAGGTATGCAGTAGGTTCAATTTGAAATGACAGTATCTGAAAAATAACAAGATACTTATTAGGACAATTTTATGAATAGACTATCAAACAGACATGAGATGGATAGATAGATGGAAAATAGATAATATAATCATTTCATAACATGCTACATAAAATACATAAACTACAGTATATGACCCTATCTATGTAGACCTTATCTATCTTTCTAGGTCTGTGATACTCAACCAGGGTTTTTCAGGAATCCTGAAGTACCTTGAGCCCTTATCACAGATTATGCAAAATATAGCAGGAATCAAATTAATGGTTCCCAGAGTGGAAAAAATGTATCAGGCGTTCCTCTGAAACACTCAGCTTTTTATGTGCTATTCAAGATTCTGTGTACTCTACCTATTGTGCACATTGTGCTTAACCTGCTTCCATTCCTGCATACTTCACTTCATCCATTGTCACGCAATGGCAGGGAGATGGCCGGCGTGCGATGCAAAGGGAGGGGGTGAGGGAGCTAATAAAGGGGAGCCCAGATGATAGGGAGAGGATGGTGACCCCTCAACACTCACCTTATGCTGACACCTGCACTCCCTATCACCCTAGACGGGTCCTTACCCCCTTGTGTCGTCATGTGCCTAAGCCCTGGCTGACCCTGGGTCTTAGCCTTAGATAGTGTGCTGGGCAGCAAGACACCATTCTTACTACTACAATAAGACAACACAGGGAAAGGGGCAGATATGGGAGACACACAAACAAATGGAAATCCGCAGGAATCAAAAGGAACAAAAACAACTTCTCCAAGAATTCCACAGCTTCTCCAAGAACTCCACAGCTTCTCCAAAAACTCCACAGCTTCTCCAAGAACTCCACAGCTTCTCCAAGAACACCACAGCTTCTCCAAAAACTACACAGCTTCTCCAAGAACTCCACAGCTTCTCCAAGAACTCCACAGCTTCTCCAAAAACTCCACAGCTTCTCCAAGAACTCCACAGCGTCTCCAAGAACACCACCGCTACTCCAGAAAAGCAAGGCTCAGGATAGAAAAACCTATTGCTGGCATGGGAGGAAGCCAGGAGTGAGCTTAAATAGTGAAGGGGGAGTGTTACCAATAAGCAGCAGCTGACACCAAAGTCACAAGGAAACTCAGCAGACTTAAATCAGGACCTCTTAACCCCTTACGTACCAAAAGAAACAATAAACCTGCACGACTCATGTGAATGGTCACGTAGACTCCAAAGAGGACCTGTGATCAGCTAATCTTAGTGATCTTCTTATCCCAGGTGCACCACAGGTCCCAGCAGGGTGCGACACACTCGTGACATCCATCCTGCTGTTCTCAAGACTCCTGTGTGTGCAGTCTTGTACTGGCCCATAGGGCAACAGGGGAATCCCCAGGTGGGCCCCTGTGTAGACATGGGACCGCAAACCCACTGTGTGAGCAGTACTTGGCATAATTCACTTGATTCACTCTGTACAGAAAAAAGCAGCGTATCATCATTCATTTAGCAAACTACCCAGTTTATTATTATATAGAGGAATAGGTAAATTTGTGAATGAGGGTAATTTAATATTTGTATGGAAGTGAAAAGTGGGCCTCCCAAAGTCAATGTTACTGGTGGACCCTTGGTACCCCAGTCCAACACTGTGTGTGTGCCACGTCCTCACTCCCCATGTGACATCCTGCCAGCTGCACTGACACCTGGGGTCCGTGTACTCATGTGGACCTGTGGCTTAGAAAGTCCACGTCACAAGATAAGCATTACATAACAAAGCAAAGTGCCGAACATTGAACAAAATCTAACTTCACTTTGTTCCCACAGTGAGTAATGACTTAATTTGTTTTCTGGCTTAAACTTTGGCCTGGCCTATCTGGACCTTTCGTAGGCTGCAGGTAGTGCAGCAGTGTGCCATTTGTTCCCCCATAGTTTTCAACTATATTTTTGTCTTTAGGCTGAGACAAGATTTGGAATCTGTTAATGAACTATTGAAAAAATTATATTATTTGTCCCTCATGAAGCTGTATTACTGGTAACTAGGGATGAGCGGACCCGTGGAAGTTCGGGTTCCGGTACCTAACCCAACTTTAGTCCAAAGTATACCAGAACCCGAACCCCATTAAAAACAATGGGGTCCCGAACTTTGGACTTGGGAAAAAAAAAATCTCTCTCTCAAGTTTGGGTTTGCTCATCTTTACTGGTAACATTGGGTAATGTGTCTTTAAATTTTAACTACTGTTACTATTATTTTGGATAAAGAAGAAACACGTATATGGCTGTGGTCTACCACAAGGGGTCTGCTTTACCCCTACAATTTTGCTCACTGCATGCTGCATTACTAAATACTCCCGAAGGCAGTTTTCAAAAGTTGGCCAAAGTTGGGAAAGCATGGTCACATACAAAGAGATGACCAGTTCTAGTTTATTCTCACACGCAAACACATATATGTAGAGGTATTGGACATATTACCAAGTTGGACTTGCTAGGAGTGACGTACCTTCCATTGAAATGCACAGCAGCTGTCATGCAATGAAACACTACTGGCCAAAATACACTGAAAGATGGAGTGTACATCTGCACAGTGTGCTGCCTGCACGGCCACTTGCATGTGCGAATGTGCAGGGACTGACTCATAGTGCTAATAAAGACAAAAATAAACAATAAAACAATTCCCTTTGCTTTCAGCACCTCCATGGCCATGAGAGCCAACCCGTCCTCTCCCAAAAAAAAGACTAATATCCCAGCGTAAAATAAATCTCAGCTATAAGCTGCTCTAATTTTCTTCCTTCTGTCGTGACAGCAGCTGGTAGATATTCCTTGAGTCTTATTTAGTTTGGGTGGCTTGCTATTCTCTCCATCCAGACTATTACATATTGATTCTTCCTGTGAATTCTTGTAGCCATATGGATATATAAAATTGGATTTCGTCTGATAGAATATGGTTTGAATATGCTGTACAAATGCAGCACTAATTTGTTTCTAATATTCCCGAAACCTGCTTCCTCACTGTAAACACGCTCCAGATGTCTTTTCTTCTTCCAAAAATGTATTTTTAGTAGGGTAAGAATAACACAATGTACCACAACCATGGGAAGTATGGAAAAGTACATTTTGCTGAGGTGAGCCAAAATTGAAGATGATATTTCTCTGTGTGAATGTTACCAATGTGACTTAGTTGCACAGAACGGAACTGAATTAACAATAATAATTATAATAATTATAGATTAGGTTAAAAAATTGATTAGATAAAAGCATAAATTCTATTATCTTGTTTACTTACACTTCTAACATTAAAGAAAATAAACGAAGAAATATTAATTTTAATTACATAAACCATAAAAGAAAAAATAGTTGTTATTTTTTTTTATTATGTAAATTGCCTCTTCAGAGAGGAAGAGAACAGGAACTCAATATCGAGCCATTAACAAGCTTTTACCACATGACTTAGGATAAGAAGCAAAAAAAGAGAAAAAACATTTGCAGAGACATGTTTCAGGGTGTTTGCCCCTCGTCAGTGCAAAACAGGAGGTCTGTTTTGGCTAGGTGAGAAATTAATTGAAATATCGATAAACAGATAGATAAATGAAAAGAGGCAGTCATGGCTTTTCTTCTCTCCTTTTTCCTGAGAATTTATATCTTATTAGTGTTTTTGTTTCTGACCTAGAGGCTTGCACCCAAGACTTAGAGTATTAAGATAGAGAGATAAGAAGAACTCTAGAGAGGGGCAAAAATACACACAATAGGGCAGTACTGTTTAAAAAGATTACCACTGAGGGGGTGGTTGCATTCAAAAACCTCACCTCAATTGTTTGTAGACCTTGCAGATATAGGTTTAATCTGCATTTTAATAGCATTATGAAAGTGCCTGGCTGCAGTACTCTAAGTGCGGCATCAGGAGAAAATGAACTTTAAATCTCCTGGAAAGTCAGCACGGCGATATGGCCTATGGCTAAACTTGAAAAACCGAAAAAAATGAACTGGAGTATAAACTGGTACACATGTAATGTGTAGGAACATGTTCACACTGGCCATTAAAAAGACAAAACCTATGATAGAAACAAAATGAACATATACCCTGATATAAGTAAGTAAAAAGCAACAGTGCATATAAATAACATAGGCTACTTAGTAAACATTGTTTTTGATAAAAAAAAAAACATAAAAACCATCCCACCAGCACCAAGGTGTTCCCATTCGGGACGGTCCTAATCGCTAGTATTAAAACCTTACTATGTGCCAAAAATGACCTCAATGTGAATAAGGGCCGAGCAGGACCGGGGCCCAACTATGGACACCCAGAAATGGGATAGATCGGGCGATTCTGAACACGGCGATACCAAATATGTGTATGTGGGGCTTTTTTTAATTATTTTATTTTGAATGGGGCGAAAGGGAGGTGATTTAAACTTTTATATTTGTTTTATATTTTTAAAAGCATTTTTTTTAACTTTCTGCATGCTTCAATAGTCTCCACAGGAGACTAGAAGCAGCACTTGTCTGATCGCCTCTGCTACATCGTGATATACACGATAAACAATCGGGTAATGTCTATAGATTGCGTAACCCGCAGGATAGATCTCGGAATAGATTCCGGAATGCCCATCCCTCGCGCTCCAGGTCCACCTCGGCTTCCTCATCAGTTTCTAATACTGAACCATCTCCCCCGGAATGCTCGGCCGTCTGACAGATACCGGAGTCTCAACCTGTATCGAAGATTCAGACAAGACCTACGAGTAGGAGGAAAAGGACTACGCCCTATCAGGTCAGTGATTCCTGGGGGGAGCTCCGTGTTATTAATTTGACCAACCATGTTCTTTCGCATGCACAGATGGAGGTCCTGAGTTTGGGCCTCTCTTTCTCGCCCACTAATGCTTTTGATTATTTTACTGCCCTCAAGGACCTCCATCTATTTGCACGTAAATTAATTCTTAAAAAATTACATTCTAGAGTGTCTGGTGAGGGGGACCCTATGACTGCGGCAGAGAGGGAGGCCTTGGAAAATCTGGAGGACCTCTTACAAGAGCAGGCTCAACCATTGACCACAGGTGGGTTACCACAAACAAGACAACCTAGGTCTACAAAGTTCCCTCCCTTTTCTCTATGTCCTGCAATTGAGATCTTTGTGCGTCTGGTGGCTGAGGAATTAAGGTGCCTCCCTACTAGGAGGCGCTTTGATAACCTCACCTTTTCCCAGCGCACGGCACTTAACCAACTACGATCCCTGTCTGACATAGTTATTAAACCAGCAGACAAGGGAGGGAATGTTGTCCTGTGGCCTTGTTCTCAATATGAGAAAGAGGCGTTACGCCAACTTAGAGATGCCCAGACATATAAAAGATTACCATCTAATCCTACGGCCTCCTTCTCTGACGCACTCCAGGGGATTTTGGGTCGGGCATGTGAACCGGGCATTATTGACAAGCGGACCGTTGAGGCCTTGACGGTCCGTTTCCCGAAAACTGCCACGTTTTACTTACTCCTAAAAATTCACAAAGACGCCCTCAACCCGCCGGGACGTCCGATTGTGTCTGGACTGGATGGTTTGTGTGGCCCTATTTCCCAGTATATTGATAGCCACCTCCGTCCACTACTTGGAAATCTTCCATCCTATATCAAAGACACAACGGACGTCCTTACCCGGGTTGACGGTGCCCTGATTACGGATGATACCCTCCTAGTCACGGCCGACGTCGAGAGCCTTTATACTTGCATTAGCCACAATCTTGGTCTGTCTGCGGCCCGCCTCTTCCTGGGGGGCTCCAACCTGAGCGGTCCTTCCAGAGAATTCATCCTTGAGCTCCTCCAGTTTGTCCTCTGCCATAATTATTTCTTATTTAAAGATAGAATATACCTCCAAATCCGTGGCACGGCGATGGGGGCGGCCTGTGCCCCCTCGTACGCCAATCTCTTCCTGGGTGCTTGGGAGAGGGAGATTTTTGGTGATGAGGGGATGCAGGGCGCGGACCATGTCGTGTCATGGATGAGGTATATTGATGACATTTTATTTTTTTGGCGTGGGATGGTGGAGGAGCTCGACGACTTCATGGCACGTCTAAATTCTAACAATCGTGCTGTGAAGCTGACGTATACTTACCATCCTAAGCGGATCGAGTTTCTGGATATCACACTTGAAGTGGATTCAGAATATCGGATCCAGACTGACTTATTCAGAAAGCCTACCTCAGTGAATTCTCTGATACATGCTACATCTTCACATGATTTGTCAACTATTCGGGCCATCCCGGTTGGACAGTTCCTCAGAATGAGGCGGATCTGCTCCACAAATTCTAACTTCGAGAAACGGGCCTTCGATCTGGCTGAACGTTTCCGACAACGTGGCTATAGCAATCGATGTATTGGCCATGGCTATGCGAGGGCCCGTAACACCTCCCGTGACCATCTCATTCATCCCCCTCCCAGACACACACATGGGGTACCGGAGAAGATCCGCTACATCTCTACATTCAATCATGAGTGGGGGGCTATGCGGCGGATCCTCTCTCGGCATTGGAACATTTTGAATGCGGAGCTTTCCCTTCAGGAATACATTGGAGAATCTCCGTGTATGACACCATGACGGTCGAGCACTCTAAGGGATTTATTGGTTACCAGCCACTATATTCCCCCTACATCTAATCCTTTCGGATCCCGTGGCCCTAGGATGGGTACCTTCCCATGTGGACACTGTGTGGCCTGCACCAATGTCCTACGTAGTACGTCGTTCACGAGCTCCGACGGCTCCCGCCACTTTGATATTCGCCACTATGTTTCCTGTAGCACCACACATGTGGTATATTACGCCACATGTGGGTGCGGGCTAATATATGTTGGCTTAACATCTAGGGAGTTACGAATCAGGGTTCGTGAACACGTCAGGGACATTGGTGCGGCCCGGTTGGCCACTGATCCCCCGGAGCTCAAGACACTGCCTCGACATTTCAGGACTGCTCACAACTGTGATCCACGGTCACTGAAAATACGGGCATTGATGTGGTTGGCCTGGGCTCTCGGGTTGGGAATGCCAAACGCCTCCTGGCACAAAAGGAGGCGAGGTGGATCATTACCTTGGATACTATGGCGTCGCGCGGTCTGAACGAGAGCCTGGGGTTTGCGCCATTTCTTTGATTCGACTCATCCTAGTTCTGCAATTTATTTAATATTTTACCATTTGATTTATTCCATGTCCTATATTTGGATAATGGGATATCTGATGGACCTGACTGATGTACTCTCCTGCCACCCCTGCTGTATATTCTAACATATGGGGGCTAATTTGGTTTTCTGTCTTTTTAATCTCTTTTTTATTGATTTTTAATTCTAGCTTATTTTTTTGTTTGTGATTTTCCCTCAAGGACCTTACCTGACCTTTGTCCTGATGTCCAGACATCTGGGATATCGGAGTTCCCTCCACAGAAATTTCTTTGGATGAATGACCCACAATAATATAGTTGTCTGTTCATCAGTTTTTTGTTTTCTTTGAAAATTGCTGTATTGATATGTATTATTTCGTATATTTTTATCCCTTCTTTTCCCCTTCTTTTCCCCCTTCTTTTTTATATTTTTCTACTATTTAATTTTTTTCTCTAACTATAGTGGTCTTTTTCCACTACAGTGACCATTATATGTTGTTATTCCCTATGTCATCTATTATATGGAAGCTGATGCATGGAACTGGGGCCCGTTGCATTATGATACGGGGAAGGGCTGTGGAATGCTGCTGTTCGCATGCGCTGGGTGGCTCGCGCCCCTCGTCCTTGCGTCATCTATCTCTATGGCGTCGGCGTGCCTCCCGGATGTGGCCTCAGCGACGCTTCCGGGTTGCAGCCATGTCATGATGGGCGGTGCGGGGCCGAGGGGGGCGGTGATTATCCGGCGCATGCGCCGTTTACACCATTCCATTGTCGGCCATCTTCAATCATCACATGACCACACATGTGATGCCCTGAGGGGGCGGAGTTATGTATTTAAAAAGGTCCTTGTGCTTCTCTTACTTACGCCTCTCGAAAAAGCACCAGCGAAACGCGCGTCGAGGCTGCCCTCCATGACAGACACCTGCCCTCATGTGGTCCCTTTTCTACATGTGACAATATTTGGGGTGAGTCACCATTGTCCTGTATATGACATGCACTATGGCAGCTGATTAATGGTACAGGACTATGGTATACGTGATCCCCATATATTCAGTGGTATATTTAATTGTCCATGTATACCACCTCTTTCTGCCCCGGTCTATTTCTCTTTTCTGCCCTTACTGTTTTTTCATTATTATCTAATACTTATTACATTTCCTCCATTTAGGAGGATGTGTGTGCAATACTTGTATGTTTTATGGTATTTATGTAATTTCTTGAATATATCTATATTACCCTTCCTTTTGGGCTATAGATTAAGTGGAGTCTTTTGATCTGCATGTCTGCACTTTACATTACATTTTTTGCCATTAATTAATGGAGTTTTATATGAATTACTAATAAAGCTTTTTTATGCCAATATGCTCGTTTCTTCTCCTGTCTATATACAGGTGATGAGCAGATCGCCTGTATGCAGCAGAAATGCTCATGTGCTATGATCGCCGACCACTAGGTGGCACTCATAGCAATTGAGACTGCTGCAGACCCCTGGGTTGTCATGCCAGATGAGGCTAATACCTCATTTCCGGTGCGGCGATGTTAAATGCCTCTGTCAGAGATCGACAGCGGCATTTAACTGGTTAACAGCCGCAGGTGGATCGCGACTCCACCTGCGGCTGTTGCGGGCACATGTCAGCTGTAAGAATTAGCTGACTTGTGCCCGGTTCAGTGCGGGCTCAGCGCTAGAGCCCCCGCTGATCTGGGAGTTATGACGTGGTGTGTACTATTATGTACCACGTCGTAAAGAGGTTAAGGGCCAAGCAGGACTGGGACCTTTCTTTGAGCTGTGCATTACGTTTCTATATCCTCCCATTGCTGGGTGTCCATAGTTAGGCCCTGATCCTTCTCGGCCCTTATTCACATTGTGATCATCTGACACATGGTAAGGTTTTAATACTAGAGGTTAGGACCATCCCGACTGGGTAAACCGTGATGCTGGGTACACCTTTTACACTTTTTTTTTATCAGAAACAGTGTTTACAAAGTAGCCTATGTTATTTATATGCACTATTGCTTTTTACTTACTTATACCAGGGTATGTGTTCATTTTATTTCTATCTCAAGTTTAAAGTTGAATTGTGTCTACGGCATCAAAGCAGTAACGGCTTATGATTTTCATCTCTGTTGTTCCCTTTGTGTTTTTCTCTTCCTTCGTCCACTTCCTAGTCATCTGCAATCCATTTTTTACTCTTTTGATCCCCATTATTAGTACCTGCTCCTCGCCTCGGGCATCAGCTGCTAATAATGCTGCACTGGTAGTAACACCCATAATTCTGGTACTACACAATGACTACTAGTAGGGAAATGTATTGAAGTCTTCACCTTGTCAGACATAAAATATCCACAAGGTGGCAGAAAGTGGACAATAATTTAATATTGAACTTTTTTTTTTCGATTTCTAGTCATACAAGCATCACTAGAAGTAGCAGGTCCAGCGGTCACAAGGGCATTTATACATTACCTGCTCCATACATTCAAAAAGATGGTGAGGAACAAGCACAAAGTTTATAAGCAGTAAGAAATCATTGTACTTTTTATGGAAAACTCGGCGTTGTACCATACCTCTGTTCTGTTCCTTCTAGAAAACTAAAAATGCTCATACTTTTAGACTGTATAGGGATACGTCCCATTGACACCAGGAATTTTATTTTAATAAAATATACCCAACGCTACCTTATTTATTGGGTGGAAATGATCCAGTGTGCACCTGGAAATTAGAGGACTTTGTTGCTTTAGATGCTTCAGTTTAGAAGAGTTCTCTAACTATAAGCTATCACAGTACAACAAAATAACAATGATAAATAGGACCTTGAATGTAATAAGGGGCATACCACTAAACATTATATGAACCTGAGAGACCATAGGTATTTTCAAAACCCCAAAGTAACATAATCAAGACACCATATGTTAGACTAAAAAAAATCAATGCTTTATTTATATATATTTTTTAAAAAGATAACACATAGGTATAAATAACATGTGTGAAAGGACATAACATGGGCATGTGAGGCAGCAGGGGTAGATAAAGACACAGCTGGTATCCAATTCACATTGGACCTATAATAGGTCACATAGTCCAACCCATACAATCCATGTCACAAAAAATGTGTGCAGAAAAAGTTATAGAAAAAGTTATAATGACATACAGTACAGACCAAAAGTTTGGACACACCTTCTCATTTAAAGATTTTTCTGTATTTTCATGACTATGAAAATTGTACATTCACACTGAAGGCATCAAAACTATGAATTAACACATGTGGAATTATATACTTAACAAAAAAGTGTGAAACAACTGAAAAAATGTCTTATATTCTAGGTTCTTCAAAGTAGCCACCTTTTGCTTTGATGACTGCTTTGCACACTCTTGGCATTCTCTTGATGAGCTTCAAGAGATAGTCACCGGAAAAGGTTTTCACTTCACAGGTGTGCCCTGTCAGGTTTAATAAGTGGGATTTCTTGCCTTATAAATGGGGTTGGGACCATCAGTTGTGTTGTGCAGAAGTCTGGTGGATACACAGCTGATAGTCCTACTGAATAGACTGTTAGAATTTGTATTATGGCAAGAAAAAAGCAGCTAAGTAAAGAAAAACGAGTGGCCATCATTACTTTAAGAAATGAAGGTCAGTCAGTTCGAAAAATTGGGAAAACTTTGAAAGTGTCCCCAAGTGCGGTTCCAAAAACCATCAAGTGTTATGTTCTGCTACCAGAGCTAAGGAAAGAGAGGAGATCTGTCCCTACGATAGAACTCAGCTGAATCCCTACGATGTAACAGGGAACCTGATCCTGCGATCAGACCTGCTAAAGTCCTAAGCTAGTCTGTACGGAGACCTATAGATGTGGGGAAGGAATCCCTACAAGTACTAAGGACTGGGAGGAAAATTGGACACCTCCTAACAGAAATAGTAGCAGACAGACGAACAAACAAAATATATAGAACATAGAGGTCCGTAGACCAAGCAAACTAACAGAGTTAGATACAGAGCACAGGCTAGCTAGAAAGTAGTTATACAATGAAGTCCAGCAAAGCCAGAAGAGCGGAGCAGGATTAAATAGGCCAACAAGGTCATGTGACCAGCAAAGGAAAAAACATAAGAGCAAGGTTCTAACAGTACCCCCCCTTCTAAGAGGATCCTCCGGATCCCCTAAGACCAGGCTTATCAGGAAATCTCCTGTGAAACGCTCTGATAAATCTGGACGCAGAAACATCATCAGACCTCACCCAAGAGTTATCCTCGGGTCCGAAACCTTTCCAGGCCACAAGATACTGCAAACTACCTCTATACCGTCTAGAGTTAAGGATGCGAGAAATTTCATATTCCCCGTCCTCCACCACTGGAGGAACAGAGGCAGAGGCGTCACCATCCGACACAACAGCTTTTTTTAACAGAGAGACATGAAATACCGGATTAATTCTCCAGGAGGTAGGAACCTCCAACCTAACAGCAGATTGGTTGACAACCTGAAGCACCTTAAAGGGCCCTACAAACTTGGGACCCAATTTCTTTGAAGGAATCCTCAACCGCAGATTCCTAGAGGACAACCAAACCATGTCACCAACAGCGAACAAAACCTCCTGTCGTTTCCTATCAAAGTAGTCTTTAGATTTTCTGTTGGCCTCCTGAAGATTACTACGCACATCCGTCCAAACTCTCTCCAAATCACCGGAAAAATTCTCCTCCTCAGGCACGGCAGATCCCAACTTGGAGAACGACCCAAACGACGGATGTCTCCCAGAACAACAAAAAAAAGGCGAACAACCAGCAGAAGAAGATGTATGATTGTTCAGAGCAAATTCAGCAAGTGGCAGAAACTCAGACCACCCCTCTTGATTGTCTGCCACAAAACAACGCAAGAACTGCTCAACATCCTGGTTTTTCCTTTCTGTCTGGCCATTAGATTCAGGATGATATCCGGACGAGAACGACAAATGAACTCCCAACCTGTCACAAAAGGCACGCCAAAAACGAGCCACGAACTGAGGACCCCTATCAGAAACAATGTCAGTAGGAACGCCATGAAGTCTGACAATTTCCTTGACAAAGGCCTTAGCGAGAGTTTTAGCGCAGGACAGTTTGACGAAGGGAACCAAGTGACACATCTTGCTAAAACGGTCCACGACCACCCAGATGACAGTAAAACCCTCAGAGGGGGGAAGGTCAGTTATAAAGTCCATAGCCAAATGTGTCCAAGGAGCACTGGGAACCTCCAAAGGACAAAGCAACCCCGCAGCAGGAGTATGTGAGGACTTAGATCTAGCACATATAGTACATTGACGCACCCACTTAATGACTTCCTTCTGCCATCCAGGCCACCAAAAACTGCGACCCACCAGTCTCTTGGTCTCAGAGATTCCGGGATGACCTGCCAACCGAGATTCGTGACACTCAACAAACAAATCTCTCCTAAAGGTCCCAGGCACAAACAACCTCCCATGAGGAGTGTTAGATGGGGCATTCTCCTGTGCTTTAAGAATCTCATCTTCCAAAACGGAGTCCAAAGCAGCTATCACAACACCTTCTTGTAAAATGTTCTCCTCTTTCTCAGCACCGACTATGGGAGAAAAACTGCGAGACAAGGCATCCGCCTTAACATTCTTAGTACCAGGGATGTAAGTAACGGAGAAATTAAACCGCGAGAAAAACAGTGCCCACCTAGCCTGACGGGCATTTAGGCGCTTGGCAGCATCAAGATATATCAGATTTTTATGATCCGTAAGAACCTGAACGGGAAATTCCGCACCTTCCAAGAAGTGTCGCCAGTGTTCAAATGCGAGTTTAATAGCCAATAATTCCCGATTACCAATATCGTAATTCAGTTCAGTCTCCGAAATTTTTTTTGAAAAAAAGGCACAGGGATGTAATCCATCCCCGTTATCCTGAGACAATACTGCGCCAACCCCCACAGAGGAAGCATCAACCTCAACCAAAAATGGCTTAGTCACATCAGGCTGCATAAGGATGGGAGCAGAGGTGAACCTCTCCTTGAGATACACAAAAGCTTCAATGGCCTCAGAAGACCACTGAACCGCATCAGCACCTTTCCTGGTGAGATCGGTCAGAGGTTTGACAATACTAGAAAAATTTTTTATGAATTTTCTGTAATAATTGGCGAAACCTAAAAACCTCTGTATCGATTTCAAACCAATAGGCCTAGGCCATTCCTGTACAGCTTGAACTTTAACCGGGTCCATCTCAAAACCTTCGCTGGAGATAATGTAACCCAAAAAACTAATTCTCTGTACAGCGAACTCACATTTCTCCAGCTTAGCAAAAAGCGAATTGTCCATTAATAACTGTAATACCTCACGTACGCTCCGCCAATGAGACTCCAGATCCGGCGAATAAATCAAAATGTCATCCAAATACACAACCACATTTTTGCCGATCAAAGGTCTAAGGATGTCATTAATAAGATTCTGAAAAAATGCAGGAGCATTAGTAAGACCAAAAGGCATAACCAGATTCTCAAAATGACTCACAGGAGTGTTAAAAGCAGTCTTCCATTCGTCACCCTCCTTCATGCGCAACAGATTGTATGCCCCCTTAAGGTCAATTTTAGAGAACCACTTGGCCCCCATTAACTGGTTAAACAGATCAGGAATCAATGGCAGTGGGTAAGGATTGCGTACAGTAATTTTGTTAATCTCACGAAAATCCAGACAAGGACGTAAACCGCCGTCCTTTTTTTTTTTTAAAAAAAAAAAATCCAACCGCCACAGGAGACTTAGAGGGCCTAATGTGACCGGCGGCCAAACTTGTCTGTATGTATTCCTCCAAAGCCTTCCTCTCAGGAATAGTAAGGTTAAATAAACGACTTTTAGGAAGAGTCGCTCCAGGGACAAATTCAATAGAACAATCATAGTCTCTATGGGGAGGCAAAACCTGCAATTCCTTCTCAGAAAAAACTCTCCAAAAATCCTGAATAGGAACAGGCAATTCTCCCCTATCCAAAGCTGCAATACGCCCGTTACAACACTTGTCATAACATTTATGGCTCCAGGATTTAATTTCACTGGTAGACCAATCCAGTACAGGATTGTGAAATTTTAACCAGGGCAATCCCAATATTACTGGAGAAGGCAAGTTATTCAAAACTACCAAATCCAATTTCTCATGGTGAACACCATTAATAGTGAGAGGAAATTCACAGACCTTGAGAGTAATATTCTTCAAAGGGGAACCATCCACAGAAACCACAGCAATGGGGGATGATAAAGGTTCGGGTTTTAAATTGAGTCTTTCCAAGAATCCCCCATCAATTACATTCAGAGTAGACCCACAATCAACAAACACCCGAAATTCCATTAATTTTTCCTGAGCAATCGTGGAAGCAGCTAAAAATACACCCTTGGAATTTAAACAGGCAATACGGGCATGACTGACCATTTTTTTTTCTTTCTTCATACGAAGCTCACAGTCTTTAATTAAATGACCAGATTTTCCGCAATAGAAACACAAGCCTTCAGAAAATCTGCGATCTTTTTCTTGAGAGCGAGGTGCCACCGATCCAATCTCCATCGGTTCACCACTGTTAGTACACACATTCTCATAACCAGAAACTGACATAGCAGAGGATTTGCTCTCATTAACCCTTGCACGCAGTCTCCTATCCACCCGTATAGCTAATTGCATAGCCTGTTGCAAATCTTCAGGTGTAGGATAAGCAATTAGCAGGTCTTTAACCCTTTCATTGAGCCCAGCAAGAAATAGACTTTTCAGAGCAGAATCGTTCCACCCTGTTTGAGTAGACCAACGACGGAAATGAGTACAATATTTTTCCACATTACCTGATCCCTGTTTCAAACGTCTCAACTTAGTCTCAGCTGATGCGACACGGTCAGGATCATCATATAATAGTCCCAAAGCAGAAAAAAAACTATCCACTGATCTAAAGCATCTATCACTAGGTTGCAAAGAAAAGGCCCACTCCTGAGGCTCTTTGCGCAAAAGTGACATTATGAACCCTATGCGCTGGGATTCATCCCCAGAGGACTTGGGTCTCAAACGAAAATACAATAAGCAAGCATTTTTAAATGAAAAAAATTCTCGGTGTTCACCAAAAAATAAATCCGGCAAACATACCTTAGGCTCCAAGAAATGTGCTCCAGGACAGTTACTCACGTGCTGACGGAGCTCGGCCACCTCCAGAGAGAGTCCCTGCAGGCGATGAGCCAAATCCTGAATCGACACCATGATGGAACAGAAAAATCTTTCCTTAGAGAATTTGCAGGCTGGACTTACTGTTATGTTCTGCTACCAGAGCTAAGGAAAGAGAGGAGATCTGTCCCTACGATAGAACTCAGCTGAATCCCTACGATGTAACAGGGAACCTGATCCTGCGATCAGACCTGCTAAAGTCCTAAGCTAGTCTGTACGGAGACCTATAGATGTGGGGAAGGAATCCCTACAAGTACTAAGGACTGGGAGGAAAATTGGACACCTCCTAACAGAAATAGTAGCAGACAGACGAACAAACAAAATATATAGAACATAGAGGTCCGTAGACCAAGCAAACTAACAGAGTTAGATACAGAGCACAGGCTAGCTAGAAAGTAGTTATACAATGAAGTCCAGCAAAGCCAGAAGGGCGGAGCAGGATTAAATAGGCCAACAAGGTCATGTGACCAGCAAAGGAAAAAACCTAAGAGCAAGGTTCTAACATCAAGCGCTACAAAGAAACTGGCTCAAATGAGGACCGCCGCAGGAAAGGAAGACCAAGAGTCACCTCTGCTTCTGAGGATAAGTTTATCTGAGTCACCAGCCTCAGAAATCGCAGGTTAACAGCAGCTCAGATTAGAGACCACACAGAGTTCTAGCAGCAGACACATCTCTTCAACAACTGTTAAGAGGAGACTTTGTATAGCAGGCCTTCATGGTAAAATAGCTGCTAGGAAACCACTGCTAAGGACAGGCAACAAACAGAAGAGACTTGTTTGGGCTAAAGAACACAAGGAATGGACATTAGACCAGTGGAAATCTGTGCTTTGGTCTGATGAGTCCAAATTTGAGATCTTTGGTTCCAACCACCGTGTCTTTGTGCGACGCAGAAAAGGTGAACGGATGGACTCTACATGCCTGGTTCCCACCGTGAAGCATGGAGGAGGAGGTGTGATGGTGTGGGGGTGCTTTGCTGGTGACAGTGTTGGGGATTTATTCAAAATTGAAGGCATACTGAACCAGCATGGCTACCACAGCATCTTGCAGCGGCATGCTATTCCATCCAGTTTGCGTTTCACTGGACCATCATTAATTTTTCAACAGGCAATGACCCCAATCACACCTCCAGGCTGTGAAAGTGCTATTTGACCAAGAAGGAGAATGATGGGGTGCTACGCCAGATGATCTGGCCTCCACAGTCACCAGACCTGAACCCAATCGAGATGGTTTGGGGTGAGCTGGACCGCAGAGTGAAGGCTAAAGGGTCAACAAGTGATAAGCATCTCTGGGAACTCCTTCAAGATTGTTGGAAGACCATTTCCGGTGACTACCTCTTGAAGCTCATCAAGAGAATCCCAAGAGTGTGCAAAGCAGTCATCAAAGCAAAAGGTGGCAACTTTGAAGAACCTAGAATATAAGACATATTTTCAGTTGTTTCACACTTTTTTGTTAAGTATCTAATTCCACATGTGTTAATTCATAGTTTTGATGCCTTCAGTGTGAATGTACAATTTTCATAGTCAAGAAAATACAGAAAAATCTTTAAATGAGAAGGTGTGTCCAAACTTTTGGTCTGTACTGTAGATCAAGTGACCTGTAACAAGTCACAGTATAGACAACCATCAAAAGTTTTTTCAGCAACACATAAAGTACAAGCATCACATGGAAAGGGTTAAGTAAGGCATACTTAGTAAAAGTAAACAGATAACCAGCAGTGCCAGGGGAGACCCTGACACAGCTGGTATCAAATTCACATTGGACCTATAATAGGTCACATAGTCCAACCCATACAATCCACAAGTCACAAACAATGTGTGCAGAAAAAGTTATAGATAAAGTTATAATGACATAGATCAAGTGACCTGTAACAAGTCACAGTATAAACAACCATCAGAAGTTTTTTCAGCAACACATAAAAAGTACAAACATCACATGGAAAGGGTTAAGTAAGGCATACTTAGTGAGAGTAAACAGATAACCAGCAGTGTCAGGGGAGGCCCCAACACGTGTTTCCGTACTTCCTCAGGGGGCGTGGTGGGGTGTGTGTGAATACAGGGCCTCTTATATATATGTGGGTCCCATGTGAAGCAATCAGTTACTGACCAATAATGGCGCATGTCGCAGCATAGCAGCAGACATTGGTGGCAGTGGCGCGGTCTCTGGTGGCGCCCAGGAAGAGGGGAACTCCCCCACTGACGTCACATATTCCGGGGCGCCGCCCACCCGAGACCGCGTCGCGGCCATATGACCGCAGCATCCGGCGCATGCGCACAATGTCGAACCACAGGAATCGATCGTGAACATATAAGGAATAAATATGGAGCAGGACAGACTACTCAACAACAAAGGAAGAGATACATCATATCGGTGGAGTGACAAGTGTCACCCCATTCACCCTGCACCAAAAGGTCATCCAGATGATATTGCAGTAAATGCCCATACTAAACAGGTATCCATGTCCGCTCCTTATCCTTAAAGGGAAAGAGTTCTATTTAGATCCAACCAATTTGTCATCAAAAACAATCAGGTTCTCTTCCAATGGTCAGATGGGGCTCCAGATATAGAGAGAGGCCGGGGGAAATAAGTGAGCTAAAAAAATAAGATAAAAACACACACTTACTAAAAGACAGACTGAAAAGAGAGAAATATAGGGCAGAGATGCAGAGATAAATCAATGAAAAAATATTATTTAAGTAATACTAAACCAGTATATATAGGGAGTGGGGGGATTTTTTTTTTATTTAATTGCCCCCCTCAAAGTACACCAGGGGGAGGCATCAAGGTAGAAGGACTTATAAAAATCATATCGAGGGCAATCTCAAGAGGAGTCAAAGAACATGCTAAATCTAATAGGTAGAACCCATAGATAATAAAGTAGCCAAGAGAGCATGGATCATACCCCGAGGGCGCTCACGTCCAAGGAAGAGGAGACACGGAGGGGGCAAACAACCACCAATGGCTAGAGGAAGGGGGAAAAACTCAAACGTTCGTTTAGGCCTGCTGGTGACATAGTTCCCAGTCTATATATCCAACGGCATTCTAATTTGGCCAATGCCTGCTTTACATCACCACCTCTTAGTCCCAATTGGACCTGATCAATGCCGCAGATCTGCAGACTCTTAGGGTCGCAATGATGATATTGTTTAAAATGTCTTGGCAGGGTCTGAAGTGATGATACTTCCTCCACCTCCCCAGCCCCCAAAATATCCAAAACGTGCTCCCTCACACGTCTCCTCAATTCCCTAGACATGAGCCCTGCGTAGATGAGCCCACATCCACAGGTGGCATGATAAATGACGCCAACGCTGCTACAAGAGATATATTGCCTGATGTCAAAAACTCTCGTGCCATCTGCATTAGAAAATGTTTTAGTCCTGACTATGTTTCTGCAGGAGAGGCAAGATCCACAGGGATAGCAGCCCCATTTAGGGTTGCCAACATTGAAAGGCAAGACACTCTGGCGTACATAGTGACTATGCACCAGAGTATCCCTGAGACTCCTGCCCGTCCTTGCTGTCATAAGAGGACGATCTGGCAAAAACTCCCGGAGACTTGGGTCAGTTTTAGGATCCTCCAGTGTCTATCAAGGATGTCCCTGATGGCGTGCCACTGATTATTAAATGTAGATATGAACCTCACCACGGGTTGGCCAGTGGACCCCAAAGGCGGCTTAGGTGCAAGCAGCTCTTGTTTGGAGGCTCGCTTCGCTCTCTGATAACCCCTCTTAATGCTACGATTACTGTAGCCTCTTGAGACAAATCTCTCCCGCATGTCCACCGCATACTCATTAAAATCCACATCATCAGAACAGATACGTCTAAGACGTAAAAACTGTCCTGTCAGTACTGCATTAATTGTGGATCTTGTGTGCGCAGATGAAGCATGCAGGAGAGAGTTGACCGAGGTCTCCTTCCTGAATATGGTCGTGCCCACCCCACTATCCTCATGAATCTAAATCCTAATGTCCAGGAAATCAATACTCTTCGGATGATGTTTAAAGGTGAGGTTGATATTAAAATCATTCACATTCAGGGAGGAGATAAACCCCTCCAGCTCAGGGGCCGATCAATCCCAAATTATAAGAATGTCATCAATATAACGGAGCCAGCACTGCGCATGGGCTGCAGCCGGAGCCCCGCCACGGAAAACCTGCCTCTCCCTAAAACCGAGAAAGAGGTTTGCGTACGACGGAGCACAGGCCGTGCCCATCGCAGTGCACCTCCTCTGTAAGTAGAATCGGTCACCGAACAGGAAGAAGTTGTGTTTAAGCACAAACTCTAATAGGGTAAGAATCAGAAAGCAGAGCGATGCCTCCAGGCTACTCATCTCCAAAAAGTACTTTACCGCCCTCAATCCGTGGTGGTGTTCAATACTGGTGTAGAGGGCCTCCACGTCAACGGCAACCAGCGATACCCCACCCTCCAGTGTAAGTCCATCCACCAACCGCAGGACGTCCGAGGTGTCCCTGATGTAGGAGGGCAGCGTCTCAACAAGTGGATTCAAATAGTATTCAATAAATTTACATGTCATGTCGCACAGCCCTCCAATGCCAGAGACAATCGGACGACCCGGTGGATTCAGTGGATTTTTGTGAATCTTCGGTAATAAATAGAAGGTGGGGATCACCGGAGCCTTGACGAGGAGGCCCTCCAACACCTTTTTTGTAATGATACCCCTATCAAGGGCATCCCTGTGGACACAGGCAAGATCCATAGAAAACTGGGCCATGGGGTTGAAGTGGAGTCGTTCATAATATGATTTATCGCGCAACTGGCGCATCACCTCCTTTTCATACATATCCGACGGCCAAATAACGACGTTTCCCCCCTTGTCGGCCAGTTTAATAACAACCCCCTTAAGATCCCTCAACTCACGAAGAGCCTCCCTTTGTTTAAAGGAGAGGTTAGATCTAGAGCCGCGGGTATTCAATTTTTCAAGGTCTCTAAGGACCAGTGTGTTAAAAATTTCAACTTGAGGGCATAACGACAAGGTGGCAAACGTCATTGACCTCGGGCATACATGATGCGGAAATTTACCTTTGGTAGTGGAGTTCGACTCCTTCTCCAATTCCTCCAAGGTCAATAGTGCATCTGTCTCAATCTGGGAAGAAGACGTGAGAGTAGAGGCCGAGATAGTCGGACGTCTAGTATGCAGTTTATGTAGTATAAGTCTCCGAAGGAACAGGCTCAAATCCTTGGCTACAGTAAAAGAATCAAAATTAGAGCTGGGGACAAAGGTAAGGCCTAGTTTTAATACCTCAATCTGAGGTTTAGTCAAAATCAAATTCGACAAATTAATTACCTCCAACTGATTCGACTTTTGTTTAGCTCGAGGCGATAGTTGGCCTTTTTTAGGTATATCTCGGGGTCCCTTGCTCTTAGTCGACCCAGCTCTAGTCAAGGGTCTATTTCCAACTTCTTCACTCCCTGATGGTTCCTCATCAAGGGAGGATAATGATGATGCTGGAGGGCCTAATGGAACCAGTTCAGCAGGTAAAATTTTACTCTTTTTTCTGGTATTGCCTCTCCATCTGTATACACGACCATTCCTAAAATCAACAATATCCCTCTGATATGTTTTGGTTTTGGTTTCCACTATCTCTTTCTCCCATTTGGCAAATTCTCGATCCAGCATCTCAGTCATCTTAGTCTGTTCCTCTTGCGAGAGTTGCAAGGAAAGCGTCTCCTGTATTTTTCCAATTTCTGACTCAATGTCAATAATTGACTTCTTATTGTGATGTATTAGAAGGCCCATAAAACTATGGGAGCAAGTGAGCGCCACTGTTTCCCAAGCTAGTTTAAAATCCTTCTCCACCACATTAAATGACGGGAATACCTGGATGCGCAACCCCCGGGGCACCAACCCCCTTTCGATATATCTCTGCATGAAGGCCTTATTCCACCACAACCGCGTCTTTTGGTGTAGCAGGGCCTTCAGATTATCAATCTGTTCTGCCGCCATCCTCTTATCAGCTCTCGATACCACATCTCCCTCGCTGCCAAACATCTGCTCCAATTTAGAGAGCCAGAGCTTTTCTCTAGCTCGATGGTCCATAGTCCACTGTATATAGCTGTGAAAAAACACAGAATAATTATAATACAACAAAATAACAATGACCAATAGGACCTTGAATGTAATAAAGGGCATACCACTAAACATTATATGAACCAGAGAGACCATAGGTATTTTCAAAACCCCAAAGTAACATAATCAAAACACCATATGTTAGACTAAAAAAGATCAATGCTTTATTTATATATTTTTTTAAAAAAAAGATAACGCATAGGTATAAATAACATGTGTGAAAGGACATAACATGGGCATGTGAGGCAGCAGGGGGTAGATAAAGACACAGCTCTTATCCAATTCACATTGGACCTATAATAGGTCACGTAGTCCAACCCATACAATCCATAAGTCACAAACAATGTGTGCAGAAAAAGTTATAGAAAAAGTTATAATGACATACAGTACAGACCAAAAGTTTGGACACACCTTCTCATTTAAAGATTTTTCTGTATTTTCATGACTATGAAAATTGTACATTCACACTGAAGGTATCAAAAGTATGAATTAACACATGTGGAATTATATACTTAACAAAAAAGTGTGAAACAACTGAAAATATGTCTTATATTCTAGGTTCTTCAAAGTAGCCACCTTTTGCTTTGATGACTGCTTTGCACACTCTTGGCATTCTCTTGATGAGCTTCAAGAGGTAGTCACCGGAAATGGTCTTCCAATAATCTTGAAGGAGTTCCCAGAGATGCTTAGCACTTGTTGGCCCTTTTGCCTTCACTCTGCGGTCAAGCTCACCCCAAACCATCTCGATTGGGTTCAGGTCTGGTGACTGTGGAGGCCAGGTCATCTGGCGTAGCTTCCCATCACTCTCCTTCTTGGTCAAATAGCCCTTACACAGCCTGGAGGTGTGTTTGGGGTCATTGGCCTGTTGAAAACTAAATGATGGTCCAACTAAATGCAAACCTGATGGAATAGCATGCGGCTGCAAGATGCTGTGGTAGCCATGCTGGTTCAGTATGCCTTCAATTTTGAATAAATCCCCAACAGTGTCACCAGCAAAGCACCCCCACACCATCACACCTCCTCCTCCTTGCTTCACGGTGGGAACCAGGCATGTAGAGTCCATCCGTTCACCTTTTCTGCGTTGCATAAAGACACGGTGGTTGGAACCAAAGATCTCAAATTTGGACTCATCAGACCAAAGCACAGATTTCCACTGGTCTAATGTCCATTCCTTGTGTTCTTTAGCCCAAACAAGTCTCTTCTGCTTGTTGCTTGTCCTTAGCAGTGGTTTCCTAGCAGCTATTTTACCATGAAGGCCTGCTGCACAAAGTCTCCTCTTAACAGTTGTTGTAGAGATGTGTCTGCTGCTAGAACTCTGTGTGGCATTGACCTGGTCTCTAATCTGAGCTGCTGGTAACCTGCGATTTCTGAGGCTGGTGACTCGGATAAACTAATCCTCAGAAGCAGAGGTGACTCTTGGTCTTCCTTTCCTGGGGTGGTCCTCATGTAAGCCAGTTTCTTTGTAGCGCTTGATGGTTTTTGCAACTGCACTTGGGGACACTTTCAAAGTTTGGCCAATTTTTCGGACTGATTGACCTTCATTTCTTAAAGTAATGATGGCCACTCATTTTTCTTTACTTAGCTGCTTTTTTCTTGCCATAATACAAATTCTAACAGTCTATTCAGTAGGACTATCAGCTGTGTATCCACCAGACTTCTGCACAACACAACTGATGGTCCCAACCCCATTTATAAGGCAAGGAATCCCACTTTTTAAACCTGACAGGGCACACCTGTGAAGTGAAAACCATTTCCGGTGACTACCTCTTGAAGCTCATCAAGAGAATGCCAAGAGTGTGCAAAGCAGTCATCAAAGCAAAAGGTGGCTACTTTGAAGAACCTAGAATATAAGACATATTTTCAGTTGTTTCACACTTTTTTGTTAAGTATATAATTCCATATGTGTTAATTCATAGTTTTGATGCCTTCAGTGTGAATGTACAATTTTCATAGTCATGAAAATACAGAAAAATCTTTAAATGAGAAGGTGTGTCCAAACTTTTGTCTGTACTGTAGATCAAGTGACCTGTAACAAGTCACAGTATAGACAACCATCAAAAGTTTTTTCAGCAACACATAAAGTACAAGCATCACATGGAAAGGGTTAAGTAAGGCATACTTAGCGAAAGTAAACAGATAACCAGCAGTGTCAGGGGAGACCCCGACATGTTTTTCCGTATTTCCTCAGGGGGTGTGGTGGGGTGTGTGTGGATACAGGGCCTCTTATATACATGTGGGTCCCATGTGAAGCAATCAGTTACTGACCAATAATGGCGCATGTTGCCGCATAGCAGCAGACATTGGTGGCAGCGACGCGGTCTCAGGCGGCGCCCAGGAAGAGGGGAACTCCCCCACTGATGTCACATTTTCCGGGGCGCCACCCACCCGAGACCAGGTCGCGGCCACATGACCGCAGCATCCGGTGCATGCGCACAAGGTCGAACCACAGGAATCGATCGTGAGCATATAAGGAATAAATATGGAGCAGGACAGACTACTCAACAACAAAGGAAGAGATACATCATATCGGTGGAGTGACAAGTGTCACCTCATTCACCCTGCACCAAAAGGTCATCCATGTAATACATAACAGATAATATTGCAGTAAATGCCCATACTAAACAGGTGTCCATGTCCGCTCCTTATCCTTAAAGGGAAAGAGTTCTATTTAGATCCAACCAATTTGTCATCAAAAACAATCAGGTTCTCTTCCAATGGTCAGATGGGGCTCCAGATATAGAGAGAGGCCGGGGGAAATAAGTGAGCTAAAAAAATAAGATAAAAACACACACTTACTAAAAGACAGACTGAAAAGAGAGAAATATAGGGCAGAGATGCAGAGATAAATCAATAAAAAATATTATTTAATTAATACTAAACCAGATTCTCTTTAAACATAATTAACTGGCTTCAAGAAATATTTCCAATAGTAACTTTTGGCCTATGCTTTCTTATGTTACACTTATACAAAATGGATTGATACCTGCCCTTACTTTCCAAATTTTACATTATGTAAAAAAAAAAATTGAACAAATGCCTGGATGAAATTTTAGAGGCAGTAAAAAAATATTTTTAGGGCAGGTCGTGTGAAAAAAAAGAGCCCAGTGTGCCTTCTGCAAGCAATGCTGATATCTGGCTGTGGATAAATTTGTATTGATTTCAGGGATGAAGTCATGCAACTAAAATGTCCAATGTCTACGTTTTAATGAGAAAATTGTGTTTAGTTAATGTTATTGAATTAAATTTTTTTCAGGTTCCTTTTTCTTGCTGAGAATTATTATTACTAGAATATTTTAAGACATACGATGAGGATAAAGACCACCCATATTCTAAATGTGCCTTATTTCCCATGATATGAAAGCAGGGAATTATTTACATAAATGCCATATAAGTTCAGGATATTGATCTATAGCTGCGTTATGGTTTTCCCCCTAATTTAAGTAAAAAACCTAAAACTCACATAGGACAATTAGACATGTATGAAACAAAGAAAAAAAAAGTTCTGCAAACGTACATGAGATTTTATGACCTCCCATTTTTATTCCATAGGCATTAACATAGAGTTGATCTCTTTGTAGATATAACAGCTTTCACTCTTCTGGGATATTTTTCTACAAGATTTTTGGAGGTGTCTGTGAATTTTTTTGCCCAGTCACCCAGAAAAGCACTTGTAAGGTCAGAAACTGATGTTGGAGTACAGGACTCTTTGTGGGCCAGTCGTGTTCTTTCACCAAACTCCCCCAACCATGTCTTTATGGACTTTGCTTTATTTCCTTGTTGTTATAATTTCCATTGATTATTGAATTATGTTAAAAAAATTGACATTCATACCGTTACTTGCAAGAATATTAAAGAAAAAATTAACTGTTACAGTGGGTACAGAGTTGGCATCATGCCAGTCCCTACGTTACATTGGCATTGAATGTACTCAGACTATGATGTAGGTAAATATATAGTGATTTCACTTAAAGCTCTTGACCCCCAAAGCAACGTCGGTAACAAGATCCCCATCTACCAAAAGACATATAGGCTCAGTAGTTACATCTGCACCCAGCATACTGTAGTTGCTGTCCTACCCTGCGAATGTTAATGAATGTTTTTTAACACCGGCGGACGCCTTGCCAAGAGTTGTTTCTGTGTCCCCGAACATTACAGAAAAATGGGATCATGGCTGGAGGTCCGTGCTTTTACCTTAGCGATACGCCACTGCAGACCCCATGGTTCTGCTTGACATGGCAGGCCAGGACCCGATGAAGTAGAAATGAATGAGGGAGACCAGAGAGCAAAAATAAACTTTTCTTTACTGAACAAACTGGTGAAATGTACATCAGATAGCAGGCATGACACTTAGAGAATACATCTTCTGCACAATCCAGAGGCAGGAACTTCATGGTTACACTTGACAGTAAATTACTTCTGTTACATGTTATACTAAACAATCAGATCACAATGGGAACGTCCATCTTCCCGTGGGAAGGCCTCACGCACCAACGACCACCTCACGACCCCTCGTGACTATTCTCAAATTCCAATTGATGTAGGCCACATGCCCCTTGGTGTGTCACTGCGCCTTTGTATTTGTTCAATTCCCAGCCTGGCTAGTCTTCTCTATGACCCTCAGGTCTGGCTATACTTCTACTTCTTATCTAGTATAGATAATGATTGCTGTAGGCCCTCACTTGTCTGAGATAAAGGATCGTTCTGCCACTTGATACTTGCTTACTCCAAAATATGCCACCCAAGTATGGTCTCCCTTCTTCCCACACAACACCCTTAATCCATTCTGGTCTGCTGGACCATAGGTCGTTCCCTTTTCAGTATTTTCCACTAACTGCCTCATAAACAGGAAACTGAATTTCTTATGGCCATTTAACTCCTCCCACCATGGGCTGGCCCCAATAGTTAACCCTATCCATTAGTTAGCTATGTGCCACAGGCCACAAACTAGATAAAACAACAATCAAAATATGGCAATACATTATATCACTATGAGATCTTTACAGTTCGATAATATAGACATAAGCGAAACTATTCTCAATAATTTGAATTCAATACTAAATTTGGAAAAAATTCAGATTAGCCAGACGGCCGCCATTTTTCTGAAGATTTATAAAGTTAGGAAGGTGTTAAAAATTAATAAAAACTTACAATAAAAATGGCCTTTGCCATCCCCTCACATGTTCTGCTCTCAGATCCCCTATTCTTGATCTTCAGATCTTAGACCACAATGGTCATGTGCTTTTTTTTACAATTTTTGAACCCTTTCCTGGCCCTCTGTTTATGATGCTTTGTAGTATTGAGAGAATTCAGTGTATAATAAATGCATCTTCGATTCTAACAAATTTCATTAGAACGTAATTAAATTTGCCACTGATTCGAGCGCAACTGCTCAAAAGAAATTTCAAGAAATTCACTCAAGAAATTCAATCATCTTTAGTTATAGTGATACGTTAAAGACATCATAACCCATCCGCATTATCTTTGACATAATGTTTTTCTATTGTTTAGATGTATAATTTATTCAGAAAGCAGCAGGAAACTTGCTTTGAAGCAGGTATTTTTTTAGATCATGTTCTCCTCCCCGTCTTCTGCACTGTGTAGTAGCTTTGTGCAAGACTTGTGCTGATGGCCTGCTGCTTTCTGATATCACAGTGCTTGCTCTTCTTATCAAATAACTTCTGTATCAGCTTCTCTAATGTGGTTATCACTGAAGTGCAGAATGTTTTAAATGAATTGCTGGGAAGATAAGGGCAGGACATAGTTTTTCCCATTAGTGTAACCCTCAATCAGCTGATGCAGTAAGGATAGTAAATCTGAAGTCTATGTAAGTTCATGCAGTCAATGGTTTTATCATTTATGTCTCAATAAAAGCTGCTATAAACAGGCAATTAATGGGCAATATGGAATATGGTCGGGTATGTGCTGCATTAAGATGGGCAATAATTCTCTAGGCTGGTCTGACACAACTCGGGAATTTTACTTCTTATTTTGCAAAACCAACAGATGTTCTTCTGCGTGATTACACATAACAGCTTAGAGAAGCACTCCTACTTTTTCTTCCATAACTGCACCCCCAACTGATTGTTTGACACATTCTGCACGTCTGCTACATAGCTGTTGAATTGCCAACTATTCTGAATTTGCCGAGACTGCCCCATATTTTTAGACACAATCCCAGCAAATTGAGGGCATCCTGACCTGTACGAGGTCAGAATTTATATAAACCCCATGCAAAAATGGGCATTCAAAGTTAGGCCAGGAGTATTGCTGACCAGGTTTAATGAGCGAAAGTTAAACAATCCTAATTCCCCAATATACATTTTAGAAAGTATGCTCTTATTCATGGTATACTTACTTCCAAGTAGTTCAGCCTCCTGTTTTCTTCGCTTCAGACTCCATCTTGATTCTTAGCTCTATATTCTGCTATAAATCCCATGAAGCATCATCACATCATAATATGGATAGCTAGAGCCTGCGCCATCTGTCTATTGGGATGACACTATGATTATCCTTTCTTCTATAGCCTCCTAAATATGCAAATATATTATAAGTATACAGGCAGAAGGCTGAACGTGTGTGATAGTAACTGTGCAGTTATCACTAGTAACTTTGATAGAGCTTATGTCTTCTCCTTGTCGAGAACTTCAGTGGTACAGTCCATGCAGTTTCATCATACAGGAACTTTTACGAGATGGTGACCCCCTTCAGAGAATATTAAGCCATGTAATTTCTACTGGGTCTCCAGGTGACAGGATGAATTAAACAAAATTTAGAGTCCTAATTTAATACCCACAATGTGACATTGGGGGGTTGGTTGAGGAAAGGATTTTCTAAGTCAGCAATGAGCTTAGCCCTTATCAAGTAATATAATCTTAAAATAGGGATCAGAGAATTTAGATGAACATTCAATAATGAAAACAATAAATTAGAACATGTATACACTTTGTGTAGATTGGGGGGAAGAAGGCGCTATTAGGCCGCTCACTATGGTGGCTGCGAATTTGTAGACAGGGAACCGATGCCTGTCCGTATGGATGTATTGTAGATTTAGAGTATTTTTAAAATTGCGCCAGCGATAGTGGAATGGATTAGGGAGACGGGGTAATTAGTTAAAATTCCTTTATTGGGTTACAAGTTATTAAAATGTGTAAAATTGGAATAGAATAGAATATAAGAGAGTCCGTAAGAAGTACACTAGGTCCGGGTGTGTACAGTAAATATTCAATGAATAAAATAAAATAAAATAAAATAAATAGAGTTCATAGATTTCAATAGATGGATATCAGTTCAATAGGCCAGTAGGTAGTTTAATGGAAATGGGTCAGTACTGGCATATGGTCCCTATTTTCCTTGATGGAGGTATTGGTGCGGAGACCGTGGTCAGACGTGGTGATCGTCCCTCAGCGTATTGGGGTTTTTTGGCTTCTTTTGGATTTAGCTAGGGAGAAAAGGGGGGGAGAGAAAATATATAATGGGAGTAAGATGATTCTTTTAGTATAGAGTTGTGCATACAGTTGGTGATCAGGGGTGTGATCACGTACCTTCTGCCGGATGTGATTGGCCCACTTTTTTCCGTTGATCCTGTCTGTGGGGCCTGTGGGGCCTGTAGACTTCACAGTGTATTAGTCATATTCAACCGCTGTGTCAGATTCAAACATGGCCAATGTCCTGAGAAGGAAGAAGCAGGGTGAGCTGGGTCCTGCCTGGGGACCCTGTTTAAGTGGGGTCTGACCTTGGTGAGGTACCTGCCCTTTTTTGGACGTGCTTTAGTGTGTAAGTTCACTGACCTGTGATGGGTCCAGAGGGTGGGTGTCCTTGCTGAGAGTCACCTGGGTCTGAGTGTGGTGGGTGCAGCAGAAGGCTCTGACTGAGCTGTCCGTGGCGGCTGCGATAGAGATTAGCGTTCTGTGGGGCTGAACAAAAGTAAGCAATGGAGGTGGTCACAGAGTGATGCAAAACAAACACAGAGGGGTTACTGTAGTCCGAGGAGTACTTATCACGCGCTCCTGGGCCTTCGTCGCGCGGCATCGCGCGCACGGGAGCTTACCCGGAGCCGGATCTGTTGAGGGTTGTAGTCTCGTGGCGGTGACCCGGTCCGTGCCCAGGGAGTCAAACTGAGCGGCGATGTATTAGCGGTAGATGTTGGACGACTACGCCACCCGTTGAATGCAGCGAAGGAGCTGCCGCTGCAGGGCAGACCGCTGAGGCCGGTGGTAGGATTGTGCAGCGTGATAGTATCACCCCCAACGGGAGGGGTATGGCCTCAGGGCAGCCGACGTGGATGATGGGGGAAGCAGGAATCACTCAGAGACGATGCGGTGTAGTTCAGGGTCTTTACTGGTGATAAAGATAGACCCTCCCGGAGTACTGGCTAGCGATCGGGGCCTGGTCAGTCTTTGAGCAGATGGGATTTCCCCTGGCCAGGCGGAGTTGTAGGCCTCCCCAACTAATTGTACTCTTCTGGCTACCTTGCTAGAGGCGGGTAAAAGTAGCCCACGTCCCTGAGTGTACCGTGTGGTGCTCACCCGTATGGCCGGTGACTCGGGGCCTTCTAGTGGCGTCCGCTCCACGACGGCGGTGCTGGTCCCACGCGTGTGACCGTGCCTTCGGGTTTCTTGGCCAGAGGACCTGAAATCCCCTGCCGGGCGGTTTGTGCTGCTGGGTAAAGATTAGTCCCCACAGCCTCGGACTCCGGGTCCGGTGATAGCTTCTCAGTCAGGGCGAGCTCTGCAGCTGCCAGCCCCTGACTCCTTATAGCACTGCTCCCACAGAGCTCCTGATGTTCTTTTCCTATATCTGCTTCTCTTCTCTGTCTCTACTTCTTCTCTACACACTAACCCTGCCTCAGCCCTAGGTTTATATAGGGGAAGTTCTTCCCCTCCCAGGACTGGGCAGGAGGTGTGGCATGCATAGGATCCCTGACCAAGAGACCTCCCACCTGCTCTCAGACATAACATTGCTGTTACTGTGGAAACCAGACCCCTGGGGTGCCACATTCCCCCCTAGTGAAATTTAGTACTCCGGGACTAAACATATTTTTAGAAAAACATAACAAGGTATAAACAATAATAATACAATAAGAAAAACACATAAAGATGGTTACGGCGTGTCCGCAACCGGGTGCAGTTTTGAAGAAAAGCAAGGTGTCCATTTCACCAAAACAGGGAGACGTAACCAGGTAGGGGTCTGTCCTGCCCCGAGTCCTTAACAGTCTTTAGTCCATTCCTAGGTTACGCTCCAACCAATTGTACAAGGATTCCCGGTAAATCCACCAAGGACTCCTAAAAATAACTAGAAACACATAATTATTTACAAGTAACAGACAGGTGACCACAAATAAAACAATTTAAACACTTCAAATCCTCCAACGTGCGGGTAACTGGCCTCTAGTGGCCCTAGTGGACCTACGGAGCTGACTGTCTGGCCCTGAACTACAGGGTGTAGGAGCTGTCAAGGGTAAACTGGGCAGCTGTCTACGGGCTCTTTGGCTCACTAGGGGTACGGCAGGCTCACTATGAGCAGAGGGTTGATCCTCCTGTTCTGCTGGTGTGGAGTCTGCTGCCTCCTGGACCGGCTGCTCTTCCAGCTCTACCTGTTGCTCCGTAGGCACTTGGGATGCTGGTTGGAGGAACGTGAGGACGGGTACCACAACAGCGCCATTTACTTGAGTCCAAGACCGAGGGAAGTCTCCGAGTACAGTACTAACCATCTCCTCCCTTTCCTCTACGGGTTGAGGGTTTTCTTGATCTTCTTCAGGGTTTCGTAGCTGCTCGGGACACTTCTTCAGGTGATCTCGGGAGACAACGGCTGTGGTTTCTCCTCCGTCCTTACTGATTGTGCAGACTTTTGGGTTCTCATGGCTTGAGGGCAGTACGGTGTACGGGTCCTTCTCCCACTGGTCGTCCAACTTGTGGAGCCGTCTCTTCCTCTTCAAGACCTGCTCTCCAGGTACCAGGGGAACAGCAGGAGCATACTGGTTGTAAGCCTTCTCCTGTCTTTCTCTAGCTTGACAGAGACTTCGCTCAATGCTCTCCTGTACTTTCCGGTACTGCTGCTGCCTCTCTGTGTCCCAGTCTGCTTCTGGTGAAGTGTCCTCGGGTGTCAGGACTCCCATATCCAGATCAACAGGCAGCTTACCAGGTCTTGCTCTCATCAGGTAAGCCGGGGTACAGTTGGTAGAACCTACCGGGATGTGGTTGTATAGGTCCACCAGATCAGGCAGTTTCTCAGGCCACAGACTGCGTTCTTCCAGGGGCAATGTTTTCAGAAGATCCATTACCACCTGGTTCATTTTCTCACAAAGTCCATTAGTTTGCGGATGATAGGGTGTCGTCCTTATCTTCCGGCAGCCATACAGATTGCAGAATTCCTGGAAGACCTCCGCTTCAAAGGCAGGTCCCTGGTCCGTCAGCACTTGGTCCGGGTACCCGTGTGGACGGCAGAAGTGCTGCTGGAAGGCTCTAGCTGCTGTTTGAGCTGTTAAGTCCTTAACGGGGACGACAACCAAGAACCGGGAGTAATGATCCACAATGGTTAACGCGTAGACGTAGCCACTTCTGCTTGGGGTCAGTTTTACATGATCCAAGGCTACCAGTTCCAACGGCTGCTTGGTGACGATGGACTGAAGGGGGGTCTTCTGGCTGGCACGGTCCTTCCTTCTTAGGTTGCACGGGCCACAGTCTCTGCACCACCTCTCGATGGTTCCCCTCATGCCTACCCAGTGGAACCGCCCGCGCAGCAGGAACTCCAGCTTCTTCCATCCGAAGTGTCCAGCCCCGTCGTGGTATGCCTCCATCACCATGGCTGCGTCTCTTCGTGGCACCACTACTTGCCAGATTAGTTCATGCGTCCGGGAGTTAACCATTCTGCGGCACAACTTCCCCTTGTAAAGGAACAGTCGACTCTTCTCAGCCCACAGTTGTTTGGCTTCCTCCGGAGCGTCAGGGTCAAGGCGAGCCTCTGGCCGAGTCAGCATCTCCTTCACCAGTCGGACGGCAGGGTCACTGTCTTGCGTTTCCTCCCAGTTGTAGTGAGGCAAGGGGTTAAACGTAGCGGCTTGCTTACTCCTTACCCGATGGGAATACTGGATAGTCCCATGACGGTGGAACGCGGGGAGTTCGACTTCTTCCAGACCCTCTGGATCTTCTCCTACGTCCGGTAGGTTTGGCATCCTGGACAGGGCGTCCGCGTTGGTATTGGAGCGTCCTGCCCGGTATTTGATTGTGAACTCGTAGTTGGACAGACGGGCCATCCATCTCTGCTCTAAGGCACCGAGTCTTGCCGTGTCCAGGTGTGTCAACGGGTTGTTATCCGTGTACACGGTGAACCGGGAAGAAGCGAGGTAGTGCTTAAAGCGTTCGGTGACTGCCCACACCACTGCCAGGAACTCTAGCTTAAATGAGCTGTAATTCTCAGGGTTTCTTTCGGTGGGTCGCAGTTTTCGACTGGCGTAAGCGATTACTCGTTCTTTCCCCTGCTGGATCTGGGACAGTACGGCTCCTAGCCCGATGTTACTTGCGTCGGTGTAGAGGATAAAGGGCTGGCTGTAATCAGGGTACGCCAGGATTTCATCCCCCGTGAGGGCCATCTTCAGCTGGCGGAAGGACTCTTCTTCTAACTTCTCCCATTTGAAGGGCGGCTTCTGGTTCTTGGCCTTCCGGGACTGGCCTATCAGGAGGTCCTGCATAGGAGCTGCCTTTTTGGTGAAACCGGGGATGAATCTGCGGTAATAGCCTACCAACCCGAGGAACTGCCGCACTTCCTTTACACTGGAGGGACTTGGCCATTCCTTAATTGCGGTGATCTTATCAGGGTCGGGAGCCACTCCGTCAGCGCTCACCACGTGTCCCAGGTACTGCACCTTTGGTTTTAGGAGGTGACACTTGGAGGGTTTTACCTTTAGGCCGTAGTTTGCCAGAGCTTCGAACACTTCCGCCAGGTGTTTCAGGTGGTCCTCATAAGTCTTGGAATATACGATGACATCGTCCAGGTACAACAGGACCGTCTCGAAGTTTTTGTGGCCCAGACAGCACTCCATTAATCGTTGAAAGGTTCCTGGTGCGTTACAGAGTCCGAACGGCATGCAGGTAAACTCGCTAAGTCCCATCGGGGTGGTGAATGCGGTCTTCTCCCGGTCCGCCTCTGCTACAGGAACCTGCCAGTACCCGCTAGTGAGATCCAAGGTAGAGAAGAAGTTAGCAGATCTTAAAGCAGCCAAAGACTCCTCTATCCTTGGTAAGGGTTACGCATCCTTGTGTGTGATACGGTTGATTTTCCGGTAATCTACACACATCCTCATGGTGTTGTCTTTCTTTTTGACTAAGACTAGTGGAGCTGCCCAGGGGCTACAGCTATCCCTGATCACCCCAGCCTCCTTCATGTCCCTAAGCATCCCCTTGGCATGTTGGTAGTGTGCAGGGGGTACGGGTCGATACCTCTCTTTTATGGGAAGATGGTCTCCCGTGGGGATGTGGTGTTCTACCCCCTTGACTCGCCCGAAGTCTAACGGGTGTTTACTAAACACTCTCTCGTACTCTTGAACCACCCGATAGACTCCCTGTCTCTGGTGTGAGGGAGTGGAGTCAGTACCCAAATGTAGTTGCTGACACCAGTCCTCCATTGTTTCCTTAGAGCCGATACTTTCCTCTGGGGAAGATGGAGGCAAGGGTTCTACGGACTGTATGGAGTTTTGATTGATGGTATACAATTTGGCTAGCGTGGCATACCGGGGCAGGTACACTTCCCTCTTCCCGATATTTATTATGCGAACGGGCACCCTCCCATGGCGTACATTGACCACCCCCCGTGCTGTCAAAATGGTGGGCCTACTGTCTGAGTAAACTGGTTCTACCATTGCCTGGTAATCTCTACCTCTCAGACCAATAGCTGCCCGGCACCAAATCATCATTTCACTTTTTGGGGGCATGGCAATAGGGAAAGGGTCACACATTCTTACGCTACCAATCTCACCACCGGAGAGTTCTATCTGTTGCCGTCGCATCAGTGCCCGGATCTCTTTCTGGAGCACTCGCTGCTGGCCGGAGCTGGCGTTCTTGGCAACCTGCTGTAAAAGGAAAATCACCTCTGCAAGACAATTTTCAATTACATTAGTTCCTAGAGTTATCTTTGGGTGACTCTCGTGCTTGTCAATGTCTACAATGATCAGTCCCTGTGCCGCCAGTTCAACTCTACCGATTTTAATGGTCACCTCTTTAAATCCAATCTGTGGCACGGGCTGACCATTGCTGGCGATGATACTCAAATCGTCGTCAGGGTAGCGGGTGATATCCGAGTCATTCCAGTACTGCTTGAAGAGCACGTACGGGATAGTGGTAACCTGTGACCCGGTGTCCAGTAGGGCACTCATAGGGATGCCATCCAGTACCACAGGCAAGACTGGACGTCCTCCCACATATTTGTCGCGCCAGTTCGATGGGCCTGATGATCTTTTTCCTGGGGTTTGGCCCTCTACCCCAGGTTGTGCCAGTTTAAAGGACAGTACCTTGCCATATGTCCTGGTTGATTGCAGCGGCGGCAGATGGGTTGTCCGTCCTCGTTGTATCGGTCGCTGGGTCTTCCTCTGGCCGGTGGGGTCCTCCTTGGTCGACGCCACGGGATGTCCTCCGGTCCGGATGCCAGCTGGATCTTCCCTGGAGTGGAAACCTGTAAAGACTGCACAGTTCGGGTTAGCGCGGCAACGCTTTTAGCTAGCTCTTGGACCTGATGGTGCAGGTCTGGAGCCGGGTCATTGTTCAAAGCCTGCGCATCAGCTCCCACAGGCCCTGCCGACAAGGGCGCCGCCTCCTGGTGGTAAGTGGTAGTGGGGCGTCTGTGGGTCACAACGCCACCTGGTGCCGGTTCTCGGAGCACCCGGATGGCTCTGTCCTTGAACTGTGCAAATCCCAGATGAGGGTCCTGTAAGGCCATTGCCCGCAACTGGGTTCGGTGGGCATTGCAATATAAACCCTCTATAAATTGTTCAGTCAACAGCCTGTCCTCGTCTCCCACGCCGTCAGGGTCGGTCTGCTTAATGGCTCTCAGGGCCTCTTGTAGGTTCAGGGCATAGTCCCTTATACTCTCGTGTGCTCGCTGCTTGCACCCGTAGAATCTAAGCTTGATCTCGGCTGAGGTGCGGGTATCAAAGGTGTCCCTCAGCCGGGTTAGTATCCCTGCAACAGTCCTCCCCCCAGGTGGCCAGGACTTTACCTCCCTTTGGGCTGCCCCGGTTAATTGGGCCACCAGGATGCTCACTTTTTGCTCTTCTGTGAGGGGATACACCTGGAAGAGGCTATCCAGCTTTTCTCTAAAGTCATGCAGGGTATGTGACTCCCCTGAGTACTGGGGTAGCCAGGCCGCTCCCGGGATATAGGGCATGGTGAAAGGCATGACTGCAGCAGCGGTGGCGCTGGCGGGGGTTGAGGCAGTGAAGCTCTCCTCCGTATCCGACATCTTCCTCCCCCCTAGTGGACCGTGGCCTACCTTGCGATGATCCTCTTCCGTAGGCCGCGGCTCCGCAGTGGATCGTCAGGGTTGAGGACCTTCCGTCGCGCTCCTGTGACGTCGGCGTCTGCTGGGCTCCTTCCAGGACCTTACGCAACGTCCGGACGTGAGGCGTTGCTTCAGTTCTCGCGCGCTTTCGGAGTCCACGCCCCTCTTCTTCCCGCGCGGCGTCTTCAAGATGGCGTCCAACGGCGGGAAAACTCCACGGATGGCGGGAAGAAGGCAGAAAATGGCGCCGGATGGCGGGAAACCTCCACGGATGGCGGGAATCTTCACCACTGGTAAGTTTGAACAGTCTTTTTCAGGCACGCAGTACCCGGTGGTTGCGGGCACGAAATCCTGCCGACTACGCCAAAAGTTGACGCGCCCCTGGGCCTTCGTCGCGTGGCATCGCGCGCACGGGAGCTTACCCGGAGCCGGATCTGTTGAGGGTTGTAGTCTCGTGGCAGTGACCCGGTCCGTGCCCAGGGAGTCAAACTGAGCGGCGATGTATTAGTGGTAGATGTTGGACGACTACGCCACCCGTTGAATGCAGCGAAGGAGCTGCCGCTGCAGGGCAGACCGCTGAGGCCGGTGGTAGGATTGTGCAGCGTGATAGTATCACCCCCAACGGGAGGGGTATGGCCTCAGGGCAGCCGACGTGGATGATGGGGGAAGCAGGAATCACTCAGAGACGATGCGGTGTAGTTCAGGGTCTTTACTGGTGATAAAGATAGACCCTCCCGGAGTACTGGCTAGCGATCGGGGCCTGGTCAGTCTTTGAGCAGATGGGATTTCCCCTGGCCAGGCGGAGTTGTAGGCCTCCCCAACTAATTGTACTCTTCTGGCTACCTTGCTAGAGGCGGGTAAAAGTAGCCCACGTCCCTGAGTGTACCGTGTGGTGCTCACCCGTATGGCCGGTGACTCGGGGCCTTCTAGTGGCGTCCGCTCCACGGCGGTGCTGGTCCCACGCGTGTGACCGTGCCTTCGGGTTTCTTGGCCAGAGGACCTGAATTCCCCTGCCGGGCGGTTTCTGCTGCTGGGTAAAGATTAGTCCCCACAGCCTCGGACTCCGGGTCCGGTGATAGCTTCTCAGTCAGGGCGAGCTCTGCAGCTGCCAGACCCTGACTCCTTATAGCACTGCTCCCACAGAGCTCCTGATGTTCTTTTCCTATATCTGCTTCTCTTCTCTGTCTCTACTTCTTCTCTACACACTAACCCTGCCTCAGCCCTAGGTTTATATAGGGGAAGTTCTTCCCCTCCCAGGACTGGGCAGGAGGTGTGGCATGCATAGGATCCCTGACCAAGAGACCTCCCACCTGCTCTCAGACATAACATTGCTGTTACTGTGGAAACCAGACCCCTGGGGTGCCACACTTACACTGGGTGGTTGTGCCTTAGGTAAGCCAAGGGGCTTAATGGTGGTCCAGAGAGGTGGTAGTAGAGTATTATGGAGAAGCACTCGGTGTCATACAGTCAGGTGCGGCAGGAGATGCACTGGGTTTCCTAGGGTCACATGTAGCAGGAGGCTCTGGCTGCACTATAGGGGAACAATGGTAGGCAGTCAGGAGGCTGTCACAAAGTGATGTAAGGCTTATACAGAGGAGTTGATGTGGTGCAGGAAGTACCTTAGATGAGCTGCAGGGCTTATTGGTGGTCCAGAGAAGTGGCAGAGTATAGTGCAGAGGCACTTAGTCTCATATGGTCAGGAAGGGCACCTTGTCTCGTACGGTCAGGTGCAGCAGGAGGCTCTGGCTGCGCTATGGGGAACAGTGGTAGGCAGTCAGAAAGTAGTTTCACATTGGGGTAGGATAGTATGCGCTAGGGGGCCTAAGCCCACTTTTACTCACGGTCCTTACGGTCCTGAATGTATGGTTGTGGCATCCGATAACCGGAGCGGGTGCGGTGTCCCGGCTGGTGACTGCCGCAACCCGCGTAGTTCCGGTGTGAGGAGATGGAGAGGAGGAGATAGGGACGTGCGCTTCCTGCAGAGAAGCGCGCGAGATGCTGGGCGTGTGACGCGGTGTCACGTGATGCACGGAGTGCACGAGGTACGGAAGCCTGGGTGTGCTTCCTGGTCTGGGTTAGGGACAGTCCGTCCAACGCGTTTCAACAGCTGCGGCTGTCTTCATCAGGGATAGCCCTACCCAGTAATATGGTGCCCTTATATACTTGGTGATGGTATAGTATACGCAGTCCACCTGTCAATCATTAAAGGCGAATAGCTCCAATTCAGTGTTCAGTCCCTTTGGTTTTAGTGTATTTAATTTGAAGATCCATTCACTATCTTTTCTAGACATATTTTTAATATGGTCACCCAGTCTCCAATTCCTATGGACTACCTGTATGCCAACTACATTGATCCCTTTAATTGGTTTCTTTCTGTTTGTTTGTCCTGGTTGCACTTAGGAGATTTTCTCGTGGAATGGCTGTTATTTCTTTTACTGTTTTTTTCGAGAAATTGTGCGTTATAGCCCTTCTCTAGTAGTTTGTTTGTTAATTGTTCTGCTTCCATGTGGAAGTCTTGCTATTTTGTGCAATTCCTATGTAGCCGTAGGTATTGGCTGCGGGGTACGTTAAGGAGCCAGTTTGGGAGATGGCAACTATCTATGGGGATATAGCCGTTTGCGTCGGTGGGTTTGTGGTAGGTGCGGGTCCGAATGTGATTGTCCTCAATGTAGATGCTGAGGTCTAAGAAGTTTATGGTAGTAGTGCTAGTAGTGGCTGTAAATTCTAAAAAGAAGTCGTTATTGTTAATTTGTTGTAGGAATGTATTTAGAGAGGGTTGGTCGCCTGACCAGATGAAGAGGATGTCATCTATAAATCTCCGCCATAGGACCAAGCTCGTGTGTGGGGTGCCTCCGGGGTGAATGGCTGTTTCTTCCCATCTGCTCACATAGAGGTTTGCATAACTAGGTGCGAACCTGGTTCCCATGGCGGTACCCCACTGCTGGGAGTAGTAGTTTCCTTCGTAAAAAAAGTAGTTATGTGTGAGTATGAATAGCATGCAGTCTTTGATGAAGGCACTTTGTTCAAAGGACATTTTTTGTTGGAGATAGTGGAGTGATGCCTCGCAGCCTTTGTAATGTTGGATGTTGGTGTACAGAGATGTGATATCTAGTGTACCCAGGATATAATGGTTTTGCCACGGAATGTCGTTTAGTAACTGAATTGCGTGTTTGCTATCTTTTAAGTGGGAGGGTAGGGTTGGGACTAAGTCTTGTAGATGGTGGTCAACTAGCCTTGATAGATTTGCTGTTAGGCATTGGATGCCGGAAATAATTGGTCTTCCTGGGGGGTTTTTTTGGTCCTTATGTATTTTTGGCAGATGGTAGAAGGCAGCTAATCTGGGGTATCGAATGTTAACATATTCATATTCGTTTTTATTGAGGTATCCTTCCTGGAGTCCTTGTTTGGTTAGAGTATATAGTTCCTCCTGATAGATTTTTGTGGGGTCAGAAGGGATGACTTGGTAAGTTCGGGAGTCGCTAAGTAGTCTTAGTGATTCTTTGTTGTAGTACTCCTGATCCAGGATTACTATGCCCCCTCCTTTGTCGGCAGGTCTAATGACAATGTTATTATTAAGTTGTAGTTGTTTCATTGCAATAATTTCAGATTTATTCAGGTTGTTTCAGAATTTCTGGCATTTTTTGATGTTGAGTTTACGGATGTCGTCTGTAACGTTCTTTTCAAAGGTGTTCAAGGCTTCTGAGTATTCTTGGAGGGGGTGAAAGTTGGATTTGTTCTTTAGAGAAGTGTGTATATATTGAGATTCGTAGGTTGGATCACATGTTTTTGGTTCTCCTTCTTTTTTAGCATAATACTTTTTTAGGGCTAGTTGACGCATGAATTTTTTAATACCTATGTAGGCCTGGAATTTATCTAGTTGGGTCAAGGGCGCGTATTTGAGGCCTTTGTTCAGGAGGTCGTTTTCGTTCTTTGTCAGTATATGTTGGCTAAGATTGAAAATTGACGATTTACTACTGTTTACATTTTGCGATTTGTTCTTTTTCTTTTGGGTGAGTTTCCCTCCTCTAGTGCCTCTTTGGCGTTTTTTCTTGTGGCCATGTGAAAAAAATCTACATTGCTAATTCGTTTTTGTACTAACGGTCGTAGAACTGAGGTTTCACAGAGGTTGATGGTAGCTGAGGAGGGGTTTTTCTCACAGGTGGGGGAGTTGCTCTTCGGTTGAGGATGGTGTTGCTATTGGGTTTTCAGTTGTTTCATTGATGGTTCTAAGGGGTATGAACCTGTTTTGGGTCATGATCGGGGTTTCGGTTTCTTCTTGAGGGGGGTTTGGGTGGTTAGAGTCTGCTTCATGTGTTGGGTTTTGAGTGGGGGGGGACTCGGTATCCGTAGTGGGGTGAACCGAGAATCTGTCAATAGAGCTGATGGAGCTGGTTGGGCTTCCCACTAGTTCGTCCAGGGTTTCAAAGAAGTTAAGTTGTACCCTTCCAGGTTGTTGGTCAGGGAGGGGTACTGCGTCTCTGCCAAATTTGGATCTTTTTCTTTGTACTATTTCTAGTTCCTTCTGATTGATCCTATTCTTGATGCTATTTATTAGACTCACGATTTCAGGGTGATTCTGGTGGGGTTTTATTTCATTAAATAGTAAGTTGATTTTGTTTTTATTTTCTAGGAGTTGTTTTTTCCTTTTATTTATTATAAATTGGACTGCTTGTTTAGAGAATTCTCTGAACATGGAGTCCCACTCCACCAGGGTGGTTGGGTCTCCTATGTCTCCTGATAAGGCTTTAGTCACTACCAGGCCGGAGGGTATAATGTTAAAGGCTAGGTAGTGTTCAAGGGTGGCGACTTCCCATAGGTCCCTCATTTCTTTTAGTAGTAATTGTTCGAGGGTCCTGAGGGAGTCTCCCTAATCCATTCCACTATCGCTGGCGCAATTTTAAAAATACTCTATATGTATACACTTTGCTAATAAAGCATACAGTCATGGCCAAAAGTTGGCAAGTTGACAAAGTTGTTTACCCACCATTTTGGAAAGGTGCCAACAATTTTGTCCTGTCCATTTTGGGGGTTTTGTGTGAAACTGTGTTCAATTTTACTTTTTTCTCTTTTTTTGCGTTGTTCCAATACACACAAAGGAAATAAACATGTATATAACAAAACATGTGTAAATACTTCATTTTCTGGAACAATTTCAAGGGTGCCAACACGTTTGACCATGACTGTATATGAATACACACATAAACCTTTTTCTTTCAAGGGTGCCTGAAAGAAACAACTGTATGGTCATAGAGTTAGATGATGAGATCCTTTCTGTCTGCAGGTACCAACAGGAAACATAAAAGTCTGTATACAATTAGCTCCCCCTAGTGGTAGCTGTAGGTTGCCAGAATTTAGTACTTTAAAGTATTATTCCATTTTAGACATTCATTGCATATTTAATACCCAATTTATGGCATATTCAAAACCCAATTTTCACTATAAAACAACAGTGGAAAAGTTTGGGTATTACGGTATAAGCATGTTACTTAAAACACTAAATTAATGATGACAAGCCTAAGTTTTGGGTTCTGTCAATTGTACTAGTCAGATTGGAACTAAAGAAGTATTATATAAAATATGATATAATATCTGTCTTGTATATAGATTAGGTCAGTTAATTTTTCCCATATATAGTAGGTTTCATATAGTTTAAGGGGATCATTTATAATAATAAATATCAAGTCCTATAGACATTTAGCAGTTTTCCGTTATTTCACATAAATCCTGCCTATGTATGTTGTCTTGTACTGGGACATAAAAAATCACTGGTCGTAAATAATCTAAAAAAATAAAAATAAAAATGTATGCAGCTCATTCATTTTATCCTACCATCTACCACATTAACATGAATAGAGAAAAAGTCAGCTCCCCTTATATTCAGCTAGTGGGTGAAAGACATCCGTATTCACCAGGTGCTGACATGATAAAAGAATTTGTCTTATCTTGTTTTGGGTTAGCTGCAAAATAAGGTTTATGGCATGACTAAAGGCGCTAAAAGCAAAATGAAGATTGGATTACTGTTGGCTTAACGCAGACAAGAATGACTTGTTAAAATGGACATTCCTTTCTTAGCTTTTGTCCCTGGATTTGGCTGTCAGTGTTACAACGGGGTGTTCAAGAAGGAATTAAGTGGCTGGCGAAAATGTGGATTTCTATCAAGAGGCTGGCAAATTGCAAAACGTAAAAGCCTACAGGTCATTGTAAATCTCTATATCAGTCAGCAAGATGGAGAGAAAAATAATCTATTAATAGAGACAGACTTCTGCAAATCCAAATCCCACTCAACGAAAAAAAAAGGGCACAGTTTAATGTCCATGGCGGTATTCTTTATTATCCAAGAAGAGAAGTACACAGTATGTGACGGACTGATCTCTCGTCTATGTTACCTTCAACAGATGTAGCAATGTAGCACTGTGTAACTAGTCATAAAGAGAGGATTTCACAGCTGCTTATTAATAATGTTAATAATATAATACAGTGTTAATTCATCACTTACTGATAGTTCAGCCGGAAGCACATCAGGATGTGCAGTCCTTCACAGTTTTTCTAGGCTGCTTCACTCTAACTGCAGGTCAATTTAGTTTCATTTATAATTGATAGTTAAAGGGAATCAGTCAGCAGATTGTTCCTATATAATCTGAGAGCAGAATAACATAGGGCAAGAAAGCCTGAATCAAGGGATGTGTTACTTACTAGGCTGCTTGGTATAGTTTTCATAGATTACCTGTTTTGTCTAATGTAGATGTTGCAGAGCTAAGTCTTTTGCTCTGTGTAAAACCATGGTTATTTCCCTGCCCACACACCTGACTGGCAGCTTCCTGGGTATAGCCCCGCCCACATCCTCAACTGGCAGCTTCCTGGGTATAGCCCCACCCACACCCCTGACCTGATTGGCAGCTTCCTGTGTATAACCCCGCCCATACCTCTGACTGGCAGATTCCTGTGTATTTCCCCGCCCACACCCCTGACTGGCAGCTTCCTGTTTATTTCCCTGCCCACACCCCTGACTGGCAACTACCGATGTATAACCCCACCCATACCACTGACTGGCAGCTTCCTGTGTATAACCCCACCCACACCTCTGAAAGGCAGCTTCTTGATTATTTCCCCACCCACACCTCTGACTGGCAGCTTCCTGTGTATAACCCCTCCCACACCTCTGACTGGCAGCTTCCTATGTATAACCCCACCCACACTCCTGACTGGCAGCTTCCTGTGTATAACCCCACCCACACTCCTGACTGGCAGCTTCCTGTGTATAACCCCTCCCACACCTCTGACTGGCAGCTTTCTGTGTATAACCCCGCCCACACCTCTGACTGGCAGATTCCTGTGTATTTCCCTGCCCACACCTCTGACTGGCAGCTTCCTGTTTCCCACACCCCTGACTGGCAGCTACCTATGTATAACCTCACCCATACCACTGACTGGCAGCTTTCTGTGCATAACTCCACCTACACCCCTGACTGGCAGCTTCCTGTGTATAACCCCACCCACACCCCTGACTGGCAGTTTCCTGTGTATAACCCCACCCACACCTCTGACTGGCAGCTTCCTGTGTAATTCTCCACCCACACCTGTGATTGGCAGTTTCCTGTCTATTTTCCAGCCCACACCCCTGACTGGCAGCTTCCTGTTTATTTCCCCGCCCACACCCCTGACTCATAGCTACCTATGTATAACCCCGCCCATACCACTGGCAGCTTTCTGTGCATAAGTCCACCTACACCCCTGACTGGCAGCTTCCTTTGTATAACCCCGCCCAGGCCTCTGACTCACAGCTACCTATGTATAACCCTGCCCACACCCCTGATTGGCAGTTTCCTGTGTATTTCCCCACCCACACCTCTGACTGGCAGCTTCTTGATTATTTCCCCACCCACACCTCTGACTGGCAGCTTCCTGTTTATTTCCCTGCGAACACCCCTGACTGACAGCCAGCTATATATAACCCCGCCCATACCGCTGACTGGCAGCTTTCTGTGCGTAACTCCACCTACACACCTGACTGGAAGCTTCCTGTGTATTTCCCTGCCGACACCTCTGACTGGCAGCTACCTATGTATAACCCCGCCCATACCGCTGACTGGCAGCTTTCTGTGCATAACTCCACCTACACCCCTGACTGGCAGCTTCCTGTGTATAACCCCGCCAACACCTCTGACTGGTAGCTTCCTATTTATTTCCCTGCCCATACCTCTGATTGGCAGCTACCTAGGTATAACCCCACCCATACCACTGACTGGCAGCTTCCTTTGTATAACTCTGCCCACACCCCTAACTTGCAGCTTCCTATGTGCAAGCTGCCAATCATTGGTGGGGGCCGGGTTATACAGATTAGCCTGACTGCTGTGCGTGTGTCATGTAGTCCTGGCATTGTTAATCTCCCACTAATAAAACAGTGTTTGTACTGAAGCGACAACACACAGTCTAATAAGTGACACATCTCCAGAATCTTGTGCCCTATATTATGTTACTTTCAGATTAAATAGCAAAAACCTGCAGAAAGATTTCCTTTAAAGGGAAACTGTAACATCCAGAAACATTACTTACCTGCAGGTGTATGGGTAATCTGCAGGTAAATATTGTTTAAAGAAGACCCTTTCACAAGTTAAGCATGTTAAACTGGCCACATCTTAAAAAGTGCCTTTAGAGCTGAAAAAAAAATAGTTTTTATATTTTAATTTTTAAGTTGTGGAAATATTAGATTGTAAAGTTTAGGCTATAATTTATGATAAGCCCAACTGGGTGTTTCTAGAGATTTTTCTCTGGGGTGTGTACTTCCACTGAATTAGGTTGATCAATCGTAAGCAGGAGGTGTCAGGGAGGTTGTCATAAATGTAATGGTAAAATAGGACCAATCTGTAAACCATCTCTTGATAAGGGATGTGTCACCGTCATATTGAGCAAAGAAGCATCGCTAACACTCTAACACTCCATCTGAACCCTGTTGCTCTATGACCCCCTGCTGTGAACAGATAATTGAAGTAGGTTATCTGATGGAACCAGACACAAAGTAGTCCCCTAGAATGTGAAGGGACACTATTCTCTCCTGTGTAGATAAAGTTGCCTATGTACAAAAAGAATTAAAGGTAGCCAGGACAGCACTGGATACCAGTTATGAATATTGTTTTTTTGAGACCATTGTAGGTCTTATAGTTGTGGGAGACATACTTTCGGTGTCGTGATGAAGTGGTGAACATAACCCATTTATTTATATCACTGTGTGGTCTGTGCATCAGCCCTGAATTAATATTGGCCAGATGGACAAAGTTGGATATGCCATGTCTCCTATCTATAAAAAGCTGAAATCATGATAGGAAATATGGCATTAATATCTCCTGCCTGAGACCTCCAGGGGGGTACATACCTTTAAGATTGGGTATCTCATAATTTTTGGTAATTGAGTCACATCCCATCTACCAGTCCCCATCTGAGGTCACCAAAGGGAGTAGTTTGTATCTGCTAAAAGCAGATTCTGAATTATTGCCATTGTTCAGTGCTGGGAGATACAGTTTGCTGTAGGACTGCACCATTTTCCAATCAGAGGGCTCCCCTTTGCAAAGACCTTCTCCATTCCTGTAACATCAGATCTAGTAATTTTCTTTGGTTTATACCTTTTGTTTTATGTGATTGTATATACTGTATTGTTTTGTGACCTTTGCTATATCTTTTGCATATTTTAATAAACACTGCCTAATTTTTTTGACTAAATATATAAAATTGAATAGCTTCATTTCTCTTGCTCTATAAACCGCAATCCTGAAGCCTTGCGAGGCCCTATGTTACCAGAAACAGGTGTCCAATCGGCCGGTATAAACGATTGGTGGTGGCAGCTAGTTTTTTCTGTGGTTATTACGGAGCATGGCGATGATTGTACCGAAGTGTGTGTATATATATATATACATATACATATATATATGTATACCGTGTTTTGGAATCAGATGTGTATAATACATTCACTGGGAAGCACACAGTAACTGGCCTATTAGTGAAAGCAACCATTGCCTTGTCCATCAATAGTCAGTCAGTTGTGTTATTGTCCTGATGATTTGGGGCAGTGGAGTGTTGTTCATGACAGAGGTGCACAATAATAGGTTAGAATAGGTTTTCTTATGTGTCAGACACATGTAGTGACAGTGTGATCTCCTCACTTGTCTCACTGCAGAGCTGTGTGTGATTACATACACACACAGCTTTCATCTCATGGCGGCCACTGTGGGTGAGGGGAAGGAGAGTGCAGCAGAGCTGTCAGCATTGCGGGAGGAGAGCTGCTAGAAGTGTTTATACTGAGACAAAACTCAGCTGTATTGCCCCTCTCCCCACGCTGACTGTCGTGAGATGAAAGCTGAGGGACTGTTAGTAAGCACCATCTTTCTCTACTTACAACACTTTGTAATCAAAAGCAGCTCCGCATTGAGATTAGCAATGAGATCCAGGGTCGGACTGGGGTGTCTGGGGCCCACAGGGGAAATTAACTCTAGGGGCCCACCTACAGCATATGCAAATATCTGTTATCCGCTATCCCTGTTATAGTGGAGCATTGACTGGCGGCTCCTGCTCATCTACTGTGCGGCACTCTAACTGGGATGTACATGTTTGCATTAAAGGGCTTCTTTGGTTAAAACAAGTTATCACCGATCCATGGGCTCTACAGGATATGTGATCACTTATTGAGCATTTGTGTCCGAACATTGGAAAACTACCTATCGGAAGAATGGGGAAGTTTTATCCCTGACAGAACACTTATCCCTATTTTAAAATGCAGTGACAGGTGGGACGTCTGACCGCAGCTCTATTCATTCTCTTAGAGACTTGCAAAAAAGAGCAGCGCTCACAGCCACTGAGAGAATGAATGGATCAGTGGTCGCATCTCACATGCCGCGCCAGTGTAATGGTGAGAAAAGCTCCACATTTTGCCAATTGTGTGCCAGCAGTCAGACCCCACCAATCAATATTATCACTGATCCTGTGGAGAGGTGATTACTTGTTTTAACCAAAGAAGCCCTTTAATGCAAACATGTACATGTTTGTACACCTCTCTGCCGCTCTGGTCCAAGTATTTAATCGCTAAGGCCACGGCCCTACTATCAGTATTCGGTCAGTAAACGGTCAGTATTTTTTCTCAGGAGTGGGAGCCAAAACCAGGTGATGAACAATCAGAGAAAGAACTAATAGAAACAAGTCACCAATTCTGCATTTATCAAACATTGCTGGTTTTGGCAGCCACTCCTGAGAAAAATACTGACCAAATACTGATGGTGGGGCTGTGGCCTAATGGAAAAAAATCTTTTCCTAGTTAATATCAGCGAGAACGAAATGACTGCCATACACAACACAGTCCACTATATCAACACCAATAATACCACATACAAAAGGGACAAATATCGCCACACCATGACTAGATCACATATTACCACCACATAGTGACCGAATAATACCCCATACAAGGAACAAATATGGCCACACCATGACCAGACCATATATTACCACCCCAAAGTGACCAAATACTACAATACTGATCATGAATACAAACCACAATACTAACAACACTGTTATTACCACTAGCGACATTATACACAGGAGCTCTGTATATAGTGTCAGTGTACAGGTAACACAGTGATCACCAGTGACATTATACACAGGAGCTCTGTATATAGTGTATGTAATGCACACGCCCGGGCTGAGCGGCGTGTGCGTGTGATTGTAGTGATTCCACTGGACCGTGCCGGAGAGTGAATGCCTGGAGGGGCGTAACTAGGTATTCACCCGATCCGACCAGGGTCGCACGACGGCATACGACGCCAGTGCACCAAGGAGGAACCGAGCAGAGGGACCAGGTGCTACTCCAGGACAGACCCCGGACACGGCTGTTGACCCACACAGGGGAATACAGGAACAGACTGGTAGGCTGGCACACAGACTGGTGGGTATAGGCTGGCTCAACTGGGATGCAGGCAGGCGGGTATGCAGGCAGGGGGGTACAGGCAAGCACAGCTAGAGTGCAGACAGGGAGGCACTAGCAGGTAGGAACACAGGAGGGATAGGACCCAGTACACACTGGGACTCAGGAACAGAACCACAGATGTGGCGGACAAACACAGCAGAGTGAGGCCGCCCAGAGAGATGAGCGAGAGCAGGGCAGGACGAGGCCGCCTGGAGCGGTGAGCAAGAGTAGAGCAGGACAAGGCCGCCAGGAGCGGTGAGCAAAGGGTCAGAGCTGAGCGAGACTGCCGGAGCAGTGAGCAAGAGTAAAGCAGGACGAGGCCGCCTGGAGCGGTGAGCAAGAGTGGAGCTAGACTGCCGGAGCAGTGAGCAAAAGGATAAGAGCGGAGCGAGACTGCCGGAGCAGTGAGCAAAAGGATAAGAGCGGAGCAAGGCTGCCGGAGCAGTCAGCAAAAGGGTAAGAGTGGAGCAAGGCTGCCGGAGCAGCGAGCAAAGGAGCCAGAGCAGGCTAGTACCGCCGGAGCGGTGAGCAAAGGAGTCAGAGCAGGCTAGAACTGCCGGAGCGGTGAGCAAAGGAGCCAGAGCAGGCTAGAACCGCCGGAGCGGTGAGCAAAGGAGCCAGAGCAGGCTAGAACCGCCGGAGCGGTGAGCAAAGGAGCCAGAGCAGGGGGGAGAGGGCTCTGTTCACACGGAACAAACAGGAAGAGAAAGGCAGAGCCAGATACCCACAGGGTACTTGCAGTGAAGTAGCGAGTGGACCACAAACGGGAGTACAGAGACAACAAGCAGGAGTTAGGTATGAGTTCAGACTCTGCAGAAAAAGGAAGGGAACGGACATAGAGGCAAAACAGGTAAAGGATAGGAGAGAGTTCAGACTGGAACTGAGTGTACGGAGGAGACAGACACTGCAGCGGGATACAGGAGCGGGTCTGGGAATACTGCCCCCAGAGAGGCGGGACGAACAGGCAAGAAGCGTGTTCAGACAGGACAGACAAGATACAGGAGCGGGTCTAAGTAATCAGCCCCTAGAAGGCGGGAGGAACAGGCTAGGAGCGTGTTCAGACAGGACAGACAAGATACAGGAGCGGGTCTAGGTAATCAGCCCCTAGAAGGCAGGAGGAACAGGCTAGGAGCGTGTTCAGACAGGCCTGGAAATACAGCCTCCAGGATAGGCAGACAAGAGAACACAGAACAGGACCTGGCACCTTCAGAGTGCAAGCACACACTGAATAAAAACACTATGCTCAGGCAGGAATTGATTGGAGCAGCTGAGCTATATACCAGGTGACAGACAGCAATAGGCTGAGGACGCACAAGGGGTGTGACCCATAGCAGGTACAAAAAGCAGGAAGTGATCGGGCGCCGCCCTTAAGCAGCAGAAACAGACACAAACAGACAGCATGGAGGGAAGCCAGAGAGACATTCTGGACTGGAGATCAAGTGCACGCTCTTGCACAGTGGGTGATGGACCACCATGCAAGGACGCCGCCAGGTATGTTACAGTGTATAGGTAATACAGTGATCACCAGTGACATACACAGGAGCTCTGTATATACTATATACACACGTGGTCAAAATTGTTGGTACCCCTCGTTTAATGAAAGAAAAACCCACAATGGTCACAGAAAAAACTTGAATCTGACAAAAGTAATAATAAATTAAAAATCTATGAAAATGAACAAATGAAAGTCAGACATTGCTTTTCAACCCTGCTTCCACAGAATTTAAAAAAAAATGAAAAAACTCATGAAATAGACCTGGACAGAAATGATGGTGCCCCTGAAAATAATGTGACAAAAGGGACATGTTAAATCAAGTTGTGTCCACTAATTAGCATCACAGGTGTCTACAATCTTGTAATCAGTCAGTGGGCCTGTATATAGGGCTACAGATACTCACTGTGCTGTTTGTTGACATGGTGTGTACCACACTCAAGATGGACCAGGGGAAGCAAAGGAAAGAGTTGTCTCAGAAGATTAGAAAGAAAATTATAGACAAGCATGTTAAAGGTAAAGGTTATAAGACCATCTCCAAGCAGCTTGATGTTCCTGTGACTACAGTTGCACATATTATTCAGAAATTTAAGATCCATGGGACTGTAGCCAACCTCCCTGGATGTGGCTTCAGGAGGAAAATTGATAACAAATCAAAGAGACGGATAATATGAATGGTAGCAAAAGAGCCCAGGATAACTTCTAAAGAGATTAAAGGTGAACTTCAAGCTCAAGGAACATCAGTGTCAGATTGCACCATCCATCGTTGTTTGATCTAAAGTGGACTTCATGGGAGACGATCAAGGAGAACACCATTGTTGAAAAAAAATCATAAAAAAGCCAAACTGGAATTTGCCAAACTACATGTTGACAAGCCACAAAGCTTCTAGGAGAATGTCCTATGGACAGATGAGACAAAACTGGAAGTTTTTGGCAAGGCACATCAGCTCTATGTTCACAGATGGAAAAATGAAGCATATCAAGATAAGAACACTGTCCCTACTGTGAAACATGGAGGAGGCTCTTTTATGTTCTGGGGCTGGTCTGCTGCATCTGGCACAGGGTGTCTTGAATCTTTGCAGGGTGCAATGAAATCTCCAGACTATCAAGTGATTCTAGAGAGAAATGTGCTGCCCAGTGTCAGAAAGCTTGGTCTCAGTCGCAGGTCATGGGTCTTGCAACAGGATAATGACCCAAAACACACAGCTAAAAACACCCAAGAATGGCTAAGAGGAAAACATTGGACTATTCTGAAGTGGCCTTCTATGAGCCCTGACCTAAATCCTATTGAGCATCTTTGGAAAGAGCTGAAACATGCCGTCTGGAAAAGGCAACCTTCAAACCCAAGACAACTGGAGCAGTTTGCTCATGAGGAGTGGGCCAAAATACCTGTCGAGAGATGCAGAAGTCTCATTGACAGTTACAGGAATCGTTTGATTGCAGTGATTGCCTCAAAAGGTTGTTCAACAAAATATTAAGTTAAGAGTACCATTATTTCTGTCCAGGCCTATTTCATCAGTTTATTTTTTTTTTAAATTCTGTGGAAGCAGGGTTGAAAAGCAATGTCTGACTTTCATTTGTTCATTTTCATAGATTTTTAATTTATTATTACTTTTGTCAGATTCAAGTTATTTCTGTGACCATTGTGGGTTTTTCTTTCATTAAACGAGGGCTACCAACAATTTTGACCACGTGTGGAGTGTAAGTGTACATGTAATACACTGACTCACCAGTGACGTCTCTAGGTGAAGTCCTTCACCTTCCCTTTTCTTCTTCATCTGGCACAGACCACTATCACTTCTTCCAGCCAGGAATCATCTCTGCAGAAAATAACACACAGTTATCAATAACTGATCTCTTCTAGAGAATATTCACACTCCCCCCCCCCCCCGACACTATACCAGTTGAAGAAAAAAAGCGATATTGTGCCGCCCTGCACAGTAACAGGATCCCTCTTTTGTCCCATCCCATGGAAAACAATTTCCTAAAAAGTTAATTATATTACAGAAGTAATAATGTCCCTAATTGGACTCTAAAATAATAACGTTCCCCACTGGCCACCATAAACTAATAAAGTATGTTCCTTAATCTGGCCCCAAACAGTAATTAAGTCCCTTGTTCAGCCTGGCACCCCCATATATCCGTCCTGCCCCCCCCTTCCCTGCATATATCCATCCTGACACCCCCCATATATCCCTTCTGGCCCCCATATGTCCAGCGTGGCCCCTCCATATATTTATCTTAGCCCAAGTGTATCGAGCCTGCCCCCCACATATCTATCCTATCCCCCCATGTGTCCAGCCTGCCCCCCACATATCCATCCTGGCCATCATGTGTCCAGCCTGCCCTGCCCCCCATATATCCGGCCCCCCCATATATCCATCCCTCCCACATATCCATACTGGCCTCCATTTGTCCAGCCTGCCCCCCCCATATATCCATCCTGCCCTTTCCCATGTGTCCAGCCAGGCTCCCCCCCTTATGTGTCCAGCCAGGCTCCCCCCACTTATGTGTCCATCCAGGCTCCCCCCCTTAATGTATCCAGCCAACCCCCCTTATGTGTCCAGCCAGGCTCCCCCCTCATGTGTCCAGCCGGGCTCCCACCTCATGTGTCCAGCCAGAGTTCCCCCTTGAGTGTCCGGCCAGGGCTCCCTCTTGTGTGCCCAGCTGGGCTCCCCCTTGTGTGCCCAGCCGGGCCTCCCCCCTTGTATGTTCAGCCAGGGTTCCCCCTTTTGTGTCCAGCCAGGGTTCCCCCTTTCGTGTCCAGCCAGGGTTCTCCCTTGTGTGTCCAGCCAGGGCTCCCTCTTGTGTGTCCAGCCAGGGCTCCCCATTATGTGTCCAGCCGGGCTCCCCCCTTGTGTGTCCAGCTAGTGCTCCCCCTTGAGTGTCCAGCCAGGGTTCCCCCTTGAGTGTCCAGCCAGGACTCCCCCTTGTGTGTCCATCCAGGCCCCCCTTGTGTGTCCAGCCAGGGTTCCCCCTTGTGTGCCCAGCCGGGCCTCCCCCCTTGTGTGTCCATCCAGGGTCCCCCTTGTGTGTCCAGCCAGGGTCCCCCTTGTGTGTCCAGCCAGGGCCCCCCTTGTGCATCCAGCCAGGGCTCCCCCTTGTGTGTCCAGCCAGGGCTCCACCTTGTGTGTCCAGCCGGGCCCCCCTTTGTGTGTCCAGCCAGGGTTCCCCCTTGTGTGTTCACCCAGGGCCGCCCCTTGTGTGTCCAGCCAGGGTTCCCCCTTGTGTGTCCAGCCAGGGTTCCCCCTTGTGTGTCCAGCCAGGGCTCCCCCTTGTGTGTCCAGCTGGGCGCCCCCTTGTGTGTCCAGCCAGGGTTCCCCCTTGTGTGTCCAGCCAGGGTTCCCCCTTGTGTGTCCAGCCAGGGCTCCCCCTTGTGTGTCCAGCTGGGCGCCCCCTTGTGTGCCCCTTAAAACCGCAGGTTTTTTTTTTTTTCATTCTCTTCTCCTTTGCAGCGGGGGCGGGGCCCACCGGGAAATTCCCGGTACCCCGCCACCCCAGTCCGACCCTGATGAGCTCAGTGTCTGTTGTTACATGTTTCACACGGAAGAGTCTACTCTCCTCACTGGTCTCACTGCAGAACTTTGTGTAATTACAGAGCAGTCTGTAGATTGACTGCGATAGCTTCTTGCTCTGATGACTGGAAGTGAGCGGCTGCAGGGAGAAAAACATAATTTTCTTTCAGTTAGCTGGCTAAATAGGATCTTAATGCTATTTAAATTATGCCATTAAAAGAGGCATAGACGCTCATGAGGAGAACATAATTTTACCTCTATATAAGTTACTAGTGTGACCACACTTAGAATACTGTGTACAGTACTGGTCTCCGGTGTATAAGAAAGACATAGCTGAACTAGAGAGGGTGCAGAGAAGAGCGACCAAGGTTATTAGAGGACTGGGAGGTCTGCAACACAAAGACAGGTTATTACACTTGGGGTTATTTAGATTGGAAAAACGAAGGCTTAGGGTGATCTTATTACTATGTACAAGTATATGAGGGGACAGTACAAAAACCTTTCTACTCTGAGGCCTGAGACGCGGACAAGGGGGCATCTTCTACGTCTGGAGGAAAGAAGGTTTAATCATAATCACAGACGGGGATTCTTTACTGTAAGAGCAGTGAGACTATGGAACTCTCTGCCGCATGATGTTGTAATGAGTGATTCACTAATAAAATTTAAGAAGGGCATGGATGCCTTTCTTGAAAAGAATAATATTACAGGTTATATATGTAACGGGTCTGGGAGGCGGAACCTCTGAGCTACTATACAAGGGGGCAGTCCTTGTAAGGGAGCGGGTGGCGACCAGGGAAGACGGGCAGGAGGTCACAGCAGGTGACCGGGACAGTCTCTGAGTGAACGGGCTGGAGGTCACGGCAAGTGACCGGGGCAGTCTCTGAATGAACGGGCAGATGGTCACGGCAAGTGACCGGGGCAGTCTCTGGATGAACGGGCAGATGGTCACGGCAAGTGACCGGGGCAGTCTCTGGATGAACGGGCAGATGGTCACGGCAAGTGACCGGGGCAGTCTCTAGGTAAAGGGTTGGTACGACCTGTGGCGGCAGATGATAGACGTGAGCTCCCAGGTGAGCAGGCGAGAGTCTCTGGATGAACGGGTGGTCACAGCATGTGACGGCGGAGCCTCCAGGAAGACCAACAGACAGGCGGCAGATGAGCGCTCCCAGGTGAGCGGGCAGAAGTCTCTGGACAGGAGGGTGGTCACAGCACGTGACGGCAGAGCCTCCAGGTAGGCTAGCAGACAGGCAGCAGATGAGCGCTCCCAGGTGAGCGAGCAGGTGTCACTGGACAGGCAGGTGGTCACAGCACGTGACGGCGGAGCCTCCAGGTAGACTAGCAGGCAGGTAGCTGGTGTGTGCTCCCAGGTGAGCAGGCAAGCTGGTCCATAGACAGACTGACAGGAGTTGGAAGGCAGACCGTCGGACCTCAGGCAAGCAGGCAGGTGGCTGATGTGCGCTCCCAGGTGAGCGGACAGGCTGGTCCTTAGACAGACTGACAGGAGTAGTAAGGCAGACCGTCTGACCTCAGACTAGCAGGCAGGTAGCAGATAATCAGGCAGGAATCTGGCAGGTAACTGGCAGGTAACTGGCAATGGGACCTGAGGGCTGAAGCAGAGTAGTGAACAGTGCAACAACATTGCTCGGGCACCTCCATTTTGGAGGAGGTGCCTTATATATGGTGAAGTCCTCCGGCCATTGGCCGGGGACTCCTTAGGACGGCGCGCGCGGCCCCTTTAAGAGGGAGGGAGAGCGCGCGCGTGCGCCCTAAGCACAGTGGCCGGGAAGGAGCGCGCGCTGCCAGCAGAGCGGGAGGAGGACGCCGGGCACGGAGCAGAGAGGTGAGGGGAACAGCGTCCCTGCCTAGCAGAGGGCAGGGACGCCGGCGCTACAATATATACTAGATTCCTTGATAGGGCGTTGATCCAGGGAACTAGTCTGATTGTCATATGGAGTCAGGAAGGAATTTTTTTCCCCAATGTGAAGCTTAGTGTTTGCCACATGGTTTTTTTTGCCTTCCTCTGGATCAACATGTTAGGCTATGGGTTGAACTAGATGGACTTAGTCATCCTTCAACCTTAAAATCTATGTTACTATGTTACTATGTATTTAATGCAGATTACTCCTATATCTGCAGGTAAATAGAATTTCTGGATGTGATAGGTTCCCTTTAACTGCACAGTGGATGGACAGAGTACCTTGACCAGTTTAAGCTTGTGATCGTCAGAGGTTAAACCCCCATTAGTCAAAATGTGTTGCCATATCATAGTGAAATGCCAAAGTAATAGGTACAAGGTTGTTCTTTCGTGCCATTGACCAGCCCCTTCTGTTCGCCTGTGGATTAGAGCAAGGAGATTATGACAAGGTAAGCTAGTTAAGGGCAAGGTGATCTGAAGATATTTGTGACTAGGTCAGATTATATATCGGTCATAGGACATAGATCTCCTTAAAGAAGTGAGTTTTCAAGACATTTAAACTGAGAATGTTAGAAGCAAGTCTAAAAGTCTGGGGCAGTAAATAGCACATAATGGGTACAACAAAATCTAAGACAGGTTCTCCAACTATCACAGTAATTTAACAGTATTGGGCTTCTCATATGGGACAGGGGGTCTTTTTGGGCCCCCAATACACCCCTGGCACAAAGGAAGTCTTGTATATAGGTATAAGAGTATGTAATAAGAGAAAATAAGAGATGTACAGTAGGTCATGGGCTGAGTGAAAAGCAAGAGTGAGTTGGTAAATTAAGAAAAAAATCAGAGATGTGTGATGGTGCAACATTGTGGAGAGCTTTATAGACTGGTAAGAAAGTCTTGTATTTAATTCTGAGATTAATGGGTAACTAGATGTTAATGTAGCTACTAAACAGAAAGATCAAACTAGTTGCTGTGTTCATGTTGGATTTAATTGGAGCCAATTTGGAAAGGTGTAATGCCAATTAGAATTTAAATAGTAAGATTGAAAAAAGAAAGAAGTCCATCAAGCCCAACCTAGAATCAGAAGTCCTTGATAAAAACGGAAGGCAAGATCCTCTATAAGGCAAATATAAATTTCTCTATATTAGGGAAAAAAATTATTCAGACTAAATATCTGGATCAATGTCCCAACCCAAAAAAACTTTTACCAATAACTTGTAATATTTTATGAGAAAAAAAACTTGAACTTGATTATTGTCTAGCAATAATGATTACAGCAGTCTAGCTATAGAAATGATTTGGGTCATTGTTTTGGCAATGTTAGTGGTGAGATAAGGATGGATACTAGAATTTTTTGTCTTGCCATGACACTACAAGATGATAAATAATCCTTTTAAATCTCTATTATAACCACTGATGTTCATTTTGTAGAGTCAAGGCATGGCACCAGTATGGGACTTGGAGGGTGAGTGGCCAAATGTAGCCTATTCTTTCACTTGTAGCACAAATGACTAGGAAGAATCTTTTTGGACATGAATGAGAAGATGTAACTCAATGGAAGAATTGGGGAGAATTAATGTCAAAAGAGGAAGAGGATGATCAAGAACAAGATGACATCACCTAAACCACAGCTGAACAAAGAAACCAGCATTTCCAAACCAGAGGCCGAGCAATCTCTGAGAGTTGGATTTCCTTTGGCAATTATACTGCAGGCATGTTACTTACAGGAGCTTCACTATAAGGTGACACTTCATTCATTGATGTCTCTTAGTTCTGGATTGTTCAATCTTCTCTATATTTCCCCTATGTTACAGAACTGAGAGATGGACTGTAATTGCAATCACTGGCAGGATCCATCAGAGAAATTGAACTTTTTCAATGTGTTCTGTAGGGTTTCCACCAAATCTTGTCAGATCGATGTTAGAAGTTAATCAGATGTGTAATCAAGAAGATGGACTAAACTGAGAGAAGCTAGATTATATTATCAAGACGTCACTAAGCAAAGCACTGTGCTTGAGCTCGCCCATGTGAATACATGAGACGATTATGTATGGTATAAATAACGTCATTACACTGACAGCATGTAAATCAATTATATGTCTCCAAAAATAAAACAAAAATCTTAAAGGTATATTAAGCCTAGAAATAAATTACCTACAGTGGGGAATATAAGTATTTGATACACTGCTGATTTTACAAGTTTACTCACCTACAAAGAATGGAGATGTCTGTAATGTTGTAGGGACACTTCAATAGAATCTTAAAAAAAATCCAGAAAATCACATTGTATGATTTGAACATAATTAAATTGCATTTTATAGCATGAAATAAGTATTTGATCACCTACAAACCAGAAAGAATTCTGTCTCTCACAGACCTGTTAGTTTTCTTTAAGATGCCCTCCTACTCTGCACTCATTACCTGTATTAATTGCACCTGATTGAACTTGTTATCTGTATAAAAGACACTTGTCCACACACACACTCAATCACACTCCAACCTCTCCACCACGGCCAAGGATAAAGAGCTGTCTACTGACACCAGGGACAAAACTGTAGACCTGCACAGGGCTGGGAATGGCTATAGGACAATAGACAAGCAGCTTGGCGAGAAGGCAACAACTGTTGGTGCAATTATTAGAAAATGGAAGAAACACAAGATGACTGTCAATTTTCCTCAGTCTGGGGCTCCATACAAGATCTCGCCTCGTGGGGTAAGAATAATTCTGAGAAATGTCAGGAATCAGCCCAGAATTACACGGGAGGACCTGGTCAATGACCGGAAGAGAGCTGGGACCACAGTCTCAAACATTACCATTAGTAACACACTATGCCATCATGGATTAAAATCCTGCAGGGCACGCAAGGTTCCCCTGCTCATGCAAGCACATTTCCAGGCCCGTTTGAAGTTCGTCCATGACCATCTGGATGATCTAGAGGAGGCATGGGAGAAGGTCATGTGGTCAGATGAGACTAAAATAGAACTTTTTGGTATCAACTCCACTCGCTGTGTTTGGAAGAAGAAGAAGGATGAGTACAACCCCAAAAAAACCATCCCAACCATGAAGCATGGTGGGGAAAACATCATACTTTGGGAGTGCTTTTCTGCAAAGGGGACAGGACGACTTCACTGCATTGAAGGGAGGATGGATGAGGTCATGAATCACGAGATTTTGGCCAACAACCTCCATCCCTTAATAAGAGCATTGAAGATGGGTCATGGCTGGGTCTTGCAGCATGACCGTGACCCAAAACACACAGTCAAGGCAACTAATGAGTGACTCCATAAGAAGCATTTTAAGGTCCTGGAGTGGCCTAGCTTGTCTCCAGAACTGAATAAAATAGAAAATCTTTGGAGGGAGCTAATAATAATAATAATAATATTTATTTTTATATAGCACCAACATATTCCGCAGTGCTTTACATACATTATCATCGCTGTCCCCATTGGGGCTCAAAATCAAAATTCCCTGTCAGTATGTCTTTGGAGACGTCCCCGGAAGAAGCTGGTGGAGAAATGTGCGTCGGGATGAGGGGACGTAGGACCAGCTGAGTGGGACCTCTGTGATTTGTACCCTGTTCACCAGCTACACACAGATATTTTTGGCTTACTTTGATAGCCGTATGTTTGACTATAACTGCCATATTGGTCACAGGTGGCTACTGCACAGGGACGTTTTATTTCTGACATACCTCTATTTTGCCTTCCTTACTAACCTACTAGGACTTTGGTCCATTTATATACATTACGGATGTCAGTGGATACTGTTAGAGCATTCTATTCAATCTTATGTTTTTAGCTCTTTCCAGACATTACCAAACCCATAGCTTAGTCCCTCGTTTAGTCGCACATACAAGGGGGTCATAGTACCCTAATAATCTAATACTGAATACCCTGTATGAGTATCATGAATACCCTGTATTCATGACATTGTTGATATTTACTCTTTTTGCTGTTTCTATGTCCCCTTTATGGTACTTTGCTTTTTTATTATGTTTTTATTTTATTTCAATAAATATTTTGGTTTTAACTTGATGGATCGCTTCATCACTCATTCTTTTGTACTTTGAGTCTAAGCAAGTTGTTATTTCTTTTATAGAACTTGGTGGTTACTCAAGTTGAGGCACAGAGCTTAGATGTTAACAGCAGCAACATGAATAGTATTGTTGCGGCTAAGTTGGTCTAAAACTAGTTGATAAATCTAAGGTTACACCAAGAGTTTATCTCGCTTTTCTTCCCTGTCTCTGAGACTCTCATTCTTTTCTTTGGGAGTTCTGTAAACAGCGTAACGCAGCTGCTCTTGACAGTTCTCGTAGTCCTGACTTTGGTGGCCGACATCTCAAAGCGTGTATTTCCTTCTCAGCCGCGAAGGTAGAGATGAAAACAACCCTTAAAACATTTCATATAAAGCTAGTGTTAAAGTCTAAATTCCACTTTGGATAGTGCCACTCTGATGTCTTGCTTGCAGACTATCTCTAACATCTCTTGACTGAGCACACCAGGTCTAGGTTCATTTGAGGTGTCCCTTTTGAATAGAATTTTTCTATTATGACTTTAGGTGTGCTTTCCTAAGAGTGAATATATTACAACAGTATCTTATACTTCACGTATAGTTGGTCTCACTTTATCATTGAGCTTAGTGCTAAGTCCTGCCGGCAGCAGCTGGTATTCTCTGTATTTTTTTTTTGGAGATGAGTCAAAAAATGAAAATTCTATGTGTAGTTAATTCTGCGAATTTCATTAAAAAGAAGGAGTCAATTTACTATTCCATGTTTAAACCCTTTCTGACCTGTGTTTTGAGTTTTTTATGCATTTTTGCTGCTCCCACCTCTGCTTAGACCAATATACAGTAACTGCATTCATTTTATTTTTAACCTCTGAGTACAGGAGAATTTTCCCACGCTGTCAGTGAGGTGCATGAGGTGAGCTGAGTTCATTGGACATGAGCTCACCTCATGCACGTCACTGGCAGCGTGGGAGAATTCTCCTGCACTCAGCACTTCAGCGTGAGAATTTTCCCACGCTGTCAGTGACGTGCATGAGGTGAGCCGAGTTCATTGGACATGACCTCGGCTCATCTGGATGCCGTCACAGCGAGACAGTGAGGAGTGCAAGCATGCCTGCGCTTCTCAGTGTCCGCGGGATGACAGGCTGGATGGCAGCGTTCTGCTGCGGTCCAGCCAGTCATCTCGATGTAGCAGAGCTGAAGCTGTCGTGGGAACCATGGAAAGGTAAGGATGAGGCTGGTTTATTATTTTTCTTTTATTGCAGGAGATCGTTGGCTTCAGCTGGAATGGGTGTGATGGTAAGTATGGTTTAATTTAGAACAATAAAGAATTGTGTGTTTATTTCAATTAAAGGACTTTATTCTGGGTGTTGTGTTTTTTTTAAATACTTTACTAGAAATTCATGGCGGTCATGTCTAATACTGGCGTGACCCCATGAATTTTGGGCTTGGGGCCAGCTGATAATACCAAGCTGGCCCTAACCCCTTTATTACCCAGTGAGCCACCACACCAGGGCCCTGGATGAGTTGGGTACAGCGCCAGAAGATGGCGCTTCTATGAACGCGCCATTTTCCGGGGTGGCTGCGGACTGCAATTTGCAGCGGGGGGGGGCCCAGAAAGCTTGGGCCTCCCTGCGCTGCAGATTCCAGCCCCCAGCTGCCTAGTTGTACCTGGCTGGACACAAAAATAGGGCGAAGCCCCACGTATTTTTTTTTTTAATTATTTCATGAAATTCATGAAATAATTAAGAAAAAAAGGCCTTATCTATATTGTTGTGTCCGGCCAGGTACAAATAGGCAGCTGGTGGTTGGGGGCAGCCCGTTCCTGCCTGCTGTACCTGGCTGGACACAAATATAGTGCGAAGCCCCACTTCAATTTTTTTAAATTATTTCAGGAAATTCATGAAATAATTAAAAAAAAATTGACGTGTGGCTTCGCACTATATTTGTGTCCAGTCAGGTGCAGCAGGCAGGAACGGGCTGCCCCCAACCACCAGCTGCCTATTTGTACCTGGCCGGACACAACAATATAGGGAAGCCCTTTTTTTCTTAATTATTTCATGAAATAATTTAAAGAAAATTGACGTGGGGCTTCGCCCTGTTTTTGTGTCCAGCCAGGTACAACTAGGCAGCTGGGGGCTGGAATCCGCAGCGCAGGGAGGCCCAAGCTTTCTGGGCCACCCCCGCTGCAAATTGCAGTCCGCAGCCACCCCGGAAAATGGCGCGTTCATAGAAGCGCCATCTTCTGGCGCTGTACCCAACTCATCCAGGGCCCTGATGCGGTGGCTCACTGGGTAATAAAGGGGTTAGGGCCAGCTTGGCATTATCAGCTGGCCCTAAGCCCGAAATTCATGGGGTCACGCCAATATTAGACATGACCACCATGAATTTCTAGTAAAGTATTTAAAAAAAACACAACACCCAGAAAAAAGTCCTTTAATTGAAATAAACACACAATTCTTTATTGTTCTAAATTAAACCATACTTACCATCACGCCCATTCCAGCTGAAGCCAACGATCTCCTGAAATAAAAGAAAAATAATAAAGCAACATCATCCTTACCTTTCCATGGTTCCCATGACAGCTTCAGCTCTGCTACATCGAGATGACAGGCTGGACTGCAGCAGAACGCTGCCATCCAGACTGTCATCCCGCAGACACTGAGAAGCGCAGGCTTGCTTGCGCTCCACAGTGTCTCTCTGTGAGGGCATCCAGATGAGCCGAGTTAATGTCCAATGAACTCGGCTCACCTCATGCACGTCACTGACAGCGTGGGAAAATTCTCCTGCACTCAGCGCTTCAGCGTGGGAGAATTCTCGCACTGAAGCGCTGAGTGCAGGAGAATTCTCCCACGCTGTCAGTGACGTGCAGGAGGTGAGCTGAGTTCATTGGACATGAGCTCACCTTATGCACGTCACTGACAGCGTGGGAAAATTCTCCTGCACTCAGCGCTTCAGCGTGGGAGAATTCTCACGCTGAAGCGCTGAGTGCAGGAGAATTCTCCCACGCTGTCAGTGACGTGCAGGAGGTGAGCTGAGTTCATTGGACATGAGCTCACCTTATGCACGTCACTGACAGCGTGGGAGAATTCTCCTGCACTCACCGCTTCAGCGTGAGAATTTTCCCACGCTGTCAGTGACGTGCATGAGGTGAGCCGAGTTCATTGGACATGAACTCGGCTCATCTGGATGCCGTCACAGAGAGACGCTGAGCAGCGCAAGCAAGCCTGCGCTTCTCAGTGTCTGCGGGATGACAGGCTGGATGGCAGCTTTCTGCTGCGGTCCAGCCTGTCATCTCGATGTAGCAGAGCTGAAGCTGTCGTGGGAACCATGGGAAGGTAAGGATTATGTTGCTTTATTATTTTTCTTTTATTGCAGGGGATCGTTGGCTTCAGCTGGAATGGGCGTAATTGTAAGTATGGTTTAATTTAGAACAATAAAGAATTGTGTGTTTATTTCAATTAAAGGACTTTATTCTGGGTGTTTGTGTTTTTTTTTTAACTTTCCCTATGGGGTTAGTAATGGGGGTGTCTTATAGACGCCTCTCCATTACTAACCTGGGCTTGATGTCAGCTGGCATTATAAGCTGACATCAACCCCAGCCCTATTACCCCACTGCCACCGCTACAGGGCAGTGGGAAGAGCGAGGCTAAGTGCCAGAATTGGCGCATCCTATGGATGTGCCATTTCTGGGGCGGCTGACGGCTGGTGTTTCTAGCCTGGGAGGGGGCCAATATTCATGGCACCCTTCCTGGGCTATTAATATCAGCCCCCAGCTGTCTGCCTAGCCTTTGCTAGCTATTAAAATAGGGGGGACCCCACGTCAATTTTTTGGGGGGTCCCCCATTTTAATAGCTAGTAAAGGCTAGGCATTCAGCTGGGGGCTGATATTAGTAGTCTGGGAAGCTCCGTGGGTATTACCCCTTCCCAGGCTTCAAACATCTGCCCCAGCCGTCTGCTTAACCTCCGCTAGAGACTAAAATTATGGGGGATCCCACGCCAATTTTTTTTTAAATAAATCCTTTATTTTAACACTAAATGACAAGTACAGTAATCAACACTGTCACTGTACTTCATATATATGTGACTGACATGTTTCTATCTATCTAATCTATGTGTGATGCTCTATTGCTTCCATTCTAAATTGCCGGGTACAGATGCTGAATTGCCGGCCGGCTTTTTTAAAGAGACGGTGCATGAAAACACTATTATTTTTTTTAATAAATCCTTTACACTAAATGGCAAGTACAGTAATCAACACCGTCACTGTACTTCTTATATATGTGACTGACATGTTTCTATCTATCTAATCTATATGTGATTCTCTATTCCTTCTATTCTAAATTGTCGGGTACCGCTGCTGAATTGCCGGCCGGCTTTTTTAAAGAGACGGTGCATGAAAACACTAATATTTTTTTTTATAAATCCTTTACACTAAATGACAAGTACAGTAATCAACACTGTCACTGTACTTCTTATATATGTGACTGACATGTTTCTATCTATCTAATCTATGTGTGATGCTCTATTCTTTCGGTTCTAAATTGTCGGGTACCGGTGTATGCCGCTGCTGAATTGCCGGCTTTTCATGTTTCACTGTGAGCACAGTTCCCATCGATTTGGGCAATCACTCTAATGCCACAACCACCATGGCTGTGGCATTACAGTGAGTGGCAGACAATCCCTGCATGATTGGTGCTCAAAATAGCGCCAGACATGCAGGACACGCTTTTGGTGCACGAACAGTTATCGAACATAACCTCGAACAGCCGAATTTTTTGCAAATCGTTCGGGTTCGTCGAACAACTCGAACACCGCCCAAAACAGCTCGAATTTGAGATTGGCTAACAGTTCTAGTCGAACACTGCTCATCTCTAGTCATAATGTAACATCACATTTACAAGTGTCTTCCATGACATTAGGAATGAAAAGGGTGCTGCTAGCCCATTTAGACATACAACATTAATAATATTATTCATTGTAATTCTTCTTTTGATAATAAATTATAATAATCTTTATTTTTATATAGCGCCAACATATTCCACAACGCTTTACATTCATTATCATGGCTGTCCCCATTGGGGCTCACAATCTACAGTCTTTGGAGTGTGGGAGGAAACCGGAAAACCCAGAGGAAACCCACGCAAACACAGGGAGAACATACAAACTCCTTACAGATGTTGTCCTTGGTGGGATTTGAACCCAGGACCCCAGCGCTGCAGGGCTGCAGTGCTAACCATTGAGCCACCGTGCTGCCCTAGTTAATTATTTAATCGCTTGCGTTATTTGTAACATTAAATATCTAGGCTGCACATCTGGCTTTTTAAAACCAGACGACATCTTTCAGAAGCTTCAAATAAATTAATTTCTGAATGTTCAGCAGCCTTTAAACATTTTTTCACCACATTATGGTGGTGATATCACATCATGTAAAGTAGCAGGCATAGAACGGGTTAATAGACCCATTAGAGGTGGAAACCATAGGAGGAAACTCTTTAATGGGGAATCCTGGTGGATCTACCAATTACAAGCAAGGCTGCCATTAGGTATGAACGTTACACAAGATGTCATTTTCCATTATGAAGGAACATTTTTTACATTCATTATCTTTATCATTGTCATTGAGTTTTTATATGTTAATTTCTTTTTTTTGATTTTGCATATGTTTTTTCTGATTTTATCTCTCTTCATCTGATTGGAGCAGTTTCATCACGTGCCCTAACGGCACATGACATAAACTGCCAACCAATTCATTTTTCTATATGCAATGATTATAGACGCCTGTGTAAAACGCGTTTGCTAAGTTTTCCCTCACAGGGCTTGTGACTTTTTCATTTTATTTTTTATTCTTACCTAAAAAACTTGTGGTTTTACTGAATATCTTGATGTTGGAATCCTCCTTTCCTCTATCACTTAGCCTCCAGTACCGCCAGCCTCCGAGCTTCGGACATTCATATGGGTGAGCTGACTCTGTTCTGTTGTTTCACTATTGCTCTTTACTAGTGTTGAGCCACCCCCGTAGTGTTCGAGTTCGGTTCGGTTCGTCGAACACCCGTGTGTTCGCCGAACTGTTCGTCGAACTGTTCGTCGAACACCTTCGAACACCGTTAAAACCAATGGCAGGCAAACAAAAACACATAGAAACACATAGAAAACACCTTCAAAGGTGTCCAAAAGCTGACAAACTGCTCAGAAGACATAACTAACACATGGAAAAGTGACAAGTACATATAGTCATGCGAAAATAAAAGAGGTGGAGGAGTAAAAGGAGGGGGAGACACAGATATAGGCATGTCATGCCCTTCTAAAATCCAAAAAGTGAGAAGCCGACACGGCCAGTCCGTTCCTGCCCGTGCCACCTCCGTGTCGCCGGGTTTGTGCCAGAGCCGCGGTGGACCCTGACGGCCAGCCCCCCTCTCCTAATACTGGTGCCTGTCCGCTGGTGGGTCGAGCCCCCCGCGGTGGGGGGGGAGTAACATCTGCAGAAGAAAGACCATCTTCCAGCCAAACTAACATGTCGACTTCTTTTCGTGGACAATGTGATACGATCCCTTTGTTACGGACACGCCCATCGCTACAAATTCCAGATGAGGCACAAAAACAGCAGGTGCTTCAGCGGATATCAAGTGCTCCTTCAAGTGGGCTCTCCTCCACCTCAACTTCAAATACTCCAGTCCTCAGAGGTGTCACCCCAATCGCACTTGCTTCCTCACAGCTCCCAAGTCTCCAGCTGCCCGTCTGAGTATGGGGTAACACAGATGGTTGAGTCTGCACAGCTGTTTACTCATACTATAGCCTGGGAAACAGAGGTCTGCTCCAGAGCTTCTGTTAATCCAGACGAGGAAATGATCTGCACTGATGCCCAGAATCTTTATAAGTCGGATCCAGGACCAGATGAAGAAGGTTCTGAGCATAATGTAGACCCTCGTTCCCAAACTGTAACTCCTGTTGGTGGAGACAATGATGAAGACGATGATGAGACTCAAATACCTGATTGGAGCGACAACTTGACTTTTCGGTCAGGGCAGGAAGAGGTTGGCTTTGAGGACGACGGGTGTGATAACACACAGGGTGATGATGACAAGGTTGGAGATCCCACTTACTGTCAACCCACAGTCAGCCAGTCGATGAGGTCACCCAGGCCTTTGCCTGGCCTTTGGGATGTCGCGGTGGTCGGCTCCCTGGCCCGTACCCTGGGGTCACTATTTAAAATGGTGGATAATTGTTAATTTTATAAGAGTTTGTGACACCACCTGTGGTATCTGGTGAGAAGCACCAGCGCTGCAGCAGTCCACTGAGGCGCGTGATAAGGCAGCTTGATGGTATAGCTCCCCACAGGTGGAGCTAGGTCTCAGGGCAGCGTATGCAGGGGGAATGCAGGACAGGCGAGACCCAGCTGGGTCAGAGCAAGAACGGAAACGGACACGGTAGTCACTTCAGTACCTTTTACTGGAGGAAATTCAGGCACATCCTGGAGCACTGTAGGGTGAAGGGTGCATATCAAGATCCTCCCCAATGAGCGGGTGTAGGGCCTCCTGTTTCTTGCCTCTGCGCAGTAAGTTTCTGACCTGCCTGGAGCTAGGCCTAACTTTGTCTCTGTCCTGCGCTGGCTGACCTTGTGGTAGGGCCTTCTCTTGAAGTTCACGCTCCCAGTATGCGGGGCCTAAGCATCTCCTGGCTCTGTTACGTATCAGCACCTTAGCGATCCTGGGACTTGTAGTTCTCCAGGGATTCCGGTTATGCCTTACTGGGTCATAGAGATCCCGGTAAGCTCGGATCCGGTGTCCAGTAAATGCTTCGGGGTGAGCTGGTTAAGCTCCTCTGCCCCTTATGTACTAACTCGCCACTCGCCTTCGGCCTACTCGGGCCCTCAATAGGCTATACACACTAACGGCAGCTTGCCGCGCTTCACCGATCTTATGACGCCGGCACACCTTAAGCTCTATCTGGGCTCCCTGAATCTAGCTAGCAGGAGCCTCGTGCTCCACTGCTGAACTATTAACTGAGTTCTCTAGACTAGACTGAGCTCCACTGCAGACTGACCTCTCTTAGGCTTCTCTACTGCAGGAACTCTTCAGAGGAACTGAACTGCCTAGCTCCACCTTCCCTATTTATATCCCTAACGGGCTCCCTCTGCTGGTCTGAGGTGGAAGGTGGAGATGTGTGAATGTTTATGGGGGCCTCTTGTGGAGGATTCCATCAATACACTCTTCTAGGATCTGTGATACCAAGCGCAGCGGGGCGTCACAGATGCTATTGACGACGAGGTTAGGTTGCGCCTTCCTGGACAGAGACGGAGTACTGGAAGCACGTCAACAACTGCATCCTCAACCACAACTCCGCCTCTGACCACAAGTCGTAGTGGCTCTTCAGGTCGCATGGGCTCTAAGCCTTGCATAGCCTGGGCATTTATTCAGATCGATAAGGATGACCCAACTCGTGTTATCTGTAATATTTGTCACCAAAAGCTAAGGAGAGGCCAAAAAATCCATAGTTTGAGTACTTCATGCATGTACCGTCACATGGATATGAAGCATAAGTTGCAGTGGGAAGCTCACTGTGCTACAATGCGGCCTAGCAGGCTGGGCCAACCACCGTCTGCCCCATCTTGTGCATCCGCGGCCTCTTCATCCTCTGTGACTGGGGGGACAGCAGTCACACATGTTTTTGGACGCAGACCTGCCCCCTCTTTACCTGCAACAGCCAGTGTGATTGGCAGGTCGTCAGTTCATTGGGAAGTGGAAACACCTGCTGGTGTTGAGAGCTCTCTGACATCGAGAGCACCACCTTTGGATCAAGGCAACCTAACATGTCCGCTTGCATCGTCCTCACAGACCGGCAGTTTGCCAGGGACACCCTACTCAACCCCGTCAAAGCACAACAGCCAGCCCTCGGTCCCTCAGATGTGGACAAGTAAAAGACCATTTCCTCCTAGCCATGAGAAAGCTAAGAGGTTGAATTTCACCATCTGCAAGCTGTTGGCTACAGAAATTCTGCCTTTCCGCCTGGAGGACACAGTGGATTTTTGAGACCTTATGTCCGTCGCAGTGCCCCAGTACCAGATGCCCAGTCGGCACTACTTCTCAAAGAAAGGTGTGCCTGCGCTCCACCAGCATGTCGCACACAACATCACCGCTTCTTTGAGAAACTCTGTGTGTGACAGGGTGCATTTCACCACAGACACTTGGACGAGTAGGCATGGACAGGGGCGTTACATGTCGCTGACAGGGCACTGGGTAACTATGGTGACAGCAGGACAAGGGGCTGCTGTCCAAGTCTTGCCGTCCCCGCGAGTTGTACGTCAATCCTCTTTATCTCAAAGTTCCTCCACTGCTTCTGCCTCCTCAACCTCCTCTCGGTCCTCCACCTGCACCCAAAGCCTGTCTGGTAATGCCACCTGCTTTCTAACTGCGCACCTCCTTACTATGCTGGCAGCAGGGCTCAACGGCATCAGTGTTTACTTTCAAATGTCTGGGAAATGTGAGTCACACAGCTGAGGACTTGTGGTCAGCTCTGGAGACCCAGTTTCATGAATGGTTGTCTCCACTGGACCTGCAACCAGGGAAGGCCGTGTGCGACAATGCTGCAAACCTGGGTGCGGCCCTTCGCCGGGGCAATGTTACACACGTGCCTTGTATGGCTCACATGTTGAACCTGGTTGTCCATAAATTTTTAGCCCACTATCCCGGACTAGATGGCCTTCTGCAGAGGGCACGGTCGCTGTGTGCTCACTTCCGCCGTTCGCATCCCGCAGCTCAACGACTTACATCTCTACAGAAGTCGTTGGGCCTGCCAGTTCACCGGCTGAAATGCGATGTGCCGACACGGTGGAATTCAACTCTGCACATGTTGCAGCGACTGTGGCAGCACTGACAAGCCCTGGTGCAATAGTTTCTGACGTATAGCCTGGGCCAACGAGATCCAGAGGTGGGGCAAATCACACAGCAGGAGTGGTCTCAGATCAGGGACCTATGAAGTTGACACGCCCCCTGGGCCGTGGGGTACCCGGAGCCGGGCCGGTAGACGCTGGGGGTTGTAGTCACTGTGGCGGTGACCCGGTCCGTGACCCAGGGCGGTCAATCCAACGGTAATTTGTATATATGGATTTTATAATGTCCGACTACGCCACCTGTGGAGTGCGGCCAAAGGGGCCGCCGCTGCGGAACAGTCCTCTGAAGCTGGTGGTTTTGCTGCAATGGTATTATTACTCACCACAGGAAGAGTGTAGCTTCAGGGCAGTGTGGGTGGATGATGGTGGTTGTAGTGCAGGGAGTCAGTAATGAACACAGAGTCCGTGTGATGCAGTCCCAAGATCTTTACTCACAGTTGTTGCAGTCCAGATTACAGGTACCAGAGCTATCTCACCCGTCGTGCTGTGCGTACTCAGTGAGGGGCTCAGTCCACCCCCAGATAGCTCCGGAGTACTTAGCAGGACCCCCTTCTGTGTGTCCTTTCTCTGGCCTTCTCCCTGCACCTCACACCCAGTGACACTTCTATCCGGTATCCTCGGGCCTTGGCGGGCGACTTGTGTTCCGTCCCCTGGGTCCTATGTGGCTACCTTCTTAGTGAGACTGGTGTGGACTTTTGCCTGCAGTACATGAAATGCTGCAGCCTCCGGTTTCTAGTTGAGCCTTGCTGTTTCTCCTCTAGTTGAGGGACCGGTTCCCCTTATCTGGCCTGACCCCTCTACCTCCTGGTAGCAGCGGGAGTACAGGTGGCCTTCTGCACGGCCCGTAGCCCTAGGGTCCCTTCGGTTCCTGGAGCCTTCCTGCTCCCACTCCTCTCTTCTCTCCTTCAGTCCTGGGCCTCCCAGGCTAGGCCCGCCTCCGGAGCAGAGCTCATGCCGAGCCTCTGCTCCTGTCACTTTTCCTCCTCTGACTGGCTTGCTCTTTCTAAGATGGCTTCCTATTTATACTCTCCCTGTCATGTGCTCCCCTAAGCTGCTCCCCTAAGCACCCACTACATAGGATCCTCCCACCAGCTAGGGACCTGGGACTGTGCTCTCCCTTAGGAGCAATCTCGCCCTAACCCCACTGCGGGTATGTGTTGGATGCAGGTGTTAGGGTCCCGAGCCATACGCCTTCCTTACCTGAGGGTGAGATACCACACCTCTGGGTGAGATGCAGTAATTCTGTGGTGACTGCACCCTCAGGGGCGCCACACACCTTTCTGCACAGTTTTGAAATGGCGACGAAGATGTTTAGTGCTGACGACGATGCCATTATCAGCATAACTATTCCGGTGATTTACATGCTGGAGCACACATTAAACAGAATTCAGAGTCAGGTGGTCGGACAAGAGGAGGTGGAGGAAGTAGAGGAGGAGTCGTATGCGGAAGGGATAACATCTCCAAGGTCCAGACGGTTGGCAGCACCAAGGAGGCAGGCATGGGAGGGTGGGGGAGAGGGATTAAACAGGGCGCATGGTAGCAGCAAAACTGTTGAGGAAGGTGCAGGAGCCGAGGAAGAAGTGGAGGATGAACTGGCGATGGGCATGGAAGACTCATCAGATGAGGGAGACCTTGATCACATTTCTGTTGTGTGAGGTTGGGGGGAGAGGGCAGAGGAAAGAAGCATGATTCTTACCTCGCTACCAACACAACAAGGACTTGGTCCTCCTGGATGCGCAAGACACATGAGTGCCTTCTTGCTGCACTACCTGCAACATGACCCTCAGATTGCAGAATTCGAAGTAATCTCGACTACTGGGTTGCCACACTCTTAGATCCCCGGTACAAAAGTAAATTTGCCGAAATAATTCCTGCCATAAAAAGGGATTGACGCATGCAGGAGTATCTGCAGACGCTGTTGCAGAATCTTACATGTGCTTTTCCACAAAACACCAATGGTGCACGAAGTGAATCTCACAGTTCTAACTTGCCAACCGCGGGACTGTCGAGTCTTCATCACTCAAACCGTAACAGTAACACAGTATCTGCTGGTAACAGCAATTTTGTGAAACCGTTTAACCACTTTTTTAGACCATCCTTTGCAAGGCCACAGGAGACAAGAAGTCTGACACATAGTCAATGCCTAGAGAGGATGGTGCAGGAGTATCTCCAAGTGAACATCGAAGCCATGACTGTGTCACTGGATCCTTGCTCATTTTGGTATTCCAATCTGGAAAAATGGCCGGAGCTCGCCACTCATGCCTTGGAGATCTTGTCATGCCCTGCAGCCAGTGTTCTCTCTGAACGTGTGTTCAGCGCTGCTGATGGTGTGCTGACAGATAAGCGCACGCGGCTGTCCACTGAGAATGTAGACAGACTCACGTTCATAAAGATGAACAAATCATGGATTCGCAAGGACTTTTCTAATCCTGTGTTATCCTTGGGAGGCTAAAAGCTTGAGGATTTGGTAATATCACCTCACCAACCGTTTTAAGCAACTGTGGGGCAATTGATGCCACTTAACCCTAGAACGCATGATCATAAAAATCTACACTTTCATATACCTGGGGCCTTTTAGGCCCATGTGCAAATAACATTGAATAACTCAAACTCAAATGACAAACAACTATATACATGAAGAATACCTAGAGTTTCAAAATTCTAACTAAAGTAATCTTGCAGAAAATAGAAAACAATTAACAGGGCGGGACTGCGAGGCCCCAGGTATGCGTTCTAGGGTTAAGTGGTGTCTGTGCCACAATTTTGGGAAAAAATGGAAACTCTTTTTGGAGTCCCCTTGCTGTGTCTTACGTGACGTTGGCATCGTCAATTCCAGGTGGGTTGGGTCGCTCCCCCCCCCCTTTTAACTGTAAGAAACTACATACACTATGGCTTGGGGTAACACAGATGATTGAGTCTGAAGAGCTGTTTACTCAGAGGTCTGCTCCAAATCTTCAGTGTCTGCTAGTCAGCGTAGAATTTTTAACTGCATCTAGCCTAGGCAATACTTTGGGCGTAGTAGCCCAGCTGCGAAGCAAGCTGCACCGCCTGTGTATCTAATAAGAATTTTTAAATGCATCTAGCCTAGGCAGACTGTGGGGACCCCCAACCAAACCCAGACGCTCAGCCCCCCTACCGCCCCCCTTTCCTTGACAATACAATAATGTAACTCTTACAACTGCATGGGTGAGGATCGGTCACAGCTTTATTAACTCTTTATACTCATTCCATTAGAAAGACATTTTATTTCTAAAATAATTCAGCTTGTTGCAGCATGCCCTGGGTCTCCACTCCGGCAACTTGGCCAACAAGTGTAACTCTCCAACATGTCCTTTCTATTTCCAGGCCACGGAGGATCCTGCGTACTCGTATGCAGGACTCTGACCCCCACCCATCACTCTTAACACTTGTTCCACTCCATCCTGGAGTCCTGACAGGAATATGTCCAGTCCAATATCCATTAAGTGAACACCGTCGGGCCGAATGAGGCCTGCTTTATCTCCTTCCAGTTGTCGGTGTCGTACCACTACACCGCCTCTGTCTCTTCTAAATTTTGCCATCCGAATATTTATTACCCGCCTTGTCCGTTCGATGGCCGTGATGTCTCGCGCACCTTGCCATACCGCTATCGGCACAATCTCTGACCATACTATAGCTAGTTTTGTGAAAAATTCTCTGAAGCGCTCAGTGTCTAGTTTTATTATTGCCATTAGTTATGCGCTCTTGTGATGACCTAGGTTGTTTCCCCCGGCCTGTATAACTAAGATGACCAGACATCTTGCCTCTCTCCCTACATTGATTACCTCCATTAGTACCTGTGGCCATAGCAGGCCTCTAATACCTCTCCAGTTGAAATATGTGTTATTAAACTCTAATTTCCTCCCGCCTGGGTGGACTTTCGCCCTTTAATCTGCCCAATATATATACGAGTGGCCTATCATCCACACTGTTGGCTTAGCGTCACCTGTGAAAGAAACAAACCACGTTAGGATAACAAGTCCGGTCTTATGTATCTTGCCAAACACGTGGATCACCATCTCTCTATCCTCTGAACTTCCGTTTCTGACAGTCCTGCTCTTGCTGCTTCTGTGGCCGCGCCTATGCGGAATGAGTGTGTCCCGTAATCTTTGGGGTGGTTCCCTGCCGATGTTATGCATTTATTAAATATAGCTTGGAACTGGTATCTTGATAATGGCGTCCCATCAATGTGTGATAGGAACAAATTACTTTGTGATCTGATGGTTAGATATGGTTTTACTATTGTTACCCGACTCAGTGTACCGTTTGTGGGTTGTAGAAGTACCCAAGTGCCCCTGCCCGCTGGAACCATTTTCGATTTGTGTATGCGTAGACGTATTGCATTATTGCCTATGACTACGTCCTGGTGTAATAAGCCTCCACTGGTGCTAATTTTGGATTGAGGGACTAATTCGCTTATGCATAGCGCCCCGAAGAAGGCGATCACAAATGCAGTAGACAGTAGTGTTGCTTCAAATTGTGAGTGTCATGTTAATGGTGTTAGGGATATGATGTGAGAAATCAGTTTTAGTGACACGGGACGGGACGTCTACACTCCTGACTTGGCTGACCCCTTTTCCACCCTTTTATGGATTGTCTGATGATGAATCTTTGTCACATCTCCCCAATTCAGTAGTTGGAAATGAAATGCTACTCCGGTCAGACACCGCTGCGCTGACGCCCATGATATGCCCCTCATCATTAGCTGGTGGAGAAATTCTATGGTGACTTGTGATCTGGCTTGTTCACATTGGTCAACCCGTCTGCCTGCTACTAGTCGTGTCCACTCTTCCCATGCCTTACCGTATGCTTGCCACGTCGACGGGGCAACTGACGCTCTGATTAATGGCATCAACTATTCGCCACTAGATCCCATAGGGAAGGTGGGCAACTGTTGTCCCGATGGGTGGGCATTGTGGAAGAGCTCTGTGAAAATCTGCCAATTGAATTGTTATAAAGCGTTAGCAGCAGCTTTAGACCCCTCAGCATAGTGGCTAGCGCGGACCCATACATTGTGTTTTAGGCACAGGAATGCTAGCCTGGGTAGTAGGCCTAGCACTGGGAGAGACGATGATGCCATCTTATTAATGCAGTGCGCTAAGCTGGTGTTTTTTGTTATGAAGCGTATATTTTTGTAAGCCAGGAGCGCGCCCCATATTTCTATTGCTACCACTATTGGGAAGAAAAATTATTTTCAGGGCTAGATGCAGCGAAAAATTATTATTAATTGAAAAGCTGGTGGAGCTTGGTATAGATGGCCTAATACAATGAGACCCACACACTGCTAGAAGGCCAAATATTTTTTCAGAGTTAGATGCAGAAAAAAATTATATTCAGTTTGCAACCTGATGGAGGTCAGTATAGATGGACTAATAGAACAAGTCCCACACACTGCTAGAAGGCAAAATATTTTTTCAGAGGTAGATGCAGACAAAAAATTATTTTGAATTTGCAACCTGATGGAGGTCAGTATAGATGACTAATAGAACAAGTCCCACACACTGCTAGAAGGCCAAATATTTTTTCAGTGCTAGATGCAGAAAAAAAATATATTCAGTTTGCAACCTTATGGAGGTCAGTATAGATGGACTAATAGAACAAGTCCCACACACAGCTGGAAGCCCAAATATTTTTTCAGAGGTAGATGCAGAAAAAAATTATATTCAGTTTGCAACCTGATGGAGGTCTGTATAGATGGATTAATAGAACAAGTCCCACACACAGCTAGAAGCCCAATATTTTTTCAGAGGAAGATGCAGAAAAAAATATATTCAGTTTGCAACCTGATGGAGGTCTGTATAGATGGATTAATAGAACAAGTCCCACACACAGCTAGAAGCCCAATATTTTTTCAGAGGTAGATGCAGAAAAAAATATATTCAGTTTGCAACCTGATGGAGGTCTGTATAGATGGATTAATAGAACAAGTCCCACACACAGCTAGAAGCCCAATATTTTTTCAGAGGTAGATGCAGAAAAAAATATATTCAGTTTGCAACCTGATGGAGGTCAGTATAGATGGACTAATAGAACAAGTCCCACACACTGCTAGAAGGCCAAACATTTTTTCAGAGCTAGATGCAGAAAAATATTATATTCAATTTGCAACCTGATGGAGGTCAGTATAGATGGACTAATAGAACAAGTCCCACACACAGCTAGAAGGCCAAATATTTTTTCAGAGGTAGATGCAGAAAAAAATTATATTCAGTTTGCAACCTTATGGAGGTCAGTATAGATGGACTAATAGAACAAGTCCCACACACAGCTAGAAGCCCAAATATTTTTTCAGAGGTAGATGCAGAAAAAAATTATATTCAGTTTGCAACCTGATGGAGGTCTGTATAGATGGACTAATAGAACAAGTCCCACACACAGCTAGAAGCCCAATATTTTTTCAGAGGTAGATGCAGAAAAAAATATATTCAGTTTGCAACCTGATGGAGGTCTGTATAGATGGATTAATAGAACAAGTCCCACACACAGCTAGAAGCCCAATATTTTTTCAGAGGTAGATGCAGAAAAAAATATATTCAGTTTGCAACCTGATGGAGGTCTGTATAGATGGATTAATAGAACAAGTCCCACACACAGCTAGAAGCCCAATATTTTTTCAGAGGTAGATGCAGAAAAAAATATATTCAGTTTGCAACCTGATGGAGGTCAGTATAGATGGACTAATAGAACAAGTCCCACACACTGCTAGAAGGCCAAACATTTTTTCAGAGCTAGATGCAGAAAAATATTATATTCAATTTGCAACCTGATGGAGGTCAGTATAGATGGACTAATACAACAAGTCCCACACACAGCTAGAAGCCCAATATTTTTTCAGAGGTAGATGCAGAAAAAAATATATTCAGTTTGCAACCTGATGGAGGTCTGTATAGATGGATTAATAGAACAAGTCCCACACACAGCTAGAAGCCCAATATTTTTTCAGAGGTAGATGCAGAAAAAAATATATTCAGTTTGCAACCTGATGGAGGTCTGTATAGATGGATTAATAGAACAAGTCCCACACACAGCTAGAAGCCCAATATTTTTTCAGAGGTAGATGCAGAAAAAAATATATTCAGTTTGCAACCTGATGGAGGTCTGTATAGATGGATTAATAGAACAAGTCCCACACACAGCTAGAAGCCCAATATTTTTTCAGAGCTAGATGCAGAAAAAAATTATATTCAATTTGCAACCTGATGGAGGTCAGTATAGATGGACTAATAGAATGATGCTATGCCCAAAAGATTTTACTTCACTAGGTGCAGTAAAAAAATTGGTATTCTATACACAGGTTTTATATCTTGCAACACAGATAGGCTACTCCACTGACTAACACACTCTGCAATAGGCCAAAAAGGATTAGCTTTGCTAGATTCAGCCAAATGCTGTGAAAAAAACTTGCACAGCACTGGCACAGACCTGCCTGGCAAAAACTGATAGGAACTGATGTAACCTAGTCCTGAAAAGGACTCCAATTACAATTAGTCTTTACTCCCACAATCTATCTATTTAATAGCACAGACCTGCCTGATAAAAGTCGTAGGAAATGCTGTAACCTAGTCCTTAAAAGGACTGCAATCACAACTATTCCCTACTCCCAAGCTATCTGTAGATTTGTGCGAAAATTGGCTTGAAATTAACAAGGTATAGCGCACACAGCAACAGCGGTGCCGTCTAACACGCAGCTGCAGCAGTGAGAAAATGGTGGCGACGGGGAAAATGGCTTGGTCTTATAGGGCAAGGACATGTGACATACACTGCCAATGACACATGCCCTTGCTTGTGTGAAAAAAAGCACTTCGCTCCGTGTGTGTGCTGCTGATAGGCTGACAGATTGCACCTCCCCACTGCAAATGCGGGAAAGAGAAAAAAAAATGGAGATCTTCATTGTTCCTGCAGAGATCCATCCCCTGCCCCTCCCCCCACCCCGCTGTACACTCAAACTGCGTATTAACATTAATTTTCATCATTACTGAGAAAAAATCCAGTTATGATTTTGGTGCACGAACAGTTATCGAACATAACCTCGAACAGCCGAATTTTTCTCAAATTGTTCGTGTTCGCCGAACGGCTCGAACACCGCCCAAAACAGCTCGAATTTGAGATTGGCGAACAGTTCGAGTAGAACAACGCTCATCTCTACTCTTTACTTACTTCCTACCTGGTATTTGCTCATTTTTTTCTTGTTTTTTTTTTTCTGTGAAATGGCCACGGTGTGAACTCGCCCTTACACATTGCACGTATACGAATTTCCTTTTGCTATTTGCTTTAGAGTCGGCAAGTGCTGCTCTGACGTTGTCCGGCATACTTCACAGCAGCACAAATAGTAAAAGGAATTCACTGCTCTGAAGCTGGATCCGGACAATTTCGGTGTCCCTGCGTTCCTCTAATATTTCAAAGGCAGAGTTGTCTCTGTTAGGACTCATCAAACTACAGTATCTTCGGTCCGAGTGCTGTCTGTGGAAAAAAGACCAATGTAATGCATTGACGCAGTGCTTAAGAGCAATTTTTTTCACCGACCGAATCAGTGTGTGAGAAAAATTGCAGCATGCACTAGATACACTAATCACTAAATCAGATGAGACTCGGCCATTCAAGTATATGGGAGCGCAAAAAAAATTGGATGCCATATGGAGCCACAAAATAGCATTTGATTTTTCAAAGCAAAGTGTAAATGGTCCTGTAAATGATTAATAGCTGCTAAGCAAAAAAAACAGATTGTACACGGTTGACAAGTTAGAAAAAAAATCATCCCACTTTTCTGGTTAAAACTCTAAATGATGTATAAAACTTTGTTCAGAGTTTCATCCAGAAAAGTGGGACGATTTTTTTCTCACTTGTCATCTGTATACAATCCATTGTTTTTTTAACTCAGCTGCTATTAATCATTTACAGGACCATCTACAGTTTCCCATTTTACAGAATTCCAATGCACTTGCAAAAATTAAATGCTATACTGTCTTTCTGTACGGCATCCGTTTTTTGCGCACCCATAGATTTCAATGGGCCAGTCTCATCTGATTTATGGAAGAACTAGTGCATGCTGGGATTTTTTTCTTGCAGAGATTCAGTCAGTGAAAAAGAAAATTGTTCATCTGCATTGCCCCATTGAATAATTTTTCAGAGACACTACTAAATAGTTTTTTCTCACGGACAGCACTAAGACCGAAAATACGTTTATCTGAACGAACCCTTTGTTGCATGGAAATACACACAGTTCACACCAGCAGTGCTCCGATGCTGCTGGTCCGAACTGTCTATCCTTAGTCGAGCATCGCCCACAGCAAGCAGGAGGTTGGGGAGCAGGGAGATGAGTACACCCTTTTTAAGGAGAAGAAGATATAGTAAGAGTATGCACACACAATGTCTTGAGTATTTGCTGATTTTTTTCCTGTAAAAGATTCTTTAAGAAAACGCCAGCTGTGTTTTTCCTGATCCATACTTTTTATGTCCTTTCTGATACCTTTTGTAAAGCAGAATGTATTAATAATGAGTGGTTTCCAAGTGTAAGCCACCAGAAGTATTATTATTATTATTATTTATTATTATAGCGCCATTTATTCCATGGCGCTTTACATGTGAAAAAGGGGTATAATACAAGAACAATTATAATAATCTTGAACACAATGTGACAGCGACTGGTACAGGAGGAGCGAGGACCCTGCCCGCGAGGGCTCACAATCTACAAGGGATGGGTGAGGATACAGTAGGTGAGGGCAGAGCTGGTCATGCAGCGGTATGGTGGAGCGGTGGTTACTGCAGGTTGCAGGCTTGTCGGAAGAGGTGGGTCTTCAGGTTCCTTTTGAAGGTTTCCATGGTAAATGGAAAAGTATGGGCAGGTAACTTCTGTTAACCCCTATGCATATAATTTTTTTGGTGTTTTTTTTCACACTTTTCTAGGAGGGTTCCAGGCGGAATCCCCCTGAAAAAAACATTCAGTGGACATAGCCTAATGTGTAGGGGCTCTTGGCCTCCTGCGATGGCAGTCGCACGTAGCTCTTAAGGCTAAAACTAAATGTGTTAGGATGTCCTAAATTACAGAGACCCTTGTGTCGTATACTGCTTGTTGGAAACCAGTCGCCCATGAGTGTTCCTCACAACGTTTTTTAAAAAGTAAAAAATATTAATGTGAGCTTTATAAGATACTGACTTTGAAATATATTAAAGTCTAAAATGAGTGAATTCTTCTCATTACCTTTCTGGAAGTTGCAATTAGAAAATAAGGCAGACAAATTAACAAGAAGAAAATTTACAACATTTATAAATGTAAAAGGAAATTAAAATGTTCCTTAACCATCTATCATGAAACAAATGTGTACACGGACGGGTTCACAAGGTGAAACACATTTATTTCGTACGAGTAGGACATTTTAATGTTTTAGAATTGCAGGGGGAATTTCCAACAGTTACATGTGCACATTTGTCAGAAACAATGAGCAGGAATCCTTCAATCTTTGTCTTATTATTTGAAGAAGTCCTCCATTAATTCTATTATTTTTATTTTGCTTTATTTATTCTGATGATAACTGGAGGTGATATGGGATATTGGTCCCTATTAATATTCTGCCTTGTCTCCGAGTTCATTTTCTCATCTCTTATGAGTTTCTCTGCATCTACGTATGTGTGATTTCCTATTAACCCATTCACGACATGGTCAATTTCTGTTTTTTCCTCCCTTTCTTCCCCGAGCCATAACTTTTTTATTTTTCTGTCCACTTAGGCATATGAGGGTTTTTCTTTGCAGGACGAGTTGTACTGTTGAATGACACCATTAATTTTACAACATAATGTAATGAAAAAAGGGGAAAAAATTGCAAGTGGGGAAAAATTATGTAAAAAATGCAATTCTGACACTGTACTTTGGGAATTGTTTTAGGGTGTACACTTCGTGGTAAAAATGACTTTGAAATATGATTCTGCTCACCATTACAATTACTACGGTACCAAACATGTCAATTTTTTTCACTATTTTAGTAATGAAGAAAAAATCATAAGTTTACAAAAAAAAAATTTGGGGGGGTCCTGTCGAAATTTTCCAAGACCTGTAACGTTTTCATTTTTCCATCGATGTAGCTGATTGACAGCTTATTTTTTGCAGGGCGAGACAACATTTTTATTGATACCATTTTGGGATAGATGTGACATTTTGATCACTTGTTACAGCATTTTTTGTGGTATTACAGCAACCAAAAAACTTGCTTGAGGAAGAAGCTAGACCAGCTCTGAAACGCGTAGCATCCAATAAAATTCTTATTCTTATGATAATCCCCAAGCGATATTGTATTTTTCTATACCTTTGGCAGCGCTAACCATAGCCACTGTTTTCTCCTACTTTTTGATTACTTTTCCCAGATGGGATCCAGTAGGTGGAGCAGCAGCCATCACATAGCACTCTATACCATTCTCCGTGTTGTGCCTGGATTTGTACAACTTACCCGGGTGAGGAATTCCAGCACTGAGATTGGTGTTTGTCTCATATAATCTTGTTTTTTGTGCAAAATTCATGAATCACTTGAGTGATTTTGATGAATCTGGCACAAAGCAAATATGTGAAAACCACAAGTCTCAATAAAATTAAAGTACCTTCTAAAACTGCAAATGATGAATAATATCCTGTGTATTAACTGTGTGTTATTATCAGGGCTGTGTATTAGCACAATATGGTAGCATTAGCTGGGCTGTATATAAACTATTATGTGGGAGTATAATTTAGGAATTCTATGGTGGGCAGAGCGCAGCTGCGTTCCTTCGGTCAGTTCAGTGTGAGCCAGCAGATGAACTGCGGTAACCTTTATGGTGTCACTGATATCACAGTGAGGAATTTCTCATTGTCCTAGTGGTGATGTCATAAAGGTTACCGCAGTTCATTGGCTATTGGCTAGCTCACACTGAACTGACCGTGGGAACAGCTGGCTGTGACCTGTGGTAGCCTCAATGACATTAGTGTAGATCACTGAAACTGTGCTCTGATGCTCAGCTCAGTGTCTCCTGGATTCACGGCTGAGCGTTCGCATCATACCACCGCTCAGCCATGCAATCTAGATGTAGCTGAGTTTGACCAATATGTGGGCATATGGATTATTGCTGGACAGGTGAGGAATATGGTGTTATATTATTTTTCATTTGACAGTAATAAATGGGAAAAAGAGGGTGGGGAGTGTTTATTTAAATTAAAGTAGTCTGTGTGTTTGTTTCAAATAAAGGACTTTACTCTGTGTCTGTGTCTTTATTACATTTGACCATGGGGTTAGTAATGGGGGCGTCTTATAGACGCCTCTCCATTACTAACCTTTGGGCTTGTTGTCAGTGGCCATAAAACAGCTGACATCAGCCCCAACCCTACTACCCCACTTGCCACTGCACCAGGGCAAGTGGGAAGAGCAAGGCTAAGTGCCAGATTTGGTGCATCTTATCAATGCGCCATTTCTGGGGCCGCTGAGGGATGTTGTTCTTACCCTGGGGGGGCAATATACACTGCCCTTTCCCTAACTATTAATTATCATTAATATCAGCCCACAGCTGTCTGTTTAGCCTTTGCTGGTTAGAATTTATATGGGGACACTCTACCTCATTTTTTTTCTGGGATCCCCCATAAACTAACCAGCAAAGTCTCAGCAAACAGCTGCGAGCTGTTGTTAATAGTCTGGGAACGTTTAGGGCTAATGACCCTTTTCTCAGATTATTAACATCAGCCCCCAGAAGTTGGCTTTCCCTCTGCTGGTTATGAAAATTATGCAGGAGCCCAAGCTATTTTTTTTTTAAATTATTTATTTAATACACACTGTACTGTGGGTGCTGAATACAACTCCCATCATTGTCACCTGGTTGTGCTGATTTCAGGGAGACCAGGCGACAATGATGACAGCTGCCTTCAGCATCCAGCACCTGGGATTAGCATGAACTGTACCGCTTTTCCCAGGCGCCGGTACGTGTCACACTGATTACACATGGATGTCATTCGTGTGTCATCAGTGTGTGGCACACATTTTGTCCATGGTGTGTGTAAGCCACTGACATGTCTTCTGGTTTTTCACATGGATACACGGTCCATGTGAAAAAAGTGACTTGTGCGCACCACCATGAAATACAATGTGTGTGTGTCCATATTTGCGGTCCTTAAAAAACGGACCGCATATGGACACAAAGAATGGACGTGTGAAGGGGGCTTTAAGATGTGAATGACTGGTATTAATCAAGAGGCAGCAATTGCAGGTAATTATGTCTTTGGCACAGAGATCAGGGACGGACATATCATTGATGCAACTTGTGCAGCCGCACAGGGGCCCAACAGGTAAGGGGGCCACTTCCTCCTCCAAAGCAGTAAGCAGCTTCTGTCTTAGACAGAAGTATTGGACTATAAGGGGCCCATATAGCAGGGGTCCTTTTCTGTCTGTGTCTGCCATTGACAGAGCTACACAAAATTGGCACAAAACACTCAAAAGCCTTGCAATAGCACAAGATTGCCCACTGTCTGCTGGATATGTAAGTGTTCTCCATAATTAATCTAAAAGTCTTTTATAAAGAAACTGTAAAATTAAATAAGGAACACTCTGCATTTATCAGAGCATTTTATTCAAGAATTATACATATTGGACCCAAAGCATATTACATTAGCAACAGTTTTCTCCTAACAACCTACTTTGAGTAAAAGTGTTGAAAAATGGAAATAAAATAATAGGAAATTATAAGGGTCATAGGTTAACCCTGAAATTCAGGAATTGGTCTTCGCAATTTACAACTCATTGTCCTTTTAAACTTCATGTTTAATTCATTCAAATACCCAACTAACCTAAATAACCCATCTATTTTCTACCATCTCCACATTTGAATATAAATGGAGGAACCTAAATTGCTGGCAACTTTTATGGAGTGCTTTGCCTTATGGTGGCTGGCTGAACATCTCCTGCTCGAAATGAGAAAAACAAAGGCTAAAATAATAATGATAGTCTACTCCGAATGGAACGTGTCATGCCGCCTATACTCAGATCAATGTAATATCAAGTTTACATATAATGTTCTCTTGACAGCCAATTATAACATTATTACGATCTCCTCTACGAGATCTAATGATGCAAAATTAAATCAGAAAGTCCACTTGAAAAAAAAGGAAAAAAGGAAAAAAACGCACAAATAAAAGCAATGTTCTGAATGTGACAGGTGCAAACGTATTCTGCTCATTACTCGTTAGGTTAGAATTAGGTACTTAAAAGCTGTGGTGTAATTCTGGTCATTTATCATCCTCGTCAAAAGCCCTTTTGCACAAGTAAATTTTGAAGAGCTTAGTCGACTGTTAGACTGTCACAGCTGCTATCACTAAAAGCAGATGTTTTCTAGGCAAAAAAAAAAGAAGAGCTCAGCTAATTTTCATGGAACCCGGCTGTACAGGCAAGCAGATATTTGGCACATTATCCAGAAATGGATGGAAGAGCATCATGCAGGTGCATATCCAGACTACCTAAGTTGTCTATGAGTTTAACAAGGGGAGAAAACTGATATTTGTGGGAGAATTTTTAGATAGATTTTCAAGACAGCAGCAGGAAATAAAACAAAATATTTTTAGAAGAACAAAAAAAAAAATCATATCCTGTTGTAACATTTATAATTCACTCTTTTCGGATTTATTCGGATTTTTAAGTCCATAAAAATAGCTAAAAATAGTTCAAGTTATTCCCTGTCCAGCTTCAGTATGTCAATTACTAAATGGTAAGAATTTTGATTAGTGATTTATTCTGTATTTTTTGTTCATTTTTAAATAGTATATATTACATGTAATAATAAAAAAACAGCGTTTAATATGTAACAATAGGATAAACGTGTTACATATTTTATAGATTTTTTTTCATTTTTTTTTCACATGGTATTACTTAAATAATAATCTTGCACAACAAAGCTATAATAGCAGTATATTTTTTTCTTTCTTGATTTATTTTAAATTGTAAAACAAAATACTGATTACAATTTTGTATAATTTTAAAAATCTTCACACAGCTGAACATTATTATGGGTGTACTATGAGGAGCAATCAGCTCATGAATAAAGAACTTGATACAATTTGGTTAAACTAACATCTTGAAATTTGGGCTTAACTTTATAGCCAAACTGTTTTTTTTTCTTTATGCTCGGTTATCAATCTCATGATGCATTAAGCATAGCATTACATTGGCAGGTAGAGCCAGTATCATCTTTGCCTGCAATTGGTACAGTATGATTATCCTTCTCTTTATATTTTCCAAATTAGATAATATAAGTATTCAGACAGGAATGCTGAATTTTGACCTCTTACATTATATCTGTGTGACAGGAGATGTGCAGTCATCATCATCATCTGTGATAGCTGTTTCTGCCACCTCCAGGGGAGAGTTTCAGGGGTACAGTCCATGTAATTTCATCATGAAGGCAGTTCTTGTCACTCAGACGATGACCCCCTTCAGAGAACATAATGCCACGTATTTCCCAGTTGCTAATCAGAAAATCCTATGAACTAACTAATAAGATGTATAACATTAATATTTATAAATACAGTAATTCCAGATAAAATATACAGCCATGGCCGAAAGTGTTGGCACCCTTGAAATTGTCCCAGAAAATTATTGCAATTACAAGGCGACCTACAAACCTGGATCAGTTACACCAGTTTTGTCAGGAGGAATGGGTCCAAATTCCGACCAACTATTGTGAGAAGCTTGTGGAAGGATATCCCAAACGTTTGACCCAAGTCATTCAGTTTAAGGGCAATGATACCAAATACTGATAAAATGTATGTAAACTTTTGACTTTGCAGTAAGTAATAAAAATGCCTTAAAACATTCTCTCTCTCTCTTTATTTCATACATAATTAAAAACAACAAAAACAATTAAAAAAGCATGAAATATTGCAGTAATGGGCATCAAGTGGCATGACCAATAAACATTATGTCTTTATTCACACACAGGATACATGATATATATATACATATATATATATATATATATATATATATATATATATATATCTAAAGTACAGTGTTGGGAAAATACTAAAGTGTCGCCACCTAGTGAAAATGATTATACAAAACAGGCAACAAATATTTATTTAAATAAGTTACACCTAGATCAATTTTTCACCACAAACTTTTATGCACTATTACCGTCCTGTTAATTGTTGTACCGATGGTGCAGCATGGGCATTAGACAGTGACACAATCTAGAAACATTATAACAACATAATACATCCATGTCCAGGAAGCACCATCAAAGCACACAAATCCTCATGACTACTTTTATAACATAATTACCAGGTAAGGAAGAAATGGTCAGCCACACAGAAATGTCCACCTTGTGTCAACGGAATCGGGGATTCCCAGCCAGTCTCTCATGCTGGTACTTGCCCGGCCTCATGCTGCGTAGCGGCTGCGATCTGACGAGGGGGACATTTTTGTGTGGCTGATCATCCTTGGCTCTTCTTTTGATTAGCTGCCCTGGCTCGATGTCAGTGGGGGGCCCGTGATAATGATGACGTTTCCCCAAGCTAGCTAATCAAAGAAGAGGAGTCGCAGATGCCGGCAGGTACTCTCGTTCCCGTATAGCAGTCACAGCCACTATGTTTGCCAAAGTGCGAATAGATTTGCACCAACTCTAATACTTACCTCCTGGACCTGCAGCAATCCCCCACTCCTAGCACTATGTCCACCAACATTGTCTATGTCACATAAGCACTGAAGCCTATCAGAGGACACTGATGGGCTGCAGCCTTCACACTTAGGACAAATGTAAGAGTATATATTTCTGGAACATTAATATGCACATTATGGATTTTGAAACAGGGTTGTCCAGTAGTAGTTTAATACTAAATATATTTTTAAATAGGTTATCTCTGTTCAGACTGCTGCTTCTAGTCTTGCGAGCTGCCACGCTATATGTCAACCTGAAGTAACTTCTACAACAGTTTTTCTGCAGCCAATCACTGGGCTCAAAAGCTTGTTCCATCTACATCAGCTGCAGAGACCAGTGATTGGCTGCAGCAGTTACGAGTGTTGTAGATGTGACATCACTGCTGTTGGTGAACATCAAAAACCAGACCAGTGGTGACTGGTGAGGCATTGCTGGACCTGGAGAGGATCAGTAAAAGCTCAGTTTGTTATGTTATACTGTAAGTCTGGTAGCCTAGAAAAAAAATACACATGACAACCCCTTTAAGAAAGGTGCACAATCCCAATAAGGAAAGAAGACACCAAAACTACCACTCAGAAGAGCTTATACACTGTAGATAAAGGCATTTAATGCATAGTTGGATTTTGTAAGTAAATACTATATGTGCATGCATTATACCTGTGATAGGCTGTGCAATGATTATCAGGACTATTTAAGGACTAGAGAAAAAACAAAGAAATAAGCCGGAGCATAATTAGATATATGTGCAATGTTTAAGAGCATATTCACACTGTGGCCATTACACAGACAAAACCCAAGAAAAAAAACAAAATGAACATATGCCCTGTAGTACAGTGAATAAGTAAATAATAACAGTACATGCAAATAACATAGGGTAATTAGCAAAAAAGCATAAAAGCCTTCTCAACGCGACAAAGTGTACCAGTCACGATGATCTTATACCGTCTCTGCTGACATAAGGTAAGGTTTTAATAATAGAGACAGTATGGGGTACAACCTTGTCACAGTGGGATGACTTTTACGCTTTTTTTGATCAAAATAATGTTAACTAAGTACCCTATGTTATTTACATGTACTATTACTATTTACTTACTACAGGGTATATGCTCATTTAGTTTTTTTTCTGTTTTTTCTTAAGGACTATTATTCAGATATTTGGGCACACCCCCGCAAAAGAGCCAAGTCAAAACTGCATTTCAAAGCAGCTTCTTACTTAGTAATCAGTATCCTTTTTTTGGTTCCTGGTTAATAAATGTGCTACGTTTTTGTTTCTACTAATATTCATTTGGATTAATGAATACTGTAAAGTTGCAGCTGGACAGGTTGTGGACGGGAGGTATGTGTCCTGGAGGTGCCAAGCCTCAGTGATGTAGGACCCGGAGAAGCAGTCTCCAGCACACATAGTGTCGAGAGGTGTTTAATGGGCCCGGATTATGGGTCCGGGTTTTACGAGCAGCTGAAAGACCTGGGTGGGAGTGGTTGTTCACTTACCTCCAGTCCAGGTCTTGGATGGCTGATTTAGGGCAGCTGGTGTTGTCTTACTGTGCCTATGTCTTTGCAAGGTGAAGAGGCCTTGCATGTGCTGCTCAGACCTGCTGGAGTCTGAGAGGAAAGCATTGCCATTTGAATGGCTAAGCCCATGTGTTATATGGACTGGTTAATTTCCATTTTTGTGCTGTTATACATTTTTGCTCCTGGAAAAAGTCTTTTTGATTTTGTTAACCCTGACGGTTTATGCATTTTTAATAAACCGCTTGTTTGTTTTGAACCAGCGAACTGAATCCTGTGTGTGAACCAGCGTGTACCACAAAGCCAATCCCCCAAAATACCTATATCTATATGTGCTTTTAAGGGGTAGTTTGGTACCCTACACAATGCTTGGCACGTAATGGTGATCTAAGTCATATTCCACAAATGAGGCTTGTTTGCTAAATTTTATTATTTTTTTCCAAAAAGAGAAGTATGAAAGTTTTCTTTTTATTTCTCTCCTTATTTGTATCTGTTCCTGGTTTGTCTGTGAGACTGTACAAATAAAGTAATTGGAAATGCCTGAAGGATGTGTTCAAAGTTTACAATACATGTTCTGCAATAATTGTACCAGAGCCGGTCTTGGGGACCGTGACTACAGAAATTGTGCTGTTTCCATCTGGACATGCCGTTGCTATTTAGACACAGATGAAAAAAGTTTAAAAGTAAATGATGAAAGAGACTCAGCAGCAACAGGAAAAAACATGTCTGGCAGTTGAAGGGTAGAATTGTGAATTTACAGGAATGGCAATATAGATATAGATAAAATTAGGCCAAAGTCATTAGCTCGCATGCTTCAGTTACGTAGATCATTAGCGCACCTTTACATTTGCATAGTTAAAAATGGAGTTTTCAAGGAATTTGTCAGCACGGTAATTAAGAAGTTAGATGTAGAAACTTCGACCGTAAAGGTAACGCAAAGATCATTTACAAATACTCCAGACTAGTTAGAAATCAGAGTGTTTCTGTAAATTGCAATCAGTGTTGATCTAATGAAGAAAATTGCAACGTACTTCAGATGTTTGGGACTTATACATTTGTGAAGAAACTTATTATTGTATATGTGTTGGAGGGTTTTCCAAGAACCTCAGTAAGCCCTCCATAGGAACTTCAGAGGAAGTCAAAATCTTCTTACTCAGGGTACTCAACGACCTATCACTGAAAAAAACATAAGTCTAAAACCCAAGAATCAAAAATGCTATTTGGTAAGATGTAACTATGTTAAAGGGAATTTGTTACCAGGTACTTGTCAGTTAATCTGAGAGGAGCATGATGTTGAATGTCTAAGACCCTGATTACAGCGATGTGTCACTTACTGGGCTGCGTATAGTAGTTTTGAAAAAAAATCACAGTTTTATCAGCAGGTAACTATCACTAGAGGGCAATAAAACCTGCTGCCATATAGTCAAACCATGCCATCACCATTGATTGCCAACTTTCTGCCTATGCACAGTGTACACAGAAAGCTGCCAATCAGGGGTGTGGGCGGGGTTATACAGAGCTCAACATTCAGAGCACTGCTAGATCTGTAACAGAGAAAACACTGATTTTATCAAGACTGCAGAAACCAGTAAAGTAAGAGACACATTACTGGAATCAGGGTCTCTACCTCTACATCATGCTGCTCTGGGGTAGGAAAAACCTGGTGACAGATTTCCATTAAACGGGACCTATTACTTGACATAATTTTTTTTTTTTTACCTGGTCTAAATGTAGTTGTTCTCCAAATCTCTCATCTTTCTTATTTTGTTACTGCGCATCTCTACATTCTTGATAAATGGACCCCTTTTATTGTACGTACATGGAGACTTCTTAGGCAAGGAGGCGTGGTGAAAGAAGATGCCAACAGAGAAGAGATGAGGATCATACACATTTAGCTAAAAATATAAGATTTCAATACAAGGAAGAAGGGTTCATACCTCAGGAATGGAAAAGCAGGAAGAGAAGTCAGGAAGAAAACAAAAAGAATACCATATACAGAAGAACAACAATATGTACACCAGGTGAGAAAATACATATTTATGGCAATGAACATGTCCTCCTTAAATAAGTTTTGAGAACCAGGTATCCACTCTTGTAGATGGCTATTTATTCAAAATTCATTAATGCCATCTTGAATTGTTACTACTCATTTCCCCTCCAAAAACTTTTAGAATCAGGATTTATGGGATTTCCAGTGATAAGTCAACCTCTTCATTGCTTCTGCAATATCCGTGACAAATGGTGACAAATGTCATGGCGGCCATCACATCTTTCTCAAGAATGTTTTTTCTGCTTTGATGGACTCATAATTCGAAGTTATACAATGTAAGGGCTCCTTCACTAGATCATATTTTGCCTTTCATGAAAAAAACGGACCGCGTTTGGATGTTATTCAATTCGGCAGTGCAGATGAGCGATTTTTTTTCACTGGATGAGCGTTTTTTTTTTCACCTATGTTACAGAATTGCAATGTATCCATAAAAATCGTATACTATTTTTTTTTTGATTGCCCATAGACTTGAATTGGCAAGTCTCATCCGATTCACAAAGGAAACTAGTGAACTCTGCGTTTTTTTTTAACGCGCAGAATCAGTCAGTGAAAGAAATCACTCGTCTGCACTGCTCCATTTCATGGATAGCACTCGGAAAGAAAATATGGTCGTACGAATGAGCCCTAAAAACGATTTTGTAACAATTCAGAGGTGAATTCAGGATATCAAATGTACATTATGTTTTATGACTTTTGTAGGAAATGGACCTTAAGTAAAAAGAAATATATAAAAACATCAGCAATTACCTGTTTTTCTACTAATAGAGGTAAAATAGAATAGCAATTATGATCGTGGCTCTTCCGCCAGCTTTTAGCTTTAATTTAGAATTCCCATTTTCTGCTGTGTAAAATCTACAACTCATGAAGCCAATAAGTTTACAATAACATTAATGCACCCCCTGAGGCTGTCAAGCACTTTGTCATTCATGCATGATAATTTACATCTCTACATGTAGTTTCTATCCGTTTATTCATTTGTTGGCTCCATATTACTTTATTCACAGGAGGGAGTTAATATGACTCCATAGGAAATTGTGTAAGGTGTACAGCTCTGTAAGTTCCTTTACAGTCAATTAATTATGGAAAATGAATGAGGCTTGTTTCACCCATTAAACAGAATCTTATCAGCATGGAGGGGGGATTACAGTAATAAAAAAATACAAGTTTTGTACTTTTAGAATGGGAGCCTTAGTCTACATATTTACATAGGGGAAAATCAAAGCGATGAACCAGAACATATGTTGATATAAGTGCAATGTGTAGGTGCACATTCACACTGTGGAGATTTATCAGGCAGAACCTAAAATAAAAAAACAAAATGAACAAATACCCTGTAGTAAGTAAATCAAAAAATAGTAATAGTACCTGTAAATAACATAGGGTACTTAGTTGATTACTATTTTGATCAAAAAAGCATAAAAACCATCCCACTGCGACAAGGTGTACCCAATAGGGACGGACTCTAACTTTTATGGTTCATCTCGCTATTAGAAATGAGCGAACCTTTCAATGTTCGGTTCGTTCCAGTTCGGCGAACTTCCCGATGTCCACCGAATAATTTGCTGAATAATTCGCCGAACATACCTAACCCCATTGGATTCTATGGGAGGCAACACCAAACGCATACACAACACCTTCAAATGGGCCCAAAAGCTGACAAAATAGATCAAATTGGGGGCAGACACCTGGAAAGTGGCATCAATTCACCCACAGTACAAATTTTACAATGGCACAGCAGCAATCAGCCGAGGACCATGCATGAGGTATCAGGGTTTGGGCCAGCATTTACAGCTTTGAATTGAACTTCAAATTAAGATGAGGTGGGTGTGGGATTGGTGTAGGTCTGCTGTGCTGGGAGCCCTGATACCACATGCAACAGCTCAGCCTGCTTTTATGCTCAGCCACACTCATATGGAAGAAAAATTAGCTTCATAGATTAGTATTGGTACAAAAATGTAAGGATAGTAACATGGGTAGTTGACTGAAAGTGAGTGGAGTACTGCCGGTCTGGGAGGCCTACTGCTGCAGGCAACACACATGAAGGAGGCCCAACCATGAGTCTCCCCATTTCCAAAAATTAGGAGCAGGCACCACCAAAGTGCTATCAATTTCACCAAAGTACACCAAGCCTTTTCCCCCTTCCACCACGACCTCAGTTTTTCCCACTCATGTTGCTCAGATAGTGTGGTTGGAACACGCTATTAGCAACAAAAAATAGATTTTTTTACTGTTGATGAGGCCTGTATGAAATAGAATATATGCTCCAAACAATTTCAAACTGAGATCTCCCCTGCTGTATCATCTTAGTAACAGATTTTTTTTTTTTTACTGTGGATGAGGCCTGTGTATCATAGAATACATGCTCCAAACAATTTCAAACTGAGATCTAGCCTGCTGCATCACGTTAGTAACAGAAAAAAATAGATTTTTTACTCTGCACGAGCTCTGCATACAGCTGAATTTCACCTCCACAAAATGACAAGCTGAGATGTGGCATGCTGTATCACATTAGTAACAGGCAAAATTAGATTTTTAAAGGTGTGCAAGCAGTGCACAACAGATTTCTATGCTGAAATGTGCCCTGCTGTCTTTGTCTGGACCTCACCAATGGCACACAAAAAAAATCTGCTGGAAAGTCGATTTCACAGCCACACAGGACACTAGCTATCTAAACTATCTGATTTAGAAGCAACCGCCTAGCTAACTAGCTAAAATCTCTCAGTATCCAGGAGTAGCACCAGGAGCATCCACTTTGAGCTGTTATACTGACAAAATGGCGCTAAAAAACATGTCCACTCTTTATGTAGAGAGGAAAATGTGATTTCAGCAGCCAATGGCACAAGCCCTTGTGTCTGGACATTGTAGATGGTTCCTGCGCCCTGATTGGCTAGCCGCAATTTGCACACATAAAGTTAGGGGAAAAAAAATAGATTACAAGCACGCCACTCCTCTGACCTCTCCCCACCTCCTCCCTTCATCAAACAAATCCTCCCTGCTCATCATACAGCACCACTATCCTAGCCAAAGTGCTAAAAATACGGTAGTGGAAACACAATAATTTCCCGCACTTTTCCTGAATTTTGCCGTGCTGCCATTGGTACAGTGAGGGAAATAAGTATTTGATCCCTTGCTGTTTTTGTAAGTTTGCCCTCTGACAAAGACATGAACAGTCTATAATTTTAAGGATAGGTTAATTTTAACATTGAGAGATAGAATATCCAAACAAAAATCAAGAAAATCGCACTGTATAAATTAGATAATTTTTTTTGCATTTTGCAGTGAGAACTAAGTATTTGATCACCTACAAACCATTATGAGTTCTGGTTCCTACAGATCAGTTAGATGCTCCTAATCAACTCGTTACCTGCATTAAAGACAGCTGTCTTACATAGTCATCTGTATAAAAGACTCCTGTCCACAGACTCAATTAATCAGTCAGACTCTAACCTCTACAACATGGGCAAGACCAAAGAGCTTTCTAAGGATGTCAGGGGCAATATCATAGACCTGCACAAAGCTGCGATGGCCTACAAAACCATAAGTAAGACACTGGGTGAGAAGGAGACAACTGTTGGTGAAATAGTAAGAAAATGGAAGAAATTAGTGATGAGCGGGCATGCTCGCTACTGTTCGGTGCTCGCCCGAGCATCTCACTGCTCAAGATGCTTGGCGCTCGCCAAGTATTTCTGGGGTTGCTCGGCGGGAGCTCGGGTCCCCTTCCTGCATGTTTGGCACTCTTTACAGAGCCAATGAACATGCAGGGATTGCCTGCCACTCACTGTAATGCCATAGCCATGTTGGTTGTGGCATTACAGTGATTGGCTGGCTGCACAGCGTCATCAGGTCTATGTCAGACCTCGCGCCGCCATGCTCATCACAGTCACTCCAGAATCAGGCAGAGTAGGGAGACCAATTGCTGAGCAAGGGAGAGATTTGCTTGTTTCTAGTTAGTGTAGGTGTACCAAACTATATTAGAGACACATATCTATCTCAAGAAACAGTCCTTCTGAGGACTAATCCATCTGCAGAGATATCAGGCAGGCAGTGTATATAGGCAGGCAGGCAGGGTATATAGCAGACTGCAGTGCACATAGCACAAGAGGCTCCATTCCAGTTCTGTCTGCTGCTGCTGTTAGGCATTTCTAGACATAGGCCTAGGTCTCAAGGGCCAGGAATAATTTTTTTTGGATCTTAATCCTCATTATTTGTTTAAAAAGCAATCCAGTGAACACAGTTTTTCTGCACCATTTGCTTGTTGGCACTGCAGAATACAGCCAGGTGCTTTCCATATTACAGCGCTAAAAATCCAGCTGTTTAAAACTGTGGTTTGTCCCTCACATGGATCGCATATAATTGCGCTGAAAATACTGCCATTTGTGGCCTCAATTAAAAATTTGTTTCAGTGTGTCAGTGAAACTATTAACATCAGTTTGCTGTTAAAAATAGTTACCTACAGGCCAGATATTTAAAACTGTGTTTTCTCCGTCAATCGGATCACATATACGTTTTCAGAAAATACTGCCATTTCTGGCCTCCATTAAAAAATTGTCTCGTGTGTCAGTGAAGCTATTGACACCAATTTGCCATTCAAAATAGTTACCTACAGACCAGCTATTTAAAATTGTGGTTTGTCCATCACACGGATGACATATAAGTTTGCTCCAAATTCAGCCATTTGTAGTGAGCGTGGAAGATATTGTCCATCATTTAAAATGGGCAAGGCACGTGGCAAGGGACGGGGAACTGGACGTGATGGTGATGGTGCCTGCAGAGGCCAAGGCAGTGGGCAAGCTGAAATTGTGCCACAACAAACACCCACATCTTCTCGCTCGACCTTCCTGTCCCAATTAATAGGGGACCGCAGAACACCACTATTGAACACAGAGCAGTGTGAAAAGGTTATTGGTTGGATAGCAGATAATGCTTCCAGTCACTTAGCCACCACCACCACCACCCTGTTTTCCACATGGTCAAGTCTCAGTAGCCGTGAGTCTGGACCGCATATTCCTCACCCTGATCCTCCTTCCTCCCACCATGACGAGTGCCCAGAGATAACTGATCCCACAGTTGGACACTCTGAAGAGCTCTTCACGTTTCCATTTATAGATTCTTGCCTCTCGCTCGGTCCACTTGAAGCGGGGCAAGAGGAAATCACATGTAGCGATGCCCAAATATTTGAGCAGCCACGGTCACACGAAGGCGACGATGGGAAAGTGTCACAAGACGTGGACAATGATGAGACACAATTGCTAGAAAGTCAGGAGGAGGACCAGGGTGCGGAAGTGGAAGACGAGGTGGTGGATAATATAGTAACTGACCCAACCTGGCAGGAGGACATGCAGAGCGAGGACAGCAGCACACAGGGGAGGGAGGCAGAGCACCCCAACAGGCAGTAAGAAGCAGTGTGGTGGCCGCAGACAGAAGGCAGGCAACCGTTCACCGTAACACCAACAAGAAGGAAGTTGCCAGCACAACTGTTAGGTCTTCCCGAGTTTGGTTGTTTTTTAAAGACTCTGCCGATAACCCCAAAAAGGCCATTTGCACCACCTACCAGGTCAGCATCAGCAGGGGTGGCAAAGCTAGCAGCCTGACCACCACCAGCATGATCAGGCACATGGGAGCAAAGCACCCGACTTTGTGGGCAGAACCCCAGGGTCCAGGAATAGTGTCTGCGGGTGGCACCACTGCTTCTACAACTGTTGTGGATGCAAGCCAATCCCCTGTCCATTGTGCATGCAAAGATGCTTCCTGCCCTGCACCTGTCATTGCACACTGTCAAATAGCAGCATCAGGAAGCACGTCCACGTCCTTGTCCCAGCGCAGTGTTCATTTGTCCATACCCCAGTCCCTGGAACGCAAGCGCAAATACGCAGCCAACGCCCCACAGGCCACACTACTAAATTCCCACATTTTGCGACTGCTTGCACTCGAAATGTTGCCTTTTAGGCTTGTGGAGATGGAAGTATTCCGCAATCTGATGGCGGTGACCGTCCCTCGAACACTCGGTCCCCAGCCGCCACTATTTCTCCCAGTGTGCCATCCCCGCATTACACAAGCACGTGTCCCAAAACATTAGCCGTGCCCTCAACAGCGCAGTTATCGGGAAAGTCCACCTAACCACGGACATATGGACAAATGCTTTTGGGCAGGGACGGTACATCTTGCTGATGGCACACTGGGTTAACATAGTGGAAGCCGGGACCCAGTCGGACCTTGGTATGGAACACGTCCTCCCGATGCCAAGGATTGCAGGCCCTAGGTCAATCAGGGTTTGGCCCCCACAGTGTACAGCCCCTGCACCTCCTCCTCCTTAACCTCCTCCTCCTCCTCAGCCTCTATCTCCGAAATGACCACATCAGTCACAAGCTGGAAGCGCTGCTGCACTGCCTCGGCCAAGTGGCAACAGGCTGTGCTGAAGCTAATATGCTTAGGTGACAAACCGCACAATGCTGAAGAGTTGTGGACAGCTCTGAAAGAGCAGGCAGATCTGAGGCTCACACCGCTGAACATACAGCCAGGCATGGTCGTGTGTGACAATGGCCGGAATCTGGTGGCGGCTCTGAGGCGAGGCGAGCTCACACACATGCCTGGCCGGTGTGCTTAACCTCGTGGTTCAGCAGTTTCTCAAATCCTACCTGGAGCTGACAGATCTGCTTGTTAAAGTACGCCGCCTGTGTACCCATTTTAGAAAATCACCTACAGCTTCGTCCACCCTTGCCGTGTTTCAGCAGCGTTTGCAGCTTCCGGCTCATAGATTGGTGTGTGATGTCCCCACGCGGTGGAACTCTACACTGCAGATGTTGGGAAGGATTTGTGAGCAGAAGAGGGCAGTTGTTGAGTAGCAGCATCAACAAGGCCATCGGTATTCAGTTCAGACTCCACACATAAGACCTCAGGAGTGGACATGGATGTCAAACATATGTACCTCCAAAACTTTGAGGACTCCACCAAGATGGTGAGCGGCGATGACGCCATAATTAGCGTCACCATCCCGCTTCTCTGTCTTCTGAAATACTCTCTGCTCACAATCAAAGAGGATGCATTGCAGGCGGAGCACAATGAGATGGAGCAAGAAACCATACAGGGTGATTACACACAGCCCAGCCTCATCTCATCCCAACGTGGATTGGGTGACAATCAATAAGGAAGAGGAGGAGGAAGAACAGGAGCTAGTTTCATGCGCTATAGACTGTACTACCTGCACAACTGTCATACCATCTGTTCAGCGTGGATGGCCTGAGGACAGAGATGAGGAGGAGGAGAGCATGGTTACTCGTCCTCTTGGTGAGGACACGGAAGTCTTGCCTGTTAGCAGTCTGGCACGCATGGCTGAGTTTATATTATGCTGCCTTTCCCATGACCCTCGCATTCTCAAAATTTTGGGTGACAGTCATTACTGGTTGGTGACACTTCTAGACCCACGCTACAAGGAGAACTTTATATCTCTTATTCCTAGGTGGACAGGTCTACAAAAATGGGGCTGTACCAGAATGCCCTTATTGCAGAACTATTAAAAAGATTCCCATCTGAAAACGCTGGCAGCAGAGGTCACAGTTCGTTGGACAACCAAGGACTACAGGCGAGAGAGATGCAACTTGAATCCAGCAGAGGCAGGGGAACACTGTCAAAGTTCTGGGAGAATTTTCTCAGCCCCTCCCATCGCACAGGGTCTGAAGCGCGGGGTACTCTCACAAGTTTGGGAAGATGCTGAGGGAGTACATTGCCGACCTTACCAACGTCCTCCGTGATTCCTCTGAGCCTTATAATTATTGGATATCCAAGCTGGATACGTGGAATGAACTGGCTCTCTACGTCTTGAAGGTCTTGGCCTGTCCTGCTGCTAGCGTTTTATCAGAGCGGGTTTATAGTGCCACTGGTGGAATTATAACTGATAAGTGCATCCGCCTGTCAACTGAAAATGATGACAGGCTGACTTTTATAAAAATGAACAAGGCTGGATTGGGCAGCGTAACATAAACTCAAATTCAGTGTCTTTTTTTGGGAGGTGTATTCCCATGTAGAGATGAGCGTTGTTCGACTCGAACTGTTCGCCAATCTCAAATTCGAGCTGTTTTGGGCGGTGTTCGAGCTGTTCGGCGAACACGAACGATTTGAAAAAAATTCGGATGTTCGAGGTTATGTTCGATAACTGTTCGTGCACCAAAATCATAACTGGATTTTTTCTCAGTAATGATGAAAATTAATGTTAATACGCAGTTTGAGTGTACAGCGGGGCGGGGGGAGGGGCAGGGGATGGATCTCTGCAGGAATAATGAAGATCTCCATTTTTTTTTCTCTTTCCCGCATTTACAGTGGGGAGGTGCAATCTGTCAGCCTATCAGCAGCGCACACATGGAGCGAAGTGCTTTTTTTCACACAAGCAAGGGCATGTGTCATTGGCAGTGTATGTCACATGTCCTTGCCCTATAAGACCCAGCCATTTTCCCCGTCGCCACCATTTTCTCACTGCTGCAGCTGCGTGTTAGACGGCACCGCTGTTGCTGTGTGCGCTATACCTTGTTAATTTCAAGCCAATTTTCGCACAAATCTACAGATAGCTTGGGAGTAGGGAATAGTTGTGATTGCAGTCCTTTTAAGGACCAGGTTACAGCATTTCCTACGACTTTTATCAGGCTGGTCTGTGCTCTTAAATAGATAGGTTGGGAGTAAAGACTAATTGTAATTGCAGTCCTTTTCAGGACTAAGTTACATCAGTTCCTATCAGTTTTTGCCAGGCAGGTCTGTGCCAGTGCTGTGCAAGTTTTTTTCACAGCATTTGGCTAAATCTAGCAAAGCTAATCCTTTTTGGCCTATTGCAGAGTGTGTTAGTCAGTGGAGTAGCCTATCTGTGTTGCAAGCTACACCACCTGTGTATAGAATACCAATTTTTTTACTGCACCTAGTGAAGTAAAACCTTTTGGGCATAGCATCATTCTATTAGTCCATCTATACTGACGTCCATCAGGTTGCAAATTGAATATAATTTTTTTCTGCATCTTGCTCTGAAAAAATATTTGGGCTCTAGCAGTGTGTGGGACTTGGTCTATTAGTCCATCTATACTGACCTCCATCAGGTTGCAAATTAAAAATAATTTTTATCTGCATCTAGCTCTGAAAAAATATTGGGCTTCTAGCAGTGTGTGTGACTTGTTCTATTAGTCCATCTATACTGACCTCCACCAGGTTGCAAATTGAATATAATTTTTTTCTGCATCTAACTCTGAAAAAATATTTGGGCTTCTAGCAGTGTGTGGGACTTGGTCTATTAGTCCATCTATACTGACCTCCATCAGGTTGCAAATTGAATATAATTTTTTTCTGCATCTAGCTCTGAAAAAATATTTGGGCTTCTAGCAGTGTGTGGGACTTGGTCTATTAGTCCATCTATACTGACCTCCACCAGGTTGCAAACTGAATATCATTTTTTTCTGCATCTAGCTCTGAAAAAATATTTGGGCTTGTAGCAGTGTGTGGGACTTGTTCTATTAGTCCATCTATACTGACCTCCATCAGGTTGCAAATTGAATATAATTTTTTTCTGCATCTAGCTCTGAAAAAATATTTGGGCTTCTAGCAGTGTGTGGGACTTGTTCTATTGGTCCATCTATACTGACCTCCATCAGGTTGCAAATTAAAAATAATTTTTATCTGCATCTAGCTCTGAAAAAATATTTGGGCTTCTAGCAGTGTGTGGGACTTGTTCTATTAGTCCATCTATACTGACCTCCATCAGGTTGCAAATTGAATATAATTTTTTTCTGCATCTAGCTCTGAAAAAATATTTGGGCTTCTAGCAGTGTGTGGGACTTGTTCTATTAGTCCATCTATACTGACCTCCATCAGGTTGCAAATTAAAAATAATTTTTATCTGCATCTAGCTCTGAAAAAATATTTGGGCTTCTAGCAGTGTGTGGGACTTGTTCTATTAGTCCATCTATACTGACCTCCATCAGGTTGCAAATTTAATATATTTTTTTTCTGCATCTAGCTCTGAAAAAATATTTGGGCTTCTAGCAGTGTGTGGGACTTGGTCTATTAGTCCATCTATACTGACCTCCATCAGGTTGCAAATTAAAAATAATTTTTATCTGCATCTAGCTCTGAAAAAATATTTGGGCTTCTAGCAGTGTGTGGGACTTGTTCTATTAGTCCATCTATACTGACCTCCATCAGGTTGCAAATTGAATATAATTTTTTTCTGCATCTAACCCAGCCAATAGTTTTGGCCTAATACCACAGTTTGGCCACTCAGCTCTGCTCGGTTCCCATCCATTGTTTTTTTGTGCAAACAACTCCAGAGTTGTGAATTAGTTAACCACCAAAATGAGTGGAAAAAGGCCTGCTGCTGGTGGAAAGGGGAATAGGCGTGTTGGGAAGGGGAAAAAAGGTTGTGTCCGTGGGGTAGATGTTAAAGCAACAGTAACATCTGCAGAAGAAAGACCATCTTCCAGCCAAACTAAAATGTCTACTTCTTTTAGCGGACAATGTGATAAGATCCCTTTCTTACGGCCACGCCAATCGCTACAAATTCCAGATGAGGCACAAAAACAGCAGGTGCTTCAACGGATATCAAGTGCTCCTTTAAGTGGGCTCTCCTCCACATCAACTTCAACATCACAAATACTCCAGTCCTCAGAGGTGTCACCCCAATCGCACTTTCTTCTTCACAGCTCCCAAATCTCCAGCTGCCCGTCTGAGTATGAGGTAGAACAGATGGTTGAGTCTGCAGAGTTGTTTACTCATACTATAGCCTGGGAATCAGAGGTCGGCTCCAGCACTTCTGTGAATCCAGACGAGGAAATGATCTGCACTGATGCCCAGATTCTTTATGAGTCGGATCCAGGACCAGATGCAGAAGGTTCTGACCATAATGTAGACCCTCATTCCCAAACTGTAACTCCTGTTGGTGGAGACAATGAGGAAGACGATGATGAGACTCAAATACCTGATTGGAGCGACAACTTTAGTTATTTGTCAGGGCAGGAACAGGTTGGCTCTGAGGACGACGGGTGAGATAACACACAGGGTGATGATGATGAGGTTGGAGATCCCACTTACTGTCAACCCACAGTCAGCCAAGAGATGAGGTCAGCAGAGGAGGTGGAGGAGAATGCTAGTGACGATGAGGTCAGGTTGCGCCTTCCTGGACAGAGACGTAGTACTGGAAGCACGTCAACAACTGCATCCTCAAACACAACTCTGCCTCTCACCACAAGTCGTGGTGGCTCTTCAGGTCGCATGGGTGCTAAGCCTTGCATAGCCTGTGCATTTTTTCAGATCGATAAAGATGACCCAACTCGTGTTATCTGTAACATTTGTCAGCAAAAGCTAAGTAGTGGCCAAAAAATACATAGTTTGAGTACTTCACGCATGAACCGGCACATGGACATGAAGCATAAGTTGCAGTGGGAAGCTCACTGTGCTACAATGCGGCCTAGCCGACCGGGCCAACCACCGTCTGCCACATCTTGTGCATCCGCGGCCTCTTCATCCTCTGTGACTGGGGGGACAGCAGTCACACCTGTTTTGGGACGCAGACCTGCCACCTCTTTACCCGCAACAGCCAGCGTGATTGGCAGGTCATCATTTTCTTTGGAGGTGGTAACACCAGCGGGTGTTGAGCGCTGTCCGACATCGATAGCACCACCTTTGGATCAAGGCAACCTAACATGTCCGCCTGCATCTTCCTCACAGACCGGCAGTTTGCCGGGGACACCCTTCTCAACCCCGTCTAAGCACAACAGCCAGCCCTCGGTCCCTCAGATGTGAACAAGTAAAAGACCATTTCCTCCTAGCCATGAGAAAGCTAAGAGGTTGAATTTCACCATCTGCAAGCTCTTGGCTACAGAAATGCTGCCTTTCCACCTGGTGGACACAGAGGATTTTCGAGACCTTATGTCCATCGCAGTGCCCCAGTACCAGATGCCCAGTCGGCACTACTTCTCAAAGAAAGGTGTGCCTGCGCTCCACCAGCATGTCGCACACAACATCACCGCTTCTTTGAGAAACTCTGTGTGTGACAGGGTGCATTTCACCACAGACACTTGGACGAGTAGGCATGGACAGGGGCGTTACATGTCGCTGACTGGGCACTGGGTAACTATGGTGACAGCAGGACAAGGGGCTGCTGTCCAAGTCTTGCCGTCCCCACGAGTTGTGCGTCAATCCTCTTTATCTCAAAGTTCCTCCACTGCTTCTGCCTCCTCAACCTCCTCTCAGTCCTCCACCTGCACCCAAAGCCTGTCTGGTCATGCCACAAGCTTTCTAACTGCGCAGAAGGGATCCTGCACACCTCCTTACTATGCTGGCAGTAGGGCTCAACGTCATCAGGCGGTTTTTACTTTGAAATGTCTGGGAAATGTGAGTCACACAGCTGAGGAATTGTGGTCAGCTCTGGAGAACCAATTTCATGAATGGTTGTCTCCACTGGACCTGAAACCAGTGAAGGCCCTGTGCGACAATGCTGCAAACCTGGGTGCGGCCCTTTGCCGGGGCAATGTCACACAAGTGCCTTGTATGGCGCACGTGTTGAACCTGGTTGTCCAGCAATTTTTAGCCCACTATCCCGGACTAGATGGCCTTCTGCAGAGGGCACGGTCGCTGTGTGCTCACTTCCGCCGTTCGCATCCCGCAGCTCAGCGACTTACATCTCTACAGAAGTCGTTGGGCCTGCCACTTCACCAGCTAAAATGCGATGTGCCTACCCAGTGGAATTCAACTCTGCACATTTTGCAGCGACTGTGGCAGCACCGACAAGCCCTGGTGCAATACGTTCTGACGTATAGCCTGGGCCAACGAGATCCAGAGGTGGGGCAAATCACGCTGGAGGAATGGTCTCAGATCAGGGACCTATGCACCCTTCTGCACAGTTTTGAAATGGCGACGAAGATGTTTAGTGCTGACGATGCCATTATCAGCATGACTATTCCGGTGATTTACATGCTGGAGCACATGTTAAACAGAATTCGGAGTCAGGTGGTGGCACAAGAGGAGGTGGAGGAAGTAGAGGAGGAGGAGTTGTATGCGGAAGGGCTAACATCTGCAAGGTCCAGACGGTCGGTAGCACCAAGGCGGCAGGCATGTGAGGGTGGGGGAGGTGGTTTTACCAGGGCGTATGGTAGCAGCCAAACTAGTGAGGAAGGTGCAGGAGCCCAGGAAGAAGTGGAGGACAAACTGATGGAAGACTCATCAGATGAGGGAGACCTTGATCACATTTCTGTTGTGCGAGGTTGGGGGGAGAGGACAGAGGAAGGAAGCATGATTGTTACCTCGCCACCAACACAACAGGGACTTGGTGCGCCTGGATGCGCAAGACACATGAGTGCCTTCTTGCTGCACTACCTGCAACATGACCCTCGAATTGTGAGAACTAGAAATAATCCTGACTACTGGGTTGCCACACTGTTAGATCCCCGGTACAAAAGTAAATTTGCAGAAATTATTCCTGCCATAGAAAGGGATGCACGCATGCAGTAGTATCAGCAGAGACTGTTGCAGAATCTTACATGTGCTTTTCCACAAAACACCAGTGGTGCACGTAGTGAATCTCACAGTTCCAACTTGCCAACCGTGGGACCGTCGAGTGTTCAGCACTCAAACCGTAACAGAAACACAGTATCTGCTGGTAACATCAATTTTGCGGAATCATTTCACCACTTTTTTAGCCCATCCTTTGCAAGGCCACAGGAGACAAGAAGTCTGACACATAGTCAACGCCTAGAGACGATGGTACAGGAGTATCTCCAAGTTAACATTGAAGCCATGACTGTGTCACTGGACCCTTGCTCTTTTTGGGCTTCCAATCTGGATAAATGGCCGGAGCTAGCCACTTACGCCTTGGAGATCTTGTCATGCCCCACAGCCAGCGTTCTGTCTGAACTTGTGTTCAGCGCTGCTGGTGGTGTGCTGACCGATAAGCGCACGCGGCTCTCCACTGATAATGTAGACAGACTCACGTTCATAAAGATGAACAAATCATGGATCTGAAAAGACTTTTCTACCCCTGTGTCATCCTGGGGAGAGTAAAAGCTTGATGATTGGTTAAAATCACCTCACCAACCCTTTTAAGCTTTCAAATTACTAATCATGTTTATCTGTATCTTGGCTGGAAAATAATTTGGGCTTTGTAGCAGTGTGCAGTACTGATTCTATTAGGCCATCTATACTAAGCTCCACCAGATTTAAAATTACTAATCATGTTTATCTGTATCTTGGCTGGAAAATAATTTGAGCTTTGTAGCAGTGTGCAGTACTGATTCTATTAGGCCATCTATGCTAAGCTCCAACAGATTTAAAATTACTAATCATGTTTATCTGTATCTTGGCTGGAAAATAATTTGGGCATTGTAGCAGTGTGCAGCACTGATTCTATTAGGCCATCTATACTAAGCTCCACCAGATTTAAAATTACTAATCATGTTTATCTATATCTTGGCTGGAAAATAATTTGGGCTTTGTAGCAGTGTGCAGTACTGATTCTATTAGGCCATCTATACTAAGCTCCACCAGATTTAAAATTAATAATAATTTTTAGCTGCATCTAGCCCGGAAAATAATTTTGGGGCTCCGAGATGCGCAAGACACATAAGTGCCTTCTTGCTGCACTACCTGCAACATGACCCTCAGATTGTCAGAATTCGAAGTAATCCTGACTACTAGGTTGCCACACTCTTAGATCCCCCACACTCTTCGATCAACCTTTTCATTTTAATAAAGACCAAAAAAATGGTCATTTTTGAAATTATAAGCATTAGCAGGTTATTAGAAACTGAAATCAAACAGTTTTCAACTCAAAACTTTATTCTAGGTGATGTTACATTTGCACATAGGACCCCTTGTTCGAAAGGAGCTTCTGAACTCTCTCGTCCATTGAATTTGTCAGGTTTTGGATGGTTTCTGCTTCAATTGTTTTGCATGAGGACAGAATACCCTCCCAGAGCTGTTGCTTAGATGTGAACTGCCTCCCGCCATCATAGACACTCCTTTTGATGATGCTCCAGAGGTTCTGAATGGGGTAGAGGTCAGGGGAGCATGGGGGTCACACCATAAGTTTGTCCCCTTTTATGCCCATATCAGCCAGAGATGCAGATGTGTTATGTGCAGCATGAGACGGTGCATTATCATGCATGAAAATGATCTTGCTGTGGAATACACGGTTCTTCTTCTTGAACCATGGCAGGAAGTGCTGTTTGAGAAACTCCACATACATTATGGAGTTCATCTTTACCCCTTCAGGGATCCTAAAGGGGCCGACAATCTCTCTCCCCATGATTCCAGTCCAAAACATTACTCCACCTCCTCCTTGCTGGCGCTGTAGCCGTGTTTACGTGGGGTGTCCATCAACCAGCCATCCTCCACTCCATCCATCTGGACCATCGAGCGTTGCACGGCACTCATCCGTGAACAAAACAGTTTTGAAATCAGTCTTCATGTATTGTTTGGCCCACTGGAGCCCTTTCTGCTTGTGTGCAGTGGATAGAGGAGGTCGACAGGATGGCGTACGCACAGCTGCAAACCTCTGAAGGACCCTGCATCTTGTTGTTCGGGGGACGTTGGAGGCACCAGCAGCTTCAAAAACTTGTCTGCTGCTATGACAAGGCTTTTTTGCCGCTGCTCTTTTAACCTGACGTAATTGCCTGTAGGAAAGAGTCCTCAATTTGCCCTTGTCAGCACGCACACGTGTGTACTGTGAATCAGCTACATACTTCTTGATTGCCAAGACACTTCATCCTGATCATCGCACAATGTTGATTGTAGTCATGCCTTGACCTAAACACTCCACAATTTGTTGCTTCTCAGCAGCCGACACATCCTTTTTCTTTCCCATTTTGGCAGAAAATGTAGGCTGCTTAATAATGTGAGAGAGCCTTCTTAAGTAGTCTTGCCTTTCATTGGACACACCTGCCAAACTAATTAGCACAGGTGTCTGCAATTGCTTACAGTGATATAAAGAGCCCTGACACACATCACCATCAATGAGTTTAACTGACAAACAAACAAATTCTTCCCTTATCACTCCTAAACACTTTTTGCATAATAATTTGGAACACAGTGTACATGTGCTTTTCCACAAAACACCAGTGGTTCACGTAGTGAATCTTACAGTTCTAACTTGCCAACCGTGGTCTGTATGGAGTTGTTCAATAAAGGGCCCAAAATTAAGATAACATAGATGGGAGAGGTCTCTATGAATAGGAATTCCTATGTATTTGATACCCTGTGAGGGCCAGGCAAAGGGAAAGTTGGACTGGATGGAATCCTGTATGGATTTGGGGAGGGAGACATCGAGGGCCTCAGACTTCGCTGCATTGATTTTAAAATTTGACCATGTAACAAAGTGATCTATTTCAGCCATAACAGCAGGGATGGATATATGTGATTGAGTGATATATACTAGGACATCATCAGCAAATAGAGAGCACTTGTACTCGGTGCCTCCCACCTCAATCCACCTAATATTGGGGTTATGGCGAATTGATGAGAGCAGGTGTTCCGTCACTGGGATGTATAAGAGAGGGGACAGAGGACATCCCTGCCTTGTCCCATTGGTGATTATGAAAGGTGATGAAATGTTCTGACGCGCCCCCTGGGCCTTGGGACACCAAGAGCCGGACCCTTTTTGGTGGATGCTGGTGGTTGTAGTCTCCGTGGCGGCGACCCGGTTCCGTGGCTCAGGGCGGTCAAACCAGTGGCGGAACTATTTATGTGGTTTTGATGTTTAAACGTCCGACTACGCCACCTGTGGATTGCGGTCAGAGTGAACCGCCGCTGCAGGGCAGACCGCTGAGGCTGGTGTTGTGGGTGCAGCAGAGCGTAGCATAACTCCCCACGGGAGGAGTATAGCCTCAGGGCAGTGTATGCGGAGGATGGGGGTGATGGTGCACGGCAGCAACAGTAACGACACGGAGTCAGTGATGCAGTCCAGGGCCTTTACTCACAGTTCTTATTATCCAGACCACTTCTGCAGGTAACGGCTGCTCACGTCATACTGTGCTCACTAGGTGAGGGGCTCAGACAACTCCCAGATAACTTTGGAGCGCTTCACAGGACCCCCTTTGTGTGTCCTTTGTCTGGCCTTTCTTACCAACCCTTCTGTCCGGCTGCCTCGGGCCTCCTCTTGGTAAACTTGGCTCCAGTTTCCCTGACCCTATGTGGTGCCTTCCTAGCGGGTGTAGCGAGGGGCTGCGCCACATAAAATGTCACAGCCTCCGGTTTCTAGCTGAGGGTCATTTCCCGCCTCCACTAGTTTCGGGGACCGGTCTCCCCCTTTGGCCTGACCCCTCCACGCAGGTGGATTCGGGCGTGCGGTGGCAACTCGCCCGTCCGCACCCCTGGGATCCCTTCGTTCCTCGTTCCTGGAGCCTTCACCGCACCTCTTCCTTCCTTCTCCCTCTTCCAGGCCTGGGACTCTGTTACTAGGCCCGCCTCCGGAGCAGAGCTCATGCAGAGCCCCTGCTCCCTGTCACTTCTGCTCAGACTTCTCTGCACTGAACTAAATGGTGCCCACCTTTTTTACTCCCTTCTCAATGCACCCAGGAACTGCTTCCTCCCTGCTCCTGCACTACAGGGTTCCCCTTCCTCAGTGTTCCCTCCCCCCACTCCAGCCAAGGACAGGGACTGTCGTGCCCATCTCAGGGGCATATTGGTCGCCCTGCCCCACGGCAATGTGGGGTAATGCTTGCAGGTGTCGGGTCCTGATCCACACTCCATCCTTACCTGAGAGTGAGATATCACACCTCTGGGTGAGGTGCAATACCTCTGTAGCAACCGTGCCCTCAGGGTGCTACAGTTCCATTTATCTTCAGCCTAGGTGACGTATTGCGATACAGGGCCGTGATTTTGGCTATAAAAGGGTCCCCTAGACCCCTACCCCAAGCTTTTTAAGAGAATAATATATGGCGTGCCAGGAGACTCTATGGAATGCTTTCTCAGCATCCAACGAGAGTATCTAATTACAAATTTTTAACTGCATCTAGCCCAGGAAATACTTTGTGCCTAGTAGCAGTGTCTGCTAGTCAGCGGATTATCCCAGCTGTTAAGCAAGATACACCACCTGTAGTTTGGACACTTAATTTTTTCAAAGTAAATGCTTCGGGACCACGGGATACTCAGTGAAGAGCATCAGGAGGCACCCCAAGGCATAGGGGCTGGGACTGGCGGTAGGATGCCTTGCGGTGGACAGCCGAGTTCGATCCTTATAAAAGCTTTTTAACTGCAGCAGCTTTAGTGGACGCTACTGGAGCTGGAATTACGCGGCTGCTGGCATGAGACTTGCCCTCCAATAGATCATTGTAAAAGGATTTAAAGTGTATTCATTCAAATTAAAGAGACAATTTAAATTAAAAAGCTTAGAGCTGCCTCCACCACAGGGGGGCTCGATCGACCCACCAGCGGACAGGCACCAGTATTGGGAGAGGGGGGCTGGCCGTCAGGGTCCACTGCGGCTCTGGCACAAACCCGGCGACACGGAGGTGGCACGGGCAGGAACGGACTGACCGTGTCGGCTTCTCACTTTTTGGATTTTAGAAGGGCATGACATGCCTATATCTGTGTCTCCCCCTCCTTTTCCTCCTCCACCTCTTTTCTTTTCGCATGACTATATGTACTTGTCACTTTTCCATGTGTTAGTTATGTCTTCTGAGCAGTTTGTCAGCTTTTGGACACCTTTGAAGGTGTTTTCTATGTGTTTCTATGTGTTTTTGTTTGCCTGCCATTGGTTTTAACGGTGTTCGAAGGTGTTCGACGAACAGTTCGACGAACAGCTCGGCGAACACACGGGGGTGGCTCAACATTATTCCCATGCACCTTTTCACACTCACACATGTGTATACGCTTCCTGATTTTGGCTACTTGCTCTTGTCCTCCTCCGTCTCCTCATCCTCATCCTCCACCACCATATCACCATGGTGACCGTGGTCCGTGAGGCAACACCCACATAATTTTTTTAAAGGGTGTTTATGATGCCCTTAAAAAAAAATTTTTATACAGTATGTTCATGTATACTCCCCAGGGATAAATGTTTGTCAGCCCATAAACTTACTGCATGGGCATTACAAGTATAGGAGACCCGCTCCTTTCTAATGCGAACATTTTTTTATGAGGCCCTCTTCCACATCTCTTCCAAGAGACATTGGAGTGCCTCCCAATTTTTGGCAGCCATTGCATTCACTGCATAGGCCAACACTATGGGAGACCCACTTCCTAATAATGGGAACATTTTTTCATGAGGCCCTCTATGTCTCTTCCAAGGGGCATTGGAGTGCCTCCCAATTTTTGGCAACCCTTGCATTCAATGCATAGGCCAACACTATAGGAGACCCATTCCTAATAATGGGAAAAAAATTTAATGAGGCCCTCTACGCCTCTTCCAAGGGGCATTGGAGTGCCTCCCAATTTTTTTTTCAGCCCTTGCATTCACTGCATAGGCCAATACTATGGGAGACCCACTTCCTAATAATGGGAACATTTTTTCATGAGGCCCTCTACGTCTCTTCCAAGGGACATTGGAGTGCCTCCCAATTTTTGGCAGGCCTTGCATTCACTGCATAGGCCAACACTATGGGAGACCCACTTCCTAATAATGAGAACATTGTTTTCAGGAGGCCCTCTGACCTCCACGTCTCTTCCGAGGGGCATTGGAGTGCCTCCAAATTTTTGGCAACCCTTGCATTCACTGCATAGGCAAACACAATGGGAGACCCACTTCCTAATAATGGGAACATTGTTTTTTCAGGAGGCCCTCCTCTACTTCTCTTCCAAGGGGCATTGGAGTAGGTCCAAATTTTCAAAGTAGTATTGGGGTGCATCCAAATTTTCAAAGGGGTATTGGGGCGCCTCCAAAATTTGGGCAGACCTGCCGCTCACTGCATACTCAATAACAGTATAGGAGACCCAATCTTTAGTAATGGGAACAACAAAGCATAGCCGGCTGATGGCTCTCTAAGAATAGCGAGGGCCGACTCCTGGCCCTTTAAGAATAGTAAAGGCTGCCTGATGGCCCTATAAAAATAGGCTTTGTGACTTTCAGAGTCCCTCCTTCATAAATGAAACAGGATGTATCTGATCATGTCTCACACACCACATGGCCAGATAAGGTTGTAAAATGTTAAAATGACATTTCCCGGTGAGTGCATTTGTCACGGTTGAAAGCAATGCAAAAGTGCAAAAACGCATCAAAAATGCAATGTGTGAACATAGCCCAAGGTGTGGAGGAGTATTTTTGTTTTTGGTTATTTATTTTACCTTACATACAAGTCATTACCCTGGAAAGGATGTTCCTTAACATATTTCCCAGGAAAATCCATTTTGGTTTTGTTTTAGTATGTTTTATTGTGAGTCTGTAAAAGTGGCGTAATACCTCTGACAACATTGTTGACAGCAGTGACCTGGGAGTCAGAAATGCTTCCAGAGGTCTTCCCCATGCTGTTCCCATGCCATTTGAGCACTGTTCCCATCGATTTGGGCAATTTTTAGGCCCTCTGCTGACCGCCGGAGGGAGCCGCCCGAAAAATGCTCCAGTTTCCCATAGACTTACATTGGGCTCGTTGCTCGGGTCGAGCACCCGAGTATTCCAATGTGCTCAACCCGAGCAACTAGCACCGAGCATTTTAGTGCTCTTAGTGCTCACCCATCACTAGAAAAAATACAAAATGACTGTCAATAGACATCGATCTGGGGCACCATGCAAAATCTCACCTCGTGAGGTATCCTTGATCATGAGGAAGGTGAGAGATCAGCCTAAAACTACACAGGGGGAACTTGTTAATGATCTCAAGGCAGCTGGGACCACAGTCACCAAGAAAACCATTGGTAACACATTACGCCTTAAAGGTTTAAAATCCTGAAGTGCCCACTGTTCAAGAAGGCACATGTGCAGGCCCTTCTGAAGTTTGCCAATGAACACCTGGATGATTCTATGAGTTATTGGGAGAAGGTGCTGTGGTCAGATGAGACAAAAATTGAGCCCTTTGGCATTAACTCAACTCGCCGTGTTTGGAAGAAGAAAAAGGATGAGTACAACCCTAAGAACATCGTCCCAACCATGAAGCATGGTGGGGGAAACATTATACTTTGGGGGTGCTTTTCTGAGATTTTGGCCAACAACCTCCTTCCTTCAGTAAGAGCATTGAAGATGGGTCGTGGCTGGGTCTTCCAGCAAGACAATGACCCAAAGAATACAGCCAAGGCAACAAAAGAGTGGCTCAAAAAGAAGCACAGTAAGGTCATGGAGTGGCCTAGCCAGTCTCCAGACCTTAATCCCATAGAAAACTTATGGAGGGAGTTGAAACTCTGAGTTGCCAAGCAACAGCCTTAATATCTTAATGATTTAGAGATGATCTGCAAAGAGGAGCGGATCAAAATTCCTCCTGACGTGCGCAAACCTCATCATCAACTACAAACAACGTCTGACTGCTGTGCTTACCAACAAGGGTTTTGCCACCAAATATTAAGTGTTGTTTGCCAGATGGATCAAATACTTATTTCTCACTGCAAAATGCAAAAAAATTATCTAATTTATACAATGTGATTCTCTTGATTTTTTTCGGGATATTCTATCTCTCAATGTTAAAATTAACCTACCCTTAAAATTATAGACTGTTCATGTCTTTGTCAGTGGGCAAACTTACAAAAACAGCAAGGGATCAAATACTTATTTCTCCCATTATATAAGTGCAATATGTAGGTGCACATTCACACTTTGGCCTTTTAACAGACAGAACCTAAGATAAAAACAAAATGAGCCATCATGATTGGGTACACCTTGTCATGGTGGGATGGCTTTTATGCTTTTTTTGATTAAAATAGTGTCAACTAAGTACCCTATGTTATTTACATTCCTTCACTTAGTTTTAGCAAGTTTTTTGAAATGTTGCATTTTTGCTGCATTTTTTCCTGCAATTTTTCCACGTGTTCTTACCACAGCATTGTACTGTTCCAGCAAAGTGAATGTGATTTCTGAAATCTTATCTACATGCTGTTTATTTTTTCCTTGCAGATCTGAAGTTCCAATGAATGAGGAAAAAAACAAATAAAAAACGCATGCAAAACTGAGGGTATTGTATAAAAAACCTACAAGAAGCAAAAATGAACAAAAACCCTGCTGTAAAAAAATAAAAAAGCAAACGTGCATTTAAATAACAGAGGGTTCTTAGTAACACTGTTTTTGATCAAAAATAGTATAAAAGCTATCCCACCACGGCCCGGTAACTTCATATTCGGGATAGTCCTTCTCTGTCTAATATTTAAAACCTTACCATGTTTCAAAGTTGACCTCAGTGTGTGAATAAGGGCAGACAATGGACCGGGTCCCAAACTGTGGACACCAGCCCAGGGAAGCTATATAAATGTGATTTCCAGCTCAAGGAAGGGAGGCCACACCCTGGCTTGCACAGAATGCAAAGATACGAAGAAAAAACACAAAAGCTGAGCTTGGTTTAAGTTGGTATACATACAGCACATAAATGCACTTTTAAACTGGCCATATTTCAGAAAAAAAACCTACAAGAAGCAAAAATGAACAAAAACCCTGCTGTAAAAAAATAAAAAGCAAACGTGCATTTAAATAACATACGGTTCTTAGTAACACTGTTTTTGATCAAAAATAGTATAAAAACCATCCCACCACGGCACAGTGACCCTATATTCGGGATGGTCCTACTCTGTCTAATATTTAAAACCTTACCATGTGTCAAAGTTGACCTCAGTGTGTGAATAAGGGCAGACAACAGACTGGGTCCCGAACTGTGGACACCAGTCCAGGGAAGCTACAGGTGCATCTCACTAAATTAGAATATCATCAAAAAGTTAATTTATTTCAGTTCTTTAATACAAAAAGTAAAACTCATATATTATATAGAGTCATTACAAACAGAGTGATCTATTTCAAGTGATTATTTCTGTTAATGTTGATGATTATGGCTTACAGCCAATGAAAACACAAAAGTCATTATTTCAGTAAATTAGAATACTTTATAACTGACGCGCCCCCTGGGCCGTGTGTGGGGAAATACCCGGAGCCCAGTCTCTGTGTAATGCTGGGGGTTGTAGTCTCCGTGGCGGCGACCCGGTCCCGTGCTCAGGGTGGTCAAACCAGTGGTGGACCTGTTTATTTGGTTTTGCAATGTTTAAATGTCCAACTACGCCACCTGTGGATTGTGGTCACTGAGAACCGCCGCTGCGGGGCAGACCGCTGAGGCTGATGTTGTGTGCGCAGTATAGCCTCAGGGCAGCATCTATAGATGGTGAGGGTCGTGGTGCGTGGGCGCAGCAGAAATGACTCAGAGTCCGTGCAGTGCAGTTCAGGGTCTTTACTGTTGGTAATGAAGAAGGCCCTGCCGGGAGTACTGGCTAACATTAGAGGCCTGGTCAGTCTGTGAGCAAACAAGAGTCCCCCTGGCCAGGTGGAGGTATAGGCCTTCCCGTCTGACTGCACTCTTCCTGGCTACCCTGCTGTAGTCGTGTAGTAGCCCACGTCCCTGAGTGTACCGTGTGGTGCTCACCCATATGGCTGGTGACTTGGGGCCTTTGGTTCCTTCCGATCCTCGATGGCGGTGCCGGTCCCTTGCGTGTGACTGAGCCTCCGGGCTTTCTATGGCCAGAGGACCTGAAATCCCCTGCCAGGTGGTTTCTGCTGCTGGATGTAGATATCCTCACCGCCTCAGACTCCAGTGTCCGGTTCTCTGCGTCTTTCTGCCAGGACGAGCTCTGCTGCTCCAGTCCCTGGTCTTCAGCTCCTGGCTCCTACAGAGCTCCTTGCTGCTGCTCTGTCCCTTCCTCTGGAACTAACTCTTCTCCCTAACGCCGCCCCAGATCCAGTTTATAAAGGGCAGGTTCCTCCCCTCCCTGGACTGGGGCAGGAGGCGTTGCATGTGTGACGCCCAGCTGCGCTTGGTATCACAGATCCTGGAAGTGTGCATTGATGGATTCCTCCACAAGAGGCCCCCATAACCATTCACACATCTCCACCTTCCACCTCAGACCACCAGAGGGAGCCCGTTAGGGATAGATAAATAGGGAAGGTGGAGCCAGGCAGTTCAGTTCCTGCAGAGTGAAACACAGAAACAGGTCAGTCTGCAGTGGAGTTCAGTGATTCAGCAGTTCCTCTGGAGAGTTCAGTTAGTGCAAATCTGAATACAGAGTTGAGTTGAGTTGAGTCATAGCTCAGAGTAGTGAGCGTTAGGTGTGCCGGCGCCATAAGATCGGCGAAGCGCGGCAAGCTGCCGTTAGTGTGTATAGCCTAGTGAGGGCCCGAGTAGGCCGAAGGCGAGTGGAGAGTTAGTACATAGGGGGCAGAGGAGCTTAACAGGCTCACCCCGAAGCAGTTACCGGACACCGGGTCCGAAGTTTACTGGGATCTCTATGACCCAGTAAGATATAACCGGAATCCCTGGAGAACTATAGGTCCCAGGATCGCTAAAGTGCTGATACGTAACCGAGCCAGGAGACACATAGACCCGCAGCTAAGGTGCATGTACTCCAAGAAAAGGCCCTACCACAAGGTCAGCCAGCGCAGGACAGAGAGAAAGTTAGGCCTAGCTCCAGGCAGGTCAGAAACTTACTACGCAGAGGCAAGAAACAGGAGGCCCAAAACCCGCTCATTGGGGAGGATCCTGACATGCACCCTTCACCCTACAGTGCTCCGGGACGTGCCTGAATTTCCATCAGTAAAAGGTATTGAAGTGACTATCGTGTCTGTCCCTGTTCTTGCTCGGACCCGGCTGGGTCTCATCTGTCCTGCATTCCCCTTCATACACTGCCCTGAGGCCTAGCTCCACCTGTGGGGAGCCATAACATCGAGCTGCCTTATCACCGGCCTCAGTGGACTGCGCAGCGCTGGTGATCCTCACCAGAAGCCACAGGTGGCATCACAAACTCTTTCTTAAAATTAACAAATATCCACTCTTTTAAGGAGAGACCCCAGGGTACGTGCCTGGGAGCTGACCACCGCGACATCCCTAAGGCAGGCTAAAGGTCCGGGTACCCGAGTCTTCCCCATTCCCCTGGGCTAGTCACATGTAAATGTGCTCCTGACCAGGAAAACCCATGCTCGCTCTCAGACATGGTATTTCTAACACTGTGGCAACCAGACCCCTGGGGTGCCACATTCCCCCCTTGTAAATTTTAGTACTCCGGGACTAAACACATTTTATGAAAACATGCATAACAGGGTATAAGAAATAACACAACAACATATGTACAAGGAGTTCAGTGTTTATAGGTCACGGAGCTTCCGTAACCAGGTGTCCATGTCACCCAAGATGTATTTTGAGGGACCCGTCCCAAACCCTCCACGTAGGCCCTGGGGTGGCTACAGTGCATAGATGATCCAGCGTTGGACCACGTCTTCAGCCACCTCCACGGGTTTTTGTTCTGTGGTCTGGCACAAAAAGGGCACTTAGCATGTGCAACTATTTACAAGGTACAGTTCCGGTTATTCATTGTCCATAACCTGTCAGTCCATAAACCCTGTCGGGTAACTAGAGAAACATAATTAGGATTCAGGTAACAAACATAAAACATTTCAACAGTGGCAATATACAGGTATATATATCACCTTTAAATTCTCCAGCGAGCGGGCATTTGACCCCTAATGCTCCTGGTGGACCTACATAACACACTATCTGGTGGTGTTCTTTCTGGGTCCCCTGTTTCCACCCTTTGTGTAGTGGGCTCACTAGTGTCTGCACTACAGGTGTTTGGAGATGTTACGGGTAGGTTGGGCAGCTTTCTGCGTACTCTTTGGCTTACCACGGGCACGGCAGGCTCATTACTAGCAGAGGGTTGATTCTCCTGGGCTGCTGGTATGGAATCTTCTGCCTCCGGGGCCGGTTGCTCTCCCAACACTACTTGCTCTTCTGTAGGCCCTTGAGGGGCTGGCTGGAGAAAGGTAAGGACGGGTACATAATAGCGCTGTTAATTTGTATCCAGGACCGGGGAAAGTCTCCGAGTACTGTACTGACCATTTCTTCCCTTTCCTCTGTGGGTTGAGGGCTATCTTGGTCTTCATCAGTGCTTCTTCAGGTGGTCTCTGGAGACAGTGGCTGTGGTCTCTCCTCCATCCTTACTGATAACGCATACTTTTGGATTTTCATGGCTTGATGGCAGTACTGTGTACGGTTCCTTCTCCCACTGGTCATCCAACTTATGGAGCCGCCTCTTCCTCTTCAAGACCTGCTCTCCAGGTGCCAGGGGAACAGCGGGAGCATGCTGGTTGTAACTCCACTCTTGCCTTTCTCTTGCTTGAGACAGACTTCTCTCAACACTCTCCTGCACTTTCCGGTACTGCTGCTGCTGTTCTGTATCCCAGTCTGCCTCTGGCTAGGTATCCTCAGGTGTCAGGACTCCCATATCCAGGTCAATAGGCAGTTTACCAGGTCTTGCTCTCATTAGGTAAGCCGGGGTGCATGTGGTGGAATTTACTGGGATGTGGTTATACAAGTCCACCAGATCAGGCAGTTTTTCAGGCCACAGACTGCGTTCTTTCAGGGGTAACGTTTTCAGCAAGTCTATCACCACCTGGTTCATCTTCTCGCATAATCCGTTGGTTTGGGGGTGATAGGGCGTTGTCCTTATCTTCTTGCAGCCATACAGGTTGCAGAACTCCTGGAAGACCTCCGCTTCGAAGGCTGGACCTTGGTCAGTCAACACTTGCTCCGGATACCAGTGTGGACGGCAAAAGTGCTGCTGGAAGGCTCTTGCTGCTGTCTGAGCTGTTAAGTCCTTGACAGGGACCACCACCAGGAACCGGGAGTAGTGGTCTACGATGGTGAGGGCGTAGACGTGCACGGACTTACTTGGAGCCAGCTTCACATGGTCCAGGGCTACCAGTTCTAGTGACTGCTTGGTGATTATGGGCTGCAGGGGAGTCTTCTGGCTGGCACGGTCCTTTCTTCTCAGGTTGCATGGGCCGCAGTCTCTGCACCATCTCTCAATGGCCCCTCTCATGCCTACCCAGAAGAACCGTTCACGCAACAGGAACTCCAACTTCTTCCACCCAAAGTACCCTGCTCCGTCGTGGTATGCCTCCAGGACCATAGCCGCGTCTCGTCTCGGGACCACTACCTGCCAGGTCAGCTCATGTGTCCGGGAGTTGACAATTCTCCGGCACAGCTTCCCCTTGTAGAGAAACAGTTTACTCTTCTCCTTCCAGAGCTGTTTGGTTTCTTCCGGAGCGTCTGGGTCAAGGCGGGCATCAGCCTGTGTCAGCATCTCTTTTACCAGGTGGACGGCTGGGTCACTTGTCTTGCGTCTCCGCCCAGCTGTGGTGGGGTAAGGGATTGAACATGGCAGAGTGCCTGTGCCTTACACGGTGGGAACACTGGGTAATCCCACGACGGTGGAATGCAGGGAGTTCAATCTCTTCCAGTTCTTCTGGATCTTCCCCTCCGTCCGGCAAGTTCGGCATCCTGGACAGGGCGTCTGCTTTGGCATTTGCGCGTCCCGCAAATGCCATCCATCTCTGCTCCAGGGCACCAAGTTTTGCAGTGTCCAGGTGTGTCAACGAGTTGTTGTCCGTGTACACGGTGAACTTGGAAGAGGCAAGGTAATGTTTAAAGAGCTCGGTCACTGCCCATACCACCGCTAGGAACTCTAGCTTGAAGGAGCTGTAATTTTCAGGATTCCTTTCTGTGGGCCGGAGCTTCCTGCTGGCATAAGCGATCACCCGTTCCCTGCCCTGTTGGATCTGGGACAGCACCGCCCCTAGCCCGATGTTGCTCGCGTCTGTGTGGAGAATAAAAGGCTGGCCGTAATCAGGGTACGCCAGGATTTCATCCCCCTTGAGGGCCATCTTCAGCCGGCGGAAAGACTCATCCTCCAGCTTGTCCCATTTGAAGGGCGGCTTCTGGTTTTTGGCCTTCCTGGACTGGCCTATCAGGAGGTCTTGCATAGGGGCTGCCATTTTGGTGAACCCAGAGATGAATCTTCGGTAGTAGCCTACCAACCCGAGGAACTGCCGAACTTCCTTTATGCTGGAGGGTCTTGGCCAGTCCTTAATCACTGTGATCTTTTCAGGGTCTGGAGCTACTCCGTCAGCACTCACCACGTGTCCCAGGTACTGTACCTTTGGTTTCAGTAGATGACACTTGGAGGGTTTCACCTTTAGGCCGTAGCCTGCCAGGGCGTCAAACACCTCTGCCAGGTGTTTTAGATGGTCCTCATATGTTTTGGAATATACGATGATATCGTCCAGGTATAGCAGGACTGTCTCGAAATTCCTGTGCCCCAGGCAACACTCCATCAACCGCTGGAAGGTTCCTGGTGCGTTGCAGAGCTCGAACGGCATACAGTTGAATTCGCTGAGACCCATCAGGGTGGTGAACGCGGTCTTCTCCTTGTTGGCCTCTGCTACAGGAACCTGCCAGTACCCGCTAGTAAGATCCAAAGTGGAGAAGAAGTTAGCAGACTTTAATGCAGCTAAAGATTCCTCTATCCTAGGTAACGGGTACGCATCTTTGTGTGTGATACGGTTGACCTTCCTGTAGTCTAAACAAATTCTTATGGTGCCATCTTTCTTTTTCACAAGAACTAGTGGAGCTGCCCAGGGGCTACAGCTGTCCCTGATTACCCCAGCCTCCTTCATTTCTCGCAACATTCCCTTGGCATTCTGATAGTGTGCAGGGGGTACAGGTCGGTATCTTTCCTTTATGGGTGGATGGTCTCCTGTGGGGATGTGGTGTTCTACCGCCTTTACTTGCCCAAAGTCTAGCGGGTGTTTGCTAAAGACTCTTTCGTACTCCTGCACCACCCGGTAGACTCCCTGTTTTTGGTGTGAGGGAGTGGAGTCGTTGCCCACATGCAGCTTCTGACACGAGTCCTCCATTTGTTTCTTGGAGCCGTTACCCTCCTACGGTTGAGATGGAGGCAAGGGTTCCACGGCCTTTACAGAGTTTTGGTTAACGGTGAACAATTTGGCTAGAGCGGCATACCGGGGCAAGTATACTTCTCTTTCCCCAATGTTTAGGATACGGACGGCTACCCTCCCATGGCGTACATCGACCACCCCCCGTGCTGTCAAAATGGTGGGCCTACTGTTTGAGTAGACGGGTTCTACCATGGCTTGGTAGTTCCTCCCTCTTAACCCGATTGCAGTCCGGCACCAGATCATCATCTCACTTTTTGGGGGCATGGCGATAGGGAACGGGTCACTCATCCTTACACTACCAATCTCACCACCAGACAGTTCTACCTGTTGCCTTTTCATCAGGGCTCTGATCTCTTTTTGTAGGACACGCTGATGGCTGGAGCTGGCATTCACCGCAACTTACTGTAATATGAGAATTATCTCTGCAAGACAATTTTCAATAACATTAGTACCCAAGGTTATCTTAGGGTGGCTTTCACGACGGTCAATGTCAACAATAATCAGTCCTTGCGCTGGCAGTTCAACCTTACCAATTTTGATGGTCACCTCTTTGAATTCCACCTGCGGTACGGGCTGACCATTGCTGGCGATGATGCTCAAATCGTCGTCTGGGTAGCGGGTAATATCCGAGTCATTCCAGTACCGCTTAAAAAGCACATAGGGGATGGTAGTTACCTGTGACCCGGTGTCCAATACTGCACTAATAGGAATGCCATCCAGCACCACCGGCAAGACCGGTAGTCCCCCTATGTACTTATCATGCCAGCTCGATGGGCCTGATGATCTTATGCTTGGGGTCGGCCCTCTGCCCCAGGTTGGGCCTGTTTAAATGACAGTACCTTGCCATATGTCCTGGTTGGTTGCAGCGGCGGCAGATGGGTTGTCCGTCCTGGTTGTAGCGGTCGCTGGGCCTTCCTCTGGACGATGGGATCCTCCTCTGTCGACTCCAAGGGACGTCCTCCGGACTGGAAGCCAGCTGGATCTTTCCTGGGGAAGACACCTGTAAAAACTGCACAGTTCTGGTTAGCGCGGCAACGCTTTTGGTCAGTTCTTGGACCTGATGGTGCAGGTCTGCAGCCGGGTCTTTGTCCAAAGCCTGTGCTTCAGCTCCCACAGGCTCTGCAGACAAGGGCGCTGCCTCCTGGTGATAGGTGATAGCAGGGCGCCTGTGGGTTACAGCGCCACCTGGTGCCGATTCTCGGAGCACCCGGATGGCCCTGTCTTTGAGCTGCGCAAAGTCCAAATCAGGGTTCTGCAAGGCCATTACACGCAACTGGGTTCGGAGGGCGTTGGACTGTAGACCCTCAATGAACTGTTCAGTCAACAGCTTATCCTCATTCCGCACGCTGTCAGGGTCTGCATGCTTAATGGCTCTCAGGGCCTCCTGCAAATTCAAAGCATTGTCCCGTATACTGTCTTGTGCCCGCTGTTTGCATCCATAAAATTTTAGTTTGATCTCTGCTGAGGTGCGGGTATCAAAAGTGTCCTTTAGACGGGCCAGTATTTCCTTTACAGTCCCCTTTTCCCTGGCTGACCAGGACTTCACTTCTCTTTGGGTTGCCCCGATTAACTGGCCTGTCAGTATGCTCACTTTTTGTTCCTCGGACAGGGGGTATACTTTGAATAGGCTATACAGTCTTTCTTTAAAGTCGCTCAGGGTATGCGACTCCCCTGAGTACTGGGGTAACCATGCCGCTCCGGGGATATACGGCATCGTGAATGGCATCACTGCGGCAGCAGCCGCGCTGGCGGTGGGAGCTCCCTCCATTCTTTGTGTCTTCCTCCCCCCTAGTTAACCGTGGCCTACCTTCCGTTGCTTCTTCTCCGTAGTCCGCGGCTCCGCAGGCGATCGTTGGGGTCGAGGACCTTGCGTCACGCGCTGGTGACGTCGGCGTCCGCTGGGCTCCTTCCAGGTCCTTGCGCAGTGTCAGTGCGTAAGGCAGGGCTTCAGCTCTCGCGCGCTTTTGGCGTCCACGCCCCTCTTCTTCCCACGCGGTGACCCAGAAATGGCACCCAATGGCGGGAAAATGGCGGCAGATGACGGGAAAACGGCTGCGGATGGCAGGAAACTTCACCACGGTAAATATCACAGTCTTTCTTCAGGCACGCAGTACCCGGTGGTTGCGGGCACGGAATCCTGCCGGCTACGCCAAAGTTGACGCGCCCCCTGGGCCGTGTGTGGGGAAATACCCGGAGCTGGGTCTCTGTGTAATGCTGGGGGTTGTAGTCTCCGTGGCGGCGACCCGGTCCCGTGGCTCAGGGTGGTCAAACCAGTGGCGGACCTGTTTATTTGGTTTTGCAATGTTTAAATGTCCGACTACGCCACCCGTGGATTGCGGTCACTGAGAACCGCCGCTGCGGGGCAGACCACTGAGACTGATGTTGTGTGTGCAGCAGAGGGTAGTACAACTCCCCACGGGAGGAGTATAGCCTCAGGGCAGCGTCTATAGATGGTGAGGGTCGTGGTGCGTGGGCACAGCAGAAATGACTCAGAGTCCGTGCAGTGCAGTTCAGGGTCTTTACTGTTGGTAATGAAGAAGGCCCTGCCGGGAGTACTGGCTAACATTAGAGGCCTGGTCAGTCTGTGAGCTAACAAGAGTGCCCCTGACCAGGTGGAGGTATAGGCCTTCCCGTCTGACTGCACTCTTCCTGGCTTCCCTGCTGTAGTCGTGTAGTAGCCCACGTCCCTGAGTGTACCGTGTGGTGCTCACCCATATGGCTGGTGACTTGGGGCCTTTGGTTCCTTCCGCTCCTCGATGGCGGTGCCGGTCCCTTGCGTGTGACTGAGTCTCCGGGCTTTCTATGGCCAGAGGACCTGAAATCCCCTGCCAGGTGGTTTCTGCTGCTGGATGTAGATATCCTCACCGCCTCGGACTCCAGTGTCCGGTTCTCTGCGTCTTTCTGCCAGGACGAGCTCTGCTGCTCCAGTCCCTGGTCTTCAGCTCCTGGCTCCTACAGAGCTCCTTGCTGCTGCTCTGTCCCTTCCTCTGGAACTAACTCTTCTCCCTAACCCCGCCCCAGATCCAGTTTATAAAGGGCAGGTTCCTCCCCTCCCTGGACTGGGGCAGGAGGTGTTGCATGCAAATGTGCTCCTGACCAGGAAAACCCATGCTCGCTCTCAGACATGGTATTTCTACCACTGTGGCAACCAGACCCCTGGGGTGCCACATAACAACAGCTTGAAATTTTTTTTTAAAATCCGAAATGTTGGCCTGCTGAAACGTATGTTCAGTAATTGCACTCAATGCTTGGTCGGGGCTCCTTTTGCATCAATTACTGCATCAATGCGGCATGGCATGGAGACGATTAGCCTGTGGCACTGCTGAGGTGTTATGGAAGCCCAGGATGCTTTGATAGCAGCCTTCAACTCGTCTGCATTGTTGGGTCTGGTGTCCCTCATCTTCTTCTTGACAATACTCCATGGATTATCTATGGGGTTTAGGTCAGGCGAGTTTGCTGGCCAATCAAGCACAGTGATACTGTTGTTTTTAAACCAGGTATTGGTACTTTTGGCAGTGTGGACAGGTGCCAAGTCCTGCTTGAGAATGAAATTTCCATCTCCAAAAAGCTTGTCGGCAGAGGGAACCATGAAGTGCTCTAAAATTTCCTGGTAGACGGCTGCGCTGACTTTGGTCATGATAAAACACAGTGGACCTACACCAGCAGATGACATGGCTCCCCAAACCATCACTGATTGTGGAAACTTCACACTAGACCTCAAGCAGCTTGGATTGTGTGCCTTTCCACTCTTCCTCCAGACTCTGAGACCTTGATTTCCAAATGAAAATTTAAACTCTGGGACCTTATGGAGTGTGTCAATGACTGCCTTCTGGACATCTGTCAAGTCAGCAGTCTTCCCCGTGATTGTGGAGCCTACTGAAATAAACACTTGAAATAGATCACTGTGTTTGTAATGACAGTATATAATATATGAGTTTCACTTTTTGTACTGAAGAACTGAAATAAATTAACTTTTTGATGATATTCTAATTTAGTGAGAAGCACCTGTATATAAATGTGATTTCCAGCTCAAGGCCACACCCTGGCTTGTACAGAATGCAAAGATACAAAGAAAAAACAGGGTAAAAAAGGAGCATTTTATGCAGCATTTTTCCTGCCAAAAGACACATTTTTTTTGTAGAAATGTCTCCTGAAAATACTTAATGTGTTGTGACAAAGTTACTGGCAAAGTGCTGGAGGTGATGTATGTTACACTGAGGCTATTAGCTTCAGTGATTTGAAACCCAGATGATTTGCTCCAGCACACACACTAAGTGTTGTGAGGGGTTAGGCAGCCATTTTAAGGGCTGGGGTTTTCAGAACAACCATAGAGCGGGTGGGAGGTTGTTCTCCATATCAATGTGGTCTGGGGTTTAAATAGAGAGCCTGCTGAGGCATTCAGTGTTCAGTGTATCTGGAGAAGTTAGCTCCGGAGAGGTGGTCATGGTTATTGCTAAACTGAACCGTGTGTTTGTCAAACCCTGAGCGGGCGGATCCCTGCTACCACAAGGACTGCGGTTTGTGTTAGCACTTTGTTTTGTTTTACTGTTTTGCCCAAAGGGACGTGTTTACTTTGATGAACTGTATGTTGGTTTATGCAGCATTATAATAAACCAACAAGGAATTTAAAGAGACAGATAACTGTGTCTATCTCTGTGTGCAGTCGAGTGAGCCGCTCTACCGCAGGTGGTGGGGAATTTGAGCAATGTTCCAGGAACACATATAGCATCTGTGGACAAACAGCATATCTTGGGAAAAAGCGTCCATAAGCCAGGAAACGACGACAGATAGCATGGAGGACCTGATTAAGCACCTGGTGCTAGCCCAGCCAGCAGGAGACAAGCAAGCTGCTTATGCAACAGATCCACCAGCAGCAGTAGCTGCAACAAGACCAGCTCAAGCAGCAACAGCAGCCGATGGAGTTGATTGCAGAGGCAGTTTGTGGGAGGCCGGCAGTCCCTTCCCCAAGTCCAGGTGATGACTCGTTCATCTGGAATGCAGTAAGATGAGCCTTGCAAAAGATGACCCCAGGGGATGATATGGAGGCATCTTTGACTGTTTTTGAATTGGTAGCAGAGCGGTAGAAGCTGTCGCCAGCAGGTGCTGGCCCCCTATCTAACTGGCGAGCCCCAAAAATCTCATTATAATTTGGCATTACAGGATGCACAGGAGTATGCCAAATTAAAAACTGAAATTTTGGCATGCGCTGGTGTGACTATGTCAGTCAGAGCCCAAAGGGTTCACCACTGGGCGTATTATGGTGATAAACCCCCTCGCTCCCAAATGTTTGACCTTCTGTATCTTGTACAGAAGTGGCTTCAGCTAGAGTCCTCCACTCCAGCCCAGATGGTCGAGCGGGTTTTCATGGACAGATTTGTTCACCCCCTTCCTAGGCCGGTGCAGACCTGGGTTGCCCAGGGAGATGCTCGGAATGCAGACAAACTGGTTGGCTTAGTGGAGAGATACCAGGTGGTCTAGAGGTCCCTAAGGAAGCCAGGCGGTGTTGCATCCCTATACTGGGGTACCCTGAATGAACCCGAACCTCTAAAGAGGGGTAGTAGAGCCACAACTGGGGGGTGTCCAAGGTCCCAAGGGGTTGCTGAAGGTTTGTCAAAGGCCGTCGGTGAAGATATCTGCTGGAGATGTCACCGTCTTTGACACATGGCCGCACGATGTCCTATGTCCTCCGAGCAGATGGACTGCAGAATAGGCACTGCAGTGTGGACTATCAGCCAGGCGAGGGGTCACAGTCATGTGCCATGACCATAAATGGGGTTCTGATGTCCTGACTTTTGGACTCTGGGAGTTTGGTGACTGTGATAAGGGCCACACTTCCCCACCATTTTATCCCCGGGAAATATGCGGGCGTCCGCTGCATACACGGGGACGCCAAGGACTATCCCATCGCCCGAATGACTATAAAAATGAACACTGGCACTGAGTCCCATGATGTCGGGATAGTCAGAGACTTGCTACATCCAGTGATAATCGGTTGGGACTTCAGCCTGTTCTGGGACTTGTGGGGAAAGGCAGTGTGCCCACGAACTCAGACTGGGGCTGGTTGGTCCATGAAGAATCCCCATTGCAGTCGAAGGCAGATGATTTCCCCCTCTGTGTCCCTGCTGGTGACGAGGTCGAGACAGTGACCCATGAGGATGAGATTCTTAAATTGGGGGTTTCTGGGGGGAATTTCGGTACTGTGCAAATTCAGGATCTTACATTGAAAGGTGCATTTGATAATGTGACTGTAATAAATAAGGTTGCTCAAGAGCCGGGGGCTTACACCAGGTTCCTGTATTTCACACTAAATGAGGATCTGCTTTATTGGGTCACTAAACCTAGAGAGGAAGTGATAGAGCAGTTGTTGGTGCCAGTTCCCTATAGGTGTAGGGTGTTAGATTTGGCCCATTCACATGTCTTGGGTGGGCATCTGGGAGTAAACAAAACCCAAGAGCGGATCCTGCAGAGGATCTACTGGCCTGGATGTCACCAAGACATTATTAATTTTTGCCAGTCTTGCCCTACCTGTCAGCTAACTGCTCCAGTATTCCACTTCCACAGTCCCCTAGTGCTGTTGCACATTATAGAGGTCCCATTTGACTGGATTGTCATGGACCTTGTCAGGCCCCTGGTTAAGTCAGCCAGGGGGTACTAATACATTCTAGTGGTGATGGACAATGCGACACGTTCCCCGGAGGCGGTACACTGAGAAACTCCTGTGCTAGGAGTATAGCTCAAGAGCTGGTAAGTATTTTCTCCCAGATGGGCCTGCCAAAGGAAATTCTGACAGACCAAGGAACTCCTTTTATGTCTAAAGTGATGAGGGAGTTGTGTAAGGTTCTCCAGATTACAGGATGTCAGTGTACCATCCGCAGACGGATGGCCTGGTTGAGAGGTTCAATAAAACCCTAAAGTCCATGCTTAAGAAAGCTGTGGAAAAGGATGGCCAAGACTGGGACTGCCTACTTTCCTACTTATTATTCTCTACTAGAGAAGTTCCCCAAAGAAGATCACCCTTTGAGCTGCTTTACGGATGGCACCCTCGGGACTTCTGCACATTGCAGAGGAAACCTGGGAAGCCGAGGTAACACCCCACTGGAGCGTCATAGAGCATGTGGCCCAGATGCAGGACCTGATCGCAAGGGTGATGCCAATTATGTGGAAGAGTCTCCTTCAAGCACAAGAGGCCCAGGCAAGGGGCTACAATTGGTTGACGAGACTGAGACATTTTAGCCCCGGAGACCGGATGTTGGTGTTGATCCTCATGGTGGAAAGTAAGTTCCTTGCCCAGGAGCAAGGAGATGGTCAAAAAAGTTTAGTGATGTCAATTAAAACGTCCACCAACCAGGGAGAAGAAAGCCGTACCAGGTATACCACATTAACCTGCTCAAACCATGGCGAGACAGGGAACCAGTGGAAGCTATATGCCTGGGGACCCATTCTGAAGCCAGGGTTAAGGATGTCACAGTGGCAGAGACACTGTCACTGGCCCAGAAGCAGTATTGTCGAGAGCTGCTTCAGCGGAACCAAGACCTGTTTTCAGAGCTGCCAGGTTGTACCCAGGTTGTGGAGCATGAAATCCTGATGGAACCGCATGTGAGGGTGAACCAAACCGTATCAGATTCCTGAAGACTGCTGCAAGGTGATCTCCAAGGAGGTGAGGAGAATGTTGAGACTGGGCATTATTGAGGAGTCAAAAAGCGGCAGGTCCCGCCCCATTGTCCTTGTGCCGAAGCAGGACGGAGAGTGGCATTTCCGTAATGACTACAAGAAACTGAATGAAGTGTCCAAGTTCAACGCATATTCGATGCCCCAGGTCGATGAGCTCATTGAGAGGTTAGGGTCAGCCAGATATATCACCACCCTGGACCTAAAGAAAGGGTACTGGCAAATTCTCCTGTCCCCAAGTGGCAAGGAGAAAATGGCTTTTTCTACTCCTGACGAGTGCTTTCAGCACACCAGGATGCCGTTCGGTCTGCAGGGAGCCCCAGCTACCTTCCTGAGGGCCATGGACCGGATCCTAGCCTCTCATAAAAAGTACGCCGTAACTTACCTGGATGACATTGTGATATTCAACCCAGATTGGGGACGTCATTTACAGAAGGTCCAGGCAGTACTGGATGCGCTGAGGAAGGCAGGATTTACTATAGATCCAAAGAAATGCGCCATGGGGAAAGAAGAGGCAAAATACTTGGGCTACATCGTTGGAAGGGGCGAAATAAAGCTGCAAGTAAATAAGGTAGAGGCTATCCAGAATTGGCTGCAACCGAACTCCAAAATGCAAATTTGGGGGTTTCTGGGAATTGTGGGATACTATTGGCGATTTATCCCGAATTTCGCCAAGTTACCCACCCCCCTGACAGATCTTTTAAAGGGCACAAAGACGTTCATGGCCAAATGGCCATCTGAAGCTGAGATGGCGCTCCAGGAGTTGAAGCTTGCCCTATGGAAACAGCTGGTTTTGGTCACACCTGAATTCACTAAGGAGTTTGTGGTTCAGACGGACGCCTCCGAGGTCAGTTTGGGAGCTGTGTTGTCCCAGGAAATAGATGGGGATGAAAATCCAGTCCTATTCCTAAGTAGGAAACTCTCCTCCAGTGAAAAGAGCTATGCTATCATAGAGAAAGAGTGCTTGGCCATCAAATGGGCAATTGACACGCTGAGGTACTACCTGTTAGGCCAGAAGTTCAGGATCGTGCCAGATCATGCGCCCCTGAGATGGATGAGGGAAAGGAAGAGGAAGAATGCCCGGGTGACTAGGTGGTTTATAGCCCTCTAGAAATTTAGTTTTCATAAGGAGTACAGGCCAGGGAAACTACATGGTATCACAGATGCCCTGTCCAGACTTCCCTGTTTAGCGAGTGAAGGTACCAAAGCCCCCTGCTTTGGGCAGAACGGGGAGATATGTGACAAAGTCACTGGCTAAGTGCTGCAGGGGTGGAATGTTTCACTGAGGATATTAGCTTCAGTGATTTGAAACTCAGATGATTTGCTCCAACACACTAAGTGCTGTAAGGTGTTGGGTTAAGCAGACAATTTGAGGGCTTGGTTTTTGAGAACAACCATAGAGCGGATTGGAGGTTCTTCTCCATATCTCCACCCCAGATTTACACTGGTTGATTATTAGGAAGCAAGTGGTTATAGGAACATTTATTGACAATAATCACCCAGTCTAAATGTAACCATATTTCTAGTATGCAAGTGTCACAGTCAACAAACTCCTCACCAGTCCAGGTATCTTATGCATTTATTCCCTTTACCCCTTCATGACCTATGTAGGGGTTAAGGGAATACAAATGGTTGTAAAATAACTTGGTTTGTCAGGAGATTACCTTGGTGAATGTAGCAGAGACTAGGCATTGTAGCAAAGCTGGGTTTGTTAGGAGACTCATTAAATGAATGTAGTAGAGTGAAGTTGTTGCAGCAGAGTCCATTGGTTATAGCAAAGCTGTGTTTATCAGAAGACTACTTGGTAAATGTTTGTAGAAAACTCACTTAATTAATGAACAGAGTCCAGAAGTTGTAACAAAGCCAAGCATTTTTAGCAGAGTTAGGTTAGTCAGGAGAAACTTCTGTGGCAGATAGCAGAGCCCAGCAATGTAGTAGCAGCAAGGACACAAAGTACCTGAATACTCAGATGGCATTTTGCCACCTGAGCTGGCCTATAGTGACATAATTCAGATTGCAGCCAACTTAGTCATGTGTCAGGACAGCTGCATGCTGAAGAAGCAGAGCTTGAGACATATCCCAACTGTCAAGAGGAGCTGCCATCATAAGCACACATACCTTTCTCAGCCCAGGAGCCGCGCTGACATGACAGGGAGCTGGAGGAGAAGGAAAAGAGGAGAAGGAAAAGCCTGATGCTGGAGCTGGGACAGATGAGTAACAACTACAGATAGGCTTTGAACAGATTGAAATCCACTTACAATTTTTTATGATGTTTGTGTGGCACCTCAAGGGTCTGGTTGCCACAGTGGCATTGCTTCCCTCAAAAGAGGTAATGCCATACCTGGAAGCAAGCAGGAGTTCTTTTAGCCAGGTACACAATACATGCAACACTTCCTGGCTCTAGACCAGCAAGGGGAGGACCCTCCCCTTGGCAACTGGATCTGGAGGCGGGGTTAGTTTAGTTTAGTGCAGGGAGTTGAGTTTAGGACATCAAAGAGAGAGGAGCTAGGGACTGGAGCTGGAGATAGCTCGTCCTAGGGACTACACAAAGAACCGGACACTGGAGTCCGAGACTGTGGGACCCTTCAGGCCCAGCAGCAGATACCGCAGGGCAGGAGATTGCAGGTCTCCTGGCCCCCATCAGACGCCCGGAGGCTCAGTAGCACAGAGGGACCAGTACCGCCACGGAGGAGCGAAGCATCCACAAGACCCGCGCTACCAGCCATACGGGTGAGCATCGCACGTTACACTCAGGGACGTGGGCTACAACCCAGCTACAAGCAGGGAAGCCAAAGAGTATAGTAAGAACGGCAGGCCTACAACTGCACCTGGCAAGGAGGACTCTATGCTTGCTTCCAGGCTGACCGGACTCTTATCACTAGCCAGTACTCCAGTCCAGGCCTGTCTAAAGTGTCATCAGTAAAGACCCTGGGAATGCATCACACTGACTCCGCGTTTATTATTGACTTCCTGCACAATAACCACCATCATCCACACACACTGCCCTGAAGCTACACTCTTCCTGTGGGGAGTTATACCACCCTTGCTGCCAAACCATCAGCTTCAGAGGACTGTTCCACAGCGGCGGCCTCATTAGCCGCACTCCACAGGTGGCATTGTCGGACATTATATCACCTATACACAGATACTACCCTTGGATTGATCGCCCTGGGTCACGGACTGGGTCACCGCCACAGTGACTACAACCCCCAGCGTCTACCGGCCCGGCTCCGGGTACCCCACGGCCCAGGGGGCGCATCAACTTTGGCGTAGTTGGCAGGATTTCGTGTCCGTTACCACCGGGTACTGTGCGCCTTCACGAACTGTGTCACATACCGTGGTGAAGTTTTCCCGCCAATTACCGCTGTTTCCCGCCATTGTCCGCCATTTCCGGGTCGCCGCGCGGGAAGAAGAAGGGCGTAACCGCTGGAAGCGCGTGAAGCCCAAGCCCCACCTCACGCACTGACGCAGCGCCAGGTCCTGGAAGGAGCCCCAGCGAGCGCTGACGTCAGACGCGTGTGATGCCAGGTCCTGAAAGGAGACCATCGCCTACGGAAGCAAAGTTAAAGAAGGTAGGCCACGGTTCACTAGGGGGGAGGAAGACGCCCAATATGGAGGGAACTTCAGCCGCAGGCGCGGACGCTGCCACGGTAATGCTATTCTCCATGCCATATATACCGGGGGCGGCGTGGTTGCCCCAGTACTCAGGAGAGTCGCACACCCTGAGTGACTTTAAAGAAAGACTGCACAGCTTATTTAAAGTGTAGCCCCTGTCTGAGGAGCAGAAAGTGAGCATCCTCATAGGCCAGTTGATTGGTGCAGCCCAGAGAGAAGTGAAGTCCTGGTCAGCCAGAGACAAAGGGACTGTGAAAGAGATACTGGCCCGCCTAAAGGACGCCTTTGACACCCGTACTACAGCTGAGATAAAAATGAAGTTTTATGGGTGCAAACAACGGGTGCAGGACAGTATACGGGACTATGCTTTAAGCCTGCAGAGGCGCTGAGGGCCAACAAACAGGTAGACCCCGACAGTGTGCATGATGAGAATAGATTGCTAACTGAGCAGTTTATTGAGGGGCTCCTGTCCAGCGCTCACCGGACACAGCTGCGCTTAATGGCTCTGAAAAACCCCAATCTGGACTTTGCACAATTTAAAGACAGAGCCATCCGGGTGCTACGAGAACCAACACCAGGTGGCGCCACATCCCACCGGCGCCCAGCTATCACATACCACCAGGAGGTGGCATCCTTTTCCCCAGAACCTGTAGGTGCTGATGCACAGACTCTAGACAATGCCCCGACTACAGACCTGCACCTTCAGGTCCAGGAGCTGACTAAAAGTGTAGCTGCACTAGCCAAAACGGTGCAGTCCATGCAAGTGTCCCCCAAGGAGAAGATCCAGCTGGCTTCCAGTCCGGAGGACGTCCTGTGGCGACGACAGAGGATTCCACCAATCAGAAGGACAAACAGCGACCGCTACAACCAGGACGGACAACCCATCTTCCGCCACTGCCACAAGGCAGGACACTATGCAAGGTACTGTAATTTAAACGAGCAAAACTTGGGGCAGAGGGACAACCCCCAGGAGTAAGACCACCAGGCCCACAAAGCTGGCAAGATAAGTACGTGGGAGGACGGCCGGTACTACCTGTCGTGCTTGATGGCATCCCAATGAGCGCGTTGCTGGAAACTGGATCCCAGGTGACCACTATGCCATATGTTCTTTATAAACGATACTGGACTGATTCAGACATTACGCGCCATCCGGATGACCGTCTTAGCATCTATGCCAGCAATGGTCAACTCTTACCTCAGGTAGGGTATAAAGAAGTGACCATAAAAATCGGCAGAGTAGAGTTGCCAACACAAGGGATGATAATTGTTGACATTGACCGCCGAGAAAGTCATCCCATGATAACCTTAGGCACTAATGTAATTGAAAATTGTCTTTCAGAAATTATTGTCTTGTTACAGCAGGTTGCGGAGACCGCCAGTTCCAGTCAGCAGGGGGTTCTGCAGAGAGAGATCAGAGCCCTGATGAGAAGACAATAGGTAGAACTGTCTGGTGGTGAAATTGGCAGTGTCAGGATGAGTGACCCGTTCCCCATCGCCATGCCCCCAAGAAGTGAAATGTTGATATGGTGCTGGGCAGCAATCGGTCTCAGGGGTCGAGATTACCAGGCCCTGGTAGAGCCCGTATACTCTGACAGTAGGCCCACCATCTTGACAGCCCGGGGGGTAGTTGATGTCCGCCATGGGAGAGTGCCAGTCCGCATCCTGAATTGTGGGGAGAAAGAGGTCCATTTGCCCCGGTATGCTACGCTTGCCAAATTATTCACCGTTAGTAACAACTCTATAAAGACAGCAGAACCCTTACCTCCATCCAAACCGGCGGAGAATAATGGCTCTAAGGGGCAGATGGAAGACTGGTGTCAGAAGCTACACGTGGGCACTGACTCCACCCCTCAGCACCAAAAACATAGAGTATACCGGGTGGTCCAGGAGTATGAAAGGTTCTTCAGCAAACACCCGCTCGACTTCGGGCTGGTGAAAGGGATTCAACACCAAATCCCCATGGGAGACCATCCACCCATTAAAGAGCGGTACCGGCCTGTACCCCCTGCACACTACCAAAATGCCAAAGGGATGTTACGAGAGATGAAGGAGGCTGGGGTGATAAGAGATAGTTGTAGCCCCTGGGCAGCTCCATTAGTTCTCGTAAGGAAAAAAGATGGCACGATGAGAATGTGTGTAGACTACAGGCAAATTAACCGCATTACACATAAAGATGCATACCCATTACCCAGGATTGAGGAGTCACTAGCTGCATTAAGATCTGCTAATTATTTCTCTACTTTGGATCTCACTAGTGGGTATTGGCAGGTTCCTGTAGCAGAGGCGGATAAAGAAAATACCGCATTCACAACGCCTATGGGCCTCAGCGAGTTCAACTGCATGCCATTCGGGCTCTGCAACGCCCCAGGAACCTTCCAGCGGTTGATGGAGTGCTGTCTAGGACATAAGAACTTCGAGACAGTCCTGCTGTACCTGGATGACGTAATAGTATACTCCAAGTCCTATGAAGATCACCTGAAGCACCTGGCAGAGGTGTTTGAAGCCCTAGCTGGTTTTGGCCTGAAGGTGAAGCCGTCAAAATGCCACCTGTTGAAGCCCAAGGTACAGTAACTAGGTCATGTGGTAAGTGCTGAAGGTGTAGCACCAGACCCTGACAAGGTCACAGTAATCAAGGACTGGCCAAGACCCTCCACTATCAAGGAAGTGCGGCAGTTCCTCGGGTTGGTGGGCTACTACCGAAGATTTATCCAAGGCTTTCACCAAGATGGCGGCACCCATGCGGGACCTCCTAGTAGACCAGTCCAGGAAGGCCAAAAACTCGAAGCCTCCATTCAAATGGGATAAGCCGGAAGACGAATCCTTCAGCAGGCTGAAGATGGCTCTCACAGGAGACGAGATCCTGGCCTACCCTGACTATGGCCAACCCTTCATACTCCATACAGATGCAAGTATAGTGGGGCTAGGAGCGGTGCTGTCCCAGATACAGCAAGGCAGAGAAAGAGTGATTTCCTATGCTAGCAGAAAGCTCCGGCCCACAGAAAGGAACCCCGAAAATTACAGTTCCTTCAAGTTGGAGTTCCTCGCTGTAGTCTGGGCTGTGACAGAGCACTTCAAGCATTATCTCTCCTTCTCCAAATTCACAGTCTTCACGGATAATAACCCGCTGACGCACCTGCACAATGCGAAACTTGGTGCCCTGAAACAAAGATGGATGGCCCGACTGTCTAATTATGAGTTCACCATCAAGTACCGGGCTGGGCGCAAGAATGCAAACGCCGATGCGCTGTCCAGGATGCCTAACTTGCCAGATGGGGGAGAAGACCTGGGAGCTGGAGGAGATAAAGATCCCCGCTTTCCACCATCATGGAGTAACCCAGTGCTCCCATTGTGTGAAGAACAGGTGCTACGCCAACAGAGAGGCCACGTTCAATCCATTGCCCCACCATGGATGGGCAGAGACACAAGATAGTGACCCGGCTGTCCGCCTAGTCAAGGAGTTGCTGACACGAGCTGACTCGTACCCTAATCCAGATGTTCTAGAGGAGACCAAACAGCTGTGGACGGAGAAGGGAAAGCTATTCATCTATGAAGGGAAGCTGTGTCGAAGAGCCATCAACTCCTGGACACATGAATTGGTCTGGCAGGTGGTAGTCCAGAGGGGGAATGCATCAATGGTCTTGGAAGAGTACCACGATGGAGCAGGACACTTTGGCTGGAAGAAGTTGGAAGTCCTGCTACGTGAACGGTTCTACTGGGCTGGCATGCGGACCATGCAACCTGAGGCTAAAAGACCGTGACAGCCAGAGGGCTCCCCTGCAGCCCATCATCACCAAACAGCCACTTGAACTGGTAGCCTTGGACCACGTGAAGCTAGCCCCAAGCAGGTCAGGCTATGTCTACGCTCTCACCATCGTAGACCACTACTCCTGGTTCCTGGTAGTAGTGCCAGTAAAGGACCAGACGGCTCAGACAGCAGCCAAAGCATTCCAACAGCACTTCTGTCGCCCGCACGGTTACCCAGAACGTGTGCTTACTGACCAAGGTCCAGCCTTCGAAGCGGAGGTGTTCCAGGAATTCTGCAACCTGTACGGCTGCAAGAAAATCAGGACAAGGCCGTATCACCCCCAAACCAACGGGTTGTGTGAGAAGATAAACCAGGTGGTGATAGACCTGCTGAAGACGTTGCCCCTTGAGGAACGCAGCCTGTGGCCAGAAAAGCTACCAGATCTGGTGGACCTCTATAACCATATCCCAGTAAATTCTACCAGCTGCACACCTGCTTACCTGATGAGAGGAAGACCTGGTAAGCTGCCCATCGACCTGGACTTGGGAGTCCTAACACCAGAGACGGCCTCACCAGATGCAGATTGGGACACTGAGCTGCAACAACAATACCGCAAAGTGCAACAGAGTGTTGAAAGAAGTCTGTCCCAAGCAAGACAAAGACAAGAGAAGACTTACAATCAACACGCACCTGCTGTTCCATTGTCACCTGGAGAACAGGTCCTTAAGAGAAAGAGGCAACTCCACAAATTGGATGACCAGTGGGAGGTAGAGCCGTACACCATCCTACCCTCGAGTCATGATAACACCAAGGTGTGCCTCATTAGTAAAGATGGAGGAGAAACATCAGCAACAGTTTCAAGAGAACACTTGAAGAAATGTCCCGAGCAATTACAACACACTAAAGAAGACCAGGATAGCCGTCAACCCACAGAGGAAGTGGAAGAAATGGTCAAAACAGTACTCGGAGAATTTCCCCGGTCGTCGACACAAGTGAACAATGCAATTGTCGTGCCAGTCCTTACCTTTCTCCAACCAGCCCCTCAGGAAGCTGCAGAAGTCCCAGAAGAGTTGGAAGAACAGTCGGCCCCAGAGGCAGAAGTTTCATCGACAGCAGACCAGGAGAATCTACCCTCTGCTAATAGTGAACCTGTCGTACCCATGGTGAGCCAAAGAGTTCGTAGGAAACTGCCCAGCCTACCAGTACTACCTCATACTACCTGTAGTGCAGTTCACATTGAACCCACCACACCAGGGGTAGACACAAGGGATCAGGGTAGCGCAGTGATGAGTAGTGCACTACGTAGATCCACCAGAATGCAAGAGGTCAGCCCCCTGCCCGTTGGAGAATTTAAAAATGTAAAGTTTAAAGTATAAGAATATTAAAATGTATGCTGTATATAGTTACCCGTAAGGATATGCCAGAGACATTGCAAATTTGAAATGTTTAATGTGTGTTTATCAAGATACCCAAAAAGGGTACAAAGACTTTTAGGTTATGGACGGTGAATAACCAAAGAACTTTCCCTTGTAAATAGTTGCACTTGCTAAAGTGCCCCTTATTGAAAGACCACTGAACAAAAACTCGTTGGAGGTGGCCGAAGACGTGGTCCAGCACTTGGATCATCTATGCCCTGCAGCCACCCCAGGGCCTCCGTGGAGGGTTTTGGACGGGTCCCTCAAATTACACCTTGCACAGTGGAATGAACACCTGGTTGCAGATTATACTGTAACCTATCAAGGACTGTAATGTTTGTAAATATTCTAATGTGCCTGTTATTGTTAATGCTATTGTTACTTTTGAAAAATATGTTCAGTCCCGGAGTACTGAAATTAACTAGGGGGGAATGTGGCACCCCAAGGGTCTGGTTGCCACAGTGGCATTGCTTCCCTCAAAAGAGGTAATACCATACCTGGAAGCAAGCAGGAGTTCTTTTAGCCAGGTACACAATACATGCAACACTTCCTGGCTCTAGACCAGCAAGGGGAGGACCCTCCCCTTGGCAACTGGATCTGGAGGCGGGGTTAGTTTAGTTTAGTGCAGGGAGTTGAGTTTAGGACATCAAAGAGAGAGGAGCTAGGGACTGGAGCTGGAGATAGCTCGTCCTAGCTGGACTACACAAAGAACCAGACACCGGAGTCTGAGGCTGTGGGACCCTTGAGGGTAGCAGATACCGCAGGGCAGGAGATTGCAGGTCTCCTGGCCCCCATCAGACTCCCGGAGGCTCAGTAGCACAGAGGGACCAGTACCGCCACTGAGGAGCGAAGTATCCACAAGGCCAGCGCTACCAGCCATACGGGTGAGCACCGCATGTTACACTCAGGGACGTGGGCTACAACGCAGCTACAAGCAGGGAAGCCAAAGAGTATAGTAAGAACGGCAGGCCTACAACTGCACCTGGCAAGGAGGACTCTATGCTTGCTTCCAGGCTGACCGGACTCTTATCACTAGCCAGTACTCCAGTCCAGGCCTGTCTAAAGTGTCATCAGTAAAGACCCTGGGACTGCATCACACTGACTCCGCGTTTATTATTGACTTCCTGCACAATAACCACCATCATCCACACACACTGCCCTGAAGCTACACTCTTCCTGTGGGGAGTTATACCACCCTTGCTGCCAAACCATCAGCTTCAGAGGACTGTTCCGCAGCGGCGGCCTCATTAGCCGCACTCCACAGGTGGCGTAGTCAGACATTATATCACCTATACACAGATACTACCCTTGGATTGACCGCCTTGGGTCACGGACCGGGTCACCGCCACAGTGACTACAACCCCCAGCGTCTACCGGCCCGGCTCCGGGTACCCCACGGCCCAGGGGGCGCGTCATTTGCACCAATTTTATAGTCACAATGTAAAGATGGGGTTTGGAGCAGGGGTGGACATATCATTCGTACAAGTTGTACAGAAAGCAGCTTCTTTCATAGACAGAACTATTGGACAGCAAAGGAAGCATAAACTTTTCTTGCACACTGGCCCTTTTCTGTCTGTGACTACCACTGGTTTGGATGATCTTTGTTCTGTAATGTGTATTTCCATGGATTTTCTATTCAATATCTGCTGCAGTTCTGCCATGCAATATTTATATGTCTCACCAAAATATGTAATTTTCAAATAAATTTTCAAGGTTGATTCTTATTGTGTACCTGCCCTCAATGCTAAAGTAACATGGAAGATGACAAGTGATGACATATATTACAGTTGGCTGTAGAGGACACACTTTGAAGTGAGATCCAAGGACATTCTGGTCTCCAGGATCCACAGGAATTCATCATATGCTGTTGTCATGCATTTTTTTGTCTGAGCCAAAGTAAAACATTGCAAATGAAGGGCATTGGAGCAATGAATATTGTTTTCTAAAGTTCAGAAACTTCTTGCTTATCATTCATATAACATGTGCAATTTATCAGCATAAGAATTCTTAGACTTTTATAATTTGCTTTTACATAAATTTTATATTTTTACATTTAATCAAGACATATCAATGATTCAAGGCAGATTACATTTACGTATGGCAGATTTTTTAAGAAAACATTCATAAAACCTTTGGTCTTGCTAAAAGCAGGTCCTCTTGTGGTTTGTTAAAGCACCACTCCAACATTTTTTTTGTTTCAATGCTGGAGTGGCGCTTCTAAACTAAGTTACCTGACCCTAATGTTATATTGAACAGCCACCGTCTTCAGCTCTTCCCAGTGTTGCTCTTAGTTGTGACTTACGGCTCGCCCAGGAAACCCTGCGGCGATCTGACAGATCCCAACCTGCAGAAGACCGACCAGAGTAGCGCCAATGAAAGATAAATACAGCGGCTGGTGAGTATAAATCAGGGGCAGAGAACTTAGGTTAGTGGCACCACTCCAGCGCTGCAATAAAAAAACAACAGCCTGGAATGGTGCTTTAACTGTGTTACCATTCGACCAGAACTGTGAATGAAGGGGGATGGATGCTTATTTCGATAGGTGAACCAGCCCTCTTTTTTCTGCCACAGTCAGTGTATAGGAAAAGAGTACATCAGCACCCTGTATATGCTAATATATATGAAAATGCTGAATATATTAAATTTAGACTGCATAAATTGACCAATTCATGTGTGCCTACTAGCCACTACAAGGCGTACCTATGTTTGATTGGACCCTAAAATTAATATTTATCAAACAAACCTCACAAGAAATGTATAGGAAGAGATGAAGGATGGCTTAGCTATCGAAACGTGCAGTGAGAAAGCCCCCGTCGCACATCTCTGGTCACTCCTGTGTCAGACCCAAACTGAAAGATAATCTGCCGGAACCGAGCTCATAGCTGAAGATGTGAGCACCTTTGAGATATGAAATATATTAGCAAGTTGTGTAAATACTAATTTTATCCAATATTTTGTAGCTAGTCAACCCCTTTAAGGCCACGTTCACACGTTCAGTATTTGATCAGTATTTTACATCAGTATTTGTAAGACAAAATCAGAAGTGGGTGAAAAATGCAGAAGTGGTGAAGTGTTTCCAGGGCTATATTTGCCCTTAGGCATTGTAGGCACGTGCCTAGGGCACCGGAATTCAGGGAGGGTGGTGCCTGAGCGTGGTTTTTTTTTTTTTGGTTCGTGCCCCGAGCCAGCCGAGTGGCTCCGCCCCCCCAGCATCTGCATTGGAGCCACACCCCCACATCGGGCCCCCACTGTCTACAGCAGGAGCTTCACTGATAATAGCATTGTCAGTGAAGCTTCTGATGTAGAGACTGGTTCAGGACCTGTAGTGACATCACGATCATGCGACTTGTCATGTGACCGTGATGTCACCTCAGGTCTTGCAGTCTGGAGAGCTTCAGGACCTTTGATGAGGGCCTTGCATTGAAAGAGGAGCATGCTCCTGTCCTCCTGCACAGAGGAGGAGGGGGAGCCAGAGACCGGCATCTACCAACCTGAGCTGCCAGATAAGTCTGTGTCCACCTGTGTGCTGTGCTGCTCCTGCAGTGTAAAGCAGTGTGTGTATGTGAGGTGTGTGCAGTGTGTGCTGTCTGAGAGATATCTGTATGTGTTTATATGAACATGTGTTGTCCTGCATACATGTGCTATGTCTAATGTGTGTATCTACTGAGCATTAGTTGTTCAGCGCATGTGTGTATGCCGTGTGTGTGCATTGTATGTGTGTGCCTTGTGTGTGTGCTTTGTGCATGTGTACCTTGTACGTGTGTGCCGTGTGTGTGCATTGTACGTGTATGTGCCTTGTACGTGTGTGTGTGCATTGTATGTGCCTTGTACGTGTGTGTGTGCATTGTGTACTTGTGTGTGCCTTGTACGTATATGCCGTGTGTGTGCCTTGTATGTGTGTACATTGTACTTGTGTGTGTGCATTGTACGTGTGTGTGTGCCATGTGTGCCTTGTACTTGTGTGCCATGTGTGCCTTGTACTTGTGTGCCATGTGTGCCTTGTACTTGTGTGCCATGTGTGCCTTGTACTTGTGTGTGCCTTGTACGTGTGTGTGCCGTGTACGTACGTGTTTAAATATGTATGTTTATATATTTTATTGCATTATTCTAACTTGTATATGTAGATGGCCAGATATAGACACAGTGGCATTATGTGACACACAGTGTGTGTGTAGCTTCCACACTTCTAAATCCTGACTGCACAGATGAGAGCTCATAGGTGTAAACATATCGGCAATCATCCAACGAACGAGCAAAATTCTGTTCATTCATCGGGTGATTGGATTGTTTATGGAAGAACAAACATCATTGTTCTCAGCAGCACATCGCCCGGTGTAACCTGCAGATCTGCTGCTGATAATATGATACTGTATGGGGACAGATTGATCATTTTGTCTCCATCATTCTTCCTCAGCCGGTGTAAAGAGGCCGGGGAAAAACTGTAGAACGACTTCAGTGTTGTGAATCACGCTCGTTTAATGGCCTGTGCTCAGAGCATGTAAATACAACCAAAATCTTTGAGTGTGATGGTGCAATATATGAGCATTTGTGGCCCCAGTTTAAACTTTTGCCTAGGGCCCCACTTTATCTAAAACCGGCCCTGCCTCTCCCATCATTCCCCCTCTGCGTTTGACGCAGCGGCGAGATGACGTCACTTCACCGCGGGTCAGACAGTGGAGCTGAGAGACTGAAGCAGCGGGGGAACGAGGAGCGGTGAGTGTGTATTTATTTAAATGTGGTGCCCATATTACTGGAGGACTGTGGCCACACTATGCCCTATGGGGCCGCATTATACTGTATGGAGGACCATGGGGGCTGCAATATATTGTGTGGAGGACTATGAGGAGTGCAATATACTATATGGAGGACCATGGGGTGCATTTCATTGCATGGAGGACCATGGGGAGTGTATTTTATTGCATGGAGGATTATGGTGGGTGCATTATACTATATGGAGGATTATGGGGGCGCATTATACTACATGGAACGCTATGTGGGGCCATTATAATATTTGGAGGGTTATGTGGGACTATTATACTGTATGAAAGGAATTATACAGTATGAAGGTTTGTGCGGGGGCCATCTTACTGTTTGGAGGGCTAGTGCGGGCCATTACAATGTACGTAGGCCCTTTAATGTGCATGGAGGGCTGTGTGGGAGTCACAGTCGGGGGGATCATACTGTGTTGGGGTCACCATACTTTGCCTTGGGAGTTGAGGTGGGGTACAGTAGGGTCATTATACTGTGCATGTGGAGGAATTAACTATGAGGGCACTTTTGTTGGCATCATACTTTTTATGGGGGCAATGAAAGAGGAATCTAGGACTTCAGCATGAGGAAAATTACTATGTAAAGCCTGGAAAGTTGTGAGATTTGCTCTTCTGTTACCCCGACAATTATTGAATTTTTCTTTTTTTCTTTTTTTGGAGGGGGCGGCCCAATTGGAACTTCTGCTATGGGGCCCCATGATTTCTATGTACGCCCCTGCCGGGCACTTGAAGTTCCCGCGGAGGCCCGGGCAGCACATCGCTGGTGGCGGCTCACCTCAGCAGGCAGCGTCAGTAATTGTGTCCTGTTGTGATGTGCCATTGCGCCGACACTGCCACCCGGGCCGTGGTGCCGGTGCATGATGCTGGCTGAGGAGCTGCCGCTTCTGCAGACAGTCTGCTCTAGACTGCAGCATAATTGATGATGGCGGGCGGCAGGCGGCGAGGCGGGCGGCCGGATCATAGTTTAGGCGCAGACGCGCAGTCAACAGCTGCCGCCGGTACTGTGTTCTGTGATGTGCACAGACAGTACAGCCAGCGGGCAGCAGTGCCAGCCTGACAGAGCCCAGACTGCCTGAGTCTCTGACTAGTCTCAGACTCTGAGGAGTCTGACTAGTCTGTGACTGTTGTCACTGGTCAGACATGATGGCAGGCAGCAGCAGGGAGGGACACAGTAGGTTCTGAATCTGAATGGGCCATATGCAATGCTGCAGTGCCTGCTGCAGCCCAGTTCTGTGTGGGCCGCTCCCATCCCCCCCACCCCCATATACAATGCTGCAGCCCTGCGGTCTGTGTGGGCCACTCCCACCCCCACTCCCACCCCCATATGCAATGCTGCAGCCCTGTGGTCTGTGTGGGCCGCTCCCACCCCCATATACAATGCTGCAGCCCTGTGGTGTGAGTGGGCCGCTCCCATCCCCCCCACCCCCATATGCAATGCTGCAGCCCTGTGGTCTGTGTGTGCTGCTCCCATCCCCCCCACCCCCATGTGCAATGCTGCAGCCCTGTGGTCTGTGTGGGCCGCTCCCATTGCCCCCACCTCCATATACAATGCTGCAGCCCTGTAGTCTGTGTGGGCCACTCCCACCCCCCCCCCACCCCCATATACAATGCTGCAGCCCTGTGGTCTGTGTGGGCCGCTCCCATCCCCCCCACCCCCATATGCAGTGCTGCAGCCCTGTGGTCTGTGTGGGCCGCTCCCATCCCCCCCACCCCCATATGCAGTGCTGCAGCCCTGTGGTCTGTGTGGGCCGCTCCCATCCCCCCCACCCCCATATGCAATGCTGCAGCCCTGTGGTCTTATTTCAAGGCAGTTTGTCTGCAGGAATTTATCCCTACAAACCTTTTATATGTGCTACATGGAATGGGGGGGAGAAGCTACATGAAACTTGGGGAAATGGCCGCGACGGGGGGGAAGATATTGGATGGGAGGAGGGGCACGACGTAGGGGGGACGTGACGGAGGGTTAGGGTGGGCGTGACCGGGGGGGCTGCGACCACTGACAGTGCCTAGGGCAGCAGAAACTCCAAATACGGCCCTGCGTGTTTCTATTTTACTTTTCCTCTGATTGTTCCACTCCTGGTTTTGGCTTACTAACACTGATATAAAATACTGACCAAATACTGAACGTGTGAACGTGGCCTGAGAGTGGTTTGTCTCCCATGCAAAGTATAATTTGACTGCAATAACTGTGTAGCATGAGATAGGGACAGAGCCAAGTACAGTTGCAATCAAAAATATTAAATCCCCATTACAAAATAGGTTTATTAGCAACAGACTTTCTGGTACTTGTAAAAAAAAAATCAAAGAAGAACAATGTAAATAGCTCACCATAACCAACAGAACAAATTAGATCCAACAATGAGGTGCATATTAATGTAAGATCAATTCATGTGGCTAGAGACGGATCCACACAATAGACTACCAGCAGAACAATATGGTTCCTAGAAGTCTCATAAAACATAACTGTTATTGAGATAATAAATACATTATAAAAACCAATAAATAAAACAATAGAGTAACACAATGGAGGACCACATGTATTAAGTACACATGCTCTAGACTATATATTGCTAGGTTAAACAACCTTCCTAAAGCCAAGATGAATCTAAGTGTAGCAATAACTATATACTCTGCCCAATGGGAAGACAAGCTTATCTAAATATAATACTTAGATATTATTGTATGACAGGTAGTTATAACCTTCCTGGAATCAAGACAAATCCAAGTATAACACTAGCTGTGTATATGCCCGTAGTGGGAGGATAAGACTGTCAGATTCTAAGTAATAAAGCACTTACATGTTATAGTATGGCTTGTAGTGATAGCATATTTTCCTGGCGCCCCAACGCATGTTTCACCCTTGTTTCATCAGGGGGCGCCCCAGGCCAGTGTTCATAGGAGATCTGCAATGACAAGCAAGGGGGTCTTCTGTAGATCCCCAACTGTCATGCCAACCCATCGGCGTCCCGCGTTCATGTGACAGGGGTGCCAATGGGCGGGGTTTGTGATGTGCATCCAGCAACCGCGATCCACCCGCAGCTGTTAACATGTTAAATGCCGTTGTCAATCTCTGACTGCGGCATTTAACATGTAAACAGCCACGGGTGGATTGTGATTCCACCCGCTGCTGTTAGGTGCACATGACAGCTGATCAAGTCAGCTGTCATGTGCTTAAAAAGATGCGGGCTCAGCGCAGGAGCTCGCATCAAATGCCGGGACACAAGCTATGACATACCTATACGTCATAGGTCGTGAAGGGGTAAATAAATACATAAGATACCTGGACTGGTGAGGAGTTTGTTGACTGTGACACTTGCATATTAGAAATATGGCTACATTTAGACTGGGTGATTATTGTGAACAAATGTTCCTATAACCACTCGTTTCCCAATAATCGACAGGTGTAAATAAGCCTCCAATCACCAGACAGATGAGCAAAACACTAAGTCGTTGGGTGAAATGATTTTTAAGCCTGCTTGAAAATCATCATTTTTGGCAGTACATTGTCCTGTGTACACAGGACATTTGATGCCCGGGAACAGTCTATGAACACAGAAAAACCTATTATCAATCGTTCTGTGTACAAAGGAAGTGTGGTTGGCTAGTTATTAAATGACCGTTGATTGGCATAAATGTAGCAAATTGGTGGTCTTTTAACGACATGGGTCAGCAGTAGTGTTGAGCGATACCTTCCGATATCAGGAAATATCGTATCGGATTGGATCGGACCGATACTCAAAAAGTATGGGATATCGCCGATTCCGATACCGGAAACCAATGCAAGTCAATGGGACAGAAATATCGGAATGAAAATAAACCCTTTCTTTCCTTGTAGGTTAATTCTACATGAAGTAAAACAACTAAGAATAATGTAGAATGTATTATGCGAAAAGCCGGCAATTCATCAGCGCATACACCGGTACCCGACAATTTAGAATAGAAAGAATAGAGCTTCACACATAGATAAGATAGATAGAAACATGTCAGTCACATATATATGAAGTACAGTGACAGTGTTGCTTACTGTACTTGTCATTTAGTGTTAAAATAAAGGATTTATTTAAAAAAAAATTGGCGTGGGGTTCCCCTTAATTTTAGTCTCTAGCGGAGGTTAAGCAGACGGCTGGGGCAGATGTTTGAAGCCTAGGAAGGGGGTAATACCCATGGAGCTTCCCAGGCTGCTAATATCAGCCCCAGCGGAATACTTAGCCTTTACTAGCTATTAAAATGGGGGACCCCCCCAAAAAAATGACGTGGGGTTCCCCCTAATTTAAAACCTGCGGGATGTCTGCGGGATGACAGGCAGGATGGCAGCGTTCTGCTGCGGTCCAGCCTGTCATCTTGATGTAGCAGAGCTGAAGCTGTCGTGGGAACCATGGAAAGGTAAGGATGAGGTTGCTTTATTATTTTTCTTTTATTGCAGGAGATCGTTGGCTTCAGCTGGAATGGGCGTGATGGTAAGTATGGTTTAATTTAGAACAATAAAGAATTGTGTCTTTATTTCAATTAAAGGACTTTTTTCTGGGTGTTTGTGTTTTTTTTAAATACTTTACTAGAAATTCATGGTGGTCATGTCTAATATTGGCGTGACCCCATGAATTTCGGGCTTAGGGCCAGCTGATAATGCCAAGCTGGCCTTAACCCCTTTATTACCCAGTGAGCCACCGCACCAGGGCCCTGGATGAGTTGGGTACAGCGCCAGAAGATGGCGCTTCTATGAACGCGCCATTTTCCGGGGCGGCTGCGGACTGCAATTTGCAGCGGGTGGGGCCCAGAAAGCTTGGGCCTCCCTGCGCTGCAGATTCCAGCCCCCAGCTGCCTAGTTGTACCTGGCTGGACACAAAAATAGGGCGAAGCTCCACGTATTTTTTTTTTAAATTATTTCATGAAATTCATGAAATAATTAAGAAAAAAAGGGCTTCCCTATATTGTTGTGTCTGGCCAGGTACAAATAGGCAGCTGGTGGTTGGGGGCAGCCCGTTCCTGCCTGCTGTACCTGGCTGGACACAAATATAGTGCGAAGCCCCACGTCAATTTTTTTTTAATTATTTCATGAATTTCCTGAAATAATTAAAAAAAAATTGACGTGGGGCTTCGCACTATATTTGTGTCCAGCCAGGTACAGCAGGCAGGAACGGGCTGCCCTCAACCACCAGCTGCCTATTTGTACCTGGCCGGACACAACAATATCGGGAAGCCCTTTTTAAAAAAAAATATTTAATGAAATAATTTTAAAAAAAAATACGTGGGGCTTCTCCCTATTTTTGTGTCCAGCCAGGTACAACTAGGCAGCTGGGGGATGGAATCTGCAGCGCAGGGAGATCCAAGCTTTCTGGGCCCCCCCCCACTGCAAATTGCAGTCCGCAGCCACCCCAGAAAATGGCGCGTTCATAGAAGCTGGATGCTGTACCTGTCTGGCATACAAAAATATGGCAAAGCCCACGTCAAAATTTTTGGGAAAAATTAATTAAAAAATAAATAATAATTTAGGGACTGCATCTTTATTAACTCCTCAAATGTCATTTAGTGTTAAAATAAAGGATTTATTTAAAAAAAAAATTGGCGTGGGATGCCGCATAATTTTAGTCTCTAGCGGAGGTTAAGCAGACTGCTGGGGCAGATGTTTGAAGCCTGAGAAGGGGGTAATACCCACGGAGTTTCCCAGACTACTAATATCAGCCCCCAGCTGAATACCTAGCCTTTACTAGCTATTAAAATGAGGGACCCCCCAAAAAAAATGACGTGGGGTCCCCCCTATTTTAATAGCTAGCAAAGGCTAGGCAGACAGCTGGGGGCTGATATTAATAGCCCAGGAAGGGTGCCATGAATATTGGTCCCCTCCCAGGCTAGAAACACCAGCCGTCAGCCGCCCCAGAAATGGCGCATCCATAGGATGCGCCAATTCTGGCACTTAGCCTCGCTCTTCCACGCTGCCCTGGTGCGGTGGCAGGGGGTAATGGGGTTGGGGTTCATGTCAGCGCCAGCTGCCATGAAGCCCAGGTTAGTAATGATGGGCGTCTATAAGACACCCCCATTACTAACCTACAAAGTGTTAAAAATAAAAAACACACTACACCCAGAAAAAAATAATTTATTTGAAATAAAACACACCATTTTATTTAATTCTTAGTTTACTAAAAAAAAATAGTTACCTGTCCACGTTCCTGCGCTGATCTCCCATGCACAGCTGTCACATCTGGAGATGGTAACAGCTGTGCATGGCTGCTGTAAGCTCACGCTGCCGGGAACACGTCCGCTCCCGGCAGCGGGAGCCACTGACTGAGGTCACCGGAGTGCATTCAGGCAGCGCAGCTCCGGAGACCTCCTTTACGGCACTGCTGTACCGTGGGAATTTCTCACGATACAGCAGGACCGTAAAGGAGCTGACCGGAGCAGCGCTGCCTGAACTCCGGCGAACCCGCTTATGCAATGACGGGGCTGCTTTACGGCCCCGTCATTCTAGCGGCGGCAGCGGTTCAGAGCGGTCACATTCTATGTGGCTGCTCTGAACTGGAGATCTTCGTGGGACACTCGTGGACTACTACGGAGGGGTAAGGATAAGGTTGTGGTTTATTATTTTATATTTTATTACAGGAGATTGATGGCTTCGGGGAATTAGGTGTCTAGGTGAGTATAGGTGTCATTTTTTATTTTTTACTTTATTTTAGGTGGCGATCGGCGGGGACAGGTAATGTATGAACTAATTTATTGTAGGTAACCACTGGCCACCAATGACATGTATTTAACATTTATTGGGGACACAGTAGGGCAATTTAAATAGCAGGATCAGGCTGATGGGAACTACTGCTCCCATCGAGCTGATCCTGCTGGCACGAGTGGACGGGGGACAGACATAGGCCGATGGGAGTAGTAGTGTCACATCGGCCTATGTCTGCCTGCACGCACACACCCCCAGACATCGCACAGACACCACACACACCCGCAGACACCGCACAGACACCGCACACACCCGCAGACACCGCACAGACACCCCACACACCGCGCACACCCGCACAGACACCCACACACACCAATCATGACCGGTCTGGGAGGTGAGGCTGACCTGTGCGACCGTGGGAAAGTTCATGTGAGTTCATGCAATGCAGTGAAGCATGAACTCACATGAACCCTCCGAGGGCACCGCGGCAACTTCAAATGAACAGCTGATCGGCATCACCTGATACCTCAGCTGTTCATTTGAAATAACCGGCGGGAAAGCGCAGCACAGAACGGGAAAGCCGGCGGTGAAGTCTTTTCACTGCCGGCTTCCCCGCCCAGGTCCTTCGCTCCCCGCTCCTTGGTGCTGCGCTCCCTGTCCGGTCCTAACTTACGATCGGGATGGGAGGTGGCGAGGGGAGCGGAGGATCGGGGTGGGAGGCCGCGGGGAAGCAGTATGGGGCTGTGTGATTGTTTAAAAGCCGGCGGCTTTTTACCGCCCGCCGGCTTTTAAACAATCAGGAGAATTCTCCTACGCTGGGATGGAATTCTGATGACAGGCTGGATCGCAGCTGAGCGCTGCCATCCAGCTTGTCATCCTTCAGAGACACTGCAGAGCGCAGGCATTATGGGAACTTCCGATTCTGGTATTCGATATTGTAAAAGTATCGGAATTAAGTATCGGAATTCCGATACCGCGAATATCGGCCGATACCCGATATTTCAGTATCGGAATGCTCAACACTAGTCAGCAGGTCTAAATGCACCCTAAGTCAAGTGAGAGGTCGAAAAAGTTAAGTGAAGAGATCATTGCCTTGTACAAACAAGGAAAAAGATACAACAAAGTACCAAAGCATTGAATGTTCCTAGAGATCCAGTTGGGAGTTAGTTCTGAAGATCAAAGTTAGGTTCGGTTCACACAGGCGCATAGAATCGTTCAGAGTTTCATTCAGAAAAGTGGGACAATTTTTTTCTCACTTGTCATCTATATACAATCCATTTTTTACAGCAACTATTAATTATTTACAGGACCATTTACAGTTTTCTATCTTACAGAATTGCAATGTATCTGTAAATATCAGATATTATACTGTGGATCCGTATGGCATCCATTTTTTTGCGCACCCATAGACTTGAATGGGTGAGTCTCATCTCATTTATGGAAGAAACTAGTGCACGCTGTGATTTTTTTCACAAGCAAATTCGGTCACTGATAAAAATCGCTCATCTGCACTGCCCCACTGAAAACCATTGGTCCGAGTGCGGTCTGTTTTTTTGACAGACAGCGCTGAGACTGATAATACAGTTGTGTGAACGAGCTCTTAAAGAAACACTGGCTATACTACCTGGACGGGGCAGAAAGAGGATGCTCCCACCACCTACCACCAGATTCTTCAGGCAACGAGTGGATAAAAGTGACTACAAAAGACCTGCAGCAAGATTTGGTGGCAGGAGTCACTGAGGTTTCAATTTGCACAATAAGGCGCTTACTAAATACTGAAGGTCTCCAGCTCCAGAGAAGCCGTACATTGATTCAGGAGGTATCGTTTTTTTATTATTTTCATCTCTTTGGACTCCTTTATAATGGGTTGTATTCTAGTGGACAACCCCGTCATAGTGACCGTGACGTGATCAACATACTAATGTGTAAACATATGAGAACTGCTATTAGAATATATCACTACATTTGAGCACATCCAAGTACAGAAATATTTAATTAATATAGAAACCCTGTTTAATCAGATTGTCACCACAATGATGAAGACAATCGATCAAGTCACCAAAATATTCCTCTCTCTCTATTTGTAAGCTTAAACCAGGAGTGGATGAAAAATACAGAAGTGGTGACATGTTTCTATCATACTTTTCCTCTGATTGCTCCACTCCTGGTTTTGGCTTACGAATACTAATGTGAAAAACTCACTAAATACTCAACGTGTGCACATGGCCTTACTTCCCAATATTTTATGCATGAAAATAGAACAGATCATATCTCTCCCATTTCAGGGTTATAGGTACAGGTGGGTAGTGGTAGAAGCTGCACCTGGGCCCTGATATTTGAACGGGATACTTAGGAAAACCTTATTAGTATAAATGGCACTGACACATAATACATGGAGGCTCCGTTACAGATTTCGCATTGGGACTCAGGAGCTCAAAATTACATTTTCATACCTCTTTATGAAAGTTGTAACCTATTTACTTTATCTTATGAATATTGGAAGGGTTAATGGGCTTGTATAATACATTGTAAGTCATGCTATTATATAACATTATATTCATAGTGGTTCTGAGGGGCATTGTGCATTCTGCAAATCTTATTTTGTCCGGCTTTTTTATACCTCATCGGGAAGTTGGATAACTAAATGCCAAATGCATTAACACTTTAATAAAAGAGAACCCAAAGGCCTAACTAGAAGAAACCAAAAGGCTAATGTATTGCTCTAGATCAGCATGGTTTCTCCATACCCATGATATTATAGGGAGGGGGCCAGTTGCATTATGACCACAAAAATTACATAGGCAATTAACCTTCTATTAAAAAATGTTTATGGACTCTTGTACATCTGATACTCTGAAATGCCTGCACCTGCATCTAAGCAGAGGTTTCATGTTATGCATATTTTAATATGAGCTGGACAACTTTATTATATATAGACCATGTATGCTTCATTTACGGACCAAGATTAAGCAAGCTTTTGGCTATAAATTCTTTTCGTAGGGAATGATCGTTCCTCCGTTACTCAGCCTGCAGTTCCTTCCTGTAGAATAAAACAAAGCCCGGACACATTCATAAATTAATTGTAATCAATTGCACAGCTGTATGAGCCGGTACGAGTCTATTAACCGCTCAGGCTTTTTTATTATTCTCTTTTATTAATGGACATACTTAGCATAATAGTGCTCTACATATCAACATAAAATATACCGTACTGCCTCCTTAACATCATGGGAGCCAGTTGGCTGGTTACATTTAAAACAAGACTTTGGACTTCAGGCGAAGATGTAAATTGATAAAATATGAATATTTTCCGGCGCTGTGTATCTTTATTTTACCAGTGGTAAAAAAAAATCAATGTTTATTATGAAAGCATTACATTGTTGATGGCCGAATCTTACCATCTAACAGTTTCCAAATTGAGACAATAAACTATCGCCATCTCCAGCAGATGTTTCTCTTACTCGGGATTGCTGTAAACTGAGGAAATAAACAAAAACAGTCTTTCTCTTGCTTTCCAGGTTAAGAATATGAAATGAAGATTGATTAACATGAGAAAGATCCAGAATGTCAAACACATTTTAAGCTAAGCAGGGTGTGCAAAACGCGTTGAGAGCATTGATGGTGTTTGTGTTAGAAATAACGCAAGGCTGGAACACATTTTTCATAATTCATTGTACAGATCAGACATTTCTTCTTCTTGTTTCTGGAAAAGGTCTAAGAAGCCGTCCCTCAGCTTTTCAAGAAGCTTTGTTATGCTGATAGGGGCAAATGCTAATTTTTTAATTGGGGATTTCCATTTGTAGACTTTGGAAACTTTTTACATAAATCACATCGTACATGTTTACATAAAGAAGTTTAGGGTTTATGACAGTCATAGTCCTGGTAATCTAGAGTGGTTTAGAAGTTAATACCTAAAATATATTGTGGTCTAAGATAACAATGATACTAACGCAGGATACTAGCCACAGTGATCCACTATGATTATGAGTTAAACATGTTATTGGGATCTGGATACTTGTGTCCAATCAATATTAGATTAGTGGGGATCCAAATCTCATCACCCAATGTCAATCATTATTACAGCTCATTCCCATTCACTTGAGTTGGATAAAGCTGTAGCATAGAATTACCAGAAAGCTAAAAAGATGGACTGGAATATAAGTTGGTGTGCATGCAGCATGTAGGAACATGTTCACACTGGCCACTAAACAGACAAAACCCAAGAGAAAAACATAATAAGCAAATACCCTGCAGTAAATACCGTATTTTTCGGACTATAAGACACACTTTTTTCCTCCAAAAATTTGGAGGAAAGTGGGGGGTGCGTCTTATAGTCCGAATGTGGTGTATATATATATGCACACACACTGTGGCTGGTGGGGGCGTGGGGGGAACAGTAGCATAGGAGACAGGAGCGCTGTTGCAGCTCCTGCGTGTGCCAGCTGCTAAAGACAATGAATATTCAGTCCTCCCCACGCCTATAGGCGCCTATATTCAGACTGCCCAATAAACAGACAAAACCCAAGATGAAAACATAATAAGCAAACACACTGCTGTAAATAAATAGCAATAGTGCATTAAAATAATATAAGGTGCTTAGTTAACATAATTTTGTTCAAAAAACGTAAAAGCCAACCCACCACGTCACGGTGACCCTATTCAGGACAGACCTAACCTAAGCACTCTGTGCAAAAAAAAGGTGTGGCCTCCCTTTTCTTAGAGCTGGACATTACACCCATGTAGTTCCCCATGCCTGGGTGTCCACTAGGTTGGTCTCAGTCCTTCTCAGTCATTCTCAGTCCTTATCCACATGTATGTCACTTGACAAATGATAAGGTTTTAATACTAGAGGTTAGGACCGTACCGAATAGGGTCACATTGACGTGGTGTGATCACTGCTAGATATATAGAGGTGAGCGCTGCGTAACTAAATTCAAAGTGTAGTAGCTCCTATTCAAGAGAACAGCTGATTGTGGGGGTTTCAGAAGTCGAATCTCTACTGATTTCATATTGATGACCTGTCCTAAGGCTAAGGTCACTCCAACATATTTTATCTTAGCTGAGAAAATAGGGCCGATTATGCTAATCACACTCTTATCAATCTGTGATCTGATTTTTTAGAGAACTAAAAAAATTCTCAAAATTCTCCATTCTGTTAGTCTGTAAAAATCAGACCCATTGACAAGAATGTCTGAGTGCAATCTGATTATCAGAGGCAAATCGTGCATGCTGCTTTTTTGTTCCTCGGATGGACTTGTTCCGAGTAAAAAATCGGACATGTTCACGGCCCTATAGAATAACATGGGGATGAGTGGTATCTGTCAAAACAATGGATAGCACTTGTCCAATTTTTACTGTGGTGTGGATGAGCTCTGAATTTATATGTCACTAGCTGTACTACCCGGCTACGCCCGGGTTAATAACTGCTGTTAGTAAAATAGAATGTGTTAACAAAAATTTATTCTCCACACAAAAACCACAAAACAAATAGATAGAAATGTAATTATTAAAAGGCAAAAACTAAGCTAATAGAAGCATTTCACAACATATATTTCAACACCAGAGATATTCCACACAGATTTAGCTATATTGGCCAAGTAATGTGAAGTAATCTTCTACTCCTTATTCGAGAGCCTTTTGATAAACGACATTCTTAGTTCTTCCTTCAGGTGCAAACACGAACAGATTTTTGGCTGTTCCAACTTTTGAACAGGCCACATAAAGTTGACCATGAGAAAAGCATGGAGATTGTAAATCGATTCCAACTACTTTCAAGGACTGTCCCTGAGCCTTGTTGATGGACTTTGCAAATGCCAGTCGAACAGGAAACTGGAGGTGTTTAAAATCAAAAGGCAAATCAGATGGAATGAGAGGAATTGTTGGAATGAAAACATCTTATCCTGTGGCACATCCTGTCAAAATGGTTGCCTCAATTACATGTGGAAAAACCTTTGCTTTCAACTCCTCAATGGAAATCACAATGCAACAAAAGTTGCTTGGGAAGGTGATCTGTCCAGTGGTTGAGTTTACTGGTGCCTTGCCATCTCCAATAGTCAACAGCTGGCTCGAAAACAGTCCAGCAGAAACATCGCCTGTCATGTAGACCCTCATGTTTGTGTTCAGTGACGGAAGCAGCTCTTGTTTTCATGTCTGCAAGCCTCGCTTCCCTCTCCTCAGAAAGTTCATTGGCCCTTGAGGAAGCAGCTCTTGTTCTCTTGTCTGCAAGCCTCGCTTACCTCTACTCAGAAAGTTAATTGGCCCTTGAGGAAGCAGCTCTTGTTCTCTTGTCTGCAAGCCTCGCTTCCTTCTCCTCAGAAAGTTCATTGGCCCTTGACGAAGCAACTCTTGTTCTCTTGTCTGCAAGCCTCGCTTCCCTCTGCTCAGAAAGTTCATTGGCTCTTGAGGAAGCAGCTGCTGTTCTCATGTTTGTCAGCCTTGTTTCTCGGTCTTCACATTTTTCATTGGCCCGTAATGCAGCTTTTCTTTTCGCATCAGCTGACATTCGTGCCATGAAATTCCTTTTCTTATGAGGCATTAAATAGTCTGTAACTGGCAGTTTCTATATCCTCCCACATAGAAGTAATGTGACTGACATCAGCCTTTCCACCAACACACCCTAACTGACATCTTATTACCTTACACAAGCTTTGTTATACTGAGAATGTCCTTTGTTGCCTATATTAACCAATCACAGCTCAGATTAATTAACTGTAGCAAATTAGAAGCTGAGCTGTGATTGGTTGCTATTGGCAGCCTGATAAATCTTTGTGAGATGCGCTTTGTGTGTGCTGAGGGTGGTATATGTGTTCAAGCACGTGGTAGTGTGTGGCGCATTTTGTGTGTGTGTTCATATCCCCATGTGTGGTGAGTATGAGTATCCCATGTCGGGGCCCCACCTTAGCAACTGTACGGTATATACTCTTTGGCGCCATCGCTCTCATTTTTTAATTCTCCCTTGTTCACATGTGGCAGCTGTCAATTTGCTCCAACACTTTTCCTTTCACTTTTTCCCCATTATGTAGATAGGGGCAAAATTGTTTGGTGAATTGGAACACGCAGGGTTAAAATTTCGCCTCACAACATAGCCTATGACACTCTCGGGGTCCAGACGTGTGACTGTGCAAAATTTTGTGGCTGTAGTTGCGATGGTGCAGATGCCAATCCCGGACATACACACATACATACATACATACATACATACATACATACATACACACATTCAGCTTTATATATTAGATTTCATTATTACATTCTGACCAGATAACCCCATCTAATGTTATATAAAAATGTATTTACAATATATGGTTATTATATGTCTAAGATGATACAAGGGTTAGTGAAGTTAGTGTAGGGTAGGTTATTGTATATATACTGTATTATTATTAATGCTATTATTATCATTATTACTATTATCTGAACAGGTACAGAATTCATTATAATGCCTAGGTTCTGGATTTTTGATATCTCTCCAAGTACCTTACTTTAATACAAATAGCCAAAAGAAGAGACACAAAGTAGTTCACATAGTGGGGTATTTACCAGGACTAGTCGGCCATACATTAGTCTGATACGGGAGCCGTCTGTAGTAAGATACACCTAATTTATTAGGAGACTCGCATGATAATTTACTTCATTTTCTCATGAAAATGATATTAAATCTGTTGATCCGCTGTTTACCACAACCCCTTTCACTGAACTCCACTCTCTTTTAGGACATAAGCAGCAAAACTGAAAAACATCACTTTTTTTCTCAAGTCAGGCTTGTGCAAAATGTTTTTCTTTGCTTTTTTTCTGCAAGTTGCGGCATACATACACTACCGTTCCGAAGTTCGGGGTCGCCCAGACAATTTTGTGTTTTCCATGAAAACACATGCTTTTATTTATCAAATGAGTTGCAAAATGAATAGAAAATATAGTCCAGACATTGACAAGGTTAGAAATAATGATTTTTATTAGAAAGAATAATTTTCTCCTTCAAACTTTGCTTTCGTCAAAGAATGCTCCCTTTGCAGCAATTACAGCATTGCAGACCTTTGGCATTCTAGCTGTTAATTTGCTGAGGTAATCTTGAGAAATTTCACCCCATGCTTCCTAAAGCCCCTCCCACAAGTTGGATAGGCTTGATGGTCACTTTTTACGTACCATACGGTCAAGGTGCTCCCACAACAGCTCAATGGGGTTGAGATCTGCTGACTGCGCTGGCCACTCCATTACAGATAGGATACCAGCTGCCTGCTTCTTCCCTATATAGTTCATGCATAATTTGGAGGTGTGCTTTGGGTCATTGTCCTGTTGTAGGATGAAATTGGCTCCAGTCAAGCGCTGTCTACAGGGTATGGCATGTACTATATAATGAAGCTGCCAGTTGAGGAGCTGTGAGGCGTCGATTTCTCAAACTAGAGACTCTAATGTACTTGTCTTGTTGCTCAGTTGTGCAGCGGGGCCTCCCACTTCTCTTTCTACTCTGGTTAGAGCCTGTTTGTGCTCTCCTCTGAAGGGAGTAGTACACACCTTTGTAGGAAATCTTCAGTTTCTTGGCAATATCTCGCATGGAATAGGCTTCATTTCTAAGAACAAGAATAGACTGTCGAGTTTCACATGAAAGTTCTCTTTTTCTGGCCATTTTGAGAGTTTCATAGAACAAACAAATGTAATGCTCCAGATTCTCAACTAGCTCAAAGGAAGGTCAATTTTATAGCTTCTCAAATCAGCCAAGGGTTTTCTAGGGATTTATAAACATCCATTAGCCTTCTTACACAGCTAGCAAGCACAATGTACCATTAAAACACTGGAATGGTGTTTGTTGGAAATGGGCCTCTATACACCTATGTAGATATTGCAATAAAAACAAGACGTTTGCAGCTAGAATAGTCATTTACCACATTAACAATGTATAGAGTGTATTTCTGATTTATTTAATGTTAGCTTCATTGAAAAAAATGTGCTTTTCTTTAAAAAATTATGAAATTTCTAAATGACCCCAAACTTTTGACTGGTAGTGTACATTCATAAATTCCCCCCAAAAGAGTAACAAGATAAAATTCTATATGTCTGCAGTTGCAACTCGAGGGTGGCCTTCGTACTATTTCTGGGAGCAAGAATACCCGCACCTCTACCAAGTGTATTCTTGATTGTGATAAGTCACCTCCTTACATTCACTTGGACCCCTGTCAGAGGCCTCTCATATAGCCAAATCATGTCTCATGCTTTGCACTGAAGAGGGGTAACATGCCAAAACACGTGTCTGCAAATTGAGATTCCGGTTTGGCTTTTATTCTTAGTCATGGGGCAACGCTCATTAAAGGGTCGATAGTCACTTTTAGGATTGCTACTTCCAATAGGTGCCACAAGAGTTCTAGTCTTCTTCCTCTCTGAAAAGACCATTTGCATATTTAATTTTCCTGAGGATCATGCATGGCTTATAAGTCTCCTTACCCTGGCATGTCAGGTATGTCACTCTCCACAAGCAGAAATGTTACTCCTTAGACCCTTGAAACATGTCTGGCACATCTATCCACTTCCTTAGATTTGATTATCTAAGGAAGTATATCAAGTGACAATTCCTGGAGAAACTGTACTTTATTATACTAGTAGTTGTCAACTTGCTTTCCTCATAAATTAATTAACTGAGTAAATGTGCAAAAAATGTAAAAAATATGGGTGTTTTTTTTTACATAAGTGCTGTTAATGCTCTGAGTGCATCTACAAGGATTAATCTAACAGTAGCAATATGGTATTGATCATAGGGAAAGAGTTATTATCTGCTGTTCTGGAGGCTTGAGAAAAATAACTGTGTGTTAGAATTTCAATATAGTAAATTCTCAAATTTTACAAATGGGGGTTACATGCAGTTCAAGAGGTAAACAACTAAGAGGGAGGAATAGCAATGAGGTGATGTAAGGGGATGTAAGACATAATGGGAAGGAAATAAGAGGACTGATTTTAATATTCTGCACTTATTAGTCAATGTGCTCTGCACTACCTGTGTCCCATTTAAAAAAAAAAATCGATATAGATTATTATCATTATTATAATATTAATTATGTGCTTAAAAGTGAATTGAATATATGCATTAAAAAATAAGTAAAAATGAAGCACTGATTATATATACTCACTATTACAGATGAACGGATCTTTTGAAATTTGAATTTGACAAATTTGCATAATTTTCCCCAAAAATTACATTTGCAACAAGTAAATTCGTACAAATCTCAATGCTGGAAAGCTTGTGGTTTCTCAGGAAAATACATATGGGGAAAGGAAAGGGACAGAAAGAGAAAGATAACCCTACTGATTATGAGAGCTTAGCACTCCTCCCATTTGGCATAGATGATTTTAATTAGCAGGAGACTGCAAAAAGGGTCCAGTCTACCTTTGCTCTTATTTGAGAGCTTGAGGAAGGTGAGTTTCAATGCTTATTTCATTTGGTGTCGGTGCTGTGTGGAAGCCATTGTTGCTGTGGTTTTGTGCTTGTAGAGCGGCACGGTTTGGATTCACGGGGACTCGCAGCATGGGTGCTTTGAGGCACCGGCCACCAACCCTGCTGGTGCATTGTTGCTGCGGCGGTGGTTAGCGCACAATGCTGCTCCTTTAAGGCAACGAAAGCTAGGACCCACTAGGGAGGCTCAGCGTGACGTGGCAGTGGGCTTCATACAGTCTGATCAGAATGTTAAACTAAGAACCTCATGTTCAGTTATATATATTTGCCTAGCAACATTAGATCAATGTATGATTTTTTGGAGGTGCGATCCATGCTCTTTTTTCAGCGCATTCCACTGACCATAAAAGCTTACTCTATACAGTAAAGAGAGAGCGGACCCTACTGGCCATAAAAGCTTTCGCTGTACAAAAGAGAGAGAAAGGACCCCGCTGACCATAAGAGCTTACACTCTACAGGAGAGAGAGGACCCCGCTGACCATAAGAGCTTAAACTCTACAGGAGAGATAAAGATAGAGAGAGGGCCCTGCTGACCATAAGAGCTTACTCTACAGGAAAGAGAGGACCCCACTGACCATAAGAGCTTACATTCTACAGGAGAGAGAGACTTACCCTGTGACTCTGAAGATAGAAAGTGACACTGCCGTTCAAACTGTGCTTCACAGAGAACCGCTGATCTGTGATGGCCCCGGTAGTGACCACCAATGTACAAGGTATAACAATCCGTCAGATGTCATAGCTGAAAGGCATTATGGGGAAGCCTGTGCAGCAATGAAAAAGCAATGAGCCTCCTCTCTGATGCTTCAGCAAGGTGGGAAATGGTGTCAGCAATTTTTTTTTGCAAACCGCAAATTGAATCTCAAAGGTTTTGAATTTGCGTGAAACCGTAAATTTCAGGAAAGTCTACCCAAACTTGATACTTCGCAGATGAATCTGCTCATCTTTTCTCACTATCACTATCTTATACTTGGTCGGGGCTCCTTTTGCATCAATTACTGCATCAATGCGGCATGTCATGGCGGCGATTAGCCTGTGGCACTGCTGAGGTGTTATGGCAGCCCAGGTTGTTTTGATAGCAGCCTTCAGCTCGTCTGCATTGTTGGGTCTGGTGTCTCTCATCTTCCTCTTGTCAATACCCCATACTATGGGGTTAAGGTCAGGCGAGTTTGCTGGCCAATCAAGCACAGTGATACTGTTGTTTTTAAACCAGGTATTGGTACTTTTGGCAGTGTGGACAGGTGCCAAGTCCTGCTGGAGAATGACATTTCCATCTCCAAAAAGCTTGTCGGCAGAGGGAAGCATGAACTGCTCTAAAATTTTCTGGTAGACGGCTGTGCTGACTTTGGTCTTGATAAAACGCAGTGGACTTACACCAGCAGATGACATGGCTCCCCAGACCATCACTGATTTTGGAAACTTCACACTAGACCTCAAGCAGCTTGGATTGTGGCCTCTCCACTCTTCCTCCAGACTCTGGGACCTTGATTTCCAAATGAAATGCAAATTTTACTTTCATCTGAAAACAACACCTTGGACCACTGAGCAACAGTCAAGGTATATTTCTCCTTGGCCCAGGTAAGACACTTCTGATGTTGTCTATTGGTCATGCGTGGCTTGACACAAGGAATGCGACACTTGTAGCCCATGTCCTGGATATGTCTGTGTGTGGTGGCTCTTTAAGCAATGATTCCAGCAGCAGTCCACTCCTTGTGACTCTTCTCCAAATTTTTGAATGGCCTTTTCTTAACAATCCATTCAATGCTGCGGTTATCCTGGTTGCTTGTGCACCTTTTTCTACTACACTTTTTCCTTCCACTCAACTTTCCATTAATATGCTTATATACAGCACTATGTGAACAGCTAGCTTCTTTAGCAATGACCTTTGTGGCTTACCCTCCTTGTGGAGTGTGTTAATTACTGTCTTCTGGACATCTGTAAAGTCAGCAGTCTTCCCTATGATTGTGGAACCTACTGAAACAGACTAAGAGACCTTTTTAATCCGTTCACCTTTTCTGCGTCGCACAAAGACACGGTGGTTGGAACCAAAGATCTCAAATTTGGACTCATCAGACCAAAGCACAGATTTCCACTGGTCTAATGTCCATTCCTTGTGTTCTTTAGCCCAAACAAGTCTCTTCTGCTTGTTGCCTGTCCTTAGCAGTGGTTTCCTAGCAGCTATTTTACCATGAAGGCCTGCTGCACAAAGTCTCCTCTTAACAGTTGTTGTAGAGATTTGTCTGCTGCTAGAACTCTGTGTGGCATTGACCTGGTCTCTAATCTGAGCTGCTGTTAACCTGCGATTTCTAAGACTGGTGAGTTGGATAACCTTATCCTCAGAAGCAGAGGTGACTCTTGGTCTTTCTTTCCTGGGGCGGTCCTCATGTGAGCCAGTTTCTTTGTAGCGCTTGATGGTCTTTGCAACTGCACTTGGGGACACTTTAAAGTATGTCCAATTTTTCGGACTGATTGACCTTCATTTCTTAAAGTAATGATGGCCACTCGTTTTTCTCTACTTAGCTGCTTTTTTCTTGCCATAATACAAATTCTAACAGTCTATTCAGTAGGACTTCTGCACAACACAACTGATGGTCCCAACCCTATTTATAAGGCAAAAAATCCCACTTATTAAACCTGACAGGGCACACCTGTGAAGTGAAAACCATTTCCGGTGACTATCTCTTGAAGCTCATCAAGAGGATGCCAAGAGTGTGCAAAGCAGTCATCAAAGCAAAAGGTGGCTACTTTGAAGAACCTAGAATATAAGACATATTTTCAGTTGTTTCACACTTTTTTGTTAAGTATATAATTCCACATGTGTTAATTCATAGTTTTGATGCCTTCAATGTGAATGTACAATTTTCAAAGTCATGAAAATACAGAAAAATCTTTAAATGAGGCGTGTCCAAACTTTTGGTCTGTACTGTGTGTATATATATATATATATATATATATATATATATATATATATATATATGTGTACAGTCCTGCTCATTGTTATAGGCACCCATAAAGTTTAAATACATAATATGGAATATCTCCTAAAAAAAATAAATCAAGTGAAACAGTTTTTTTTTGTACAGAGCACTTGTGTTAAATACAAAAGAGGAAATTATAAATGATAATTTAAAGCAAAAACAATGGGAGGGAAAATAGAAAACCCTAAAGTTTGCTGTGACACTGGTATTGGCACCCTTTACATTAATTTAGTATGGAAACGCATTTTAACTCGCCTGTGGTAAATCACAAAAGAGATTCACCTGTGATTAATTGTGGGTGCCCATGTGACATGAATTAGCCAATGAATGATGAATTCAGTGTTTTAAAAAGCAACATAGTAGGCCCTATTCCTTTGTCACAATGGTGAAGACAAAGGAGCTGTCTAAGGACATAAGAACTGCTATTTTTAGCAAACACAAGACTTCCGAAGGATATAAGGCCATCTCCAAAGACCTTGGTATCACAGTTTAAACAGTGCACAGTTTTATTAAGAAGTTTGCCAAGAATGGAACCATCAACAACCTCCCTGAACGTGAGGGAAATAGGAAAATTGACAAGAAATGTCTTTGAAGGTTGGTGCGAATGTTGGAAAAACACTACGTCAAACATCCAAAGACCTGAAGGCCAACTGGAACAGTCTGGGGTCATCGTTTCAAAAAGTACCATATGCCGCACGCTAAACCAAGCATAGCTTTATGGTCGAAGGCCAAGGCATAAACCATTGCTGAAGAAAAGACATGAAAAGGAACAAATGATCTTTGCCAAAGAGTACCTTTACAAACAACAATCCTTTTGGGAAAATGTTCTGTAGACAGTGTAGTGCGGCGATATTCACACAGTGCGATTTAACAGGCAGTGACCCGAGAATGTCCAAGTTAAAGTTTTTATCCTCTGGATGGCAGCCGGGACCTCCAACACAGCCAGTATAACACAACCTCGTTGCCGTGGGCAACAGCGCCGCCGTGTTACTCAAGGTGAATCAGGTACGTTGCCTTCACAGGCCTGTGCTCAACTTCACACAGGTTGGTAGTGCAGAGCCTTCTGCTCTGCAGCTTGCAAATACAACACTGACACACCCAAAACCTTTGCTGCAGATTTTTAAATGAAAACTGTGGACATGAGCCACATGCAAGACCCGGGCTGGGGGGAGTAAACTGCCCCACTGCCATCCTGTAGTTCATTCCAAAAATAAAAGCCCATGCTGAGTTTTCTTAAATTTGACTTAGCCAAATAATTTCACCAAGTCCAAACTTTACTTTTATTTTACACTGCAACCACAACTGGGGCTGTGACTGTAATGCACTCCAGCGGGTTCAATGTGCCTATAGGCGCATCCTGGGGAATACATACCGTCCCTCGCATATGATCCCCCTCACTGCCTCACAACAGATAAAGCAAAACTAGAGCTTTTTGGCAATGCAAATCAACAGTTTGTTTACAAATGTTGCAATGAAGCTTATAAAGAAAAGAACACCTTACCGACAGTTAAGCATGGTGGAGGATCCATAATGCTGTGGGATTGCTTTGCTGCATCTGGTACTGGAGGCCTTGTCCGAATCACAGGAATCATGAAATCAGAGAATTATCAAGAGATTTTAGAGCGAAAAGTCCTACCCAGTGTAAGAAAACTTGGTTGAGTCGAAGATCATGGGTTCTCCAGCAAGACAATGACCAAAAGCACACATCCAAATGTACACAGGAATGGTTGAAAAAGGAAAAATGGACTGTTTTAAATTGTCCAGCAATGAGTCCTGACCTCAATACCATTGAAAATCTTTGGGGTGAGCTGAAATCTGCCATTGGGAAAAAGAACCCTACAAACATTCAAGAGCTTGAACAAACTGCAAAGGAAGATCGGGAGAAAATTCCAGCTGAGAAGTGCAAGAAGCTTATAGATGGCTACAAGAAACGTTTGGAGGCTGTTAGCAATGCCAAAGGGCGTTAGGGGTGATGTCACAGTGGCGGTGACCCGGTCCGTGATCCAGGGCGGCCAATCAAAAGGGGAATATTTACAGGGGATTTATAGTTCTTTATATAAAGTTTGTGACGCCACCTGTGGTATGCGGCTATGTGGAGCCGCCGCTGCGGAGCAAGTCCTCTGGAGCTGATGTAAATGCAGCAGGGTTGGTTTAGCTCTCCACAGGTAGAGCTTAGCTCCAGGGCTGGGTAGATGTTGTAGATGTTGCTGGGTGTTGTAGTGCAGTGTAGTGCAGGGAGTGATGGCGCAGCAGTAATTCACAGAGACAGTGGGGTGCAGTCTTCAGAGTTTACTCACAGTAGTTAAGTTCCTCAGGTTGCACTGTACAGGTTACAGCCTCCCACGTCGCGCTGCGTTCACCTGGCAGGGGTTCAGCGATCCCTCAGGTAATTCCAGAGCACTTAACGGGACCCCTTTCTGTGTGCCTTCCTCAGCCATCTTCCTGCGTTGGCTCTCACCGTCCTGCCCTGCACCTCACAATCAGTGTCCCAATCCGGTAGCCTCGGGTCTTGTCGGGCGACCTGCAGTCCCCTGGACCCTCTGTGGCCACCTTTTCGGCGATGTAATTGTGGCTGTGGCCACTGCACCTTGCAAGTACAGCAGCCTCTGGTTTCTAGCTGAGCCTTGTAGTTCTCCACTAGTTTATGGGCCGGTCCCCTCTGCGGCTTGATCCTTCCACATTCCAGCACTGCCCTTACCCCTAGGATACCCTCGTTCCTCCTGGAGCCTTCCTTCCTGTTCCTCTCCTCTCCCCAGTCTTGGGCCTCTCTGGCTAGGCCCTCCTCCTGAGCAGAGCTCCTGCAGAGCTCCTGCTCCACACACTCTCCTCCTCTGACTGACTTGTCTTTCCAAGATGGTTCCCTCTTTTATATCACTTCCTTTCCTGTGCTCCCCTGAACTGCGTCCTCCACCCACACCCACTACATGGTTCCACCCTCCAGCTAGGGACCAGGGACTGTGCTCTCCCTTAGGAGCAATCTCGCCCTGCCCCCACTGAAGTGGAATGTGTTGGATGCAGATGTTAGGGTCCCGGGCAGCACTCTATTCTTACCTGAGAGTGAGATACCACACCCCTGGGTGAAATGCAGTACCTCTGTGGCTACTGAACCCGCAGGGGCGCCACACAACCAAGTATTAATTAGGGGTGCCTTTATTGCTGCACATGCTGTTTATTCTGTTTATTCTTCAAAATTGCAAAATGGAAGTTGAAAAACAATGTTTTACTGTTGTATTACTTGGAACCACTAATTAAAAAATCCCAAGAATATTACTTTGGTACATTTCCATTTATTTCTGAAGATATTGTACAGTCTATGAAAAAAATAAAGGGGTGCCAATAATGGTGACCAGCACTGCACATATATATATATATATATATATATATATATATATATATATATATATATATATACGTATATATATATATATATATATTAATAATGTACACTTGTTCCTAGAAATAAAAACATTATATTTTTAATGCAATTTCCATAGGTGTGATTTTCTTGTATAAAAATTAATTTTGCATACACTTGCCTCATTTCTGTGTGGTCTTTGTCAATGAATATATTTCCTCTACTGCTTTGCCTTTCCTGAAAGCTGCAAGATTGTTGACACTTGAAATAACGGCACCTTAGGGAACAACAGTTTAAATGGAATACAATAGAGGCCATCATTTCCATTTTAAGTACCCTCGCCCTACTGTGCAAACTCTGATAAGAAGTGGTGCCTTGTATGTTTGCACGTGTGCGGTGACTAAATGCAGCTGGGGCCACAATTTGGAGAAATATATAGTTGCCCTTGAAATATGACCGCTAGCCAAAATGACCCATATTATATTACTATAAGAAAATGTTGTCCATAAACATCGAGTGAAAAATTCTCCTGGTGGTTTCTCTGGTTGTAATGATATAGTTGGAGGTTTCAGTGTTTATTCCACTAACTGATTTATTTGCTTTTTGCTCTGAGCAATTCTTTGTTTAGATGTTGAGTTTGTGGGTAGATTTTTTTCAGTCATTAAATTAACAAAGAAATCTGGAAATTGGAGCCCTTCTTGCACCTAATACAGAAACATCAGTGCTTTTGAGGTTTTGCCATTGCCACCTCATTTGTCATAGGTCTGTTTAGTTGGTTATCGGTAAAATGAAATTTTTCTATTTTTTTATCTGTTTCTGTGAATTTCTAAACAATTACTGTATGTTGAAATATTCTAAAAAGACAAACTAAAAACCTGGAAGACATACACAGTTTAATTAGAACTTTGCTCTAAACATGATAGAGTAGATTTATCGTGACCATGGAAGACAATATCATGAGTGATAAGTAGCAGGCTTTTACATCTCTGGATTCAATAAAAATTCACCTCATCCATCCCGGAGGTCTGGGATACTTAAAATGTTTTAAAGACTGAAAAATTAAATGTCATTATCTGCATTGTAAATGATGATTCAGAAGCAGACCGTAATTTATAAAGCTTGTTGTAAATGGAAACAAAAAAATCATCTATTTTTTTGCAAAATTTAACAATTAGGGCTTATTCAGACCAGTTTTTTTTTATGAACAAGAAAAACGGTCCGAGTTTCACGAGTGTTGTTGATCAGAGTTTCATCAGATTTGTATCAAACTTTCATCAGAGTTTCATCAGTTTTTCTCTGATGGGGAAAAAAAAGTGTCTCCATCTTGTCCTATCAGTTCGCAAAAAACAGACAGCACCTGAATGGCATAAGGCTGCTGTAAGATTTTGTTCACGGACCCTTACACTTGCAGTGCCGATTTTGATCCAGCACTCAGATCAATCAGGTCTCTACGATTTAGCATGGTCAATAGTGTTGAGCGATACCTTCCGATATCGGGAAATATCGGATCGGATTGGATCGGACCGATACCCAAAAAGTATCGGATATCGCCGATTCCGATACCGGAAACCAATGCAAGTCAATGGGACAGAAATATCGGAATAAAAATAAACCATTTCTTTCCTTGTAGGTTAATTCTACATGAAGGAAAACAACTAAGAATAATGTAGAATGTATTGGGGGAGGTGGGGGAGACAATAAAGGCATAGAGGTTTAGCCCAATCAAATGGAATAGCAGGAATTAATATTTTTTTAAGACGTTCTGAGTTACGAAAATATTGACTATGTTAAGTTTTTTATATTTTGTCAGATATTTATGTTTCACTACTTCCATGCTCTTCACCTTCTTTTTTACTTCCCCCACACTTTCTCCTTCATCATCCTCAGCATCAGCATCTTTTTCATCAACTTCTTCTTCACCTTCTTCATCTTCTTCTTCTTCACCTTCTTCGTATTATTCTTTTTTTTTACATTCTTCATATTCTTCTTAGTCAACTATTATTCTTCTTCATATTTTACTTCTTCATCTTCTTCATATTCTTCTTCTTCATCATATTCTTATTTGTGACAGGTATTTCTGTAGTTGTTATCTATAAAAGTTTGAACATTACACCTTTCGTTCTGCCCGTCACAAAAGATTTACAACAGGATTTGTCCGCGTTCAGTTTGGCCTGCAGCAGCAGGTCTTTTCCAGGGGCACCACGAGGAGGAACGGACTCACCCCCATACACTGCTTAGTCATCTTCTGCTTATAATTTAGATAATATCTTTTGCTCTGATTTTTAGTCTTATGCTTAATGTTCTTCCGCTTTTTGTTATGCAGCTTCTTGTACTTCTGCTTCTTGGTTTTCTGTCTCTTGTTCTTCTGCATCTTGGTGGTTGTCTTCTTGTTCTTTGTCCTCGTCAGGGAGATCCAGAGTGATTACCAAGAACCATTTCAAAAAGCTTGTACTTGGAAATGTAGCAGAAGGTACAAGAAGGCTGAGGAACTTCCGAGAACCAGCTGATAGTAATGGAACCCGGATGGGTAGCAGAAGGTACAAGAGCCAATGGAACTACCGAGGACCAGCTGACGGTACTGGAACTCGGTTACTAAGCAGGAGGTACCTGTGCCAGAAAGCACTACCAAGGACCAGCAGACGTTGGTGGAACTTGGATACCGAGAAGGAGGCACCTAAGCCAAAGGCACTGCCAAGAACCTGCTGACGGTACTGGAACCCAGATGGGTAGCAGAAGGTACCCATGTAAAAAAAAGTTGCAAGGCCTCGAGCCGGCCGCAGTTACCGAAACCCACAGTCCTATAGGGGGTGCTTGTCTTATTGGCACTATGGAACCACTATGGAACCAGCCTTCATTGCCACATAGGAGTCACCTAAACTGCATGCACCATAGAGTCGGCTAACCCGACCGCAACACGACAGGACAACGCATTGGAGGCAAAGTGACGTTGACACTACCCGGAAACAGCTGGCGTGCTGGAACCAGGCTGGGCAGGAGGGAGTACCCGTGCCAAAGACACTGCCGAGAACCAGCTGACGGTACTGGAACCCGGATGGGTAGCAGAAGGTACAAGAGCCAATGGAACTACCGAGGACCAGCTGACGGTACTGGAACTCGATTACTAAGCAGGAGGTACCTGTGCCACAAAGCACTACCAAGGACCAGCAGACGTTGGTGGAACTTGGATACCGAGAAGGAGGCACCTAAGCCAAAGGTACTGCTGAGAACCAGCTGACGGTACTGGAACCCAGATGGGTAGCAGAAAGTACAAAAGCCAATGGAACTACCGAGGACCAGCTGACGGTACTGGAACTCGGTTACTAAGCAGGAGGTACCTGTGACACAAAGCACTACCAAGGACCAGCAGACGTTGGTGGAACTTGGATACCGAGAAGGAGGTGCCTAAGCCAAAGGCACTGCCGAGAACCAGCTGACGGTACTGGAACCCGGATGGGTAGCAGAAGGTACCCATGTAAAAAAAAGTTGCAAGGACGCGAGCCGGCCGCAGTTACCGAAACCCACAGTCCTACAGAGGGTGCTTGTCTTATTGGCACTATGGAACCAGCCTTCATTGCCAGATCCCGCAGCCCACATAGGAGTCACCTAAACTGCAGGCACCATAGAGTCGGCTAACCCGGCCGCAACACGACAGGACAACGCATTGGAGGCAAAGTGACGTTGACACTACCAGGAAACAGCTGGCGTGCTGGAAACAGGCTGGGCAGGAGGGAGTACCCGTGCCAAAGACACTGCTGGGAAACAGCTGGTGGTGCTGGAACCCAGGGTAAATACTAAAAACAGAGTGGAGCCAGAGGCGTAATTGGAGCAACTTTAAAATCTGTAGTAGTGTGAATGTGGACAGAGCAGGAGAAATTGCCGTACGCACAGCAGGGGAACAGCTGAGGTTACTGAACCCCAATAACACGGCAGCAAGTGTTGACTGTGCAAACAGCACTTCTGAGCGCCAACTGGCGGTGTTGGAGTTCAGGGATAATACTGAAAACAGAGGAGCCAGAGGTGTAATTGGAGCAACTTTAAAATCTGTAGTAGTGTGAATGTGGACAGAGCAGGAGAAATTGCCGTACGCACAGCAGGGGAACAGCTGACGTTACTGAACCCCAATAAAATGGCAGCAAGTGTTGACTGTGCAGACGGCACTTCTGAGCAGCAACTAGTGGTATTGGAGCCCAGGGTAAATACTAAAAACAGAGGAGCCAGAGGTGTAATTGGAGCAAGTTTTAAATTAGTAGTACAGTGGATGTGGACAGAGCAGGAGAATTTGCCGGACACACAGCTGGGGATCAGCTGACGTTACTGAACCCCAATAACACCGGAGCAAGCGTTGACTGTGAAGACGGCACTTCTGAGCAGCAACTGGCGGTGTTGGAGCTCAGGGATTACAGTTCAGGTGGTAGAAACACAACAGGAGACCTGGATACTGTTGACAACCAATTATTTATTCTGGAAGAGGACTGGCAAATTCATGCGAGATCCAGGCCTTGTTTATTTTGAGAAAAGTAAGCCGGTCAACGTTATCAGAGGATAGTCGCAAGAAACGCTGTCCCCTGCTTGAGGCGTGATCTCTGCCTGCTCTGCATCACCCCACCCTCGCTCTAGATACTGACTACTAGAGCATTGTGTACCTCCCTCCTCTGGACAGATGTCTTCCTCCTCCATTGACTCCTCCTCATCCTCCTCACAAAGTGTCCCCTGCCTAGGCCTTTGTGAGGAACCACGTTGCGCAGACTGTAGAGAAGCAGATGGCATTTGGGACTCCTCATCCTCCACCTCTTCCAAAACCTCGTCCCTCAGTGCTTGCAGTGTTTTTTCAAGCAGGCAGATAAGGGGGATAGTCATGCTGACTAGTGCATCATCTGCACTCACCATCCGCGTGGAATAATCGAAGGCACGCAAAACGTGGCAAATGTCCTTCATAGAGGCCCACTCAGTGGTGGTGAAGTGTGAACAGCGTGCACTGCGACTTGCTTGCGCCTGCTGCAGCTGGTACTCCATTACTGCAGCCTGCTGCTCACACAACCTCTCCAACATATGTAACGTTGAATTCCACCTGGTGGGTAGGTCACATATGATGCGATTTTCCGGAAGATGTAATCGGCGCTGCAGAGCTGCAATGCGCGATTTTACGTTGCTGGAATGCCGCAACTGAGCGCACTCTATGCGGACCTTGTGAAGCAGTGCATCAAGATCCGGATAGTCCCTCAAAAAACTCTGCACGACCAAGTTGAGCACATGTGCCAGACATGGGATGTGAGTGAGGTTGCCTAGGCCCAGAGCTGCCACCAGATTTCGGCCATTGTCACACACTACCATGCCTGGCTGGAGATTCGCTGGCACAAACCACACGTCGCTCTGCTGCTTGATGGCATTCCAGAGCTCCTGTGCTGTGTGGCTTCGATTCCCCAAAGAAATTAATTTTAATACGGCCTGTTGACGTTTGGCCACGGCTGTGCTCATATCGGTCATCATAACAGGTGTTCACGGGTCGATGTGGAGGTAGACCGTGACGGCTCCTGCAGCGCTGATTCAGAGGAACTGGACTATGAGGAGGAGTCAATGTGTACAGACTGGATTCCTGCAATCCTTGGAGTTGGCAGAACACATACAGCGCCACTCTCAAGATCTCTACCCGGCTCCACAACATTTACCCAATGGGCAGTGAGGGAAAAGTATCGTCCCTGTCCATGCTTACTGGTCCACGCAACGGTGGTCAGGTGGACCTTGCTACTGACGGCGTTTTGTAGCGCATGTTTAATTTTTCCCTCCACATGCTGTTGCAGGGCAGGGATGGCTTGCCTGCTAAAATAAAAGCGGCTGGGCACGTTGTATTGTGGGACTGCCAATGCCATAAAGTTACGGAAGGTGTCAGTCTCCACCAGCCTGAATGATAGCATTTCAAGGGCCAGTAGTTTAGCAATGCCAGCATTCAGAGCCTGTGCTCGGGTGTGGTTTGCCGAGTATGGGCGCCTTTTCTCCCATGCCTGTGCTAACGATGGCTGTAGACTGGCCTGGGAGTGTCAGGATGACAGGGAAAGTGGTGCTGTGGGTGGAATTACACTGTGTCTCTGTACAACAGTGCCAGAGATTCTTCCACGGCGATCCTGTGAGGAAGCCGAACCAGCTGTGTGTGAGCTGGAGGAAGAGGCTACAACACGAGCTGAAGAGGTGGTAGGTGGCGCTGTAGGTTGGCCTAGGTCTTCAGTGTGTTTTTGTAACTCCACCACGTGCTTGGTCCGCACATGTTTCCACATATTTGTGGTATTGAGGTTGCTGACACTTTTCCCTCTTTTCACCTTCTGATTACGCAGCTTGCATTTGACAAAGCAAATGTCATCTGCAACTGTGTCAAAAAAGGACCAGGCACTGCAAGTCTTGGGAGCTCCTGCTTTGGATTTTGGAAGAGCCATGCTCCTAATGGGTGCCGAAGTGGAGGCTACAGGCAACCAAGTCTGCCCCCTCCCTCTCCCTCCTTTTTGGGCCATTCGGGGAATCTCTTCCTCAGAGCTGTTCCCACCACCTTCCTGTCCCTCACGCCATGATGGGTCAAAGACCTCATCTTCTACACCACCCTCTTCAAACAACTGCTTCTCCTGGGTAGGCTCGACAGCACAGTACGCACCAGAAAGTGGCACCTGAGTCTCATCATCAGATGCGTACTGAGGTGTGTTGCTCACCATAGGCACTGGCCCACCCGCCTCTTCAGATTCAGAGAGACAAAACGGTTGCACATCACTGCATACTACCTCTTCTTCAAATTCTCGAATTCTGCTTGGCTGGCCCCCTCTTTCCAAGCCAAGAGATTCAGAGAACAGAAGTAGGGATGGCTCCTGTCCAGGGCTCTCTGACTGCCTGGGCAATTTGGCAGGTGGTGAAGAGACAGATGGGTGCTCTTCAGTGCTCAGGACCTGAGAGGATCTGGAACTAATTGAAGTTGATGCGTTAGCTGCCATCCATCCGATAACAGCTTCAATTTGGCCCTCCCACAGCAGTGGGGTACGGCTAGCTCCTACAAAGCTGCGCATAAAGGACTGTTCCCTGGTAAAACTGTGGGATGCTGAGTCACTGGTGCCCGCAGCAGGCGCAGAATCCCCACGTCCTCTCCCTGCAGGCACAGAATCCTCACGTCCTCTCCCTGCAGAAACTCGATGCCCACGCCCACGCCCACGACCACATGCCTTACTCCCTGCCTTCTTCATCTTGGTAGACTGATAAAGATAGGCAGAAAAGTACTAAGGGCTTAGTGTGCTTATTCCTGAACAGCTGCTAACAGGTATAAGAAACACTAATTTTATAAAGTGTGGACTAGACTTTAATATGAGCTAATGTGGCCTACACAACTGTAAAGTGGAGTGTTTGGTGAACTTTATTTAGGTTTTTTTTGTCACAAAAAGACACTGGATGTGGCCAAAGATGTAATACCGATAGTATCACAAACTTTTTGTAGCTATTACAATGTAGGAAGGTAACCTACAATGCAATAGATGAGGCTACAAAAAATAGGCTAATGCTAATCTGGCTGGGGCTGCAGGGCACAATGCTGCAGAAAGACTCCTCTATCTACTCCTATATAGTGTGTTTGGAACCAATGTAGGTGAATACGGATGGAACCATACTAACAGGAGAAATCAGGAAAAATGATCAATTAGCAAAAAAGAACAATGTATGAGGCAGTGACGCACGCTTAGCGCACTACAACCAGACGTGGCTGAAGCACACACTACAGCGTGAGCTGCACTCACACACCAGACCTTGCAGACAGGCGTGAACAGTGCAGATGCAGAGCACTGTGCACTAGCGCTGCAAGACAAAAAAAAAATTCTCTATCTACTCCTATATAGTGTGTTTGGAACCAATTTAGCTGAATACGGATGGAACCACCTCACTAATAGGAGAAATCAGGAAAAATTATCAATTAGCAAAAAAGGACAATGTATGAGGCAGTGACACACACTGAGTGCACTACAACCAGACGTGGCTGAAGCACACATTACAGCGTGAGCTGCACTCACACACACAGACCTTGCAGGCAGCGGTGAACAGTGCAGAGAACTGTGCACTAGCACTGCAAGGCACAGCGATTTATAAAGTAGCTTGGGTAAAGCAGAATAGAGCAAATAGGTAGCTAAAACTGTCCCTCAGAACAACAGTGTCCTATCCCTAACTGAATTCACAGCAGAGTGAGCTCAAAATGGCGGCGGCGGCTTTTATAGTGCATCATGACATCATTTCAGCAGCCAATCACAGCCATGCCATTAGTTAAGATGCCTACATGCCTAACAGGATGTGCCCACACTTCTTAGGATCCTCATTGGCTGAATAAAATGAAAATGGCTCATTGCATTATGGGAACTTCCGATTCCGGTATACGATATTGTAAAAGTATCGGAATTAAGTATCGGAATTCCGATACCGCGAATATCGGCCGATAGCCGATATTTCAGTATCGGAATGCTCAACACTAATGGTCAACAAAAAGTCACAGACATGTGAACAGCCCCATTGAACATCATACTGTAGGTATGAGTGTTAACTGTAAAAAAAAACAAACAATAGCACTCTTACATAAAAAAAAACCTGTCATCTGAATGAGCCTTTAAATGTAAATAAAATATTGAGCACATTTGCAAATTTTGTATCATTTTCATAAAATAATTTAATATTTTGAGGATCTGATTCATATATAAAGCTGCATTCAAAGCTTCGAAATCCTGCTGGCTGAGGAGTTATTCAATTGTCTGTTTTTCAAAAACAAGTTCTGATGGAATACACACTCATTATTAGTGTTGAGCCACCCCCGTAGTGTTCGAGTTCGGTTCGGTTCGTCGAACACCCGTGTGTTCGCCGAACAGTTCGTCGAACTGTTCGTCGAACACCTTCGAACACCGTTAAAACCAATGGCAGGCAAACAAAAACACATAGAAACACATAGAAAACACCCTCAAAGGTGTCCAAAAGCTGACAAACTGCTCAGAAGACACAACTAACACATGGAAAAGTGACAAGTACATATAGTCATGCGAAAAGAAAAGAGGTGGAGGAGTAAAAGGAGGGGGAGACACAGATATAGGCATGTCATGCCCTTCTAAAATCCAAAAAGTGAGAAGCCGAGACGGCCAGTCCGCTCCTGCCCGTGCCACCTCCGTGTCGCCGGGTTTGTGCCAGAGCCGCGGTGAACCCTGACGGCCAGCCCCCCTCTCCCAATACTGGTGCCTGTCCGCTGGTGGGTCGAGAGAGCCCCCCTGTGGTGGAGGCAGCTCTAAGCTTTTTAATTTAAATTGTCCCTCTAATTTGAATGAATACACTTTAAATCCATTTACAAGGATCTATTGGAGGGCAAGTCTCATGCCAGCAGCCGCGTAATTCCAGCTCCAGTAGCGTCCACTAAAGCTGCTGCAGTTAAAAAGCTTTTATAAGGATCGAGCTCGGCTGTCCACCGCAAGGCATCCTAGTGCCAGTCCCAGCCCCTATGCCTTGGGGTGCCTCCTGATGCTCTTCACTAAGTATCCCGTGATCCCGAAGCATTTCCTTTGAAAAAATTAAGTGTCCAAACTACAGGTGGTGTAGCTTGCTTAACAGCCGGGATAATCCGCTGACTAGCAGACACTGCTACTAGGCACAAAGTAATTCCTGGGCTAGATGCAGTTAAAAATTTGTAAGTAGATACTCTCGTTGGATGCTGAGAAAGCATTCCATAGAGTCTCCTGGCACGCCATATATGATTCTCTTAAAAAGCTTGGGGTAGGGGTCTAGGGGACCCTTTTATAGCCAAAATCACGGCCCTGTATCACAATACGTCACCTAGGCTGAAGATAAATGGAACTGTAGCACCGAGGGCTCGGTTGCTACAGACGTATTGCACCTCACCCAGAGGTGTGATATCTCACTCTCAGATAAGGATGGAGTGTGGATCAGGACCCGACACCTGCATGCATTACACCACATTGCCGTGGGGCAGGGCGACCAATATGCCCCTGAGATGGGCACGACAGTCCCTGTCCCTGGCTGGAGTGGGGGGAGGGAACACTGAGGAAGGGGAACCCTGCAGTGCAGGAGCAGGGAGGAAGCAGTTCCTGGGTGCATTGAGAAGGGAGTATAAAAGGTGGGCACCATCTTAGTTCAGTGCAGAGAAGTCTGAGCAGAAGTGGCAGGGAGCAGGGGCTCTGCATGAGCTCTGCTCCGGAGGCGGGCCTAGTAACAGAGGCCCAGGCCTGCAAGAGGGAGAAGGAAGGAAGAGGAGCGGAGAAGGCTCCAGGAACGAGGAATGAAGGGATCCCAGGGGTGCGGACGGGCGAGTCGCCACCGCACGCCCGAATCCACCTGCGTGGAGGGGTCAGGCCAAAGGGGGAGACCGGTCCCCGAACTAGTGGAGGCAGGAAACGACCCTCAGCTAGAAACCGGAGGCTCTGACATTTTATGTGGCGCAGCCCCTTGCTCCACCCGCTAGGAAGGCACCACATAGGGTCAGGGAAACTGGCGCCAAGTTTACCAAGAGGAGGCCCGAGGCAGCCGGACAGAAGTGTTGGTAAGAAAGGCCAGACAAAGGACACACAAAGGGGGTCCTGTGAAGCGCTCCAAAGTTATCTGGGAGTTGTCTGAGCCCCTCACCTGGTGAGCACAGTACGACGTGGGCAGCCGTTACCTGCAGACGTGGTCTGGATAATAAGAACTGTGAGTAAAGGCCCTGAACTGCATCACTGACTCCGTGTCGTTACTGCTGCTGCCCTGCACCATCACCCCCATCCTCCGCATACACTGCCCTGAGGCTATACTCCTCCCGTGGGGAGTTATGCTACGCTCTGCTGCACCCACAACACCAGCCTTAGCGGTCTGCCCTGTAGCGGCGGTTCACTCTGACCGCAATCCACGGGTGGCGTAGTCGGACATTTAAACATCAAAACCACATAAATAGTTCCGCCACTGGTTTGACCGCCCTGAGCCACGGAACCGGATCGCCGCCACGAAGACTACAACCACCAGCATCCACCAAAATGGGTCCGGCTCCGGGTGTCCCAAGGCCCAGGGGGTGCGTCAGAACATTTTCATCACCTTTCACAATCACCAATGGGACAAGGCAGGGATGTCCTCTGTCCCCTCTCTTATACATCCTAGTGACGGAGCACCTGCTCTCATCAATTCGCCATAACCCCAATATTAGGTGGATTGAGGTGGGAGGCACCGAGTACAAGTGCTCTCTATTTGCTGATGATGTCCTAGTATATATCACTCAATCACATATATCCATCCCTGCTGTTATGGCTGAAATAGATCACTTTGTTACATGGTAAAATTTTAAAATCAATGCAGCGAAGTCTGAGGCCCTCGATGTCTCCCTCCCTAAATCCATATAGGATTCCATCCAGTCCAACTTTCCCTTTGCCTGGCCCTCACAGGGTATCAAATACTTAGGAATTCCTATTCATAGAGACCTCTCCCATCTATGTTATCTTAATTTTGGGCCCTTTATTGAACAATTCCATACAGACCACGGTTGGCAAGTTAGAACTGTAAGATTCACTACGTGAACCACTGGTGTTTTGTGGAAAAGCACATGTACACCGCGTTCCAAATTATTATGCAAAAAGTGTTTAGGAGTGATAAGGGAAGAATTTGTTTGTTTGTCAGTTAAACTCATTGATGGTGATGTGTGTCAGGGCTCTTTATATCACTGTAAGCAATTGCAGACACCTGTGCTAATTAGTTTGGCAGGTGTGTCCAATAAAGGCAAGACTACTTAAGAAGGCTCTCTCACATTATTAAGCAGCCTACATTTTCTGCCAAAATGGGAAAGAAAAAGGATGTGTCGGCTGCTGAGAAGCAACAAATTGTGGAGTGTTTAGGTCAAGGCATGACTACAATCAACATTGTGCGATGATCAGGATGAAGTGTCTTGGCAATCAAGAAGTATGTAGCTGATTCACAGTACACACGTGTGCGTGCTGATAAGGGCAAATTGAGGACTCTTTCCTACAGGCAATTACGTCAGGTTGAAAGAGCAGCGGCAAAAAAGCCTTGTCATAGCAGCAGACAAGTTTTTGAAGCTGCTTGTGCCTCCAACGTCCCCCGAACAACAAGATGCAGGGTCCTTCAGAGGTTTGCAGCTGTGCATACGCCATCCTGTCGACCTCCTCTATCCACTTCACACAAGCAGAAACGGCTCCAGTGGGCCAAACATTACATGAAGACTGATTTAAAAACTGTTTTGTTCACGGATGAGTGCTGTGCAGCGCTCGATGGTCCAGATGAATGGAGTGGAGGATGGCTGGTTGATGGACACCCCACGCAAACACGGCTACAGCGCCAACAAGGAGGAGGTGGAGTAATGTTTTGGGCTGGAATCATGGGGAGAGAGATTGTCGGCCCCTTTAGGATCCCTGAAGGCGCTAAAGATGAACTCCATAATGTATGTGGATTTTCTCAAACAGCACTTCCTGCCATGGTTCAAGAAGAAGAACCGTGTATTTCACAGCAAGATCATTTTTCTGCATGATAATGCACCATCTCATGCTGCACATAAAACATCTGCATCTCTGGCTGATATGGGCATAAAAGGGGACAAACTTATGGTGTGACCCCCATGCTCCCCTGACCTCTACCCCATTCAGAACCTTTGGAGCATCATTAAAAGGAGTGTCTATGATGGCGGGAGGCAGTTCACATCTAAGCAACAGCTCTGGGAGGGTATTCTGTCCTCATGCAAAACAATTGAAGCAGAAACCATCCAAAACCTGACAAATTCAATGGACGAGAGAGTTCAGAAGCTCCTTTCGAACAAGGGGTCCTATGTGAAAATGTAACATCACCTAGAATAAAGTTTTGAGTTGAAAACTGTTTGATTTCAGTTTCTAACAACCTGCTAATGCTTATAATTTCAAAAATGACCATTTTTTTGGTCTTTATTAAAATGAAAAGGTTGATCGAAAAGTTTGGGGGATCTAAGAGTGTGGCAACCCAGTAGTCATGATTACTTCGAATTCTGACAATATGAGGGTCATGCTGCAGGTAGTGCAGCAAGAAGGCACTTATGTGTCTTGCGCATCTCGGAGCCCCAAAATTATTTTCCGGGCTAGATGCAGCTAAAAATTATTTTTAATTTTAAATCTGGTGAAGCTTATTATAGATGGCCTAATAGGATCAGTGCTGCACACTGCTACAAAGCCCAAATTATTTTCCAGTCAAGATACAGATAAACATGATTAGTAATTTGAAAGCTTAAAACGGTTGGTAGGGTGATTTTAACCAATCATCAAGCTTTTACTCTCCCCAGGATGACACAGGGGTAGAAAAGTCGTTTCGGATCCATGATTTGTTCATCTTTATGAACGTGAGTCTGTCTACATTATCAGTGGAGAGCCGCGTGCGCTTATCTGTCAGCACACCACCAGCAGCGCTGAACACACGTTCAGACAGAACGCTGGCTGCGGGGCATGACAAGATCTCCAAGGCGTAAGTGGCTAGCTCCGGCCATTTATCCAGATTGGAAGCCCAAAAAGAGCAAGGGTCCAGTGACACAGTCGTGGCTTCAATGTTTACTTGGAGATACTCCTGTACCATCGTCTCTAGGCGTTGACTATGTGTCAGACTTCTTGTCTCCTGTGGCCTTGCAAAGGATGGGCTAAAAAAGTGGTGAAATGATTCCGCAAAATTGATGTTACCAGCAGATACTGTGGTTCTGTTACGGTTTGAGTGCTGAACACTTGACGGTCCCACGGTTGGCAAGTTGGAACTGTGAGATTCACTACGTGCACCACTGGTATTTTGTGGAAAAGCACATGTAAGATTCTGCAACAGTCTCTGCTGATACTCCTGCATGCGTGCATCCCTTTCTATGGCAGGAATAATTTCTGCAAATTTACTTTTGTACCGGGGATCTAACAGTGTGGCAACCCAGTAGTCAGGATTATTTCTAATTCTCACAATTCGAGGGTCATGTTGCAGGTAGTGCAGCAAGAAGGCACTCATGTGTGTTGCGCATCCAGGAGCACCAAGTCCCTGTTGTGTTGGTGGCGAGGTAACAATCATGCTTCCTTCCTCTGTCCTCTCCCCCCAACCTCGCACAACAGAAATGTGATCAAGGTCTCCCTCATCTGATGAGTCTTCCATCAGTTCGTCCTCCACTTCTTCCTGGGCTCCTGCACCTTCCTCACTAGTTTGGCTGCTACCATGCGCCCTGGTTAAACCATCTCCCCCACCCTCACATGCCTGCCGCCTTGGTGCTGCCGACCGTCTGGACCTTGCAGATGTTAGCCCTTCCGCATACAACTCCTCCTCCTCTACTTCCTCCACCTCCTCTTGTGCCACCACCTGACTCCGAATTCTGTTTAACATGTGCTCCAGCATGTAAATCACCGGAATAGTCATGCTGATAATGGCATCGTCAGCACTAAACATCTTCGTCGCCATTTCAAAACTGTGCAGAAGGGTGCATAGGTCCCTGATCTGAGACCACTCCTCCAGCGTGATTTGCCCCACCTCTGAATCTCGTTGGCCCAGGCTATACATCAGAACGTATTGCACCAGGGCTTGTCGGTGCTGCCACAGTCGCTGCAACATGTGCAGAGTTGAATTCCACCGGGTAGGCACATCGCATTTTAGCCGGTGAAGTGGCAGGCCCAACGACTTCTGTAGAGATGTAAGTCGCTGAGCTGCGGGATGCGAACGGCGGAAGTGAGCACACAGCGACCGTGCCCTCTGCAGAAGGCCATCTAGTCTGGGATAGTGGGCTAAAAATTGCTGGACAACCAGGTTCAACACGTGAGCCATACAAGGCACGTGTGTGACATTGCCCCGGCGAAGGGCCGCACCCAGGTTTGCAGCATTGTCGCACACGGCCTTCCCTGGTTTCAGGTCCAGTGGAGACAACCATTCATGAAATTGGTTCTCCAGAGCTGACCACAACTCCTCAGCTGTGTGACTCACATTTCCCAGACATTTCAATGTAAAAACCGCCTGATGACGTTGAGCCCTACTGCCAGCATAGTAAGGAGGTGTGCAGGATCCCTTCTGCGCATTTAGAAAGCATGTGGCATGACCAGACAGGCTTTGGGTGCAGGTGGAAGACCGAGAGGAGGTTGAGGAGGCAGAAGCAGTGGAGGAAAAATGACATAAAGAGGATTGACGCACAACTCGTGGGGACGGCAAGACTTGGACAGCAGCCCCTTGTCCTGCTGTCACCATAGTTACCCAGTGCCCAGTCAGCGACATGTAACGCCCCTGTCCATGCCTACTCGTCCAAGTGTCTGTGGTGAAATGCACCCTGTCACACACAGAGTTTCTCAAAGAAGCGGTGATGTTGTGTGCGACATGCTGGTGGAGCGCAGGCACACCTTTCTTTGAGAAGTAGTGCCGACTGGGCATCTGGTACTGGGGCACTGCGACGGACATAAGGTCTCGAAAATCCTCTGTGTCCACCAGGCGGAAAGGCAGCATTTCTGTAGCCAAGAGCTTGCAGATGGTGAAATTCAACCTCTTAGCTTTCTCATGGCTAGGAGGAAATGGTCTTTTACTTGTCCACATCTGAGGGACCGAGGGCTGGCTATTGTGCTTAGACGGGGTTGATAAGGGTGTCCCCGGCAAACTGCCGGTCTGTGAGGAAGATGCAGGCGGACATGTTAGGTTGCCTTGATCCAAAGGTGGTGCTATCGATGTCGGACAGCGCTCAAGACCAGCTGGTGTTACCACCTCCAAAGAAAATGATGACCTGCCAATCACGCTGGCTGTTGCGGGTAAAGAGGTGGCAGGTCTGCGCCCCAAAACAGGTGTGACTGCTGTCCCCCCAGTCACAGAGGATGAAGAGGCCGCGGATGCACAAGATATGGCAGACGGTGGTTGGCCCGGCCGGCTAGACCGCATTGTAGCACACTGAGCTTCCCACTGCAACTTATGCTTCATGTCCATGTGCCGGTTCATGCATGAAGTACTCAAACTATGTATTTTTTGGCCTCTACTTAGCTTTTGCTGACAAATGTTACAGATAACACGAGTTGGGTCATCTTTATCGATCTGAAAAAATGCCCAGGCTATGCAAGGCTTAGCACCCATGCGACCTGAAGAGCCACCACGACTTGTGGTGAGAGGCAGAGTTGTGTTTGAGGATGCAGTTGTTGACGTGCTTCCAGTACTACGTCTCTGTCCAGGAAGGCGCAACCTGACCTCGTCGTCACTAGCATCTTCCTCCACCTCCTCTGCTGACCTCATCTCTTGGCTGACTGTGGGTTGACAGTAAGTGGGATCTCCGACCTCATCATCATCACCCTGTGCGTTATCACACCCGTCGTCCTCAGAGCCAACCTGTTCCTGCCCTGACAAAAAACTAAAGTTGTCGCTCCAATCAGTTATTTGAGTCTTATCATCGTCTTCCTCATTGTCTCCACCAACAGGAGTTACAGTTTGGGAATGAGGGTCTACATTATGGTCAGAACCTTCTGCGTCTGGTCCTGGATCCGACTCATAAAGATTCTGGGCATCAGTGCAGATCATTTCCTCGTCTGGATTCACAGAAGCGCTGGAGTCGACCTCTGATTCCCAGGCTATAGTATGAGTAAACAGCTCTGCAGACTCAACCATCTGTTCTACCTCATACTCAGACGGGCAGCTGGAGATTTGGGAGCTGTGAGGAAGCAAGTGCGATTTGGGTGACACCTTTGAGGACTGGAGTATTTGTGATGTTGAAGTTGATGTGGAGGAGAGCCCACTTAAAGGAGCACTTGATATCCGTTGAAGCACCTGCTGTTTTTGTGCCTCATCTGGAATTTGTAGCGATTGGCATGGCCGTAAGAAAGGGATCTTATCACATTGTCCGCTAAAAGAAGTAGACATTTTAGTTTGGCTGGAAGATGGTCTTTCTTCTGCACCTACCCCACGGACACAACCTTTTTTCCCCTTCCCAACACGCCTATTCCCCTTTCCACCAGCAGCAGGCCTTTTTCCACTCATTTTGGTGGTTAACTAATTCACAACTCTGGAGTTGTTTGCACAAAAAAACAATGGATGGTAACCGAGCAGAGCTGAGTGGCCAAACTGTGGTATTAGGCTAAAACTATTGGCTGGGTTAGATGCAGAAAAAAATTATTTTTAATTTGCAACCTGATGGAGGTCAGTATAGATGGACTAATAGACCAAGTCCCACACACTGCTAGAAGCCCAAATATTTTTTCAGAGCTAGATGCAGAAAAAAATTATTTTTAATTTGCAACCTGATGGAGGTCAGTATAGATGGACTAATAGACCAAGTCCCACACACTGCTAGAAGCCCAAATATTTTTTCAGAGCTAGATGCAGAAAAAAATTATTTTTAATTTGCAACCTGATGGAGGTCAGTATAGATGGACTAATAGACCAAGTCCCACACACTGCTAGAAGCCCAAATATTTTTTCAGAGCTAGATGCAGAAAAAAATTATTTTTAATTTGCAACCTGATGGAGGTCAGTATAGATGGACTAATAGACCAAGTCCCACACACTGCTAGAAGCCCAAATATTTTTTCAGAGCTAGATGCAGAAAAAAATTATTTTTAATTTGCAACCTGATGGAGGTCAGTATAGATGGACTAATAGACCAAGTCCCACACACCGCTAGAAGCCCAAATATTTTTTCAGAGCTAGATGCAGAAAATTTTTTTATTCAATTTGCAACCTGATGGAGGTCAGTATAGATGGACTAATAGACCAAGTCCCACACACTGCTAGAAGCCCAAATATTTTTTCAGAGCTAGATGCAGAAAAAAATTATTTTTAATTTGCAACCTGATGGAGGTCAGTATAGATGGACTAATAGACCAAGTCCCACACACCGCTAGAAGCCCAAATATTTTTTCAGAGCTAGATGCAGAAAAAAATTATATTCAATTTGCAACCTGCTGGACGTCAGTATAGAAGGACTAATAGAACAAGTCCCACACACTGCTAGAAGCCCAAATATTTTTTCAGAGCTAAATGAAGAAAAAAAATATTTTTAATTTGCAACCTGATGGAGGTCAGTATAGATGGACTAATAGACCAAGTCCCACACACTGCTAGAAGCCCAAATATTTTTTCAGAGCTAGATGCAGAAAAAAATTATTTTTAATTTGCAACCTGATGGAGGTCAGTATAGATGGACTAATAGACCAAGTCCCACACACCGCTAGAAGCCCAAATATTTTTTCAGAGCTAGATGCAGAAATTTTTTTTATTCAATTTGCAACCTGATGGAGGTCAGTATAGATGGACTAATAGACCAAGTCCCACACACTGCTAGAAGTCCAAATATTTTTTCAGAGCTAGATGCAGAAAAAAATTATTTTTAATTTGCAACCTGATGGGGGTCAGTATAGATGGACTAATAGACCAAGTCCCACACACCGCTAGAAGCCCAAATATTTTTTCAGAGCTAGATGCAGAAAAAAATTATATTCAATTTGCAACCTGCTGGACGTCAGTATAGAAGGACTAATAGAACAAGTCCCACACACTGCTAGAAGCCCAAATATTTTTTCAGAGCTAAATGAAGAAAAAAATTATTTTTAATTTGCAACCTGATGGAGGTCAGTATAGATGGACTAATAGACCAAGTCCCACACACTGCTAGAAGCCCAAATATTTTTTCAGAGCTAGATGCAGAAAAAAATTATTTTTAATTTGCAACCTGATGGAGGTCAGTATAGATGGACTAATAGAATAAGTCCCACACGCTGCTAGAAGCCCAAATATTTTTTCAGAGCTAAATGAAGAAAAAAATTATTTTTAATTTGCAACCTGATGGAGGTCAGTATAGATGGACTAATAGACCAAGTCCCACACACCGCTAGAAGCCCAAATATTTTTTCAGAGCTAGATGCAGAAAAAAATTATATTCAATTTGCAACCTGCTGGACGTCAGTATAGAAGGACTAATAGAACAAGTCCCACACACTGCTAGAAGCCCAAATATTTTTTCAGAGCTAAATGAAGAAAAAAATTATTTTTAGTTTGCAACCTGATGGAGGTCAGTATAGATGGACTAATAGACCAAGTCCCACACACTGCTAGAAGCCCAAATATTTTTTCAGAGCTAGATGCAGAAAAAAATTATTTTTAATTTGCAACCTGATGGAGGTCAGTATAGATGGACTAATAGAACAAGTCCCACACGCTGCTAGAAGCCCAAATATTTTTTCAGAGCTAAATGAAGAAAAAAATTATTTTTAATTTGCAACCTGATGGAGGTCAGTATAGATGGACTAATAGACCAAGTCCCACACACTGCTAGAAGCCCAAATATTTTTTCAGAGCTAGATGCAGAAAAAAATTATTTTTAATTTGCAACCTGATGGAGGTCAGTATAGATGGACTAATAGAACAAGTCCCACACGCTGCTAGAAGCCCAAATATTTTTTCAGAGATAAATGAAGAAAAAAATTATTTTTAATTTGCAACCTGATGGAGGTCAGTATAGATGGACTAATAGACCAAGTCCCACACACCGCTAGAAGCCCAAATATTTTTTCAGAGCTAGATGCAGAAAAAAATTATTTTTAATTTGCAACCTGATGGAGGTCAGTATAGATGGACTAATAGACCAAGTCCCACACACCGCTAGAAGCCCAAATATTTTTTCAGAGCTAGATGCAGAAAAAAATTATATTCAGTTTGCAACCTGATGGAGGTCAGTATAGATGGACTAATAGAATGATGCTATGCCCAAAAGATTTTACTTCACTAGGTGCAGTAAAAAAATTGGTATTCTATACACAGGTGGTATATCTTGCAACACAGATAGGCTACTCCACTGACTAACACACTCTGCAATAGGCCAAAAAGGATTAGCTTTGCTAGATTCAGCCAAATGCTGTGAAAAAAACTTGCACAGCACTGGCACAGACCTGCCTGGCAAAAACTGATAGGAACTGATGTAACCTAGTCCTGAAAAGGACTCCAATTACATTTAGTCTTTACTCCCACAATCTATCTATTTAAGAGCACAGACCTGCCTGATAAAAGTCGTAGGAAATGCTGTAACCTAGTCCTTAAAAGGACTGCAATCACAACTATTCCCTACTCCCAAGCTATCTGTATATTTGTGCGAAAATTGGCTTGAAATTAACAAGGTATAGCGCACACAGCAACAGCGGTGCCGTCTAACACGCAGCTGCAGCAGTGAGAAAATGGTGGCGACGGGGAAAATGGCTTGGTCTTATAGGGCAAGGACATGTGACATACACTGCCAATCACACATGCCCTTGCTTGTGTGAAAAAAAGCACTTCGCTCCGTGTGTGCGCTGCTGATAGGCTGACAGATTGCACCTCCCCACTGCAAATGCGGGAAAGAGAAAAAAAAATGGAGCTCTTCATTGTTCCTGCAGAGATCCATCCCCTGCCCCTCCCCCCGCCCCGCTGTACACTCAAACTGCGTATTAACATTAATTTTCATCATTACTGAGAAAAAATCCAGTTATGATTTTGGTGCACGAACAGTTATCGAACATAACCTCGAACAGCCGAATTTTTCTCAAATTGTTCGTGTTCGCCGACCGGCTCGAACACCGCCCAAAACAGCTCGAATTTGAGATTGGCGAACAGTTCGAGTAGAACAACGCTCATCTCTACTCATTATAGATTATGTGGTTGTTCACATGACCATGTTTTTTGCAGGCCAAGTGGTCCACTCCAAAAAATAGAGTTACCACAGCTTCCGGTATGCACTGCTCTTTGATGTCTCCCCAGGAATTCTAATTTACCTTTTCAGAGTAATGGTCAATAAAAGAATAGGTAAGAGTACTAAACATATCAGCTTTTTATTATACACACATGTAGACTGGGACAGAGTCAGCAGAGCCATCTCATAAGTGCCAAATGGTTATGATTAGGAAAGACAGCCATATAAATTGGACCGAGATCAGAACATAGTGCACGGACTGACCGGCGGCACTCTGGACCCGAGGGTGACAGCTGAATAGAAATACATGAAGCTGTCATTCTTGGGTTGAGAGAGCCACCGGCCGATCTTGGTCTGATTTATACAGCCACCTCACTGCACCCTTAAAGGGAACCTGTCACCAAAAATTTTTTATTAACCTGCAGATATGGGGATCATCTGTAGGTTAATAGCGTTATTAAGCTGCCGAGCACCAGCGCTTACCCGAACACTGCGGAGAGAAAAAGTTCATTTTCTCCCCCCTGTGTTCGAGTAGGTGTGGGCGCTGAGCAGCTTAATAACAATATTAGCCTGCAGATTACCCCCATAGCTGCAGGTTAGTAGCATTTTTTTCTGGTGACAAGTTCCCTTTAAGATGCTAAAGGTTTAAATTATGCATGATAAGGGTGCAGTCAAACAAACATGTAAATTGAACCAAGGTCAGAACTCAGTGTACTGACTGGCCGACGGCTCTTCCAACCCAAGCGTAACAGCTTCATGTATTTCTATGCAGCTGTCACGCTCAGGTCAGGAGAGCCACTGGCCAGTCCGTGCACTGTGTTCCAAGCTTGGTCTGATTTATACAGCCGTCTGACTGCACCCTAAATGAGACTCAAGAGACTATTCACCCAGATAAAATTCTGCATACAACCTCCTGACGCGCCCCTTGGGAGGTGGGGTACCCGGTGCCAGGCTGGTAGTTGCTGGGGGATGTCACAGTGGCGGTGACCCTGTCCGTGACCCAGGGTGGTCAATAAAAGGGGTTTATTTATAGGGGATTTACAGTGATTGTAGAAAGTTTGTGATGCCACCTGTGGTATGCGGCTAAAAGGGACCGCCGCTGCTGTGCAGAACCTCTGGAGCAGGTGTTAGTGCAGCAGGGTTGGTTCAACTCTCCACAGGTAGAGCTCAGCTCCAGGGCAGTGTAGATGGGGTAGGTTGTGCTGGGCGTTGTAGTGCAGGGTGTGATGGCGCAGCAATAATCACTGAGACAATGGGATGCAGTCCTCAGGGTCTTTACTCGCGGTTATTGCAGTCCAAGTTACAGGTACCAAAGTAACTTCCCTCGTCGTGTTGCACTTACTCAGGGAGGGGTTCGGGCAACCCTCAGATAGCTCTGGAGTACTTAACGGGACCCCCTTCTGTGTCCTTTCTCTGGCCGTCTCCCTGCACCTCATGCCAAGTGTCCCAATCCGGTACCTGTGAGCCTTGTCGGGTGACGTCTGTTTCGTCCCCTGGGTCCTCTATAGCTACCTTCTTGGTGAGACTGATATGGACTCTTGGCTACAGGACATAAAATGCTGCAGCCTCCAGTTTCTAGTTCAGGCATAAAGTCCTCCGCTAGTTGAGGGACGGGTCCCCTTTGTGTGGCCTGACCCCTCCACCTCCTGGTAGATTCGGGCGTACGGTTGGCCTCTCGCACTGCCCGTACCCCTGAGGTCCCTTCTTCATTCCTGGAGCCCTTCCTGCTCCTCTCTCCTCCCCTTCAGTCCTGGGCCTCTCCTCAGGCCCTCTGCCTGAGCAGAGCTCCTGCAGAGCCCTGCTCCACTCCTCTCACTATAGACTGTTCTCTCTCACTGCTGTTCTGATCTGACTGAACTGAACTCACTAAACAAGATGGCTTCTCTATTTATACCTTCCTCACCATGTGCTCCCCTAACTATGTCCTCCACCCACACCCACTACATAGTTCCTGCCCCCCAGTTAGGGACCTGGGACTGTGCTCTCCCTTAGGAGCAATCTCGCCCTACCCCCACTGCGGGTATGTGTTGGATGCAGGTGTTAGGGTCCCGAGCTGTACTCCTTCCTTACCTGAGAGTGAGATACCACACCTCTGGGTGAAATGCAATACCTCTGTGGCGACCGAACGCTCAGGGGCGCCACACTCCCATCCCACTTAATATGAAAGGAGCAGTAATTATTCTGTTATTAGGCACTATATTAGTGTATTGGCTCTTTTCTGATTATTAGCTCTCATTCATTTATATACCCTGCAGCACTGTGTCCTGCCGGTAACTCACACATCCTACGCACTGCGTCAACCGCTCTGCTCCATCCAGTGTCAGGCCATCATGCTAAACTGCCTCTGCAGCACTCCCATCTCTGCTGCATTCCCCTGTTGCTAGAGTGTCTCTACATGGCTATAGAGAGGCATGGTCAGAGTCTGTAAGAATTTAATTCTGCTGTGTCCTGCAGACTTTAGCTTCCATGGCCTATCCCCTGCCAGCAGGGGCTATATTAGGAAGCTCCTCCCTCCACACCTTGCCAGAACTTTCTGGTCTATTGCACTCCTCTTTTGACTCTCCCGTTACTGACCCGGCTTGTGTACTCGTTTCGTCTGATCTTTCTGCTCCTGACCTCTGTTTCTACCCTCCCAACCTAGGACTGTCTGACCACCTCTCTGCCTGTGCCCTCTGTGCTTTGTGTTGTTCCTCTGACCTGTAGGTCAGCTGCTGCAAGCCTGGGCACTGCCTAGGAGTGGCACCTGTTGGCTACCTTAATGGCCCAAGCCTATCCTCACCATCAGGGACCCTAGTTAAAACCAGGTAGCCACCTAGTCATGCCCCTTCAGGGTAAGCCTGGCCTGTGGCGCAGTGGGTCCACACCCTCCACCGTCATTCACTGTTTGTACAAACATTACAGTGAGAATGATTACCTACAATATCATCATCCCGTTGAAGTTTTTAAAATAAAATATATAAATCAGTCAGCAGTCACATGCCATCCAATCGAAGAGAAACAGTTTACCTGCTATCATACAGCTTAGATGGCTTGTGTTCACTGCAGCCAATCAGCTGTTGCTGATTGGCTGCAGCAGTCACTTGCTGCCCTAATCGAAAGAGGAAGCCAGAAGACCGTTGGGAGACACCGAGGAGCTATGACGGTCCAGTAGGTATATTTTTTTGTTTTAAGATCATCATGGATTTATTTTTAAAACAATTGCAAATGGTGAACAACCCTTTTAAAAAAGGTAATTATTAGTGTTGAGCGAGCATGCTCGACACTGCTCGGTACTCGCCCGAGCATCTCACTACTCGGGATGTTCGGCAAGCACCGAGCATTTTCGGGTTACTTGGGTGGGTGCTCGGGTCTCTGTCCTGCATGTTTGGTGCTCTTTACAGAGCCAATGAACATGCAGGGATTGCCAGCCAGTCACTGTAATGCCGCAGCCATGTTGGTTGTGGGTATTACAGTGAATAGCTGGCCGCACAGCATCACCTCGAGTATTTAAAACCAGGCGCCGCCATCTTGGACACAGTGGCTCCGGATCAGATAGTGTATGGAGAGTGCTGCTGGGAGAGATTTATACTGCGAAATAGGTAGTGTAGGGTCTCTAAAGCCTGCAAAATCAAACAAACAGTCCTTCTGAGGACTAATATCCATCCAGGATATCAGGCAGGCAGGCTGTATAGGAGACGCAGTGGTTATACCAACAAACACTGCATTACAGTCCTGTGTGCTGCTACTGCTCAAATTGCTCTGGTCTCAGGGGCCAGGAAAAATCCTTTTTTTTTCATCTAAATCCTCTTTTTTTTTTCCTCAGTCAGACTGTACAAATACCCGTCTTATTAACCTTTTGGTATCCCCCCCCCAAAAAAAAAAACTGAGTGTGTCTGTGAGTGTTCAGACACAAATATATCTGTTTAAAAGAGTCTGGTTTCGGCCAGATAACTAGAACTGTGGTTTTGCAGTTCCACGGTTCAAATCTCTGTATTATCCACTTTTTTTGCCTTTTTTCCATAAAAAAAAACAATTTGAGTGTCTCGCTGACTGTTCAGACACAAATATATCTGTTTAAAAAAGTCTGGTATACGCCAGGAAATTAGAACTGTGGTTTTCCTCTGCCACGGTTCAAATCTGGGTGTTATCCACCTTTTTGCATTTTTTACATAAAAAAAAGCAGTTTGAGTGTCTCGGTGACTGTTCAGACACAAATATATCTATTTAAAAAAGTCTGGTATATGCCAGGAAATTAGAACTGTGGTTTTCCTCTTCCACGGTTCAAATCTGGGTGTTATCCACCTTTTTCCATTTTTTCCATAAAAAAAACAGTTTGAGTGTCTCGCTGACTGTTCAGACACAAATATATCTGTTTAAAAGATTCTGGTGTAGGCAAGAGAACTAGACCTGTGGTTTTCCTCTTCCACTGTTCAAATCTGGGTGTTATTCACCTTTTTGCCTTTTTTCTATAAAAAAAGAGTTTGAGTGTCTTGCTGACTGTTCAGACACAAATATATCTGTTTAAAAGATTCTGGTGTAGGCCAGAGAACTAGAACTGTGGTTTTCCTCTTCCATGGTTCAAATCTGGGTGTAATCCACCTTTTTGCCTTTTTTCCATAAAAAAAAACAGATTGAGTGTCTCGCTGTCTGTGTAGACACAAATATATCTGTTTAAAAGATTCTGGTGTAGGCCAGAGAACTAGAACTGTGGTTTTCCTCTTCCACTGTTCAAATCTGGGTGTAATCCACCTTTTTGCCTTTTTTACATAAAAAAAAAACGGTTTGAGTGTCTCGGTGACTGTTCAGACACAAATATATCTATTTAAAAAAGTCTGGTATACGCCAGGAAATTAGAACTGTGGTTTTCCACTTCCACGGTTCAAATCTGGGTGTTATCCACCTTTTTGCCTTTTTTCCATAAAAAAAAACAGTTTGAGTGTCTCGCTGTCTGTTCAGACACAAATATATCTGTTTAAAAGATTCTGGTGTAGGCCAGAGAACTAGTACTGTGGTTTTCCTCTTCCACGGTTCAAATCTCCTTTTTGTTACCATTTTGCCATTGATAGTGCGAGTGTAAGCTTTTTTACTTCATTTACAATGGGCAAGGCGCATGGCAAGGGACGTGGAACTGGACGTTCTGGTGATGGTGCGTGCAGAGGATGGGGCCGTGGCCAAGGTGAAAATGTGCCAGAACCAACAGCCACATCTTCTCGCTCCCAGTTCTTGACCGAATTACTATGGAACCACACAACAGCACCACTATTGCGAAATGATCAGTGTGAACAGGTTATTAATTGGATAGCAGATAATACGTCCAGTCATCTGAGCACCACCACCTCCGGTCTGTCTTCCACACGGTCAAGTCTTAGTAGCCGTGAGTCTCGACCGCATACTCCTCCTCACCCTGATGCTCCTTCCTCCCACCATGCCGAGTGTCGTCTGACAGCAACTGATCCCACACTTGAACACTCTGAAGAGCTGTTCACTGGTCCATTTCCATATTTGGGCCCCTCGCCTGCTCCGCTTGAAGTGGTGGAAGAGGAGATCCCATGTAGCGATGGCCAAATATTTGAACAGCCACAGCCACAGGAAGGCGACGCTGGCGATTTGTCACAAGAGGTGGACGATGACGAGACACAATTGCCACGAGGAGGACCGTGGTGCGGAAGTGGAAGAGGAGGAGGTGGTGGATGATCTAGTAACTGACCCAACATGGCAGGAGGACATGCAGAGCGAGGCCAGAAGCACACAGGGGGAGGGGGGCAGAGTACCCCAACAGGCAGGAAGAAGCAGTGTGGTGGCCGCAGACAGAAGGTGGGCCAACCGTTCCCCATAACACCAACACGAGGGACGTTGCCAGTACAACCGGTAGGTCTTCCAGAGTCTGGAATTTTTTTAAAGACTCTGCTGATAACCCCAAAAAGGCCATTTGTACCACCTGTCAGGCCAGCATCAGCAGGGGTGACAAAACTACCAGCTTGACTACCACCAGCATGATCAGGCACATGTCAGCAAAGCACCCGACTTTCTGGGGCGAACCCCAGGGTCCACGACCAGTGTCAGCGGGTGTCACCACTGCTTCTTCCACTGTTGTGCATGTAAGAGAACCCCCTGTTGTGCGTGCAAGGCAATCCCCTGTCCATATGCATGCAAAGATGCCCCCTCCTCTCAGTCTTCACTTGTTATGGCAATTTCTCAAGAAACAGCATCAACGTCCACGTCCACGTCCCACCGCAGCGTTCAATTGTCCATATCCCAGACCATTGAAGGAAAGCGCAAATTCGCAGGCAACGCCCCACTGGCCACAGTCCTAAATTCGCACATTTCACGACTGCTTGCATTGGAAATGCTGCCTTTTAGGCTGATGGAGACGGAATCCTTCCGCAACCTTATGGCGGTGGCCGTCCCTCGGTACTCGGTCCCCAGCCGACACTATATTGCCCGGTGTGCCATCCCCGCACTACACAAGCACGTGTCCCAAAACATCTGCTGTGCCCTCAACAACGCAGTTACTGGGAGAGTCTACCTGACAATGGACACGTGGACAAGTGCTTGTGGCCAGGGACGGTACATCTCCCTGACGGCACACTGGGTAAACATAGTGGAAGCCGGGACCCAGTCGGACCTTGGGACAGAACACATCCTCCCCACACCGAGGATTGCGGGTCCTTTGTCAGTCAGAGTTGCCCCCACAGTGAACAGCTCCTGCGCATCATCCTCCTCCTCATGTTCAGCCTCCATCTCAGATATCACCACATCAGTTACAAGCTGTAAGCACTGCAGTACTGCCTCAGCCAAGCGGCAACAGGCAGTGCTGAAACTCATAAGCTTAGGTGATAAACCTCACACTGCTTGTGAGTTGTGGACAGCTGTGAAAGAGCAGGCACATCTGTGGCTGAGACCTCTGAACCTACATCCAGGCATGGTCGTGTGTGACAATGGCCGTAACCTGGTGGCAGCTCTGAGGCGAGGCGGGATCACACACGTACCATGCCTGGCTCATGTGCTTAACCTCGTGGTTCAGCGGTTTCTTAAATCGTACCCCGAGTTGCCAGATCTGCTCGTCAAAGTACGCCGCCTGTCAGGTCATTTTCAGAAGTCGGCTACAGCTTCCGCCACCCTTGCAGTGTTGCAGCAGCGTTTTCAGCTTCCGACACACCGACTGGTGTGTGATGTCCCCACACGTTGGAACTCTACCCTACACATGTTGCAAAGGATTTGTGAGCAGAAGAGAGCAGTTGTGGAGAACCAGCTGCAACAAGGCCATCGATATTCAGGTCAGACTCCACACAGGAGTGGACCTGGATGTCTGACATACTTTGAGGAGTCCACCAAGATTTTGAGTGGCGATGACGCCATCATTAGCGTCAGCATCTTACTTGTCTGTCTTTTGCAACGCTCTCTGCAGAGAATTAAAGAGGAGGCATTGCAGCCAGAGTATGATAAGATGGATCAAGAAGCCGTAGCAGGCGATTACACACAGCCCAGACTCATCCCAACGTGCATTGGGGGACAATGAGGGAGAGGAGGAGATAGAGGAGGAAGAACAGGAGCTTGTATCATGCACTGTAGATGGTAGTACCTGTACAACTGTCATACCATCGGTTCAGCGTGAGTGGCCTGAGGACAGGGGGGATGAGGAGGAGGAGGAGGCGAGCATGTTCAGTCATCATCTTGGTGAGGACACGGAAGTCTTGCCCGTTACCAGTCTGGCACGCATGGCTGACTTTATGTTACGCTGCCTTAACCGTGACCCTTGCGTTGTCAAAATGTTGGATGACAGTCATTACTGGTTGGTGACACTTTTAGACCCCCGCTACAAGGAGAATTTTTACTCTCTTATTCCTGAGGTGGAGAGGTCTACAAAAATGGAGCAATACCAGAAGGCCCTTGCTGCAGAACTATTAAAAAAATAGCCATCTGAACACGCTAGCGGCAGAGGTCACAGTTCATTGCCCAACCAAGGCGTACAGGCGAGAGAAACACAACTCCAATCCAGCAGAGGCAGGGGAACACTTTCAATGTTCTGGGACAGTTTTCTGAGACCCGCCCAGCTTACAGGCCCTGAGGCACGGGGTACTCTCACAAGGAGTGGAAAGTTTCAAAAGATGATGAGGGAGTACCTTGCCAACCGTACCAGCTTCCTCCGTGATTCCTCTGTGCCTTTTAATTATTGGGTATCCAAGCTCGACACTTGGAATGAACTCGCTCTGTATGCCTTGGAGGTCCTGGCCTGCCCTGCCGCTAGTGTGTTATCGGAGCATGTTTTTAGTGCCGCTGGGGGAATTATAACTGATAAGCGCACTCACCTGTCAACTGACAATGCTGACAAGCTGACCCTTATCAAAATGAACAAGGGCTAGATTGGGCCACATTTCTCATCACCACCAAATGACAGCAGAGTAACATAAAGTCAAATCCACTGTGTTATTTAGGGAGGTGTATTCCCATGCACCGCTTCACACCCACACATGGGTATACGCTTCCTCATTTCGGCTGTTTTTTGCTCTTCTCCTTATCCTCAGCCTCCACCACCACTATACCACCAGAGTGACCGTGGTCCGTGTTGCCAGCATTGCATGTTCCTCCGTCCTAATTTTTGGCAGCTTTTGCTTGGAAGGCATAGGCAAAGACTATGGGAGACCCACTCTCCAATAATGGGAATAATGTTTTTAATATGCTGTACTGCATGGCTCTTGTAAGGGGCATTGCAAGTTCCTCCGTCCTAATTTTTGGCAGCTTTTGCTTTGAAGGCATAGGCAAAGACTATGGGAGACCCACTCCCCAATAATGGGAATAATGTTTTTGATATGCTGTACTGCATGGCTCTTGTAAGTGGTATTGCAAGTTCCTCCGTCCTAATTTTTGGCAGCTTTTGCTTGGAAGGCATAGGCAAAGACTATGGGAGACCCACTCCCCAATAATGGGAATAATGTTTTTGATATGCTTTACTGCATGGCTCTTGTAAGGGGCATTGCAAGTTCCTCCGTCCTAATTTTTGGCAGCTTTTGCTTGGAAGGCATAGGCAAAGACTATGGGAGACCCACTCCCCAATAATGGGAATAATGTTTTTAATATGCTGTACTGCATGGCTCTTGTAAGGGGCATTAAAATCGTCTTGTTAAGCTATTGTGACCTCCACGTCTCTACCAAGGGTCATTGATATTGTCTTTTTATTCCACTGGGACCTCCACGTCTCTTCCAAGGGGCATTGATATTGTCTTTTTATTCCACTGCGACCTCCACCACTCTTCCAAGGGGCATTAAAACCATCTTGTTAAACCACTCTGAACTCCACATCTCTTCCAAGGGGCATTGATATTGTCTTTTTATTCCACTGTAACCTCCACCACTTATCCAAGTGGCATTTAGGCGAACACTAAGGGAGACCCACTCCCCAATAATGGGTAGAAGGTTTTAGTACACTGTAATCCACGTCTGTTTCAAGGGGCGTTGCAGTTCCTCATAATTTTTGGAAAGCCTTCCATTCACTGCTTAGGCCAACAGTGTATAGGAGACCCAGTTGCTATAAATGGAAAAAACGGTTTAGTTAAGGCCCTCTGACCTCCATGTCACTTCCAAGGGGCATTGGAGTGCTTCGAAATTTTTGGTAGGCATTGCACTCACTGTATGCCCTATAACTTTGTAGCCGAACCGCTCCTTTTGGTACAGAAACATATCCTACAAGACATGTGTGGTTGACTGGCCTGATATTGATGTGAATGGTCCCTGTTCCTCCTGCACTTTCTCCTTTGCCACCACCTCATCCATCATTCATCACCTGAAGCTTTGTTTTAACGGGAGTTATAGAACTGGGATAGTAGCAGGAAAACATCCAGCAATCCTCGGAGGAGGTAGGATATGCGCCAAAACGCTGACCACCTCAGGCCTAGTCGCTACTACATACATGCGCTCGCATTCCAAGGAACAGAAAGCTAAGGAGATGTATGGCCTCATGATCATGAATAATTTACTCATTGTGTAGGAGGCCGACCACTGCTGCTGTCTACCTTCTGAACTTTGTGTTGAAGCATGATTGACCCAGGACCCGCAATCCTCTATGTCTGGAGGACGTGTTGCATCCCAGTGTCCAACTGCGTCCCGGCTTCCACAATATTAACCCAGTGTGAAGGCATCAGTGAAATGGACCATCCCTGGCCACATTCACTTGTCCACGTGTTTGTGGTTAGGCTGTCCTTCCCACTAAATGCACTGGGGAGGGCACAGGTAATGTTTTGGTATGCGCGCTGGTGTATAAGGCGCACAGGGACAAATAGGGCTGGCTGGGGACCGTTTATGGACACCTGGCCGCCCCCTGGCGGCTGGGGACCAAGCGTGGACACCCGGCCACCGGGTGGCTGCGGACTGAGTATGGATACCAGACCGCTGACGCAGCCATGACGTGGTGGCCAGATTCCGCCTCCACATGCCTAAAAGGCCCAATTTCAAGTGCAAGCAAGCAAGCAGCATGGTATTGCAGCCTGGGGGTGGGTGGGTGGCAGGCTGCATACTTGCTCTTGCATTGCAAGGAATGGGGGAGGTACAATTGAACACTGCCCTGGGACAAGGACTTGAACCAGGATAGTTGCAAGTCTGCAACGACAGGTGCAGGGCGGGAGGCATCTTCGCATGTGCCATGAACAGGGGGTTGGCGTGCACACACTACAGCGGAATAGGCTGTCCTTCCCACTAAATGCACCGGGGAGGGCACAGGTAATGTTCTGGTATGCGCGCTTGTGTATAAGGCGCACCGGGACAAATAGGGGCAGCTGGGGACCGATTGTGGACACCCGGCCACCGGCGGCTGGGGACTGAGTATGGATACCAGGCTGCCGACGCAGCCATGACATGGTGGCCGGCGTCTGCCTCCATAAGCCTAAAAGGCCTCATTTCAAGTGCAAGCAAGCTAGCAGTATGGTATTGCAGCCTGGGGGTGGGTGGGTGGCAGGCTGCACACTTACGCTTGCATTCCAAGAAAACAAAGCAGATGCTAACTTCTATCATCATCATCATGCTCCTCACCTTGGCACTCTCAACTGCCCTGATGGAGAAGCCAGGGCCCATCGGAGGAGTCTGGTTGTCTGGTGGGCTCGTCCAATGCTGCCCTAAAGCAGGCCAGGCTAAGAAATGTGTGGGGAAGGTTCTCGGGACAAATAGTGGTGGCTGGGGACAGAGTATGGAGACCTCGCTGCCCAAGCAGCCATGAGGTAGTGGTCAGCTTCGGCCTCCTCCAAACTAAAAGGCCCCATTTCAAGTGGAAGCTAGCAGTATAGTATTGCAGCCTGCCAGTGGGTGGGTGGTTGGCTGCATATTTGCGCTTGCATTGCAAGGAATGGGGGAGGTACAATTGAACAATGCCCTGGGACAAGGACTTGCATGGGGATAGTTGCAAGTCTGCATCTTCTGATGCGGCAAGGAACACTTCTGATGGGCACACTTTTAGGCAGTGACTTGGGTATCAGAGATGCTTCCAGGGGTCTTCCCCATGCTGTTCCCTTGTCTTTTCAGCACTGTATGCATGTGTCACACAGTACATGGCCAGATAAGGTTGTAAAATGTTAAAATGACATTTCCCGGTGAATGCATTTGTCACGGTTGAAAGCAATACAAAAGGGCAAAAACGCATAAAGAATGATACTTGTGAACATAGCCCAAGTTGTGGAGGAGTATTTTTGTTTTTGGTTATTTATTTTACGTTATACACAAGTCTTTACCCTGGAAAGGATGTTCCTTAACATATTTCACAGGTAAACAGTTTCAGTTTTGTTTTTGAAAGTTTTATTGTGAGCCCGTAAAAGTGGCTTAATACCTCTGACCACGTTGTTGACAGCAGTGACCTGGGGGTCAGAAATGCTTCCTGGGGCGATCCCCATGCTGTCCCCATGTCATTTGAGCACTGTCACTATCGTTTTGGGCACTTTTTAGGCTTTCTACAGACTGCCGGGGGTGCCACAACAAAAATGCTCGGGTCTCCCATAGACTAACATTGGGCTCATTGCTCGGGTCGAGCACCCGAGTATCACGGTGAGCTCGGCCCGAGCTTCGAGCACCCGAGCATTTTAGTGCTCGCTCAACACTAGTAATTATTCTTCTGCAGAGTCACATCAAATTATTAAAACTTACATTGTGTCTGTGATCCATTCCATTAAAATATGTATATAAAAATTCTGTAAATGTATTTACATTTATTTTTACATGAAACTACATAATATGCATTGTGTTTGCCACAGAACATGAGCTGAATAATGCCAGAAAAAGGGGTAAAGGAAAAGGGGTAAAGAAAAAGGGATAAGAATATTTTTCTATTAATAGAGCACTCTCCGGACACAACTATGACCACATCATTCCTGTGAATGAAGCCGATGGAATCACAGTGGACACTGTCTAGCCTTTGTCCCAGCTGTATTTCTCTTTTTCGATATACTGTACATATACAGTGTGAGGAACGCCACAGGCGAGATCATACAATATCCCACCGTCGCCGTCACTTTGTGAAGTTTGTCAGGGATTCGGCACACACACGATCCCGATCACTCACTAGTACATAGCTATCGGCAAGCGAGCAGTGAGCGTATGGCGTACACACCTCCAAATTCCAACGCATGGAATATGTGTATATGCCCCCGTATGATAACTGCCAATTTCATGATAGCCCAATTACGATTATTCGCTGCCACCACCGATCAGTTTTAAAATATAATACAGGCCTGATCGGCCGCCTGCTTTCTGGTAGCGTAAGGCTTCGGAGGGGGGACAATTACAGAGCACAAGAAACAGAACTATTAAATTTTATATTTAATCCAAAAGGGAGGCAGTGTTTATGAAAAATATACAAAGACTTTACAAAGGGGGAACATACAATACAGAATATATAGTTACACAAAAAAAAGGGATTAACAAAAGAAACGTACTAGACAGATCGCAGAGACGATTCAGTTTAGCTGGAGAGGAGATGCTCCAATGGACCGTTATCGAATGGGACCCCTGCTTGTAAAATATATAACTCCCGGCATGAGCATGGATCAATCTTCAGCTGGAACTTTTATGCTAAGGGGGGAACCTGCCCACACACTCCCCTGTGATGATCTCACGTGGGCTCAGCTCCACCCTTCATGTTTTTATTAAAATCTTCTGCAATAACTTCTCCCTGGTTGATCGCAGAAGTTCGCAAGTGATACCATATTTTTATTACGAATTTACCTTTCTTTAGAGATTAGACATGACATAACTGCCGTTGGTTATCTCTGCCCTCATGTGTTACAGCTCACACGTAGGGCCCTCAGATAAGGAGAAATATGCGTATTGTTCCTTTACCCCGCCGCTAAAAATGTGGGTCCCATCATTATCGGAATTATAGAACTTCCGATATTCCATATTTTGTGTCGGTGCCTACGAGGCTGGTGAGCAAAAGGATTTTGCAGATGAGGATGACCCTGCTATTGTACGGCGTGTGATAGAATTTCTTTGAAGCTTAATGAGCGGTTTTCTATATAGCCAGGTGTCTACTCATCACAGGCCTTTTCTACTAGGGGCTACATTCGTATGGTAATGAGTTTGCCACCTCTGGCCTTTACTGCTATTTGCATAACAGCAACTGGTTAGAGCTTTAGCTCTTGCTCCTTTGACAAATAGTCACACCAAAATAAGGCAAAAAAAAACAAAACATAGCCCAAGTTGGAATTTGCCAAAACTTTAATAAAGACATATAAAGGTAAATACACACAATAATAAAATCAAAGACACACCACAGAAGGAAAGGCTGGAGAGCCTGGACTTCAATAGTATATAAGGTAAAATATCCTACTTGTAGTTCCCCCAGGTAGATATATAACAGCTAGTATAAAATTTATGGGCATTAAATACAAAGCAGCAAAAAATGTGTAATGTAAAAGATGACTAAAAGGCAAGTGAAATATAGCTAAATAAAGTGCATAAATATATATGGGGGAAGCATTTCCTATGCGAAACGCGCGTCGGGTGTGTGGTGGGTGCTTGAACCATTGACTTGTGCATTTGGGTAATTATGGTTACTTCCTAAATACTATTATGGGCTGTTTCTATTGACACTGGTCATTTATGTATGCAGCTATGCTTATATATGTATAATTGGGTGGTGTTATTATATACCATATATATTTATGCACTTTATTTAGCTATATTTCACTTGCCTTTTAGTCATCTTTTACATTACACATTTTTTGCTGCTTTGTATTTAATGCCCATAAATTTTATACTAGCTGTTATATATCTACCTGGGGGAACTACAAGTAGGACATTTTACCTTATATACTATTGAGGTCCAGGCTCTCCATCCTTTCCTTCTGTGGTGTGTCTTTGATTTTATTATTGTGTGTATTTACCTTTACATGTCTTTATTAAAGTTTTGGCAAATTCCAACTTGGGCTATGTTTTTTTTTTTTTTGTGCCTTATTTTGGTGTGACTCATTGTCTTTTTCTGGCCTAAATGATTTATCGGTGTTTATTCCTTTGACAAATAGTATAGGGGAGGGGGGAAGAGGGGCTTGGAGGGAGAGAGATTCTTAATATTTTCTATGACATGCAGTGTATGCCACTGTCCAAATATTTCCGGATCTAACTGTACATGTGACACAACTGAAAATATGTCTTATATTCTAGGTTCTTCAAAGTAGCCACCTTTTGCTTTGATGACTGTTTTGCACACTCTTGGCATTCTCTTGATGAGCTTCAAGAGGTAGTCACCGGAATTGGTCTTCCAACAATCTTGAAGGAGTTCCCAGAGATGCTTAGCACTTGTTGGCCCTTTTGCCTTCACTCTGCGGTCCAGCTCACCCCAAACCATCCTGATTGGGTTCTGGTCTGGTGACTGTGGAGGCCAGGTCATCTGGTGTAGAACCCCATCACTCTCCTTCTTGGTCAAATAGCCCTTACACAGCCTGGAGGTGTGTTTGGGGTCATTGTCCTGTTGAAATATAAATGATGGTCCAACTAAACGCAATCCGGATGGAATAGCATGCCGCTGCAAGATGCTGTGGTAGCCATGCTGGTTCAGTATGCCTTCAATTTTGAATAAATCCCCAACAGTGTCACCAGCAAAGCACCCCCACACATCACACCTCCTCCTCCATGCTTCACGGTGGGAACCAGGCATGTAGAGTCCATCCGTTCACCTTTTCTGCGTCGCAGAAAGACACGGTGGTTGGAACCAAAGATCTCAAATTTGGACTCATCAGACCAAAGCACAGATTTCCACTGGTCTAATGTCCATTCCTTGTGTTCTTTAGCCCAAACAAGTCTCTTCTGCTTGTTGCCTGTCCTTAGCAGTGGTTTCCTAGCAGCAATTTTACCATGAAGGCCTGCTGCACAAAGTCTCCTCTTAACAGTTGTTGAAGAGATGTGTCTGCTGCTAGAACTCTGTGTGGTATTCACCTGGTCTCTAATCTGAGCTGCTGTTAACCTGCGATTTCTGAGGCTGGTGACTCGGATAAATTTATCCTTAGAAGCAGAGGTGACTCTTGGTCTTCCTTTCCTGGGGCGGTCCTCATGTGAGCCAGTTTCTTTGTAGTGCTTGATCGTTTTTGCAACTGCACTTGGGGACACTTTCAAAGTTTTCCCAATTTTTCGCACTGACTAACCTTCATTTCTTAAAGTAATGATGGCCACTTGTTTTTCTTTACTTAGCTGCTTTTTTCTTGCCATAATACAAATTCTAACAGTCTATTCAGTAGGACTATCAGCTGTGTATCCACCAGACTTCTGCACAACACAACTGATGGTCCCAACCCCATTTATAAGGCAAGAAATCCCACTTATTAAACCTGACAGGGCACACCTGTGAAGTGAAAAACATTTCCGGTGACTACCTCTTGACACTGTTGGGGATTTATTCAAAATTGAAGGCATACTGAACCAGCATGGCTACCACAGCATCTTGCAGCGGCATGCTATTCCTTCCAGATTGCGTTTAGTTGGACCATCATTTATTTTTCAACAGGACAATGACCCCAAACACACCTCCAGGCTGTGTAAGGGTTATTTGACCAAGAAGGAGAGTGATGGGGTGCTACGCTAGATGACCTGGCCTCCACAGTCACCAGACCAGAATCCAATCGAGATAGTTTGGGGTGAGCTGGACCGCAGAGTGAAGGCAAAAGGGCCAACAAGTGCTAAGCATCTCTGGGAACTCCTTCAAGATTGTTGGAAGACCAATTCCGGTGACTACCTCTTGAAGCTCATCAAGAGAATGCCAAGAGTGTGCAAAGCTGTCATCAAAGCAAAAGGTGGCTGCTTTGAAGAACCTAGAATATAAGACATACTTTCAGTTGTTTCACCCTTTTTTGTTAAGTATATAATTCCACATGTGTTAATTCTAGTTTTGATGCTTTCAGTGTGAATGTACAATTTTCATAGTCATGAAAATACAGAAAAATCTTTAAATGAGAAGGTGTGTCCAAACGTTTGGTCTGTACTGTATATATATATATATATATATATATATATATATATATATACAGTATATACATTACACGTTCATGTATATATAATTTCCCTGGATCTAGTGAAATAACGTAACGTCATATTGAGTTTCCTTGATCATCTATTAACAATGCAGAAAAGGGGACTGACTGCCCCTCGCTCCTAAGAACGGATAAACATGAACTCTTATGTAAATGTTCACACATACTTTTTCATTACTCTAAAATGGTTTTAATACCTACTTTTTTGTTTAATATACGGAAGGTTATGCACTTGTCGTGTTTTCGCAGAAGTCTGTGGTTCTGCCTCTGCGGCCTTTTCCCCGTTTTGATGTCAGCAGTGGGATGTTAGGATTACATTTGCAAAACTAATATATTCATTTAAAGTTATGAAGTGTTACAGCTGGTGTTCTGCATGTGAAATAAAGGAGTATTTTCCTGGGGCTGCTGTTACGCTGTAATTTATGCTGGTGTGTTAGATGGTGACTTTATGGCTATATGTTTAATTATTTTGCCTTGATGTGGGAGGGTAATATCGCACATGGAAACTTGCACATACATGTCGCTGCAAATTGATTGCTGATAAATTATATAGTTTGCCAAGTGAATTCACTATTTCCAGGTTGCATATTAATGGAGGAAAATATTCTATTACAAGATAAATTAAAAAGAAAATTGAATATGAAACAGAGCAAAGTAATCACAACTTTAGTAAAGGCAGGGAATGCTTTACCTGCTTTGGGACAAGGGCTAGGGCGTCATAGAGGCGCGGCTGACACAAATTCTGTAACCACTCAGCGGCTGAATCAACGCCCCGGCACTGACTAACAGTCGGCTTAGCACTGATGCACTGTAGAGTTGGTTGTCTGTCAATGTTGGGGGAGGATGAGCCGCCCCGCACTATGTACTGAGCAGTGACTGAATCCGCGCCGGCTTCGCGTCTGTGTAGGAAAGCCCATCATAGTGGCACCGGGAGGATTAAAGTTATTTTTCTCCTGATAATCGGGCTATTAGTGCGGCAGTAAACGACTTCAGATTAACCCCATGTCTTCAAGATAATAGTGTGTTTTCACATGACGGGTTTCCTTTAATATGTCTTTTAGTGTGGTTTGATAAATGTCTCTTTATGGTTTTTGGACAATGCAATAAAAATGTGACTTTTGAAGTGCGCACCTCGTGAAAACCGCAGTCTTCTATAAAACTTAGCCTGTGATTGAGCTTCATTGGAGTATCAAGATGCCATTTACTGGTGCCATCAGAAGGCCCCCAACTACCATGCCGAGCTATTGATACCCTGTGATTGATCGTAAGGAGCCTATAGAAGCAGTTGCGTGATCACCGGCAACCATTTAATTTAAATGCAGTTGGCAGAGATTAATGGTGGCATCTAAATGCTTAACAGCAGCGATCAGCTCCACTCTGTTCGCTGTAGTTTGAGACAGATGCTGGCTATGTAGTATAGCCAACATCTACCGCGTATGGAGAGATCTCAGCTGCTTAGCCTCCTCCACTCTAGATGACCCCAGCTCTGGCATATATTCATGTCATTTTGCATTATGTCAAAACTGCCCACAGACTCCCTTCAAGATCACTCCATATGAATATAGTATTTTTTTTCTATTATTTTGGAGGAGCTCTAATTCTGATTTTCAAAATTCTTTTATAGGATTCTTTTCTGGTTGCGATCCCAAGGCTTAAACCTCTATTATACTGTACGTCAGTGTACAAGTTGTGGTTTATAATCGTTTTAACAGTGTTACATTTTTTGCTCCTGGAAATATTTGTAATATTTTTCACTGTTATTTTTGATAACTGCTGAGCCACATATTCTTGATATTTTATTTGTCTGTTGTCCATTATTGTGTGGGTGGTATATCAGCTCCCAGCCAGATCTTAAGTGTAGGTCCATTATTCAACCATAACTCAGAACATAACCATATTTTATGCTATGATTTCATTTTTCATTGAGCAAATAATTGCCATGTGGGTATTTCACAGGTATCATATACACGGGGTGTACTTCTATGAGTGTTTCCTGTCCACTTGATCATGTAAGCCAAGTTTTAACCATCTGGGGATTCGTGCGTCTTTCCCTCTTCCATTACTGCTTTGGACCTTCGCCTAAGCCCCTTGTCTGTTCCACCTCCCTCATTCTTGGCACTGCTAAGGAGATCAGGTGAACCAGACAAAGCGCAGTAAGCAGGATTGTGTGTTATAGTGGCCGTTAGTCATACTTTGATGATTGTTTGTATTTTTCATCTTCATAACAGTGCATCAGATGCACCACATGAAAGCTGCTGAAACATCTTGTGGAATTTTACGTCTGCACAATAAATCCTTGTTTATTCTTGCTGGTGTTTGTTTTCGACTTCAGAAGTTTTTATGTCTCAATCTCCAAAATCGTGACTTACATATTACATTATTGATCTTGCTTTAGGAGAACTTTTAATAATTAATTGTATTTATGCATTGATTGGTTGTATTATTTATTTATTTATTTTTTTATTTACCTTTTTCCCTTTTTTTTTGGACTGTTGTGTCTCAGTGCTCTGTGGTTAGTAATACTGCGTTGAATTTCCCTTGAGCAATACTTTTATAATGTTTGTACATTGTTTATGCTTGTATAAGTTTTCCATGGGTGCTTCATTTCCTCTTTTACCTCTAAATGAATTGGTTACTTACAATATAAGTGTAAAAGTGCTATTATACAGTATGTGTGGCTGAGCTGAGGTACCTACGACTGGATAACTGCTAATTGAACTTCTCGACCTGTACTTGTAGTTTAAAATATGACACCTGTCTTGTCTACCTGTACTTGCAGTTTAAATTATGGCACCTGTAGGTAAAGTGCAGAAATTAGCCGTAATCTGCATATAGTTACAGCAGCTAAACTGTAAACATATGATGGCACACACCCCTTAGAAGAAGCAACGGCGAAACGCGCGTCAGGCTCGGAGGTGACAGACTGTTGGTTGGTACTCTCGCTTTACTGTGATTTTTTGCTAATTATATTTGAACATAATTTGACCATATTGAATGTACTTGATTTGCCATCAGCATACAGTTTTTTTGAATGTGCTGATAATAAATCATGAGTCATTAAGTATGAGACTAATATGTCTATGAGAGTGACCAACTCATACTACAACATTCTATTTATCACTGATGAAGATCAACTTTCTTCTATCATATTTTTGATGTTTGTAAATTATGTAATTATGATTATGTGAATTAATACTTTATTTATGTAGCACATTTTGGGGAGTCCTCCATTGCTAAAAAAAATTATTTCAGTATCGGACAACTCCTTCAAGAAGCATCCCACTGCTCACAATTTACATATTACAGTGACAGCTTCTAATAATATGACCTCAATATTCTGCCATTGACCGGTACAAGCAGATTTTACATTTGTGTTGTTTTTGGATGGTGTCCTAATGTCATATTAATCCTACTGATAAATGTGGAATCCATTGGTTGGGTAATTAAATCCACAGCTCTATTCTGATCCCAGTCCCTCTAGTTCGATCTGACATATAAACTTGAGCGCTTCATTACAGGATATAATTGTTACACTGGAGGTTCTGAATGCTGTGAACATAACAGACCAAGTCCCAGGCCTATCTATAACTTTTAATTGCATGCATCCCTTTTTGAGTTCTGCACCTGATGACAGGGAGACATGTTTCAATATGTGCTTTATCTCTAGCTCTAATTATAATAAATCTAAAATATAATTGCACGTGACACATTACTAATTTGTTGAGTGAGAGACTTATCTCTCCTTGGACAAATCTTGCAAATCCCCTGAACATTTCAGTCACAAAAACAATGGAAACAAAGGCAATTACAGAATCCAGGCACGGAAATGCTATAATAAGACTAGTGCATGGTCATATCATCTTTTCAAAACACATTTTTGAAGGATAAGATTTATAAAATTACATATTATGAAAGCAGTTATTTTCAATCAATGGTCGAATACCAGGAGAACATAGAAAAAAGCTTCCCGGCACACTGCAGAGACGGAATGAGATGACATTTTATTTACCACTTAAAAATTATTTTCAAAGATGATCAATGATTAGATATAGTCCGTTGGGGAACCGAGTAGCAATTGTTAAATTACCTGCATCACCAACAGATTCAAAGTTAAAATGTTTGTCCATCTCTTTCTAAAAGCAGCCCAGCATGTTCAAAAAACCAAAAAATAATAAAGATTTGGTTACCGAGTCCTCTACTAGCAGTGCCCAGGTTCCCACCCTTTTCCTTGCTTCTTCTTCCAAAGGGGATGTCTATATGACCAGAACAGGATGTACAGAAATATAGTTGGATATAGAACATGTGACTGCTACACCCAATCACTATGTTGGCTCTGGCTGTGTCCAGTGATTGGCTGCAGAAGTCACATGCTAGTATTCACTAGAAAGGGAAGCAAGGAGACACTACTCACGGATAGGCCATGAGACAAGGGAGTCAAGGAGACCGAGGTCAAATACCAGAAGAGCACATCACAGGCAAAAGGGTAAGGCAAACTAATAGTCAGAAGGCAAAGTCCGAGGTCGGGCAGCAAAGGTCAGAGTATGTCAAGGGCAAAGAGACAATACAAACGAACAGACAAAGGAAAATCCAAGGTCAGGCGACAAAGATCAGAATAACAGAACTCTAAGATCAAGGCACATACACCACTGAGCAAAGCTAAGACTGGCAGTAGTCTGACCATTTTCAGCCAGCCTAATAGCCAGGTAATCACCCTAAGCGGGTGACACCTGGTGGAAACTCCGCAGGCCTGGCCATATTGAGTGGCAGGGTTGTCACTTACAATACTGATAGCCCAGCAGGCCCTTAATTCTATTGGGCAGCTGAACTGTCACTGACAGCGTCCTTAGGACACTGTGAGTGATGGAATCGTGAAAGACACTAATTAAAGACTCATACAACTGCTAGAAGAATGGCAAGAATCAGTAGGAATTTTTTTTGGGTTAATAAAGGTCCAAAAGACTCAATTCTAAACTGAACTACCCAGGTAAAGTGGTAGCGACTTGATTTCATGCAAATTGCATTTGAGTCGAATCTTACAAAATGTACAAGTCCCATCGAATTTGATCTATTTGTAATTTCATTTGATTGCCAAAAGAAAGGCTGCTGCCTTACTGCGCATTAAATACATTTTCATCTGTTAAAAAAAGAGGGCACACATGATCTCAAGGTTAACCATGTGGGCTTCTGCATAATACTTTACATCTGTCACATAACTTGGTATAGCGTCACTAATCAGGATGGACTATCATAGCCTGTAGAAAAACCTAGGAAGGGAATGCAGTGCCCATTTTGGGGTGATTTAGAATAATGATAGGACAGCAGAGGTCACAGCTCTGCAATTGAGTTAGGAAGAGAAAGCTCTAAAACATTGGACTAATACTCCAGACACTGAGATTGAAATGATAGGGGGAAAAAGACATAAAATAGATGCCTGCAGTAGATCCAGACTGAATGTCATAAATCAGTTATACGCTGTAGCTAGCATCTGTCCTGCTGTATTTGGATTACAATTACATTTTTTTTCTTCATTATTAACTCAGTAGAAAGCAGCAACAAGGCAGCACAGTATTTTCTTTTATAGAAAATAAAATCTGAAATCAGTGTCAGTCAGAGATGGTGTTTGCTTGTCACTAACAACTGTACTTTGCATTCTTTGCAAAATCCTCTTTGTGAAACAGAGGATAATTATTTCTTTATCCCCTTTCTGACGTGGTCAGTAATAGTACGTCTGTGTGCCCTGGGCCAATTGGACCAGGTACGTACTATTACACATCACGCCATCGCGCCCGCACACAAGCTGTGCGGGGTGATCGCCGCCGGGTGTCAGCTGATTCTCACAGCTGACACCCGGTGCTATGTGCCAGGAGTGGTGCTGCACTGCTCCCGGCACATTAACCCCGCAAATGCTGTCTCTGGCGTCCCAGTAGTTGCCATGGTGACCCAATGTCGTCATGACTTCCCTTGTAACTTCCTAACAAGAAAAAATTTTGGTTCCAAAATTGTACTGATGTAAAGTAGACATGTGGGAAATGTTATTTATTTACTATTTTGTGTGACATATCTCTCTGATTTAAGGGCATGAAAATTCAAATTTTGAAAATTGCTAAATTTTCAAAGTTTTCTCTAAATTTCCGTTTTTTTCACAAATAAACGCAAGTCATATCAAATAAATTTTACCACAATCATGAAGTACAATATGTCACGAAAAAACAATCTCAGAATCAGGGGGATCCGTTGAAGCGTTCCAGAATAATTACCTCTTAAAGTGACAGGGGTCAGAATTGTAAAAATTGGCCTGGTCATTAACGTGCAAACCACCTTGGGTTGTAAAGGGGTTAAAACACAAAAGAAAATCAACCAAAATCCAGACATTTAATTACGACTGTCTACCTCTAAAGTATGTGCTGCAAACTATTTTTTTGGGCTTTTTTTTTTCAAATCAAATTTTACATGTACACACCACACCAATATCCTGTTGCAGGTGCTGTTTTTTAAAATTGTAGACCTACCTAGCAGTTGATATTACATAATTATTGGGAAGGGGGTTGAATTTTGTTTAAAAAAAATAAAAAAAATAAAAAATGTAGACATTTAACTCTGCATGTCTTTTATGGGTTTGCATACGGTGTTAAAAAGATTGTCAAAAGTTAATTATAGTGTTGTACAGAATGTATAATAAAAGAAAAAGTGGCAATGGCAAAGGAGAAGGTAGTGTTAAAGATAAAAAAATTCTCAGAATGGGAGCAACAGCAGCGCACCACCATCTCTACTGTCACCTGCCGCCTGCACAGTATACTATCAATTGCATGCCAGAATTGGCCTCCTTTGCCTTGTGCCAGCATGTTAGTGGGGAGGAAGTGCAGGCTATTATGGTGCATCACTCATTTCGGTTACAGCAGGATGATGTTACTTCTAACAGCGACTTCATCAGGTTGAGTCAGTGTTCTCATCTGCTTGATCACAACTGACTAAGAGTGATAATTTTTGGACAATTTTTAAAGTTTGTCAATGCCACGTGTTATTAAATGGGATGCTAGTTACTACTAGGTTACCATCCATTTCTTTGGTGAGGTCACTTTAACATTACTTTAACATACTAAGGTTGTATTTGCATTAAAAAGCTTGAAAGGGTTTGGATGCAGTAGGAGATCTTAGAGCGTTGCACAAATCTTTTTAGGGCAATAGGAGGCTTTAAGTATTGTGATTTTTTTGGTAAAAATTCATTGAACCTCGCGATTTAGAATTGAAAAAGATTTGATTATATCTAATCTCAAGGCTTTCCAATATGTCTTTGTATATTGCAAGTAATCTTGGTGCCCTGATATGTCAGGCTTGACATGTCACTCTCCGCAAGGATCTCCCACCAGATCAGTACCCCGAAACACAGTGTCTGCAAATTGAGTATCTGGTTGATATTGACTTTTAGGATTGCTACTTCCTGTAGGTGGCACTAGAGTTCTCGTTCTCTTCCTCTTTGAAGAGGTAATTTGCATATTTAATTTCCCAGAGGAGCATTGCAAGGTTTAAAAGTCCCCTCACCTCCCCGCAAGGAGAAGTGTTACCCCTTGGATCCCGGTCAGGCACCTCTCACCCAATCGAACCAGATCTCACACTTTGCACTGACGAGGGGCAGTACCCTGAAACACAGTGTTTGAAAACTGAGTATGTGTTTTGGCTTTTATCCTAAGTCATGTGGCAAGGCTTGTTAAAGGATCGATATTGACTTAGAATTGCTACATTCAACAGGTGCCACTAGAGTTCTAGTCTTCTTCCTCTCTGAAGAGACAATTTGTATATTGCAAGTATAAATTTTTGTATTCTCATACAGTATAATAGCTCTCTATAATTGGAGAGACCTGTCGTCTTTAAATTCTAACTATTAGAGATCAAGGAATCGGGTTTGAGTGAATTTGAACATTTTGAGATTTGACTTATTGTTCACAAAAGGAAAAAAATACTTGCCCGGCACCATTTTCCACATTGCTGAAGAATCTTAGAGGGGGCTAATGTCATTTTGTATTGCCCCGCAGGCCTTCTCATAATGCCTTGCAGCTATGAAATTTTACGGATTATCATTCCTTGTACAGCGGTGGTCAGTACCGGGGCCATCACAGATCAGCGGTTCCCAGTGGAGCACAGTTTGTATGGCAGAGTCGTTTTCCATCTCCAGAGTCACTGGGTAAGTCTCTCTCTTCTGTAGAGTGTAAGCTCTTATGGTCAGCATGGTCCTCTCTCTCTCCTGTAGAGTGTAAGCTCTTATGGTCAGCAGGGTCCTCTCTCCTGTAGAGTGTAAGCTCCTATGGTCAGCAGGGTCCTCTCTCTCTCCTGTAGAGTGTAAGCTCTTATGGTCAGCAGGGTCCTCTCTCTTCTGTAGAGTGTAAGCTCTTATGGTCGGTGGGGTCCTCTCTCTCTCTCTCTCTCCTGTAGAGTGTAAGCTCTTATGGTCAGCAGGGGGCTCTCTATTCTGTAGAGCATAAGCTCTTATGGTCAGTAGGGTCCTCTTTCTCTCTCTCTCCTGTAGAGTGTAAGCTCTTATGTTCAGTTGGGTTCTCTTTCCACCACCTGTATTTTCTGAGCAATTACAAGCTTTCCAATATTGTATGCACTGCAAATTGAATTTTTAAGAAAACTTCTGCAAAGTCGGCGAATTTGAATTTCAAAAGATCTGCTCATCTCCACTAACTATATCTAATTGTGTCTTGTAGATTGCTTGCAAAGTATAATTTCACTATATGCAGATGATAAAAAGTGCTGTTAATCAACACAGAAGAGGCTAATATAATATTACAGAGGAATAAAGGAAAACTGGAAGCTTGGAGAGAGAAATAGCAAATTTTAGTTTATTGTGGATACATATAAGGTCATTCACTTGACCTGATCTTAAGTACCAGTGCCAGGCAGCTGCTGTCAAGACAAATAAAATCATAGAATGGCATTAATTTCTTCAGAGTGTTACAGACATAATCATCACTGTTCCCATTGGGGCTCATAATTTACATTCCCTATCAGTATGTCTTTAGCATGTGGGAGGAAACCGGAAGAACCGAGAGGAAATCAATGCAAAAACTTGGAGAACATACAAACTCCTTGCAGAAGTTTTCCTTGGTAGGATTTGAACCTAAGAAACTAGTGCTGCAAGGCTGTAGTGCTAACCACTGATGCACTATGCTGCCCATCATCACAGACAGGGGTACTTTACTGTCATTACTCACCTCTTCTGGATCCAGAGAAGGTCCCAGCAATGTCTTCCTGTTGCCCCCAGGTCGTTATGCTCCCCTGCGAGTCAGGTTTCTGTGGAAACCTGACATGCTTCTTTGACTTCATTCTCTCAGGCCATAAAGCTTTGCTTTAGGTTATTGGTGTCCATGACACTACTAAGAACTTCCTTACATCTGTGTTTTTGAACTTTATTACATACCTAGCTCTGCTACATCACAGTACTAGCTCTGTTCCACCTGTTGGATTGAATCCTGCTACATCCCGGAGCTAGCTCTGACTTTGAGACTTCTGTGAAACTCGGCCCTCCTCATCCAGTTCCTCATTCTTGGGTTGATTCTGTTTTATTGCTGTGCCAGCTCTGCCATAGTGTCTCTATTTTAGATATGACTGTGCTGCATCAGTTCCCAGCAGTGAGGAAACTCTGCTTCATCGGTTCCCATGAATCCAACTTTACTTCTCCAGTTGCTGTTGCTTTAATTTTGCCTCGGTTGTTCCTACTGGATTGCCCTGTTGCACCAACACAATTATGTCCCTAATGTATAAGATTTGCTCATCCAGTCCAGAGGCTTTGAGGATCCACCTCACCAGGTGAGACATAAGAGCTGTAAGGGAAGAGAGAATATTAAGCACTTCCACAAGCGGTTGTGAAGGTCATTTATTCAACATGCTCAGGATGCCTTTCTTGACAAATATAATATTACAAGTTATTATACTAGATTTCTAAAGATGGGACTGTGATACAGAGATTTAACAATTTTTTCCCCTCATGTGGGAGAATTGACATGCACATTAGGAAATGTTGCCTTCTTCCACTTCTGAAAAAACAATCATATTAACTCCTCAAGGTAAACCATCTAAATGAAATTTATATACATCACTCAGTATCTCTAGATTATAAGATTAATGGCAATTTTATTATCTATTTACTATCTTAATATTGTGAGAAAAGAGTAAATTAAATAACTTAATTATTAACATTATATATAACATATGAAAAGAAAAACAGACATCCACTCCCGTTCTTGGTCCTGACTTGGTCACTACATTTTTTCTATGGTCATTAAACCTGTGGGGGCGAGAAGTCAAATCTACAGTACATCAACGAACAGGAAACATATTGGTGACAACAGTGAAGGAATGTAAAAGTTTTCTAGTAAGACAGTAGTGTTTTCCCTCTCCATAGGGGGTGCTGTAGTAACTGGTGTGCACAATTTATGGAACCAGCTGGGCAAATCCACAAACCCATAAACTCTGCTTCATCTCCTGCTATGCTGGGCTTTCATGACTTACATATGTATCAACAAATCACTATGAATTTATGGCAGCATGTTTTACTGTACATAGATGTATTATATTGGCCTCCATGATGGGAAAGTTCCTCTGTTCCTGTTGTGAGAGCCATGTTTTTGGAAATTTTTATAATGGTTCCCTGGGGCAAGTTAAGAAAATAGCACTAGAAAACAAGTTCTTGCAATCCCATCTTTTAACAAAAATGTAAAGTAGTGGAAAAGGTGCACAATAATATATCCTAGCATTATAGTAAAACAGGGCAACAGTCAGCATCTTAAGTTATCATTAAAGGGGTATTCCATTCATTAACATTTGTCTCCTACCCATGAAATAGATGACAAATATTCATAAAGGTACAGCTGCGGAAACTAATCTATAGAATCGGGGATATCCTGTCCCAGATCCCACATGATCCGGTGACTAATTTGTATTGGTGTTCTGTTTATTTTTAAATATTGTTGTATTTTTTGAGAAATTCTAATTTAGTTCCACATATTATAAATTCAACCTATTGTAAAACAGAAAAAAAAGAAGCAGGACCCCAATAGTGTAGATTAGAAGCTCACCCTTCTGCAGCTATAATCACAACTTTAATTTATACTTGTGAAAGTTACATTCAGTGAGTGTATTTCATCACTGTCCAAGATGTATTCAGTCTTTCTGGTTATTACACCTATGTATCAAACAATAAGTAATGGGATAATAATAACCAAGTACCACTTAGATCATAGGAATAATATGGTCTAGAAATGGACTTAAATGAAAGACTCTGAAGTGTTATACATATTTAGATGGTGCTCTTTGAGAACCTTGCTGAAGCGGGTGGAACACTCTCCTAATTTATTCTCTAAATATAATATTTAACACGAAAAATGGATTTTAACTTGATAACTAGAGATGAGCAGGACAACCCTTTAATGATTGAGTTCGATTCTAATTTCCTGAGTTTCGCAAATTCAAAAATTTTAAGATTCGATTTGTGGTTTTCAAAAAAAAAAAAAAATAGCCTGGCAATGTTTCCCACATTATTTAGGCATCAGTGAATGGGCTAAAGTCATTTTACGTTGCTGCACAGGCCGCCTCATAATGCCCTGCAGCTATGAAATCTTAAGGATTATCATAACTTGTACAGTGGTCAGTACCGGGGTCATCACAGATCTGTGGTTCCCAGTGAAGCACAGTTTGTACGTCAAAGTCATTTTCCATCACAGTCAATGGGAAGTCTTTCTCTCCTGTAGAGTGTGAGCTCTTATGATCAGTGGGGTCATCTCTCTCACTTATAAAATGTAAGCTCTTATGGTACATTTTAAGAGAATCCTATTGGGATAGCCCCTGGCTAGAAATTTAGAATGCATTTCATCAAAACGTTCAGTTTTTTTTCTCTTCAGAAGTCACAATCCTGCTTACATGTGCAAATAGAGAGACTGGTACAGATTTCTTTGTGGCTAAGGGATGGCCGCTAGTATAATATAGTAGCTTATTCTTGTCCGTATACTTGACAAAAAGGTCAGTACCTAATTTACACGTCATTTTTAATTACAATAGTATCAAGAAAATGAATACGGTGCGTGTCATAATGTAATACGAACTGCAGTTCTGGCCAAATACTGTTAATGAAATTATGAAAATCCAGAAGGGATTCCAAGGTGTCCCCCTCACATGTAGAATATGTCATCAATGTAACGTCACCAACATATAGAATGGGCTATAAAGGCTGGGTTGGTATAGTTAAAATTTTCTTCGACGAACGCCATGTAACAATTCGCATATGGAAGGACTACATTGGATCCCAATACCGTGCCCTGAATTTGAAGGTAAAAAGAATCCTGAAAAAAAAAAGTTTGCTGTAAATACCAAATTTAATAATTTCATACAGAACTCCTTGACATCAGATTCCAGGTTGTTATCACAAAGAAGTTTATCAACCGCTAGTAGACCTTTGTTATGGAGAATGGATGTATATAACCAGGGCCGGCGTCAGCACCCGACACACCCGGGCAAGTGCCGGGGCCCTGAGCAGGCAGGGGGGCCCACTCACCGTCGGGGACCCCGGCGTGCTAAGTGACCCGTGAGCGGAGGAGTGCGGTGCTGGTGCCAGCGCCCGCTTCCACCCGCTAGCTCAGGGCCCCGGCACAATACTTACCTCTCCCCGTGCCTCGCAGCAGCTCTGGTCTCTTCTGCAGCTGCTGCACGGTGACGTCTCAGGTCAGAGGGCGCGGTGACGTTTTTACACTGCGCTCTGTCCTGAGCCATCACAGGCAGCGCAGAGCGGGAAGACGCCGCCGCAGGCGAGGTGTCCGGAGCAGCGGCAGCAGGAGAAAAGTGAGGTATTTGATTTTTTTTTTTTTATATATATGTATGGAGGCATGGGGCATTATATGGTGGGGGGAACAAGTGACATCCTGCATGGGGCATTAATTGGGGGGGAAGTGACATCCTGCATGGGGCATTATAATGGGCGGCGGTGACATCCTGCATGGGGCATTATATGGGGGGGGTGACATCCTGCATGGGGCATTATATGGGGGGGAGAGGTGACATCCTGCATGGAGCATTATATGGCGGGGAGGTGACATCCTGCATGGGGCATTCTGTGGGGGGGGGGGGGTGACATCCTGCATAGGGCATTATATGGGTGGGAGAGGTGACATCCTGCATGAGGCATTATAAGGGGGGGTGACATCCTGCATGGGGCATTATGTGGGGGCCAGTATTCTGTATGGAGCATTATATGGGGACCAGGATCCTGTATGGAGCGTTATATGGGGACCAGTATGCTGTATGGAGCGTTATATGGGGACCAGTACTCTGTATGGAGCAATATATGGGGCCCATAATACTGTATGGAGGACTATACTGTCCGGTCCGCACTGTGCGCTGCGAGGATTCGCCGGTTTCTGAGCTATTGTAGAATTTACAATAGATATCGCTCATGTAATGTGAGAAGTGAAATCTTCGGCATTGTACTATATACAGTACAGACCAAAAGTTTGGACACACCTTCTCATTTAAAGATTTTTCTGTATTTTCATGACTATGAAAATTGTACATTCACACTGAAGGCATCAAAACTATGAATTAACACGTGGAATTATATACTTAACAAAAAGGTGTGAAACAACTGAAAATATGTCTTATATTCTAGGTTCTTCAAAGTAGCCACCTTTTGCTTTGATGACTGCTTTGCACACTCTTGGCATTCTCTTGATGAGCTTCAAGAGGTAGTCACCGGAAATGGTCTTCCAACAATCTTGAAGGAGTTCCCAGAGATGCTTAGCACTTGTTGGCCCTTTTGCCTTCACTCTGCGGTCCAGCTCACCGCAAACCATCTCGATTGGGTTCAGGTCTGGTGACTGTGGAGGCCAGGTCATCTAGCGTAGCACCCCATCACTCTCCTTCTTGGTCAAATAGCCCTTACACAGCCTGGAGGTGTGTTTGGGGTCACTGTCCTGTTGAAAAATAAATGATGGTCCAACTAAGCGCAAACTGGATGGAATAGCATGCCACTGCAAGATGCTGTGGTAGCCATGCTGGTTCAGTATGCCTTCAATTTTGAATAAATCCCCAGCAGTGTCACCAGAAAAGCACCCCCACACCATCACACCTCCTCCTCCATGCTTCACAGTGGGAACCAGGCATGTAAAATCCATCCGTTCACCTTTTCTGCGTCGCACAAATACACTGTGGTTGGAACCAAAGATCTCAAATTTGGACTCATCAGACCAAAGCACAGATTTCCACTGGTCTAATGTCCATTCCTTGTGTTTTTTAGCCCAAACAAGTCTCTTCTGCTTGTTGCCTGTCCTTAGCAGTGGTTTCCTAGCAGCTATTTTACCATGAATGCCAGCTGCACAAAGTCTCCTCTTAACAGTTGTTGAAGAGATGTGTCTGCTGCTAGAACTCTGTGTGGCATTGACCTGGTCTCTAATCTGAGCTGCTGTTAACCTGCGATTTCTGAGGCTGGTGACTCGGATAAACTTATCCTCAGAAGCAGAGGTGACTCTTGGTCTTCCTTTCCTGGGGCGGTCCTCATGTGAGCCAGTTTCTTTGTAGCACTTGATGGTTTTTGCAAGTGCACTTGGGGACACTTTCAAAGTTTGCCCAATTTTTCGGACTGACTGACTCTCATTTCTTAAAGTAATGATGGCCACTCGTTTTTCTTTACTTAGCTGCTTTTTTCTTGCCATAATACAAATTCTAACAGTCTATTCAGTAGGACTATCAGCTGTGTATCCACCTGACTTCTGCACAACACAACTGATGGTCCCAATCCCATTTATAAGGCAAGAAATCCCACTTATTAAACCTGACAGGGCACACCTGTGAAGTAAAAATCATTTTGGGTGACTACCTCTTGAAGCTCATCAAGAGAATGCCAAGAGTGTGCAAAGCAGTCATCAAAGCAAAAGGTGGCTACTTTGAAGAACCTAGAATATAAGACATGTTTTCAGTTGTTTCACACTTTTTTGTTAAGTATATAATTCCACATGTGTTAATTCATAGTTTTGATGCCTTCAATGTGAATGTACAATTTTCAAAGTCATGAAAATACATAAAAATCTTTAAATGAGAAGGTGTGTCCAAACTTTTGGTCTGTACTGTATATATTTCTCTGCGGTATCTGTGCATCATGAATCGTGGTATGTGTTAAAGGGGCCCACTGAGACTCTTTTGCCCAGGGCCCACAAAAACCTGGAGCCAGTCCTGTATATAACCTGCTAACATCCCATGTGACCAAAATTGGTGTATTAGGTATCCATCCTATGTCCTAAATGAGTTTCAGAAAGTCTCCCGTGACCAAAAGGAATGAGGCTGTCTGTTTGACATAAGGTGTCAAGATCGTTTCTAGCAAGATGGCTTGTGGGGATAAAATGGAGTCGGTGCCAGCAACAATCGTTCTTCCAGATGGTTTATTCAGTCCTTAATGTATTTTAGGTAAATATATAAAAGACTGGAATGATAGGTTCTTTCTTCTGTGAAAAGTCATAAACCTTATTATCTATTACCTTGGATAATAAGTATTGGTCAATGATAGTTTTAATCTTCTGTCTAAAAGTTGAGGTAGGATTGCCTCGGAGAATCTTACATACCTCTCTGGTGTTCAGTTGTGACATGATCTCATCAATATACATGGTCCTATCCATGATGACGTTGGCTCCTCTCTTGTCTGCAGGCTTGATGATCATGTCTTTTTCTTTTATCAAAGAATTTAGTGCTGCCCTGTCTTTGTCAGAAAAAACTGGATGGACAATGGAACACACCCCTCTCTGAACTCAACAGTATCTCCATTGAGTAAAGATTTGAGGATCTCTACAGGAGGGATATTATTAGGTGGCATAAACGAACTCTTGAGTCGTGAACCCAAGTCTGTGAGATTAACTGGTGTAGTGGCCACTATGTTAGGAAGTGTAGCTTGAACCCTAGTATGTTCCTGAGAGGAAAAGTGTGTCTTCAACCTAAGATATTCGATACAATCTCTGTAGCTCCATTGTAAGCTGAAATGTATCAAACTTATAAGAGGGGCAAAAGGAGAGCCCTTAATGTAAAAGAGATAGTTGATCGGGGATGATGTTCCTGGAGGGTATGTTAAAAATTAGAGGATTATTTATATGTGGGATCTGGTGGTCATGGTCATACCGGATATTCCTGAAGCACTGGCCCCCCGTTGTGGTTTCCACTACAATCTGTTCTCCATCGTGTGCCTAAAAAAGATGTTTTCTTGAAGTTGTCAGTCAAAGTGGCAGGTCATGCACACAGCCGCTGCTCACAGTATAGTGAATGATGACCGTGGCTGCGCCTCTCACAGTATAGTGAGCAGTGACTGTGGCCACGCCGGCACACCTGTATGACTGACAGCCGGCAGCTCCCGGCAGGAATCAAGTTCATTTTCTCCCGGTGCTGCACTTTCAGTATGGCGGCTGGGAAGCTTCATAATGGTATTAACCTGCAGTTTAACCCCATATCTACAGGTTAATAGCATTATCCGACATGACAGGTTTCCCTAATTAATATATTATGAATCTATGTTTATGCTTTATCACTTTTAGACTATTTGTTTTTCCATAGCGGAAATGATTTAAGGTGAAGAGTGATCAGGTAAGGTACAGATTATAAGCAAATGTTATGGTAGGGTAAATGGTCATTACGATTCTCTTAATTAGACTGTCATTTTATGTTTATCACAATAAACTTTGTTTTACAGTGCCCAGTTTCATGACAGAGTGTCCGCTGACTGTGCTTCCTGCTGGGTAACATATGGTATTACCCATAATGAATATTAATGCTGTGGAGTATACTTGGTCTTGTGGGACAGTCAAGGAATTGCATGTGTGAATCTCCTGCAGATGACATGATTTCAGTGCTACTGCTTGTTAATTTACACAATTTGGACTGATGCAAAACCCTCTTAGTAAGTGCAGATATTAATTTATTTGATCTATCTATCATCTATCTATCTATCTATCTATCTATCTATCTATAGTACATTGCTCAAAAAAATAAAGGGAACACTCAAATAACACATCCTAGATCTGAATGAATGAAATATTCTCATTGAATACTTTATTCTGTACAAAGTTGAATGTGCTGACAACAAAATCACACAAAAATCATCAATGGAAATCAAATTTATTAACCAATGGAGGCCTAGATTTGGAGTCACCCCCAAAATTAAAGTGGAAAAACACACAACAGGCTGATCCAACTTTGATGTAATGTCCTTAAAACAAGTCAAAATGAGGCTCAGTATTGTGTGTGGCCTCCAAGTGCCTATATGACCTCCCTACAATGCCTGGGCATGCTCCTGATGAGGTTGCGGATGGTCTCCTGTGGGATCTCCTCCCAGACCTGGACTAAAGCATCTGCCAACTTCTCAACAGTCTGTGGTGCAACGTGACGTTGGTGGATGGAGCGAGACATGATGTCCCAGATGTGCTCAATCGGATTCAGGTCTGGGGAACGGGTGGGCCAGTCCATAGCTTCAATGCCTTCATCTTGCAGGAACTGCTGACACACTCCAGCCACATGAGGTCTGGCATTGTCCTGCATTAGGAGGAACCCAGGGCCATCCGCACCAGCATATGGTCTCACAAGGGGTCTGAGGATCTCATCTCGGTACCTAATGGCAGTCAGGCTACCTCTGGTGAGCACATGGAGGGATGTGTGGCCTTCCAAAGAAATGCCACCCCACACCATTACTGACCCACTGCCAAACCGGTCATGCTGAAGGATGTTGCAGGCAGCAGATCGCTCTCCACGGTGTCTCCAGACTCTGTCACGTCTGTCACATGTGCTCAGTGTGAATCTGCTTTCATCTGTGAAGAGCACAGGGTGCCAGTGGCGACTTTTTCAATCCTGGTGTTCTGTGGCAAATGCCAAGCGTCCTGCACGATGTTGGGCTGTGAGCACAACCCCCATCTGTGGACGTCGGGCCCTCATACCACCCTCATGGAGTCGGTTTGTAACCGTTTGTGCAGAGACATGCATATTTGTGGCCTGCTGTAGGTCATTTTGCAGGGCTCTGGCAGTGCTCCTCCTGTTCCTCCTTGCACAAAGGCGGAGCTAGCGGCCTTGCTGCTGGTTTGTTGCCCTCCTGCGGCCCCCTCAACGTCTCCTGGTGTACTGGCCTGTCTCCTGATAGCGCCACCAGCCTCTGGATACTACGCTGACAGACACAGCAAACCTTCTTGCCACAGCTCGCATTGATGTGCCATCCTGGATGAGCTGCACTACCTGAGCAACTTCTGTGGGTTGTAGAGTCCGTCTCATGCTACCACGAGTGTGAAAGCACAACCAACATTCAAAAGTGACCAAAACATCAGCCAGAAAGCATTGGTACTGAGATGTGGTCTGTGGTCTCCACCTGCAGAACTACTCCTTTATTGAGTGTGTCTTGATAATTGCCAATAATTTCCATCTATTGTCTATTCCATTTTCACAAGAGCATGTGAAATTTATTGTCAATCAGTGTTGCTTCCTAAGTGGACAGATTGATTTCACAGAAGTTTGATTTACTTGGAGTTCTATTCTGTTGTTTAAATGTTCCCTTTATTTTTGAGCAGTGTATCTATCTATCTATTTATCTATCTATAGTATATATCTATCTATAGTATCTATTGTAAAGCGGCGGTGTTCACACCGTGCAGTAACTGAGGCAGTGACCCAAGCAAGTCCAACATAAACAGCTTTATTCAGCAACTCATGGGTAAACAGAAAAGTCCTCCGATCCACAGCCGGGTTAACACGAGTCCTTAAAAAACGGTTGCCGTGGTCTACGGCCGCGCCGGGCTGCTCAGAGCCTGACAGGTGCAGAGCCTTCCCAGGCGTGGGTTCAGCCACACTCAATCCTGCTGAGCTTTCCTGCTGTGCTCCTAGCAGGTTCCAACATAGAACAACACTAATCCTTAATGCAGGGCTTTTAAAGGACCTGTGGCAAGAGCCACTGGAAAACCCGGGTTGGAGGGAGGAGGCCGCCCCACTGCCTTCCTGTAGCCTCCCCCAAGAAATGAAGGCCCTGCCGGGTTTTACTTAATCTGCCTTAGCCAGATAGCCTGACCAGGTCAATGCTCACCTTCATTCCTGCATTGCAGCCACAGGTGAGTTTATGACTGCAATGCACTCGAATGGATTTAATAGGTCTCTGTACACATTCTGGGGGATATATAATGTCCCTCGTATACGATCCCGGTCACTGCCTCACACTATCTATTTATCTATCTATAGTATATATCTATAGTATCTATCTATCTGTCTCTCTGTCTGTCTGTCTATAACTTTAAGTATTTTGTAAAAATTCTGTTAAAATAGAAGTACATAAAGGATATATTAATACATGGGTATAAGGGTGTAAGAATGACATTGGACATTGCTGCTTTATCAGCCTCCAGCCACCAGAAGTCCCTGTTGCCTCTAAAAGAAAGGAACTTTTTGGTGAACTTGTTGGTGTGAGTCAGCAAAAAGAGGAGCTAGAGAAGAGAGAGGAGAGAGATGGTGGAGCTGCACTCTAAGAGCTTGGTGTGTGCAACATGCAGAGATCGTGATAGAGCTTTGCCTGAAGGAGAAGCTTTTCCTGTGACTCTGGCCAGAGAGAAGGCGCTACGTTGAAGGGACAACCGTTATTGGATGCAGAGCTGGATTCCTCCCTCGGGCATCTGAGAGACGTGAAGGACCCTCTGCTAGCCTTACAGACTGAAACCGTGCTCCTGTGAAAAGTGCAGGACCCTCTCCTCAGACTCCAGCTTCATCAGAGAGCAGTTACCGGCCAGTAAGATCTGAGGTCAGATATCACCACAGGATCCTGTTGGTACATGCAAATAGCAGGAATATTTGGGCGCCAAACACCCGTTCTCAAAAGACATTGGTTGTAGGCAGGTCTTGGGCGAACCTTAGTTAGAGACTCCCCCCTGTGGTGAGATGGTGTATAGTTAGTATAACTGTATTGTAAACATAGAGATTGGTTAAGTTTGTTAACTCTTGCGATTACACCACTGTACGGGCCGCCTTGTGCACCCATCCGTTTACATCATTCCTCTGGGTAATGCTCGGTTACTGCATTAGGCGGAACCACTGGGTAGGCAAATTATAGTTCTGTTGTTAGTACATCCTGGGCCTACCGGTTGTGTAGCGCAAGGGTCCTAGCTATATTGAGCTAGGTGTGTGTGAGATTTATTGTTGCTCCTTATTTGCATTGCCGGGGCAACCCAGTTCCAGTCTTTAGTAAAAAGGTGTTACCCCAACAGATTGACTCTAGTATCCTTTGTCCTCGGTCCTCTGTGCTCTGTGAGGGACCCCCTTGGTACTCAGTCTACAAGGGTATGTTCACATAGAGTTTTAGATGTAGATAATGATGCAAATTTGCTTCAAGATCCACATCAAAAGGCTCAGTGTAAACAAACCCTAACTATGGGATCGCAGACCTAACAGCTTTTATTGTTACATTGTTATTGTAACATTGTATGCCTTTCTCTGTTCAGTAATCTCACACTTATTATGTGATATCACTGCACATATTCTTCCACTGTGACATTACTATGTGAAATACCTGTATGCTTCAATAGCATCACTGTGAGCATTATCCCTGTACTGTGGCATCACTGTGGGACATCACTGTGTAACATTCCTGTAGGGTATAGCATCACTGTGAGCATTATCTCTGTACTGTGACATCACTGTGTGACATTCCTGTAAGGTATATTACCACTGTGCACATTATCCCTGTACTGTGACATCACTGTGTTACATTACTGCATGCTGTAGCATCACTGTGAGTATTATCCCTTTACTGTGACATCACTGTATGACATTTCTGTAAGGTATAGCATCACTGTGAGCATCATTCCTGCACTATGACATCACTATACCTATACTTCTCAACTGGTGCATATTAATGTTAGATAACGCAGAATAATTCACACCTAAGGATACTAGAGAGGGTAAATCGCCACCAATATAAATTCATAGAAGAACATAGTGATCAAACACCCAAAATGTATTTCTCGATGAAAAAGACAAATTTTATTATATCAATATAAAATGCAAAATGCAGTACAGATGATTGACCGAAATGGTGCAGATACATACACTATAAAAAATCCATCGTAATATAGGACCAACTGGGTCCATTCTGTGAAAATCACAATAGCTCAGTGGCCATGTGCACTAACATTAAGTGACCCACACAGCAGTATTAGGGTCCAAATAAATGTACATTTATGGAAGTTCAGGTGTCCAGGAAGTTAGTACTAGTCTGTAGTGGTAGGTGCATTAAATAATCGCCAGGTAGTTATGCATTCAACTAACCACAAGAAATAAATACATAAACAATTAGTTCATACCTAAACACAGAACCATAGAGTGTAGGAGCTCACAGAAGGGCCACTCGTCCACCCCAACGCGCGTTTCGGCGCTGCCTTCTTCAGGGGTTATGGTCCTATATTACGATGGATTTTTTATAGTGTATGTATCTGCACCATTTCTGTCAATAAACTGTATTGCATTTTGCATTTTATATTGCTATAACAAAATTTGTCTTTTTCATCGAGAAATATATTTTGGGTGTTTGATCGCTATGTTCTTCTATGAATTTTTACTGTGACATCACTGTGTGAATTACCTGTAAGCTAAAACATCACTGTGAGCATTATCCCTGTACTGTGACATCACTGTGTGACATTCCTGTAAGGTATAATAACACTTTGAGCATTATCCCCCTGTACTGTGACATCACTGTGTGACATTCCAGTAAGCTAAAACATCACTGTGAGCATTATCCCTGTACTGTGACATCACTATGTAACATTCCTGTAAGGTATAATATTACTGTGAACATTATCCCTGTACAGTGACATCACTGTGTGACATTCCTGTAAGCTAAAACATCACTGTGAGCATTATCCCTGTACAGTGACATCACTGTGCACATAATCACACTATCACTACATTGTTCTGCTCATTCATTGAGGTGATAATTTTTTTCTCTTACATTGTTTTGTACTACATCCTTGTGCTTTAGGGATCTAGTGACTAAGGGCTTTGAACATTAGAAAAAAAAAAATATTCCCCTTTCATTCTTTCATGGCTGTGAAGAGAATAACTCAATTCCGATGCCAATCACAGGAGGTCGGACAATGGGAACAGCTCAGGGTGCCTCAGCTGTTTTCCTAACTCCCATGGATATGAATGTGAGTTATGGAAACAATGTACCACAGAAAGCTACATTATTTCCATAACTCCTGAGTAATGGAAACAGCATATTTTGCTTTGTGCTGTTTTCATAGCTCCAATTAGTTTGTAAAGGGGTTAGGAGAACAGGTCAACCACTCTCAGTTGTGTCCATGGCTCTACCTCCTGTGGTCAGCTCTTGGAGGGAGTTTTTCCGGTTCTTCTGACTCGCCCCCTGGGCCGTGGGGCACTCGGAACCGGGCAATAAGGAGACGATGGGGGTAGTAGTGGCGACCCGGTCCTGTGGCTCAGGGTGGTCAGACCAGTGGCAGTCTTTTAGATGTTTTAGATAATGTCCGACTACGCCACCCGTGGATTGCGGTTATTAGGAACCGCCGCTGCAAGGCAGACCACTGGGGCTGATGATGTATGCAGCTGGGATGGTGTGACTCCTCACAAGAAGAGTGCGGCCCCAGGGCAGTGTAGTGGATGGTGGGATTGATGGTGGTGAGAGTCCCAGTACCGGTAGTGCCGGAGGAGCGAAAAAGCACACAGACAGCGTACTGCAGTCCAGGGTCTTTACTCACGGTTAATATCCAAGTCACTTCAGCTGGCAATGACTGCCCGAGCCGTGCTGCGTCCACCAGGTGAGGGGCTGGGTCAACTCCCAGGCAGCTCAGGAGTATGGCTCAGGACCCCCTTCAATCCTTCCTTTGGCCTGCCTCACCAGTGACCCACTTTTGTCCAGCTACCGCGGACCTGTGCGGTTAAACGTGGGCTCCGTCCTCCGCTGTCCCACATGGTGCCCTCCCAGCAGGCTTGATGAGGTGTCGCACCAATAAATGATCACGACGTCCGGTCTTTGGCTGAGGGTAGTTTCTCCTCCACCAACTTGGGATCCGGCACCCTTAATCTGCCTGACCCTTCACCCTGTATTCTCATGGGTTCTTAGGGTCCCTTCCGCCTTCTTGTTCCTGAGCCCTTCTGTTTCTCTGTCTCTCCTCCTTCTTTCCTGTTCCTTCTTCTCCTCCCTTCTCGTGGAGCTGGGCTGAGGTGACACCACAGCTCCCCTTCACCTCCTCCTCGGCCTCTCACTAGGCCCTCCTGGAGTAGAGCTCCTACAGAGCCTCTACTCCCTGTCTTCTCCTCTCTGGACAGAACTTCTCCCAGAGCTAAGATGGTGCCCACCTTTTATACCTCCCTCTAGCCATGAGCCCAGGTGACCAGCAACCAATGGGCTCCTTCCTATGCTCAGGAACCAACCCCTATCTGCCCCTACAGCACTGGGTGTTCCACCCCCCTCCCCACTCCAGACAGGGACATAGTCGGTCGTGCCTGCACTTCTGTCTAGTGGGAGCACCGTTGAGCTGTCCCTCGGAAATGGGGTGTGTGTGCTGTATGCAGCTAACTGAGCCCTGGTCCATACTCCATCCTTACCCGGGAGTGGAATACCACACCTCTGGCAGAGGTGCAATACCCCTGTAGCGGCCGAACCCTCGGGGCGCTACACTTCCATTAAAGGATGAGATATAAATAAATAACCATTTAACTGATCTAGAAAATCATAGTGAGACTAAATTATAGATGACAAAAATAGTATCGAAAAGATTGTTATAACCTCAATGAATACATTGGCTGCCGATACATTCTTTCAGATTCATGCTTTTTTTTGCACTTTTTTTGTAATTTTCTTAAATTCCTTTTCTGCTTTGAATATAACTAATTAATCTTTGCTATGTGGCTTTTGGTATAGAGTATATATAGAGTATTAAATATACAGCTTACATGAACTTTCTGTGTTGGGGGGAGGGGGTGAATACATTTGTCATATTTACTAGAGGGTATTGTAAGAGCATCATGAGTTTAATTAATTGAGAATTTTCATAGTTTATTTTCCCGGAGTCAGATCTTTTTTCAGCATGACTGCCTCCATTATATGACATCAGTGAGGGGATTAGTTGAAACAATCCTGTACCAATATTGTCACATTCATTTGCTTTTCTTTTTAACCTTTCAAACACAAATGTTGTAATACAAAGAATGTGGAATGATATACTCCAGTAGTATCCACAGTGCGTCCAAGTCACTGCTCTACAGGCTTGTGGAAACGCTTGGAAATGTCTCTTTTAATCTTCAGATGATGGGACCTCCTGGCCTGTTTCAATGGAAATTAGAGAGTACATATGGAAAAATCACAATTCAGACGTTGAACTTGCTCCAAAAATTGATTTAAATGTCTGGGTAACAGCCAAAATTAATGCGAACAGTACACAATGTAAAAAATTAATCATTAGTTGTCCCAGTTCTAGCTACAACCCCTGTATTGTTGATACTTCATAGATGAACTAATCTACCGAAATTCATATTTAGCAAATATATTTAAATTTGGCCAGGAATTTGGATTCTCATCGAATACATTTGGGGTGAATCAACCCTGAGAGAAAGGCGTTAAAAAGATCTTTCACACTCAGGTATCTTGTCTTTGGCCCTCCCAACGACAATCCTGCCACCTGTCCTCTGATATTCTCCTCTGTCTTCTTCTTGTTCCAAGTCATGGGTGACATTTCTCACTAGCTTCTATGCCATCAAGTGGGGCACAACCCACATCATTAACGTCAATGATATGCGCCGCTCCGCACGTGACTACGTAGGACCTAGTGATGAAAGGCAAGGTTGGAGGCCCAGAGTGAGAAGAAGGCCAGAAAGTAGTGATCAGAGGACCTGATGGCAGCAGGACAGGTGTGGGGAGGGCCAAGGAGATGCGAATATAATAGTTTATTGTATTTTAACACATTCCACAGAAGGGAGCAAAATAGCGATCTGGTGACTGCCATTTTGATGGATTTGACGCGCCCCCTGGGCCAGTGCTGTTAGGGATACCCGGAGTCGGATCAGATGGGGGTTGTAGTCTCCGAGTGGCTATGACCCGGTCCGTGCCCAGGGTGTCAAACTCAGTGTGTGGCAGTCCTTATGATGTTACTAGATGTTCTTTTGTGTCGACTACGCCACCCGTTGATTTGCGGTCAATACGGCCGCCGCTGCAGCAGGGTCCACTGAGGCTGATGATGTGAGTGCAGCTTAGGTAGTATAACCCCCAACGGGAGGGGTATAGCCTCAGGGGGTCAGCCGTGGAGGATGGTGGTTGTGAAGGTGCAGCAAGGAGACTCAGAGGCATAAAATGCAGTTCCAGGGTTTTACTTACTGGTGTTGCTCGGGTCACTGTGTACAGCAGTGACCACCCAAGCCGTGCTGCGTCCACCAGGTCCTGGACTCGGTCAACTCCCAGGCAACTCCGGAGTGTGGTCCTGAGCTCCTTTCTGTCTCTCCCTTCTTCTGGCCGTTCCCACCAGGGATCCACCAAAGTCCGGCTCCCTCGGGCCTCTTGTTGGTCAAGCCTCCTCTGGGCTCCCTGACCCTATTCTTGGTCTGCCTTCCGGGTGGATTTAGTGGGTGATCGTGGCAGATCCTGCCCACGACCTCCGGTTCCTGGCTAAGGTGTGCTGTAGCCTCTGCCAGCTTGGGATCCGGTACCCTGTTGCCGACCCTTCACCCTATTAGCTCTCTTATGGGCTCTTGGGGTCCCCTCTGCGCCTCTGGGTCTCTCTCTCTTCTCCTCTGCTCTGCTTCTCAGGCTCTCAGACAGACTGTCTGACTGGCTCACAGGCTCTGACTGACTGACTGACCCTGATCTAAGATGGTGCCCACCTTAAATACTCCCTCTATGTGTGAGCTCAGGTGACCAGCACCCAATGAGCTCCTAACTTTACCCAGGCTGCTCCCCCTATCTGCCCCTACACTACTGGGATGTTCCACCCCCCTCCCACTCCAGCCAGGAACAGACACTGTCGTACCTGCACATTTCTTTAGTGGGAGTACCATCGGTCTGTTCCCCGGAAATGGGATGTGTGTAGTGCATGCAGCCTACTAGCTCAGTTCCACACTCCATCCTTACCCGGGAGTGGAATATCACACCTCTGGGTTGAGGTGCAATACCCCTGTAGCAGCCGAATCCTCAGGGTGCTACAGATTCACACAATATCCCAAAGTTCAGAATGCTTAGAATCCAAACATTTTGAGAATTTCATAGTGGATTCCAGAAATTATAATTTCATTTGGAGCCATAAGAGCCCCCAGTAGTTTGACTTCTGTCTGTCTATCTTGGTATGTCCCTCCTCTGGTTCTGCTCCTTCCCTCAGCCTTGAATTTTCATTCCAAATCCCTATTTATTTAGTGCCATAATCTAAACTATTTTCTAGAAAAATTCCGTATCCTTCCCAAACTACACTATATAAAACTGATTTTATATTTTTTTATCCTACTACCTTTCTGATGATGCTTCAAGTGAGACTGAAACAAAGTATTGTCAAGGGGCAGAGGCTGCAGTCACTGTCACAGCTCCTGCCCCCTCCCTGAAATGAAGCAGCATCAGGGAAAACGACGTTAAAGTAAAACAAAAAACATCACAGAAAAAATGGCAGCCTTACTTACCAATACAAGTTCACAATATCAAAGCACTACAGGATGCAGCAGAATCCCATGACAAAGGCGGGTGCAGCACAGGTGCAAAATACTGATGAAGCAACCTCTCACAACCTATCATTCATGAAGGGGGTCGTCACCCAGTATTAAAAATTGGTACAGATAAGTCTTGCACAGGGCCGCAATCGCAAGGACACGTGTTCAGAAGACAAGGAAATCCAGAGTAGAAAAAACTTCATAAAGGTTATAATTTTAATGGTAATTGTTATGAACATTGAGAGATAAAAGATAAGTATGGGAGCCAGTCAGGGGGTGCTAAGACAGATATGTTTCAGAATTAAGTTCCTCATTCATTGCTACATGTGTGGTGCACAGTCTCTGGCTTACAGCCTATTAGTGATATCCATGCTATTAGATGAGGCGGGCTGCCCAGCAGTATACGTGGCACTCTATGCAAGCTTATCATGAATTGGTAGGCTTGTGAGTGGAGGTTTCATCAGAATTTTGCACCTGTGCTGCCCCCCCCTTAATCATGGGGGTCTACTGCATCCTGATAGTGTATTGGTATTGTGACCTGGTGTTGGTAATTAAGGACGCCTTTTTTTCTTTTTAACACTTTAAAAATCATCATGTTAGGCACACTAAATAAAAAGGTCCACGTCTCTAGAACCATTTGGCATATTTTTAAAATAGAAAAACAGAATACTATGGGGATCAGTAAGAATAAAATAAGGTAAAATCTGCACTTTTTTTGATGATTTCCAGGTTAGGTGATAGGTCCTCTTTAAGTATCTGGTTTAAGAACCAGCAATTTAGTGGTCACATTTATTGGGCTAATAGATTAATACAATTGTGACATGCAGAAGTAGTGCTGTTGCTTTAAAAGCATTCAGCAACAATTAGAAGTAACACAAGCACAGGAGACAGGAAGTGTTGTGCTCCAGAAGCATCTAGAAACTAGAGGGGTTAACACAGTCACAGGAGACAGGGAGTGTTTTAGCAGAGCCCCAGGGGGATTGTGGGGAAGTTGTTTGCTGTCTGGCTGGAGCCCAAGAGAAAGGTGGCTTATGATCCGTATCTCACAGAAGGCAAGGGAACAGAATTCAGGTCAGGAGGAAAGGTAAACAAAGATCAGTTAGACTCACTGAGCCAACAGTTTGGAGTATTGTTGGCCAGGAAGATAAGGACTGGAAGGAATCCTGTCATTGGGATCATCAAACCAAATTCTGTGTACAATTGAGTCCTTTTGAAGGAAAAGTCATTAAAACTGTGCTGTGCTGAGCTACAGGATAATAGACTGTACTGCTGTGCTGCAAAGGAGATTGTACTGTTATTACTAGAGCCTGTTGCTCAAAGAGACATTTACTTTGCACTGGCCATGCCTCATTAAATGTTACTGTTCTACCGTTTATGAGGACTCTTGTCAAATGTGTCTGGTCAGCAATTGAATCTGTCCTGTGCCTGAGAGAAGCTGCAGCCTATGGTCACCCGGAATAACAGTTCCACCAGGATTCCAAAGAATTCATGAATCCCGTCTTGCCCCTATCTGAACTTAGGTGGCGTGCGTGTAACCCAATATTAACTTCCATAACATGATTTCTAGATTAGATGTTGATGGCTTACTTATATTTAAATGAGTATTGGTTGAGTTGAGCAAATATTTGCATATTTACAATTTAATGCACTTCATTGCTTGCAGATTGGTGGTGGTCTGGGTCCTGAGGCCCCCATCAATCTCCCAAAAGAAGTCTGAGAGATGTGCAGCTAGAGAGCAGGAGGGCCCAGCATATAGAGCGGAGTGGGAATTGGATGTTTCGCCCCCAGCAGTTCGCCCCCAGCAGTTCAACCCCAGCAGTTCGCCCTCAGCAATTCGCCCCCGCACATTTCGTCTCCAGCATCGAAATGATAGGGGCGAAATGTGTGGAGGTGAAATGTACCTGGAGGCGAACTGAGGGGGGCAAACTGCTGGGGGCAAATTGCTGGGGGCGAACTGCTGGGGGCAAAACTTCCTATAACCGAGTGGAGTACAGATTCAGCAGAAAGCCTCTTACTTTTATATTGAATTGATACTCTGCTCTGTGTGCTGAGATCTCCTTCCTCTTGAACTTCAGATTTCTCTTTTGAGAGATCGATGACGGTCAAAGTTACTGGACACTCACTGATCTGCAGCCATTTAAGATGCATAAAGCTATAAAAATAAGTGTTAAATGTTTAGTTGCTCTTTAATTGCATTATTCATTATCCATTACTTACTAATAGAGATGAGCGTTGTTCGACTCGAACTGTTCGCATCTCAAATTCGAGCTGTTTTGGGCGGTGTTCGAGCCGTTCGGCGAACACGAACGATTTGAGAAAAATTCGGCTGTTCGAGGTTATGTTCGATAACTGTTCGTGCACCAAAATCATAACTGGATTTTTTCTCAGTAATGATGAAAATTAATGTTAATACGCAGTTTGAGTGTACAGCGGGGTGGGGGGAGGGGCAGGGGATGGATCTCTGCAGAAATAATGAAGATCTCCATTTTTTTTTCTCTTTCCCGCATTTGCAGTGGGGAGGTGCAATCTGTCAGCCTATCAGCAGCGCACACACGGAGCGAAGTGCTTTTTTTCACACAAGCAAGGGCATGTGTCATTGGCAGTGTATGTCACATGTCCTTGCCCTATAAGACCAAGCCATTTTCCCCGTCGCCACCATTTTCTCACTGCTGCAGCTGCGTGTTAGACGGCACCGCTGTTGCTGTGTGCGCTATACCTTGTTAATTTCAAGCCAATTTTCGCACAAATCTACAGATAGCTTGGGAGTAGGGAATAGTTGTGATTGCAGTCCTTTTAAGGACTAGGTTACAGCATTTCCTACGACTTTTATCAGGCAGGTCTGTGCTCTTAAATAGATAGGTTGTGGGAGTAAAGACTAATTGTAATTGCAGTCCTTTTCAGGACTAGGTTACATCAGTTCCTATCAGTTTTTACCAGGCAGGTCTGTGCCAGTGCTGTGCAAGTTTTTTTCACAGCATTTGGCTGAATCTAGCAAAGCTAATCCTTTTTGGCCTATTGCAGAGTGTGTTAGTCAGTGGAGTAGCCTATCTGTGTTGCAAGATATACCACCTGTGTATAGAATACCAATTTTTTTACTGCACCTAGTGAAGTAAAATCTTTTGGGCATAGCATCATTCTATTAGTCCATCTATACTGACCTCCATCAGGTTGCAAATTGAATATAATTTTTTTCTGCATCTAGCTCTGAAAAAATATTTTGCCTTCTAGCAGTGTGTGGGACTTTCTCTATTAGTCCATCTATACTGACCTCCATCAGGTTGCAAATTAAAAATAATTTTTTGTCTGCATCTAGCTCTGAAAAAATATTTGGCCTTCTAGCAGTGTGTGGGACTTTCTCTATTAGTCCATCTATACTGACCTCCATCAGGCTGCAAATTAAAAATAATTTTTATCTGCATCTACCTCTGAAAAAATATTTGGCCTTCTAGCTGTGTGTGGGACTTGTTCTATTAGTCCATCTATAATGACCTCCATCAGGTTGCAAACTGAATATAATTTTTTTCTGCATCTAGCTCTGAACAAATATTTGGCCTTCTAGCAGTGTGTGGGACTTTCTCTATTAGTCCATCTATACTGACCTCCATCAGGTTGCAAATTAAAAATAATTTATATCTGCATCTAGCTCTGAAAAAATATTTGGCCTTCTAGCAGTGTGTGGGACTTTCTCTATTAGTCCATCTATACTGACCTCCATCAGGTTGCAAATTAAAAATAATTTTTTGTCTGCATCTAGCTCTGAAAAAATATTTGGCCTTCTAGCAGTGTGTGGGACTTTCTCTATTAGTCCATCTATACTGACCTCCATCAGGTTGCAAATTAAAAATAATTTATATCTGCATCTAGCTCTGAAAAAATATTTGGCCTTCTAGCAGTGTGTGGGACTTTCTCTATTAGTCCATCTATACTGACCTCCATCAGGTTGCAAATTAAAAATAATTTTTTGTCTGCATCTAGCTCTGAAAAAATATTTGGCCTTCTAGCAGTGTGTGGGACTTTCTATATTAGTCCATCTATACTGACCTCCATCAGGTTGCAAACTGAATATATTTTTTTTCTGCATCTACCTCTGAAAAAATATTGGGCTTCTAGCTGTGTGTGGGACTTGTTCTATTAATCCATCTATACAGACCTCCATCAGGTTGCAAACTGAATATAATTTTTTTCTGCATCTACCTTTGAAAAAATATTTGGGCTTCTAGCTGTGTGTGGGACTTGTTCTATTAATCCATCTATACAGACCTCCATCAGGTTGCAAACTGAATATAATTTTTTTCTGCATCTACCTCTGAAAAAATATTTGGGCTTCTAGCTGTGTGTGCAACTTGTTCTATTAGTCCATCTATAATGACCTCCATCAGGTTGCAAACTGAATATATTTTTTTTCTGCATCTAGCTCTGAAAAAATATTTGGCCTTCTAGCAGTGTGTGGGACTTTCTCTATTAGTCCATCTATACTGACCTCCATCAGGTTGCAAATTAAAAATAATTTATATCTGCATCTAGCTCTGAAAAAATATTTGGCCTTCTAGCAGTGTGTGGGACTTTCTCTATTAGTCCATCTATACTGACCTCCATCAGGTTGCAAATTAAAAATAATTTTTTGTCTGCATCTAGCTCTGAAAAAATATTTGGCCTTCTAGCAGTGTGTGGGACTTTCTCTATTAGTCCATCTATACTGACCTCCATTAAGTTGCAAATTAAAAATAATTTATATCTGCATCTAGCTCTGAAAAAATATTTGGCCTTCTAGCAGTGTGTGGGACATTCTCTATTAGTCCATCTATACTGACCTCCATCAGGTTGCAAATTAAAAATAATTTTTTGTCTGCATCTAGCTCTGAAAAAATATTTGGCCTTCTAGCAGTGTGTGGGACTTTCTCTATTAGTCCATCTATACTGACCTCCATCAGGTTGCAAACTGAATATATTTTTTTTCTGCATCTACCTCTGAAAAAATATTGGGCTTCTAGCTGTGTGTGGGACTTGTTCTATAAATCCATCTATACAGACCTCCATCAGGTTGCAAACTGAATATAATTTTTTTCTGCATCTACCTTTGAAAAAATATTTGGGCTTCTAGCTGTGTGTGGGACTTGTTCTATTAATCCATCTATACAGACCTCCATCAGGTTGCAAACTGAATATAATTTTTTTCTGCATCTACCTCTGAAAAAATATTTGGGCTTCTAGCTGTGTGTGCAACTTGTTCTATTAGTTCATCTATACTGACCTCCATCAGGTTGCAAACTGAATATAATTTTTTTCTGCATCTAGCTCTGAAAAAATATTTGGCCTTCTAGCAGTGTGTGGGACTTTCTCTATTAGTCCATCTATACTGACCTCCATCAGGTTGCAAATTAAAAATAATTTTTATCTGCATCTAGCTCTGAAAAAATATTTGGCCTTCTAGCAGTGTGTGGGACTTTCTCTATTAGTCCATCTATACTGACCTCCATCAGGCTGCAAATTAAAAATAATTTTTATCTGCATCTAGCTCTGAAAAAATATTTGGCCTTCTAGCAGTGTGTGGGACTTTCTTTATTAGTCCATCTATACTGACCTCCATCAGGTTGCAAATTAAAAATAATTTTTATCTGCATCTAGCTCTGAAAAAATATTTGGCCTTCTAGCAGTGTGTGGGACTTTCTCTATTAGTCCATCTATACTGACCTCCATCAGGTTGCAAATTCAAAATATTTTTTTGTCGGCATCTAGCTCTGAAAAAATATTTGGCCTTCTAGCAGTGTGTGGGACTTTCTCTATTAGTCCATCTATACTGACCTCCATCAGGTTGCAAATTAAAAATAATTTATATCTGCATCTAGCTCTGAAAAAATATTTGGCCTTCTAGCAGTGTGTGGGACTTTCTCTATTAGTCCATCTATACTGACCTCCATCAGGTTGCAAATTAAAAATAATTTTTTGTCTGCATCTAGCTCTCAAAAAAATATTTGGCCTTCTAGCAGTGTGTGGGACTTTCTCTATTAGTCCATCTATACTGACCTCCATCAGGCTGCAAATTAAAAATAATTTTTATCTGCATCTAGCTCTGAAAAAATATTTGGCCTTCTAGCAGTGTGTGGGACTTTCTTTATTAGTCCATCTATACTGACCTCCATCAGGTTGCAAATTAAAAATAATTTTTATCTGCATCTAGCTCTGAAAAAATATTTGGCCTTCTAGCAGTGTGTGGGACTTTCTCTATTAGTCCATCTATATTGACCTCCATCAGGTTGCAAATTCAAAATAATTTTTTGTCGGCATCTAGCTCTGAAAAAATATTTGGACTTCTAGCAGTGTGTGGGACTTTCTCTATTAGTCCATCTATACTGACCTCCATCAGGTTGCAAATTAAAAATAATTTATATCTGCATCTAGCTCTGAAAAAATATTTGGCCTTCTAGCAGTGTGTGGGACTTTCTCTATTAGTCCATCTATACTGACCTCCATCAGGTTGCAAATTAAAAATAATTTTTTGTCTGCATCTAGCTCTCAAAAAAATATTTGGCCTTCTAGCAGTGTGTGGGACTTTCTCTATTAGTCCATCTATACTGACCTCCATCAGGTTGCAAACTGAATATATTTTTTTTCTGCATCTACCTCTGAAAAAATATTGGGCTTCTAGCTGTGTGTGGGACTTGTTCTATTAATCCATCTATACAGACCTCCATCAGGTTGCAAACTGAATATAATTTTTTTCTGCATCTACCTTTGAAAAAATATTTGGGCTTCTAGCTGTGTGTGGGACTTGTTCTATTAATCCATCTATACAGACCTCCATCAGGTTGCAAACTGAATATAATTTTTTTCTGCATCTACCTCTGAAAAAATATTTGGGCTTCTAGCTGTGTGTGCAACTTGTTCTATTAGTCCATCTATAATGACCTCCATCAGGTTGCAAACTGAATATATTTTTTTTCTGCATCTAGCTCTGAAAAAATATTTGGCCTTCTAGCAGTGTGTGGGACTTTCTCTATTAGTCCATCTATACTGACCTCCATCAGGTTGCAAATTAAAAATAATTTATATCTGCATCTAGCTCTGAAAAAATATTTGGCCTTCTAGCAGTGTGTGGGACTTTCTCTATTAGTCCATCTATACTGACCTCCATCAGGTTGCAAATTAAAAATAATTTTTTGTCTGCATCTAGCTCTGAAAAAATATTTGGCCTTCTAGCAGTGTGTGGGACTTTCTCTATTAGTCCATCTATACTGACCTCCATCAGGTTGCAAATTAAAAATAATTTATATCTGCATCTAGCTCTGAAAAAATATTTGGCCTTCTAGCAGTGTGTGGGACTTTCTCTATTAGTCCATCTATACTGACCTCCATCAGGTTGCAAATTAAAAATAATTTTTTGTCTGCATCTAGCTCTGAAAAAATATTTGGCCTTCTAGCAGTGTGTGGGACTTTCTCTATTAGTCCATCTATACTGACCTCCATCAGGTTGCAAACTGAATATATTTTTTTTCTGCATCTACCTCTGAAAAAATATTGGGCTTCTAGCTGTGTGTGGGACTTGTTCTATTAATCCATCTATACAGACCTCCATCAGGTTGCAAACTGAATATAATTTTTTTCTGCATCTACCTTTGAAAAAATATTTGGGCTTCTAGCTGTGTGTGGGACTTGTTCTATTAATCCATCTATACAGACCTCCATCAGGTTGCAAACTGAATATAATTTTTTTCTGCATCTACCTCTGAAAAAATATTTGGGCTTCTAGCTGTGTGTGCAACTTGTTCTATTAGTCCATCTATAATAACCTCCATCAGGTTGCAAACTGAATATATTTTTTTTCTGCATCTAGCTCTGAAAAAATATTTGGCCTTCTAGCAGTGTGTGGGACTTTCTCTATTAGTCCATCTATACTGACCTCCATCAGGTTGCAAATTAAAAATAATTTATATCTGCATCTATCTCTGAAAAAATATTTGGCCTTCTAGCAGTGTGTGGGACTTTCTCTATTAGTCCATCTATACTGACCTCCATCAGGTTGCAAATTAAAAATAATTTTTTGTCTGCATCTAGCTCTGAAAAAATATTTGGCCTTCTAGCAGTGTGTGGGACTTTCTCTATTAGTCCATCTATACTGACCTCCATCAGGTTGCAAATTAAAAATAATTTATATCTGCATCTAGCTCTGAAAAAATATTTGGCCTTCTAGCAGTGTGTGGGACTTTCTCTATTAGTCCATCTATACTGACCTCCATCAGGTTGCAAATTAAAAATAATTTTTTGTCTGCATCTAGCTCTGAAAAAATATTTGGCCTTCTAGCAGTGTGTGGGACTTTCTCTATTAGTCCATCTATACTGACCTCCATCAGGTTGCAAACTGAATATATTTTTTTTCTGCATCTACCTCTGAAAAAATATTGGGCTTCTAGCTGTGTGTGGGACTTGTTCTATTAATCCATCTATACAGACCTCCATCAGGTTGCAAACTGAATATAATTTTTTTCTGCATCTACCTTTGAAAAAATATTTGGGCTTCTAGCTGTGTGTGGGACTTGTTCTATTAATCCATCTATACAGACCTCCATCAGGTTGCAAACTGAATATAATTTTTTTCTGCATCTACCTCTGAAAAAATATTTGGGCTTCTAGCTGTGTGTGCAACTTGTTCTATTAGTCCATCTATAATAACCTCCATCAGGTTGCAAACTGAATATAATTTTTTTCTGCATCTAGCTCTGAAAAAATATTTGGCCTTCTAGCAGTGTGTGGGACTTTCTCTATTAGTCCATCTATACTGACCTCCATCAGGTTGCAAATTAAAAATAATTTATATCTGCATCTAGCTCTGAAAAAATATTTGGCCTTCTAGCAGTGTGTGGGACTTTCTCTATTAGTCCATCTATACTGACCTCCATCAGGTTGCAAATTAAAAATAATTTGTGGTCTGCATCTAGCTCTGAAAAAATATTTGGCCTTCTAGCAGTGTGTGGGACTTTCTCTATTAGTCCATCTATACTGACCTCCATTAAGTTGCAAATTAAAAATAATTTATATCTGGATCTAGCTCTGAAAAAATATTTGGCCTTCTAGCAGTGTGTGGGACTTTCTCTATTAGTCCATCTATACTGACCTCCATCAGGTTGCAAATTAAAAATATTTTTTTGTCTGCATCTAGCTCTGAAAAAATATTTGGTCTTCTAGCAGTGTGTGGGACTTTCTCTATTAGTCCATCTATACTGACCTCCATCAGGTTGCAAACTGAATATATTTTTTTTCTGCATCTACCTCTGAAAAAATATTGGGCTTCTAGCTGTGTGTGGGACTTGTTCTATAAATCCATCTATACAGACCTCCATCAGGTTGCAAACTGAATATAATTTTTTTCTGCATCTACCTTTGAAAAAATATTTGGGCTTCTAGCTGTGTGTGGGACTTGTTCTATTAATCCATCTATACAGACCTCCATCAGGTTGCAAACTGAATATAATTTTTTTCTGCATCTACCTCTGAAAAAATATTTGGGCTTCTAGCTGTGTGTGCGACTTGTTCTATTAGTTCATCTATACTGACCTCCATCAGGTTGCAAACTGAATATAATTTTTTTCTGCATCTAGCTCTGAAAAAATATTTGGCCTTCTAGCAGTGTGTGGGACTTTATCTATTAGTCCATCTATACTGACCTCCATCAGGTTGCAAATTAAAAATAATTTTTATCTGCATCTAGCTCTGAAAAAATATTTGGCCTTCTAGCAGTGTGTGGGACTTTCTCTATTAGTCCATCTATACTGACCTCCATCAGGCTGCAAATTAAAAATAATTTTTATCTGCATCTAGCTCTGAAAAAATATTTGGCCTTCTAGCAGTGTGTGGGACTTTCTCTATTAGTCCATCTATACTGACCTCCATCAGGTTGCAACTTAAAAATATTTTTTTTCTGCATCTAGCTCTGAAAAAATATTTGGCCTTCTAGCAGTGTGTGGGACTTTCTCTATTAGTCCATCTATACTGACCTCCATCAGGTTGCAAATTCAAAATAATTTTTTGTCGGCATCTAGCTCTGAAAAAATATTTGGCCTTCTAGCAGTGTGTGGGACTTTCTCTATTAGTCCATCTATACTGACCTCCATCAGGTTGCAAATTAAAAATAATTTATACCTGCATCTAGCTCTGAAAAAATATTTGGCCTTCTAGCAGTGTGTGGGACTTTCTCTATTAGTCCATCTATACTGACCTCCATCAGGTTGCAAATTAAAAATAATTTTTTGTCTGCATCTAGCTCTGAAAAAATATTTGGCCTTCTAGCAGTGTGTGGGACTTTCTCTATTAGTCCATCTATATTGACCTCCATCAGGTTGCAAACTGAATATATTTTTTTTCTGCATCTACCTCTGAAAAAATATTGGGCTTCTAGCTGTGTGTGGGACTTGTTCTATTAATCCATCTATACAGACCTCCATCAGGTTGCAAACTGAATATAATTTTTTTCTGCATCTACCTCTGAAAAAATATTTGGGCTTCTAGCTGTTTGTGAGACTTGTTCTATTAGTCCATCTATACTGACCTCCATCAGGTTGCAAACTGAATATAATTTTTTTCTGCATCTAACCCAGCCAATAGTTTTGGCCTAATACCACAGTTTGGCCACTCAGCTCTACTCGGTTCCCATCCATTGTTTTTTTGTGCAAAGAACTCCAGAGTTGTGAATTAGTTAACCACCAAAATGAGTGTAAAAAGGCCTGCTGCTGGTGGAAAGGGGAATAGGCGTGTTGGGAAGGGGAAAAAAGGTTGTGTCCGTGGGGTAGGTGTTAAAGCAACAGTAACATCTGCAGAAGAAAGACCATCTTCCAGCCAAACTAAAATGTCTTCTTCTTTTAGCGGACAATGTGATAAGATCCCTTTCTTACGGCCACGCCAATCGCTACAAATTCTAGATGAGGCACAAAAACAGCAGGTGCTTCAACGGATATCAAGTGCTCCTTTAAGTGGGCTCTCCTCCACATCAACTTCAACATCACAAATACTCCAGTCCTCAAAGGTGTCACCCCAATCGCACTTGCTTCCTCACAGCTCCCAAATCTCCAGCTGCCCGTCTGACTATGAGGTAGAACAGATGGTTGAGTCTGCAGAGCTGTTTACTCATACTATAGCCTGGGAATCAGAAGTCGACTCCAGCGCTTCTGTGAATCCAGACGAGGAAATGATCTGCACTGATGCCCAGAATCTTTATGAGTTGGATCCAGGACCAGACGCAGAAGGTTCTGACCATAATGTAGACCCTCATTCCCAAACTGTAACTCCTCTTGGTGGAGACAATGAGGAAGACGATGATGAGACCCAAATACCTGATTGGAGCGACAACTTTAGTTTTTTGTCAGGGCAGGAACAGGTTGGCTCTGAGGACGACGGGTGTGATAACGCACAGGGTGATGATGATGAGGTTGGAGATCCCACTTACTGTCAACCCACAGTCAGCCAAGAGATGAGGTCAGCAGAGGAGGTGGAGGAAGATGCTAGTGACGACTAGTGTTGAGCCACCCCCGTAGTGTTCGGGTTCGGTTCGGTTCGTCGAACACCGGGATGTTCGAGGAACTGTTCGTCGAACTGTTCGTCGAACACCTTAGAACACCGTCGAACACCGTTAAAACCAATGGCAGGCAAACAAAAACACATAGAAACACATAGAAAACACCTGCAAAGGTGTCCAAAAGCTGACAAACTGCTCAGAAGACACTCTCTTTAAAAAAGCCGGCCGGCAAATTCAGCAGCGGCATACACCGGTACCCGACAATTTAGACAAGAAGGAATAGAGCATCACACATAGATTAGATAGATAGAAACATGTCAGTCACACATATAAGAAGCACAGTGACAGTGTTGGTTACTGCACTTGTCATTTAGTGTAAAGGATTTATTAAAAAAAATATTAGTGTTTTCATGCACCGTCTCTTTAAAAAAGCCGGCCGGCAATTCAGCATCTGTACCCGACAATTTAGAACAGAAAGAATAGAGCTTCACACATAGATTAGATAGATAGAAACATGTCAGTCACATATATAATAAGTACAGTGATAGTGTTGCTTACTGTACTTGTCATTTAGTGTAAAGGATTTATTTAAAAAAATAATAGTGTTTTCATGCACTGTCTCTTTAAAAAAGCCGGCCGGCAATTCAGCAGCGGTACCCGACAATTTAGAACAGAAAGATAGAGCATCACACATAGATTAGATAGATAGAAACATGTCAGTCACATATATATGAAGTACAGTGATAGTGTTGGTTACTGTACTTGTCATTTAGTATTAAAATAAAGGATTTATTATTAAAAAAATTGGCGTGGGGTTCCCCTTAATTTTAGGCTCTAGCGGAGGTTAAGCAGACGGCTGGGGCAGATGTTTGAAGCCTGGGAAGGGGGTAATACCCACGGAGCTTCCCAGGCTACTAATATCAGCCCCCAGCTGAATACATAGCCTTTACTAGCTATTAAAATGGGGGACCCCCCCAAAAAAATGACGTGGGGTCCCCCCTAATTTAATAGCTAGCAAAGGCTAGGCAGACAGCTGGGGGCTGATATTAATAGCCCAGGAAGGGAGCCATGAATATTGGCCCCCTCCCAGGCTAGAAACACCAGCCGTCAGCCGCCCCAGAAATGGCGCATTCATAGGATGCGCCAATTCTGGCACTTAGCCTCGCTCTTCCACGCTGCCCTGGTGCGGTGGCAGGGGGTAATAGGGTTGGGGTTGATGTCAGCTTATAATGCCAGCTGACATCAAGCCCAGGTTAGTAATGGAGAGGCGTCTATAAGACACCCCCATTACTAACCCCATAGTCAAAGTTAAAAAAAACACAAACACCCAGAATAAAGTCCTTTAATTGAAATAAAGACACAATCCTTTATTGTTCTAAATTAAACTCTACTTACCATCACGCCCATTCCAGCTGAAGCCAACGATCTCCTGCAATAAAAGAAAAATAATAAAGCAACCTCATCCTTACCTTTCCATGGTTCCCACGACAGCTTCAGCTCTGCTACATCGAGATGACAGGCTGGACCGCAGCAGAACGCTGCCATCCAGCCTGTCATCCCGCAGACACTGAGAAGCGCAGGCTTGCTTGCGCTGCTCAGCGTCTCTCTGTGACGACATCCAGATGAGCCGAGTTCATGTCCAATGAACTCGGCTCACCTCATGCACGTCACTGACAGCGTGGGAAAATTCTCACGCTGAAGCGCTGATTGCAGGAGAATTTTCCCACGCTGTCAGTGACGTGCAGGAGGTGAGCTGAGTTCATTGGACATGAGCTCACCTCATGCACATCACTGACAGCGTGGGAGAATTCTCCTGCACTCAGCACTTCAGCGTGAGAATTTTCCCACGCTGTCAGTGACGTGCATGAGGTGAGCCGAGTTCATTGGACATGACCTCGGCTCATCTGGATGCCGTCACAGCGAGACAGTGAGGAGCGCAAGCATGCCTGCGCTTCTCAGTGTCTGCGGGATGACAGACTGGATGGCAGCGTTCTGCTGCGGTCCAGCCTGTCATCTCGATGTAGCAGAGCTGAAGCTGTCGTGGGAACCATGGAAAGGTAAGGATGAGGTTGCTTTATTATTTTTCTTTTATTGCAGGAGATCGTTGGCTTCAGCTGGAATGGGCGTGACGGTAAGTATGGTTTAATTTAGAACAATAAAGGATTGTGTCTTTATTTCAATTAAAGGACTTTATTCTGGGTGTTTGTGTTTTTTTTAACTTTGACTATGGGGTTAGTAATGGGGGTGTCTTATAGACGCCTCTCCATTACTAACCTGGGCTTGATGTCAGCTGGCATTATAAGCTGACATCAACCCCAACCCTATTACCCCCTGCCACCGCACCAGGGCAGCGTGGAAGAGCGAGGCTAAGTGCCAGAATTGGCGCATCCTATGAATGCGCCGTTTCTGGGGCGGCTGACGGCTGGTGTTTCTAGCCTGGGAGGGGGCCAATATTCATGGCTCCCTTCCTGGGCTATTAATATCAGCCCCCAGCTGTCTGCCTAGCCTTTGCTAGCTATTAAATTAGGGGGGACCCCACGTCATTTTTTTTGGGGGGTCCCCCATTTTAATAGCTAGTAAAGGCTATGTATTCAGCTGGGGGCTGATATTAGTAGCCTGGGAAGCTCCGTGGGTATTACCCCCTTCCCAGGCTTCAAACATCTGCCCCAGCTGTCTGCTTAACCTCCGCTAGAGCCTAAAATTAAGGGGAACCCCACGCCAATTTTTTTAATAATAAATCCTTTGTTTTAATACTAAATGACAAGTACAGTAACCAACACTATCACTGTACTTCATATATATGTGACTGACATGTTTCTATCTATCTAATCTATGTGTGAAGCTCTAATCTTTCTATTCTAAATTGTCGGGTACCGCTGCTGAATTGCCGGCCGGCTTTTTTAAAGAGACGGTGCATGAAAACACTATTATTTTTTTTAATAAATCCTTTACGCTAAATGACAAGTACAGTAAGCAACACTGTCACTGTACTTCATATATATGTGACTGACATGTTTCTATCTATCTAATCTATGTGTGAAGCTCTATTCTTTCTATTCTAAATTGTCGGGTACCGCTGCTGAATTGCCGGCCGGCTTTTTTAAAGAGACGGTGCATGAAAACACTATTATTTTTTTTAATAAATCCTTTACGCTAAATGACAAGTACAGTAAGCAACACTGTCACTGTACTTCATATATATGTGACTGACATGTTTCTATCTATCTAATCTATGTGTGAAGCTCTATTCTGTCTGATATAAATTGTCGGGTACCGCTGCTGAATTGCCGGCCGGCTTTTTTAAAGAGACGGTGCATGAAAACACTAATATTTTTTTTGATAAATCCTTTACGCTAAATGACAAGTACAGTAAGCAGCACTTTCACTGTACTTCGTATATATGTGGCTGACATGTTTATATCTATCTAATCTATGTGTGATGCTCTATTCTTTCGGTTCTAATTTGTCGGGTACAGGTGTACGCCGCTGCTGAATTGCCGGCTTTTCATGTTTCACTGTGAGCACTGTTCCCATCGATTTGGGCAATCACTGTAATGCCACAACCACCATGGCTGTGGCATTACAGTGAGTGGCAGACAATCCCTGCATGATTGGTGCTCTAAATAGCGCCAGACATGCAGGACACGCTTTTGGTGCACGAACAGTTATCGAACATAACCTCGAACAGCCGAATTTTTTGCAAATCGTTCGGGTTCGTCGAACAACTCGAACACCGCCCAAAACAGCTCGAATTTGAGATTGGCGAACAGTTCTAGTCGAACACCGCTCATCTCTAGTGACGACGAGGTCAGGTTGCGCCTTCCTGGACAGAGACATAGTACTGGAAGCACGTCAACAACTGCATCCTCAAACACAACTCTGCCTCTCACCACAAGTCGTGGTGGCTCATCAGGTCGCATGGGTGCTAAGCCTTGCATAGCCTGGGCATTTTTTCAGATAGATAAAGATGACCCAACTCGTGTTATCTGTAACATTTGTCAGCAAAAGCTAAGTAGAGGCCAAAAAATACATAGTTTGAGTACTTCATGCATGAACCGGCACTTGGACATGAAGCATAAGTTGCAGTGGGAAGCTCAGTGTGCTACAATGCGGCCTAGCCGGCCGGGCCAACCACCGTCTGCCATATCTTGTGCATCCGCGGCCTCTTCATCCTCTGTGACTGGGGGGACAGCAGTCACACCTGTTTTGGGGCGCAGACCTGCCACCTCTTTACCCGCAACAGCCAGCGTGATTGGCAGGTCATCATTTTCTTTGGAGGTGGTAACACCAGCTGGTGTTGAGCGCTGTCCGACATCGATAGCACCACCTTTGGATCAAGGCAACCTAACATGTCCGCCTGCATCTTCCTCACAGACCGGCAGTTTGCCGAGGACACCCTTATCAACCCCGTCTAAGCACAATAGCCAGCCCTCGGTCCCTCAGATGTGGACAAGTAAAAGACCATTTCCTCCTAGCCATGAGAAAGCTAAGAGGTTGAATTTCACCATCTGCAAGCTCTTGGCTACAGAAATGCTGCCTTTCCGCCTGGTGGACACAGAGGATTTTCGAGACCTTATGTCCGTCGCAGTGCCCCAGTACCAGATGCCCAGTCGGCACTACTTCTCAAAGAAAGGTGTGCCTGCGCTCCACCAGCAGGTCGCACACAACATCACCGCTTCTTTGAGAAACTCTGTGTGTGACAGGGTGCATTTCACCACAGACACTTGGACGAGTAGACATGGACAGGGGCGTTACATGTCACTGACTGGGCACTGGGTAACTATGGTGACAGCAGGACAAGGGGCTGCTGTCCAAGTCTTGCCGTCCCCACGAGTTGTGCGTCAATCCTCTTTATGTCAAAGTTCCTCCACTGCTTCTGCCTCCTCAACCTCCTCTCGGTCTTCCACCTGCACCCAAAGCCTGTCTGGTCATGCCACAAGCTTTCTAACTGCGCAGAAGGGATCCTGCACACCTCCTTACTATGCTGGCAGTAGGGCTCAACGTCATCAGGCGGTTTTTACTTTGAAATGTCTGGGAAATGTGAGTCACACAGCTGAGGAGTTGTGGTCAGCTCTGGAGAACCAATTTCATGAATGGTTGTCTCCACTGGACCTGAAACCAGGGAAGGCCGTGTGCGACAATGCTGCAAACCTTGGTGCGGCCCTTCGCCGGGGCAATGTCACACACGTGCCTTGTATGGCTCACGTGTTGAACCTGGTTGTCCAGCAATTTTTAGCCCACTATCCCAGACTAGATGGCCTTCTGCAGAGGGCACGGTCGCTGTGTGCTCACTTCCGCCGTTCGCATCCCGCAGCTCAGCGACTTACATCTCTACAGAAGTCGTTGGGCCTGCCACTTCACCGGCTAAAATGCGATGTGCCTACCCGGTGGAATTCAACTCTGCACATGTTGCAGCGACTGTGGCAGCACCGACAAGCCCTGGTGCAATACGTTCTGACGTATAGCCTGGGCCAACAAGATCCAGAGGTGGGGCAAATCACGCTGGAGGAGTGGTCTCAGATCAGGGACCTATGCACCCTTCTGCACAGTTTTGAAATGGCGACGAAGATGTTTAGTGCTGACGATGCCATTATCAGCATGACTATTCCGGTGATTTACATGCTGGAGCACATGTTAAACAGAATTCGGAGTCAGGTGGTGGCACAAGAGGAGGTGGAGGAAGTAGAGGAGGAGGAGTTGTATGCGGAAGGGCTAACATCTGCAAGGTCCAGACGGTCGGCAGCACCAAGGCGGCAGGCATGTGAGGGTGGGGGAGATGGTTTTACCAGGGCGCATGGTAGCAGCCAAACTAGTGAGGAAGGTGCAGGAGCCCAGGAAGAAGTGGAGGACGAACTGATGGAAGACTCATCAGATGAGGGAGACCTTGATCACATTTCTGTTGTGCGAGGTTGGGGGGAGAGGACAGAGGAAGGAAGCATGATTGTTACCTCGCCACCAACACAACAGGGACTTGGTGCTCCTGGATGCGCAACACACATGAGTGCCTTCTTGCTGCACTACCTGCAACATGACCCTCGAATTGGGAGAATTAGAAATAATCCTGACTACTGGGTTGCCACACTGTTAGATCCCCGGTACAAAAGTAAATTTGCAGAAATTATTCCTGCCATAGAAAGGGATGCACGCATGCAGGAGTATCAGCAGAGACTGTTGCAGAATCTTACATGTGCTTTTCCACAAAACACCAGTGGTGCACGTAGTGAATCTCACAGTTCCAACTTGCCAACCGTGGGACCGTCAAGTGTTCAGCACTCAAACCGTAACAGAACCACAGTATCTGCTGGTAACATCAATTTTGCGGAATCATTTCACCACTTTTTTAGCCCATCCTTTGCAAGGCCACAGGAGACAAGAAGTCTGACACATAGTCAACGCCTAGAGACGATGGTACAGGAGTATCTCCAAGTAAACATTGAAGCCATGACTGTGTCACTGGACCCTTGCTCTTTTTGGGCTTCCAATCTGGATAAATGGCCGGAGCTAGCCACTTACGCCTTGGAGATCTTGTCATGCCCCGCAGCCAGCGTTCTGTCTGAACGTGTGTTCAGCGCTGCTGGTGGTGTGCTGACAGATAAGCGCACGTGGCTCTCCACTGATAATGTAGACAGACTCACGTTCATAAAGATGAACAAATCATGGATCCGAAACGACTTTTCTACCCCTGTGTCATCCTGGGGAGAGTAAAAGCTTGATGATTGGTTAAAATCACCCTACCAACCGTTTTAAGGTTTCAAATTACTAATCATGTTTATCTGTATCTTGGCTGGAAAATAATTTGGGCTTTGTAGCAGTGTGCAGCACTGATTCTATTAGGCCATCTATAATAAGCTCCACCAGATTTAAAATTACTAATCATGTTTATCTGTATCTTGACTGGAAAATAATTTGGGCTTTGTAGCAGTGTGCAGCACTGATCCTATTAGGCCATCTATACTAAGCTCCACCAGATTTAAAATTAATAATAATTTTTAGCTGCATCTAGCCCGGAAAATAATTTTGGGGCTCCGAGATGCGCAAGACACATAAGTGCCTTCTTGCTGCACTACCTGCAACATGACCCTCATATTGTCAGAATTCGAAGTAATCATGACTACTGGGTTGCCACACTCTTAGATCCCCCAAACTTTTCGATCAACCTTTTCATTTTAATAAAGACCAAAAAAATGGTCATTTTTGAAATTATAAGCATTATCAGGTTATTAGAAACTGAAATCAAACAGTTTTCAACTCAAAACTTTATTCTAGGTGATGTTACATTTTCACATAGGACCCCTTGTTCGAAAGGAGCTTCTGAACTCTCTCGTCCATTGAATTTGTCAGGTTTTGGATGGTTTCTGCTTCAATTGTTTTGCATGAGGACAGAATACCCTCCCAGAGCTGTTGCTTAGATGTGAACTGCCTCCCGCCATCATAGACACTCCTTTTGATGATGCTCCAGAGGTTCTGAATGGGGTAGAGGTCAGGGGAGCATGGGGGTCACACCATAAGTTTGTCCCCTTTTATGCCCATATCAGCCAGAGATGCAGATGTTTTATGTGCAGCATGAGATGGTGCATTATCATGCAAAAAAATGATCTTGCTGTGAAATACACGGTTCTTCTTCTTGAACCATGGCAGGAAGTGCTGTTTGAGAAAATCCACATACAATATGGAGTTCATCTTTAGCGCCTTCAGGGATCCTAAAGGGGCCGACAATCTCTCTCCCCATGATTCCAGCCCAAAACATTACTCCACCTCCTCCTTGTTGGCGCTGTAGCCGTGTTTGCGTGGGGTGTCCATCAACCAGCCATCCTCCACTCCATCCATCTGGACCATCGAGCGCTGCACGGCACTCATCCGTGAACAAAACAGTTTTGAAATCAGTCTTCATGTAATGTTTGGCCCACTGGAGCCGTTTCTGCTTGTGTGAAGTGGATAGAGGAGGTCGACAGGATGGCGTATGCACAGCTGCAAACCTCTGAAGGACCCTGCATCTTGTTGTTCGGGGGACGTTGGAGGCACCAGCAGCTTCAAAAACTTGTCTGCTGCTATGACAAGGCTTTTTTGCCGCTGCTCTTTTAACCTCACGTAATTGCCTGTAGGAAAGAGTCCTCAATTTGCCCTTATCAGCACGCACACGTGTGTACTGTGAATCAGCTACATACTTCTTGATTGCCAAGACACTTCATCCTGATCATCGCACAATGTTGATTGTAGTCATGCCTTGACCTAAACACTCCACAATTTGTTGCTTCTCAGCAGCCGACACATCCTTTTTCTTTCCCATTTTGGCAGAAAATGTAGGCTGCTTAATAATGTGAGCCAGCCTTCTTAAGTAGTCTTGCCTTTCATTGGACACACCTGCCAAACTAATTAGCACAGGTGTCTGCAATTGCTTACAGTGATATAAAGAGCCCTGACACACATCACCATCAATGAGTTTAACTGACAAACAAATTCTTCCCTTATCACTCCTAAACACTTTTTGCATAATAATTTGGAACACAGTGTACATGTGCTTTTCCACAAAACACCAGTGGTTCACGTAGTGAATCTTACAGTTCTAACTTGCCAACCGTGGTCTGTATGGAGTTGTTCAATAAAGGGCCCAAAATTAAGATAACATAGATGGGAGAGGTCTCTATGAATAGGAATTCCTAAGTATTTGATACCCTGTGAGGGCCAGGCAAAGGGAAAGTTGGACTGGATGGAATCCTATATGGATTTGGGGAGGGAGACATCGAGGGCCTCAGACTTCGCTGCATTGATTTTAAAATTTGACCATGTAACAAAGTGATCTATTTCAGCCATAACAGCATGGATGGATATATGTGATTGAGTGATATATACTAGGACATCATCAGCAAATAGAGAGCACTTGTACTCGGTGCCTCCCACCTCAATCAACCTAATATTGGGGTTATGGCGAATTGATGAGAGCAGGTGCTCCGTCACTAGGATGTATAAGAGAGGGGACAGAGGACATCCCTGCCTTGTCCCATTGTTGATTGTGAAAGGTGATGAAAATGTTCTGATGCACCCCCTGGGCCTTGGGACACCCGGAGCCGGACCCTTTTTGGTGGATGCTGGTGGTTGTAGTCTTCGTGGCGGTGACCCGGTTCCGTGGCTCAGAGTGGTCAAACCAGTGGCGGAACTATTTATGTGGTTTTGATGTTTAAATGTCCGACTACGCCACCCGTGGATTGCGGTCAGAGTGAACCGCCGCTGCAGGGCAGACCGCTGAGGCTGGTGTTGTGGGTGCAGCAGAGCGTAGCATAACTCCCCACGGGAGGAGTATAGCCTCAGGGCAGTGTATGCGGAGGATGGTGTGATGGTGCAGGGCAGCAGCAGTAACGACACGGAGTCAGTGATGCAGTCCAGGGCCTTTACTCACAGTTCTTATTATCCAGACCACGTCTGCAGGTAACGGCTGCCCACGTCGTACTGTGCTCACCAGGTGAGGGGCTCAGACAACTCCCAGATAACTTTGGAGCGCTTCACAGGACCCCCTTTGTGTGTCCTTTGTCTGGCCTTTCTTACCAACGCTTCTGTCCGGCTGCCTCGAGCCTCCTCTTGGTAAACTTGGCACCAGTTTCCCTGACCCTATGTGGTGCCTTCCTAGCGGGTGTAGCGAGGGGCTGCGCCACATAAAATGTCACAGCCTCCGGTTTCTAGCTGAGGGTCGTTTCCCGCCTCCACTAGTTTCAGGGACCGGTCTCCCCCTTTGGCCTGACCCCTCTACGCAGGTGGATTCGGGCGTGCGGTGGCGACTCGCCCGTCCGCAACCCTGGGATCCCTTCGTTCCTCGTTCCTGGAGCCTTCTCCGCTCCTCTTCCTTCCTTCTCCCTCTTCCAGGCCTGGGCCTGTGTTACTAGGCCCGCCTCCAGAGCAGAGCTCATGCAGAGCCCCTGCTCCCTGTCACTTCTGCTCAGACTTCTCTGCACTGAACTAATATGGTGCCCACCTTTTATACTCCCTTATCAATGCACCCAGGAACTGCTTCCTCCCTGCTCCTGCACTACAGGGTTCCCCTTCCTCAGTGTTCCCTCCCCCCATTCCAGCCAGGGTCAGTGACTGTCGTGCCCATGTCAGGGGCATATTGGTCGCCCTGCCCCACGGCAATGTGGTGTAATGCATGCAGGTGTCGGGGTCCTGATCCACACTCCATCCTTACCTGAGAGTGAGATATCACACCTCTGGGTGAGGTGCAATACCTCTGTAGCAACCGAGCCCTCAGGGTGCTACAGTTCCATTTATCTTCAGCCTAGGTGACGTATTGTGATACAGGGCCGTGATTTTGGCTATAAAATGGTCCCCTAGACCCCTACCCCAAGCTTTTTAAGAGAATCATATATGGCGTGCCAGGAGACTCTATGGAATGCTTTCTCAGCATCCAACGAGAGTATCTAATTACAAATTTTTAACTGCATCTAGCCCAGGAAATACTTTGTGCCTAGTAGCAGTGTCTGCTAGTCAGCGGATTATCCCGGCTGTTAAGCAAGCTACACCACCTGTAGTTTGGACACTTAATTTTTTCAAAGGAAATGCTTCGGGACCACGGGATACTCAGTGAAGAGCATCAGGAGGCACCCCAAGGCATAGGGACTGGGACTGGCAGTAGGATGCCTTGCGGTGGACAGCCGAGCTCGATCCTTATAAAAGCTTTTTAACTGCAGCAGCTTTAGTGGACGCTACTGGAGCTGGAATTACGCGGCTGCTGGCATGAGACTTGCCCTCCAATAGATCCTTGTAAATGGATTTAAAGTGTATTCATTCAAATTAGAGAGACAATTTAAATTAAAAAGCTTAGAGCTGCCTCCACCACAGGGGGGCTCGCTCGACCCACCACAGACAGGCACCAGTATTGGGAGAGGGGGGCTGGACGTCAGGGTTCACCGCGGCTCTGGCACAAACCCGGCGACACGGAGGTGGCACGGGCAGGAGCGGACTGAACGTGTCGGCTTCTCACTTTTTGGATTTTAGAAGGGCATGACATGCCTATATCTGTGTCTCCCCCTCCTTTTACTCCTCCACCTCTTTTCTTTTCGCATGACTATATGTACTTGTCACTTTTCCATGTGTTAGTTGTGTCTTCTGAGCAGTTTGTCAGCTTTTGGACACCTTTGAAGGTGTTTTCTATGTGTTTCTATGTGTTTTTGTTTGACTGCCATTGGTTTTAATGGTGTTCGAAGGTGTTCGACGAACAGTTCGACGAACAGTTCGGCGAACACACGGGTGTTCGACGAACCGAACCGAACTCGAACACTACGGGGGTGGCTCAACACTACTTACTAGTATACAGTATTGGAACAATGACAACTTTGGTTATTTATTCTGCTTGGATAAGAAATGAACTGGAAAAAGAAGAATTATAGTTTCCATACTTAATAAAGAGAAAACTAAGACTCCGATGGGTAGTTAATTCCTAGGAGACGAGGTAGATGTAGTTATAGGAAGTCTATGCTGGGATGATGATCATTAAGAGTCTGTTGATCCCACTGAGAAATTCTTGTGACCCATAACCACTAATGACAAACTTGTGTAGGTTTTAGGGACACTCTAACAGGGGGTTCACTAACATTGTTATTCTTTCTATGTAAGCGAAATTTAAAGGTAATATCACAGCATGGGACAATGTACAAAGTTTGGTTTTCTTCATGCGCATAACTCTTTTCTAAAACTAGTGCTGGGTTATTGTGAAACCGTATCAAACCACCAATGGATTTAGCCAAACTAGAGTCTTCTTCATAAGTAAAAGACGCCCATCTTCAGTTTTTTTTCCAGTTCATGGCCCTCAGCAGTGCAGAGAATGATAAACCAGACATGTGCTCTTTACATGGAAAGACCACCTTGAAAGGCCTCTCACCGTGTCAGCTAGTACATTACATGCAAGAGCTGTCAGTGGATGGATGTTTGTTTTGTTTTTTTATTTTTGGAGAAAACTCTGGTTTAGGAAGGCTCATCCCAGGGTCGGACATTATCGTATAGGGCAGTTACCTCCAATGGATGGCATTAAGGAATCAGCTTTTTTCCTAAAGGGAATCTGTCAGTAGGACCAATCCTCCTAATACCTCTATGTGGACATGCAGGTCACTGGAGCTAATTAAAATGATATCTTGATATCTGCAATCTGATGGCTTATTCCAGAGAAATCCATGTTTTTCCTAATATGTAAATGATCTGTTAAAATCTATGGGCAGGACAGATTTCCCAGAGAATCTGCCTTTAGAACTTATTTTAGGTGAAATGAGGCATCATCAATGTGAGACATTTAGATAAGAAGAGCAGTCATTACATGCATCACACTGGTAACGCCCCGTTTCATTTAAAATAATCTCTGGAGGCAGATTATCAAGGATATCTGTGTCCGGCCCATAGATATTAATTGCTCATTTACATAATAAAAGTAGTGTGAATTACTCTGGAATAAAACATTGGATTACAGATATCAAGGTATCATTTTTTTCAACTTTCTGTGACCTGTATTCCCATATATATGGCTTAGGAGAGTTGATCCTACTGACAGATTCCTTTTAATGGGTTATTCCCAAAATTACAAGTTATCTCCTAGTCATTGGATAGAGGACACCTTGCTGATTTGCTAGGGTTCCAACTAGAGATGAATGAATAAATTTGAATGGAATTGGATTCTACTTGAATTTTACAAACTTCCACATTCTCCAAAATGCAGATTTTTTTTTTAAATATGTTTCCGTGTGGATTCAGCAAAATGGCGGCTGCTGCCTGCCATTTTTCTGAGCATTAATGGGCCATCAAAAAGATAAAAAATAAAAAAATCTTTGTATTTATCTTACCGCTCAACTCTCCCGCCCCTTCACTACTCGCCACATTTTCTGATTCCATGCCATTCACACTGGAATATTCGGGCATCTCAAGCTCTGTCAGGACTCCGGCTTTCATGAGGTTAGAAGGGTTCTGCACATGCCTGCAGGAAAGTCATGGCACGCATCACGATGCAATGACGCCATTACCTCCTCTGTGCTTACACAGAACCCTCATGACAGCCAGACATCTGGTACAGTGTGAGTGGCCCAAGAAATCCAGTGTGAGCGGTGGGGGATCAGAAGATGCAAAGAAGACCCGAGGGGCCAGAGAGGTGAGTGGTAAGGTGAGGCTTAGCAGCCCCATTTTGAATATAGTGCGCATGCTCGGTCTGCACTGCATTAATAGTCAATGGGATTGCCAAAAATAGCCCAGTACAATGCTCTCCTCTGGACCCCTCTACTAACTACTATGTATTATTTCTAAGTTAGATAACCCATCCTAATGATAATTTGGTAATTTCGTTATATAGAAAACTCATACAGCATTAATTTACAATATTGCATTGCACTCATCATGAGAAATGAGTGCAATGCATCCTTTCAAAACTTCGATAACATTGTTTCATGTGTCTGGTTTCAGTATGTCTATAAATAATGTTGATTTAACACAGGCTTTATAAAAAGTCAAGATCAGATGTGCTGTATAAATTTTGATATATCCTATTTCTTATGTCCGTTTTGACATTGTGCATGAATTCCCAGGAATGCAGCTGTAGGTGGGTTACTTTCAAGTGCATTAAAATGTATGTGATACATCAAAATGTTACAAAGCCCAGCACTTTTAATCACAGATCAAGTGAAAGTCTTGTCACAGTCTTGACCAGCATGGGTGAAAAGGTTTAATAACTTCTTATGTATTCTCACATGCACTGAAAGTATCAAGAAACAGGTTGTAATAATTAGACTAGCTGTACGACATACTGGAACAATTTGGTGTAATTATAAAAGAATTAAGCCTAAGTAAAGTCCTCGCGGTGTATGAGAAATCTAAATCACAGAGGACAAGAAGTAATTAAACACAAAGACTTCTAAAATTAACAGAATATCATGAACTGCCTAAATAAAGATACAGTGCACTCAAGAGCTGGCAATCTATCAGTACAGTAGAAAATAAGAAAAGACTTTGCTTCAAGGCTAATTAAATGTTTAAACATGTTATAGCCCCTGTTTAGTATTGTTGTTCTGGGTGACCAATTCCACCACCAATTGCCTAAACCAAGGGCCAGAAAAGGTAAGTTGAAACTTAAAGAGGTTGTCCACTACTTTTTCCTTGATGACCAATTCTCAGGATAGGTCATCAATGTTTGATTGGTCTGGGTCCGACATCCGGCACCCCCCCAATCAGCTGTTCCCAGTGTTGGCGGCGGCGACCAGAATAGCTCTATTGCAGACCTGCTCCATCTTCTTGTAGTGGCCGAGGCAGGGTACAGCACATCCGCCTTCTATTGATTTGAATAGGAGACTGATGTGCAGTACCCTGTCGCAACCACTACCATAAAACAGAGCAGCTCCAGAATCGAGAAGTTATGGCCGGCAGCTGCAGGCAATGAGAACTGCTGATTGGACATTGTCCGACACCTGGCACCCCCACCAATCAGACATTGATGTCCTATGAATTGTCAACAGGGGATGGTACTGGTGTCAATTAACCTGCCTCTATCACCGTACTTGATGACGATTCATTTCATGACGGGGATGGAAGCTGTGGGGCGATACATCACCTCCCTGAAATGAATTGTCAAAAGGCGATGTGATAGAGGCAGGGTGAGTGACACTAGTGCTATCCCCTGATGACAATTCATTTGAGAGAGTGACACAACTGTGGGGCAGCACTGCGGTCACTCACCCTGCTTCTATCACTAATGATGATTTGTTTCAGGGAAAGAGATTGTGGTGTCAGAAGCATTTTTTTTCTTAATGTGTGCAGATTCCAGCAAGCCAATCAGGCCACAGGAACCATCCACAATGTCCACACACAAGGGCTTCTGTCATTGGCTGCTGAAGTCACATGTCCATCTCCAAATAAAGAGCGGACATGTTATTTTAGCACCATTTCAGTGTAACAGCGCAGAGAGGCTACTCCTGGCTTTGCACCTGGATACTGAGAGATTTGAGATAGTTAGCTTGGCGGTTGCTTCTATATCAGATAGTTTAGATAGATAGGATCCTGTGTGGCTGTGAAATTGACCTTCCAGCAGATCAATCGTTTTTGCTATTAGTGTTGTCCAGACAGACAGCAGGCCACATTTCAGAATAGAACTCTGTAGTCCACTGCTGATATTGTGCTGCATGCAGGAGTACACATTTGAAACTCTAATTTCTTCTGTTACTAACGTGATACAGCATGCCACATCTCAGCTTCTAATTTTTTGGCGCATATATTCTGCTGTATACAGGCCTCGAGCACAGTAAAAAATCTATTTTATTTCTGTTACTAACATGAAACAGCAGGCCACATCTCAGCTTGTAATTTTCTGGCTATGAAATTCAGCTGTATCCAGAGCTTTTATTGAAGAATTCATAAAAACACATGAAAAACAATAATACAAACGAGGAAAAAAGTAAACAGAAAAATGGGCATCTGAGGGTAGGTAGAAGCATAGATCAATAAATAAATCATGTATAGGAACACAGTGACCCAAGTCAGCCTGAAGTAAAAATACATATGGAGACCATCATTCAAGTAAAGTGCAAAGTGCATCAAAGATGTCCCAAGTGGGTAAATACTCAGACCACATAGAAAGGGGGTCAGTAAGTTAATAGGTAAGACAGTTGATACAGGGGTCAAAGGTACTAGAAAAAAGACATAAAGGTATCAAATGAGCTACCTGGAAGTCCCTCAGAGTCCACACAGGTCCGACGCGCGTTTCGCCGTAGGCTTTTACCTGGTAACTTTTACTGTTATCTGTGGCCAACAGATTGGAATTGGTGAAGTTCAACCTCTTTGCTTTGGCATGTATAGGAGGAAACAATCTTTTACATGACCACAACTGCAGGACCAAGGTCTGGCTGCTGTGCTGAGAGAGGGCAGAGTAGGGTAAATACGACAAACTGCTGGACTGTGAGAAGGTGCAGGCGGAGATGTTATGGTGGACTGAGAAAGATGTGGTGTGGTCAGTGTCTGAGATAGGTCAAAAACATCAGGCATGTCCACTTCATAACAGCTGACGGGCTCTGACTCACCCCGACTGTAGCAGGTAAATAAGTGGAGGTTCTGCGTCCGGAGACCTCTGTGAGAACACTTGCCATGGTGACAGAGGATGAAGAAGCAGCAGTTGCGGTTGATCGGGCAGCTGGTGGTTGGTGAGGCCCGCTAGTCTGCATTTTAGCACAGTGAGATTCCCAGGCTAAGGCATCTTGATCACGCATGTGCCAGTTCTTGCATGTAGTAGTCAAATTATTGAAATTTTTGCCTCTACTCAGTAGTTTTTTACAAAGTTGACAAATAACATGAGTTGTCACAAAAAGACCCTGGCTAGGCAACCCTTGCCACCCCTGAGAACTGTAGACCCGCAACCACTGCTGGCCAATTTCCAGAGTTGTGGCTGTGGATGCAGTGCTTGTTCTGGTTGCATCACTATGGTCTGTGTGGGAAGTCGCAACGTAACCTCCTCGTCTCCCTCCTCCTCCTTCACCTCCTTTGCTGAGCTGCTCAGTTGCATGCCTCTGGGTTCAAACCAAGTTGGATCTACAATCTCATCATATCTGTTATCCCACTCCTCGCCCTGACAGTCACCCTCCTCCTCTTCCTGCCCTGACAGCACCGTGCAGTCCGTGTGCACCTCAGTTATCTGAATCTCAACAGTATCACTGAATCCTTCAAAGTCAAAGTCTGATCTCTCTTTCAAATCTGAGATCCAAGCCCTTTCCTCTTCCTGCCGACTCCAACTCCAAAATATCTCCCATTTCCGCACATTCCTAAACCATGAATCTGCAAAAACACTAGTGCACGCCTTCATCATCTCCCACCTCGACTACTGCAACCTCGTGCTCTGTGGCCTCCCTTCTAACACTCTCGCACCCCTCCTGTCATGCAAGGTGTGGGAAAGACTTAGTGCAACACAAAGGGAATAGGGAAAGGGAGCCCAGGTGGATCTAGCATCACCCTGCCTCCCCTAATGTCCCTGTATTGGCTCTTTACCAATTGCCGCATGCGTGCCTTGCCCTGTCTTTCCCTGTCGTATGGCTAAGGCTAGGGAAGGGAGGAGATGAGCACTAGTCAATCACCAAACACTATAGACAACAGGGGTGGACAAACAGGGGGAAATTGCTTAGCTTTAGACGAACTTCAGACAAATGCGCACACATCCTCAAGCTCCAGAGAGGACGAAGTACTGCTCTTGCTAAAGCTTTCACAAGTAGTAATGAATATCACCGTCACCTCCCTCTGAAACACAGCAGGTATTTATACACCCAGGCTGGTGTGTAAATTAGCCAGAGGGAGATAGATGCTGGGTCCTAGAGGCATCCTCTAAGAAGATGTCTGTAATGCCAAACGTAGAGATCTCCTGCAACCAACTGCAGGGCGACTGACTGTCACCTCTGACACACCCATGACACCTCCAATCTATCCTAAACTCTGCTGGTCTATTAATCCACCTATCACCCCGCTATTCCTTAGCTTCTCCCCTCTGTCAATCCCTGCGCTGGCTCCCTGTTGCCCAGAGACCTACTCTGGTACTCTCTACCTCAACACTTCAGACTCTCGCCTACCGTGGAAACTTTCAAAAGGTACCTGAAGACCCACCTCTTCTGACAAGTGTACAACCTGCAGTAACCCTCCCTCCACCATACCGCTGCATGACCAGCTGTACCCTCACCTACTGTATCCTCACTTATCCCTTGTAGATTGTTTGTGAGCCCTTGCGGGCAGGGTCCTCTCTCTTCCTGTACCAGTTGGTGACCCCTTTTCACATGTAAAGCGCCGTGGAATAAATGGCACTATAATAATAATTATACTATTTGTACTGTTGGTCAATTGATGCCACTTTTTCAGGTGCCTGCCCTCAATTTGGGCAGTTTTGGCAGCTTTTCATCCCTTTGAAGGTGTTGTGTATGCGTTTGGTTTTGCCTCCCATTGAATGCAATGAGATTCGGATATGTTCGACAAACTGTTTGACGAATTGTTCGGAGAACATTGGGAAGTTCGCCGATCTGAAACGAATCAAACCTTGAGAAGTTCACTCATCTTTATCCAGGACATCATAAGGGAACAGCAGAGAAGTGACTGCAATTCCATCCTCCTGAGACATTTCGCTTGAGACTCCCATCAAGGAAACATCACAGGACGTTAAGAAAAACACACATACTGTGTAGGGAATAGCAGGATACTGAGAATGGTAGGGAATTTTATAACTAAACCTTTCATGCCAGAGCCCGTTTTCACCTTCTTGACCAGGCCAAATTTTTTAATTCTAACCACTGTCACTTTATGTCGTAATAACTCTGGAATGCTTCAAAATATCCCAGTGGTTCTGAGATTGTTTTTTGAGACATAATGTACTTCACGTTATTGGTACAGTTATGTCGATATTACTTGTGTTTATTTGTGAATATATTGGAATTTTGGCGAAAATTTTGAAAGTTTACAATTTTTAAACTTTTAACTTTTATGCCCTTAAACCAGATAGTTATATCACACAAAATAGTTAGATAATAAATAATATTTACCACATGTCTACTTTACATCAGCATAATTTTTGAAACATATTTTTTTTTTTGTTAGAAGGGTTAACCAATCAGCAGCAATTTCTCATTTTTCCAACAAATTTACAAATCCAATTTTTTTGGGACCATGTCACATTTGAAGTGACTTTGAGGGGCTTATGTGACAGAAAATACCCAAAAGAGACACCATTTTAAAAAACTGGACCTCTCAAAGTGCTCAAAACTAGTGTTGAGCCACCCCCGTAGTGTTCGGGTTCGGTTCGGTTCGTCGAACACCGGGATGTTCGAGGAACTGTTCGTCGAACTGTTCGTCGAACACCTTAGAACACCGTCGAACACCGTTAAAACCAATGGCAGGCAAACAAAAACACATAGAAACACATAGAAAACACCTGCAAAGGTGTCCAAAAGCTGACAAACTGCTCAGAAGACACTCTCTTTAAAAAAGCCGGCCGTCAAATTCAGCAGCGGCATACACCGGTACCCGACAATTTAGACAAGAAGGAATAGAGCATCACACATAGATTAGATAGATAGAAACATGTCAGTCACACATATAAGAAGCACAGTGACAGTGTTGGTTACTGTACTTGTCATTTAGTGTAAAGGATTTATTAAAAAAAATATTAGTGTTTTCATGCACCGTCTCTTTAAAAAAGCCGGCCGGCAATTCAGCATCTGTACCCGACAATTTAGAACAGAAAGAATAGAGCTTCACACATAGATTAGATAGATAGAAACATGTCAGTCACATATATAATAAGTACAGTGATAGTGTTGCTTACTATACTTGTCATTTAGTGTAAAGGATTTATTTAAAAAAATAATAGTGTTTTCATGCACTGTCTCTTTAAAAAAGCCGGCCGGCAATTCAGCAGCGGTACCCGACAATTTAGAACAGAAAGATAGAGCATCACACATAGATTAGATAGATAGAAACATGTCAGTCACATATATATGAAGTACAGTGATAGTGTTGGTTACTGTACTTGTCATTTAGTATTAAAATAAAGGATTTATTATTAAAAAAATTGGCGTGGGGTTCCCCTTAATTTTAGGCTCTAGCGGAGGTTAAGCAGACGGCTGGGGCAGATGTTTGAAGCCTGGGAAGGGGGTAATACCCACGGAGCTTCCCAGGCTACTAATATCAGCCCCCAGCTGAATACATAGCCTTTACTAGCTATTAAAATGGGGGACCCCCCCAAAAAAATGACGTGGGGTCCCCCCTAATTTAATAGCTAGCAAAGGCTAGGCAGACAGCTGGGGGCTGATATTAATAGCCCAGGAAGGGAGCCATGAATATTGGCCCCCTCCCAGGCTAGAAACACCAGCCATCAGCCGCCCCAGAAATGGCGCATTCATAGGATGCGCCAATTCTGGCACTTAGCCTCGCTCTTCCACGCTGCCCTGGTGCGGTGGCAGGGGGTAATAGGGTTGGGGTTGATGTCAGCTTATAATGCCAGCTGACATCAAGCCCAGGTTAGTAATGGAGAGGCGTCTATAAGACACCCCCATTACTAACCCCATAGTCAAAGTTAAAAAAAACACAAACACCCAGAATAAAGTCCTTTAATTGAAATAAAGACACAATCCTTTATTGTTCTAAATTAAACCATACTTACCATCACGCCCATTCCAGCTGAAGCCAACGATCTCCTGCAATAAAAGAAAAATAATAAAGCAACCTCATCCTTACCTTTCCAAGGTTCCCACGACAGCTTCAGCTCTGCTACATCGAGATGACAGGCTGGACCGCAGCAGAACGCTGCCATCCAGCCTGTCATCCCGCAGACACTGAGAAGCGCAGGCTTGCTTGCGCTGCTCAGCGTCTCTCTGTGACGACATCCAGATGAGCCGAGTTCATGTCCAATGAACTCGGCTCACCTCATGCACGTCACTGACAGCGTGGGAAAATTCTCACGCTGAAGCGCTGATTGCAGGAGAATTTTCCCACGCTGTCAGTGACGTGCAGGAGGTGAGCTGAGTTCATTGGACATGAGCTCACCTCATGCACATCACTGACAGCGTGGGAGAATTCTCCTGCACTCAGCACTTCAGCGTGAGAATTTTCCCACGCTGTCAGTGACGTGCATGAGGTGAGCCGAGTTCATTGGACATGAACTCGGCTCATCTGGATGTCGTCACGGAGAGACGCTGAGCAGCGCAAGCAAGCCTGCGCTTCTCAGTGTCTGCGGGATGAGAGGCTGGATGGCAGCGTTCTGCTGCGGTCCAGCCTGTCATCTCGATGTAGCAGAGCTGAAGCTGTCGTGGGAACCATGGAAAGGTAAGGATGAGGTTGCTTTATTATTTTTCTTTTATTGCAGGAGATCGTTGGCTTCAGCTGGAATGGGCGTGATGGTAAGTATGGTTTAATTTAGAACAATAAAGGATTGTGTCTTTATTTCAATTAAAGGACTTTATTCTGGGTGTTTGTGTTTTTTTTAACTTTGACTATGGGGTTAGTAATGGGGGTGTCTTATAGACGCCTCTCCATTACTAACCTGGGCTTGATGTCAGCTGGCATTATAAGCTGACATCAACCCCAACCCTATTACCCCCTGCCACCGCACCAGGACAGCGTGGAAGAGCGAGGCTAAGTGCCAGAATTGGCGCATCCTATGAATGCGCCATTTCTGGGGCGGCTGACGGCTGGTGTTTCTAGCCTGGGAGGGGGCCAATATTCATGGCTCCCTTCCTGGGCTATTAATATCAGCCCCCAGCTGTCTGCCTAGCCTTTGCTAGCTATTAAATTAGGGGGGACCCCACGTCATTTTTTTTGGGGGGTCCCCCATTTTAATAGCTAGTAAAGGCTATGTATTCAGCTGGGGGCTGATATTAGTAGCCTGGGAAGCTCCGTGGGTATTACCCCCTTCCCAGGCTTCAAACATCTGCCCCAGCCGTCTGCTTAACCTCCGCTAGAGACTAAAATTAAGGGGAACCCCACGCCAATTTTTTTAATAATAAATCCTTTATTTTAATACTAAATGACAAGTACAGTAACCAACACTATCACTGTACTTCATATATATGTGACTGACATGTTTCTATCTATCTAATCTATGTGTGAAGCTGTATTCTGTCTGTTATAAATTGTCGGGTACCGCTGCTGAATTGCCGGCCGGCTTTTTTAAAGAGACGGTGCATGAAAACACTATTATTTTTTTTGATAAATCCTTTACGCTAAATGACAAGTACAGTAAGCAACACTGTCACTGTACTTCGTATATATGTGGCTGACATGTTTCTATCAATCTAATCTATGTGTGAAGCTCTATTCTGTCTGTTATAAATTGTCGGGTACCGCTGCTGAATTGCCGGCCGGCTTTTTTAAAGAGACGGTGCATGAAAACACTATTATTTTTTTTGATAAATCCTTTACGCTAAATGACAAGTACAGTAAGCAGCACTTTCACTGTACTTCGTATATATGTGGCTGACATGTTTATATCTATCTAATCTATGTGTGAAGCTCTATTCTTTCGGTTCTAAATTGTCGGGTACAGGTGTATGCCGCTGCTGAATTGCCGGCTTTTCATGTTTCACTGTTGGCACTGTTCCCATCGATTTGGGCAATCACTGTAATGCCACAACCACCATGGCTGTGGCATTACAGTGAGTGGCAGACAATCCCTGCATGATTGGTGCTCTAAATAGCGCCAGACATGCAGGACACGCTTTTGGTGCACGAACAGTTATCGAACATAACCTCGAACAGCCGAATTTTTTGCAAATCGTTCGGGTTCGTCGAACAACTCGAACACCGCCCAAAACAGCTCGAATTTGAGATTGGCGAACAGTTCTAGTCGAACACCGCTCATCTCTACTCAAAACTACATTTGAGAATTTTTTTAACCCTTCAGGTGCTACACAGGAATTATTGTCACATTGGCAGAGCCTCTGTGGTCCAAGAACAGCAGAACCCCCATAAGTGACCCCCATTTTGCAAACTAAATCTCTCAATTAATTCATCTAAGGGTGCAGTGATCATATGGACACCACAGAGAGGGCCGTATTTGGCATTCATGCTGCCTTAGGCACTTTAAGTGATCGCGCCCCCTACTGGGTAATTTAGAATAAAAGTGCACATACCTGTTAGTAGTTAAAGGGGTTATCTAGGACTATATTTGTTTTACTATGAGCCAAGATAGTGGCAGCTCACTCCCCGTTAACAGATCAGAGCGGAAAAGAAGCTGCTCTATCAAAGTGGTGTCAGTGAAAGCTGCAGGATCGCCGACAGGAGCGGTCTGTGACTTCTCTGTTCCAGCAGAGATCGTTTCCGGGTGGAACACGCAGGTTAGCAACTACTTGCCTGTTAGTTCTTAGGTCCATACTAAAAAAAATGAAATAATCCTGCTAGTGAAAAAAAAATTATATAGTCCTGGATAACTCCTTTAAGGTCCCCTATACACACTGTGGTAGATCTCCTCACTTGGTTGCACATAGAGGTACACAGGGACACTGTCACTTTAAATCTTCTACTGAGTATATTAAGAGCACTGCATGAACTACAGCAATGTTAGTTAAACAAACACGGCCTTCCTGGCCTAACAGGAAAACAAAACATAACCATGACATATGGTACAGTCCTTGTTGCAACTGGTAACCGCCCACTGCAGCAACAAACAATCCCAGGTTTGTCTTTCCTTCCTATGACCAAAACAGCTCTGAGCTTTCACCTCCAGGCCCACCCCACACCATATGCTCTGAAAGGCTGTGAATTTATCCTCTGAGTTCCTCCCTCTCTACACATGTTCAATCATCCCAGCACCAAAGATGGCTGTTTAACCCACTAATGTGCTGCAACCTTTTTCTTATTACTGCCGCTCAGTGCTACATACAGGTGCTTCTCACAAAATTAGAATATCATCAAAAAGTTAATTTATTTTGGTTCTTCAATACAAAAAGTGAAACTCATGTATTATATAGAGTCATTACAAACAGAGGGATCTATTTCAAGTGTTTATTTCTGTTAATGTTGATGATTATGGCTTACAGCCAATGAAAACACAAAAGTCATTATCTCAGTAAATTAGAATACTTTCTAACAACAGCTTCAAAAATGTTTTAAAAATCTGAAATGTTGGCATACTGAAATGTATGTTCAGTAAATGCACTCAATACTTGGTCGGGGTTCCTTTTGCATCAATTACTGCATCAATGCGGTGTGGCATGGAGGCGATCAGCCTGTTGCACTGCTGAGGTGTTATGGAAGCCCAGGTTGCTTTGATAGCAGCCTACAGCTCATCTGCATTGTTGGGCCTGGTGTCTTTCATCTTCCTCTTGACCATAGATTCTCTATGGGGTTAAGATCAGGCGACTTTGCTGGCTAATCAAACACAGTGATACTGTTGTTTTTAAACCAGGTATTTGTACTTTAGGCAGTGTGGACAGGTGCCAAGTCCTGCTGGAGAATGAAATTTTCATTTCCTAAAAGCTTATCGGCAGAGGGTAGCATGAAGTGCTCTAAAATTTCCTGGTAGACAGCGGCACTGACTTTGGTCTTGATAAAACACAGTGGACCTACACCAGCAGATGACATGGCTTCCCAAACCATCAACGATTGTGGAAACTTCCCACTAGACCTCAAGCAACTTGGATTGTGTACCACTCCACTCTTCCTCCAGACTCTGGGACCTCCCAAATGAAATGCAAAATTTACTTTAATTTGAAAACAACACCTTGGACCATTGAGCAACAGTCCAGGTCTTTTTCTCCGTGACACAGGTAAGATGCTTCTGGCATTGTCTATTGGTCATGAGTGGCTTGACACAAGGAATGCGACACTTGTAGCCCATGTCCTGGATACGTCTGTGTGTGGTGGCTCTTGAAGCAATGACTCCAGCAGCAGTCCACTCCTTGTAAATCTCCCCCAAATTTTTGAATGGCCTTTTCTTAACAATCCTTTCAAGGCTGCGGTTATCCCGGTTGCTTGTGCACCTTTTCTACCACACTTTTTCCTTGCACTCAACTTTCCATTGATATGCTTGGATACGGCACTCTGTGAACAGCCAGCTTCTTTAGCAATGACCTTTTGTGGCTTACCCTCCTTGTGGAGTGTGTCAATGACTGCCTACTGGACATCTATCAAGTCAGCAGTCTTCCCCATGATTGTGGAGCCTATAGAAACAGACTAAGGGACCTTTTTAAATGCTTCAGAAGCCTTTGCAGGTGTTTTTTGTTAATTATTCTAATTTACTGAGATAATGACTTTTGTGTTTTCATTGGCTGTAAGATAGATCACTCTGTTTGTAATGACTCTATATAATATGAGTTTAATTTTTTGAATTGAAGAACTGAAATAAATTAACTTTTTGATGATATTCTAATTTTGTGAGAAGCACCTGTATCTCCCCTCAAGTACTTTGCCAGTGACTTTGTCACAACACTAGACTAACTCGCCGATATCGACGTGTTCGGCGCACAGTCTAAGGCTACGTTCCCATAAAAATAAAAGTGTTATTATAATGCCACCTGAATAAAAATAGCTACCCCTACTGTGCCCTAAATAAGCCCTGCGCTGTGCCCCTGAATAAATAATTGCCCCTTGCTGTGCTCTTTGCACAAAAAATGACTCAATGACTCCCATACTGTCCCTCTTATGATATATGGCCTCCTCTCCTATAACATTGCCACACCTCTTATATACTATACCCATCATCCCTCCCCCATAAACTATGGCAACCACACTGTCTTTTCTTATTAACAATAGCTGTCAAACCATCTTCCCTTAAGAACTGTGGCCTTTACACTGTCCGTCCTACACACTGTACCTAGGGTATGAACTCTAGCCTCCACACTATCCCCATCTTCAGTGCCCCTCCCCACAATGCCCCCTCTTCACACTGTATTCCCTCCATATTGTGCCTACACAATGTCCCTCCTTTTGTATACTTTATTCCATACTGTGCCCTTACTGAATCTTCAACTCCTCTAAGGAGCACTTACCTTACCCTCCTTTGTTGCACTCTATCGCACACAGCCTGCACCCCCATTTATGCTCCACACAGCCTGTACCCCCATTTACGCTCAACACAGCCAGCACCCCATATGCCCACCATATGCAACCTGTAGCCCCCACATACAGCCTGCACCCCCATGTACCCCCCATATACAGTCTTCAGCCCATGTACTCCCCATATACAACCTGCACCCCCACATTCAGCCTGCACCCCATGTACCCCCATATACAGTCTGTATCCTCCTCCATATGCAGCCTACACCCCATGTACCACCCATATACAGCCTGCACCACATGTACCCCCATATACAGCCTGCATCCCCCTCCATATACGGTCTGCACCCTCATTTAGAGCCTGCACCCTCCCCACACATGCAGCCTGCACGCCATGTACCCCCATATACAGCCTGCACATCTCCATATACTGCCTGCACTCTCATAGACAGACTACACATCCCCATATAAAGCCTGCACACCCATATACAGACTTCACGTCCCAATATACACATTGCACCCCCATATACAACCTGTATCCCCCTCCATATGAAGCCTGCACCCCATGTACCCCCATATGCAGCCTGCACTCCATGAACCTCTCATATATAATCTGCACCCCTATATACAACCTTCACCCCTCACATACAGCCTGCACCCCATGTAACACGCATATATAACCTGCACCCTATATACAACCTTCACCTCCCCACATTCATCCTGCACACCATGTACCCCATATACAGCATGCACTCTTCATATGCAGCCTGCACCCCCTTCATATGCAGCCTGCACCCCATGTATCCCCATGTACAGCCTGCACCCCATGTACTCCCCATATATAACTTTTACCCCTATATATGAACCCCCACACATACAGCCTGCACCCCATGTAACCCCTTATACAGCCTGCACCCCATGTACCCCCATATACAGCCTGCACACCCTATATAAGCCTGCACACCCCCATTTACAGACTCCACTCCTGTACCCTGATTACCTGTCATTTGTGCCCCCATCATCTCCAGCTACTGCTGCTGTTTCCTGAATGAGAAAACACTTCACTTCCTGCAATTTCTAGGATGGCTCCTCCCAATATGAGTCACATGGACATGACATCATCACACGTCCCTCACCTTTAGCATTAATTGTCTCTTCTTTCCTGGAAGGGAGTTTATTACTGCTGTTCTGCCATGCAGCGCTCATCTCATCAACTTTCACCACCTTCCCCATTCCATCCTCCCCAAACTAAAATGGTGGTATTGACACTATGTCAATCAGAGAAAAAGGAGCAAATAAAAAAAAAATATATACAGTACAGACCAAAAGTTTGGACACACCTTCTCATTTAAAGATTTTTCTGTATTTTCATGACTATGAAAATTGTACATTCACACTGAAGGCATCAAAGCTATGAATTAACACATGTGGAATTATATACTTAACAAAAAAGTGTGAAACAACTGAAAATATGTCTTATATTCTAGGTTCTTCAAAGTAGCCACCTTTTGCTTTGATGACTGCTTTGCACACTCTTGGCATTCTCTTGATGAGCTTCAGGAGGTAGTCACCGGAAATGGTTTTCACTTCACAGGTGTGCCCTGTCAGGTTTAATAAGTGGGATTTCTTGCCTTATAAATGGGGTTGGGACCATCAGTTGTGTTGTGCAGAAGTCAGGTGGATACACAGCTGATAGTCCTACTGAATAGACTGTTAGAATTTGTATTATAGCAAGAAAAAAGCTGCTAAGTAAAGAAAAACGAGTGGCCATCATTACTTTAAGAAATGAAGGTCAGTCAGTGTGAAAAATTGGGAAAACTTTGAAAGTGTCCCCAAGCTCAGTTGCAAAAACCATCAAGCGCTACAAAGAAACTGGCTCACATGAGGACCGTCCCAGGAAAGGAAGACCAAGAGTCACCTCTGCTTCTGAGGATAAGTTTATCCGAGTCACCAGCCTCAGAAATCGCAGGTTAACAGCAGCTCAGATTAGAGACCAGGTCAATGCCACACAGAGTTCAAGCAGCAGACACATCTCTACAACAACTGTTAAGAGGAGACTTTGTACAGCTGGCCTTCATGGTGAAATAGCTGCTAGGAAACCACTGCTAAGGACAGGCAACAAGCTGAAGAGACTTGTTTGGGCTAAAGAACACAAGGAATGGACATTAGACCAGTGGAAATCTGTGCTTTGGTCTGATGAGTCCAAATTTGAGATCTTTGGTTCCAACCACTGTGCCTTTGTGCAATGCAGAAAAGGTGAACGGATGGACTCTACATGCCTGGTTCCCACCGTGAAGCATGGAGGAAGAGGTGTGATAGTGTGGGGGTGCTTTGCTGGTGACACTGTCGGGGATTTATTCAAACTTGAAGGCATACTGAACCAGCATGGCTACCACAGCATCTTGCAGCGGCATGCTATTCCATCCGGTTTGCGTTTAGTTGGACCATCATTTATTTTTCAACAGGACAATGACACCAAACATACCTCCAGGCTGTGTAAGGGCTATTTGACCAAGAAGGAGAGTGATGGGGTGCTACGCCAGATGACCTGGCCTCCACAGTCACCAGACCTGAACCCAATCGAGATGCTTTGGGGTGAGCTGGACCGCAGAGTGAAGGCAAAAGGGCCAACAAGTGCTAAGCATCTCTGGGAACTCCTTCAAGATTGTTGGAAGACTATTTCCGGTGACTACCTCTTGTAGCTCATCGAGAGAATGCCAAGGAGTGTGCAAAGCAGTCATCAAACCAAAAGGTGTCTACCTTGAAGAACCTAGAATATAAGACATATTTTCAGTTGTTTCACTCTTTTTTGTTAAGTATATAATTCCACATGTGTTAATTCATAGTTTTGATGCCTTCAGTGTGAATGTACAATTTTCATAGTCATGAAAATACAGAAAAATCTTTAAATGAGAAGGTGTGTCCAAACTTTTGGTCTGTACTGTATATATATATATTTTTTCTACTTCTTCATGATGGTGCCGCCCCCTGGAACCTGTCACTGTAGACACCCGCCCTCGGGTGCCTAGTGGCAAATACGGCCCTAACCGTACAGAATTTTATACCATTGGGTGGTGAAGAAAAATGAATTACATTTTTACCATAAAAAGTTTGTTTCAGCCCCAGATTTTACATTTTCACAAGGAAAAATGGGTAACAATGGCACCAAAAATTGTCACACAATTTCTAATGAATGTGGCAATAACCCATATGTGGCTGTACAGTACTGCTTAGCCACACGGCGAGACTCTGGGGGGACGGAGCGCTATTTGACTCTTGGAGAACAAATTTTCATAGAATAGTTTGCAGACCCCATATACAGAGCCCCTAAGTGCCAGAAGAGCAGAATCCACCCTCAAGTGACCCCATTTTGGAAATTGCACCCCTCTGGGAATTTATTTACAGATGTAGTGATGATTTTGACTCCATGGGTGTTTTCCAGAAAGAAGCAGCAATGGATGTTGCTTAATGAAAATTTTAAATCTGCCATTGTAATGTCCATACATTGTGCCCAGCTCGTGCTTCTGGAGACCTGCACCACGTAAATTAAGCGGGCTCTCATCACTACAGAGTTGACATACATGTGGATGCCTAATGTTTTTTAGGCACACTGTAGGGCTCAGAAGGGAGAGGGGATTAGGATTTGGGAGCACAAAATTTGCTGGATTTTTTTTGGGGGGAGAGGGAAGGGGCGGGAGGGAGCCATCGTGCTTTTCCAGATCCTTTGTGCTACCAGTAACGTGGAAGCCTCCTATATTTCCATTAGCAGATGATGGACCTAAATGGGGCCTTTTTTTGTGGATTGAATTGAAGCTTTTATTGTGAACATCTTACATAACATTTAAGATCACGTTTATCCTGTGCTCTACGCTGAGTATTGAGGTTTCCATCTAAATCTATTTGTGACGTGATTTAGGTGAAACCCCTTAGGGATCCATTCACTATAGTGAGTCAGCAGAGTTACTTTGGACTTAGTCTGGCGTTTGTTCAGTGGTGTCAGTCTGTTTAGAAGTGCACAAAACTGTGGTTGATAGCACTTTTGTGCACACTTAAAATAGCAGACACCACCGGATCATAGATCAGATGGAGTCCAAAGTGTCTCTGCCTGCCTCATTACAGGAAATCTTCTGTCAAGGTTTCCGTCTGAACCACGTATTTCAGAGATTTACATGGAAAGCGCCAGTGTAAGCGTTCGGGGCAGAGCGCAGGATAAATGTGAGCCGAGCCTTACAGCGATCTTAGGGAGGCAGAATGAACAAATCAACAGGTCAAGAATTTGTTTCATCTATTTTTTACGCCTTTTACCGTGTGCTATAATTGATTAGGCAACTTTATTCTTTGTATAGCTGCAATTAAAGCAATACAAGATTTATATATTTTTTTATGTTTGGCTGCCATCACACTCTAAAAAACGCATTTTATAAAAAATAAAAAAAAAATTTCTTGCATCGCCATATTTTGAGACCAATAATTTTTCTGTATTTCGGTCGACTGAGTCATGTAATGGCTTGTTTTTTGTGAGACAAATTTACTTTTTTATTGGTACCATTTTTGATCACATAATATTTTTTGATCGCTTTCCATTCCAATTTTTGAGAGGCAGAATTGAACCAAAACCAACAAGTCAGGAATTGTTTTTTGAGGGTTTTTAATCTCATTCACCATCTGGTAAAAGTGATAAAGCAGTTTTAGTCTTCGGGCCAGTACGATTATAACAATACCACATTTATATCATGTTTTTTAATGTTTTGCTGCTTTTACATAATAAAAACTATTTTATAGAAAAAAGAATTGTTTTTGAATCAATATGTTCTGTAAGGTATAACTTTTTTATTTCTGACGCAGCTAAATCTTGGCTTGTTTTTTGTGGGACAAGATGACATTTTCAACTATACCATTGTCTTTTTAATCTTGTTTTATTCCACTTTTTTCGGCGGTATGATGAAAAAGCATAGTTTTTTTGCCACGTTTTTTATTTATTTTTTTACGGTTTTCACTGAAGGTGTTAACTAGTATGGCAGTTTTATAGATAGGGTCATTCCGAAAGTGGGGATACCAAATATGTATACTTTTTTCGTTTATTTTTGTTTTTACATAAATATATGTGTGACACCCCAGGGGTCTGGTTGTCACAGTGATAGAGATATTACGTCTGAGAGCAGGTGGGAGGTCCTTTGGTCAGGGATCCTGTGCATGCCACACCTCCTGCCCAGCCTTGGGAGGGGAAGAACTTCCCCTGTATAAACCCGGGGCTGAGGCAGGGTTAGTGAGTCCAGGAAGAGTAGAGACAAGAGCAGCATAGGAAGCAGCAGAGTCACAAGGAGTCAGGGGCTGGCAGCTAAAGAGCTCGCCCTGACTAAGAAGATTCTTTACCGGACCCGGAGTCCGAGGCTGTGGGGACTAACTTCTACCCAGCAGCAGAATCCGTCAGGCAGGGGATTTCAGGTCCCCTGGCCCAGAAGCCCGAAGGCCCGGTCACACGCGTGGGACCAGCACCGCCATCGTGGAGCGGAAGCCATTAGAAGGCCCCGAGTCACCGGCCATACGGGTGAGCACCACACGGTACACTCAGGGACGTGGGCTACTTACATCAGCTTCTAGCAAGGTAGCCAGAAGAGTACAGTCAGCTTGGGAGGCCTACAACTACGCCTGGCCAGGGGAGATCCCATCTGCTCAAGGACTGACCAGGCCCCGTTCGCTAGCAAGTACTCCGGGAGGGTCTATCGTTGTTACCAGTAAAGACCCTGAACGCTACCATACCGTCTCTGAGTGGTTCCTGCTACCCCCATCATCCACGTCGGCTGCCCTGAGGCCATACCCCTCCCGTTGGGGGTTATACTATCACGCTGCACCATCCTTCCACCGGCCTCAGCGGTCTGCCCTGCAGCAGCAGCCCCCTGGCTGCATTCAACGGGTGGCGTAGTCATCAACCATTTTCTACCGCTAACAGACTGTCGTCCAGTTTGACTCCCTGGGCACGGACCGGGTCACCGCCACGAGACTACAACCCTAAACAGATCCGGCTCCGGGTAAGGTCCCGCGTGCGCAACGCAGCGCGACACAGGCCCAGGGGCGCGTCATATGCATTTATTGGTTTAATATTTTTTTTATTTTTTAATAGTTTAAAAAAATATATACAGTATATTAATTTTTTTGCTTAGTTCCTGTATGGGACTTTAACTTTTATATCTTTGGTCACTGGTCTCATGCATTGCAATACATGTGGATTGCAATGAATTGAAACTGTCAGTTTTACAATGTCAGATCGCTTGTTAGACCCTGCTGCTGGCTGGTACATCTAGAAAACAATATCTTACAGAACATTCCAAAGATGTCTACATACCTAATTTATTTTAACAACAAACAAAACAAAAAATGATTTTACAGTGGGGAAAAAAAGGATTTAGTCAGCCACCAATTGTGCAAGTTTTCCCACTTAAAAAGATGAGAGAGGCCTGTAATTGACATTATAGGTAGACCTCAACTATGAGAGACAAAATGAGAAAACAAATCCTGAAAATCACATTGTCTGATTTGGAAAGAAATATTTTTCAAATTTTGGTGGAAAATAAGTATTTGGTCAATTACAAACAAGCCAGATTTCTGGCTTTCACAGACCTGCTTCTCTGTCCTCCACTCATTACCTGTAGTACTGGCACCTGTTTGAACTTGTTATCAGTATAAAAGACACTTGTCCGCAACCTCAGTCACACTACAAACTCCACTATGGTGTAGACCAAAGAGCTGTCGAAGGACACCAGAAACAAAATTGTAGCCCTGCAGCAGGCTGGAAAGACTGAATCTGCAATAGGCAAGCAGCTTGGTGTGAAGAAATCAACTGTGGGAGCAATAATTAGAAAATGGAAGACATACAAGACCACTGATAATCTCCCTCGATCTGGGGCTTCACACAAGATCTCACCCCGTGGGGTCAACATGGTCTCAAGAACGGTGAGCAAAAATCCCAGAACCACACGGGGGGACCTAGTGAATGACCTGCAGACAGCTGGGACCAACATTACACAGGCTACCATCAGTAACACACTACGCCGCCAGTGACTCAGATCCAGCAATGCCAGACGTGTCCCCCTGCTTAAGCCATTACATATCCGGGCCTATCTGAAGTTTGCTAGTGAGCATTTGGATGATCAAGAAGAGTATTGGGAGAATGTGATATGGTCAGATGAAACCAAAGTAGAACTGTTTGGTAGAAACACAGCTCGTCGTGTTTGGAGGAGAGAGAATGCTGAGTTGCATCCAAAGAACACCATACCTACTTTGAAACATGGGGGTGGCAACATCATGCTTTGGGGCTGTTTCTCTGCCAAGGGACCAGGCCGACTGATCCGTGTACATGAAAGAATGAATGGGGCCATGCATCGTGAGATTTTGAGTGCAAACCTCCTTCCATCAGCAAGGGCACTGAAGATGAAACATGGCTGGGTCTTTCAGCATGACAATGATCCCAAGCACACTGCCAGGGCAATGAAGGAGTGGCTTCGTAAGAAGTATTTCAAAGTCCTGCAGTGGCCTAGCCAGTCTCCATATCTAAACCCTATAGAAAACCTTTGGAGGGAGTTGAAAGTCCGTGTTGCCCAGCGACAGCCCCAAAACATCACTGCTCTAGAGGAGATCTGCATGGAGGAATGGGCCAACATACCATCACCAGTGTGTGCCGACCTTGTGAAGACTTACAGAAAATGTTTGACCTCTGTCATTGCCAACAAAGGATATATAACAAAGTATTGAGATGAACTTTTGTAATTGACCAAATACTTATTTTCCACCAAGATTTGAAAAATATTTCTTTCCAAATCAGACAATGTGATTTTCAGGATTTGTTTTCTCATTTTGTCTCTCATAGTTGAGGTCTATGACGTGCCCCCTGGGCCTGTGTTGTGCAGGGGAACCCGGAACCGGACCTGTTGTAGAATGCTGGGGGTTGTAGTCTCCCTGTGGCGGTGACCCGGTCCGTGCCCAGGGTGGTCAAACCAGTGACAGTCTTAATGTATAGCAAATGTCCGACTACGCCACCCGTGGATTGCGGTCAGTGGGGACCGCCGCCGCGCTGCAGACCGCTGAGGCTGATGTTGTTTGCGCAGTTGAGTATGGGATAACTCCCCACGGGAGAAGTATTGCCTCAGGGCAGCTAATGTGAGAGATGATGGGAGTGATGGTGTGAGCGTCCCAGTGCTAATGGTGCTGGTGCGGCGAGGAACCACAGAGACGTGCGGTTGCAGTTTTCAATGCTTTACTCACAGTTGTTGTTCATGTCAATGCTGCAGGCGATGACTGCCCGAGCCGTGCTGCGTCCACCAGGCAAGGGACTCGGTCAACTCCCAGGTAATTCCAGAGTGTGGTTCAGAGCTCCCTTCTCTACCTTTCTCTGGCCGTCCCCACCAGTGACCCACCTTTGTCCAGCTTCCTCGGGCCTTCTGTTGGCGAAACCTCTCCCGGTTTCCCTGACCCTATACGGTATGCTTTTCTGGTGGATGTAGTGAGGGGTCGCAACAAGATGTGGTAACAACCTCCGGTCTTTGGCTGAGGAATCTGTTGCCTCTACCAATTTGGGTTCCGGTACCCTGTTCTGCCAACCCTTCACCCTGTATCTCCTCTGGGCATATGGGGTTCCTTCGGTCCTCGTGTCTCTGGGCCTTTCTCTGTGTTCCTTGCTTCCTTTCTCCTCTGTTCCAGTTCCTTTCTTACTTTCCTTTCCGCTCCTTCTCCTCTCTCCTTCTGCTGTTTTCTGGCCTCCACTCCAGGCCTGCCTCTGGAGCTGGGCCCAGACTGAGCCACAGCTCCCTGTCAGCCCTCTCTGGCTGAACTCCTGTCTTCTTCTCCTCCTCTCTGAACTGGCTGGACTCAACTCACTCCTAAGATGGTGCCCACCTTATATACCTCCTTCTAACACCCGAGCCCAGGTGACTAGCAACCAATGGGCTCCTACCTATGCCCAGAGACCCACCCCTATCTGCTCCTACACCACTGGGTATTCCACCCCTCCGCCCCACTCCAGCCAGGGACAGATGCTGTCGTGCCTGCACTTCTGTCTAGTGGGAGCACTGTTGAGCTGTCCCTCGGAAATGGGGTGTGTGTGGTGCATGCAGCCTACCGAGTCCTGGTCCACACTCCATCCTTACCCGGGAGTGGAATACCACACCTCTGGTTTGAGGTGCAATACCCCTGTAGCAGACGAGCCCTCGGGGTGCTACATCTACCTATGATGTTAATTACAGGCCTCTCTCAACTTTTTAAGAGGGAGAACTTGCACAATTGGTGGCTGACTAAATACTTTTTTCCCCCGCTGTATATAGCTGACAGGTTACAAATAATATAACATATTTGCAAATTATAGAGTATGAAAACTGTATGTATTATTTCCCTTTTCAGTGGATTATGTTACAGAATCTGTAGTAGCATTTTATAAATAATGCAGCAAAGTAGAGTGGCTTAAATGACTCTTACTAATGGTGCAACAAAGTTGAGTATGGCAGGACAGTTACAGTATTAATGTATTAGAGCTGATTAGTTCAGCTAACTCACAGGAACAATGTAGCAGAGTAGAGTAGAACAGATGGATCAAGTAATGTAGTACAGGCCAGTAAAACTTGTGATTCACAGTAATGATGCCAAGCCCAACAATTTTGTATGTAGTGGTGAAGTTGTCAAGTACTTGAATACTCAGGCAGCAGAAGAGAAGAACACAGGGAGCCAACCGGACACAAGGTAGGGATCAGGTGCTGGAGCTCAGACAGGTGGGTAACAATTAGTGTTTGTTTGGCGCGAACAAGACGGAACCCCGAACACGAACAAGAATTTGAAATGCCGAACAAATTTGCTCAACACTAGTATCAATCACCTTAGAGTAACAATGCCCTTAGCATTTGGAAGAACGTAAAAGTTTTAATACTTAACATCGGAATCCAAGGGGTAACATTTCTCCTTGCAGAGAGTGACATGCCAAGCCTGATATGCCGAGGTGAGCAGATATTTAAGGCGCAATGCTCCTCTGAGATATATGCAAATTGTCTCTTCAGAGAGAAAGAGGACTAGAACTCTAGTGCCACCTATAGGAAGTAGCAATCTTAAAAGTTAATACTAACTCTCTAACGAGCCTTCTCACATGAGTAAAGGCCCCGTCACACATAACGAGATCGCTAGCGAGATCGTTGATGCGTCACGGTTTTCGTGACGCAATAGCGATCTTGCTAGTGATCTCGTTATGTCTGACTGGTAGCAACGATCAGGCCCCTGCTGTGAGATCGCTGATCGTTACAAAGCTTCCTGGACCATTACTGGGTTGTTGCGCTCCCGCTGGGCAGTGTGCATCGCTGTATTTGACACCTTACCAACGACCTCGTTAGCGATTCAGAACTGAGACACGTAGGCGTGCATAAATTGGACTTTTCCGCGCCCCTCGTCCCCGATTACTGGTCGCTACTGCGTCCTTGTTTTGGATCCCACCAGCGTTCTCCGGCTGTGACTCCACTTTGAAGAAATCAGACATCTTTAGCGAGGTAGGTATTGTTTGGGGTCTCGGATGTGTTTCCATTTTTAATTCATTTATAGGACATCTACCAATTATCTACTATCTTGCTCTTCAGGGAGGGAGGGATTGGCTTCTATCTGTATATATATGCTTTTGCATGGGCAGATATTTTAGGGGTCTCATGCACACACACCCACACAGCACGTTTTCTGACACGCTGTCCTGGCCAACCGCTTCAGAGTTTTTCACACGCCAATTAACATGAAGCTTAAATCAATAGATTGTTGTTTTGGCCTGTTGCACGCTTCACAACTTTCTTCGTCGACGTGATGCAATTACGTACTGTCCGCCTGGCTTTGTGGGCTCTGTGGACCTAGCCAATGGGGAAGTGGAGCTCGGTGAATGGCGTGCAAACGATCCTGCAATTGCAGGCCTTCAACCAGTGGGACATGGCAGAAACACCCATGATGCGAAGACCAGCCGCGACAACTACTGCCAGTATTTTAACGGTCCTGGTGCTGTTCCTTGGCAGCATCAGAACCTATAGTGGGCGACTACTCATGTTTCTACACTACTGACATTTCTGTACTGATGTGTCTAATAAACTGTGTGTTCTACTATGCAAAAGCTTTGTTTCTCATTCTTTCAGTAGTAGCAGTAGTCACCGCAGTAAGCAGTCCATATATATATATACATATGTATACACATGCGTATACAGATACATACATACATACACACATGCATATACATTCGTGTACTCGTATGTAAACAGATTCATCCATGTACTCATACATATTTTTAAGTACATAAATATATACACACACACTCATATACACATACGTATACAGATAACTATATATACACATACATACTCTCAAACATACAGATATGCATACACATAAATGACCATTTACATCTCTATATATATATTCATATAAATATATGGACATCCATACATCTGTACAGGAACAATGCACACACCAGTGTTCCCGTCTGACCGGAGATGCAGTTGCGATCCCCTCTGACCGGAGACGCAGTAGCGATGTTAAATCAAGGCCGCCCAATCAGAAAGCAGTAGCGTCCACCAATCGGAGATGAGGGGGCGCGGAAAAGTGATTATATGCACGCCTTTGTGACACAGTACAGTCCCTATCAAGGTGTGGACCATTGAAATAGCTGCTGTGTGAAAGCGTCCCATCGACCGCTGAGATCGTTAGTTAGATCACTGGGGCGACCGAAATCGTTGGTAAGTTCTGCATGTTTGACAGCTCCCCAGCGATCATGAAACGACTCTCCAGCGATCCCAAAACCATGACGCACTAACGATCTTGCTAGCGATCTCGTTATGTGTGACGGGGCCTTTAGGATAAAAGCCAAACCAGAATCTCAATTTGCAGACACTGAGTTTCGGGGTACTGCCCCTCGTCAGTGCAAAGTGTGAGATCTGAATACTTAACATCAAAACTGTTGAGACAGACACATTTATAGATACACATTTGAGGGAAATAATACATATAATTTCATTTTAGGATCAGTTTCTATTTATGTTCCTCACAAAAACAATTCACTTTCTTTCCAGGCTATTTTAAATGCAGAATGTAAAGTAACCAGTGACTACAATGGAAAGTAAACCTAGTATTGTTAATCTGTTTAATAACATCATACTTCAATCAATAGAAAGTGACCCTTATACTGTTCTCAGCACAATAGCCAAGATAACAATGATTCTGCTGAATAAGAGCCATTCATCACAATAAAGGTGACCCCCAGATTCCAATGTGCACTGGAATAAAGGAATGTTAATTGACTTGGACTATGTCATGTAAATGAAACTTAAAAAGAAGTGTCATTAGAACATTTTTAGTTAAATGTATTTTTTATATCCTTTTACTTTCTTAATTTTCCATGTCGCAATCTATAAAAAATACATAAATCTGAAATCTTGCAATATTTACACTAACCACAAGGTCCACCATTCACAATTAGGTGCTGGTTACCGTATTTTTCGGACTATAAGACGCACATTTTTCCTCCAAAATCTTGGGGGGTGAGTCTTATAGTCCGAATGTTGGGGGGGTATATTTATGTGTGGTGTGGGGGGAGCGGTATCGGTGGAGGAGCGGGGCACAGGAGGCAGCAGCCGCCTACTGCAGCCTACACTGTCCCCGCTGCTAAAGAAAATGAATATTCAGTGCTCCCCACGCCCATAGGGCATGGGGAGCAATGAATATTCATGCTCCTTAATAGCGGTATACAGTGTAGCCGCGCTGCGGCTCCTGCTACTGCCGGCTATCTCCTGTTTCCGCTGTTAAAGGGCATGAATATTCAACCTCTCTCCACGCCCATGGGCGTGGGGAGGGGGTGAATATTCATGCCCTTTAATGAGTGGGCACAGGAGATAGCCGGCAGCAGCAGCAGCCACAGCGCGGCTACGCTGTGTGCAGGCTATGAAGGAGAGTGAAGTCACTGCTCCCCGCGCACACAGTCCCGGTGTGGGGAGCAGTGACTTCCGGCAGCTGATCTCTCCTTGTGAGCTGCGCATGGCAGTGATGTCATGCGTGGCTCACATGGAGAGATCAGTGCAGGCAGACCGGATGCAGCGCTGGAGGAGAGAAGAAAGATGAGTAGGAGTGTTTATTTTTTTTAATTTGCAGCATGATGGGGATTAGGGGGACCATGCATACTTGGACAGGGATTAGGGGTGCCATGCATACCAGGACACAGAGTAGGGGTGCCATGCATACCAGGAGAGGGATTAGGGGTGCCATGCATACCAGAACAGGGATTAGGGGTGCCAAGCATACCGGGACAGGGATTAGGGGTGCCATGCATACCAGGATAGGGATTAGGGGTGCCATGCATACCAGGACAGGGATGAGGGGTGCCATGCATGCCAGGACAGGAATGAGGGGTGCCATGCATACCAAGATAGGGGTTAGGGGTGCCAAGCATACCAGGACAAGGATGAGGGGTGCCATGCATACCAGGACAGGGATGAGGGGTTCCATGCATACCATGACAGGGATGAGGGGTGCCATGCATACCAGGACAGGGATTAGGGGTGCCATGCATACCAGGATAGGGATTAGGGGTGCCATGCATATGATGCGCCCCCTGGGCCGCACGTGTGTGGGGAAACCCGGAACCGGACCCGTTGCGGATGCTGGGGGTTGTAGTCCTCGTGTGGCGGGGACCTGGTCCCGTGGCTCAGGGTGGTCAACTCACATGGTGGTCTATTTATGTGGTTTTTATGATATTAAATGTCCGAATACGCCACCCGTGGATTGCGGTCAGGATGAACCGCCGCTGCAGGGCAGACCGCTGAGGCTGGTGTTGTGGGTGCAGCAGAGTGTAGTACAACTCCCCACGGGAGGAGTGTAGCCTCAGGGCAGTGTATGCGGAGGATGGAGTTGATGGTGCAGGAGTAACAGTGATGACACAGAGTCAGTGATGCAGTCCAAGGTCTTTACTCACAGTTCTTATTATCCAGACCACTTCTGCAGGTAACGGCTGCCCACGTCGTACTGTGCTCACCAGGTGAGGGGCTCGGCCGACTCCCAGGTATCTCCGGAGTGTTTCACAGGACCCCCTTTGTGTGTCCTTTCTCTGGCCTGTCATACCCCACCAGTGCCCACTCTTCTGTCCGGCTGCCTCGGGCCTTCTCTTGGTAAACTTGGCGCCAGTCTCCCTGACCCTATATGGTGCCTTCCTAGTGGGTGTAGCGAGGGGCTGTGCCACATGAAATGTCACAGCCTCCGGTTTCTAGCTGAGGGTAGTTCCCCGCCTCCACTAGTTTCTGGGACCGGTCTCCCCTTTTGGCCTGACCCTTCTACGCAGGTAGATTTGGGCGTGCGGTGGCGACTCACCGGTCCACACCCCTGGGGTCCCTTCATTCCTTGTTGCTGGAGCCTCCTCCTCTCCTCTTTCTTCCTTCTTCCTTCTGCTTCCTCCAGGCCCCGGCCTCTCTCTTAGGCCTGCCTGCGGAGCAGAGCCCATGCAGAGCCTCTGCTCCCACCTCCTGCTCCCTCTTCTTCTGTCTGACTGAACTCACCAACTACTGATCTAAGATGGTGCCCACCTATTATACCTCCCTCAAGGTGCACCCAGGAACTGCTTCCTCCCTGCTCCTGCACTACAGGGTTCCACCTTCCTCGGTGTTCCCTTCCCCCACTCCAGCCAGGGACAAGGACTGTCGCGCTCTACTTGGAGCATATCGGTCGCCCTGCCCCCCAGAAATGTGGTGTAATGCATGCAGGTGTCAGGGTCCTGATCCACACTCCATCCTTACCTGGAAGTGAGATATCGCACATCTGGATGAGATGCAATACCTCTGTAGCAACCGAGCCCTCGGGGTGCTACACATACCAGGACAGGGAAGAGGGGTGCCATGCATACCAGGACAGGGATGAGGGGTGCCATGCATACCAGGATGGAGAGATGCCAGGCATACCAGGATGGAGATGGGGACCACGTATAAAAGGAAGGGGGGCGGCATATATACCAGGATGAGGGATATTGTCAGAATTGGGGGACATTACCCCTTTACCAGTGTCAGCAGAAGACCCCCTCCCCCTTAAAAGTGCATCATGACCACATTTTTTGCTTAAATTTTTATTTTTTTATTTTCTTCCTCTAAAACCTAGGTGCATCTTATGGTCCGGTGCGTCTTATAGTCCGAAAAATACGGTAAATTCTTCAATTCAGCTCAGTAAGTTCTGAGTGGGACTAGTGACAAATATGAAAATTGCAAGATTTTTTTTTTTTAAATATCAATATTGACATGAAAAATTCTCAAATAATATAAATTTAAATAAGAAAACACATTTAAATGGCTACTGTTGTTTCAACAAACTTTACATAAAATAATAACACAAGCGAATATGAGAAACTTTGTAACAGTAATATATCATATCAGAGAATAAGACATTTCTCCTCCACTACCTCTTGAACTCACTATCCACTCTGAAAAGACAGATCAGAGTAGTCGAACAATCAATGCAACACAGAGTGACATTTTAAATAAGTATCAGGTTACACCGCCTATTTTATTCTATTGCAAAGGTTGAGGATAGGAGGCATAAGAAGCAGAATGGAAACAAAAGCAGAAGCAGATAAAGCTGGCAGATTGTGCTGCAGTTAGTGAGTAATTTAGCTTATCACAAGGCTGGATTCACAGCCACATTTTCTTATTAGGCTGGGAAGGGGCCAATATCCATGGACCTTCCCAGCCTATTAATATCAGCCCCCAGCTGTCTGCTTTGCCTTAGCTGGTTATTAAATATAGAGGCGACCACAAGTAATTTTTTTAAGGTCCCCTATTTTTAATAACCAGCAAAGGCAAAGTAGACAGATGGGGGCTGATATTAATATGCTGGGAAGGTCCATGGATATTGACCCTTTCCCTACCTAACAAGACTAGCTCACAGCTGTCTGCTTTCCCTGCTGATTATTAAAAATATGGGGGACACACGCAAGGCACTGCTCCACTTCTCCACTTCGACCTCCACCTCCTAGTTCAAGATTATTATTTTTTTAATTTTTTCATTCTTTGTTATTTTAAGTAATTTCCCTATCCACATTTGTTTGCAGGGCAATTTCCTGCTCTTACCCCCATTTTCCTTAATGTTGCAGCCCCATAGCCCTTACTGCAACCATTTTACAGCCATTTTACAGCACCAAAGTTCGGGTTCCCCAATTGGCTTCTATAGTGTTCAGGGTTAAGTTCTGACTGAACCAGATGAACCCGAACAACCACGGGCCCGATAATCCCTAATAAGGATCTGTTCACACTGCAGGCACAGGCACATTGGAGGAATACATCTGGAGGATTTCCTGATGTATAATGCTGACAGATGACTTTAACATATTCTACAATTGTAACCCTATAGAGGCAATTGTCACCCAAGGCTCCAATGTTAACCCCTTACCGACATATGACGTACTGGTACATTATATGTTGGCTCACTGACTTTGATACAGGCTTGCAAGACAAGCCCGCATCTTTCTTGGCAGCTGATGGCTGTGTTAATCAGCCATTATCTGACTCAATCAGCCTCGGCTGTGACAGTGGCATTTAACGCACGCCATCAGGGCAGCACATCATTCTATGTGCCCATTGGTGTGTCGTGACGTGATTGCGGAGCACCAATGGGTTGCCATGACGGTCGAGGGTCTGCTCAAAACCTACATACCAGTCATGAAGGTACTCCTGTAAAAGCCACCCTAAAGCTGGCGCTTATAGTAGACCGTGATTTTTGTTATTCATAGCAATACTGTGGTATTGCTATATATAGGAGAAGTGATCAGATAATCGCAGGTTCAAGTCCTCTGAGAGGACTAACAAATACAGTTGAAAGTGAAAAACAATGTTTTTAAAAATATATAAAATATATATATACAGGGTGGTCCAAAAGTAGGTGGACATAAATTGTAATAAGGTTATGAAGGGGGAGATTTATCAAACACTAAATTGCAGCCGCCTGTCTGGATCATCCTCCAATAAACCGTGAATTAGACGTGGACGATAAGCTTTCCACCCAATAGATTTCAGGATTCGCATGATAGAAGCTCGTGAAATTCCCAATTCCAAAGAGGCTCTTCTGGTGGACTCTTTTGGACTCTGAACAAATGTTTCAGCAACAAGTTGTTTATTATCTTCTGTACAGACTGTTTTGGGTCGACCAGTTTTTGGAGCATTAAGGATTGAGCCAGTGGCTTTGAATTTGTCATGAATGCGGTAAATGGTTTGTCTTTTTGGGGCTTGAGTACCAAATGTAACAACCCAATTTGCTCTAACGGTTTCAGCATTTTGAGATTTCCAGTACTCTGTTAAAATCCACTTTCTTTGATCTGTATTTAAATTATTTGCCATTATGTGTTATCTGAATTATCTGAAAAGAACACAGATATGGGGGAGATCTATCTGTGAAAACTAGATCTGTGAAACTGGCTCTGTTGCCCTTAGCAACCAAACATATTCCAACTTTCATTTTCCAAAGAGTCTGTGAGGAATGAAAAGTGGAATCTGATTGGTTGCTAAGGGCAACTGAGCCAGTTTCACTTTACACCATGTTTGATAAATCTCCCCCTTCATAACCTTACTACACTTTCTGTCCACCTACTTTTGGACCACCCTGTATATAAGTTTTAATCACCACTCTTCTTTAAAAATAAATAAATAAATAAATGCATATATTTGGTATTGCTGCATTTGTAAAAGTCTGATCTATCAAAATATAAAATAAATTAATCCGAGTGGTAACAGCATAATGAGTAAAAAAAAATCGAAACACCAGAATTACGTTTTTTTGGCCACTGCAACATTGCAGTAAAATGCAATAATAGGCGATCAAAACATTGTATCTACCCTAAAATGATATCAATTAAAACATCAGCTCAGGTCGCAAAAAAATAAGCCCTCATACAGCCACATTGACCAAAAATTTAAAGCGTTATGGGTCTCAGAAAATGGCGACACAAGTGAAATTTTTTTCTACAAATTTCCAGATTTGTTTTAATCGCTTAAATAAAAAAAAACTTTGCATGTTTGGTACCTGCGTAATCATACTGACCTGGAAAATCATATGACCTGGGGAATACATATCATATCGTGAACATGGCAAAACACAAAAAAAACAATTGTAGAATTGCGCTTTTTCTGCTATTTCGCAGAACTTTCATTTTTTTCCTGCTCTCCAGTACATCACATGTTAAAATGAATTGATGTCATTTAAAAGTAAAACTTGTCCCACCAAAAACATGATCTCATATGGCTATGTGGACGAAACAATAAAAAAGTTATAGCTCTTGGAAGGAGGGGAGGAAAAGATTATACGATTTTGTCCGCAAAAGAAAGGACAAAAAATAAATACGCTTGAGGGCGTTTCTAGTGCTTATAGCAAAAGAACCCTGCAAACGCAGTGTGCTTTCAACTTTTCAGATATTCTAATTTCCTTTGGATATTTCAGTGGTGGACCCTGATAATTCAGGCTTTATGGAAGTACCAGGGGGCCCACAGTTGCAAAACTGACCACACGAACATAAAGAAAATCCATCTTCTGTCTGTCCATAGTCCAGTTGGCAGGGGGCAGGTACTGTAAAAAGCAATTAATGGGATTATATTGTTTCTAAATTCACAAATAAATAAAAACAAACCAAAGGCTATAAAACAAACAAACTGTACTTTCCTATTATTTCCCCTTCTGATCCGTTACAGATACTCTGGTTATCAGTTTTTGTTTTATGGCATTTGCAGATGTTTTTTTTAAACCCAAATTATCATTCAGTTCTTCTTTCTTTTATCTGTTCCCTACTTGCAGAGAAAAAGTTGTTTGACTTCAGGATCAGACTACAAGGGGTTTGTTTGTTGTCTGTTACCATGGGGGCACAGAAGTCTGCATAAGAACTGTACAAACAAGATACAGTACTAGGGACTTTTTAATCATGATCTGCTGAAAAGATGCTTTATTATGGATACTATGGGATTATGTAGACCTAACCTTTAGAGATTCCACAATGACTATAGGATGAAGGTGATGTTACAATGCAACTAGCATTTGAACTGAGTGCTTTCCATCATAACTATCCTGATGGTAGACATGATAAAATATAATTTAATATTTATCCAAAAATTCAGTGTTTTGTTATGAACTTGTGCGACAAGGTTTATGAAAATATAGTTAATCATTATGTATTGACTTTCTTAAGGCCTTCTTGGCTCACCTTCTTCAGCAATACTGGAATCAGATATACTTTCTGTAACATTATCTATCCCAGAACAATTTACCTTATTATTTATTATGTCTAGCACATAACAATGTTAGAACAGAAAGTTTGATCCCAGAATTGAATCTGAAGACATAACCTGTTAACACAAAGCGAACATCGTTTTTTCTAAAAATTAAACTTGATAACATAACATGTATTTCACATTTTAACTCATACATGTCAATGGATGAAAGAATCATGTTGTGAGTCTTACAACATAGGTAGGGTCACATGACCATCTTCTCCACATCCGAGTAAAAAACAGTCCAATTACTCTGATCAGAGTTTGATCAGAGTGGCTTCAGTTTTTCTCAGACGTGGAGCGAAAAACAAACGTTTTCCCACCTTCTCCATTTTGTCAGTCTGTGAAAATTGGACCACACTCTGATGTCATCTTTTGTCATCTCAGTGTGTGTATTACAGGTTTAATGACCACAAACCAATGAAACTGATCATTCTAAAACTCTAGATAGAATTTTTTCGGCTGCTACTGCCCACCTCACCAAAGAACTGAGCACACTAAAGCCAGCTCCAAGCAGCTCTCTGGCGTGGCATGTCTTCCAGCAATGTGCTGACGACAAGACACTGGTGGTTTGCACACTGCAGTCAGAGACTAAAGCGAGGCATAAATGTTCTTAATCTGAGCACCACCTGCATGACCAGGCTTCTGAATGCAAAGCACAAGCTGCAGTGGACTACACACCTGAAAAACCAGGAAAGATGTGAGGCTCCTGCTGCTCCATCTTCTGCTGTGGTCTCGGACTCTTTCTCTTGCTCCTGAGCAACAGGGCCACCTGATTTCCCGTAAAGAGAGGATGTGACAGCACCACCACCAGCAGTGTCACCAAGCATCCCCACACCATCCCATAGAAGCGTTCAGCTGTCCATCCTCCAAACACTGCAGAGAAAGAGGAAGTATCCCCTACCCATCCATGGGACCTAGTCCTGGATGCTAGTGACGCGCCCCCTGGGCCAGTGTTGTTGGGGATACCCGGAGCCGGATCAGATGGGGGTTGTAGTCTCCGAGTGGCTGTGACCCGGTCCGTGCCCAGGGTGTCAAGCTCAGTGTGTGGCAGTCCTTATGATGTTACTAGATGTTCTTTTGTGTCGACTACGCCACCCGTTGAATTGCGGTCAGTACGGCCGCCGCTGCAGCAGGGTCCGCTGAGGCTGGTGATGTATGTGCAGCTCAGGTAGTATAACCCCCAACGGGAGGGGTATAGCCTCAGGGGGTCAGTTGCAGAGGATGGGGTTTGTGGTGGTGCAGCGAGGATGGAAATGAGACTCAGAGTCGGGCTGTGCAGTTCAGGGTTTGTTTACTTACTGCAGTTGTTCTGGTCACTCCGGCCTTAAGTGACCACCCGAGCCGTGCTGCGTCCACCAGGTCCTGGACTCAGCCAACCCCCAGGTGATTCTGGAGCGTGGTCCTGAGCTCCCTTTCTGTCCTGTCCTCTTCTCTGGCCTTCCCCACCAGGGATCCACCTATGTCCGGCTCCCTCGGGCCTCTTGGTGGTAAACCCTTGTCTCTGGGTTCCCTGACCCTATTCCTGGTCTGCCTTCCGGGTGGATTTAGTGGGTGATCGTGGCAGATCGGTCCTGCCCACGACCTCCGGTTCCTGGCTAAGGTGTGCTGTAGCCTCTGCCAGCTTGGGATCCGGTACCCTGTTGCCAACTCTTCACCCTCTGGTCTAATTTGGGCTCTTGGAGTTCCTTCTTTCTCCCCCTCTGGGTCTTTCTTTCTCCTCTCTCTCTCTCTTGGCCTTGGAGCTGCTCTTCTCCTCTGCTCTGCTTCTCTGACTCAACTCTGACAGACTGACCTCACTCTGCAAAAGACCCTGTCCTAAGATGGTGCCCACCTTATATACTCCCTCTATGTGTGAGCTCAGGTGACCAGCACCCAATGAGCTCCTAGCACTACCCAGACTGCTCCCCCTATCTGCCCCTACACTACTGGGATGTTCCACCCCCCCCCACTCCAGCCAGGAACAGACACTGTCGTACCTGCACATTTCTCTAGTGGGAGTACCGTCGGTCTGTTCCTCGGAAATGGGATGTGTGTAGTGCATGCAGCTAACTGAGCTCAGTTCCACACTCCATCCTTACCCGGGAGTGGAATACCACGCCTCTGGCTTGAGGTGTAATACCCCTGTAGCAGCCGAATCCTCAGGGTGCTACATTCCCCCCTGGTAAATCACAGCACGTCCTCGGGCTGTAAGATATAAACATCCACAAACATACATTTTTTTTTATAAAACATAAACATATAAAACATCATATATTATCAGCATAAACTTTTCATATAAAACTTATCATAAATAACACTCTTGTTCCTCCGGCCACGGTGCAACTTGTGACCGGGTAAAGTGCGACAGTCTCTTGAAGAAACACGGTTTCCTATAAAACCGGTAGGGGGCGCTTTAGGAAGCGCAACTATATACAAGGGAATATGGCCGCTCTCAGTCCTCGGCCAGGTAATGGGAATAGGGACACACGGGGTTAACAGTTCACTCTTGTCCCAACGGGGACATATTTAAATCAGCAACAGTTCTTGGTACCCCGACGGGCAACTTTATACAGTCTCTCTCTACCGTACTTCAACGACGGCGTCCTCCTGCTCCTTCTTTAGATTCTTCAGACCCGTCCGGGTCCTCTTGCTCCTCCTCACACCGCAGCTCCTCCTCCGTCAGGCGATGCACATGGAGGGCGTAGGGTCTTTTGGCACACTTGTGCCGGGTGAAGGTGACCTCGTCCCCTACATACAGGTCACGACCTCTGTGTCCCTCTGGCAGATGGCTTTCTACGTCTCTGCGGGTTAAAAAGACGTCGCCGGGGGTCTGATGGTCTCTGATAAAGCCCCATCCGTGCTGCATGTTGAATTTTATCACAGTCCCGGTGGAAGGGGGACCATGAGCTGCACGGGGATTCCTCCTGGTCCGGCTCTTCTGCTCCGCGCTCCTTATCTGCGCTTGTTGTTCCCGGACCCGCCTCTCTCTCCGCTCCCTCTCGAAGACCTCGAGCTGCTGCCGGCAGCACTCTGCACGCTCTGCTGCGGCCGCCCGAGTCTCCTGAGTGAACCCCATGAGGTCTTCTCCAGTTGGGTCCCACTCGAACTGTGCCTCCTCCAGCGGGGGCGAGGTCCTCTTTACGGGCTTCGGAGCCGGAATCAGGGGCTCGCACATGGGCCTTGCTCTCTGGAGTTCCAGCTGAATGTACTCCTGGGGCCATATGAAGGGCTGCCCATCCGGGCACGTATGCTGGGCGAATAGATCTTCACCCAGGTGCGGCACTCTAGATGCTGAGGGCGCGTTGATGGTAGCGGCGCCCGGGTTAACCAGGCCTTGCGACCAGGCCTGGGGCACCTTAAAGGCAAAGGGCACCGTAAGAACGGCGGCGCCCTGGGTTACTCGGCCCTGCGACCAGGCCGGTGGCTCCGCGGAGGTAGGGGGCGCTGTTGGTATTGCGGCGCCCGGGGGTACTAGGCCTTGCGACCAGGCCGGTGGTATTTCCTGCTTTGCCACGCTCGAGGTCGAGGCGTGTGACGTCACAGGGGTCGCGGCCGCGGCTTCTGCTTGAGGCCTAGTCTGGCACGGTGACGATGCAGCGACGGGCACGGCAGGGGGAATTTCGGGCTCTGCGACGGGGAGCTGGGGCAGGCACTCGGTTTCCCGGCTCGGGGTAGAGACGTCCCCTTTACCTGCCTCCGTCCGTTCAGCTCCCTTCTCGGCGCCGTCTCCTGCCTTCATTCCTCCTGCGCCATCCTCAGAGGCGGTCTGTCTCCTCGTCTCGGGTGGCGTGCTCCGCTGACGGGTTTCGGTCTGCTGGGCCATCTCTCGGCTCCACTCCGCCAACGTCTCTCGCTGCACCCGGGCCATCCTCCGTGCGAGGCCCTCCAGCGCGGTCTGTGCACACTCCCGGTCTCGGGGGAGCTGTGTTAGGATCTCCAGCAGGCCTTCTGGAGTGGCGACCTGCAACAGGCTCCTGACCACTGGGTCGGTGCTGCCTGACTCTCCCTCCATCTCCGGGTAGGCTTTCTCTGGACTCTCTTCCAGACGTCTTGTCTCTGGGTGCGCTCTCTCCAGACTGCTCCAGGCGACACCCATCTTTGTTCTCTTCTTCTGTCTCCGCCCACATCGAGGGTGGTCCCGGGGCAATTTAGTGATTGTCAGTTCCAGGGGCAGTTCTCTCACGCTGATGGACACTTCCAGCATCACAGTCTCTGTTGGTGGGCGCGGTTTCCGCTTTTGGCGCCATTCTTCGACCTGGCCCACGATGGGAGGTGACCTCTTGCCACCCTCTGGCACGCCCATAATGGCGTCCGCTCTTCCAAGGCGGGAAATCTTTGGAAATGGCGGGAATCGTCTCCCAGTGGCGGGAAACTCCATGGATGGCGGGAAAAAGCTGCAAATGGCGGACAACCGGCGGGAAACGACCTGTGATGGGGCCCGATGGCGGGGACCCTCCGGAACCGGCGGGAGACTTCTTTTTGAGGTAACGGTGAACTTCTCTTCAGGCACGCAGTACCCGGTGGTTGCGGGCACGTTATCCTGCCGACTACGCCAAAGTTGACGCGCCCCCTGGGCCAGTGTTGTTGGGGATACCCGGAGCCGGATCAGATGGGGGTTGTAGTCTCCGAGTGGCTGTGACCCGGTCCGTGCCCAGGGTGTCAAGCTCAGTGTGTGGCAGTCCTTATGATGTTACTAGATGTTCTTTTGTGTCGACTACGCCACCCGTTGAATTGCGGTCAGTACGGCCGCCGCTGCAGCAGGGTCCGCTGAGGCTGGTGATGTATGTGCAGCTCAGGTAGTATAACCCCCAACGGGAGGGGTATAGCCTCAGGGGGTCAGTTGCAGAGGATGGGGGTTGTGGTGGTGCAGCGAGGATGGAAATGAGACTCAGAGTCGGGCTGTGCAGTTCAGGGTTTGTTTACTTACTGCAGTTGTTCTGGTCACTCCGGCCTTAAGTGACCACTCGAGCCATGCTGCGTCCACCAGGTCCTGGACTCAGCCAACCCCCAGGTGATTCTGGAGCGTGGTCCTGAGTAGAGATGAGCGGTGTTCGACTAGAACTGTTCGCCAATCTCAAATTCGAGCTGTTTTGGGCGGTGTTCGAGTTGTTCGACGAACCCGAACGATTTGCAAAAAATTCGGCTGTTCGAGGTTATGTTCGATAACTGTTCGTGCACCAAAAGCGTGTCCTGCATGTCTGGCGCTATTTAGAGCACCAATCATGCAGGGATTGTCTGCCACTCACTGTAATGCCACAGCCATGGTGGTTGTGGCATTACAGTGATTGCCCAAATCGATGGGAACAGTGCCAACAGTGAAACATGAAAAGCCGGCAATTCAGCAGCGGCATACACCTGTACCCGACAATTTAGAACCGAAAGAATAGAGCTTCACACATAGATTAGATAGATATAAACATGTCAGCCACATATATACGAAGTACAGTGAAAGTGCTGCTTACTGTACTTGTCATTTAGCGTAAAGGATTTATCAAAAAAAATAATAGTGTTTTCATGCACCGTCTCTTTAAAAAAGCCGGCCGGCAATTCAGCAGCGGTACCCGACAATTTATATCAGACAGAATAGAGCTTCACACATAGATTAGATAGATAGAAACATGTCAGTCACATATATATGAAGTACAGTGATAGTGTTGGTTACTGTACTTGTCATTTAGTATTAAAATAAAGGATTTATTATTAAAAAAATTGGCGTGGGGTTCCCCTTAATTTTAGTCTCTAGCGGAGGTTAAGCAGACGGCTGGGGCAGATGTTTGAAGCCTGGGAAGGGGGTAATACCCACGGAGCTTCCCAGGCTACTAATATCAGCCCCCAGCTGAATACATAGCCTTTACTAGCTATTAAAATGGGGGACACCCCAAAAAAAATGACGTGGGGTCCCCCCTAATTTAATAGCTAGCAAATGCTAGGCAGACAGCTGGGGGCTGATATTAATAGCCCAGGAATGGAGCCATGAATATTGGCCCCCTCCCAGGCTAGAAACACCAGCCGTCAGCCGCCCCAGAAATGGCGCATTCATAGGATGCGCCAATTCTGGCACTTAGCCTCGCTCTTCCACGCTGCCCTGGTGCGGTGGCAGGGGGTAATAGGGTTGGGGTTGATGTCAGCTTATAATGCCAGCTGACATCAAGCCCAGGTTAGTAATGGAGAGGCGTCTATAAGACACCCCCATTACTAACCCCATAGTCAAAGTTAAAAAAAACACAAACACCCAGAATAAAGTCCTTTAATTGAAATAAAGACACAATCCTTTATTGTTCTAAATTAAACCATACTTACCGTCACGCCCATTCCAGCTGAAGCCAACGATCTCCTGCAATAAAAGAAAAATAATAAAGCAACCTCATCCTTACCTTTCCATGGTTCCCACGACAGCTTCAGCTCTGCTACATCGAGATGACAGGCTGGACCGCAGCAGAACGCTGCCATCCAGCCTCTCATCCCGCAGACACTGAGAAGCGCAGGCTTGCTTGCGCTGCTCAGCGTCTCTCTGTGACGACATCCAGATGAGCCGAGTTCATGTCCAATGAACTCGGCTCACCTCATGCACGTCACTGACAGCGTGGGAAAATTCTCACGCTGAAGCGGTGAGTGCAGGAGAATTCTCCCACGCTGTCAGTGACGTGCATAAGGTGAGCTCATGTCCAATGAACTCAGCTCACCTCCTGCACGTCACTGACAGCGTGGGAGAATTCTCCTGCACTCAGCGCTTCAGCGTGAGAATTCTCCCACGCTGAAGCGCTGAGTGCAGGAGAATTTTCCCACGCTGTCAGTGACGTGCATAAGGTGAGCTCATGTCCAATGAACTCAGCTCACCTCCTGCACGTCACTGACAGCGTGGGAGAATTCTCCTGCACTCAGCGCTTCAGTGTGAGAATTCTCCCACGCTGAAGCGCTGAGTGCAGGAGAATTTTCCCACGCTGTCAGTGACGTGCATGAGGTGAGCCGAGTTCATTGGACATTAACTCGGCTCATCTGGATGCCCTCACAGAGAGACACTGTGGAGCGCAAGCAAGCCTGCGCTTCTCAGTGTCTGCGGGATGAGAGGCTGGATGGCAGCGTTCTGCTGCGGTCCAGCCTGTCATGTCGATGTAGCAGAGCTGAAGCTGTCATGGGAACCATGGAAAGGTAAGGATGATGTTGCTTTATTATTTTTCTTTTATTTCAGGAGATCGTTGGCTTCAGCTGGAATGGGCGTGATGGTAAGTATGGTTTAATTTAGAACAATAAAGAATTGTGTGCTTATTTCAATTAAAGGACTTTTTTCTGGGTGTTGTGTTTTTTTTAAATACTTTACTAGAAATTCATGGTGGTCATGTCTAATATTGGCGTGACCCCATGAATTTCGGGCTTAGGGCCAGCTGATAATGCCAAGCTGGCCCTAACCCCTTTATTACCCAGTGAGCCACCGCATCAGGGCCCTGGATGAGTTGGGTACAGCGCCAGAAGATGGCGCTTCTGTGAACGCGCCATTTTCCGGGGTGGCTGCGGACTGCAATTTGCAGCGGGGGTGGCCCAGAAAGCTTGGGCCTCCCTGCGCTGCGGATTCCAGCCCCCAGCTGCCTAGTTGTACCTGGCTGGACACAAAAACAGGGCGAAGCCCCACGTCAATTTTCTTTAAATTATTTCATGAAATAATTAAGAAAAAAAGGGCTTCCCTATATTGTTGTGTCCGGCCAGGTACAAATAGGCAGCTGGTGGTTGGGGGCAGCCCGTTCCTGCCTGCTGTACCTGGCTGGACACAAATATAGTGCGAAGCCCCACGTCAATTTTTTTTAAATTATTTCATGAATTTCCTGAAATAATTTAAAAAAATTGAAGTGGGGCTTCGCACTATATTTGTGTCCAGCCAGGTACAGCAGGCAGGAACGGGCTGCCCCCAACCACCAGCTGCCTATTTGTACCTGGCCGGACACAACAATATAGGGAAGGCCTTTTTTTTTCTTAATTATTTCATGAATTTCATGAAATAATTAAAAAAAAAGTACGTGGGGCTTCGCCCTATTTTTGTGTCCAGCCAGGTACAACTAGGCAGCTGGGGGCTGGAATCTGCAGCGCAGGGAGGCCCAAGCTTTCTGGGCCCCCCCCCCCGCTACAAATTGCAGTCCGCAGCCACCCCGGAAAATGGCACGTTCATAGAAGCGCCATCTTCTGGCGCTGTACCCAACTCATCCAGGGCCCTGGTGCGGTGGCTCACTGGGTAATAAAGGGGTTAGGGCCAGCTTGGTATTATCAGCTGGCCCCAAGCCCAAAATTCATGGGGTCACGCCAGTATTAGACATGACCGCCATGAATTTCTAGTAAAGTATTTAAAAAAAACACAACACCCAGAATAAAGTCCTTTAATTGAAATAAAGACACAATTCTTTATTGTTCTAAATTAAACCATACTTACCTTCACACCCATTCCAGCTGAAGCCAACGATCTCCTGCAATAAAAGAAAAATAATAAACCAACCTCATCCTTACCTTTCCATGGTTCCCACGACAGCTTCAGCTCTGCTACATCGAGATGACTGGCTGGACCGCAGCAGAACGCTGCCATCCAGTCTGTCATCCCGCAGACACTGAGAAGCGCAGGCATGCTTGCGCTCCTCACTGTCTCGCTGTGACGGCATCCAGATGAGCCGAGGTCATGTCCAATGAACTCGGCTCACCTCATGCACGTCACTGACAGCGTGGGAAAATTCTCACGCTGAAGTGCTGAGTGCAGGAGAATTCTCCCACGCTGTCAGTGATGTGCATGAGGTGAGCTCATGTCCAATGAACTCAGCTCACCTCCTGCACGTCACTGACAGCGTGGGAAAATTCTCCTGCAATCAGCGCTTCAGCGTGAGAATTTTCCCACGCTGTCAGTGACGTGCATGAGGTGAGCCGAGTTCATTGGACATGAACTCGGCTCATCTGGATGTCGTCACAGAGAGACGCTGAGCAGCGCAAGCAAGCCTGCGCTTCTCAGTGTCTGCGGGATGACAGGCTGGATGGCAGCGTTCTGCTGCGGTCCAGCCTGTCATCTCGATGTAGCAGAGCTGAAGCTGTCGTGGGAACCATGGAAAGGTAAGGATGAGGTTGCTTTATTATTTTTCTTTTATTGCAGGAGATCGTTGGCTTCAGCTGGAATGGGCGTGATGGTAAGTATGGTTTAATTTAGAACAATAAAGGATTGTGTCTTTATTTCAATTAAAGGACTTTATTCTGGGTGTTTGTGTTTTTTTTAACTTTGACTATGGGGTTAGTAATGGGGGTGTCTTATAGACGCCTCTCCATTACTAACCTGGGCTTGATGTCAGCTGGCATTATAAGCTGACATCAACCCCAACCCTATTACCCCCTGCCACCGCACCAGGGCAGCGTGGAAGAGCGAGGCTAAGTGCCAGAATTGGCGCATCCTATGAATGCGCCATTTCTGGGGCGGCTGACGGCTGGTGTTTCTAGCCTGGGAGGGGGCCAATATTCATGGCTCCCTTCCTGGGCTATTAATATCAGCCCCCAGCTGTCTGCCTAGCCTTTGCTAGCTATTAAATTAGGGGGGACCCCACGTCATTTTTTTTGGGGGGTCCCCCATTTTAATAGCTAGTAAAGGCTATGTATTCAGCTGGGGGCTGATATTAGTAGCCTGGGAAGCTCCGTGGGTATTACCCCCTTCCCAGGCTTCAAACATCTGCCCCAGCCGTCTGCTTAACCTCCGCTAGAGCCTAAAATTAAGGGGAACCCCACGCCAATTTTTTTAATAATAAATCCTTTATTTTAATACTAAATGACAAGTACAGTAACCAACACTATCACTGTACTTCATATATATGTGACTGACATGTTTCTATCTATCTAATCTATGTGTGATGCTCTATCTTTCTGTTCTAAATTGTCGGGTACAGATGCTGAATTGCCGGCCGGCTTTTTTAAAGAGACGGTGCATGAAAACACTATTATTTTTTTAAATAAATCCTTTACACTAAATGACAAGTGCAGTAACCAACACTATCACTGTACTTATTATATATGTGACTGACATGTTTCTATCTATCTAATCTATGTGTGATGCTCTATTCCTTCTTGTCTAAATTGTCGGGTACCGGTGTATGCCGCTGCTGAATTTGCCGGCCGGCTTTTTTAAAGAGAGTGTCTTCTCAGCAGTTTGTCAGCTTTTGGACACCTTTGCAGGTGTTTTCTATGTGTTTCTATGTGTTTTTGTTTGCCTGCCATTGGTTTTAACGGTGTTCGACGGTGTTCTAAGGTGTTCGACGAACAGTTCGACGAACAGTTCCTCGAACATCCCGGTGTTCGACGAACCGAACCGAACCCGAACACTACGGGGGTGGCTCAACACTAGTCCTGAGCTCCCTTTCTGTCCTGTCCTCTTCTCTGGCCTTCCCCACCAGGGATCCACCTATGTCCGGCTCCCTCGGGCCTCTTGGTGGTAAACCCTTGTCTCTGGGTTCCCTGACCCTATTCCTGGTCTGCCTTCCGGGTGGATTTAGTGGGTGATCGTGGCAGATCGGTCCTGCCCACGACCTCCGGTTCCTGGCTAAGGTGTGCTGTAGCCTCTGCCAGCTTGGGATCCGGTACCCTGTTGCCAACTCTTCACCCTCTGGTCTAATTTGGGCTCTTGGAGTTCCTTCTTTCTCCCCCTCTGGGTCTTTCTTTCTCCTCTCTCTCTCTCTTGGCCTTGGAGCTGCTCTTCTCCTCTGCTCTGCTTCTCTGACTCAACTCTGACAGACTGACCTCACTCTGCAAAAGACCCTGTCCTAAGATGGTGCCCACCTTATATACTCCCTCTATATGTGAGCTCAGGTGACCAGCACCCAATGAGCTCCTAGCACTACCCAGACTGCTCCCCCTATCTGCCCCTACACTACTGGGATGTTCCACCCCCCCCCCACTCCAGCCAGGAACAGACACTGTCGTACCTGCACATTTCTCTAGTGGGAGTACCGTCGGTCTGTTCCTCGGAAATGGGATGTGTGTAGTGCATGCAGCTAACTGAGCTCAGTTCCACACTCCATCCTTACCCGGGAGTGGAATACCACGCCTCTGGCTTGAGGTGTAATACCCCTGTAGCAGCCGAATCCTCAGGGTGCTACACTAGCATTTCAAAATTTCTGGCCTTTGAAATGCTGCCACTCCGGCTGGTGGAGACAGACACTTTAAAAAACTTATGGTGGTGGCTGTCCCACAGTATATGGTTCCCAGCCGCCACTACTTTTCCATGTCGAGGTCTACATAACCACTGATATGTGGACCAGTAAGCATGTATAGGGATGTTATGTCTCCCTAACTGCCACTGGATCAATACACTGGCAGCTTGGCCTCAGGCGGAAAGCACTTTGGCGCATGTCTTACCACCATGGAAGATTGCTGGTTCTTTCTCTGTTCATGTTGCCTCCTTCTCCTACTCTGCTTCCTCCACCGCCTCCTCACCTGGTCAGCGTAACACCTGCAGGACTAACTTCAGCACAGCCAGGGGGGAAAGACAACAGGCTGTTCTGAAACTGATCAGTTTAGGGGGAAAATCCCACACCGCACAGGAGCTGTGGACTGGGATCAAACAACAGACCGATGAGTGGTTGGTGCCTCTGAACCTCAAGCCCAGCCTGGTGGTGTGCGATAATGGGTGAAATCTCGTAGCAGCTCTGGGCCTAGCTGGCTTGACATACATCCCTTGCCTGGGGAATGTGCTGAATTAGGTGATGCAGAGCTTTCTGAAAAATTACCTTGAGATGTCAGAGCTGCTGCAGAAAGTGCGGGCCATCTGTGCACACTTTTGATGTTCTCACTCTGCTACTTTTCACCTGTCTGTGCTGCAGCATCACTTCTGCCTTCCCACTCATATGCGATGTACCTACATGGTGGAACTCCACCTTGCATATGCTGGAGAGAATGCGCGAACAGCAGCAGGCGACAGTGGAGTTTCAGCTACAACACTCATGGGTGAGGCTCTCAGCGGAGAAACATCACTTCACCACTGAGTGGGCCTTCATGAACGTGCTGAGTGTTGCTGCTTTGGGTACCCCATGAACATGACTAGCTCTGATGACGCCATCATCAGCGTTACTATTCTATTCTAACTTCTATGCCTCCTTGAAAAAACGCTTCAGGCGATGATGCATGGGGTGGTGGCACAGGAGGAAGAGGAGGAGGAACAGGGAACATTCACACCATTATCAGGCCAGTCATCCACACATGGCTCTGAGGGTGGATTCCTGTACCAACAGCGGCCAGATACACAACTGTGCAGCCAGGGGACAGTGACCAGCCCAGGGGATGGGGATAACTCGGTACCCGGGCCTTTGCCTGGCCTTAGGGGATGTCGCGGTGGTCGGCTCCCGGGCCCGTACCCTGGGGTCGCTCTTTAAAAAGGGGATAATAGGTTTTCTTTTAGTTTTATGACAGTTCGTGACGCCACCTGTGGCTTCTGGTGATAATCACCAGCGCTGCTCAGTCCACTGAGGCCGATGATAAGGCAGCTCGATGGTATAGCTCCCCACAGGTGGAGCTAGGCCTCAGGGCAGCGTACGGAAAGGGGAATGCAGGACAGGTGAGACCCAGCCGGGTCAGAGCAAGAACAGGGACAGACACGATAGTCACTTCAGTACCTTTTACTGATGGAAATTCAGGCACGTCCCGGAGCACTGAAGGGTGAAGGGTGCATGTCAGGATCCTCCCCAATGAGCGGGTGTAGGGCCTCCTGTTTCTTGCCTCTGCGTAGTAAGTTTCTGACCTGCCTGGAGCTAGGCCTAACTTTGTCTCTGTCCTGCGCTGGCTGACTCTGTGGTAGGGCCTTCTCTTGGAATACACGCTACTCAGCTTGCGGGGCATATGTGTCTCCCGGCTCTGTTACGTATCAGCACTTTAGCGATCCTGGGATCTGTAGTTCTCCAGGGATTCTGGTAATGCCTTACTGGGTCATAGAGATCCCGGTAAGCTTCGGACCTGGTGTCCGGTAAAATCTTCGGGGTGAGCTAGTTAAGCTCCTCTGCCCCCTATGTACTAACTCTCCACTCACCTTACTAGGCTATACACACTAACGGCTGCTTGCCGCGCTTCACCGATCTTATGGCGCCGGCACACCTAAAGCTCACTATTCTGAGCTACAACTGAGTCTGGAATGTGCTCCACTGCAGACTGACCTCTCTCAGACTTCTTTACTGCAGGAACTCCCTCAACAGACTTGGCTCTCTGTCGACTCCAGACTACACTGCCTGGCTCCACCTTCCCTATTTATATCCCTAATGGGCTCCCTCTGCTGGTCTGAGGTGGAAGGTGGAGATGTGTGAATGTTTATGGGGGCCTCTTGTGGAGGAATCCATCAATGCACACTTCTAGGATCTGTGATACCAAGCGCAGCTGGGCGTCACAACAGTTTTGGAGGTTGAGTAGGAGAACGAACCGTGTTCACAGCAGGGTGGAACTCAAAGGAGCTCAGGGGCATCACTAGAGCATGACTGGGGGGGGATACAGAGGACACAAACAATACACCTCCCACTGAGGACAGCTGGTCATTGCCTTTGGGCAGCCTGGCACATGTGAGTGAATACATGCTGCTGTGACTGAGCAATGACTGCCTAGTTGCCCGGATTGTTACCACTGCTAATTACTGTGTGGCCACCCTCCTGGATCCCCGATACAAGGACAGCGTTCCATAAATTCTTTCGTCGCTGGAGAGTGATCGGAAAATGTGGAAATGCAAGAAAACGCTGGTAGAAGCTCTACTGATGGTGTACCCACTTGCTGACAATGGGGGCACAGCGTAAGCACAAGGCAGAGGAGGAGGAGGAAGTTACCAAGGCAGCTGGAGCACCATCACCATCTTGGAAGAGAAGATTAACATGGGCAAAATGTGGAAAACTTTCCTCAGCATGCCACAACATCCAGCACCACCATCTGATACAGTTCATATCAGTAGGAGGCAGAGTTTCAACAACAGTGGAAGAGACCCATTTAACTCCTGGTCTCCAAATTGGACACCTGGCCTGAGCTTGCCCTTTACGCCTTAGAGGTGCTGGCCTGTCCTGCAGCAAGTGTACTGTCGGAGCGTGTCTTTAGCATGGCAGGGAATGTGATCACAGACAAGCACATCCACCTGTCCACAGTCATACGTCGGCCAGCTCACATTCATTAAAATGAACCAGGCGAGGATCTCACAGTACTTGTCCGTACCTTTGGCTGAATAGTGAAGTGTACCAGACGCACCCAACCATCGTTAGACTCCACTACAGTTTGTTTGTTCTATTTGTCATTCCCAATGTTTTGGGGACCTCCCCAAATAAAAAAAATAAAACCAAAAAAATAAAACAACAAGGCTGTTTGCAGAGTACACACACATAGGCTGTTTTGCATTGTGCCCCCACAGAGGCTGTTTTGCAGAGTACACCCAACAAGGCTGTTTGGCTGAGTACATCCACAGAGGTTGTTTTGCAGAGTACATCAACAGAGGCAGTTTTGCAGAGTACACCCACACAGGCTGTTTGCAGAGTACACCAAGCGGAAGCTGTTTTCAGAGTACCCCCAGAGAGGCTGTTTTGCAGAATACCGCCATAGAGGCTGTTTTGCAGAGTACACTCATAGAGGCTGTTTTACAGAGTACCCCCACAGAGGCTGTTTTGCAGAGTACACCCACAGAGGCTATTTTGCAGAGTACATCCACAAAGGCTGTTTTGCAGAGTACACTCATAGAGGCTGTTTTACAGAGTACCCCCACAGAGGCTGTTTTGCAGAGTACACCCACATAGGCTGTTTTGCAGAGTACATCCACAAAGGCTGTTTTGCAGAGTACACACACAAAGGCTGTTTTGCAGAGTACAACTAAAGAGGCTGTTTTCAGAGTACCTCCAACAAGGCTGTTTGGCAAAGCACACCCACAGAGGCTTGCACTGTCCCTCACTCAAGCTGCGTCCTGTCCCTACGTTAATCATAGCAGAATGGCGGTGCCACCTGGGATCCGGCAGTTATACAGGCCAGGACACGTGGTATGTTGGCATGGTTGTGATGGCTGCGGAAGTGCCCGCAGTCAAAAAGCTTGTTGATTAGCTGCCCTGAAGCCATTCAACAAGCTTTATTGAGCATCTGGAAACTGAACATTAAAACGGACTTCCAGGAGAAGTCTGTGTTCGGAGTTCAGCACCGGACACTAGGTATTCTATACGAACCCCGAACTTTACAGTTCAGCTTCTCTCATGCCTAGTTTTGAGTCCCAATGGTGGAACTAATAGATTAATAGCGCTTTATAAGTGAGTAATAAAAATAAGCAAAACAATTCAGCCCCTTGTTGCAGATGCTGATTTTTGGGACGTGTACGTGAATAACATGCCTTATTATGTCATTTTTTGGAAGGTAGTTAAATTTTGCTAAAAAAAGAAAGAAAAAAATCTAGACATTTCAGTGTGCAAGTCTGTTTTTGTTCATCTGTTTTATTAGTACGATTTGAAATCTCTACATACCACACCTATACTACGTCCTTCTGTCACCTATACTACGCCCTTGCTTTTTGTACTTGTATCTGCTTAGTATTTCTTATTACATAATTTTTTGGAAGTGGGTTTGAATAATTGGGATTGAAAAGATTGTCAAGAAAAAGAGGCAATGGCAATAGATGAAGTAGAGAAAAAGACAAAGAAAAACATACCAAGAATGTGGGAGTCACCAGCAGCAGCAGAAGCACCACCACCACTATTGGCACTGGCACAACACAAACCACCCGGCCAGTAGTAGTACCAAGCTCAGGCCAAGATTCTTAACTGGAAAAATTCAGAGTGCGTAGTGTAATAAATGGCACATTAATCATCTCAATCACAGTAGAATGATGTTACCTCTGACAGTGATACTGTCAGTTTGAATACGTTTTCTGCATAGAATGGTCTGGCAGTTGCCTCATCAAAAATGACTAAAAGGGATCATTTTTTAAACTTTTTTAATGTTAAAAACATAGAAAGTCTGTGTACTGTATTATTAAATGGGATGTTGGTTACTATCGGGTTGCTGGGTTACTATCCATTTTTATGGTAAGGTCAGTTTGATATTAATAATGCTATGTTTATCTTAATGAGCTTGGAAGGGGATTAATGCAGTCCTCAGAGTCTTCAGAGTGTTACACATGTCTTAAATAGCAATCGGAGGTTTCTTAGTATTGCAATATGTGGCAAATGATCTGTTCTCTGTAAATAAATTAATTGAACCTGGCACATTTCAAATGATTCCATCATCTCCATTTATGTCTTCTAACCATTTTCTTCTGTCCTTTGCAGTTATCTTAGATCAGACCTGTGTCTGGTTGTAAATGAACTGTCTACAGCAGGAGCACTCCCCACATTTTTCTGCCTGCAGTAATAGAAAAAAAGAACATTGGAGACAGACATGACTCTGAAACCCTTACTGAAGTCGCAGTCTCTTTGTAGGCTACCAGACAAAAATTGATGTTATCAGGAGGACTGAACCACCTCTATGGAAAATTCTGCAGACTGATTATCCTTAACATTTTCCTTTTTGCACTTTTTAAATGTATTTATAGACTTAATTTTTCATTCAAACTTATCCTTGTGGGGAAGAATAGTAGACTTTTAAGAATCTGAACTTCTCTAAGAGTTATGCTGGAGTAGAAGGCATCAAATTCATTAAGAGGTGTAAGCCACTTAATGGATTTGGCTTCTCCTCTGAATGGTGTACACCTCTGTTTGTCGCACCAGAAATGCTATGAAGGAATTTTTCATAGTATATAGAAAATGAAGTATTTCTCCCAGAAATGTATTGCAATTACATGTTTTGTTATACACATGTTTATTTTATTTGTGGGTATTGGAACAACAAAAAAAAATGAGAAAAAAAGGCAAATTGGACATCATTTCACACAAAACCCCAAAAATGGGCCAGACAAAATTGTAGGCACCTTCCCCAAATTGTGGATAAACAACTTTGTTTCAAGCCTGTGATACTTGTTCAAACTCACCTGTGGCAAGTAACAGGTGAGGGCAATATGGAAATCACACCTGAAACCAGTTAAAAATTGTTGTAAAATATCAACAATATCAAGGTTATAACTCCATCTCTAGATATCTTTATGTTCCTTCGTGCAACATAATCAAGAAGTTTAAAATCCATGGCACAGTAGCTAATCTCCCTGGACTTGGATGGCAGAGAAAAATTGATGAAAGGATAGTCCGGATGGTGCATAAACAGTCCCAATCAAGTTTCAAAGAAATTCAAGCTGTCCTGTAGGCTCAGGGTGCATCAGTATCGGAGTGAACTATTTATCAACATTTGAATAAAATGAAACGCTATGGCTTGAAACCCAGGAGGACCCCACTGCTGACACAGAGACACAAAAAAGCTTGACTGTAGTTTGCCAAAATGTATGTGAATAAGCCAAAATCCTTCTGGGAAAGCGTCTTGTGGGCACATGAGACCAAGATATTTAGCTTTTTGATAAAGCACATCATTCTAATGTTTACAGAAAATGGAATGAAGCCTATAAAGAAAAGAACACAGTACTTAGGGGTTGTTTTGCTGCCTTTCACACTGTGTGCTTGACTGTGGCATCATGAAATCTGAAGATTACGGATTTTGGGTCGCAATGTAGTTCCCAGTGTCAGAAAGCTGGGTTTGCATCCTAGGTCATGGGTCTTCCAGCAGGACAATGACCCCAAACATTCTTCAAGAAGCACCAAGAAATGGATGGAAGCAAAGTTATTGAGAGTTCTGAAGTGGCCAGCAATGAATCCAGAATTTAAATCCCATTGAACACCTGAGGAGATGCAGTATCTTAAAATTGCTGTTGGGAGAAGGAACCTTCAAATATGAAAAACCTGGAGCAGTGTGCAAAAGAAAAGTAGTCCAAAATTCCAGTTGAGAGTTGAAAGAAGCTTGTTGATGGTTATAGATAGTGATTGATTGAAGTTATTTATTCCAATGGGTGTGTAACCAAATATTAAGTTGAAGATGTCAACAATTTTGTCCTGCCCATTTTTGGGTTTTGGTGTGAAATGATGTCCGATTTGCCTTTTTTTCCTCAGTTTTTTTTGTTGTTCCAATACACACAAAGCTAATAAACATGTGTATAACAAAACGTGTAATTGAAATAATTTTTTGAGAGAAATTCTTCATTTTCTGGAACAATTTCGAGCTTGCCAACATTTTCGACCATGACTGTATATAATGTTTTGCGTGTAACACCCTTTATCAGACTGTGAAAAAACATGAAAATATAGAATCATGAATACATTAAGCATTGATAGCAAATAACATAATTTCAAAGGTGTCACTAGATCCAAAACTAATATGAAATCTCAAGATTAAAATCAAAGATGTACTTGGAAGAAACCCACAAAAACCATATAGAAAGTACTATCCAGTAGCCAAGTCAACATAGTATATTCTTGGTCAGTTTTGCATCTAGCCTGGGTAACATTTCTGGTGTACAAAATGCCGACACACTTGATGAATTTCTGGGGCAGGCATGGCCACACCGTGGCTATTTCCCAGCTCCACTCATTTTTGCAGAGCTGATTGAAACTGGTGTGAAAACACCAAAATTGACAAACATTTTTACACAGCTCCCCATTGCGCCATTTTTTTAACTGCTTAAAAACTTTCTAAATATGTATACACATAAAAATACAGGCTTCATCCATCCATTTTTTTATATACGGTTTTATTAATGAAATCGTAGGCTCAAAACAAATTAACTTTAACTTAAACTAAACACTTTGGCTCCCAGCCACACAATTTTTGCACTTTTTACTTGGAACATTGCTCTCATTTGGGTTCTGATTTGGATCCAAGTCTCCAAACTGCTATGTCAAATAATTAGCGCTCAAATCACAAATTTCAATCAAGCTGACAATTAAAATGACAATATTCACTTTCTTTTTGAGTCACTAATAAGACAAAGTAACATTTTAAAGAGTTCAGCCAGAAGGGTGCCCTGCCAATAAAAATTTTTTCAAAAAATCCTTAGTCGCAATTATTAGGAATAAAAATATAATCTTTGGCAAGAGTAATTTTTCATAAGACTGAAAATCATTTATTTATATAATGGCAATGAATTTATTCGTCTGACAGACAAAGAAATATATAAAGAAAAATTTTTGACATTTGATACTGTGACAATTTCCCGTATATGCTAAATGTTCATGCTCACATTAACACAGACTTGACATTGAGTTTTATGGCTTTGTTTCCAGCATAGTGCTTGCACACTTTAGAAGGAATTGCATACTATATGTTGTATCCTATGTGGTGTTCTTCAAGTCAACACAGCTAGAAAACTGTAGCACGTAGCAAAAGAACAAGCTCCGGAATGTTACTGCACAAGTTGAGCAGTTGGTCTGCTTTATGCTCTTTACTACTGTCCTTGTCTTTACCATTGTAAACAGGTGTTTGCAATGCAACAGCACAGAAGATGAGGATGCAGCGGTAACTTAACCAAAGATTGTTTATTACTGTAGCAAAGCAATTTGAATTATTGGATTACAAAGTTAAACAAGGTTAGCAGATCATTAGAGTGCAATAAAATGCTTTACAATTCTCACGTAAGTCGCTTCTGTGGATAGAAGTAGTAGTAACGGTTATAACATTTAAACCATATTACTAAATAGTTACAATAGATAAAAGCGTTTCTACTCTAGTACATTGGCCAATGGTGCGTCACAGTCAGTTGTGCACCCGTCACTGTCATTACCCTGTCGCTCTGGTATTAATGACACAAGCTGTCCAGAATCTAACAGAAGTCTAAGCTACTACACCGTTAGGCCATAAGTCCCTTCTTGGTGAGTCGGTTATAGCACACGTTGCACTGGCTGCCTCCATCCCCTGAAGCACGGCCTCGGTCCCCTGTGTACCATACTTCTGCACCTAACATCGCAGATCACAGGAATGACCCCCTAGCACAGTCTACCCGCTTCTTGTGGCTCTAGTCCCACTTAATCGATTCTTCACTCTGCTCACTTAGCTCCGGTCTTGGTCACTCAGCTCTTCAATCGATTCCTTGCTTGGATCTGGTCACTAGATTCTTCATCCAGGTTTGGTGACTTGATTATTCATGCAGGTCTGGTAACTCGATGCTTCATTCGGGTTTGGTCACTCAATTGTTCACTTGGATCTGGTCATTCGATTCTTCATGCGGATCTGGTCACTCGATTCTTCACTCAGGTCTGGTCAATCGATGCTTCAGTTAGGTCTGGTCACTCGAATCTTCACTCAGGTCTTGTCACTTGATTCTTCGCTCAGGCCTGGTCACCCCTCATGGCAATTATAAGCCAACTCCTCTGCACCACACGTCCGTTCTACTACAGGTCCAGGGTCTACTCCCCTCTTCTCTGCTTTCCTGGGCCTTTTATAATTACTAACTGCAACATAGCTGACACCTGACCTGATGTCTCCTCCGAACTCTTCCCCTCTGGAACCATTCTCTTGGTTATACAGTATCTGCTGATGCAATACTTTCCACTTTTTCTTGTCCTACAATCTTTGGCAAGTAGGTGGCAGTGCTTCCAGACACCCTGGTATGCATTAACTGTGTAAATGTACCATTTGTCATTCTACTTACACTATTACTGGAAAAAGTAATCAAATGCCACCCCTCTAAAGACCCCATAATTAAGACCCATACAAATTAATTGGGCTTTATTGTTATGATCTGCAACAAGGAAAGAGAGGGGAAAGCTATCCCTACAGTAAGACTAATCTGAATCCCTACGATGTAGCGGGATGCCTGTTCCTAGCGAACAGACCCGCCTTAGTCCTCGCCTAGTCTGAACGAAGACCTATAGCATAAGGGGAGGGGTCCCTAAAAGAACTAAGGACTGGAACAAAAATGGGACACCTCCTAAACAGAGAAGTTGCTGCAGCACACAAAAAGATAAATCGACAAAAAGGTACTAGAGGTCCCAGAAGGACCAAGTGAACTGACAGAGATAGGCACAAAAGCACCTGGCTAGCAAAACAGTCAACAACACTGAAGTCCAGCACAGCCAAAAGAGCGGAGCTGGAATATAAAGGCAGATGGTCACATGACCGCCAAATACAAAATGGAAAAACAAACAGGAGGGTTCTAACATTTATTGTACCATATGAATCCAAAATAAAATATTTGTCGCCTGCTATACTGGATGCCATTTTACGGAAGTATGTCTAAAATATGGAATTTGATGGAGCACTGTATACCAGTGCACATGTCTTCATGAAGTCTTCAAGTGCCTCCAACTGGCTATGTTTTGAAAATAGTGAAAAATCTTGTGGCTATTAACAAGGCTAATTAATTAATAGTAATAAATTGCTCATTAACTGATTGTAATTGGAGGCAACTTCTTCTTTTCAGACATAATTTCAAGGCTGTAGTCAGGACAGCTGCGGAGGACACATTACTGAGGGTGGAGGACTCATTACTGAGGGAGGAGGACACAGTAATGAGTGAGGAGGAATTACGCTGTTACAGTGGGTGAGTATCCTTTTTTCCTCTCTACCCTGCATCCATTTAGAAAGTGGTAGACAACCCCTTTAGCTATATTTATTAACAAGGCTTGGAGCTATCCCCATTTAGCTACTTAGCAGGTAAGATTTATTAAATGGAAATATATAGTAAGTGTTTCGGTAGACATTTTCCTTGATGATTTCACAGCAGCTTTGTGGTCACATACAGTCTAATGGTTCCATGGCATTGATACTGCATTATTACCATCTTTTAGAATTCACTATGACACTGGTGTCTTGTGCATTCAATGCTTACAAAACATTACAGCTATCCTGTTTAAGATAATACCTATATTCCTCTTGTGAAAACAATTCAGGAACATTTTTTTTCTTTGAAATTGACTCGGTGCTATTCCTCTGTTATTCCTCCTAGATGTATATGAATAAATTGACAACTGGGTGTTACTAGTTGGAGGTGTGTCATTACACAGCTTGAAACTGTCCAATCAGTGCTGACATGATCAGACTGTGTAGGGACAGACAGACCCCCCCTGACAGAATGGTAAGGCTAATGGCCCAATCAATCATTTGCCGAGTTTTAAAGAGTTTCTTTCCTTTTCATATCTTGTGAAATTGTTTTACATTATTTCAGAAATTCTTCAATTTTCCGAATGTGATTCATGATTTTAGCTCAAAATCAGAAATGCTCGTTATTTTTACGTTTTACCCTCTTGTGAGTTCTTCTAGAATGTCACAAAATTTGTGCAAAATTTTCAGGCGTATATAATATCTCTCTGGGGGAACTAGAATAGATTTTTAAAAAGTTAGAATTGATGAATCAGCCAAAAACAGCTGGAAACCCAAAACATATGGTGAACATAATACAACTGGCAAACTTATATAAAATAGAATAAAAAAAAAGAAAATTAAAAGTAGAATAAGGTGAAAATGAATAACAAGAGAAAAACACCCAAAAAATATTCAAAAAAGGTGGCAAGTCAATAATCGGACATTAAATCTTAAATTTCTTCATACATATTTGGATTTTGTGTGATTCAGTAATTAGCATTCATCGAAATGAATGTTGAGAGCGCAACTCCCTCTTTATTCTCAGAGCCCTCTTCTATAAGTAGGACAGGGATGGGAAACACAACTTACAGTGGCATGTTGATCAATTGTGCCCTAAAATGTTTTTTGAGTACTGTATCGTTAAGATAGGGCATCAATACCAGATCGGTGGGGGGGTGGCATCCAGCATCTCTTCCAATTAGCTGATCACGGTGCTGGATACAAGGCACAGCTTAGTCATCTGTATAGTGGCCGCAGCCAGGTACTGCACATCCACCCCTATTTCACTGAATAGATGTGGATCTGTAGTATCCTATTGAGGCTACTATGCAGTTTCTGGCACTATTAACAGCTGATTTGCCAGGGTGCCGTGTGTTGCAACCCCACTGATTTGGTATTGATAACCTATCCTAAGGATAGGCAATCAATATTACAGGACCTGACAACTTCTTTAACTTTCATGCAGTAAAGCCAACACAGGGGCTACAGGGTGATTATGCAACATTAGTCCAGATGCAGATGAGCATAGATTCTCTCATCCAAGAGAATCGGGCTGATTATGCAAATCACACTCTGAGTAAATACAATTCATGGAAAAAAATGGTAGTATATGTACCCTTAATGGAGAACATATGTTAAACTATATTATAACCTGTCTATACATATATAAATCTCAACTACCATAGTACGGACCAAGTCAGGGCCAAATTGTCAGTATCACAGAAAAGCAAACAAAAAAAGATACAAAAAATAGGCCACTAAATTCATGCAAAACAGTCAAAGTTTATTAAAGGGTAATAACAAGCACAAGAGGGGGGTAAAGTGCAAAGTGCAGACAGTAAAAACCACAAAGATAGCACCATGCGGCAGCTGCCAAAAAAAAAAAATTATATATAATTATACCCAATTTGCAAACATGCTAGGTGGGTGGTACAATTAGCAGATCAAAAATTACAATCAAAAGAGTGTGTATCAATTAATACATATTGTCTAACTAAATGTACCAGATAGTAATACCTATGAAGCCCTGTGCAAGTGCCTAAATGGTTAAAGATATGATGTAATATAAGACTGGCCCTAAATACTTGATTATACACTGTGTTCCAAATTATTATGCAAATAATATTTTCTCAGATTTTCCCAAATTACCTATATGAATTGCAGTCATTGTAATTTTCCAGTCAAATAACTATTAGAGTACAATTGAAAGGTTTTTGTACAAACTGCCTATGATAACAGTATATTTTTAAAAAAATAAAAAACTCAAACTGCACTCAAAATGCATGTTCCAAATTATTATGCACAGCAGAGTTTTCAACCTTTTCATTTTAATAAAGAACAAAAAAATGGTCATTTTTGAAATTATAAGCATTAGCAGGTTATTACAAACTGAAATCAAACAGTTTTCAACTCAAAACTTTATTCTAGGTGATGTTACATTTGCACATAGGACCGCTTGTTCGAAAGGAGCTTCTGAACTCTCTCGTCCATTGAATTTGTCAGGTTTTGGATGGTTTCTGCTTTAATTGTTTTGCATGAGGACAGGATACCCTCCCAGAGCTGTTGCTTAGATGTGAACTGCCTCCCGCCATCATAGACACTCCTTTTGATGATGCTCCAGAGGTTCTCAATGGGGTTGAGGTCAGGGGAGCATGGGTGCCACACCATAAGTTTGTCCCCTTTTATGCCCATAGCTGCCAGAGATGCAGATGTGTTATGTGCAATTATGTTCTTTATTAAAATGAAAAGGTTGAAAACTCTGCTGTGCATAATAATTTGGAACATGCATTTTGAGTGCAGTTTGAGTGTTTTATTTTTTTAAAAATATACTGTTATCATAGGCAGTTTGTACAAAAACCTTTCATTTGTACTCTAATAGTTATTTGACTGGAAAATTACAATGACTGCAATTCATATAGGTAATTTGGGAAAATCTGAGAAAATATTATTTGCATAATAATTTGGAACACAGTGTATATATTACCATCCACACACGTATCAAATAGTAAAATGGGCCACCATTGCCCTGTATATACATACCAGGGGATAAAGCGTAGAAAGGCAAGGCAGGTACAAGGACATATGATGTAAGCTGCACACGTGGAGCTATCACCCCGACGCGCGTTTCGGTTTACCTTCGTCAGGAGGCATGGGGAAGTGAACGGTGCAGGAGTATATAAAGGTGCCAAAGGACGCCGTGGACCGGAAGTGACGCATAGCGTAGCCATAGAGACCGGGACGCCAGCCCGCATCCGCATCATATGGCAGCCAGTGGCAGGGCACACTAACATGTGACCTGATGTCAGATGCCACCCAAGATATGGAGAGCCGGCAGGGGCCCCGGAATACATGGCACGCATGCGTACAAGGTCACAATCACAGTATAGAATGGTATACATACTAGACCCGTGCGTTCTTATATATCAACAGAGTGAATGAAATTACATATATATGGACCAGAACATAATATAATAGAGGAGGAGAACACAATTCCTCAACCACATATACATATTGTTATATATTATTCCAAAAGAATCACATGTAGACCCCATCTTAATTACTAACAAAAGATGAAAAAACATGATGAATGACAATCATACTCTCTAAATTTGCATATAAGTAGCAGCGAGTAATGAAAAAACATATTCAGAGAAGTGCCATAGGATAGACAGCAAACATGTAGTATATCACATGATTATTCAATATAAACTAAGGAACAACATATAATGCATAGCGTTTCCACGGGCCCAATACAGTGACAACAGTGAACATACATTATGGTATGAAGTTGTTTCTGAATGTTCAAAGAAATGTTGAGATAGTTCATTGCGTCCAAATAAAATGAAGTGACCAGGGAAAGGTCCTAAACAGCATAGAAAAAAATAATTATAGTGAATGAATAAATAAAAACAAATAAAAACAGGGTTAAACCATCAAAACTCGCACAGACTGAAAAGGATGAAATAAAAGGGAGAAGGGTGGATGATCAAAGGAAGGGTCATAACTAATATTTTCGTTTAATCCGTTTGGATGGAGCGTATTTAAAGTCCATATCCAACGTGATTCTAGTTGGGCCAATCTCCGTCCAACCTTACCTCCACGTATATTAGATATGATAGAATCAATCAAGTTTTAACCCTGAGGAGAGAGGCATCACACTTATGGTGGATTTTAAAGTGTCGTGGTATTGCCTTTAATGTGGATGTATCCGTGTGGTCAGATGCTGCAATGATCCCAAGAACATGTTCGTGGATCCGTATCTTAAATTGACGAGTTGTCAAACCTTCATAAATAAGTCCACAAGGACATGTAGTGAAATATATCACATTTTTGGTGGTACAAGTGATGAATCTGTTGATTTTGTAAGTTTTGGATCTATGCGACTTAAAGAACGTATCACTACACTCCAGATTGGGACATGCTACACATCGACCACACGGAGCACATCCACATCTCCTGGTCTGCCTGTTAAGGAAGGTAATACCTGTAGAGCCCTCGTAATGGGACCGCACTAGATAATCACGTAGATTTTTGGAACGTTTGATGGTGACAGAGGGTCTATTAGGGATGTACCGGGAGATAACAGGATTGGCCTTCAGAATATGCCATGATCTGGCCAATATGTCTCTGATCACACTCTGATCAGACTCCAATCAGCGTTTGATCCAAGTGTGATTATAGTGCGATCCAATTCTCTCGGATAAGGAGAAAAAAATGTCTCCATTATCTCCATTCTGTCAGTCTGCGGAAATCGAACTGCACTCAGATTTCATCCAAGTGCAGCCAGATGGTTTTCATGCACTCTTTGACCTGCATGGCCGAGTGCTATCTGAATATCGGATCAAACTTGGGCATGCAGCGATTTCTTCCTCAGACTCTGTGCACGGCCCCATAGACTAACATTGGTCCGAGTGTGATCCGATGTTTTAACAGATCACACTCGGAGCAACAATACGGTCTTCTGCACCTGTTCTTAGGATCACTAATGTTGGCTTCCAGTTGCAACTAATGACTGAAAGGAGAACCCTATCCATTAGCTGAATTAACATAGTATTTTCTTGGTTAGTCTTGGATCTAGCATTTCTGGCATACAAAAATGTAGGCACCGTTGATAAATTTCTGGGGCGGGCATGACCATACCCATGCCCTGTCCCACCGCGGCTACTTTCCAGCTCTACTCATGTTGGCGTTGGCGGAGCTGATTCAAACTGTCACGAAAACACCAAAATTGACAACATTTTTCACAGCTCCCCATTGCGCAATTTTGTTTTTAACTATTTGAAAGCTTTCTAAATATACTTACACCTAAAAATACAATGACAATGCTGGCTTCATCCATTTTTTTATATATGGATTTATTCATGAAATTGTAGGATCAGTGTGTCTGGGGAGCAGTTACTGATGGCTCAGCCGTCCAATCTGGTACATGGGCATGCTGAAGCTGTCAGTACTTTGATTGACAGCTCATTGTCCAGTCTGATGCTGGTCTGTCGTTGTTTTGATTGCCAGCTTGGCTGTCCAATCCGAGTCTGGGAGATGCTGGCTATCTCCAGCTGTTCATTGTCCCAGGTGATTGCCTGGCTACTTAACTGGGCTGTTAGTCTCAGACCTGTGCCAGACGTGCATTCAGCCTTGTGTGGTTTTTCTGTCTGTGACTTGTGCTCTGTTTGTTGATCTATCGCTGCCTGACCTTGGACCTCGTTCTGACCATCGGTCTGTTTAACCTCTTTGTTCTGATCCGCTATCTTCCTGGTAATTTGACCTCGGACCATTACCTGACTACGTCTTTGTCTCTTCCCTCTGTTTATGACATACCCTCCTGGCTTTTGACCTCGGACTCCTTGACTATCCTGACTCATGGCTTGTCCGTGAGAAGTGACTCAACGTCACAATGACAGTGAATGTGGTCGTACAGAAATCCAGCACGACTGCATATCAGTGGACTGTTGTGTTGCAGTTTTGGTAACTTGCAGGTTTCAACTTGACCCCGTGAACTATTATGAGTTGTCGTGACATCGTGGTCCTATGCTGCGCAACTGCACGTGGTCATCTAACCCCAGCTGGGTACAGTACGACCATCTGAATGCATACATTTGGGTGCATTCAGTAAATTACTGGGGTAATACTGTATATTACCATCATTCATATTTTTCCCTTCCATATTTCTCATCTGTCTGTTATTGTGTCTTGTGTTATTACTATAAGGTTTACGTGCGCTGCCCGGATGATACTGTAGCTTAAAATATAAAGACTATAATATTTTTGGTGTAAGGCATTTCTCTATGGCAACTGTATATACCCTGGGAAGCAAAACAGTGGCAGGCTGGCGGAAGAATGACTGTTTTAACAGTAGTTGTTCTATCTACAGATTTACTAGGCATTGATTTACTAGCTGAGAATGAATAGTAGCCTTCAACAACAGGAAGCTTTGCTATTAAACCTCTTACTTTCAGCTGGAGCCTGGAGTCAAGCTGCACAGCTTACAGGAAAGTGCACAACGGGATCCCCCATAATCATCACAGTTACCCATAAGGAAATGTCTTCATCTCTCTTACGCGGCTCTTAATCAGACACTGACAGCACACCTTTGATCAGAATATTAGAAAATAGAGATTAACTGTTCTGTACCCACCCAAAAGGGCACATAACATCCGTACTATTACAGATGTAATGTTTACTGACATTGAATTTACTGATTTTTTTTTTAGGTTGGTTTGGGAACACGGTTGCTAAATAAAAAAAATACCATACAATTATGAAAAATCATTTTTTATAAACAAATGATGAAAGATCTTAATTATTTTCATTAAAAGTAAATTATGTATTTGTGCGTGATTTCGTTATATGTATGTAATGATTATGAGCTAATTTTTAATTAAAATGTTAAAAATACAAGGAATTAAAGTTTTTGTCCACTACTATGATATTGGTGACCTATCCGAGGTATATTGGTGGTGGTTCAACCAACACCAAGAAGGAGCGCTGATCTGCAGCACCCAGAAGTGGCTGTTAACATCTGGCAGCTGCTGAAGCTGATGGCAGCTACTCGGTGGGGTTGCCTGGTGTCAGACCCCCACAGATCTAATATTGACGATCTATCCCAAGGAGAGATCACCAGTATCATAGTAATGGACAGCCCCTTTAACTATCATTTTGATAATCCTACTGTACCTCAGTATCGCTCTGACTTCTTACAGAGGTATACAGAGCTTCTTTGTCAGATGTAACAACCTTGATATTCTACCCTGGACTGTACAGAGGTATGCTTCATACACACAGAGCCCAACAGAGCCTGCACAGCAGTGCACGCAGCTGTATGGCTCCATTCTCAAACCCCTAATTGACTTTCACACAATTTGAAGAATTATAACACTGCATGAATTATTATGCACACACCAAAAAAATTAACAGAAACATATATGCACTTAAATAAAGAAGGCAATCCTTATGTAGGGTGCCTCAATTTTAAAAGTAACCTGTCACCTGTTTTTCCTAATATAAAGTACAGCCTCTAAGGTCTCTTATACAGCTTTCTAGTAAGGGGTATGTAAGTCCTCCATCTTCTCTGCAACAAACACAAAAAAGACCTTTTATTATACCCACAGATGATGCAATCAGGTCCGATGGGCGTCTCTGGTCTTGATCCGGTGCTTCCTCTTTTCCTAGAATCACCATCCTCCTTCCCTATTTCATGATGATGACGCGTCCTATGTCATCCACACGGTGTCCCCCAATCACGCTCCAGCTGAGGGCAGAGAAAAGTACTGTAGAGCACATGCTCCAGCTTTACTTCCAGGTCATTGGCGCTCTTTGTCCTTTTCCAACGCATTCTACAATACTATGCTCTGCCCTAGGGAGGTCACAGAGAAGTGTGCCAACGCATGAGTATGTTGGGGACGCTGTGTATGACGTATTGGATAACATGTGTAGATGACATATGCTATGCAGAAGAGATTGGGAACTTACATACAGCTTACTAGAATGCTTTAAAAGAGGCCCTAAAGGTGGTGGCTGTACTTTATATTGGGAAAACCTGGTGACAGGTTCCCTTTAAACAGCTGGTCTTCTCTAGGAGATAACCCACCATATACATGCACACGCAGCACGGTCAGACGTTTAGTAGCTCTCATTGGGTAGAGAGGAGTAAGACATTTCTAGCAGAGCAAAAAAAGGAGCATGGACCACACCTCAAAAAAATCATACATTTGATCTAATGCCTCTCTGCAAAAATATATATAACTGAACATGAGGTTCTTAGTTTAACATTCTGATGAGACTGTATGATGCCCACTGCCACGTCACGGCGAACCTCGTAGTGGGCCCTAATATTTCCTGCCTAAAAGGAGCAGCGCAGTGTGCCAACCACCACCACAGTGACAATGCACCAGCAGGGCGGGCGGCCTGGTGCCTCACAACATCCATGCTGCAAGACTAAGTCCCCATGACTCCAAACCGCGCCGCCCCACAAGCACAAAACCACAGCAACAATGGCCGACACACTGCACCAACACTGCATGAAACGAGCATTTCTACTCACCTTCCTCAAGCTCTCAAGTGAGAGCAAAAATAGGCTAGACCCTCTTTGCAATCTCCTGCTAATTAAAATCGCCTGTGCCAAATGGGAGGAGTGCTGGTCCAAGAAAGGGGAAAGACTATGCAATGCAAAAAAAAGGAGCATGGACCACAACTCCAAAAAATCATACATTTGATCTAATGCATCTCAGCAAAAATATATATAACTAAACATGCTTGTGGGGCGGCGCAGTCCGGAGTCATGGGGACTTAGTCTTGCAGCATGGGTGTTGTGAGGCACTATGGCCACCCGCCCTGCTGGTGCATTGTCGCTGTGGCAGTGGTTGGCGCACTGCGCTGCTCCTTTTAGGCAGGAAATGTTAGGACCCACTACGAGGTTTGCCGTGACGTGGCAGTGGGCTTCATACAGTCTGATCAGAATGTTAAACTAAGAACCTCATTTTCATTTCTAGCAGAGGCTTACAGTTGTGCTCGAAAGTTTACATACCCTGGCAGAATTTTTCCTTTCTTGGCCTTGTTTCAGAGAATATGAATGATAACCAAAAAAATATTTTCTCCACTCATGGTTATTGGTTGGGTGAAGCCATTTATTGTCAAACTACTGTGTTTTCTCTTTTTAAATCTTTATGACAACCAAAAGCATCCAAATGACCCTGATCAAAAGTTCACATACCCTGGTGATTTTGGCCTGATAACATTATTATTATTATTATTATTATTATTATTAAATATTTATATAGCGCCATTAGGTTCCATGGCGCTTTACAAGCGTAGGGGCCGACGGGGACATGAACACGAGACATCAAACGAGGCGCACTGGTACAGTAGGGTAGGGGGTCCTGTCCACACGGGCTCACAGTATATGGGGGGGGGGTTGGGATACAGGAGGAAGGGGAGAGGAGAGGGTGAGATAGTGAGGTGGATGGGTCTCAGTGTGGGCTGTAGGCCTGAAGGAATAGGTGGGTCTTTAGGTTTTTCTTGAAGGTTCCCAGGGTAGGGGAGTGTCGGATGTGATGGGGGAGAGAGTTCCAGAGTATGGCGGAGGCACGAGAGAAGTCTTGCAGGTGGTTGTGGGAGGAGGAAATGAGAGGGGAGAAGAGGAGAAGTTCTTGAGAGGAGCGGAGATCGCGCGGGGGGACATATCTGGAGACCAGGTCGGAGATGTAGGGAGGGGACAGGTTGTGTATGGCCTTGTATGTTAGGGTTAGGGTTTTGAACCGTGATCTCAGGGAGCCAGTGGAGGGCTTGGCAGAGGGGGGAGGCGGGGATGAAACGGGGAGATAGATGGATGAGTCGGGCAGCGGAATTGAGGATGGTGCGGAGGGGTGCGAGGGAGGAAGCGGGGAGGCCAGTGAGCAGGGGGTTGCAGTAGTCGAGACGGGAGATGATGAGGGCGTGGATAAGCGTTTTTGCCGAGTCCTGGTCAAGGAACGAGCGGATTCGGGCAATGTTCCTCAGTTGGAGTCGGCAGGCTGTGGCGAGGGCTTCGATGTGGGGCTTGAAGGAGAGGGAGGAGTCAAGGATTACCCTGAGGCACTTGGCGTGGGAGACGGGTGAGAGGGTGCAGTCGTTGATTGTGATGGATAGGTTATGGACCTGGGGGGAGCGGTTGGGGGGGAAGACGATTATCTCGGTCTTGTCCATGTTGAGTTTGAGGAAGCGGGCGGAGAAGAAGGATGAGATGGCGGATAGGCATTGGGGAATTTTGGCTAGTAGGGCGGAAATGTCGGGGCCAGACAGGTAGAGCTGGGTGTCGTCAGCGTAGAGGTGGTATTGGAGGCCGTGGGATTCGATGAGTTTCCCCAGGTCGAGGGTGTATGCGGAGAAGAGTAGTGGTCCCAGGACTGAGCCTTGGGGAACTCCAACAGAAAGGGGATGGGGCGAGGATGAGGTGTGGGAGTGGGTGACACTGAAAGTCCGGTCCGTTAGGTAGGAGGAGACCCATGAGAGGGCTAGGTCAGTGATGCCAAGGGATTTTAGGATGTGGAGTAGGAGGGGGTGGTCGACTGTGTCGAAGGCGGCGGAGAGGTCGAGGAGAAGGAGGACTGAGTAGTGTCGCTTGCTCTTGGCGGTCAATAGGTCGTTGGTAGAGATGAGCGTTGTTCTACTCGAACTGTTCGCCAATCTCAAATTCGAGCTGTTTTGGGCGGTGTTCGAGCCGGTCGGCGAACACGAACAATTTGAGAAAAATTCGGCTGTTCGAGGTTATGTTCGATAACTGTTCGTGCACCAAAATCATAACTGGATTTTTTCTCAGTAATGATGAAAATTAATGTTAATACGCAGTTTGAGTGTACAGCGGGGCGGGGGGAGGGGCAGGGGATGGATCTCTGCAGGAACAATGAAGATCTCCATTTTTTTTTCTCTTTCCCGCATTTGCAGTGGGGAGGTGCAATCTGTCAGCCTATCAGCAGCGCACACACGGAGCGAAGTGCTTTTTTTCACACAAGCAAGGGCATGTGTGATTGGCAGTGTATGTCACATGTCCTTGCCCTATAAGACCAAGCCATTTTCCCCGTCGCCACCATTTTCTCACTGCTGCAGCTGCGTGTTAGACGGCACCGCTGTTGCTGTGTGCGCTATACCTTGTTAATTTCAAGCCAATTTTCGCACAAATATACAGATAGCTTGGGAGTAGGGAATAGTTGTGATTGCAGTCCTTTTAAGGACTAGGTTACAGCATTTCCTACGACTTTTATCAGGCAGGTCTGTGCTCTTAAATAGATAGATTGTGGGAGTAAAGACTAATTGTAATTGGAGTCCTTTTCAGGACTAGGTTACATCAGTTCCTATCAGTTTTTGCCAGGCAGGTCTGTGCCAGTGCTGTGCAAGTTTTTTTCACAGCATTTGGCTGAATCTAGCAAAGCTAATCCTTTTTGGCCTATTGCAGAGTGTGTTAGTCAGTGGAGTAGCCTATCTGTGTTGCAAGATATACCACCTGTGTATAGAATACCAATTTTTTTACTGCACCTAGTGAAGTAAAATCTTTTGGGCATAGCATCATTCTATTAGTCCATCTATACTGACCTCCATCAGGTTGCAAACTGAATATAATTTTTTTCTGCATCTAGCTCTGAAAAAATATTTGGGCTTCTAGCGGTGTGTGGGACTTGGTCTATTAGTCCATCTATACTGACCTCCATCAGGTTGCAAATTAAAAATAATTTTTTTCTGCATCTAGCTCTGAAAAAATATTTGGGCTTCTAGCAGTGTGTGGGACTTGGTCTATTAGTCCATCTATACTGACCTCCATCAGGTTGCAAATTAAAAATAATTTTTTTCTTCATTTATCTCTGAAAAAATATTTGGGCTTCTAGCAGCGTGTGGGACTTGTTGTATTAGTCCATCTATACTGACCTCCATCAGGTTGCAAATTAAAAATAATTTTTTTCTGCATCTAGCTCTGAAAAAATATTTGGGCTTCTAGCAGTGTGTGGGACTTGGTCTATTAGTCCATCTATACTGACCTCCATCAGGTTGCAAATTAAAAATAATTTTTTTCTGCATCTAGCTCTGAAAAAATATTTGGGCTTCTAGCAGTGTGTGGGACTTGATCTATTAGTCCATCTATACTGACCTCCATCAGGTTGCAAATTAAAAATAATTTTTTTCTGCATCTAGCTCTGAAAAAATATTTGGGCTTCTAGCAGTGTGTGGGACTTGGTCTATTAGTCCATCTATACTGACCTCCATCAGGTTGCAAATTAAAAATAATTTTTTTCTGCATCTAGCTCTGAAAAAATATTTGGGCTTCTAGCAGTGTGTGGGACTTGGTCTATTAGTCCATCTATACTGACCTCCATCAGGTTGCAAATTAAAAATAATTTTTTTCTGCATCTAGCTCTGAAAAAATATTTGGGCTTCTAGCAGTGTGTGGGACTTGGTCTATTAGTCCATCTATACTGACCTCCATCAGGTTGCAAATTGAATAAAAAAATTTTCTGCATCTAGCTCTGAAAAAATATTTGGGCTTCTAGCGGTGTGTGGGACTTGGTCTATTAGTCCATCTATACTGACCTCCATCAGGTTGCAAATTAAAAATATTTTTTTTCTGCATCTAGCTCTGAAAAAATATTTGGGCTTCTAGCAGTGTGTGGGACTTGGTCTATTAGTCCATCTATACTGACCTCCATCAGGTTGCAAATTGAATAAAAAAATTTTCTGCATCTAGCTCTGAAAAAATATTTGGGCTTCTAGCGGTGTGTGGGACTTGGTCTATTAGTCCATCTATACTGACCTCCATCAGGTTGCAAATTGAATAAAAAAATTTTCTGCATCTAGCTCTGAAAAAATATTTGGGCTTCTAGCGGTGTGTGGGACTTGGTCTATTAGTCCATCTATACTGACCTCCATCAGGTTGCAAATTAAAAATAATTTTTTTCTGCATCTAACCCAGCCAATAGTTTTGGCCTAATACCACAGTTTGGCCACTCAGCTCTGCTCGGTTACCATCCATTGTTTTTTTGTGCAAACAACTCCAGAGTTGTGAATTAGTTAACCACCAAAATGAGTGGAAAAAGGCCTGCTGCTGGTGGAAAGGGGAATAGGCGTGTTGGGAAGGGGAAAAAGGTTGTGTCCGTGGGGTAGGTGCAGAAGAAAGACCATCTTCCAGCCAAACTAAAATGTCTACTTCTTTTAGCGGACAATGTGATAAGATCCCTTTCTTACGGCCACGCCAATCGCTACAAATTCCAGATGAGGCACAAAAACAGCAGGTGCTTCAACGGATATCAAGTGCTCCTTTAAGTGGGCTCTCCTCCACATCAACTTCAACATCACAAATACTCCAGTCCTCAAAGGTGTCACCCAAATCGCACTTGCTTCCTCACAGCTCCCAAATCTCCAGCTGCCCATCTGAGTATGAGGTAGAACAGATGGTTGAGTCTGCAGAGCTGTTTACTCATACTATAGCCTGGGAATCAGAGGTCGACTCCAGCGCTTCTGTGAATCCAGACGAGGAAATGATCTGCACTGATGCCCAGAATCTTTATGAGTCGGATCCAGGACCAGACGCAGAAGGTTCTGACCATAATGTAGACCCTCATTCCCAAACTGTAACTCCTGTTGGTGGAGACAATGAGGAAGACGATGATAAGACTCAAATACCTGATTGGAGCGACAACTTTAGTTTTTTGTCAGGGCAGGAACAGGTTGGCTCTGAGGACGACGGGTGTGATAACGCACAGGGTGATGATGATGAGGTCGGAGATCCCACTTACTGTCAACCCACAGTCAGCCAAGAGATGAGGTCAGCAGAGGAGGTGGAGGAAGATGCTAGTGACGACGAGGTCAGGTTGCGCCTTCCTGGACAGAGACGTAGTACTGGAAGCACGTCAACAACTGCATCCTCAAACACAACTCTGCCTCTCACCACAAGTCGTGGTGGCTCTTCAGGTCGCATGGGTGCTAAGCCTTGCATAGCCTGGGCATTTTTTCAGATCGATAAAGATGACCCAACTCGTGTTATCTGTAATATTTGTCAGCAAAAGCTAAGTAGAGGCCAAAAAATACATAGTTTGAGTACTTCATGCATGAACCGGCACATGGACATGAAGCATAAGTTGCAGTGGGAAGCTCAGTGTGCTACAATGCGGTCTAGCCGGCCGGGCCAACCACCGTCTGCCATATCTTGTGCATCCGCAGCCTCTTCATCCTCTGTGACTGGGGGGACAGCAGTCACACCTGTTTTGGGGCGCAGACCTGCCACCTCTTTACCCGCAACAGCCAGCGTGATTGGCAGGTCATCATTTTCTTTGGAGGTGGTAACACCAGCTGGTCTTGAGCGCTGTCCGACATCGATAGCACCACATTTGGATCAAGGCAACCTAACATGTCCGCCTGCATCTTCCTCACAGACCGGCAGTTTGCCGGGGACACCCTTATCAACCCCGTCTAAGCACAATAGCCAGCCCTCGGTCCCTCAGATGTGGACAAGTAAAAGACCATTTCCTCCTAGCCATGAGAAAGCTAAGAGGTTGAATTTCACCATCTGCAAGCTCTTGGCTACAGAAATGCTGCCTTTCCGCCTGGTGGACACAGAGGATTTTCGAGACCTTATGTCCGTCGCAGTGCCCCAGTACCAGATGCCCAGTCGGCACTACTTCTCAAAGAAAGGTGTGCCTGCGCTCCACCAGCATGTCGCACACAACATCACCGCTTCTTTGAGAAACTCTGTGTGTGACAGGGTGCATTTCACCACAGACACTTGGACGAGTAGGCATGGACAGGGGCGTTACATGTCGCTGACTGGGCACTGGGTAACTATGGTGACAGCAGGACAAGGGGCTGCTGTCCAAGTCTTGCCGTCCCCACGAGTTGTGCGTCAATCCTCTTTATGTCATTTTTCCTCCACTGCTTCTGCCTCCTCAACCTCCTCTCGGTCTTCCACCTGCACCCAAAGCCTGTCTGGTCATGCCACAAGCTTTCTAACTGCGCAGAAGGGATCCTGCACACCTCCTTACTATGCTGGCAGTAGGGCTCAACGTCATCAGGCGGTTTTTACTTTGAAATGTCTGGGAAATGTGAGTCACACAGCTGAGGAGTTGTGGTCAGCTCTGGAGAACCAATTTCATGAATGGTTGTCTCCACTGGACCTGAAACCAGGGAAGGCCGTGTGCGACAATGCTGCAAACCTTGGTGCGGCCCTTCGCCGGGGCAATGTCACACACGTGCCTTGTATGGCTCACGTGTTGAACCTGGTTGTCCAGCAATTTTTAGCCCACTATCCCAGACTAGATGGCCTTCTGCAGAGGGCACGGTCGCTGTGTGCTCACTTCCGCCGTTCGCATCCCGCAGCTCAGCGACTTACATCTCTACAGAAGTCGTTGGGCCTGCCACTTCACCGGCTAAAATGCGATGTGCCTACCCGGTGGAATTCAACTCTGCACATGTTGCAGCGACTGTGGCAGCACCGACAAGCCCTGGTGCAATACGTTCTGACGTATAGCCTGGGCCAACGAGATTCAGAGGTGGGGCAAATCACGCTGGAGGAGTGGTCTCAGATCAGGGACCTATGCACCCTTCTGCACAGTTTTGAAATGGCGACGAAGATGTTTAGTGCTGACGATGCCATTATCAGCATGACTATTCCGGTGATTTACATGCTGGAGCACATGTTAAACAGAATTCGGAGTCAGGTGGTGGCACAAGAGGAGGTGGAGGAAGTAGAGGAGGAGGAGTTGTATGCGGAAGGGCTAACATCTCCAAGGTCCAGACGGTCGGCAGCACCAAGGCGGCAGGCATGTGAGGGTGGGGGAGATGGTTTAACCAGGGCGCATGGTAGCAGCCAAACTAGTGAGGAAGGTGCAGGAGCCCAGGAAGAAGTGGAGGACGAACTGATGGAAGACTCATCAGATGAGGGAGACCTTGATCACATTTCTGTTGTGCGAGGTTGGGGGGAGAGGACAGAGGAAGGAAGCATGATTGTTACCTCGCCACCAACACAACAGGGACTTGGTGCTCCTGGATGCGCAACACACATGAGTGCCTTCTTGCTGCACTACCTGCAACATGACCCTCGAATTGTGAGAATTAGAAATAATCCTGACTACTGGGTTGCCACACTGTTAGATCCCTGGTACAAAAGTAAATTTGCAGAAATTATTCCTGCCATAGAAAGGGATGCACGCATGCAGGAGTATCAGCAGAGACTGTTGCAGAATCTTACATGTGCTTTTCCACAAAATACCAGTGGTGCACGTAGTGAATCTCACAGTTCCAACTTGCCAACCGTGGGACCGTCAAGTGTTCAGCACTCAAACCGTAACAGAACCACAGTATCTGCTGGTAACATCAATTTTGCGGAATCATTTCACCACTTTTTTAGCCCATCCTTTGCAAGGCCACAGGAGACAAGAAGTCTGACACATAGTCAACGCCTAGAGACGATGGTACAGGAGTATCTCCAAGTAAACATTGAAGCCACGACTGTGTCACTGGACCCTTGCTCTTTTTGGGCTTCCAATCTGGATAAATGGCCGGAGCTAGCCACTTACGCCTTGGAGATCTTGTCATGCCCCGCAGCCAGCGTTCTGTCTGAACGTGTGTTCAGCGCTGCTGGTGGTGTGCTGACAGATAAGCGCACGCGGCTCTCCACTGATAATGTAGACAGACTCACGTTCATAAAGATGAACAAATCATGGATCCGAAACGACTTTTCTACGCCTGTGTCATCCTGGGGAGAGTAAAAGCTTGATGATTGGTTAAAATCACCCTACCAACCGTTTTAAGCTTTCAAATTACTAATCATGTTTATCTGTATCTTGACTGGAAAATAATTTGGGCTTTGTAGCAGTGTGCAGCACTGATCCTATTAGGCCATCTATAATAAGCTTCACCAGATTTAAAATTAAAAATAATTTTTAGCTGCATCTAGCCCGGAAAATAATTTTGGGGCTCCGAGATGCGCAAGACACATAAGTGCCTTCTTGCTGCACTACCTGCAGCATGACCCTCATATTGTCAGAATTCGAAGTAATCATGACTACTGGGTTGCCACACTCTTAGATCCCCCAAAGTTTTCGATCAACCTTTTCATTTTAATAAAGACCAAAAAAATGGTCATTTTTGAAATTATAAGCATTAGCAGGTTGTTAGAAACTGAAATCAAACAGTTTTCAACTCAAAACTTTATTCTAGGTGATGTTACATTTTCACATAGGACCCCTTGTTCGAAAGGAGCTTCTGAACTCTCTCGTCCATTGAATTTGTCAGGTTTTGGATGGTTTCTGCTTCAATTGTTTTGCATGAGGACAGAATACCCTCCCAGAGCTGTTGCTTAGATGTGAACTGCCTCCCGCCATCATAGACACTCCTTTTAATGATGCTCCAAAGGTTCTGAATGGGGTAGAGGTCAGGGGAGCATGGGGGTCACACCATAAGTTTGTCCCCTTTTATGCCCATATCAGCCAGAGATGCAGATGTTTTATGTGCAGCATGAGATGGTGCATTATCATGCAGAAAAATGATCTTGCTGTGAAATACACGGTTCTTCTTCTTGAACCATGGCAGGAAGTGCTGTTTGAGAAAATCCACATACATTATGGAGTTCATCTTTAGCGCCTTCAGGGATCCTAAAGGGGCCGACAATCTCTCTCCCCATGATTCCAGCCCAAAACATTACTCCACCTCCTCCTTGTTGGCGCTGTAGCCGTGTTTGCGTGGGGTGTCCATCAACCAGCCATCCTCCACTCCATTCATCTGGACCATCGAGCGCTGCACGGCACTCATCCGTGAACAAAACAGTTTTGAAATCAGTCTTCATGTAATGTTTGGCCCACTGGAGCCGTTTCTGCTTGTTTGAAGTGGATAGAGGAGGTCGACAGGATGGCGTATGCACAGCTGCAAACCTCTGAAGGACCCTGCATCTTGTTGTTCGGGGGACGTTGGAGGCACAAGCAGCTTCAAAAACTTGTCTGCTGCTATGACAAGGCTTTTTTGCCGCTGCTCTTTCAACCTGACGTAATTGCCTGTAGGAAAGAGTCCTCAATTTGCCCTTATCAGCACGCACACGTGTGTACTGTGAATCAGCTACATACTTCTTGATTGCCAAGACACTTCATCCTGATCATCGCACAATGTTGATTGTAGTCATGCCTTGACCTAAACACTCCACAATTTGTTGCTTCTCAGCAGCCGACACATCCTTTTTCTTTCCCATTTTGGCAGAAAATGTAGGCTGCTTAATAATGTGAGAGAGCCTTCTTAAGTAGTCTTGCCTTTCATTGGACACACCTGCCAAACTAATTAGCACAGGTGTCAGCAATTGCTTACAGTGATATAAAGAGCCCTGACACACATCACCATCAATGAGTTTAACTGACAAACAAACAAATTCTTCCCTTATCACTCCTAAACAGTTTTTGCATAATAATTTGGAACGCGGTGTACATGTGCTTTTCCACAAAACACCAGTGGTTCACGTAGTGAATCTTACAGTTCTAACTTGCCAACCGTGGTCTGTATGGAATTGTTCAATAAAGGGCCCAAAATTAAGATAACATAGATGGGAGAGGTCTCTATGAATAGGAATTCCTAAGTATTTGATACCCTGTGAGGGCCAGGCAAAGGGAAAGTTGGACTGGATGGAATCCTATATGGATTTAGGGAGGGAGACATCGAGGGCCTCAGACTTCGCTGCATTGATTTTAAAATTTTACCATGTAACAAAGTGATCTATTTCAGCCATAACAGCAGGGATGGATATATGTGATTGAGTGATATATACTAGGACATCATCAGCAAATAGAGAGCACTTGTACTCGGTGCCTCCCACCTCAATCCACCTAATATTGGGGTTATGGCGAATTGATGAGAGCAGGTGCTCCGTCACTAGGATGTATAAGAGAGGGGACAGAGGACATCCCTGCCTTGTCCCATTGGTGATTGTGAAAGGTGATGAAAATGTTCTGACGCACCCCCTGGGCCTTGGGACACCCGGAGCCGGACCCTTTTTGGTGGATGCTGGTGGTTGTAGTCTTCGTGGCGGCGATCCGGTTCCGTGGCTCAGGGCGTTCAAACCAGTGGCGGAACTATTTATGTGGTTTTGATGTTTAAATGTCCGACTACGCCACCCGTGGATTGCGGTCAGAGTGAACCGCCGCTACAGGGCAGACCGCTAAGGCTGGTGTTGTGGGTGCAGCAGAGCGTAGCATAACTCCCCACGGGAGGAGTATAGCCTCAGGGCAGTGTATGCGGAGGATGGGGGTGATGGTGCAGGGCAGCAGCAGTAACGACACGGAGTCAGTGATGCAGTTCAGGGCCTTTACTCACAGTTCTTATTATCCAGACCACGTCTGCAGGTAACGGCTGCCCACGTCGTACTGTGCTCACCAGGTGAGGGGCTCAGACAACTCCCAGATAACTTTGGAGCGCTTCACAGGACCCCCTTTGTGTGTCCTTTGTCTGGCCTTTCTTACCAACACTTCTGTCCGGCTGCCTCGGGCCTCCTCTTGGTAAACTTGGCGCCAGTTTCCCTGACCCTATGTGGTGCCTTCCTAGCGGGTGGAGCAAGGGGCTGCGCCACATAAAATGTCAGAGCCTCCGGTTTCTAGCTGAGGGTCGTTTCCTGCCTCCACTAGTTCGGGGACTGGTCTCCCCCTTTGGCCTGACCCCTCCACGCAGGTGGATTCGGGCGTGCGGTGGCGACTCGCCCGTCCGCACCCCTGGGATCCCTTCATTCCTCGTTCCTGGAGCCTTCTCCGCTCCTCTTCCTTCCTTCTCCCTCTTGCAGGCCTGGGCCTCTGTTACTAGGCCCGCCTCCGGAGCAGAGCTCATGCAGAGCCCCTGCTCCCTGCCACTTCTGCTCAGACTTCTCTGCACTGAACTAAGATGGTGCCCACCTTTTATACTCCCTTCTCAATGCACCCAGGAACTGCTTCCTCCCTGCTCCTGCACTGCAGGGTTCCCCTTCCTCAGTGTTCCCTCCCCCCACTCCAGCCAGGGACAGGGACTGTCGTGCCCATCTCAGGGGCATATTGGTCGCCCTGCCCCACGGCAATGTGGTGTAATGCATGCAGGTGTCGGGTCCTGATCCACACTCCATCCTTATCTGAGAGTGAGATATCACACCTCTGGGTGAGGTGCAATACGTCTGTAGCAACCGAGCCCTCGGTGCTACAGTTCCATTTATCTTCAGCCTAGGTGACGTATTGTGATACAGGGCCGTGATTTTGGCTATAAAAGGGTCCCCTAGACCCCTACCCCAAGCTTTTTAAGAGAATCATATATGGCGTGCCAGGAGACTCTATGGAATGCTTTCTCAGCATCCAACGAGAGTATCTACTTACAAATTTTTAACTGCATCTAGCCCAGGAAATACTTTGTGCCTAGTAGCAGTGTCTGCTAGTCAGCGGATTATCCCGGCTGTTAAGCAAGCTACACCACCTGTAGTTTGGACACTTAATTTTTTCAAAGGAAATGCTTCGGGACCACGGGATACTTAGTGAAGAGCATCAGGAGGCACCCCAAGGCATAGGGGCTGGGACTGGCACTAGGATGCCTTGCGGTGGACAGCCGAGCTCGATCCTTATAAAAGCTTTTTAACTGCAGCAGCTTTAGTGGACGCTACTGGAGCTGGAATTACGCGGCTGCTGGCATGAGACTTGCCCTCCAATAGATCCTTGTAAATGGATTTAAAGTGTATTCATTCAAATTAGAGGGACAATTTAAATTAAAAAGCTTAGAGCTGCCTCCACCACAGGGGGGCTCTCTCGACCCACCAGCGGACAGGCACCAGTATTGGGAGAGGGGGGCTGGCCGTCAGGGTTCACCGCGGCTCTGGCACAAACCCGGCGACACGGAGGTGGCACGGGCAGGAGCGGACTGGCCGTCTCGGCTTCTCACTTTTTGGATTTTTGAAGGGCATGACATGCCTATATCTGTGTCTCCCCCTCCTTTTACTCCTCCACCTCTTTTCTTTTCGCATGACTATATGTACTTGTCACTTTTCCATGTGTTAGTTGTGTCTTCTGAGCAGTTTGTCAGCTTTTGGACACCTTTGAAGGTGTTTTCTATGTGTTTCTATGTGTTTTTGTTTGCCTGCCATTGGTTTTAACGGTGTTCGAAGGTGTTCGACGAACAGTTCGACGAACTGTTCGGCGAACACACGGGTGTTCGACGAACCGAACCGAACTCGAACACTACGGGGGTGGCTCAACACTAGTCGTTGGTGACTTTAGTTAGGGCTGTTTCGGTGGAGTGGTGGGGTCGGAAGCCAGATTGGAGGCGGTCGAAGAGGGAGGAGGAGGAGAGGTGGGAGGACAGCTCAGCATGAACGTGCTGTTCAAGTAATTTTGAGGCAAAGGGGAGGAGGGATATCGGGCGGTAGTTGGAGACTATTGCAGGGTCAAGGGAGGGTTTTTTGAGGATGGGTGTGATTGTGGCGTGCTTGAAGGATGAAGGGAAAGTGCCAGATTTAAGTGATAGGTTGAAAAGATGGGTTAGGGCGGAGATGAGGACAGTGGTGAGGTTAGGGATGAGGTGGGAGGGGAGGGGGTCGAGGGCACAGGTGGTGAGGTGTGAGTGAGTTAGTAGAGAGGAGAGGAGGTCTTCTGTCATGGGGAGAAACTACGTTTGGGTGAGGGGGGCTGGGCGGTGTGGGTGGGGGGCTGAGTGGCTTGTAGGTTGAAGCTTTGTCTGACTTTGTCGATTTTGTCCTTGAAGAAGGTGGCGAAGTCGTTGGCTGAGATGAGGGGCGAGGGGGGGTGCAGGGGGATGGAGTAGGGAGTTGAAAGTACTGAAAAGTTGCTTGGGGTTGCGGGATAGGGTGGTTATTAGGGAGGAGAAGTAGTCATGTTTTGCATTCGTGAGAGCGGTCTTGAAGGCGGTGAGGGACTGTTTGAACAGGGTGAGGTGTTCGGCGGAGTGGGATTTATTCCATTTTCGCTCAGCCAATCTAGACGTCTGCCGAAGTTTTTTGTGAGGGGCGTTAGCCAAGGTTGTCTGTGTGCACGGGTTGTGACGTGTGAGAGCGGGGCAGCTTGGTCGAGGGCTGTGGTGAGGGTGGTGTTGTAGAGGGTGGCGGCGGCGTCGGCGTCCTGGGAAGAAGCTAGGTCAGAGAGAGGGAGGAGGGACTGTACAGAATTTGACACAAATGGGTTTGAATGGATACTAAAGGTAACGTCGTCACCTGTGACCTGTTTGCTTGTAATCAGTGTGTGTGCATAACAGCTGAGTGAGTTTCTGGGATCCGGACAGACTCTTACATCTTTGATCCAGCCACTGACATTTCTGGATTGTGAGTCATGGGGAAAGCAAAAGAATTGTCAATGGATCTACGGGAAAAGGTAGTAGAACTTTATAACACAGGAAAGGGATACAAAAAAATATCCAAGGAATTGATAATGCCAGTCAGCAGCGTTCAATCTGTGATTAACAAATAAAAAATCATGGGCTCTGTAAAAACCAAACCACGGTCAGATGGACCAACAAAAATTTCGGCCACAACTGCCAGGAAAATTGTTCGGGATGCAAAGAAAAACTCACAAATAACATCAGCTGAAATTCAGGACTCTCTGAAAACTAGTGGTGTGGCTGTTTCAAGATGCACAATAAGGAGGCACTTGAAGAAAAATGGGCTGCATGGTCGAGTCGCCAGAAGAAAGCCATTACTGCGCAAATGCCACAAAGTATTTCGCCTACAATTTGCCAAACAGCACAGAAACAAGCCTCAAGACTTCTGTAACAAGGTAATTTGGAGTGATGAGACCAAAATTTAACTTTTTGGTCACAACCATAAACATTACATTTGGAGAGAGGTCAACAAGGCCTATGATGAAAGGAACACCATTCCTACAGTAAAGCACGGAGCTGGATCGCAGATGTTTTGGGGATGTGTGAGCTACAAAGGCACAGGAAACTTGGTAAAAGTTGATGGAAAGATGAATGCAGCACGTTATCAGCAAATACTGGAGGCAAATTTGCACTCATCAGCCTGGAAGCTGCGCATGGGACATACTTGGACGTTCCAACATGACAACGATCCAAAACACAAGGCCAAGTCGACCTGTCATTGGCTACAGCAGAACAAAGTGAAGGTTCTGGAGTGGCCATCTCAGTCTCCTGACCTCAATATCATTGAGCCACTCTGGGGAGATCTCAAGCGCGCAGTTCATGATAGACAGCCCAGGAATTTACAGGAACTGGAGGCTTTTTGCCAAGAAGAATGGGCAGCTTTACCATCTGAGAAAATAAAGAACCTCTTCCACAACTACCACAAAAAACTTCAAGCTGTCATTGATGTTAGAGGGGGCAATACACAGTATTAAGAACTGGGGTATGTGAACTTTTGATCAGGGTCATTTGGATGTTTTTGGTTGTCATTAAGATTTAAAAAGAGAAAACACAGTAGTTTAACTATAAATGGCTTCACCCAACCAATAACCATGAGTGGAGAAAAAGTTTTTTGGTTATCATTCATATTCTCTGAAACAAGGCCAAGAAATGAAAAATTCTGCCGGGGTATGTAAACTTTTGAGCACAACTGTATATCAATTGAGAACAAAATGATTAGGCATATTACATTTAACATACCTGATCCTTCTTTGTCTCAACCTCTTCCAGAGAACAATCATGACGCCAGACATATTAGATGTTCAACCTTTTCTGGTGAAATTGGCGGGTTCAGCAAACATTCACCTAATATTTATGACCATATTTAGGCCTTACGCCCATGAGCCTGTTGATTTTGATCCATGATATGGTTGCACAAAATTAAAGCATCTTGTCCTGAATATTGCAAAGTGTATAGGTTCATCTGTGGATTTAAAAAAAATAAATATAAGTTTTCCCTTTGAAGCACGGATATTAGCGTGTGTTGGGGCGATCTCTGGGTAATACACTGAATCCTATGGAGTGTGCTACAATTTTCTTCTTTTATACAGACTTCATACAAAAAAACTCTGCATAGATCACCATATTTTGAGTGTGGCAACTACATACTTCAAATACTCTACAACCCCAATTTGTCAAACAGTCTATGCTAGAATTCTTGCATAAAATTGTTTGAAAAGTCACAAAATTTTTGTATTAGTCGTGGATGTTCAAATGTTTTGTGCATTTTTATACCAGTCCTGGACAGATCTGCCCAGTTCCACCAACTTTTTGAAAAATGGTTAAGTTTAGCCAGGAGTGGGCATGTCAGACAAATTCATCATAATTTATGTCACAAAAGTGGTGTAAATTATGACAGAAATGAAGCAGTGGAATATTCCAACAGGAGTACATTTCTTGGGGGGGCAGCTAAAAAATGCACCAAATCCATAAAGAGGTGCACACAATTTCTTGCGTTTTACTTCAATGCAGATTTCATCACTAACTTACAAAATGCCAGTCTTGATGAATCGGAGGCTTGATTTTTTAATTATCATTATTATTTGCATATGGTGCTTTGAGATTACGGCTTTTTGCCTATCTGATCTTATTATAGCAGCAGCGCTACTGCAGTTTTTTACATTTTACTTTAGGATTTTTTTAATTAATCACTTTTTGTTACACATTTTAATACATATTTTTTTGTGAAACCATGATACATTTTATATGCTTACATTACAATTTTGACAGATGTTATTCAATTCCTGGAAGACATTGTAGAATAATCTACTACATAGCTCTAGTGAATAAAATGCTTCTTAAACGTTCTATTGACCACACAATTGTAATCGGCATCCAGAAAACATCCATCAATTGCTTATTTTTATTGTGTGGGATCAAGCAGTGAAAGAAATCAGATATGGCTGGCAGCAGATAATGTTTCTGTCAGGCTTAACAGATACATTCACTTATGGAACTCATCTGTGACCCAGGAAAGACATATTACTTTTTGGTTTCAGCGTGACACTTCTGCTCCAATTATTAACCTCTGCTACTGTGTAGGATGCTGGCTATAAAGGTTAAGTCTTCTTGTGGAATAAAGCAATCTGTGCATACAACTCATACATGTGGACATCCTCTCAACAGGCTGTTCTTTAAGGAACAGCAATCTTAAAATTGAATGATAAAGCAGTTTTGTACAAACTTTTTTCTTTTTGATCTCTTTAATTTTTCGATAACTTACAACTGAGGTTTAAAAAAACACAAAATGCACAAAAAATAAAAACATACCATAGCACTTCTTCCCTTACTCTTATTTTTTTCCTATTTCCCCCATATAAGGATTAAAAGAGAAATACAGTATATATATATATATATATATATATATATATATATATATATATACAGTACAGACCAAAAGTTTGGACACACCTTCTCATTTAAAGATTTTTCTGTATTTTCATGACTATAAAAATTATACATTCACACTGAAGGCATCAAAACTATGAATTAACACATGTGGAATTATATACTTAACAAAAAAGTGTGAAACAACTGAAAATATGTCTTATATTCTAGGTTCTTCAAAGTAGCCACCTTTTGTTTTGATGACTGCTTTGCGCACACTTTGCATTCTCTTGATGAGCTTCAAGAGATAGTCACCGGAAATGGTCTTCCAACAATCTTGAAGGAGTTCCCAGAGATGCTTAGCACTTGTTGGCCCTTCACTTTGCGGTCCAGCTCACCCCAAACCATCTCGATTGGGTTCAGGTCTGGTGACTGTGGAGGCCAGGTCATCTGGCGTAGCACCCCATCACTCTCCTCCTTGGTCAAATAGCCCTTACACAGGCTGGAGGTGTGTTTGGGGTCATTGTCCTGTTGAAAAATAAATGATTGTCCAACTAAACGCAAACCGGATGGAATAGCATGCCGCTGCAAGATGCTGTGGTAGCCATGCTGGTTCAGTATGCCTTCAATTTTGAATAAATCCCCAACAGTGTCACCAGTAAAGCACCCCCACACCATCACACTTCCTCTTCCATGCTTCACGGTGGGAACCAGGCATGTAGAGTCCATCCATTCACCTTTTCTGCATCGCCCAAAGACACTGTGGTTGGAACCAAAGATCTCAAATTTGGACTCATCAGACCAAAGCAGATTTCCACTGGTCTAATGTCCATTCCTTGTGTTCTTTAGCCCAAACAAGTCTCTTCTGCTTGTTGCCTGTCCTTAGCAGTGGTTTCCTAGAAGCTATTTTACCATGAAGGCCTGCTGCACAAAGTCTCCTCTTAACAGTTGTTGAAGAGATGTGTCTGCTGCTAGAACTCTGTGTGGCATTGACCTGGTCTCTAATCTGAGCTGCTGTTAACCTGCGATTTCTGAGGCTGGTGACTCGGATAAACTTAGCCTCAGAAGCAGAGGTGACTCTTGGTCTTCCTTTCCTGGGGCGGTCCTCATGTGAGCCAGTTTCTTTGTAGCGCTTGATGGTTTTTGCAACTTCACTTGGGGACACTTTCAAAGTTTTCCCAATTTTTCGCACTGGCTGACCTTCATTTCTTAAAGTAATGATGACCACTCGTTTTTCTTTACTTAGAATTTGTATTATGGCAAGAAAAAAGCAGCTAACAGTCTATTCAGTAGGAATATCAGCTGTGTTTCCACCAGACTTATGCACAACACAACTGATGGTCCCAACCCTATTTATAAGGCAAGAAATCCCACTTATTAAACCTGACAGGGCACACCTGTGAAGTGAAAACCATTTCCGGTGACTACCTCTTGAAGCTCATCAAGAGAATGCCAAGAGTGTGCAAAGCAGTCATCAAAGCAAAAGGTGGCTACTTTGAAGAACCTAGAATATAAGACATATTTTCAGTTGTTTCACACTTTTTTGTTAAGTATGTAATTCCACATGTGTTAATTCATAGCTTTGATGCCTTCAGTGTGAATGTACAATTTTCATAGTCATGAAAATGCAGAAAAATATTTAAATGAGAAGGTGTGTCCAAACTTTTGGTCTGTACTGTATATATAAGCAGTGGTATGAAAAACTGTTTGCCCCCTTCCTGATTTCTTATTCTATTGCATGTTTGTCACACTTAAATGTTTCAGATCACAAAACAAATTTAAATATTAGGTGAAGATAACACAAGTAATCATAAGATGCAGTTTTTAAATGAAGGTCTTTATTATTAAGGGAATAAGAAATCCAAACCTACAGGGCCCTGTGTGAAAAAGTGACTGCCCAACCCCGCTTAAAACATAAATTAACTGTGGTTTATCACATCTTTGGGAAGCTGAGTTCAATTTCACTAGCCACACACAGGCCTGTTTACTGCCACACCTGCTCTCAATCAAGAAATCACTTAAATAGGACCTGCCTGACAAAGTGAAGTAATCTAAAAGATCCTCAAAAGCTAGATATCATGCTGCGATCCAAAGAAATTCAGGAACAAATGAGAAACAAAGTAATTGAGATCTATCAGTCTGGAAAAGGTTATAAAGCCATGTCTAAAGCTTTGGGACTCCAGCAGACCACAAAAATTATGAAAATATGAAACAGCGGTGAACCTTCCCAGAAATGGCTGGCTGACCAAAATTACCCCAAGACCACAGTGACGACTTATCCAAGAGGTCACAAAAGACCCCATAACAACATCCAAAGAACTGCAGACCTCTCTTGCCTCTGTTAAGGTCAATGTTCATGACTTCACCATAAGAAAGAGACTGTGCAAAAATGACATTCATGGCAAAGTTCCAAGATGAAAACCACTGTTGAGAAGAAAGAACATAATGGAAAACATCTTGATGATCGCCAAGACTTTTGGGAGAATACTCTGTGGACTGAAGAGACAAAAGTTGAATTCTGTACTAATATCCCCCATCCTGGTATATACAGCTCTGGCAAAAATTGAGACCACTGAACAGTTTTCTATTGAAAAGCATGCCAAGCTATGATTAAAAATCATGGTTAGTTCATCAAATATTGATTTCTGAACTATTCCTGAGTTAAAACATGAGTAATTTGAGGTCTGAAAGCACTGTTTCTTTTTTAGTATTTTGACACTTTATCATTTGCTTCGGAGACATGTTGACAGTAGTTTATAGAGTAAGACAACAATGTACATTTTACTCAAAAATATACCTATAAAGAGAAAAATCTGAGAAAATGAAAATTTTGCAGTGGTCTCTTAATTTTTGCCAGAGCTGTATATGCCCCCATCTTGGTATATATTCATCCCCATCCTGGTATGAATGGCACCTCCACCCCCATCCTGGTATGCATGGCACACACATCCTGTTATACATGGCACCCCCATCCTGGTATGCATGGCACACACATCCCCATCCTGGTATACATGGCACCCCCATCACTATCCTGGTATGCATGGCACCCCATCCCTAGCCTGGTATACTTGGCATCCCCATCCTAGTATGCATGGCACCCCCATGCTGGTATGCATGGCACCGCCACCCCCATCCTGGTATGCATGGCACACCCATCCTGGTATACATGGCACCTCCATCTTGGTATGCATGGCACCCCTATCCTGGTATGTATGGTACACCCATCCCCATCCTGGTATACATGGCACCCCCATCCCCATCCTGGTATGCATGGCACATCCATCCTCATTCTGGTATGCATGGCATCCCCATCCTGCTATGCATGGCACCCCCATCCTCATTCTGGTATGCATGGCACCCCCATCCGGGTATGCATGGCATCCCCATCCCCATCACACTGCACACATGAAAAAAATAACCGATTCTACTCACTTTCCTTTCCTCTGCTCCAGAGCTGTGTCCTGTTCTGCTTCCAGCAGCTGATCTCAGCTTGTGAGTAGCGAATGACGTCACTGCCATGTGCCCTCACAGGCTAAGGTTAGCTGCCGGAATATTCATTGCTCCCCATGCCCGGTCTATGGGCGTAGGGAGTAGTGAACATTCATTCTACTTAATAGCATGCACAGTGTTAGCCGCTGGCTCCAGCAGCTGCTGGGTGATGACTTGTGCCCACTACTAGAGAGAATGAATATTCACTGCTCCCCATGCGGGGAAAAATACGGTAAGTGTGACAAACGTGCAAAAGAATAAGAAATCAGGAAGGGAGAAAACACTTTTTCACACCACTGTACTATACTGTATATATATATACAGGAATTTTCTTTTCTTTTCCTTCAAATTTTCCTGTGCTTAACGTTAAGATAACTGGCTGAAAAACAAGACATCATTAGGTGGCAGAGGCTGTGGTCACTGCCACAGCCTTTATCTCCACCCTGAAACAAAGCGTCATCAGTGACGTCCATTTCAGGAGCTGGGTTAGTCCCTTCTCTACTGAGCATGCATCGGTTGTCAATTCTGATGTATGCTCAGTAGGTTCTTGTCACGGTACAATAGTCTTTTTAATGCACAGTGACAGTGCACTCCCTTGTCAGCTCTGATGAGAAGTGATGAGCCAGCAAGAAAACACACTGTCAGTGCACATTGTAAGGAGATTACCCAGCCAGCAGGAAAAGCAGAGACCATGCCAACCCCATTTTGGGGGCAAGGCTAGTCTCTGTTCTCCCTGCTCGCCGGGTTCTGTCCTTACAATGCGCACTGACAGTGTGTTTTCTTGTCTGCATCTCTTTTTGAATCAGGAGCAAGACTCTTTATGAATCGGTGCCATCAGGGGTGGATTAAGAGTAGCAAGGGCCCCGGGCAATTTAGAAGGCGTGGGCCCCCCCACACACACACATCTTATGTATGACATGACATGTCACATGATCCCCTTTATAGATCATGTGATAGTTCACGTGAAATTAATTTGGTATAATATTAATATATTAATTATAATAATTTTTTTACATGAATTGTATGACTTAATATTGAGCACAATTAACTATGCTGACATCCCCTATATACAGTATGAGACCCTATATATAATACGAGCTGCCACATAATCCTCCTATACACAGCAGGCCGCCGCTTGTAACCATCTATACACAGCGGGAGGCCGCACGGCGCCATCTATACACAGCGGGAGGCCGCACGTAGCCATCTGTACACAGCGGGAGGCCGCACGTAGCCATCTATACACAGCGGGAGGCCGCACGTAGCCATCTATACACAGCGGGAGGCCGCACGTAGCCATCTATACACAGCGGGAGACCGCACGTAGCCATCTATACACAGCAGGAGGCCGCACGTAGCCATCTATACACAGCAGGAGGCCGCACGCAGCCATCTATACCCAGCAGGGAGCCTCACTAAGCCATCTATACACAGCAGGAGGCCACATGTAGCCATCTATGCACAGCAGGAGGCCGCATGTAGCCATCTATACACAGCAGGAGGCCGCATGTAGCCATCTATACACAGCGGGAGGCCACACGGCGCCTTCTATACACAGCAGGAGGCCACACGTAGCCATCTATACACAGCGGGAGGCCGCACGTAGCCATCTATACACAGCAGGGAGCCGCACAAAGCCATCTATACACAGCAGGAGGCCGCACGTAGCCATCTATACACAGCGGGATGCCGCACGTAGCCATCTATACACAGCAGGAGGCCGCACGTAGCCATCTATACAAAGCAGGAGGCCGCACGTAGCCATCTATACCCAGCAGGGAGCCTCACGAAGCCATCTATACACAGCAGGAGGCCGCATGTAGCCATCTATACACAGCAGGGAGCCGCACAAAGCCATCTATACACAGCAGGAGGCCACACGTAGCCATCTATACACAGCGGCAGGCCACACGTAGCCATCTATACACAGCAGGAGGCCACACGTAGCCATCTATACCCAGCAGGGAGCCGCACAAAGCCATCTATACACAGCAGGGAGCCGCACGAAGCTTAGCTCCACCCACAGCTGCAAGAAACACATCCAGCCTGCTTTAAGTCCGTGCTGGGCCACAGTTTAAGCTGCCACTCACTACATGATGCAAGAAAAATTTCTAAAATGATGGGGAGAGGGAGTAGACAGTATGCAGGAGCATTTGTCTTTATGTAGCTCAGTCCACTCCTATCCCATCCCCAACATTATGTACAAATTTTAAAAATGAAAATGATCCCCTGCCCTTTCATACAAAGTGCTGCTGGCTGCCCACCCCATTCCTCTGCAACAGACACTGTCTGAGACACACGATGTTATAAGCTATTGTTTGTCTGACTGTGGCATGAGGCAGGAACACTAGAAGGCAGCCAGCAAGCAGTCTGTATAAAACTGCAGGGGACCATTATTCATTGATATATATATACAAAAAACATACTTTTTAAACAGAATACACACTTTGAGACTGAAGCAGCAGGGCTCAGCAGGAGACCAGGCAGGCTGCAGACAAACTGTGGGTCACTGTGCATGGGTGGTGGCTCTTAATCAGCAGATGCTGCAGGGCAGAATGACACTGGCTCATGTGAGCCATTTCTTGAACTTTTAAATTGACCTCCGCCCCTGTGCATGCTGGGCCCTGCCTGACGTCATGTGGCAGGGCGGTCCCCGCATCATTTAAACTGCCCGCCCCGGTGGATCTGCAGCTGGCCGGATGGGAGCGGCTGCATGATGCAGCATGTCTGTGAGTAGCTGCTTTGAACTTTGTGACAGCCCTGCTTGACGTCATGTGGCAGGGCGGTCCCAAAGTTCAAAGTAGCCACACACAGACACGCTGGCTGCATCACGCAGCCCTGTATATGCACTAGCGCCGGCGGGAAATTTAAATGATGTTGGGACCGCCCTGCCACATGACGTCAGGCAGGGCAGTCCCAAAGTTCAAAGCATCCCCTCAGAGACACTCTGCATCACGCAGCCGCTCCATCTGGCCACCGCGGCTGTATATGCACTAGCGCCGGTGGGAAATTTAAATAATGTTGGGACCGCCCTGCCACATGACGTCAGGCAGGGTGGTACTAACAGCATTTAAACTGCATGCCCGTGCTAGTGAATATACAGCTGCGGCGGCCAGATGGGAGCGTCATGTGGCACTGGCAGGGCGGGGCGACACAGTAGGATTCAAACCGCCTACAGCTGCGGGCCAGCAGCGGTGATCATATAAACCTTCGGCCAGCGCAGCGGTGTCCGAAAAAAATGCGGATTATAATGGGAGCAATTCATGGGCCCCCTGGAGCCTCGGGGCCCCAGGCGGTAGCCCATGTTGCCCTCGTTATAATCCGCCAATGGGTACCATAGTATATAAGAAGGTGTCATCTAAATAGTGGATAACCTCTTTCAGCTTATATTGTAGTTTTCTCCTTTAACATCTGTGTCTTATGATAAGTGCAAAAAGGAACGTAACTTTGTCAAACTACAGTAGAATAAAAAGAAAAGAAGACACTTTAATACATTTATCCAGTGAAAAGATTTTTATTGTATTCCCCATATGTATGTAAATTTTCTACAACATAAATGGTGAACTTGTCCCAAGGCGTGAGGCTTTGGATTAAGATGTATTAACTCATTTTGTTGGTCTTAAGCCATGTAGTCCCATGGGAGACTCTCCTGCCCAAGAAAACAAGAAACATGTTACATGATAGAAATATAATCTTGTTTATGTATAGCAGCTAAACAGACTGTAGTTTAGGCTTGGTAGACTTCTTCTATTGATTTCTCTGAAGTCTTAAGTATGTAGACCCTATAGTATCACGGTGAATGAAAAACTAAGAATCTTTTTAAAAGAATAACAGACAATACTTCCACAAATGTGGTCTCCCTGGATTTCTGGTGCACACCCCACCCTTATGCATGACTCAAAACTTTTCAGTAACTATTTCTATTGTTTTTCGTCTATTAATTAAGCTTTTTATCTTGTGATTATACAGTATAGTCAATAATATTTCATTTGTATATGTTCACTTTCTGCTGTGTCACACAATGAGGTGATAAAGGACCTATTTAAATATGCAGATAATTGGTACTTCCCTTGAGAAAGCAATGAACGCTCCACGCGAAACGCATGTCGGAAAGCGGGAAGCAGCCAATCTCTCAATTTCTCCTTGACTCACGGCCTTTCAGTTACTTTTGGGGTAAGCAGTACCTACTTTATTTCAAGTCCCACACCATTTGGTTATAACTTATGACTGTGAATTAGAGGGTTTGATAGACGACTTCTATGCAATAGGGGTACAAACTGCATATGACCACTTGGTTTACAACTGTTTTTCATCTCCTTTCCCTCTATGCTTGATTATTCGGTTACTGCTTCCCCTATGTATACACATGTAATATGTGTGTGACTTTGGGGGTGTTCCCCTTGAGGCCTGATCCTCGGTATTTGTTGTCCTATTTATACAGACATTTTATATTTTATGTATTGTCTTTTCATGTGCTTATTATCTATTTAATAAAGACTTGTCATATTTTTATACCTAAAAACTCCCTGTGTCTCTTATGGTATCCATTAGCTTTGGAGTGGTATTTCTAATGGTAATTAATAGAGATGAGCGTTGTTCTACTCGAACTGTTCGCCAATCTCAAATTCGAGCTGTTTTGGGCGGTGTTCGAGCCGTTCGGCGAACACGAACAATTTGAGAAAAATTCGGCTGTTCGAGGTTATGTTCGATAACTGTTCGTGCACCAAAATCATAACTGGATTTTTTCTCAGTAATGATGAAAATTAATGTTAATACGCAGTTTGAGTGTACAGCGGGGTGGGGGGAGGGGCAGGGGATGGATCTCTGCAGGAACAATGAAGATCTCCATTTTTTTTTTCTCTTTCCCGCATTTACAGTGGGGAGGTGCAATCTGTCAGCCTATCAGCAGCGCACACACGGAGCGAAGTGCTTTTTTTCACACAAGCAAGGGCATGTGTCATTGGCAGTGTATGTCACATGTCCTTGCCCTATAAGACCAAGCCATTTTCCCCGTCGCCACCATTTTCTCACTGCTGCAGCTGCGTGTTAGACGGCACCGCTGTTGCTGTGTGCGCTATACCTTGTTAATTTCAAGCCAATTTTCGCACAAATCTACAGATAGCTTGGGAGTAGGGAATAGTTGTGATTGCAGTCCTTTTAAGGACTAGGTTACAGCATTTCCTACGACTTTTATCAGGCAGGTCTGTGCTCTTAAATAGATAGATTGTGGGAGTAAAGACTAATTGTAATTGGAGTCCTTTTCAGGACTAGGTTACATCAGTTCCTATCAGTTTTTGCCAGGCAGGTCTGTGCCAGTGCTGTGCAAGTTTTTTTCACAGCATTTGGCTGAATCTAGCAAAGCTAATCCTTTTTGGCCTATTGCAGAGTGTGTTAGTCAGTGGAGTAGCCTATCTGTGTTGCAAGATATACCACCTGTGTATAGAATACCAATTTTTTTACTGCACCTAGTGAAGTAAAATCTTTTGGGCATAGCATCATTCTATTAGTCCATCTATACTGACCTCCATCAGGTTGCAAATTGAATATAATTTTTTTCTGCATCTACCTCTGAAAAAATATTGGGCTTCTTGCTGTGTGTGGGACTTGTTCTATTAATCCATCTATACAGACCTCCATCAGGTTGCAAACTGAATATAATTTTTTTCTGCATCTAGCTCTGAAAAAATATTGGGCTTCTAGCTGTGTGTGGGACTTGTTGTATTAGTCCATCTATACTGACCTCCATCAGGTTGCAAACTGCATATATTTTTTTATTCATCTACCTCTGAAAAAATATTGGGCTTCTAGCTGTGTGTGGGACTTGTTCTATTAATCCATCTATACAGACCTCCATCAGGTTGCAAACTGAATATATTTTTTTCTGCATCTACCTCTGAAAAAATATTGGGCTTCTAGCTGTGTGTGGGACTTGTTCTATTAATCCATCTATACAGACCTCCATCAGGTTGCAAACTGAATATATTTTTTTCTGCATCTACCTCTGAAAAAATATTGGGCTTCTAGCTGTGTGTGGGACTTGTTGTATTAGTCCATCTATACTGACCTCCATCAGGTTGCAAACTGAATATATTTTTTTCTGCATCTACCTCTGAAAAAATATTGGGCTTCTAGCTGTGTGTGGGACTTGTTGTATTAGTCCATCTATACAGACCTCCATCAGGTTGCAAACTGAATATATTTTTTTCTGCATCTACCTCTGAAAAAATATTGGGCTTCTAGCTGTGTGTGGGACTTGTTGTATTAGTCCATCTATACTGACCTCCATCAGGTTGCAAACTGAATATATTTTTTCTGCATCTACCTCTGAAAAAATATTGGGCTTCTAGCTGTGTGTGGGACTTGTTCTATTAATCCATCTATACAGACCTCCATCAGGTTGCAAACTGAATATATTTTTTTCTGCATCTACCTCTGAAAAAATATTGGGCTTCTAGCTGTGTGTGGGACTTGTTGTATTAGTCCATCTATACTGACCTCCATCAGGTTACAAACTGAATATATTTTTTTCTGCATCTACCTCTGAAAAAATATTGGGCTTCTAGCTGTGTGTGGGACTTGTTCTATTAATCCATCTATACAGACCTCCATCAGGTTGCAAACCGAATATATTTTTTTCTGCATCTACCTCTGAAAAAATATTGGGCTTCTAGCTGTGTGTGGGACTTGTTGTATTAGTCCATCTATACTGACCTCCATCAGGTTGCAAACTGAATTTATTTTTTTCTGCATCTACCTCTGAAAAAATATTGGGCTTCTAGCTGTGTGTGGGACTTGTTCTATTAATCCATCTACACAGACCTCCATCAGGTTGCAAACTGAATATATTTTTTTCTGCATCTACCTCTGAAAAAATATTGGGCTTCTAGCTGTGTTTGGGACTTGTTGTATTAGTCCATCTATACTGACCTCCATCAGGTTGCAAACTGAATATATTTTTTTCTGCATCTACCTCTGAAAAAATATTGGGCTTCTAGCAGTGTGTGGGACTTGTTCTATTAATCCCTCTATACAGTCCTCCATCAGGTTGCAAACTGAATATATTTTTTTCTGCATCTAGCTCTGAAAAAATATTTGGCCTTCTAGCAGTGTGTGGGACTTTCTCTATTAGTCCATCTATACTGACCTCCATCAGGTTGCAAATTGAATATAATTTTTTTCTGCATCTAACCCAGCCAATAGTTTTGGCCTAATACCACAGTTTGGCCACTCAGCTCTGCTCGGTTCCCATCCATTGTTTTTTTGTGCAAACAACTCCAGAGTTGTTAATTAGTTAACCACCAAAATGAGTGATAAAAGGCCTGCTGCTGGTGGAAAGGGGAATAGGCGTGTTGGGAAGGGGAAAAAAGGTTGTGTCCGTGGGGTAGGTGTTAAAGCAACAGTAACATCTGCAGAAGAAAAACCATCTTCCAGCCAAACTAAAATGTCTACTTCTTTTAGCGGACAATGTGATAAGATCCCTTTCTTACGGCCACGCCAATCGCTACAAATTCCAGATGAGGCACAAAAACAGAAGGTGCTTCAACGGATATCAAGTGCTCCTTTAAGTGGGCTCTCCTCCACATCAACTTCAACATCACAAATACTCCAGTCCTCAAAGGTGTCACCCCAATCGCACTTGCTTCCTCACAGCTCCCAAATCTCCAGCTGCCCATCTGAGTATGAGGTAGAACAGATGGTTGAGTCTGCAGAGCTGTTTACTCATACTATAGCCTGGGAATCAGAGGTCGACTCCAGCGCTTCTGTGAATCCAGACGAGGAAATGATCTGCACTGATGCCCAGAATCTTTATGAGTCGGATCCAGGACCAGACGCAGAAGGTTCTGACCATAATGTAGACCCTCATTCCCAAACTGTAACTCCTGTTAGTGGAGACAATGAGGAAGACGATGATAAGACTCAAATACCTGATTGGAGCGACAACTTTAGTTTTTTGTCAGGGCAGGAACAGGTTGGCTCTGAGGACGACGGGTGTGATAACGCACAGGGTGATGATGATGAGGTTGGAGATCCCACTTACTGTCAACCCACAGTCAGCCAAGAGATGAGGTCAGCAGAGGAGGTGGAGGAAGATGCTAGTGACGACGAGGTCAGGTTGCGCCTTCCTGGACAGAGACGTAGTACTGGAAGCACGTCAACAACTGCATCCTCAAACACAACTCTGCCTCTCACCACAAGTCGTGGTGGCTCTTCAGGTCGCATGGGTGCTAAGCCTTGCATAGCCTGGGCATTTTTTCAGATCGATAAAGATGACCCAACTCGTGTTATCTGTAACATTTGTCAGCAAAAGCTAAGTAGAGGCCAAAAAATACATAGTTTGAGTACTTCATGCATGAACCGGCACATGGACATGAAGCATAAGTTGCAGTGGGAAGCTCAGTGTGCTACAATGCGGCCTAGCCGGCCGGGCCAACCACCGTCTGCCATATCTTGTGCATCCGCGGCCTCTTCATCCTCTGTGACTGGGGGGACAGCAGTCACACCTGTTTTGGGGCGCAGACCTGCCACCTCTTTACCCGCAACAGCCAGCGTGATTGGCAGGTCATCATTTTCTTTGGAGGTGGTAACACCAGCTGGTGTTGAGCGCTGTCCGACATCGATAGCACCACCTTTGGATGAAGGCAACCTAACATGTCCGCCTGCATCTTCCTCACAGACCGGCAGTTTGCCGGGGACACCCTTATCAACCCCGTCTAAGCACAATAGCCAGCCCTCGGTCCCTCAGATGTGGACAAGTAAAAGACCATTTCCTCCTAGCCATGAGAAAGCTAAGAGGTTGAATTTCACCATCTGCAAGTTTTTGGCTACAGAAATGCTGCCTTTCCGCCTGGTGGACACAGAGGATTTTCGAGACCTTATCTCCGTCGCAGTGCCCCAGTACCAGATGCCCAGTCGGCACTACTTCTCAAAGAAAGGTGTGCCTGCGCTCCACCAGCATGTCGCACACAACATCACCGCTTCTTTGAGAAACTCTGTGTGTGACAGGGTGCATTTCACCACAGACACTTGGACGAGTGGGCATGGACAGGGGCGTTACATGTCGCTGACTGGGCACTGGGTAACTATGGTGACAGCAGGACAAGGGGCTGCTGTCCAAGTCTTGCCGTCCCCACGAGTTGTGCGTCAATCCTCTTTATGTCAAAGTTCCTCCACTGCTTCTGCCTCCTCAACCTCCTCTCGGTCTTCCACCTGCACCCAAAGCCTGTCAGGTCATGCCACAAGCTTTCTAACTGCGCAGAAGGGATCCTGCACACCTCCTTACTATGCTGGCAGTAGGGCTCAACGTCATCAGGCGGTTTTTACATTGAAATGTCTGGGAAATGTGAGTCACACAGCTGAGGAGTTGTGGTCAGCTCTGGAGAACCAATTTCATGAATGGTTGTCTCCACTGGACCTGAAACCAGGGAAGGCCGTGTGCGACAATGCTGCAAACCTGGGTGTGGCCCTTCGCCGGGGCAATGTCACACACGTGCCTTGTATGGCTCACGTGTTGAACCTGGTTGTCCAGCAATTTTTAGCCCACTATCCCAGACTAGATGGCCTTCTGCAGAGGGCACGGTCGCTGTGTGCTCACTTTCGCCGTTCGCATCCCGCAGCTCAGCGACTTACATCTCTACAGAAGTCGTTGGGCCTGCCACTTCACCGGCTAAAATGCGATGTGCCTACCCGGTGGAATTCAACTCTGCACATGTTGCAGCGACTGTGGCAGCACCGACAAGCCCTGGTGCAATACATTCTGACGTATAGCCTGGGCCAACGAGATCCAGAGGTGGGGCAAATCTCGCTGGAGGAGTGGTCTCAGATCAGGGACCTATGCACCCTTCTGCACAGTTTTGAAATGGCGACGAAGATGTTTAGTGCTGACGATGCCATTATCAGCATGACTATTCCGGTGATTTACATGCTGGAGCACATGTTAAACAGAATTCGGAGTCAGGTGGTGGCACAAGAGGAGGTGGAGGAAGTAGAGGAGGAGGAGTTGTATGCGGAAGGGCTAACATCTGCAAGGTCCAGACGGTCGGCAGCACCAAGGCGGCAGGCATGTAAGGGTGGGGGAGATGGTTTTACCAGGGCGCATGGTAGCAGCCAAACTAGTGAGGAATGTGCAGGAGCCCAGGAAGAAGTGGAGGACGAACTGATGGAAGACTCATCAGATGAGGGAGACCTTGATCACATTTCTGTTGTGCGAGGTTGGGGGGAGAGGACAGAGGAAGGAAGCATGATTGTTACCTCGCCACCAACACAACAGGGACTTGGTGCTCCTGGATGCGCAACACACATGAGTGCCTTCTTGCTGCACTACCTGCAACATGACCCTCGAATTGTGAGAATTAGAAATAATCCTGACTACTGGGTTGCCACACTGTTAGATCCCCGGTACAAAAGTAAATTTGCAGAAATTATTCCTGCCATAGAAAGGGATGCACGCATGCAGGAGTATCAGCAGAGATTGTTGCAGAATCTTACATGTGCTTTTCCACAAAATACCAGTGGTGCACGTAGTGAATCTCACAGTTCCAACTTGCCAACCGTGGGACCGTCAAGTGTTCAGCACTCAAACCGTAACAGAACCACAGTATCTGCTGGTAACATCAATTTTGCGGAATCATTTCACCACTTTTTTAGCCCATCCTTTGCAAGGCCACAGGAGACAAGAAGTCTGACACATAGTCAACGCATAGAGACGATGGTACAGGAGTATCTCCAAGTAAACATTGAAGCCACGACTGTGTCACTGGACCCTTGCTCTTTTTGGGCTTCCAATCTGGATAAATGGCCGGAGCTAGCCACTTACGCCTTGGAGATCTTGTCATGCCCCGCAGCCAGCGTTCTGTCTGAAAGTGTGTTCAGCGCTGCTGGTGGTGTGCTGACAGATAAGCGCACGCGGCTCTCCACTGATAATGTAGACAGACTCACGTTCATAAAGATGAACAAATCATGGATCCGAAGCGACTTTTCTACCCCTGTGTCATCCTGGGGAGAGTAAAAGCTTGATGATTGGTTAAAATCACCCTACCAACCGTTTTAAGCTTTCAAATTACTAATCATATTTATCTGTATCTTGGCTGGAAAATAATTTGGGCTTTGTAGCAGTGTGCAGCACTGATTCTATTAGGCCATCTATAATAAGCTCCACCAGATTTAAAATTACTAATCATGTTTATCTGTATCTTGACTGGAAAATAATTTGGGCTTTGTAGCAGTGTTCAGCACTGATCCTATTAGGCCATCTATACTAAAGCTTCACCAGATTTAAAATTAATAATAATTTTTAGCTGCATCTAGCCCGGAAAATAATTTTGGGGCTCCGAGATGCGCAAGACACATAAGTGCCTTCTTGCTGCACTACCTGCAGCATGACCCTCATATTGTCAGAATTCGAAGTAATCATGACTACTGGGTTGCCACACTCTTAGATCCCCCAAACTTTTCGATCAACCTTTTCATTTTAATAAAGACCAAAAAAATGGTCATTTTTGAAATTAGAAGCATTAGCAGGTTGTTAGAAACTGAAATCAAACAGTTTTCAACTCAAAACTTTATTCTAGGTGATGTTACATTTTCACATAGGACCCCTTGTTCGAAAGGAGCTTCTGAACTCTCTCGTCCATTGAATTTGTCAGGTTTTGGATGGTTTCTGCTTCAATTGTTTTGCATGAGGACAGAATACCCTCCCAGAGCTGTTGCTTAGATGTGAACTGCCTCCCGCCATCATAGACACTCCTTTTAATGATGCTCCAAAGGTTCTGAATGGGGTAGAGGTCAGGGGAGCATGGGGGTTACACCATAAGTTTGTCCCCTTTTATGCCCATATCAGCCAGAGATGCAGATGTTTTATGTGCAGCATTAGATGGTGCATTATCATGCAGAAAAATGATCTTGCTGTGAAATACACGGTTCTTCTTCTTGAACCATGGCAGGAAGTGCTGTTTGAGAAAATCCACATACATTATGGAGTTCATCTTTAGCGCCTTCAGGGATCCTAAAGGGGCCGACAATCTCTCTCCCCATGATTCCAGCCCAAAACATTACTCCACCTCCTCCTTGTTGGCGCTGTAGCCGTGTTTGCGTGGGGTGTCCATCAACCAGCCATCCTCCACTCCATCCATCTGGACCATCGAGCGCTGCACGGCACTCATCCGTGAACAAAACAGTTTTGAAATCAGTCTTCATGTAATGTTTGGCCCACTGGAGCCGTTTCTGCTTGTGTGAAGTGGATAGAGGAGGTCGACAGGATGGCGTATGCACAGCTGCAAACCTCTGAAGGACCCTGCATCTTGTTGTTCCGGGGACGTTGGAGGCACAAGCAGCTTCAAAAACTTGTCTGCTGCTATGACAAGGCTTTTTTGCCGCTGCTCTTTCAACCTGACGTAATTGCCTGTAGGAAAGAGTCCTCAATTTGCCCTTATCAGCACGCACACGTGTGTACTGTGAATCAGCTACATACTTCTTGATTGCCAAGACACTTCATCCTGATCATCGCACAATGTTGATTGTAGTCATGCCTTGACCTAAACACTCCACAATTTGTTGCTTCTCAGCAGCCGACACATCCTTTTTCTTTCCCATTTTGGCAGAAAATGTAGGCTGCTTAATAATGTGAGACAGCCTTCTTAAGTAGTCTTGCCTTTCATTGAACACACCTGCCAAACTAATTAGCACAGGTGTCTGCAATTGCTTACAGTGATATAAAGAGCCCTGACACACATCACCATCAATGAGTTTAACTGACAAACAAACAAATTCTTCCCTTATCACTCCTAAACAGTTTTTGCATAATAATTTGGAACACAGTGTACATGTGCTTTTCCACAAAACACCAGTGATTCACGTAGTGAATCTTACAGTTCTAACTTGCCAACCGTGGTCTGTATGGAGTTGTTCAATAAAGGGCCCAAAATTAAGATAACATAGATGGGAGAGGTCTCTATGAATAGGAATTCCTAAGTATTTGATACCCTGTGAGGGCCAGGCAAAGGGAAAGTTGGACTGGATGGAATCCTATATGGATTTGGGGAGGGAGACATCGAGGGCCTCAGACTTCGCTGCATTGATTTTAAAATTTGACCATGTAACAAAGTGATCTATTTCAGCCATAACAGCATGGATGGATATATGTGATTGAGTGATATATACTAGGACATCATCAGCAAATAGAGAGCACTTGTACTCGGTGCCTCCCACCTCAATCCGCCTAATATTGGGGTTATGGCGAATTGATGAGAGCAGGTGCTCCGTCACTAGGATGTATAAGAGAGGGGACAGAGAACATCCCTGCCTTGTCCCATTGGTGATTGTGAAAGGTGATGAAAATGTTCTGACGCACCCCCTGGGCCTTGGGACACCCGGAGCCGGACCCTTTTTGGTGGATGCTGGTGGTTGTAGTCTCCGTGGCGGCTACCCGGTTCCGTGGCTCAGGGCGGTCAAACCAGTGGCGGAACTATTTATGTGGTTTTGATGTTTAAATGTCCGACTACGCCACCCGTGGATTGCTGTCAGAGTGAACCGCCGCTCCAGGGCAGACCGCTGAGGCTGGTGTTGTGGGTGCAGCAGAGCGTAGCATAACTCCCCACGGGAGGAGTATAGCCTCAGGGCAGTGTATGCGGAGGATGGGGGTGATGGTGCAGGGCAGCAGCAGTAATGACACGGAGTCAGTGATGCAGTCCAGGGCCTTTACTCACAGTTCTTATTATCCAGACCACGTCTGCAGGTAACGGCTGCCCACGTCGTACTGTGCTCACCAGGTGAGGGGCTCAGACAACTCCCAGATAACTTTGGAGTGCTTCACAGGACCCCCTTTTTGTGTCCTTTGTCTGGCCTTTCTTACCAACCCTTCTGTCCGGCTGCCTCGGGCCTCCTCTTGGTAAACTTGGCGCCAGTTTCCCTGACCCTATGTGGTGCCTTCCTAGCGGGTGTAGCGAGGGGCTGCGCCACATAAAATGTCACAGCCTCCTGTTTCTAGCTGAGGGTCATTTCCTGCCTCCACTAGTTTCGGGGACCGGTCTCCCCCTTTGGCCTGACCCCTCCACGCAGGTGGATTCGGGCGTGCGGTGGCGACTCGCCCGTCCGCACCCCTGAGATCCCTTCGTTCCTCGTTCCTGGAGCCTTCTCCGCTCCTCTTCCTTCCTTCTCCCTCTTCCAGGCCTGGGCCTCTGTTACTAGGCCCGCCTCCGGAGCAGAGCTCATGCAGAGCCCCTGCTCCCTGCCACTTCTGCTCAGACTTCTCTGCACTGAACTAAGATGGTGCCCACCTTTTATACTCCCTTCTCAATGCACCCAGGAACTGCTTCCTCCCTGCTCCTGCACTACAGGGTTCCCCTTCCTCAGTGTTCCCTCCCCCCACTCCAGCCAGGGACAGGGACTGTCGTGCCCATCTCAGGGGCATATTGGTCGCCCTGCCCCACGGCAATGTGGTGTAATGCATGCAGGTGTCGGGTCCTGATCCACACTACATCCTTACCTGAGAGTGAGATATCACACCTCTGGGTGAGGTGCAATACCTCTGTAGCAACCGAGCCCTCAGGGTGCTACAGTTCCATTTATCTTCAGCCTAGGTGACGTATTGTGATACAGGGCCGTGATTTTGGCTATAAAAGGGTCCCCTAGACCCCTACCCCAAGCTTTTTAAGAGAATCATATATGGCGTGCCAGGAGACTCTATGGAATGCTTTCTCAGCATCCAACGAGATTATCTAATTACAAATTTTTAACTGCATCTAGCCCAGGAAATACTTTGTGCCTAGTAGCAGTGTCTGCTAGTCAGCGGATTATCCCGGCTGTTAAGCAAGCTACACCACCTGTAGTTTGGACACTTAATTTTTTCAAAGGAAATGCTTCGGGACCACGGGATACTCAGTGAAGAGCATCAGGAGGCACCCCAAGGCATAGGGGCTCGGACTGGCAGTAGGATGCCTTGCGGTGGACAGCCGAGCTCGATCCTTATAAAAGCTTTTTAACTGCAGCAGCTTTAGTGGACGCTACTGGAGCTGGAATTACGCGGCTGCTGGCATGAGACTTGCCCTCCAATAGATCCTTGTAAATGGATTTAAAGTGTATTTATTCAAATTAGAGAGACAATTTAAATTAAAAAGCTTAGAGCTGCCTCCACCACAGGGGGGCTCGCTCGACCCACCAGCGGACAGGCACCAGTATTGGGAGAGGGGGGCTGGCCGTCAGGGTTCACCGCGGCTCTGGCACAAACCCGGCGACACGGAGGTGGCACGGGCAGGAGCGGACTGAACGTGTCGGCTTCTCACTTTTTGGATTTTAGAAGGGCATGACATGCCTATATCTGTGTCTCCCCCTCCTCTTACTCCTCCACCTCTTTTCTTTTCGCATGACTATATGTACTTGTCACTTTTCCATGTGTTAGTTGTGTCTTCTGAGCAGTTTGTCAGCTTTTGGACACCTTTGAAGGTGTTTTCTATGTGTTTCTATGTGTTTTTGTTTGCCTGCCATTGGTTTTTAACGGTGTTCGAAGGTGTTCGACGAACAGTTCGACGAACAGTTCGGCGAACACACGGGTGTTCGACGAACCGAACTCGAACACTACAGGGGTGGCTCAACACTAGTAATTAACTCCCACCTCATTTGTGGGGGTACGTACCACTATTATGTTCCTGGGGCTCCAATTAATAAATAATCATATGCAAAATAACTGTAAGTGAAATTTATTTATGAGATAGCCAAGATTATTGTCTATAAAATGATGGTAGTCTCATGTTCGAAGCAGTAGTGGATGGTGAGATATGGAGCCTGAAGGTCAAAAGTTCAAAGCATTGTTAACCTTTTGCTCATCATTGTAGATCATACCTACATTAAGCTGCACTTAGAATTTGTGTAGGTCACCCACTCTCACATCAAGACACATTGGTGTCTTTGACTAAGGGCGGTTTCTCACATGTGTGAAACACATACGGTGCTCGTATTGTAAAACTTGGCCTGAGCGTCAGGTTTTTGGACCTGGGCTAACTGTCTCATAGGCATATATGAGACAGTGAGCTTAGGTCAGGAGACTTGGAAGTCTTATTTATATACTTATTTTACTTACTCATATAGCGCCATCATATTCTACAGAACTTTACACATCATCACTATCCCCATTGGGGCTCACTATCTATATTCAATATCACTTTGTCTTTGGAGTGTGGGAGGAAACTCACATAGACATGGGGAGAGCATACAAACCCCAGGATCCCAGTGCAGTAAAGCAACAGTGCTAACCACTGAGCCAACATGCTGGCCAACTGGGTCAGACTGGGTCAAAACTGGGTATTAACACATGAGCAACAAGTTTCTTGGACAAATAAAAGTGGACTAAGCTGAATGTTCTTTATGGTCTTAATTGCCAGTCTTTTGATATGTGGCCAGCCCCTATGCATCGATGACTTTCAAAACCAGATTAGTAGCTAGTTTTTATGATTATAAATTCACCACCAACAAAAAAGTTATGGGTTAATAAAGTAAAGAGAAATGATATGTTTCTTGTTGTTCACAATGGGTTTTGGTCTCATTGACATTTTTGTTTTAATTTTTGTATGAAATAAAAAGTTCAGGTGCATGACATATGTGAAATACTGAATTTACATTGTTGCTGTCAGTGAATGTTCTCATGATTAAACATAAAAACGTGTACAAACAAAGCGGTAATACAACTGAACACTCAACAAATTTGCTGCTTTGTCTGAGGGATTGAAAGCAGATGAACAATATAAGTGTTTAATTAAGAAAGCTTATGCCTCTTTCTGTTCATAAAGGCTGTTGTTTTAGAACAAGAAGAAGAGATCAAGCTAAAATAAACAGAATTTTGTCCCTTTTTTCCTGACGTATGGCTACAGATGAAAGCAAGTCCTAGGGAATTAATCATAGAAAGATCTTCAAGGAGAAGGGAAAAATATACTTGAAATGCTGGAATCCTTCAGAATTTTTGCTTAAACCATAGATTTCTTTTATAAATGTACGTATTTCTTGCATACATTTATATAAGAAATCTATGGCTTAGGCAAAACACTTATAAAAGTATATGCACCTGTTTTCTTATATATATATATATATATATATATATATATATATATATATACGTATATATATATATATATATACTGAATATACAGTATGTGTATGTACTGTATATATATATATTACACTATTGTACTATTTTTATTATATTTACGGTATATTAATTAATTTTGGTGAAAAAAATATAGTTTTTGTTCAAAGATGATTTAGAAAATACAAAAAAGGGCAAAAATGCAAAACAATAGGATAATATAGCCTCAATGGTATTGAAATTTGAGACTATGATTTTCAATACAATTACATCATTTAAAAGAAACAATATACAAAGAATTCAGTAGCATATTATATGCTTAGTGTGACTTTTTCAAAAAGACATGTTAAATATGAAGGGAATTTACAATTACTTTTACTGAAACCTTCATTTTTATGCTTTAAATATAGGTCTGTTTTAAAGACTTGGTGAATTTCGACTGCAAGAACTGCAAGCATTTTTCAATATTTGCATTTCCACATTCCACTGGATATTAGATTTCACTTTTTTATGTCTTTGTAGGAAACTATTTAGAAATTATGTTGGGCTACAAGTTAATTAGTAATAAATATTTAGAATTTCTTAGTATTAACATGTAAAAAACTATTTAAAACATTGTTTACCTGCTTATATTTTGCAGTTTTTTGCACGTACATCGATAAGAGATGAGCTAATTATTAGAAATACGAATTTTCCGGCTTCATCAAATTTCTTCAAAAAGTTTGATATGCGTAGAAAAAGTTGCGACAAATCGCTTTCTAAAAAGCTTCTAATTTCCAGAAAAATACATGTATAACATTCTGTTTTTTTAGCAATTAGAGGTTTTTTATTAAAGCAATAATTCATATCAAGGAACATTTCACTGGTGACGAAGATATGGCTCTTACATAGTTTGGTCTTTTCTGTGGTAACATATGGATGCGAAACCTGGATGATAAAGAAACTAGACAGAAGAGGAATAGGCACTTTCAAAATGTGGTGCTGGAGAAGAAGGATAAATAAATAAATTTTGTAACAAATCAAGCCAGACATGTGACTCGAAGAGTTTTAATCGCAACATGTCCCTTGTACAGTATGTTGCTTTCTCATTTAAGAGCTAAATAAGATTGTTCAAATCGAAATGCGTCAACACAAGAATACTGTGCTGTTTATGACCTGATTTTAGTTAAAGAGTAATAAAGCTGCCAAGATTTTATCAGAAATGCCGTCTTTTTTTGTTATTCTATTGAATCTATTTGCCCGGTCTGAGAGGCTTGCTGGACCTCCGAAACCTATACGTTGATGGATGCCTACAGCGGTGAGCTCATCTAGTTTTCTGATATCACTCGAAGCAAGGATCACCAATCTACGACTTGCCTACTTTGAACACATTATATGAAGAGACGAAGGATATCATGGTTGAAAGAATAGAAGGAACAATGCGAAGAGGAAAACCAGCAACCTGATGGCTTGATACTATCAAGATAACAGCGGAGAGGACCCTGGTGGACCTATCAAGGTCATCCATCAAGTCGCCATGGCTCAATATCGAATCGAAGGCCGTTAGAAAGAAAAACACTGTGGTCTTTTTGGAGTCTATTGAAACATCTTACAATACAGAAAGATTACTTTTTGTGACTCACAATCCTTGGATTCAGGATTTGGTTTTAGTAGCTAAATTAGCACTAAAGAGTTTAATACTGCCCTCATAGTTTGCAGTGTGTAAAGAATAAAAAAAAGAGTGACTATACAGCTATAGCACTTCCCTATTTATCACTTTGGATTATTATTCACAGACTGACACAATTACTCCCATTTTAAATCTTCTTAAGCAATGAAAGTAGTGCAATACAATCAGATAAGGACTTTTTCTATCCCTATGCGGAATATGCTTTGTGCTCTGATCTTTTATCGCTACACTATATCTGCATAAGATCGTGGCCCTTATCTTTTATATTGGCTGTGACAGCCCCTACTCCCCCTGATTGGCTGCAGTAGACCATGTGATAGCTGTAGGGCATCATGGGGAAACCCAAGAGGCCGAGACTGATGTTGTTAGTCCACTCTCTTTCCGAGTCTTCAGAAAATCATCCCAAATCAAATTGCAAGTCTTTCAATTTGAGAGGACTTGGTCACTTCAGGAAATTTGACTCAAAGTCAATTCTCTGTGAAATAGTCTGGTCATCTCTAATATGGATACTAAATTTATTTATTTGTCTAGCAAATTTTATAAAAATTCTGTTTAATATATTTTTGAATTTATTGTCCATGGTCTGTTTCTAGTATTGCAATTAAATTCCATTCAAGTCCATAAAAAAGTATACAAGAAAAATTTCTTAACTTCTTCAGGGCTGAGGATAAGCTAAAAACATCCAGGCCGTTCTCTTTTCATACTGCAGTGATGTTCTAAAATGTCACTGCATAATAGAGATGCTGCACACTTTGTACAGCTATGAGGCCAGTGAGTCGGCTTTCAGACATACCTAGACTCCCTGCAGAAAAGGAAGACATAATGTATTATCAGCACTGTGGATACAGATTGGAAAATACTGACAGTTCTTCCTTCTCCAGACCCTGAAATAATGTGTACTCTAGCCATAGGGAAAGGATATTAGCTGCTGGGTCCAATGAAATTTAGTCAGTTCCATTGTGCAGAGAAGTGACTGATTTTCTCCTGTAACTGGGGGTAATATATTAGTCTCAGTCACAGGGGAAATCAGCAATAAAAAAATATATTAATGTGTTCAAATACCCCCCCAGGATCTTTATGGGAGGTAGCACAGTGTGAAAAATAAATGAAAATATAGAAAAATAAAAAAGCATGCTAAAAATTAAATAAACAAAACAAAACTTAAAATTAAAATATAAAAGCAGTCTGAATTGTTGTTTCTAACTCCAAGCAAATCACCCCCAAAAAATATGTCCAATGTATAAAAATAATTTATACAGTAAGCGGAACACAATTTAAAATGTTTTTAGCAATCTATTGTAATTGTAAAAAAAAATAGAAATAAAAAAATGTGAAAGATAATCATTTATTTCGTTTTTTTCTTTATATTTCCCCCCAATATCAACACAGAAAAAAAAAGATTACAAAAATTAGGGAAATATGAAGCCACATGAATTGCGAAAAAAAATTACAAAAATGATTTTAATATCCAAACAAGTACATTTTTTAGAGCTGTTAAAAGAGCATGTACGCTAAAATCTGAAAATGTGCCTGATGAGGACAAATGACCTGGTCACGATCCGGTTAAAATTGAGTCTTTTCTTTATGTATTAAGTTTATTAATGGTATAAACATATTTTTGGCTGTATTTTTTTATATATATTTAAATCACTTTCATATTCTTCTTGGCGAGTGCATTGCTGTGTGTAATCCTAACCTACATTACACAGGCAAATAAATTATATGTAAAGTCATAACAAATCAGAAAACTGTATTTTCACTCTTTTTAAAGTTCCATCACCTAATAACTGTCTTTAAATGAATTTTAGACACATTTATGCGAGTATCCCTTCCAAAAGAAAGTTTTGACTGTATTCAGGTTCACAGAAGTTACATGTCTGTCTACATTAATCCCTGAAAATTCAATGGATGGGTGGAGTGGCGGTAAAAGCCTGGGATTTTTTCCAACCCAAAATTCAATACTTGTCCATTTTGGAATTAGACAGAGGCAAAAGTAAAAATAGAAAATGCATTTTTTTCATTTGGAATAAAGGATACAGACACTACTTTGTCATAAATGTATCCATAATATGGTCTGTACTTCAAACAGTAAAAAATATGCGGCAAAATCAGTTTCCTAAAAAGTTTGTCATAACTTCAGACTTCACTTGTACAACAGGAAATAGAAGTCATCCAGCTGGACTGGAGCATTGGGAATAAATAGTGTTCCAACATCAGAAAAATATGTGATTTGAGCTGCCCCTGAGAATAAAAGCACGATTTCCAATCCTTTGTGTATTTCAAATGTTTCTTCCAATAGTGAATTAAACAGAAAATCATTAAGTCATTGAAGAGTCTGATTTGTAAGTTGCCAAGATATTTCGGCCAAAATATAATTTTTTTTTTATCAAAGTCAATGTTGACCATTATTCCAAGTTTTTATTTACTTGGAATCCAAAATCACATAGCTTCCATGGTCTCCTCTTAATTACTTACTCTAAATCACAACACCCTGCAGAGTGTTAATAATATTCATTCTGTTTTCCATCTAGTCTTAATGAGGGCGTATACCTTTACACCAGTGTCCATTTTAGCACCCTACTGCTCCGGAATATCATGACTGCTCCAAGATATCCTTGAATTCAAAGTGGTTCAGCCATAAGTGTACCCAGAACATTGCAAAGTGCACAGAGTGCTTTCACAGGGGCCAACTTTGCAGGACACTTTCTTTTGTCTGCAAGAGTATTTCAGAACAGTACCACATGGACAGTGAATTCAAGGAAGATCAAAAAAAGCCAAAGGGGTTTGACATGATGAGTGCCGTCGTCTCTTTAGTCTAGATATTGGTAGTGGCAGAAAGGAAGGATGGCTTGCAACATCAAAAATATTTGTGCAACATGTCTGAAACTTGCTACCACGTGACTATTTTAGAGCTATAAGACATGTTTGCTTGTAGTCTCAAGAGTTTGTACTATCTAGAACATTTTTAGCATTTTAATCATAATGACACAACGGTAATGTAATAAATGTCAGATAGATGTGGGTCACGCTTACTTGACAATGTGCTACAGTCACAAGTTGTCAAAATACTAGGCTACCGAGCTGTTCTCACCGCTGGAAGACGTTACTGCTGCAGCAATGCTCTCATCATTCAGGGAAGCTCTGTGGTGGTAACTTCTTACAGTAATGAGAACAGCTTGGTAGACTGGTATTAGTAGTTGAATACAAAGCTGCCAACCTGTAGTCACCACCGCAGGCTCGAAGCTCCTGTCACCAATGCTGTCCGACCTCACAGAACACTGTGAGCATTGACAGGGGAAAATTGTTGTTCACAGCACAGCTGGACTACAATAAATTGGCACCCAACTCCTCCCAAAGCTGAGAATTGGATAGTCCAAGGGGTGTGTAGGAAATCAGGATCCATATTGTCTTCTCAGTCCCCATTCCATACTCTAAATCTACCATGTAGCAGCCCTACACAGGAACCTGCCTACACATTCCAAACTCAGAAACTGAGTTATATCCCAAACCCAGACACCTAGACACATCTATGTCTAAATTTCAGTTGCTTGCATTTTGGCATAGAACCTTTTCTGTTTAGGGGTGTGTGTAACCCCCACCTGCATTCCATTAAAACAGAATGGAATGCAGGTGGGTGTCTCTTAATTCTCCAAGCTCGATCATCACAACACCTCTCATCCGACCTTGCACATCAACTCCAGTGGGCCAGTTGCGCCCACAGGCGTGCTTAGTTGCGGGCTCAGGCAGTCACAATGTAGGAGATGCGGTCGGACACTAACCTTAGTCTCCTGTGTCTAATGGCTACCGTATTTGCGATGTGTAAGTGTCATGCTCAAACACTTACACACCAGCAAATAAAAATGGCAACCTCCAGCGGCTACAGAAAAAATGAATAAGCAAATACGTGTTAAAACACGACGTGCTATTTTGTATTAAAAATAATTGATTATATAATCAATAATTATTAATACAAAAAAATCATGACGCATTAGCTTTAAGTGAATAGGGCTAAAATGCAATATACAGTTTATAGAAAAAAAGTAGCGTATTTTCAAAGCAGACGTGTATTTCAAATTTGGTGTCATTTAAGTTTTTTTTGTGTTTTCTTTCTTTGCAGACACAAAACTTGACCAACCAAATGGAGAATAAAAATATGCAAATTCCTGTTGTACTTTTGGATTTATTGTATCAGTATGTGAATATATTTGAAGAGTTCACACTGTTGACTTACATTCTTCCCATAGAAACCTGTGGGAACTAAACAGCATCAATTTCTATATTTTTGAATAATAAACATATCCTAAACTATATAGCCCAGTAATAATGAGATTTATCAGAATATACAATTAAGCTTTTCCAGCATTTACAGACTTTATAAAAAATATAACTTTGCTTTATGTCAATAGTACATTAGATAACAATAACATATGAAAACTGCACATAAATAATTGTATATGATAGAGGACATTAAGTATTACGTACAGGGCGAAAACCCATATAAGAAAAGAAAAAGGCATGAGAATTTTCCAATATAAACATTACCAGGATTGGTGGAAAATCCTTATTTATTTTTTATTCCTCTGAGCCGTGATATGCTTGGCTTCCGTTCCCTTCGAGACAATTTTCTTGTATTTTTGAAATGATGTCAGGTCCAATATTTATAATTTTTGAGACGGTTCCAAACCAATTGAGATTTATCAATTATCTGGAATGCAGTGTTTGGATAATCTTGACATTTAAATTGCATACGTGAATGTCCAATAAAAGTACAATTATGATGCAAAACTGTAAATGTGAAGCAAATTAATGCTTCGGTTTTTTTTTTTAAAAAGCTGGTATTAAAATTAGTCTTATGCATTAGGAAGCTGGCTTTATAATGGTAGAAATTTGTTTTTTTTTTATTTGTAAACAAGGAATTAAACTTTCAAGGAGGAAAAGACATGTGATTAACCCACCCAGAATGCTTTATAAACATACATGGATTCCACATATGGGATCACTCAGTTATTAAAAGTAAGTCTAGTGTTCAGGACCTCAATCACTACAAACATCTTCTCCAACTCTGCACAATGCAAAAGGCATCTAAAGACAAACATACTGATGTTTAAACCTACAGCAGATGTACAAGATAACTCCAAACCGTTCCACTGATCGGGGAGAGGAGGAAGCCAATAAAAAACTTCATTCTAACTTTTCACCTTTGCAGTTAGTATTTGTATACAATTTTCAAAGAGATCTATCATCAGAAATTAATTTATATGTCAACGTCTTCCCACTGTGGTCAATTTTAACTTTTTTTTTTCACTTTTTTTTTCACTTTTTTGTTTAATCCCCATCTTTCAAAAGCCATAACTTCTTTATTTTTACTTCAACATTTCTGTGTGAGGGTTTGTATTATACAAGATGAGTTGCAGTCTTGGATGACAACGTATAATTTAATATATAATATACTGAGTAGAAGTTAGAGAAAAAAAAAGTGCTATTCCACCATTGTTACCAGCCTTTTGTTTTTAAAGCATTCGGCGTCAACTAAAAGTAATGTTACTTTTTTTTTCTGTGGTTCAGTTTGATTATGAATGTAACTTTGATACAATAGGGATATACATTTTAATTTATGTTACAATATTTTGAGACCATTAGATTATATGTGTGGGGGCTTGGGTTTTTTTTGCATGCAAAGCTATAGTTTTTAGTGGTACCATTTTAGGATATATATAACTTTTAGATTGATTCTCATTCAAATTTTTGAGAGGCAAGGTAACTGAAAAACAGCATCTTTTTTATTTCCTTCATTTTTTTTATGCCGCTTCCTGTGGGATAATTAATATTATATGATTATGAAGTGTAATGTCAATATAAAAAGAGAGCTTTTAAGATTTTTTTAAACATTTAAAAAATCTTTTTTGCATTGTTTTAGTCCCTCTGCGGTCTGCGATCGCTCGATCCATAACTCGATTGGTACAAGTCACAGCAATACTTCTCTATTTCAGTGTATTGTCCTTTGAGAGATAACCAATTGAGCTCTGTCTGTGGTGTAAAGGGGTTATTGTCTCAGATCATTAAATGGTCAAAACTGAAAAGTGCTTGTAAAAACAAGAAACTTTGCAATTTACTTTTTATTAAAAAATCCTTCCATTCTGAAGTGATTTTTAATTTAATAGTTTACTGCTCATGGCCAAGGTTACTCACCACTAGTGTTGAGTGAATTTGTTCGGCATTTCAAATTCAGGCTCGTGTTTGGGGTTCCGGCTTGTTCGCGCCAAAAAATTAACATCCCTGATTTGCCACCCTGTCATGCAGATGTTACGTTTTTGCACTTACTCATTGCTTTCTATGGGTGAAGAAATGATGCAAAAACACTGAAAGAATTGACATGCTGCAGTTTTAAAAAAAGCGGTAGTTTTCCAATTCCGTCAGAAAAAAAAAAGAAAGTGTGTGCAAAAGATTTCTGAAATCTCATAGCTTTTTCTGCTACAGTAAAAAGCAACTTTTAATTTGCATTAAGAGGCACAGAAAAAAATGCAGAAGAAACGCAAACGTGTGAACATAGCCTAAGGGTTAGCGTCATAATTAGTGTTGAGTGAGCACTAAAATGCTCAGGTGCTCGAAGCTCGGCCCGAGCTCGCCGTGATACTCGGGTGCTCGACCCGAGCAGCGAGCCCAATGTTAGTCTATGGGAGACCCGAGCATTTTTGCGGCGGCACCCCCTATGTCACGCATACCACATGACCGGACATCCCGCAGGTCCTCGCGAAAGGATACAGGTACCGCTACACAGGGCGCCCACTTCACTGGAGCCTCAGGCCGGGACTCCATGTGCGGCGAGACGCCCACATAGCTGACCACCACTGTCCTCAGCTACAGGGCAGCAACGACAGAAACGCTGACCACCAGAACTACCTAAAGGTACGTGGTAGCAACGACAGAAGTTACCCCTACTATAAGGACTCCAACTACACCAGCGCAGAGTCCTCACACCCCAAAAGCCACCAAACAACGGCACTCAACTTTACCTGGCATCATCATTGTCTACGGAGCATACAGGAGCAATCCCTCTCCGGCTCCTCCTGGTAACTGTTTCAACCAATAAGGAGCACGAGTGAGATTCCCTCTACTCCTTCCTCTGCAGTTACGCAGTGCCTCACCTACTCCAGACACCACTGAAAGGTGCCCGTGTGAAGCCATAGACTGCCAACACTGTCTACGGAGCATATAGGAGCAAACCCTCTACGGCTCCTCCTGGCACCTATCACAGCCACCAAGGAAATCGAGTGAGAGAGTCTCCACTCTTTCCTCTGCAGTCACTTAGTGGTACATCCACCCCGGACACCACAAAAGGTGCCTCTGTTAGACCAAGCGCCGCACCATGCAGGGTAAATTCAATTTATTCAGGTAATCTAATCTATTGAACATTGTCACACCTTGCTTCTACTGTCCTAAGAATTATTTAACTTCCTATAAAACAGGAAAACGGCAGCCACTCAACCTTCCGGAAAACAACATTGGTAATCCTGCCAATATTCCCACCATCCCACTAAATCAGGTATGAACTAGAGGAATAGAGACCATTATCCTTAAATACATACCACTCTCCCTAAAAATCCTATTGTTTTTACAGAATCCCCTAGTGCACCCCCACGGATTACAAAACATCTATCAAAAAAAACATCTAGAACGCCAAGAAGGTAACCACTTCTGACACCCATCAGTGCTCCTGAAACTAGCTACAGTACCAGGTAATAACCCCTCATCCTTTCTCCCTCTAGGTTGATCCTTTTGAAACATGCTCCAAGCAAGCTCTATACCCACGAAGCGAATAAACCACCATCCCCTGTATTTTTAAAACAATATTTTAAGAATTATCATTAAAAATAAACATAATTTCGTTCACCGATTTGCCTATACTTAATTTTTCCAGTACCTAAGCCAAGACCAGCGCAGATACTCCACTTCCTATATTACTAATCCCTGCAGCCTTCTTTGGTTCACTGCCTGTATCAGCTGCAGGTCTAGGGCACGAGTCGGATAGCGCCTTCTAACACTTTCTATTACAAACATTAGTCTCATTATTGGGGAGTGGGTCTCCCATAGTATTTGCTTATGCCTTCCAAGCAAAAGCTTCCAAAAATTAGGACAGAGCAACTTGCAATGCCCCTTACAAAAGCCATACAATACAGCATCTTAAAAATATTATTCCCATTATTGGGGAGTGGGTCTCCCATAGTATTTGCTTATGCCTTCCAAGCAAAAGCTTCCAAAAATTAGGACGGAGCAACTTGCAATGCCCCTTACAAGAGCCATGCAGTACCGCATATTACAAACATTAGTCCCATTATTGGGGAGTGGGTCTCCCATAGTATTTGCTTATGCCTTCCAAGCAAAAGCTTTCAAAAATTAGGACGGAGCAACTTGCAATGCCCCTTACAAGAGCCATGCAGTACAGCATATTACAAACATAAGTCCCATTATTGGTTGGGGAGTGGGTCTCCCATAGTATTTGCTTATGCCTTCCAAGCAAAAGCTTCCAAAAATTATGAGGAAATGCAATGCCCGTTTGAAGAGTCGTGGAGGTCCCAGTAGCTTAACAAGACGCTTTTAATGCCCCTCAGAAGAGACGTGGAGGTCAGAGTGGTATAACAAGAAGCTTTTAATGCCCCTCAGAAGAGACGTGGAGGTCAGAGTGGTATAACAAGACGGTTTTAATGCCCCTTGGAAGAGACGTGGAGGTCAGAGTGGTATAACAAGACGCTTTTAATGCCCCTCAGAAGAGACGTGGAGGTCAAAGTGGTATAACAAGAAGGTTTTAATGCCCCTTACAAGAGACGTGGAGGTCAGAGTGGTATAACAAGACGCTTTTAATGCCCCTCAGAAGAGACGTGGAGGTCAGAGTGGTATAACAAGACGGTTTTAATGCCCCTTGCAAGAGACGTGGAGGTCAGAGTGGTATAACAAGACGGTTTTAATGCCCCTTACAAGAGACGTGGAGGTCAGAGTGGTATAACAAGACCTTTTTAATGCCCCTCAGAAGAGACGTGGAGGTCAGAGTGGTATAACAAGACGCTTTTAATGCCCCTTACAAGAGACGTGGAGGTCAGAGTGGTATAACAAGACGGTTTTAATGCCCCTTACAAGAGACATGGAGGTCAGAGTGGTATAACAAGATGGTTTTAATGCCCCTTACAAGAGACGTGGAGGTCAGAGTGGTATAACAAGACGCTTTTAATGCCCCTCAGATGAGACGTGGAGGTCAGAGTGGTATAACAAGATGCTTTTAATGCCCCTTGGAAGAGCCATACAGTACAGCATCTTAAAAATATTATTCCCATTATTGGGGAGTGGGTCTCCCACAGTCTTTGCTTATGCCTTCCAAGCAAAAGCTGACAAAAATCAGGATGGAGGAACTTTCAATAATGGCAACACGGACCACGGTCACCCTGGTGGTATAGTGGTGGTGGAGGTTGAGGATAAGGAGAAGAACATAAAACAGCCGAAATGAGGAAGCGTATACCCATGTGTGGGTGTGAAGTGGTGCATGTGAATACACCTCCCGAAATAACACAGTGGATTTTACTTTATGTTACTCTGCTGTCATTTGGTGGTGATGAGAAGTCTGGCCAAATCCAGCCATTTTTCATTTTGATAACGGTCAGCTTGTCAGCATTGTCAGTTGACAGGCGAGTGCGCTTATCAGTTATAATTCCCCCAGCGGCACTAAAAACACGCTCCAATAACACGCTAGTGTGGCGCCCCTGAGGGTTCAGTCGCCACAGGGGTACTGCATCTCTTTAATGTGGTGTGGTATCTCTCCTTCGAGGTAAGGATGGTGTAGCTGTCAGGACCCCACCTCTGCATTCATCACTACACCTCTCCCACCTGAGGGGGGCTTTTAAGGCACCAGGGTGCTGCCCCAGCCGGGATAAGTGGGGATGAGGGGGGAACCAAAGATAGTGGGAACCTAGTAGTGGGTGAGGGTGGAGGACACACTTAGAGGTTACACATACTAAATATTTAATAGTCAGCCATCTTAAGTTCAAGGTCTTTGATTGTGATCTTCATCGCTGAACGTGGCTTTCTGTGTGAACCTGCAGCTGATTGAAGATACACGGTCCTCGTGCTCTGGCCTTGAGGCGAGGAGTGGGCTAGAGTTAACCACTGTCTCTACCGGGTCAAGGTCCCTACCTAAGAAGGCCTGGAGGGGAGCAGAGGAGACAAGCTCTGCAGGCAAAAGGATCCCAGGGGAATGCAGACGGAGCGGCATACGCCACCTGTACTCTTTATTCTGGCCTAGTCAGAGGAACTCCTACTGCAAAAGGGGTACCGGTCCCCGATACCTGACTTTGTTACTTCACTTCCTGGTCAGGAAAGCCCAGAAGGCTCAGAGGATCCCACCGGGTAACGGACGGAGTGGAGTCGCCACCCGTACCCTTGTTCTGTGCATAAACCAGAAGGAGATCCAGCCTTACCACACGTACCACATACGGACAGGAGAGGACTTAGTAAGAAGTCTAGGAACACTCTGGTGCGGGGTCCTGACCAAAGCACCTGAACTACCCGGAGGTTGTCAGACCCCCGGTCCTGGTGGCCGCAGAGCGCCGTGAGGAGCAGGGAGAAGCCTTGCAGCTGCATGCTCTATCGTGAGTAAAACCTGGAAGACTACCCCTATGGCCTCTGGTCCCTTTATTCCCGCGCCACACCGCACTACACCAGAATTCACTACTACTACTTCCTCCATCCGCGTCTCTGCCCTGAGGCCCTGCTCCACCTGTGGGGAGTAGCACCATCTTCTGCTGCCACTGCATCCCGCCACAGAGGACTGAACGCTGCGCTGGTGGAGAATCACCAGGCATCACAGGTGGCGTAGTCATTTAATCCACTTGATTACCACCGTCCCTTCTAGCCCTTATTTTGATGTGACGACCCTGGGCACGGACCAGGCCTAGGCCACGACTGCAACCCTCAACATCTGACCCGGTTCCGAGTACCCCCATCTCTCAGGGTGGGCTAGCGAGTAGAGAAGTAGGCATCACAAACTTGGCGCAGTCTGCAGGATTGCGTGCCCGCAGCAACGGAAGAGAATAACCCCATTGCTACCAGGTACTGCGCGCCTTTTACCACAGACTGTCATTTTCCACTTAAAATGGTGCCCGCTAAGAAGAACGGACGCCATAATGTGCAGAAAGGACAGCGTCCTAGCACCTCCTATCGTGGGCCTGGCTCCCCCATGGTGCCAAAAGAGCAGACCGCCCCTTTCATTAGAGACTGTCCGCGGGGTAGTGTCCGTCAAAACGGATGGGATGTCCGAAGGAGTGCCTGTCAGTTTACCGCCCTGGAGTCGCCCCGAAAAGAGGAGGGAACGAAGGAAACAACAAGGTGCGGCCATAACAGTCCGAGACTCACCATTCCCAGGAGCAGTCATGGACGCTGCTGAGGAAAGTCCACCGGAGCCTTCCGAGGTCGGCCCAAGTCCTGCTACCGTCGGAGAAGAGGGAGGCATGTTCCTGACCCCGGGGGATACTGAATTCCTCTGTAGGGAAACACAGGACCTTGTCCGAAGGGTTGCTGAGGCCCTGCATGTGGCGTCCGCCGCATGGCGGGAAGAGATGCTGCTGAAGATCCGGGCCCGCCGCCAAGGAGCAGCAACCCAGGAGGAAGAAGCATCGGAGGTCACGTGCAGCCCAGGATCGGGTAAGAGTGATAAACCCTGTCCCTGCCGCTGAGCCCACCGTACCCCTCCTGGATCTGATGTCAGAATACCTGATACCTGCTGCTGTAACTTGGGAGCAGGTCTTTGCCCCGGAGCTGGAAGCCTCCGCCATTGCCGGAGGCCTGCATTGCCTCCCGCCTCCCGTCATGGAGGAACTTGTGACTGCAGGGGAGTTCACCGACCCCAACCCAGACTGGTCCGCACTTACCGAGGACCTGCAGCAACCCCTGCTGTCGCCGCTACCTGCACCTCCAGTTACCTGGCCGGAGGCGGAGGAGATGGCCTGGGACAACCAGGGGGGGGGACCTGATGGGCTTCCCCCAAGAGACCCGGGCTGAAGCGCGGAGGAGCGAAATGTGTAAGCAGCAAATCCTCCAGTTTGACAGGGAGCGACGGCAAAGGGAGATGCGCTGCGAGCGCCTGGAAGTGCGCGCCAAGGCCGCAAAACCCAAAGCCCGCCAGGAGGAGGCAGCCTGTCCAAGCCCCCGGGAGGAAGGGAAAGTTGTCCGCTTCCACCAGGAGGCGGGATGGGGCTTCATTCGGAGTCCCCAGTTCGAGCACGACGTCTTTGTCAGCCGGCGGGACGTCAAGCCGCGACTAAAGAACGGACACCCTGGCCGGAACCTCTTCCCGGGTGACCTTGTCTCGTACACCCGCCACCACGGGGTGCAGGGGTGGTACGTCCTGGATGTGCATTAAGTGTCCAGGAGTGACGCCCCCTCGCGCTTGACAGTGGAGGATCAGCCAGCCTCCGTTGGGAGGAATGAACCTTTTCCCCGGTGGGGATACTTGGAGTGAGCGGCCCTGGCGGCTGTAACTTTTGCAGTTGAATGGTTATGGTTTAATATGTTCTTTTCCTTTTTCCTCCCGTTAGAGAGACATTAGTCCCTGCTGTCATTTGCAGAAGACAGACTTTATTTGTATATACTGTAGTTCAGCATCTCTTTAGGTGCTCCCTATTGGTTTTATACAAAACCGCTCTACTACTACCTCAGACCTCAGAAGAAAAACCTGTCTGGAGTGGCTCTCCTGGAAGTTCAACTCAGGATCTTCATGCCCTGCAGCCACCCCAGGGCCTATGTTGAGGGTTTGGGACAGGTCCCTCTTGCTTCTGAACTGACTCTTTCCCACTGCACTTTAATCGGTCTGTCTATATGCATAATGTCTCTGTGATGTTTTTATACTTTTGTACTATTTAAAGTATGCAACGTTCAAGTAATCTGAGCCTCCCATAATGGGAAGAAAGTTTAGACTGTTAAAAAAAAAAACATAAAAAGTCTGTACCATGTTTTTGCTCTCTTTGCAGCCCGCGGACGTGCTGTGTTTCACCAGGGGGGAATGTGGCGCCCCTGAGGGTTCGGTCGCCACAGGGGTACTGCATCTCTTTAATGAGATGTGGTATCTCTCCTTCGAGGTAAGGATGGTGTAGCTGTCAGGACCCCACCTCTGCACTCATCACTACACCTCTCCCACCTGAGGGGGGCTTTTAAGGCACCAGGGTCCTGCCCCAGCCGGGATAAGTGGAGATGGGGTGGGAACCAAAGATAGGGGGAACCTAGTAGTGGGTGAGGGTGGAGGACAGACTTAGAGGTTACACATACTAAATTCATATTTAATAGTCAGCCATCTTAAGTTCAAGGTCTTTGATTGTGATCTTCATCACTGAACGTGGCTTTCTGTGTGAACCTGCAGCTGATTGAAGATACACGGTCCTCGTGCTCTGGCCTTGAGGCGAGGAGTGGGCTAGAGTTAACCACTGTCTCTACCCGGTCAAGGTCCCTACCTAAGAAGGCCTGGAGGGGAGCAGAGGAGACAAGCTCCGCAGGCAAAAGGATCCCATGGGTATGCAGACGGAGCGGCATATGCCACCTGTACTCTTTATTCTGGCCTAGTCAGAGGGACTCCTGCTGCAAAAGGGGTACCGGCCCCCGATACCTGACTTTGTTACTTCACGTCCTGGTCAGGAAAGCCCGGAAGGATCAGTGGATCCCACCGGGTAATCGATGGAGCGTAGTCGCCACCCTTGTTCTGTGCATAGACCAGAGGGAGACCCGGCCTTACCACACGTACCACATACGGACAGGAGAGGACTTAGTAAGAAGTCTAGGAACACTCTGGTGCGGGGTCCTGACCAAGCACCTGTTCTACCCGGAGGTTGTCGGACCCCGGGTCCTGGTGGCCGCAGAGCGCCGTGAGGAGCAGGGAGAAGCCTTGCAGCTGCATGCTCTATCGTGAGTAAAACCTGGAAGACTACCCCTATGGCCTCCGGTCCCTTTATTCCCTCGCCGCACCGCACTACACCAGAATTCACTACTACTACTCCCTCCATCCGCGTCTCTGCCCTGTGGGGAGTAGCACCATCTTCTGCTGCCACTACATCCCGCCTCAGAGGACTGAACGCAGCGCTGGTGGAGAATCACCAGGCACCACAGGTGGCGTAGTCATTTAATCCACTCGATTACCACCGTCACTCCTAGCCCTTATTTTGATGTGACGACCCTGGGCACGGACCGGGCCTAGGCTACGACTGCAACCCCCACCATCTGACCCAGTTCCGAGTACCCCCATCTCTCAGGGTGGGCTAGCGAGTAGCGAAGTAGGCGTCACACTAGCGGCAGGGCAGGCCAGGACCTCCAAGGCGTACAGAGCGAGTTCATTCCAAGTGTCCAGCTTGGATAGCCAATAATTAAAAGGCACAGAGGAATCACGGAGGATGCTGGTACGGTCGGCAAGGTACTCCCTCACCATCTTTTGAAACTTTCCACTCTTTGTGAGAGTACCCCGCTCCTCAGGGTCTGTCCGAAGGGAGGGTCTGAGAAAACTGTCCCAAAACGTTGACAGTGTTCCCCTGCCTCTGCTGGATTGGAGTTACGTCTCTCTCGCATGTACACCTTGGTTGGGCAACGAACTTTGACCTCTGCCACTAGCGTGTTCAGATGGGAATTTTTTAAACAGTTCTGCAGCAAGGGCCTTCTGATACTGCCCCATTTTTGTAGACTTCTCCACCTCAGGAATAAGAGAGTGAAAGCTCTCCTTGTAGCAGGGGTCTACAAGTGTCACCAGCCAGTAATGACTGTCACCCAACATTTTGACAACGCGAGGGTCACGGTTAAGGCAGCATAACATAAAGTCAGCAATGCGTGCCAGACTGGTAACGGGCAAGATTTCTGTGTCCTCACCAAGATGATGACTGACCATGCTCTCCTCCTCCTCCTCACCCCTGTCCTCAGGCCACCCACGCTGAACCGACGGTATGACAGTTGTACAGGTACTACCATCTACAGCGCATGATACCAGCTCCTGTTCTTGCTCCTCCTCCTCCTCTCTCCCTCATTGTCCCCCAATGCACGTTGGGATGAGATGAGGCTGGGCTATGTGTAATCACCCGCTACGGCTTCTTGATCCATCTCATCATACTCTGGCTGCAATGCCTCCTCTTTAATTCTCTGCAGAGAGCGTTGCAAAAGACAGACAAGTGGGTTGCTGACACTAATGATGGCGTTATCGCCACTCACCATCTTGGTGGCCTTCTCAAAGTTTGTCAGGATGGTACATATGTCAGACATCCAGGTCCACTCCTGAGGTCTTATATGTGGAGTCTGACATGAATATCGACAGCCTTGATGCAGGTGGTACTCCACAACTGCTCTCTTCTGCTCCCAAATCCTTTACAACATGTGGAGGGTAGAGTTCCAACATGTGGGGACATCACACACCAGCAAGGGCGGCGGAAGCTGTAGCCGACTTGCGAAAATGAGCAGACAGGCGGCGTACTTTCATGAGCAGATCTGGCAACTCGGAGTACGATTTAAGAAACCGCTGAACCACGAGGTTAAGCACATGAGCCAGGCATGGTACGTGTGTGATCTCGCCTCGCCTCAGAGCCGCCACCAGGTTACGGCCATTGTCACACACGAGCATGCCTGGATGTAGGTTCAGCGGTCTCAGCCACAGATCTGCCTGCTCTTTCACAGCTGTCCACAACTCACAAGCAGTGTGAGATTTATCACCTAAGCTTATGAGTTCCAGCACAACCTGTTGCCGCTTGGCGGAGGCAGTACTGCAGTGCTTCCAGCTTGTAACTGGTGATATCTGAGATGGAGGCTGAACATGAGGAGGAGGAGGATGATGCGCAGGAGCTGTACACTGTGGGGGCAACTCTGACTGACATAGGGCCCGCAATCCTCGGTGTGGGGAGGATGTGTTCCGTCCCAAGGTCCGACTGGGTCCCGGCTTCCACTATGTTTACCCAGTGTGCCGTCAGGGAGATGTACCGTCCCTGGCCACAAGCACTTGTCCACGTGTCCGTTGTCAGGTGGACTCTCCCAGTAACTGCATTGTTGAGGGCACGGCAGATGTTTTTGGACACGTGCTTGTGTAGTGCGGGGATGGCACACCGGGCAAAATAGTGTCGGTTGGGGACCGAGTACTGAGGGACGGCCACCGCCATAAGGTTGCGGAAGGATTCCGTCTCCACCACCCTAAAAGGCAGCATTTCCAACGCAAGCAGTCGTGAAATGTTAAAATTTAGGACTGTGGCCTGTGGGGCGTTAGCTGCGAATTTCCGCTTTCGTTCACAGGTCTGGGATATGGACAATTGAACGCTGCGGTGGGACGTGGACGTGGACGTTGATGCTGTTTCTTGAGAAACTGCCATAACAAGTGAAGACTGAGAGGAAGGGGCATCTTTACATGCAGTATGGACAGGGGATTGCCTTGCGCACACAACAGGTGGTTCTATTGCACGCACAACAGCGGAAGAAGCAGTGGTGACACCCGCTGACACTGGTCGTGGTCCCTGGGGTACGCCCCACAAAGTCGGGTGCTTTGCTGCCATGTGCCTGATCATGCTGGTGGTGGTCAGGCTGGTAGTTTTGTCACCCCTGCTGATGCTGGCATGGCAGGTGGTACAAATTGCCTTTTTGGGGTTATCAGCAGAGTCTTTAAAAAAATTACAGACTCTGGAAGACCTACCGATTGTATTGGCAACATCCCTCGTGTTGGTGTTACGGGGAACGGTTGCACGCCTTCTGTTTGCGGCCACCACACTGCTTCTTCCTGCCTGTTGGGGTACTCTGCCTCCCTCACCCTGTGTGCTGCTGGCCTCGCTCTGCATGTCCTCCTGCCACATTGGGTCAGTTACTAGATCATCCACCACCTCCTCCTCTTCCACTTGCGCACCGCGATCCTCCTCCTCACTTCCTGGCAATTGTGTCTCGTCATCGTCCACCTCTTGTGACAAATTGCCAGCGTTGACTTCCTGTGGCCGTGGCTGTTCAAATATTTGGGCATCGCTACATGGGATCTCCTCTTCCACCACTTCAAGCAGAGCAGGCGAGGGGCACAAATATGGAAATGGACCAGTGAACAGCTCTTCAGAGTGTCCAAGTGTGGGATCAGTTGCTGTCTGACGACACTCGGCATGGTGGGAGGAAGGAGCATCAGGGTGAGGAGGAGTATGCAGTCGAGACTCACGGCTACTAAGAGTGGACCGTGTGGAAGACAGACCAGAGGTGGAGGTGCCCAGGTAACTGGAAGTATTATCTGCTATCCAATTAATAACCTGTTCACACTGATCAGTTCACAATACTGGTGTTGTTCTGTGCTTCCCTAGTAATTCGGTCAAGAAGTGGGAGCGAGAAGATGTGGCTGTTGGTTGTGGCACATTTTCACCTTGGCCACAGCCCCGTCCTCTGCACGCACCATCACCAGAACGTCCACTTCCACGTCCCTTGCCATGCACCTTGCCCATTGTAAATGAAGTAAAATAGCTTACATTCGCACTATCAATGGAAAAAGGGTAATAAAAAGTAGATTAGAACCGTGGAAGAGGAAAACCACAGTTCTATTTCTCTGGCCTACACCCGATTCTTTTAAACAATCAGAACAATCAGGGAGAAACTATTACTGCTTTTCTTTACGGAAAAAATACCAAAACCTGAATAATAGAGATTTTTACTGTGGAATGGCAAAACCACAGTTATTGTTTACTGGGGTATACCATAAAATTTTAAATATATATATTTGCGGCTGAACAGTGAGCGACACACTCAAGCTGTTTTTTTTTTTAGATACAAACTGCCCAAAACTGGATAATACAGAGATTTGACCCTTGGAACTGCAAAACCACACTGGGATTTGTCGGGCCTACAACAAACTATTTTCAACAGATATATTTTTGTGTCAGAACAGTCAGGAGACACTACTGTTTTTTTTTTAAGACAAAAAATGCGAAAAACAGGATAATAGAGATTCTTTACCGTGGAATAGCAAAACCACAGTTTTAATTTACTGGTGTATACCAGACTTTTTTTAAAAATATAGATTTGCGGCTGAACAGTGAGCGACACACTCAAACTGTTTTTTTTTAGATACCAAAGGCCCAAAACTGAATACTACAGAGATTTGACCCGTGGAACTGCAAAACCACACTGGGATTTGTCGGGCCTACACCAGACTATTTTCAACAGATATATTTTTGTGTCACAACAGTCAGGAGACACTACTGGGTTTTTTAAGGCAAAAAATGCGAAAAACAGGATAATAGAGATTTTTTACCATGGAACAGCAAAACCACAGTTTTAATTTACTGGTGTATACCAGACTTTTTTTAAAAATATAGATTTGCGGCTGAACAGTGAGTGACACATTCAAACTGTTTTTTTTTAGATACAAAAGGCCCAAAACTGGATACTACAGAGATTTGACCTGTGGAACTGCAAAACCACACTTCTGTTTCTGTGGCCTATACCAGACTCTTTTCAACAGATATATTTGTGTCTGAAAAATCAGAGACACAATTTTTTTGGGGGGGGGGGACACACCAATAGGTTAATAAGACGGGTATTTGTACAGTGTGAAGAAGGGAAAAAAAAGAGGATTTAGATGAAAAAAAAAGGATTTTTACTGGCCCCCGAGACCTGGAGCTAAGTCCAGCAATTTAAGAAACAGGAGCACACAGGACTGTAATGCAGCTTTTGCTCGTATAACCACTGCGTCTCCTATACAGCCTGCCTGCCTGATATCTCAGATTGATATTAGTCCTGAGAAGGACTGTTTGCTTGATCTGGCAGCCTTTACAGACCCTACACTAACTATTTTGCAGGATAAATCTCTCCCTAGCTCAGCAGCGCTGTCCCTACACTGTCTAATCCGGAGTGACTGTGTCCAAGATGGCGGCGCCTTTTTTTAAATACTCGAGGTGACGCTGTGCGGCCAGCCAATCACTGTAATGCCCACAAACATCATGGCTGCAGCATTACAGTGACTGTCTGGCAATCCCTGCATGTTCATTGGCTCTGTAAATAGCGCCAAACATGCAGGGCGGAGACCCGAGCTCCCGCCCGAGTAACCCGGAAATGCTCGGTGCTCTCTGAACATCCCGAGTAGCGTGATGCTCGGGTGAGTACCGAGCAGTGTCGAGCATGCTCGCTCAACACTAGTCATAATGATTAATTGAGTCTCAAAATGTGTATATCTGAAGGAGACAGGTACATCAGGCTTCCTTAACGTTGCAGCTGGTGTCAATTTTTGCTTGATATGGTACAGTCACAGTCCAACAGCAAAGGATAAGTAACATTGAATATTTTCAGTTTACCTCTGTTACAATGCAATTGAAGGGGAAAAAGAGTTACGTGACTTCAATGGCAAATAAAAGACATGTCCTGCTGTTATAATTTCCATCTGATCTTTAAAGTCTACGTGAATCGCTGGCCTATTAGATATTAAGGGATAACAAACTTTATGCCTAACTGGAAAAATGTGTTTTTGCTGTTCAGGAGGAGCAGTTTTTGGGGTACTTGTTGTCATCTTCAGGTTTTCAGATGGATCTGGAGAAGATCCGTGCAGTCCTTGATTGGGAACGTCACGAGAACCTGAAGGCTCTACAACGTTTTCTGGGCTTTACTAATTTTTACCAGAAATTCATCCAAAATTACATTGTTATTGTGAAACACTTACTGACATGACTAAGAAGGGGTCTGATTTTTCCAAATGGTTGGAAGCTTCCCTACAGGCTTTTTCTTCCTTAAACAATCATTTTGCCACTGCACCTATACTCAGTCAACCCAATGTTTCCCAACCCTTTATTGTGGAGGTTGATGCGTCAGATGTCAGGGTTGGGGCTGTGTTGTCTCAGGGTCAGTCCCCTGGTAAAAGGTGTCCGTGCACCTTCTTTTCTAAAAAATTGTCTTTGGCTGGGAGAAATTATGACATGGGTAATAGGAAACTTTTGGCGATCAAACTGGCATTCGAAGAATAGCAACATTGGTTGGAGGGGGCTGTCCATTCTATTACTGACCATAAGAACCTGTCATACCTCCAGTCAGTTAAACGTCTCAACCCTAGGCAAGCCAGATGGTCCCTGCGTTTTACTAGGTTCAATTTAGTTGTCACTTTTCATCCAGGGGTCAAAAATGTCAAGGCTGATGATTTGTCCCTGGTGGTGGTGACCATGAGAACCCTTCCCCAATATTACAGAAAGGGGTAGTCATTTCGGAACTGTTTCCTGAACTGGAGGGTGAGGTGTTGGAGGCTCAGGGGATGTCCCTGCCTCCTGTCCTTCAGGAAGGTTATTTGTACTATCTGATCTGAGCCGCAAAGTAATTAAGGAACATCATAACTCTGTGCTTGCTGGGCATCCAGGTGGTAAGGCAACCGTGGACCTCCTCTCTAGTCATTTTTGGTGGCTGGGGTTGCATCGGGATGTGATTGAACACGTAGCTGCTTGTAGTATTTGCACGCGTTCTAAGGTTTCGCATACCGGTCCGTCTTGTGCTCTTCTTCCGCTGCCTATCCCTGGTAGGCCATGGACACACTTGTCCATGGATTTTATTGCTGACCTACCGGTTTCTGCAGGAAAAACGGTGGTTTGGTGGTAGTAGATAGGTTCAGGGAAATGTTTCATTTTGTCGCATTGCCTGCACTTCCAAATGCCAAGACACTTGCTCATGTGTTCATAAATGAGATCGTGAAGCTTTACGGGGTTTCCTCCGATGTGGTGTCAGATCGGGGGACCCAGTTTGTTTCCAAGGTCTGGAAGTTCTGGAAGGCATTCTGTTCTTGACTGGGGGTGCAGCGGTCCTTTTTCTCTGCCTTACACCCTCAGTCGAATGGACAGACTGAGCGTGTCAATCAGAATTTTTAGACCTACCTCAGATGTTTCGTTTCCGAAAATCAGGAGGATTGGGCTTCCTACCTACCGCTGGCAGAATTTGCCATTAATAATCGTCAAGAATCCAATGGCAAGTCACCGTTCTTCTGTGCCTACGGTTATCACCCACAGCTTGTTACCTTCAGTGGGGGAGGAGCTTCAGGAGTTCCTGAGGAGGAACGGTTTGCTTCGTCGCTCTCCTTGGTATGGCAGGGTGTTCTGAGTAATTTAAAGATCATGGGAGACAGGTATAAATGTATGGCTGACAGAAAATGCTTGCCAGGTCTGGACCTGAATGTGAATGACTTTATGTGGTTGTCTACCAGGAATATAAGATTGAGAGTTCCTTCTTGGAAGCTGGGACCTAGGTTTATTGGTCCCTATAAAATAAGCGCCATCATTAACTCAGCCCCGTTTCGTCTTGAACTTCCTCAGGCCCTTAAGGTCCACAACGTGTTCCATAGGTTCTTACTCAAAAAGTATGTGGAACCTCTTGAGCCCTCACCTCTACCACCGCCCCAGTAATGGTTGATGGTAATCTGGAGTTCCAGATTTCGAGGATTGTAGATTCTCATCTCCAACGTGATTCTCTACAATACTTGGTGCACTGGAAAGGATATGGTTCAGAGGAGGGGATGTGGGTTTCAGTGTCAGAGGTGAACGCTCCCAGATTGGTTCATTCATTCCACACCTCTTATCCTGAGAAACACGGTCCTGATTGTCTGGAGGCCACTCGTAGAGGTGGGGGTACTGTCACGGGTGTGTCAGAGGTGACAGACAATCGCCCTGCAGGTGGTTGCAGGAGATCTCTACGTTTGGCATTACAGACACCTTCTTAGAGGCTGTGTCTAGGACCCTGCCGCTACCTCCCTCTGGATAATTATCTCCCTGGCCTGGGTGTATACATACCTGGTGTGTTCAAGAGAGAGGTGCCAGTGATATTCATTATTCCTTTTGAAGGCTTAGCAAGAGCAGTACCTATTCTTGTCTGGAGCTTGAGGATGTGTTTGTGCATTTGTCTGGAGTCATCTTAAGCTAAGCACTTTTTCCCTGTTTGTCCTTCCTTGTTGTCTATAGTGTTTAGTGGAGATCAACTAGTGCTCATCTCCTACCTTCCCTAGCTTGAGCCAAACACCAGGGAAAGACAGGGCAAGGTACGTGAGTGGCGATTGGTTTAGAGCCAATACAGGGACGTTAGGGGAGACAGGGTGACGCTAGATCAACCTAGGAGGTCTCCATTTTCCCCCCTTTCCCTCTTCCCTTTGTGTTGCACTAAGTCTTTCCCACACCTTGCGTGACAGTCTTCCCCTGTACAACCTCCAGTGACCACAGGGGGGAAACAGGAGCTATTCTTGAAAGGGGTTGTGTGGCATTAGGTTACAAGTATGCAGTCACGCTATATTACTACAGACTTGTGAAATTTCACATTTCGCACTGCACACTGGGAGAATTCTATGGTGCCGAGAGCAGCAGGCATGTGACCGTAGTTTGTGATTTGCATACATGCGGTCACATGTGTAGCGCCCCGAGGGTTCGGTCGCTACAGAGGTATTGCATCTCACCCAGAGGTGTGATATCTCACTTCCAGGTAAGGATGGATTGTGGCTCAGGACCCTAACACCCACATGCACTACACCACATTTCCGGGGGACAGGGCGACAATGCTCCCAAGAGTGAGCACAACTGTCCCTGTCCCTGGCTGGAGTGGGGGGAGGGAACACCTAGAAAGGGGGAACCCAGTAGTGTGTGGGTGGGGAGAGTAGATTCTGGGTGCACTGTAAAGCAGGAGTATATAAGTTGGGCACCATCTTGGAGTCAGGAAGAAGAGAGAGAGCAGAGAGAGGAGAAGGCTGGGAGCAGGGGCTCTCTATAGGCTCTGCTCCGCAGGCAGGCCAAGTCTCAAGGCCTGGTCCTGCAGGAGAGGAAAGGAAAGGAGAGGAACAGAAGAGGCTCCCGGGGTGGAGTGAAGGGACCCTAGGGGTGCAGACCGGCCAGTCGCCACCGTACGCCCGCCGCTACCAGAGTAGGGGGGTCAGGCCAAGAAAGGGAACCGGATCCCTCATCTAGTGGAGGAGAGCAACTACCCTCAGCTAGGGCCGTTGCATTGCACGTGGCATTGCACGTGCACGGCCCCTCACTACACTTGTTAGGAAGGCACCATATAGGACCCAGGGAAAGGGAACATACGTTTGCCCGCCAAGGCCCGGGGCAGCTGGACAGAAACGTGGTCAATTGTGGGGTACGACAGGCCAGAGAAAGGACACATGACGGGGGTCCTGAAAAGCATTCCAAAGGCACCTGGGAGTTGGCCGAGCCCCTCACCTGGTGAGCACAGTACGACGAGGGCAGCCATTACCTGCAGAAGTGGCTTGGAGTGTAAAACTGTGAGTAAAGACCCTGGACTGCATCACTGGACTCTGAGTCATTACTGTTGCTCCCGCGCACCATCACCCCCACCATCTGCACTCACCGCCCTGAGGCTATACTCCTCCCGTGGGGAGTAATACTACCCTCTGCTGCGCACACAACATCAGCCTCAGCGGTCTGCCCCGCAGCGGCGGTACTCAGTGACCGCAATCCACGGGTGGCATAGTCGGACATTTAAACATTAAAAACCAAGTAAACAGATCCGCCACTGGTTTGACCACCCTGAGCCACGGGACCGGGTCGCCGCCACGGAGACTACAACCCCTAGCATTACACAGAGACCCGGCTCCGGGTATTTCCCCACACGCACGGCCCAGGGGGCGCGTCACATGCATCCTAGAAGTGCGTGACCCTGCTCAATGCAAGTGTATTGAGCAAGGGCAGAAATGTCTAGTCAAAATGTGGCCAGAAGTATGCAAATCGCATGCTTGCGGTAAAATGACTGCCCACTCCCAGTGCCGGCACCGGAGAATCCTGACAGCTTGCAGTGCATGCTATGTGAAATTTCATAAGACGGCAGTTACATAGAATGACTGCAGACTTGTAGCATAAGGCCGGACAACCTCTTAATGTTATCACCCCTCCTCACAATGTGTTTGCTTGTTGTAAAACTGGCCATGAATAAGCTTAAGCTGGCCATACACATTAGATGGCTGTCACCCAAACAAAGCTTACGTCAACTGTTCAGCTGACAGCCATCTTGGTTGGCTTTCCCATACACAGGAGTGCTTGTTTGGCTGTGTACTCCTGCGTTAAGAAAACGTTTGTCAGACATGTTTGATAGACGCATACTTTTGGGAGAACAAAGCAATTGACAGTCCAAAGTGGAACATGCCCGATCGACATCTTCCCCAACAATCAGTCATCCAGTAGACTGTCAGTAGGAATGAGTGGGCCCATGGAAATACCGGTTCTTGTACCCGATCAGAACTTTATTAAAAAGTTCTGTTCAGGTACCAGAACTCAAACAAGAGCCCAAACCACACTGAAAACAATGGGGACCCGAACTTTTCAGTTAGAAAAATTTTCTTTCTCTCTCTCCCCTATGAGCTTCCCTCGGAACTCAGAACTTGATTTTTACAATTTGTCAGGTGTCATCTCATAATATGTAGGTATGGTGGTATAATATTAGTAATTTTATTATTCAGGGTTTATATGTGTTTGACTAAAAAATTAAAATTGATCTGGATAAAGGGGTCATCCAGGATAAGAAAAAACATGGATGCTTGTTTCTAAAGATAATTCCATATCTGTCGACATGTTGTGAGTTGTATTACAGCTCATCCCAATAAAGCTTAGCTGCAAGACCAGATACAACAAAAGTATAGTGCAGTTTCTAGAAGAAAATAGTCATCTTTTTTAATCCTGGACAGTCTGTTTGCAGACAAATGAATAATCCTGCATGTACTACTCATTTGAATTAAAGGAGATAATGGAAAAATTGCTGATAAATTTTTATTTATTTTGATCTGGCAAGGAGTCAAAACAGATTTCTAGATTGTGAGTCCTCGCGGGCAGGGTCCTTTCTCCTCCTTTGCCAGTCAGTGAATTGTTTTTGTTCAAACTATTGTACTTGTTGTTTGCTATGTATACCCCTTTTTTTTACATGTAAAGCGCCATGGAATTAATGGCGCTATAATAATAAATAATAATAATAATAATAATGTGATCCCATATCTGTTTTGACTTCTTACCGGATCAAAATAAATAAAACTGCAGCAAGACCTACAGTCCCATTTTCTTTTTGGTTGTGCTGAAGTTTCTACTTTGTTTAAAAGCGTTGCAAGTTCTTTGATGTCCCTTATTATTTGCATAGCGTTCTTGTAGTATCCATATAAACATAGCAGTATATTTTATTCACATGACGGGATTTATATAACATGATTTATCCTGCTGACATTGTATTGAGCCTTGTAATAGTTTACACTGTGAGTCTCCAATGATGGATTGTGGCTCATCTATTTCCAGAATGACCTCTGTCCCGAAAGGTAATGTTCATTTTTTTCTTGTTTGGTGACACACGTGACCCCTATATAAAGGACAAGATACTCGTGATCACCCTGGAGAATAATAATAATAAGTACAGTGATCCTGAAGAGTGAACAAGAGGAAGCGCAGAGTGGTGACCGTGCAGCAATATAGACATGTCATCTACTGCAAACTTCGCACAACGAAACATAGTTTTTAAAGCAAAAATAAAAACTTCTGTTACACATTACTCTAAAACATACCATTGATACTATTGATTATAAATGGTTGTGCAACAATTATATCTCTGTAGACCAGTGTCGGGCTCTGACAGTGACTTGTATCCCAACCACATGCACATTTTACATGCATATTCACATTAGAAATAATATAAAATGTGCACAAGCTAACACATGATACAAACAAATTTGCATATCATACAGGCACATACACTCGTGGTCAAAATTGTTGGTGCCCCTCGTTTAATGAAAGAAAATCCCACAATGGTCACAGAAATAACTTGAATCTGACAAAAGTAATAATAAATTAAAAATCTATGAAAATTAACAAATGAAAGTCAGACATTGCTTTTCAACCCTGCTTCCACAGAATTTTTAAATAAATTAAACTCATGAAATAGGCCTGGACAGAAATGATGGTACTCTTAAAGAGGTTTTCCCACGAACAAAAGTTAATTTTAAAAATTGTCTGTGTCTGACCGTGTACGGAACATACCACAGCTCCTGGGCAGGGGAGGAAGCAAAAGACAATACAGACATCACAGCCGGGGATCGCAGAGGATTCATTTTGTGAAGTAAAACATTTCACTGCCTGCTTTTAAACAATATTTTACCTCATAAAATGAATCCTCTGTGATCCGATGCGGTCCTGTCTGTATTGTCTTTTGCTTCCTCCCCTGCCCAGGAGCTGTGGTATGTTCCGTACACGGTCAGACACAGACAATTTCTAAAATTAACTTTTGTTCGTGGGAAAATCCCTTTAATATTTTGTTGAACAACCTTATGAGGCAATCACTGCAATCAAACGACTTCTGCACCTCTGGACAGGTATTTTGGCCGACTCCTCATGAGCAAACTGCTCCAGTTGTCTCGTGTTTGAAGGTTGCCTTTTCCAGACGCCATGTTTCAGCTCTTTCCAAAGATGCTCAATAGGATTTAGGTCAGGGCTCATAGAAGGCCACTTCAGACTAGTCCAATGTTTTCCTCTTAGCCATTCTTGGGTGTTTTTAGCTGTGTGTTTTGGGTCATTATCCTGTTGCAATTTCCCCAATGATAATCCGCATGTGCTGTGAACATGCTGCGGAAATTTCCATTGCGGATTATCATTGCGGAAAAATCCACAGCACTACCAATTATTTTGCGGAAGCTCTGCATTTTCGCCGCCATTGACTTGCATTGGAACACATGGAATCCGCATCACTGCATCTGTACATGCAGAATCCATGCGGTTCAATGTGCGGATGGTACCTGGGTCTGGAGAAGAGGAGACTCTCCTCCGGACCCGGGTACCATAGTACCTGTTAAATAAAGAATAAAATTAAAAATATACATTATACTTACCTTCTGATGGCCCCCGGTCTCTATAGCGATGCGTCTCGGCTTGCCAGCAGCTTGCGATCGTCTGAAAAGGACCTGCCATGACGTCATTTAGTCATGTGACAGGTCACGTGACTGCTGACGTCGGCAGGTCCTTTAGTGTACCGCGAGCTGCCGGCAAACCAGGACTCATCGGTTAAAGACACCGGGGGCCATCAGAAGGTAAGTATAGCTTTATTTTTTATTTTTTACCATTCTTTTACGGTCACACTATATAAATCCATGCCGTTTGCATGGACTTATATAGTGTGACCAAGTTGTTAAGCACTATCCAAGTGATGCTAAAATCGCTTGGAAAGCGCTTGTCAACCCGCATGCAGAAATGCATGTGAAGAACGCTTCACATCCGCATGTCCCTTGCAGGAAAAACGCATGTACAATCCACATGTACAATCCGCATGTACAATCCGCATGTACAATCCGCATGTACAATCAGCATGCGTTTTTCCTGCCAGGGAGAAGTGGAAAAAATATGCAGCATTTCTGCATCATGGGCACTTAGCCTAAATGCAGAAAAGGATTTCTAAATAGTACTTGGAAGTAGTGTTACCCAGCTTTCTGTGTGCCAAGTGTTGGGCGCTAAAAGAGGGTCAAGGAGAATCATTTTTCTCAACTCTATATGAACTATACATTAGCAATAATTACTCTATAAGTATGTTTGCCAGGACAAGTCTAGCTACTGGAGACTAAAAAAGGGATGAGGCTCAGAAAGACCACTCCAAAAAATGGGCATATGGGGACTGTTCCTGGGGCATCCTGTTGTAGTTTCAATAAAATCAGTGTTTATTAGTGATGAGCGAGCACTAAAATGCTCGGTTGCTCGATGCTCGAGTCAAGCACATTGGAATACTCGGGTGCTCGACCCGAGCACCGAGCCCAATGTAAGTCTATGGGAAACTCGAGCATCTGTCAGGCGACTCCCCCCGGGGGTCTGCAGAGGGCCTAAAAATTGCCCAAATCGATGGGGACAGTGCTCAAATGACATGGAGACAGCATGGGGAAGACCCCTGGAAGCATTTCTGACTCCCAGGTCACTTCTGTCAACAACGTTGTCAGAGGTATTATGCCACTTTTACGGACTAACAATAAAACATACCAAAATGAAACCAAAATGGATTTTCCTGGGAAATATGTTAAAGAACATATTTTACAGGGTAATGACTTGTATATAAAGCAAAATAAATAACCAAAAGCAAAAATGCTCCTCCACACCTTGGGCTATGATCACACGTAGCATTTTTGATGCGTTTTTTCACTTTTGCATTGCTTTCAACCATGACAAATGCATTCACCAGGAAATGTCATTTTAACATTTTACAACCTTATCTGGCCATGTGGTGTGTAAGATATCATCAGACACATCCTGTTTCATTTATGAAGGAGGGACTCTGAAAGTCACAAAGCTTATTTTATAGGGCCATCAGGCAGCCTTTACTATTCTTAAAGGGCCAGCAGTCGGCCCTCACTATTCTTAGAGAGCCATCAGCCGGCTATGTTTTATTGTTCCCATTACTAAAGAGGGGTTCTCCTATACTGTTATTGCGTATGCAGTGAGTAGCAGGGCTGCCCAAAATTTGGACGCACTCCAATACCACTTTGAAAATTTGGATGCAGCCCAATACCCCTTTGAAGAGACATAGAGGAGGGCCTCCTGAAAACAATGTTCCCATTATTAGGAAGTAGGTCTCCCATTGTGTTTGCCTATGCAGTGAATGCAAGGATTGAAAAAAATTTGCAGGCACTCCAATGCCCCTTGGAAGAGACGTGGAGGTCAGAGGGTCTCCTGAAAACAATGTTCCCATTATTAGGAAGTGGGTCTCCCATTGTGTTTGCCTATGCAGTGAATGCAAGGGCTGCCAAAAATTGGGAGGCACTCCAATGCCCCTTGGAAGAGAAGGGCAGGAGGGCCTCATAAAAAAATGTTCCCATTAGAAAGGAGCGGGCTTCCTATACTTGTAATGCCCATGCACTAAGTGTATGGGCTGACAAACATTTACCCCCGGGGGGTATACATGAGCATACTGTATAAAAAAATTTTTTTACGGGCATCATAAACACCCTTTAAAAAACTTATGTGGGTGTTGCATCACGGACCACGTTCACCCTGGTGATATGGTGGTGGAGGATGAGGATGAGGAGAAGGAGGAGGACAAGAGCAAATAGCCAAAATCAGGAAGCGTATAACCATGTGTGGGTGTGAGAAGGTGCATGGGAATACACCTACCAAAAAAAGACACTGGATTTGAGTTTATGTTACGCTGCTATCATTCGGTGGTGAGAAGTCTGGCCCAATCCAGCCCTTGTTCATTTTTATAAGAGTCAGCCTGTCAGCATTTTCAGTTGACAGGCGGATGCGCTTATCAGTTATAATTCCACCAGTGGCACTAAAAACCCGCTCTGATAAAACGCTGGCGGCAGGATAGGCAAGGACCTCCAAGGCATAGAGAGCCAGTTCATTCCACGTGTCCAGCTTGGATACCCAATAATTATAAGGCACAGAGGAATCACGGAGGACGTTGGTACGGTCGGCAAGGTACTCCCTCAGCGTCTTCCCAAACTTTGCACTCCTTGTGAGAGTACCCCTCGCCTCTAGGCCTGTGCGATGGGAGGGGCTGAGAAAATTCTTCCAGAACTTTGACAGTGTTCCCCTGCCTCTGCTGGATTGAAGTTGTGTCTCTCTCGCTTGTACTCCTTGGTTGTCCAACGAACTGTGACCTCTGCCACCAGCGTTTTCAGATGGGAATTTTTTTAATAGTTCCACAACAAGGGCCTTCTGGTACAGCCCCATTTTTGTAGACCTGTCCGCCTCAGGAATAAGAGATATAAAGTTCTCCTTGTAGCGTGGGTCTAGAAGTGTCACCAACCAGTAACGACTGTCACCCAAAAGTTTGAGAATGCGAGGGTCATGGGAAAGGCAGCGTAACATAAACTCAGCCATGCGTGCCAGACTGCTAACAGGCAAGACCTCCGTGTCCTCACCAAGAGGATGACTGACCATGCTCTCTTCCTCCTCCTCTCTGTCCTCTGGCCATCCACGCTGAACAGACGGTATGACAGCTGTGCAGGTACTACCGTCTACAGCGCATGATACCAGCTCCTGCTCTTCCTCCTCCTCCTCCTCTCCCTCATTGTCCCCCAATGCACGTTGGGATGAGATGAGGCTGGGCTGTGTGTAATTGCCCGTTACGGCTTCTTGATCCATCTCATCATACTCTGGCTGCAATGCCTCCTCTTTAATTCTCTGCAGAGAGCGTTGCAAAAGACAGACACCGTCTATAGTGCATGAAACTAGCTCCTGTTCTTCCTCCTCCTCTTCCTCATTGTCACTCAATCCACGTTGGGTTGAGATGAGGCTGGGCTGTGTGTAATCACCCTGTATTTTTCCTTGCTCCATCTCATCGTGCTCCGCCTGCAATGCATCCTCTTTGATTGTGAGCAGAGAGCATTTCAGAAGACAGAGAAGCGGGATGGTGACGCTAATTATGGCGTCATCGCCGCTCACCATTTTGGTGGAGTCCTCAAAGTTTTGGAGGATGGTACATATGTCTGACATCCATGTCCACTCCTGAGGTCTTATGTGTGGAGTCTGAACTGAATACCAACGGCCTTGTTGATGCTGGTACTCAACAACTGCCCTCTTCTGCTCACAAATCCTCACAACATCTGCAGTGTAGAATTCCAACACGTGGGGACATCACACACCAGTCTGTGAGCAAGAAGCTGCGAACGGTGCTGAAACACGGCAAGGGCGGCGGAAGCTGTAGGTGACTTTCTAAAATGGACACACAGGCGGCGTACTTTAACAAGCAGATCCGGCAGCTCCGGGAGGATTTGAGAAACCACTGTACCACGAAGTTAAGCACATGGGCCAAGCATGGTACGTGTGTGAGCTCGCCTCGCCTCAGAGCCGCCACCAGGTTCCGGCCATTGTCACACATGACCATGCCTGGCTGTAGGTTCAGCGGTGTGAGCCACAGATCTGCCTGCTCTTTCAGAGCTGTCCACAACTCTTCAGCATTGTGTGGTTTGTCACCTAAGCATATTAACTTCAGCACAGCCTGTTGCCGCTTGGCCGAGGCAGTGCTGCAGTGCTTCCAGCTTGTGACTGATGTGGTCATTTTGTAGATGGAGGCTGAAGAGGAGGAGGAGGTTCAGGAGGATGAGGTGCCGGAGCTGTAGACCGTGGGGGCAACCCTGATTGACCTAGGGACCGCAATCCTTGGCGTAGGGACCGCAATCCCAAGGTCCGACTGGGTCCCGGCTTCCACTATGTTAACTCAGTGTGTCGTCAGCATGGTGTACCGTCCCTGCCCACAAGCACTTGTCCACGTGTCTGTGGCTAGGTGGACTTTCCCGGTAACTGCATTGTTGAGGGCATGGCTAATGTTTTGGGACACGTGCTTGAGTAATGCGGGGACGGCACACCGGGAGAAATAGTGGCGGCTGGGGACCGAGTACCGAGGGACGGCCGCCGCCATCAAGTTGCGGAATGGTTCCGTCTCCATGAGCCTAAAAGGCAACATTTCGAGCGCATGCAGTCATGAAATGTGAGAATTTAGTAGGATTTGCCTGACTTTCTGGCAATTGTGTCTCATCATCATCCACCTCTTGTGACACTTTCCCACCGTCGCCTTCGTGTGACCGTGGCTGCTCAAATATTTGGGCATCGCTACATGCGATCTCCTCTTGCCCCGCTTCAAGTGGACCGGGCTAAAGGCCCGACTCTATAAATGGAAAAGTGAACAGCTCTTCAGAGTGTCCAAGTGTGGGATCATTTGTCTCCGGGCACTCGGCATGGTCGGAGGAAGGAGGATCAGGGTGAGGAATATGCGGTCCAGACTCACAGCTACTGAGACTTGACTGTGTTGAAGAGAGGGTGGTGGTGGTGGTGGTGGCTAAGTGACTGGAAGCATTATCCGCTATCCAACCACAACCTTTTGACACTGCTCTGGGTTCAATAGTGGTGTGCTGTGGTCCCTTAGGAATTGGGACAGGAAGGTCGGACGAGAAGATGTGGGTGCTTGTTTTGGCACAATTTCAGCTTGCCCACGGCCTTGGTCTTGGCCTCTGCATGCACCATCACCATCACGTCCAGTTCCACGTCCCTTGCCACCCACCTTGCCCATTTTAAATGGAGGACAATATCTTCCACGCTCACTACAAATGGCTGAATTTGGAGCGAAGTTATATGTAAGCCGTGTGATGGAGAAACCACAGTTTTAAATACTTGGCCTGTAGGTAACTATTTTGAACAGCAAACCGGTGTCAAAAACTTAAAAAAATTTTGAATTGGATTTTTAGCGCTGTAATATGGTAAGGACCTGGCTGTATTCTGCAGTGTCAACAAGAAAAATGGCGCAGAAAAACTGTGTTCTCTGGATTGCTTTTTAAGCAAATAATGATTAAGATCCAAAAAAAATTATTCCTGGCCCCTGAGACCTGGGCCTTTGTCAAGAAATATCTAACAGCAACAGAAGGCAGAACTGGAATGAAGCCTCTTGTGCTATTTGCACTGCAGTCTGCTATATACATTGCCTGCCTGCCTGTATACACTGCCTGCCTGATATCTCTGCAGATGGATTAGTCCTCAGAAGGACTGTTTGTTGAGATGGATATGTGTAATGTACTTGCTTTCTCCCTACACTACCTAATACACAACCAAATCTCTCCCTAGCTCAGCAGCACCTCTCCCTACACTGCCTGATTGTGGAGTAGACTGACGAGCACAGCGTCGCCAGGTATGATATAGACCTGATGACGCTGTGCGGCCAACCAATCACTGTAATGCCACAAGCACCATGGCTGCGGCATTACAATGAGTGGCAGGCAATCCCTGCATGTTGATTGGCACTCTAAAGAGCACCAAACATGCAGGGAGGGGACCAGAGCATCCGCCCAAGCATCTCGCAAGTACTCGGCGAGCTCTGAGCATCTCGAGTACTGAGATGCTCGGGCGAGTACCGAGTACTTGTGAGTATGCTCGCTCATCACTACTTACAACACAAAGTGAACTGAATGATTTTGTTAGAGATTTGGATCTGCCCAAGAGTAATTCTGAGCTCTTAGGCTCCAGGCTACAACAGTGGAATCTCCTAGCGGGCGATGTTCGGATTTTTTTCTTACGCAACCATGATAAAGATCTTAACCAATACTTCTTCATGGAGAGCGATCTTGTGGCATGCAACAACATCAACAGTTTAATGGAAGCTCTGAAGATAAGTCCTAATCCAGTGGAATGGAGGCTCTTCAATGATTCATCCAAAACAAGCCCAAACGCCAACTTGCTGCATAAAGGCAATGCGCTACCTTCAATTCCAGTTGGTTCTGCCGTCCACATGAAAGAAACCTATGACAACATGAAACAGCTGTTCAGGTGACTGAACTATGACCAACATCTGGGGCCCCTCAATGGTGACTTAAAGTTGGTTGCCCTCTTACTTGGTCTCTAGTGGTGATACACAAAGTATTGCTGCTTTCTGTGTAAGTAGGATAGTCATGCAAGAAAATATCAATAAAATAAGAGACTGGCCTCTCCGACATTCAATTCAGCCAGGGAGTAAAAATGTCCTGCATCCAGGGCTTGCTGACCCACATAAGATTTTGTTGCCATTGCATATCAAGTTGGGCTTAATGAAGAACTTTATAAAGGCAATGGATTAAAATCATATATAGCAACTATAGTGGATTTAAAACTTAACTTTTACTATCAAGAATAAAAGATTTGGCAATCCTCAATACAAAATTATGTTAAAAACTAGAAACTAGAAAATATGACCATGTCCCTGTATAGGATCATACTCTGATCATACTCTGACATCTATGCTGGCCCTGAGACCATCTTGGCCAGCATAGATGTTGAGTCCCTCTACTCTTCAATTCCCCACGCCATGGGCCTTACCGCCGCCAAACATTATCTTTCTACAAGAAGCATTAAATGTCAGGCCCATACTGATTTTGTGTTGAGGGCCCTCCAGTTTTGTCTCACAAGAAACTTTTTTACTTTTGACCATAAGTACTTCAACCAGCTCAGGGGCACGGCGATGGGGAGCCCTTGTGCCCCCTCGTATGCTAACATGCTCCTGGGCTGGTGGGAGGAAACAATGGTCTTTAGTGAGGAGGGCCCACGTAATGTTGAGATGGTGGACATGTGGGCACGCTATATTGATGACATTTTTGTCATATGGAAAGGGTCCACCAAAGACTTTTTGGCATTTGTCAAAGATTTAAATATCAACCCCATTGGTTTGAAATTCACAAGTGAATCCAGTCCAACATGTCTGCCATTTCTCGACATTTTAATCAAAAAAACGGAAGGATGCCATCTTGAAACTTGCACCTATTGGAAGCCCACAGCAACGAATGCGTTACTACGTTGGGAGAGTAATCACCCGACCCCCCTAAAAGGGGGCATACCTAGAGGGCAGTACTTACGCATACGAAGAAACTGCTCCAATAATAACATTTTTAAAAACAGGCGGATGATTTGGGGAGGAGGTTTCTTGACAGAGGGTACCCCGAAAAGATCCTCCGTGATGCTTTCAACACCAGTAGATCTCGGAATCGAACTGATCTCCTAACCCCCAAGGTAAAAACTGACACTGAGAACGTGGTAAGACTCATCACCACATTTAGTAATGGGGCAGCAGAAGTGAAACAAATTCTCCAAAAGTACTGGCCTATTCTGGAGATCGATAGTGACATTGCTCCTTTTTTGGGTGGGTATCCACATATCACCTATAGGAAGAGGCGCTCATTGCGTGATAGACTGGTGCGGAGTCACTATCTAGCACCACGGAGTGAGTCTTGGTTGAAATCAAATCTTAAGGGCTGTTTTAAGTGTGGCAATTGCATAAATTGCCCTTCCATTGAAAACACTAAAGTCTTTAGAGGTACCAATATTGACAAAGAATTTACCATCAGGGATTTCACTAACTGCCGGACGCAGGGAGTTATTTATAGAGGTATATGCCAGTGTGGCCTGGAATATATAGGCAAGACCAGACATGAATTGAGATGTAGGATTGTTGAGCACCTAGGTGATATTGAACACAATAGAGATACTCCCATTTCCAGACTTGTCAATGGATTCCATAGTGGTGATAAAAACATTATTAAATTCATGGGTATTGAGAAAGTGAACAAACCCTGGCGAGGGGGTGATTGGGAATATGTTGGCGCTATAAAAATAAACTATTATTATTATTATTATTATTATTATTATATTTACTACTGCAGAAGGAGACAAGGTGGATCTTTATGCTAAAAACTATGTCTCCACGTGGTTTGAATGAGCAACTGACATACAGTTGCTTCATTTAAAGTATGATCTTTTACCCAGAGTTCCTAACTCAGCCTTCATACCTTATTCTATGTTTGTCCTTTATTTTATTTTTATAAGTGAACCATGACTGGTAGACACTGTATTTGGGAATACCCCCATCAAAGTATGCTCCTGTAAATTATGGTACACCCCCTGATATATTGTGCTATATATATGATTTTTGGATGCCTGTGGCTGCTGTTGTGCGCCCTTGTATTTTGTCCATTGTAAATGCACAGTGTGTTTTGGGAGCGAGGGTGTTCTGTATAGATGCATCCTAAAATGTATCTTGCGGTCCGGCGCACCAGAAGCGGCATAGATGGGCGCATATAATGATGCGCTCTCCTGGAGCGCATTTTGAGCTAAAGCGCACCGGAAGTGACGTACATACGTGTCGCTGATGGTGCGCCCCATCTATTTGGCACGCCGGGTGCGCTCCAGCGCACCGGAAGTGATGTGCCGGTGTACCGGAAACGAAGTTTGTGGCTCCCTTGGAAATATAGTAGGGAAACTGTGGAGCGCATACAGCGTTCCACAACAGCATAGTTTGCGGCTCCCCCGGAAATACCGTGGAGCGCATACAGCATTCCATAATAGCATAGTGGCGCATACATCCCGGAACCAACCGGCGGTCGACAAACATGAGATATAATATTAAATCTGGTTATAGGGGTGTGCCCTCTGTTTATTGCAGGGTCACAGATATGGGTGGTTTTGTTATCCCATTTGCCCAAATGAGGCAAGAATGTCTTGGATAGGTTCACTTGATTCGTTTATTTTTGAATCTACCAATTACAACACATCTACATAACTAAGGGGTGGGGCACCACTCTACAGGTGTCCACACTCCCTGATTTAGACATGCTATAAATTGCTGGCAGCCCCTATGGAACCTGCCATTGCCTAAAATTACAACCCAGATAGAGGGTTCCCAGCCCTATATTCTACAGTTTTTTGTGCCAATCCCCTGATGACTCAAGATTTTTGAAGAAACGCGTCGGGAGGCGCATAGTGTCAGTTCAGGACTGTCCAGGTTTTCAGGGTCAGCTGTGGACTGCCCTTGTAAGGGCGGAAGTCTTGGGTTTTTAGGGTCAGTCAAGATTATAGGGACTGACAGGGATAATCAACCCCTTTGACTCTATGATTTGGGCCTTTATGGATGAGGACCTGTTGGAGGAATTTGGAGACCAGGGAATTTGGTGAGATCTTTCCTTATATCCATTGGCCCTACTGTATATAATTTCTGGACTTTATTGTCTGGTTTTGTTGTAACATGTTATATATTTATATAGGTATTCACTGATGCCTTTTGCCACTTTTTTGACTTTTGTCAGAGTATGATCCTATTCAGGGACATGGGCATATTTTCTAGTTTCTATTTTTTAATATACTTGTTATGTATATTGTCAATTTTGTATTGAGGATTGCCAAATCTTTTATTCTTGATAGTAAAAGTTAAGTTTTAAATCCACTATAGTTGCTATATATGATTTTTGAATTGTGGACTTGGCGGGAGGGGTAATCTACACATATTGCCTCCCCTTGAATTTTGCGGTTAATGTACAATGGATTAAAATGCAAAAGTATTTCAGTATCTCATTGAAACATTTCCAAGGTTATATGAAAAAACGATAAAGGAAGGAGTCTTTATTGGACCTCAGATTTGTAAGCTTCATCAAGGTGAGGAATTTCTCTGTTTGTTGCAGGGCAAGGAATAGGCTGCATGGGTAGCATTCACATTACTGGTAGCTAATTTTTTGGGAAACTCAAACAGATAACTGTGAAGAGTTGGTGGAAAATCTCCTCAAAATATATAAGGATATTTTCTGTGAGATTTCCTTAAGGATTCATTTCTTACATTTGCATCTAGACTTTTTTCCACTAAACTGCGAAGTAGTGAGCAATGAGAATGGTAAGAGATTTCACCAAGATATTGCGGCTATGGAGAAAAGATATCAATGGAAAATGATATCCACCAATGTTTGCAGATTACTGTTTGATAATTGTAAGAGATGATCCGATTCAGGAGTACAAGAGACGAGAAAAAAAGAGTTGTCACTGAATGTGGACCAAATTTTGTAGTGCAATTTCTGTATCTTTACAATTTTCAATAGTATTTACACATGTTTTAGTTATTTGAATTCTGGCTAACTTTCCTCTAAATGAATATCAGACAATTGGCATAATAAAATATTCTGCATCTTTATATTTGCAAAAATAATAATATTTCAAAGTACTGAAATTGTTATTAATTATATGTAGCAGTAAAAGTAAAACTCTTTGATATCATAGAAGCAAGAACCAACTAAAAATTTTCATTGTCAGATTTGAATTCAGTAGGTTAAAATCTTTAAGAAATGACTCATTTCATAACTGAACCCGACAACTTTTGAAAAACAGTCATGGCCGAAAGTGTTGGCAACCTTGAAATAGTTCCAGAAGATGAAGTATTTTGAATAATTTTGTCCGGTCTATTTTGGGGGTTTTGTGTGAAATCATGTACAACTTGCCTTTTTTTATGTTTTTTCTTTGCATTGTTCGAAAACATACAAATTAAATAAACATGTGTATAACAAAACATGTGTAATTGCAATCATTTTCTCAGAGAAATACTTCATTTTCTGGAACAATTTCGAAAGTGCCTACACTTACAGCCATGACTGTATGTAAAGCAGTGTAATAGACCCGCAGCTTTGGCTAGATATAGAATTCTCTCTAATGCTGACTCTTACTATATAAGGCTGTGCGTCGTCTCCCCCCACTGATTGCTGGTCACAGGAATTGCACATACATCAGATTTGATGTTGTGTATTTACAGCCATATGGCCGCCAATGGGTGGGTGGTCAAAGCTAGACAACTGTTGTTTCACTATTATACCATGGTTTTGCCGGATTACATTCCCAATCTGAAATATTCAGTCACCAGAGACAGTATTTATGACCTATCAGGTTTCTACTTTCATTCTTTAAATATATTCTAAAATATAAAAGAGCTGAAATCCTATTGATTCACAATGAATTACTGCTTCATTATTCCATTATATCAGTATCAGTAGATCTCTGCCACTAAAGGGGTTGTCCAGGACTTTAACATTAATAGTCTGTTCTTAGGATAGGTCATCAATGTCTCATTGGTAGGGTTGCGACACCCGGCTCCCCTGCTAATCAGCTTTTTCTGTTTTTTGGAGGCAAACGGAAACACTTAGTTACGAAGTTGCACACCACCGCTCCATCGACGAAATAATGGCGGTGGCTTCACATCCACTACCTATTAATTTGAATAGGGGGAGGATGTACAATACCCTGCCAAGGCCACTATACTGTCGATGGAGTTAGGCTTTGCAGCTCTAGAACTGGTCAGTTCTGACCACCACAGACACCGGGAACAACTGATTGGTGGGAGTGCTGGATGTCACACCACCACCGATCAGACATTGATGACCTTTCCTTAGGATAGGCCATCAGTGTAAATGTCCCAGATAACCTCTTTAATACATTATGACTGTTGGTAGGCTATCCCTCTGTTTCCACTGTCGGTTCTACAAAAGTAAAGATGAAAAATCACATCACATCTATGTCCATTCATGTTTATTATCAAAACTTCATCCATTGTGCATTCTCATGTCAGGAACACTTGAGACATAGACCACAGGACCCTGGATTTTGTTCATTTTGCATTGTTTTCCATTGTTTAGATTAAACAAACAAACACGGAAAATTATAAAAGAAAAAAGTCCAGCTCGTAATCAAAAACGAAGATTTAATCAGTTACAGAATTGATATATTACCACACCTACAATTATAACAATTGGTACAGAAGGTATTTAGTGGTATATGTCCTATATTTTTATGGCAACTAATCAAAACTTTTTAGAATTTTTTATCTCACTGCCCTCTTAAACTAGCTGTAACGCTCACGAATACAACAATATACAGAGTTTAACTCCTTTTCTTCAGGATAGTTCAGACCAGTAACACCACTGGTATGACCAGTGCACTCTGCCATGCTGCTAGCAGAGTCCATTTTACCTCTGCAGCATGGGAGGAGCGCAGGAGCACTGAGACCGGTTGAATTGAGCAATCTGGCCAGTTATAGAGCACGATGAGCAGACTTTAAAACTAAGTGGCACACTCTCCTTGCCTTGATAATCCCTCACTGTCAGACCACTAATTTTTGACAAGAGAGAAAACATACTGTAAAAACTGCAGGGAACCGAACCACACTGGAGACTAGTCAGACAGGCTGGTTCCCAGCACTTTCTTCCTGCTCATTCCCCTGGTGTGACAAGTCTCTCCCTTTGTGCGTGTATAAGGAGAGACCTGTCGCTCAAGGAAAGCAGAAAAGTATGGCAGCTTTGAATCTTGTCGAGCAGCCAGTGTCTAATACATGCTGCTTATGGATCGAGCATGTATCAGCTGTCAGGTTCCCTTTAAACAAGCAGTTTGCAATATTAACAGCATTTTAAGGCATAGTATTCTCCCCTGGAATATAAATGATTTCCCATTTTTTAGATGGACTTTAAAGGGAACCTGTCACCAAGTTTGGCCGACATGAGATACGGCCATCACCTTTCAGCCCTCATATACATCATTCTGTAATGCTGTATACCTGAAAGTGAAGAAAAAGAGCTTTTATTATTCTCACCTGCGGGGCGGTCTGATCCGATGCGTGTCGCTTGTCTTGGGCCAGCGCCTCCCATCTTCTTACAATCGCCGTCCTCTTTCTTGATTTGTGTGGATGACACGTCCCTACATCATCCACACAGGGTCGCCGGCATCGCAATCCTGTGCAGGCGCACTTCTCTACCATGTTCAGGGCAGAGCAAAGTACTGCAGTGCACAGGCACTTGGAAATGTCAAAGAGTCCCACCGCCTGCGCACTGCAGTATTTTGCATTGCCCTCAACAGGACAGAGAATTACCCCTGCTTAGTATTGCAATACCAGGAAGTCTGTGTGGATAACGGAGTGTCACTCAAGGTGAGGGAAAGACTAAGTGCACAACAATGGAAAGAGGAGGAGGAAGCCCAAACACTAGTGAAAGGGGAAGCGGAGACCCCTAAGCAGATCTGACAACACCATGACTCCCCTAACGTCCCTAAATAGGCTCCACACCTATCGCTGAACAGGAAACCTAATCCCTGACTGCCCCTAGTGATAGGCCCTACATAGGGAGGGGAGGGGTGAGCACTGGTCAGCCCCCACTACAACGAAAGACAAACAGTTAAACAGACAAGGGAAACACTTAGCTTGAGAAGACACCAGAGAGATCATGTCAACTATCCTCCAAGGGAACTCCAAGAAGACACTAGCCGACTACTAGCACTTCAAGCCTGGACAGAGGAAAATAGAGCTATCACTGGCGACTCTCTGGAGAGACTGAAGGTATTTAAACATCCAGCAAGGGTGTGTAAATTAGCAGAAGAAGAAGGAGGTCACTGCAAGTTCCTAGAGGGAGAAAGATATCGCTACCCTACAGAGATGACAAGATCAAGAAGGTGCCTGCAGAGCCAAGCACAATGACCTTCTACAGTTGGATCCAGACCAACTGTCTGTCACACCTGACACACCTGTGACATGGAGGGACGCGTCATCCACATGAAGCAAGAAAGAGGGCGGCAAGCATAAGAAGATGGGAGGCGCCGGAAAAAGATGAGCAACACCCATTGGACCAGACCGCCTACCAGGTGAGTATAATAAAAGCTTTTTTTATTCTCTTTCAAGATGGGTTAGGAGCAGATATACAGCATTATAGAAATCTGTATATCATGCCTGAAAGGTGATGGCCGTATCTCATATCGACCAAACCTGGTGACAGGTGTCCTTTAAACCATACGCAAGATAAGAAGCATAAGCACTGTATTATAGATTGGTGGGTACCAGGCAGCACTGATGCAGAACTCTTATATAGTTTCTACCACCAAGCAGCCTCCACTGCACATTAGATCGTTGGCTTATCCTGTAGATATCAGCATATTCTGCTTACAAATGTCTAATGTTAGTGTTCATCATAATCTAGCCATTTATTATATGACACTAATATAAGGGAAGATATCATCACCAATTTGTTGCCTCTACTAAACTTGAATCAGCAAACTGTTTTTACCATTGTTGTCCTGTGACGAAGACTATCAAACAGCAGACTATGAACACAATTCATGGTCCAGAAACTTGATTACAGATATACACAATGTGAAACTTAAGCTGAAAAGTGAAAAAGTTCAACAGAATAACAAAATAAACAGCATTATTGCCAAGTAATCTTCACTCTACTGAAGACTGTCTAAAGACCATGATGCGTCACACAGTCCTTACTCCAACAAATTTCCTTCGAGTTTTGTTCTCAGCAATACAGTTACCTGTCATAATCTCCACAGCCACAGCAGATACTCCCTCAAAGGCAACGGCCCCACTATCTGTATTTAGTCAGTATTCAGTTGCTATTTTTTCTGAAGACTGGGAGCCAAAACCAGGTGAGAAACAATCAGAGAGTATAATAGAAACAAGTCACCAATTCTACTGACCAAATACTGATAGTGAGACCGTGGCCAAAAAGTAACCCTACCAAACCCAGTGATGCACTAGACACACATTGCTTCAGAAATGGTCCTCCCAACAGGTCAGCAAACTCTGCTCCTCCATAGTTAGCTCAACAATCTCCCAGTCTTACTGACAGTTGCTAAGTTAATTTACCATCTGCTCCTTTAATAACTACTAGGTATTGCTCAGTACAAAAGTGTCAGTGCTCCCTTCAGAAATTAACCACAGTATTCTCCGGATGATCTCTCTGCAGCCTTCTGTAGTGTTCAATTGTAACGTGGCGCGGAGTGGTATCCATGGGAAAGATACTCGTCTTTTATGCCCTGGCACGTTACATTAAAGTGGGGGGTCCTGACAGCGCGTGTGGACTTGTGCTGTGAAGGCGCTACTCCCTTGCAGGCCGCATGTAACCGATGTTGTTAATTTGCCAGGACCAGATGTTGGACAGTTCAGTGAGGGAGACCACCATTTAAAAATGAGCTTTTTACTGAACGGGAACTTGGAAGGGAATATATACAAGAGATAGCAGGTAGACAGTCTTATGAATGTTTCCTTTACAACTCATAGCATTTTCCACACACAGATTCCTTCCCCTTTTTTCTCTTGTCCTCTATCTTTGCTTTTCCCTTTTACTTTCATTACATTTCCTCTGTCTCCACTGTTTCTCCCTAATTCACCACAACCCAGCTCGACTTTACAGTCCTGTTTAGCAAGAGTCCTTTACTTGACCTGCGGTCCCTCGTCTTCTTTCCCCTTATGGTGCCAGAATGGCCATACTTATCTTCTCTAGTGCTGATGCTCTGAAACTCCCACCAGGGATAATTTTTTAGTCTCACAAATTCAGTCCCCTCTAGGCCCGTTACCTTCAAGAGTTACAAACTCTGTGCCTTACTGCTAGGCATCCTCTCCCAGGACCCATCTCCGGTAGATCACTCTGTCTCTTAGTCACTTCTGTTCCGGATATCACTATATCTTTCCTTCGGTCTCCTTTTACTTTAGAGACACCCCAAAATGTGGCACTGCTCACATTGGACCTCAGGTTCTTTCTCTATGCACTCCAGGCCCTATTTCACTCACTAAGATGAAAAACTTGGCACTCAAGATAACTCAATACATTTTAAGAATTTAATAGTAGAAAAAGTAGTACAAAACAAACGTTTCGCTCATTAATGACCTTCCTCAGTGTACAGAAATTTCGGTAAGGGACATGAATGAGAGCAGCAGTCTCCAGCTTCTATATAAACCACTGTGTGGTGACGCGCCCCTGGGCCTGCTGTGTCGCGCAGCGTCTCGCGCACGGGGGCTTACCCGGAACCGGATCAGATGAGGGTTGTAGTCTCCGAGTGGCGGGGACCCGGTCCGTGCCCAGGGAGTCAAACTCAGTGTGTGGCAGTCTTGATAGATGTTATTTGAGTGTCGACTACGCCACCCGTTGATTTGCAGCTATGGAGCTGCCGCTGCAGGGCAGACCGCTGAGGCCGGTGTAGAATTGTGCAGCGTGATAGTATAACCCCCAACGGGAGGGGTATGGCCTCAGGGCAGCCGACGTGGAAGATGGGGGTAGCAGGAACCACTCAGAGACGGTGCGGTGTAATTCAGGGCCTTTACTGGTAACAACGATAGACCCTCCCGGAGTACTTGCTAGCGAACGGGGCCTGGTCAGTCCTTGAGCAGATGGGATCTCCCCTGGCCAGGCGGAGTTGTAGGCCTCCCAAACTGACTGTACTCTTCTGGCTACCTTGCTAGAAGCGGATATAAGTAGCCCACGTCCCTGAGTGTACCGTGTGGTGCTCACCCGTATGGCCGGTGACTCGGGGCCTTCTAATGGCTTCCGCTCCACGATGGCGGTGCTGGTCCCACGCGTGTGACCGTGCCTTCGGGTTTCTGGGCCTGAGGACCTGAAATCCCCTGCCGGTCGGCTTCTGCTGCTGGGTAAGAGTTAGTCCCCACAGCCTCGGACGCCGGGTCCGGTGAGAAAGCTTCTCAGTCAGGGCGAGCTCTGCAGCTGCCAGCCCCTGACTCGTAGTAGTATTGCTCCCACTGAGCGTCTGCTGTTTATTCCTATGACTGTTTCTCGTCTCTACTTCTTCTCTACTCACTAACCCTGCCTCAGCCCTAGGTTTTTATAGGGGAAGCTCTTCCCCTCCCAAGACTGGGCAGGAGGTGTGGCATGCACAGGATCCCTGACCAAAGGACCTCCCACCTGCTCTCAGACATAACACTACATTACTGTGGAAACCAGACCCCTGGGGTGCCACATTCCCCCCTAGTGAAATTTAGTACTCCGGGACTAAACATATTTTAGAAAAACATAACAAGGTAAAAACAATAATAATACAATAAGAAAAACATATAAGGATGGTTACGGCATGTCCGTAACCGGGTGCAGTCTTTGAAGAAAAGCAAGGTGTCCATTTCACCAAAACAGGGAGACGTAACCAGGTAGGGGTTTGTCCTGCCCCGAGTCCTTAACAGTCTTTAGTCCGTCCTGGGTTACGCTCCAACTATGTACAAGGATTCCCGGTAAATCCACCAAGGACTCCTACAAAGAACTAGAAACACAAAATTATACACAAGCAACAATACACAGGTAAACATAAATAAAACAATTTATACACTTCAAATCCTCCAACGTGCGGGTAACTGGCCCCTAGTGGCCCTAGTGGACCTACGGAGCTGACTGTCTAGTCCTGAACTACAGGGTGTAGGAGCTGTCAAGGGTAAACTGGGCAGCTGTCTACCGGCTCCTTGGCTCACTAGGGATATGGCAGGCTCACTGCAAGCAGAGGGTTGATCCTCCTGGTCTGCTGGTGTGGGGTCTTCTGCCTCCTGGACCGGCTGTTCTTCCAGCTCTACCTGTTGCTCCGTAGGTACTTGGGATGCTGGTTGGAGGAAGGTGAGTACGGGTACCACAACTGCACCATTGACTTGAGTCCAAGACCGAGGGATGTCCCCGAGCACAGTACTAACCATATCTTCCCTTTCCTCTACGGGTCGATGGTCTTCTTGTTCCTCTTCAGGGTTCCTCAGTTGTTCGGGACACTTCTTCAGGTGGTCCCGGGATACAATGGCTGTGGTTTCCCCTCCATCTTTACTGATGGTACAAACCTTCGGGTTCTCGTGGCTTGAGGGCAGTACGGTGTACGGGTCCTTCTCCCACTGGTCGTCCAACTTGTGGAGCCGTCTCTTCCTCTTCAAGACCTGCTCTCCGGGTACCAGGGGAACAGCGGGAGCATACTGGTTGTAAGTTTTCTCTTGTCTTTCCCTAGCCTGACAGAGACTTCGCTCCACGCTCTCCTGTACTCTCCGGTACTGCTGCTGCCTCTCTGTGTCCCAGTCTGCTTCTGGTGAAGTGTCCTCGGGTGTCAGGACTCCCATTTCCAGGTCAACAGGTAACTTACCAGGTCTTGCCCTCATTAGGTAAGCCGGGGTACAGTTGGTGGAACCTACCGGGATGTGGTTGTATAGGTCCACCAGATCGGGCAACTTCTCAGGCCACAGACTGCGTTCTTCCAGGGGCAATGTTTTTAGAAGATCCATTACCACCTGGTTCATTTTCTCACAAAGTCCATTAGTTTGCGGATGGTAGGGTGTCGTCCTTATCTTCCGGCAGCCATACAGATTGCAGAATTCCTGGAAGACCTCCGCTTCAAAGGCAGGTCCCTGGTCCGTCAGCACTTGGTCCGGGTACCCGTGTGGACGGCAGAAGTGCTGCTGGAAGGCTCTAGCTGCTGTTTGAGCCGTTAAGTCCTTGACGGGGACGACAACCAAGAACCGGGAGTAATGATCCACGATGGTTAACGCGTAGACGTAGCCACTTCTGCTTGGGGTCAGTTTTGCATGATCCAAGGCTACCAGTTCCAACGGTTGCCGGGTGACGATGGACTGCAGGGGAGTCTTCTGGCTGGCACGGTCCTTCCTTCTCAGGTTGCACGGGCCACAGTCTCTGCACCACTTCTCAATGGTTCCCCTCATGCCTACCCAGTGGAATCGCTCGCGCAGCAGGAACTCCAGCTTCTTCCACCCGAAGTGTCCAGCTCCGTCGTGGTATGCCTCCATCACCATGGCTGCGTCTCTTCGTGGCACCACTACTTGCCAGAGTAGTTCATGCGTCCGGGAGTTAACCATTCTGCGGCACAACTTCCCCTTGTAAAGGAACAGTCGACTCTTCTCTGCCCATAGTTGTTTGGCTTCCTCCGGAGCGTCTGGTTCAAGGCAAGCCTCCGGGCGAGTCAGCATCTCCTTCACCAGTCGGACGGCAGGGTCGCTGTCTTGCGTTTCCGCCCAGTTGTAGTGAGGTAAGGGGTTCAACGTAGCAGCCTGTTTACTCCTTACCCGGTGGGAATACTGGATAGTCCCATGACGGTGGAACGCAGGGAGTTCAACTTCTTCCAGTCCCTCCGGATCTTCTCCTTCGTCCGGCAGGTTGGGCATCCTGGACAGGGCGTCCGCGTTGGTATTGGAGCGACCGGCCCGGTATTTGATTGTGAACTCGTAGTTGGACAGACGGGCCATCCACCTCTGCTCCAGGGCACCGAGTCTTGCCGTGTCCAGGTGTGTCAACGGGTTGTTATCCGTGTACACAGTGAACCGGGAAGAAGCGAGGTAATGCTTAAAGCGCTCGGTGACTGCCCATACTACGGCCAGGAACTCTAGCTTAAATGAGTTGTAATTCTCGGGGTTCCTTTCGGTGGGTCGCAGTTTTCGGCTGGCGTAGGCGATTACTCGTTCCTTCCCCTGCTGGATCTGGGACAGTACGGCTCCTAGCCCGATGTTACTGGCGTCGGTGTAGAGGATAAAGGGCTGGCTATAATCCGGGTACGCCAGGATTTCGTCCCCCGTGAGGGCCATCTTCAGCTGGCGGAAGGACTCTTCTTCCAGCTCCTCCCATTTGAAGGGCGGCTTCTGGTTCTTGGCCTTCCGGGACTGGCCTATCAGGAGGTCCTGCATAGGTGCTGCCTTTTTGGTGAAACCGGGAATAAACCTTCGGTAGTAGCCTACCAACCCGAGGAACTGCCGCACTTCTTTTACGCTGGAGGGGCTTGGCCATTCCTTAATTGCGGTGATCTTATCAGGGTCGGGAGCCACTCCGTCAGCGCTCACCACGTGTCCCAGGTACTGCACCTTTGGTTTCAGGAGGTGACACTTGGAGGGTTTCACCTTTAGGCCGTAACTCGCCAGAGCTTCGAACACTTCCGCCAGGTGTTTCAGATGGTCCTCATACGTCTTGGAATATACGATGACATCGTCCAGGTACAACAGGACCGTCTCGAAGTTTCTGTGGCCCAGACAACACTCCATTAGTCGTTGGAAGGTTCCTGGTGCGTTGCAGAATCCGAACGGCATGCAGGTGAACTCGCTAAGTCCCATCGGGGTGGTGAATGCGGTCTTCTCCCGGTCCGCCTCTGCTACAGGAACCTGCCAGTACCCGCTAGTGAGATCCAAGGTAGAGAAGAAGTTAGCAGATCTTAAAGCAGCCAATGACTCCTCTATCCTTGGTAAGGGGTACGCATCCTTGTGTGTGATACGGTTGATTTTCCGGTAATCTACACACATCCTCATGGTGTTGTCTTTTTTTCTGACTAAGACTAGTGGAGCTGCCCAGGGGCTACAGCTATCCCTGATCACCCCAGCCTCCTTCATGTCTCTAAGCATCCCCTTGGCGTGTTGGTAGTGGGCAGGGGGTACGGGTCGATACCTCTCTTTTATAGGAGGATGGTCTCCCGTGGGGATGTGGTGTTCTACCCCCTTGACTCGCCCGAAGTCTAACGGGTGTTTACTGAACACTCTCTCGTACTCTTGAACCACCCGATAGACTCCTTGTTTCTGGTGTGCGGGAGTGGAGTCAGTACCCAGATGTAGTTGCTGACACCAGTCCTCCATGTTTTTCTTAGAGCCGTTACCTTCCTCCGGGTGAGATGGAGGCAAGGGTTCCACAGATTGTATAGAATTTTGGTTAATGGTATATAATTTGGCTAGCGTGGCATACCGGGGCAGGTACACTTCCCTCTCCCCGATATTTATTATGCGAATGGGCACCCTCCCATGGCGTACATCAACCACCCCCCGTGCTGTCAAAATGGTGGGCCTACTGTCCGAGTAAACTGGTTCTACCATTGCCTGGTAATGCCTACCTCTCAGACCAATAGCTGCCCGGCACCAAATCATCATTTCACTTTTTGGGGGCATGGCAATAGGAAAAGGGTCACACATTCTTACGCTACCAATCTCACCGCCGGAGAGTTCCACCTGTTGCCATCGCATCAGTGCCCGGATCTCTTTCTGGAGCACCCGCTGCTCGCCGGAGCTGGCGTTCTTGGCAACCTGTTGTAAAAGGAAAATCACCTCTGCAAGACAATTTTCAATTACATTAGTTCCTAGCGTTATCTTTGGGTGACTCTCGTGTTTGTCAATGTCTACAATAATCAGTCCCTGTGCTGCTAGTTCGACTCTACCAATTTTAATGGTCGCCTCTTTAAATCCGATCTGTGGCACGGGCTGACCATTGCTGGCTATGATACTCAAGTCGTCGTCAGGGTAGCGGGTTATATCCGAGTCATTCCAGTACTGCTTGAAGAGCACGTACGGGATGGTGGTGACCTGTGACCCGGTGTCTAGTAGGGCACTCATAGGGATGCCATCCAGTACCACAGGCAAGACTGGACGTCCTCCGACATATTTGTCGCGCCAGTTCGATGGGCCTGGTGATCTTTTTCCTGGGGGTTGGCCCTCTACCCCCAGGTTGTGCCAGTTTAAAGGACAGTACCTTGCCATATGTCCGGGTTGATTGCAGCGGCGGCAGATGGGTCGTCCGTCCTCGTTGTACCGGTCACTGGGTCTTCCTCTGGCCGGTGGGGTCCTCCTTGGTCGACGCCACGGGATGTTCTCCGGTCCGGATGCCAGCTGGATCTTCCCTGGAGTGGAAGCCTGTAAAGACTGCACAGTTCGGGTTAACGCAGCAACGCTTTTAGCTAGCTCTTGGACCTGATGGTGCAGGTCTGGAGCCGGGTCATTGTTCAAAGCCTGCGCATCAGCCCCTACAGGCCCTGCCGACAAGGGCGCCGCCTCCTGGTGGTAAGTGATAGCTGGGCGCCTGTGGGTCACAACGCCATCCGGTGCCGGTTCTCGGAGCACCCGGATGGCTCTGTCCTTGAACTGTGCAAATCCCAGATGAGGGTCCTGTAGGGCCATTGCCCGCAACTGGGTTTGGTGGGCATTGCAATATAAACCCTCTATAAATTGTTCAGTCAACAGCCTGTCCTCGTCTCCCACGCCGTCAGGGTCGGTCTGCTTAACGGCTCTCAGGGCCTCTTGTAGGTTCAGGGCATAGTCCCTTATACTCTCATGGGACCGCTGTTTGCACCCGTAGAATCTAAGCTTGATCTCGGCTGAGGTGCGGGTATCAAAGGTGTCCCTCAGCCGGGTTAGTATCCCTACGACAGTCCTCCCCCCAGGTGGCCAGGACTTTACCTCCCTTCGGGCTGCTCCGGTTAATTGGGCCACCAGGATGCTCACTTTTTGCTCCTCTGTGAGGGGGTACACCTGGAAGAGGCTATCCAGCCTTTCTCTAAAGTCCTGCAGGGTATGTGACTCCCCTGAGTACTGGGGTAGCCAGGCTGCCCCCGGGATATAGGGCACCGTGAAAGGCATGACCGCGACAGCGGTGGCGCTGGCGGGGGTTGAAGCGGTGAAGCTCTCCTCCGTATCCGACATCCTTCTCCCCCCTAGTGGACCGTGGCCTACCTTGCGATGATCCTCTTCCGTAGGCCGCGGCTCCGCAGTGGATCGTCAGGGTTGAGGACCTTCCGTCGCGCTCCGGTGACGTCGGCGTCTGCTGGGCTCCTTCCAGGACCTTACGCAACGTCCGGACGTGAGGCGGGGCTTCAGTTCTCGCGGGCTTTTCGGAGTCCACGCCCCTCTTCTTCCCGCGCGGCGTCCTCAAGATGGCGTCCAACGGCGGGAAAACTCCACGGATGGCGGGAAGAAGGCTGAAGATGGCGCCGGATGGCGGGAATCTTCACAGATGGCGGGAAGAAGGCTGAAAATGGCGCCGGATGGCGGGAATCTTCACCGATGGCGGGAAAACTTCACGGATGGTAAGTTTTAAAAGTCTCTTTTTCAGGCACGCAGTACCCGGTGGTTGCGGGCACGAAATCCTGCCGACTACGCCAAAGTTGACGCGCCCCTGGGCCTGCTGTGTCGCGCAGCGTCTCGCGCACGGGGGCTTACCCGGAACCGGATCAGATGAGGGTTGTAGTCTCCGAGTGGCGGGGACCCGGTCCGTGCCCAGGGAGTCAAACTCAGTGTGTGGCAGTCTTGATAGATGTTATTTGAGTGTCGACTACGCCACCCGTTGATTTGCAGCTATGGAGCTGCCGCTGCAGGGCAGACCGCTGAGGCCGGTGTAGAATTGTGCAGCGTGATAGTATAACCCCTAACGGGAGGGGTATGGCCTCAGGGCAGCCGACGTGGAAGATGGGGGTAGCAGGAACCACTCAGAGACGGTGCGGTGTAATTCAGGGTCTTTACTGGTAACAACGATAGACCCTCCCGGAGTACTTGCTAGCGAACGGGGCCTGGTCAGTCCTTGAGCAGATGGGATCTCCCCTGGCCAGGCGGAGTTATAGGCCTCCCAAACTGACTGTACTCTTCTGGCTACCTTGCTAGAAGCGGATATAAGTAGCCCACGTCCCTGAGTGTACCGTGTGGTGCTCACCCGTATGGCCGGTGACTCGGGGCCTTCTAATGGCTTCCGCTCCACGATGGCGGTGCTGGTCCCACGCGTGTGACCGTGCCTTCGGGTTTCTGGGCCTGAGGACCTGAAATCCCCTGCCGGTCGGCTTCTGCTGCTGGGTAAGAGTTAGTCCCCACAGCCTCGGACGCCGGGTCCGGTGAGAAAGCTTCTCAGTCAGGGCGAGCTCTGCAGCTGCCAGCCCCTGACTCGTAGTAGTATTGCTCCCACTGAGCTTCTGCTGTTTCTTCCTATGACTGTTTCTCATCTCTACTTCTTCTCTACTCACTAACCCTGCCTCAGCCCTAGGTTTTTATAGGGGAAGTTCTTCCCCTCCCAAGACTGGGCAGGAGGTGTGGCATGCACAGGATCCCTGACCAAAGGACCTCCCACCTGCTCTCAGACATAACACTACATTACTGTGGAAACCAGACCCCTGGGGTGCCACATGTGGTATCTTATAACGAGAGTAATGGCGGTGGGAACAAGGCGCCACTTGAAACCAGCGACGGATGCTGTGTTTCCACCACCAATACTCTCGTTATAAGATACCACACAGTAGTTTATATAGAAGTTGGACACTGCTCCTCTCATTCATGTCCACTACCGAAATTTCTGTACACTGAGGAAGGTAATTTATGTACAAGCTGGGCACTGCACCTCTTATTCATGTCCACTAGCAAAATTTCGGTCAACTGAAGAAGGTCATTAATGACCGAAACGTTTGTTTTGTACTACTTTTTCTGCTATTAAAGTCTCAAACTGTATTGAGTCATCTTGAGTGCCAAGTTCTTTGTCTTATTGCTCAGGGGTTGGACCCTACTTGTGCACCGATCTGCCACAGGAGTGCAGTATCCTACCATATTTACTATTTCACTGACTGACATTGTCGCTTTCTCTTCAACTTTTCCCCTTCCACTCTGGGTCAATCCCAAACATTAATTCTCACTATCTCTACTATCAAACTACACACACTATCAATATTACTAACAACTTTTAACGCACATCACAATTCACATTATATATCATATTTCACTTTACACCACACAACATTAAACCTGTTTCTTCAAGGGGGATCGTGGGCAATATGTCCATCTCCTTACACAATCATGCCTCACTGTTCATCTTGATGTATCTCAGACTATCTCGGCGCTGCAGCAATGCAAGATTTCAGGAGAAAAAGCGCTAAGGCTTGGAACATGCACTTCTTGTAACCGAAAGACAGTGGGCTGTTAGAAAGGATTTAAAGGAGTTTCTGGGCTTATAAACAAGTTTGCAGTCACTCTATGTGATGTTAGACTTCCGGATCATGACAGCATGCAATGCACACACTGTGACGATTTCCAGTTATTTTCAGTGTGAGCTGGGGGTCATATGACCACGTGTATGCAATTTGCAGAGGCACTGTCACATGCCGACTAGACTCTTGGGCACTGCACGCGCTCATGATTTGGCAGTGTACAGTCACATAGAGTGACTGCACAAATTTTTCCCAAGTGACTTTATGCCCTGGCTCCACTTTATAGCCAGAAAAGGTTGTCATGCTTGGGTTTGTTACTTTTTGGCTGTTTGCCTCTTCTTTGATATTGGGCGTTTTTTTTGTTGGTTCCATTTGGTAGTGTATAAACTGTTATAGGTATTATGTGGTGACAAGAAGACGATTTGCCTTATGCAGAGGCCTTTATTTGTGAGGCCTTACCTTAACGTTCATGAACAGTTCTCAAAAATATGAAACACATCTGCTAAAATTTTCAACGTTCTCTCTTATGAAAAATAATGGCAAACATTGAATATATCTGTCCCAGCAGGAAACTACTGCAAACAGGATCTGCATCCTATTGTTGTAAACAGACATCAGAGATGATTTTTTGTTTGCTTGTGATGTCAAAATTCGCTGCCAAATTGCCTGCCTTTAATTCAGTTTATTTTTCTTTTTTTTGCATTTTGTAAAACAATGCATACTATTATTTTGGCCTGGGCCTAGAGGTTAATTCAGGTAAGCCACCGCACACAATGCTTTCATATAGGTAGCACTGGAAGAAAACAGATATATTTAAGAATTTACGGGCAAAACCGAGTTGCAACGCGCAATGCTTTCTGTTTTCTGTTTGTGCTGCTCGTATAAGAGGAACAGAACTGAATAGGAAACACACTGCAGGCCAAACAACAATAAGACATTATTGTACCGCTGGAAACTCAAAGTGCAGAAAATTTAAGGCTATTTGCATGAATCATTTATGTATCATGCCAGCGCGCAGGGCACATGATCCCGGAAGTCTATGGTTACATTGCTAATTGCTTACAGTTCTTAAGGTCTGCCCAGATGGACTTCATTTCTTTGAGCTGTTATTATTACTTCTACCAATTTGAAGTCTTCAAAGCTTTTGTTCATTCTTTGTGATTTCAACCAGAACTTCACCAAGAAACGGCAATTAAGGTCAAAAACCCAACCCGGCTCTGATTACACTGGACCCTCCTAATCCTCTCCCTGTCCATTCAGAGAGCAATTTCCAATTAGCAACAAGTGCATTCCTGTTTTATTGCAATTAGAGTCATGCATGTGAACTCGTGATGAGTCAGATTTTCCCAATTAATCTAGTGCCTTCGTGAACAATTAGAGACAATGTGGGAAACATGGTGCACCTCATCTCCGAGAATGCGTGCACAAGTACAGTAAAGGGCATAGAAGACTAGCAGTATGTTGAAATGTATCTTGTATGACATTAGGCGTTTGGTTTCATGTACGTGTTCTTTTCGTGTTATTTAGGTCACTTTTAGGCTGTGTGCACACGTTGCGTTTTTGCTGCGTTTTTCAGTGCAGATTTGTCACGAAACCTGAAGGATTTCCAAAAGCCAGCAAAGTGACTGAGGATCCTGAAGTCTCATGCACATGTTGCTTATTTGTGACTTGCAGGTTTGGTGCAGATTTAAATCTGCAGAATGTCAATTCTTTCAGTGATTTTGCTGCAGATTTCACCTATATTAATGAGTGGGAAAAATCTGCATCAAAAACGCAAATAAAAAACACAAAAAAATGAGGGAGAAATGCGAGTTTTTGAAGTTGCGTTTTTCCTGGCAAGAGATTTCCAAAATGGTGCAGAAATGTTGGCTTCAAATGCTTAACATATGCACATACCCTCACGCATCAGTATTTGGTGAGTTTTTTACATCAGTATTCGTAAGTCAAAATCAGGAGTGGATCAATCAGTGGAAAAGTATAGTAGAATGCTGTGTAAACATAGCCTTACTGACAAAGACAACGTCTGCTACTGTAGCTGCTGTGAGCAACCTCCATGAACTAAATGTGCTACCATGGGCTGCAGCGTCTCCGGTCTTGTCTTCCGTTGAGCACATCTGGGATGTCATTGGTCAGCAATTGCAAAGGAGGCAGCTGCCAGCAGCGTATCTTGATGAAATGCATACAGCATGGCAGATCCTTCCTCAGACAGACATTAATAACCTCATTGATTGTAGCCATCTCTTGAAAGTGTGGGGAATTCTGCACGTGGTGCTCCTACACCATACTGAATAAATTGAGATGTTTTGAAAATTTTGTTTCCATTTTTTCTAAATTTGCACATCATTAACATGTCTATCCATCCTTTCCTTACAGAATTCTAATGTTTTTTCTTCTGGGTGTCACAATTTCAATGTTGAGGAGGGTAGAACAAAATTGTATCCAGCACACAGATCAAAAACGGTCTCAAAACTGAAAACTGACCTTAAAGATTTAAGGCAATTTAAAATGACAAAAAAACAAACAGAAATTAAATTGTGTAGATTTAATATTGCTTGTTAAAATATCTGCTTGTTACAGTACCAGTGGTGTAAATATAGTTCTATTGTTCTTGATGCAAAATTGTAATGACATCCTCACCCTGTAATAATGTCCCAATCCTATAAAAATGTCTTTCATCCCGGCCTACATTCGTAATAATGTCCCCCATCCTCTTCTCCAACACATTAGAGAAATAAATGATTCCTCTCACCTGTCCTTGCTCCGACATTGCGTGGGGTCCTCTTCATGTGTAACATAACTGGCGGCGTCCTTGCATAGTGGTCCATCTCCCACTGTGCAAGAGCGCGCACTTGATCTCCAGTCCAGTCTGCTGGCCTGGCTTCCCTCCATGCTGTCTGCTTGCCTCTGTTTCTGCTGCTTAAGGGCGGCGCCCGATCACTTCCTGCTTCTTGTAGCTGCTGCAGGCACACACCTTGTGCGTCCTCAGCCTATTGCTGTCTGTCACCTGGTATTTAACCCAGCTCCTCCCTGGAATCCAAGCCTGAGCATTGTGTTCTGTCAGTTGACTTCCTGTCTCTGATGTGCCAGGTCCTTTCTATGCTTCCTGCCTTGCGGTATCAGTTCCCGTATCTGAACTGTGTCCTGTCTGAACTATCTTCTAGTCTGTTGTCTTCTGCCTATCCTGGAGGCTGTATTTCCAGGCCAGTGTGAACACGCTCCTAGCTTGTTCTTTCCGCCTTCTAGGGGCGGCATACCTAGACCCGTTTCTGTATCTTGCTGCTGTGTCTGTTCTTGTCTGAATACTCTCCTAGCCTGTTACATGTTTTTCTCTATGTCCGTACCTTCCCTTTTCCTGCAGAATCTGATCCCGTACCTAACTCCTACTCGTTGTTCCTGTACTCCCGTTTGTGAGTTTAGAGTCCACTCGCTACTTCATTGCAAATATCCTGTGTGTACCTGGTTCTGCCTTTCCCTTCCAGTCTGTTCCGTGTGAACAGAGCCCTGTCGACTCTGCTCTGCCTTGCTCACTGGTCCGGTGGTTCTTGCTCTGCTCTGACCCTTTGCTCGCTGCTCCGGCTGTCTCGCTCTGCTCTGACCCTTTGCTCGCTGCTCCGGCAGTCTCTCTCTGCTCTGACCCTTTGCTCGCTGCTCCGGCAGTCTCGCTCTGCTCTGACCTTTTGCTCGCTGCTCCGGCAGTCTCGCTCTGCTCTGACCCTTTGCTCGCTGCTCCGGCAGTCTCTCTCTGCTCTGACCCTTTGCTCGCTGCTTCGGCAGTCTCGCTCTGCTCTGACCCTTTGCTCACTGCTCCGGCAGTCTCGCTCTGCTCTGACCCTTTGCTCGCTGCTCCGGCAGTCTCGCTCTGCTCTGACCCTTTGCTCGCTGCTCCGACAGTCTCGCTCTGCTCTGATCCTTTGCTTGCTGCTTTGGCAGTCTCGTCCTGCTCCTCTCTCGCTCACCGCTCCAGGCGGCCTTGTCCTGCTCTTCTCTCGCTCACTGCTCCAGGCGGTTTCGTCTTGTTCTGCTCTTGCTCGCCGCTCTGGGCGGCCTCACTCTGCTGTTTGTCCACCGCATCTGCGGTTCTGTTCCTGAGTCCCAGTCTGTACTGGGTCCTATCCACTCGGTGCTCCAACCTGTCGTACCTGTCAGTACCTCCCTGCCTGCATACCAGTCGTGCTTACCAGCATCCGCCAGTCTGCATACCAGCCGTGTCTGCCTATACCCAGCAGTCTGTGTGCCAGCCTAACCTGCCTGTTCCTGTATTCCCCTGTGTGGGTCAACAGCCGTGTCCGGGGTCTGTCCTGGAGTAGCACCTGGTCCCTCTGCTCAGTTCCTCCTTGGTGCACTGGCGTCGTATGCCATCGTGCGACCCTGGTCGGATCGGGTGGATACTTAGTTACGTCCCTCCAGGTATTCACTCTCCGGCACGGTCCAGTGGAATCACTACATACACACGCACACGCCACTCAGCCCAGGCGTGTGCATTACAGCATGCTCAGGCCATGGTTCCCGTTGAGCCCCATGGCCTTCGCTCTCTGAGACCTTTTCCAGCGAATACGTGCATCTAGATGAAATTTATTTATTTATTTTTTGCTACTAGCTGTGTTCCAGGCGAATTTCGCACCCGTCCAGATGGAGCTTTCTGCACCCGTTCCTGCGGATCCGCCACGGTACTATGGGGATCCAAGACAGAGTCGTGCATTTGTGGAGCAATGCATGCTACACTTCAAGTTCTACCCTCTTTGTTTTCCCACCAATCGGGCTAAGGTGGGATTCATGATGTCTTACCTAGCGGGTGATGCCTTGAATTGGATCACCCGCCTATGGGACGCACAGGATCCTATCGTCCTGGACATAATGGCCTTCCTGGTGGCCTTTCTAAAGGTCTTCGATGACCCTAATCCGGAGGCTCCTGCTGAAGCTTCACTTCCCAATAACCCGGAGCAGCCCCGTTGGGTAATGTGTGTGGGTAGCGCACTAGTCCTCCTGCCCGAAGAGACTACTGCCCACCCAGAATCCACACAGTATGACTACGCTCTCCGGAATACTTCTCCCAACCTCAAGAGGCAGTCCAGACGTGCTAGGCGTAGAGGCAAGCCGTCACGCCAGGGTCTGTCCTCCCAAAGACCTCCTGACCCCAACTTGAAGTCCCTGCTGAAGCTTCACTTCCTATATCCTGGAGCAGCCCCGACGGGTAATGTGCGTGGGTAGCGCACCAGTTCCCCTGCCCGAAGAGACTTCTGCCCACCTAGAATCCACACAGGAGGACTTCCTGCACCCGGAATCTGATGCTTCACCCACTTTAACCGGTGAGCCTGTCAAAGGGTACTCCGAAGCAGTGATTACCTCCGAGTCTGTGCATCTCTACTACCTGGCGGAGGACCCCCTGTTGCCTCCTGAATCCTCCGGGATACCACCTGATGACAAATGGAGAGAGACTTCCCTACACCCGGTACCCGATACTTCGTCCGCTCCGTCCTGTGAGCCTGACAATGGGTACCTCAAAGCGGTAGTTAACACCGAGTCTCTATACCCCTCCGACCAGGCGGAGGACCTCCAGTTGTCTCCTGAACCATTCGGGGTGCTACCTGATAGCGAATGGACAGAGACTCTCCTATACTCCGCACCTGATACCTCGGCCGCTTCTTCCAGTGAGTCTGACCTAGTGTACTCCGAAGCAGAGGTTATCCCTGAGTCCCTACACCCCTCCGACCAGGCGGAGGACCTCCAGTTGTCTCCTGAACCCTTCGGGGTGCTACCTGGTTGCGAATGGACAGGGACTCTCCTATACTCGGTACCTGATACCTCGCCCGCTTTTTCCAGCGAGTCCGACCTAGTGTACTCCGAAGCAGAGGTTACCCTCGAGTCTCTGCACTCTTCCGACTTGGCGGAGGACCCCCAGTTGTTTCCTGAATCCTCTAGGGTACCACCAGATAACAAAGAGACAGTGACTTTTCTACACCTTGTACCTGATACCTCGCCCATTTCATCCTGTGAGCTTGACAAGATGTAGCCCAAAGCAGAGGTTACCCCCGAGTCTCTGCACCCCTCCAACCCGGCAGAGGACTTCCAGTTGTCTCCTGAACCCTCTGGGGTGCTACCTGATAATAAGTGGAGAGAGACTTCCTTGTGTGCTGTTCCTGGTACTCCACCCGTTTCGTCTGTTGCTGAGGATGGCTAGATAGGAGGTAGCATCCTAGCTACTCAGATGAGACCAGTTTTTCCTGTGGACAGTGGAAGTGATCTCCTTGAAGTGAAGGATTGGCCCTCGAATTCCCTGCGGAACATTCTGGCAGGCCTGAAGAAGAGGGGGCGTAAGGGGGGGTACTGTAACATACCTGGCGGCGTCCTTGCATACTGGTCCATCTCCCTCTGTGCAAGAGCGCGCGCTTGATCTCCAGTCCAGTCTGCTGGCCTGGCTTCCCTCCATGCTGTCTGCTTGCCTCTGTTTCTGCTGCTTAAGGGTGGCGCCCCATCACTTCCTGCTTCTTGTAGCTGCTGCAGGCACACCCCTTGTGCGTCCTCAGCCTATTGCTGTCTGTCACCTGGTATTTAACCCAGCTCCTCCCTGGAATCCATGCCTGAGCATTGTGTTCTGTCAGTTGGCTTCCTGTCAGTGATGTGCCAGGTCCTTTCTATGCTTCCTGCCTTGCGGTATCAGTTCCCGTATCTGAACTGTGTCCTGTCTGAGCTATCTTCTAGTCTGTTGTTTTCTGCCTATCCTGGAGGCTGTATTTCCAGGCCAGTGTGAACCGCTCCTAGCTTGTTCTTTCCGCCTTCTAGGGGCCGCACACCTAGACCCGTTCCTGTATCTTGCTGCTGTGTCTGTTCTTGTCTGAATACTCTCCTAGCCTGTTACCTGTTTTTCTCTATGTCCGTACCTTCCCTTTTCCTGCAGAATCTGATCCCGTACCTAACTCCTACTCGTTGTCCCTGTACTTCCGTTTGTGAGTTTAGAGTCCACTCGCTACTTCATTGCAAGTATCCTGTGTGTACCTGGTTCTGCCTTTCCCTTCCAGTCTGTTCCGTGTGAACAGAGCCCTGTCCCCTCTGCTCTGCCTTGCTCACCGCTCCGGCGGTTCTTGCTCTGCTCTGACCCTTTGCTCGCTGCTCTGGAAGTCTCGCTCTGCTCTGACCCTTTGCTCGCTGCTCTGGCAGTCTCGCTCTGCTCTGACCCTTTGTTCGCTGCTCCGGCAGTCTTGCTGTGCTCTGACCCTTTGCTCGCTGCTTCGGCAGTCTCGCTCTGCTCTGACCCTTTGCTCGCTGCTCCGGCAGTCTCGCTCTGCTCTGACCCTTTGCTCGCTGCTTTGGAAGTCTCGCTCTGCTCTGACCCTTTGCTCGCTGCTCTGGCAGTCTCGCTCTGCTCTGACCCTTTGCTCGCTGCTCTAGCAGTCTCGCTCTGCTCTGACCCTTTGCTCGCTGCTCCGGCAGTCTCGCTCTGCTCTAACCCTTTGCTCGCTGCTCCGGCAGTCTCACTCTGCTCTGACCCTTTGCTCGCTGCTCCGGCAGTCTCGCTCTGCTCTCACCCTTTGCTCGCTGCTCCGGCAGTCTCGCTCTGCTCTCACCCTTTGCTCGCTGCTCCAGCAGTCTCTCTCTGCTCTGACCCTTTGCTCGCTGCTTCGGCAGTCTCTCTCTGCTCTGACCCTTTGCTCGCTGCTCCGGCAGTCTCGCTCTGCTCTGATCCTTTGCTCGCTGCTCCGGCAGTCTCGCTCTGCTCTGATCCTTTGCTTGCTGCTCCGGCAGTCTCGCTCTGCTCTGACCCTTTGCTCGCTGCTCCGGCAGTCTCGCTCTGCTCTGACCCTTTGCTCGCTGCTCCGGAAGTCTCGCTCTGCTCTGACCCTTTGCTTGCTGCTTTGGCAGTCTCGCTCTGCTTTGACCCTTTGCTCGCTGCTCCGGCAGTTTCGCTCTTCTCTGACCCTTTGCTCGCTGCTCCGGCAGTCTCGCTCTGCTCTGACCCTCTGCTCGCTGCTTCGGCAGTCTCGCTCTGCTCTGACCCTTTGCTCGCTGCTCCGGCAGTCTCGCTCTGCTTTGACCCTTTGCTCGCTGCTCCGGCAGTCTCGCTCTGCTCTGACCCTTTGCTCGCTGCTCCAGCAGTCTCGCTCTGCTCTGACCCTTTGCTCGCTGCTCCGGCAGTCTCGCTCTGCTCTGACCCTTTGCTCGCTGCTCCGGCAGTCTCGCTCTGCTCTAACCCTTTGCTCGCTGCTCCGGCAGTCTCTATCTGCTCTGACCCTTTGCTTGCTGCTTCAGCAGTCTCGCTCTGCTCTGACCCTTTGCTCGCTGCTCCGTCTGTCTCGCTCTGCTCTGATCCTTTGCTCGCTGCTCCTACAGTCTCGCTCTGCTCTGATCATTTGCTCGCTGCTCCGGCAGTCTCGCTCTGCTCTGACCCTTTGCTCGCTGCTCCGGCAGTCTCGCTCTGCTCTGACCCTTTGCTCGCTTCTTCGGCAGTCTCGCTCTGCTCTGACCCTTTGCTCACTGCTCCGGCAGTCTCGCTCTGCTCTGACCCTTTGCTCGCTGCTCCGGCAGTCTCGCTCTGCTCTGACCCTTTGCTCGCTGCTCCGGCAGTCTCGCTCTGCTCTGATCCTTTGCTCGCTGCTCCGGCAGTCTCGCACTGCTCTGATCCTTTGCTCGCTGCTCCGGCAGTCTCGCTCTGCTCTGACCCTTTGCTCGCTGCTTAGGCAGTCTCGTCCTGCTCCTCTCTCGCTCACCGCTCCAGGCGGTCTCGTCTTGTTCTGCTCTTGCTCGCCGCTCTGGGTGGCCTCACTCTGCTGTTTGTCCACCGCATCTGCGGTTCTGTTCCTGAGTCCCAGTTTGTACTGGGTCCTATCCACTCGGTGCTCCAACCTGTCGTACCTGCCAGTACCTCCCTGCCTGCATACCAGTCGTGCTTACCAGCATCCGCCAGTCTGCATACCAGCTGTGTCTGCCTATACCCAGCAGTCTGTGTGCCAGCTTAACCTGCCTGTTCCTGTATTCCCCTGTGTGGGTCAACAGCCGTGTCCGGGGTCTGTCCTGGAGTAGCACCCGGTCCCTCTGCTCGGTTCCTCCTTGGTGCACTGGCATCGTATGCCGTCGTGCGACCCTGGTCGGATCGGGTGGATACTTAGTTACACCCCTCCAGGTATTCACTCTCCGGCACGGTCCAGTGGAATCACTACATACACACGCACACGCCACTCAGCCCGGGCATGTGCATTACACTATGGGCTGTGCGTTATACTACATGGATTACTTTGGGCCATGCATTATACTACATGGATGACTTTGGGCTGTGCATTATACTATATGGATGACTATGGGCTGTGCATTATACTACATGTATGACTATGGGCTGTGCATTATACTACATGGATGACTTTGGGCCATGCATTATACTACATGGATGACTATGGGCTGTGCATTATACTACATGTATGACTATAGGCTGTGCATTATACTTTATGGATGACTATGTGCTGTACATTAGACTTTATGGATGACTATGGCTGTACATTATACTTTATGGATGACTATGGGCTGTACATTATACTTTATGGATGACTATAAGCTGTGCATTTTACTTTATGGATGATTATGGGCTATACATTATACTTTATGGATGATTATGGGCTATACATTATACTTTATGGATGACTATGGGATGTGTATTATACTACATGGATGACTATGGGTTGTGCATTATACTACATGGATGACTATGGGCTTTCCATTATACTACATGGATGACTATGGAGGGCACATTATACTATATGGAGAACTATGGGGCTGCATTATACTACATGTATGAGTATGGGCTGTGTATTATACTACATGGACAACTATGGGTTGTGCATTATACTACATGGATGACTATGGGTTGTGCATTATACTACATGGATAATTATGGACTCAGCATTATACTACGGATAACTATGGGCTGTGTATTATACAACATGGATGACTATGTGCTGTGCATTATACTACCTGGATGACTACGGGCTGTGTATTATACTACATGGATAACTAAGGTGTTACGCACATGCCCGGACTGACTGGCGTGAGCATGATTAGTGATCCCACTAGACCATGAACCGAGGAGTGCCTGGAGGGGCAGGTTAGGCTGGCATACAGACAGGTGGATACTGGCAGGCACAGCTGGTATGCAGACAGGTGGATATTGGCAGGCACGGCTGGTATGCAGACAGGTGGGCACTGGCAGGCACGACTGGCATGCAGACAGGCGGGTACTGGCAGGTAGGAACGCAGGCAGGATAGGGACCAGTACAGACTGGGACACAGGAACGGAGCCGCAGGTGCGGTAGACAAGCAGAGCAGAGCAAAACCTGCAGATGCGGTAGACGAGCAGAGCAGAGCAAAACCCGCAGATGCGGTAGACAAGCAGAGCAGAGCAAAACCCGCAGATGCGGTAGACAAGCAGAGCAGAGCAAAACCCGCAGGTGCGGTAGACAAGCAGAGCAGAGCAAAACCCGCAGATGCGGTGGACAAGCAGAGCAGAGCAAAACCCGCAGGTGCGGTGGACAAGCAGAGCAGAGCAAAACCTGCAGATGCGGTAGACAAGCAGAGCAGAGCAAAACCCACACATGCAGTAGACAAGCAGAGCAGAGCAAAACCCGCAGATGTGGTAGACAAGAAGAGCAGAGCAAAACCCACAGATGCGGTAGACAAGCAGAGCAGAGCAAAACCCGCAGATGCGGTAGACAAGACAGGGCTCTGTTCACATGGAACAGACTGGAAAACACAAGAAGATAGCTGGAGCACAGGAGTTAGATACGAAGGCAGGGAAACAGAACGAGCAGAACCAGATACACACAAGGTACTTGCAATGAAGTAGGGAGTGGACACAAAACTCACAAACAGAAGTACAGAGACAACGAGTTGGAGTTAGGTGCAGGTTCAGATACTGCAGGAAAAGGGAAAGGTACAGACATAGAGACAAACAGGTAACGGACTAGGACACTGTTCAGACAAGATCTGAACCAGGAACAAGATACAGGAACAAGCCTGGGAACTCAGCCCCCAGGGTGGCGGAAACTGACTAGAAGTCAAAGGTACAGGTAACAGGCCTGGGTATACAGCCCCCAGGTTGGCAGAAACAGACTAGATACAGGACAGGACCTGGCAACTCAGTTGCAAGAAACACAAAGATGGAAAGTGTTGCTCAGGTACCTCCTACTGGGTGGAGAGGGTTTAAGTATCCAGTGACTCACAGCAATAGGCTGGGGACGCATTAGGACTGCTCACACTGTAGCTTTAAGAATCAAGAAGTAACAGCGCCGCCGCCCTAAGCCAGCAGACAAGAGACATACAAACAGCAGGTACTGGAGCAAAGTGTGCAGCCTGGCCTGATAGGTAAGATTGCGGTCTTGCATGGTGGGAGGTGGTAAGCCATGCAAGCATGCCGCCAGGGATGTTACATAAGGGCTATGCATTATACAACATGGATGACTATGTGCTGTGCATTATACTACAGATGACTATGTGCTATGTATTATACAACATGGATGACTATGTGCTGTGCATTATACTATGGATGACTATATGCTGTGTATTATATTACATGGATGACTATGGGCTGTGCATTATACTACATGGATGACTATGGGCTCTGCATTATACTACATGGATGACTATGGAGGGCACATTATACTCTATGGAGTACTATGGAGGTGCATTATACTACATGTATGATTATGGGCTCTGCATTATACTACATGTATGACTATGGGCTGTGCATTATACTACTGCATGTATGACTATGGGCTGTGCATTATACTACTGCATGTATGACTATGGGCTGTGCATTATACTTTATGGATGACTATGAGCTGTACATTATACTTTATGGGTGACTATGGGCTGTACATTATACTTTCTGGATGACTATGGGCTGTACATTAAACTTTGTGGATGACTATGGGCTGTACATTATACTTTATGGATGACTATAAGCTGTGCATTATACTTTATGGATGACTATGGGCTGTACATTATACTTTTTGGATGACTATGAGTTGTGCATTATACTACAGATGGCTATGGGCTGTGTATTATACTACATGGATGACTATGGCCTCTGCATTATACTACATGGATGACTATGGGCTCTGCATTATACTACATGGATGACTATGGAGGGCACATGATACTGTATGGAGGACTATGGGGGTGCATTATATTACATCGATAACTATGGGCTCTGCATTACACTATATGAAGGACTATGGAAGGCACATTATACTGTATGGAGGACTATGGGGGTGCATTATACTATTGGGAGGACTATGGAGAGTGCATTATACTTAAAGAAACAGTGGCAGAACGGGGGACATATACCAGCATGGGGGATATATATCAGGATGGGGCCCATGATAAGGGACATATACCAGGATAGTGGCATTTTCAGATAGCATTTTCAGTCTCAGCTTTACATCACGAGTAATTCTACAGTATAATAATATCTTACAGTTATATTATTAATTATTTATTGCCACAATTATTTATGTCCAATTGAAGACCACTGTATAACTGTCTTTTAATATTGCTTAATAAAGACTTGTTTTTTACTTTCATGATAGTTTTCTCTCTCTAATTCTCTGGTGGTGTGAAATACTATAAAGGAGCTGCTATCAGGCTGTACTGTTGGTTGATCACAAGTGGGAGGACAATTGCTATATGCAATGTACCTGGCCCCTATATGTAAATGGTGTCCAACAGACATTACTTCAATTATAATGGGAAAGTTTGTGAAAAACAAGGAAAGAATGACTAAATTAACCTTCCTGGTTTTATGTAGATGTCAGATTTTGTCTCCATTTTCATCTCGTACAACAACCAGCTGCCTTCTGTTTCCTTGGATGTAAAATATGGCTTAATAGATTTAATTGCATTAATCCTGTGCAGGTGGTATCACTTCCGATCCTTTCTACTGTATTTCAACACCAACATAACATTAAGTGATACTCTGTTTATTTTAGAAAGTGACAAATTTCCATGGTTCATTAAATTGCTTCCCTATCCAAATAGTAAAATTTAACATGAGCTTATGGATGCTCCTACCGGGTATTTCTCAGTTCAGCAGCAATTTATTTTCAAGAGTTGTTCTTCCTTTGTAACTAAGTGAAATCACCCACAACTAATCATTATTTAGTTACATAGCAGAGTCTTTTAGACACCCAGTCACACGCTTTGGGTGGGGCTTATACCTCCTCGGAAATGTTGGCAACTGTGGGCTCAGACTTAGTGCCAGATACACTAATGGGCTTCCATACAACAGAGTCATAGATGGTTTTGGAGTCATTAAAGGGGTTGTCAACTACTAAAACAACCCCTTCTTGAACTAAATGTTTGGCCCAGAAAAAATAAAAAACCTATACTCACCTACCGTGTTGGCACCGTTCCAGCGGTCCCGGAGTTCTTCTGCAGTAGAATGACACGTGATGCCCAGTGCCCAATCAGTGCTGGCATCAGTGTCCCCGCCTTCATACAGATTGAACATGAAGAGGAAGTCAGAGATAAACTGCAGCTTTGGCTTCCTCTTCATGTTCAATCTGTATTAAGGTGGGGACAATGATGGCAGCACTGATTGGGCACTGGGCACTACGTGACATTCCACCGCAGCAGAGCTCTGGGACCACAAGTGCTGATACCGCTGGAAAGGCCCCTTCACGGGAGGTGAGTATAGGTTTTTTATTTTATCTTGGCCAAACATTTAGTTCAAGAACGGGTTGTCTTAGTAGTGGACAACCCCTTTAACTTACTACTGGCGTGTTCTTTTTCTCCATGTATGTGGATGGCTGCTTATGATTGACTGAGCTGGCAGCAATATGAGCTACTATAAGTGTTGCCTGATCTAAACAATTGTGAGGGTGCGTTCTTTTTCTGTTTGTATGTAGATGCCTGCTTATCATTGGCAGAGTTGGCAGCAATATGAGAGAAAAGCTACTAGAATTGTTTGCATTGACACTCAACTCCTACAGTACCGCCAATCCACGCACACTTACTGCTTGAGATGAAAGCTGTTAGTTAATCACACTCAAGTCTGCTGTACTCCAGCACATGTCATCACTGCAGGGAGGAAAGCAGACTGTTTGTCAATATATGTCTCAAACTGAGCCTGATCTAAGGTATTGTGGGAGTGTGTTATTCTTTCTCCAGTGTGTTGCCTGCTGATGACTGGTCAGCATCAAGAAAGGAAGAAGTAAACCCCCCAGTGAAATCTCTCTTATACTGTAATACCCACTTGGACTTAAAAAAACATAACTGTTTAGATGCCAGTAAAGAAAGGGAGGAGGGACAATTGAGTGACAATAAGCTGGCGGTAAATATTTCATGTACTATATTGACTGATGTACAGTTAAAAGTATTATCTAAGAGATTTTCCTATTGTTCATCTAATAATGTTGATTGGTTTCAATTAGAAAATGATTTATACGCAGAGAAATATCACAGGGTATCTCCTGATATACTCTCTCTCTCTACAAAGTTTGGGTCTTTTTAATAAGAGCAATTTTCAGCCTCCTTGCACAGACCATTTTGTAAAGTCTTATATAAAGTTAGTGCAGAGTGATGTTGCAGTCACTAGGAGACGTCCATATCTAGATGTAATTTGTCTACTTTAGAATGGGAAGAATTGAGTGAGTTGAAGAGGGATAAATCTATTACTATTAAGCAAGCAGACAAAGGCTGGGTGATAGTTGTAATGGATGCATGCAAATATCGGGATGAGATTTTCTATCTGTTAAGTGATGAGATGGTTTAACAGAAATTGTCCTTTAATCCTACTTCTAAATTTGTGACTGAATTACAGCTTATGATCAATGGGGCCCTTGCCATGGGGCTCATTGATCAGAAGGTGTCTGAATTCTTAACAGTTGAGCACCCGATAGTGCCCATTCTTTATACCCTTTCAAAAATCCATAAAGATCTGGAACATTCACCTGGCCACACTAGTGTTTCAGGATGGAGGTTTTTATTCACTTAAGTGGCAATTTTCTTAGATCGATTTCTTAGCAGGTTTGTTGTTAATGCCTGTTCATATATTAAAGATACAAGTGATTTCCTGAATAAAATCAAAGGGGTGGAGGTGACTGACAACACAATTTTGATGTGGTATCATTTTATACTTCGATAGATCATAATAAAGGCCTTTCAGCAGTTGCTAATATGCTCTCCAGCTCGGACACAATGCTGGAATGTGCACGCCTTGTGCTTTCGCTGTTGGAGTTCATCTTATGGAGGATTTACTTCCTCATTCGTGATGACTACTTCTTGCAGCAATTGGTGACAGCCATGGGGTCCAATGTGGCCCCCACCTATGCCAACATCTACATGGTGTTTTTGAGGACAGGTTTGTGTACAGTTACTCAAGATGATGCCATGTCCATAGCTGGTGGCGTTATATTGATGATGTGTTTTTTCTGTGGGATGGTGATATTAATGATCATTTTGTTTTTCAGACTGAAATTAATCAGATATATACAGAATTACAGTTTACTTCAAAGAGGTCAACTGAGGAGTTACAATTTTTGTATACTTTAGTTTAGAAGGAAGATGCCACCTTATGCACACCACCTTATGTATGCCACCTCTATTTGTAAAACCGACTGATAGAAATAACATTCTTCAATTTGACAATAATCATCCACTGAGAAAGATTAAATCTTTACCTTGAAGTCAATGAATTAAAGTTAGGAGGATAGTGTCTAATGAGCTGAAAATAGAGAGGCTTGAGTGGATATGCAATAAATTTATTTCAAGGGGATAGCCAACATCTGATGTATCTATATTTAAGGCTAAGGCTTTGGGCTATAAATGAGAGGACCTTTTAATAGGTAGACGGTAAATAGGTAAATTCAGAAAACAGCAAGGATTCCTTTTGTTTCCACTTATTGCCCCTTTAGTGGACAGGTTGCTGGTATTCTTAAGAGGCATTGGCCACTCTTATCTAGGGGACATCCCACAAATGATAATTTAAGTTCCTACCTCTCTTATCTTAAGGGGTGGAGCACCAATTGAAAGGATAGGTTGGTTGTGTCTGATATTGGTTCTTTAAAAAAATTGGTACAAACAACTCTGAGCACCCCTAGGATGGGTAATCTCCCATGCTTTGGATGCACGTGTTGTGGCAATATGTTGAAAAGAGATTGTTTTTCTCATCCCCGTAGTGGTAATCTTCTGTTAATATACTGGTCTATTGTATGATATGCACTATGTGAGAATGTATTATGTGTGTATTTTTGAAGAGTACGATGGGTGGAATTTTAGATAGGGGGCAGGAACTAGAGTCCTAGTCCTGAGTGGTGTTCTCTTGATTTTCTATGCTATTTAAACCTGTTGTTTGCATAATTTTGTATGCTTGAAAAAGACCTGTATTAGGTTGAAACGTTGCATTCCGTATGGCAGAATAAAATAGGTTTTTTTTGTACCACCTGAGCCTGAACGCGGTCTACTATTTTCTACTTGTTTGTCAATACATGTCTCACACTGAGACTGATCTAAGCTATTGTGAGGGTGAGTTTTTGTTTGCCCAGTGCGTTGGCTGCTTATGACTGGTCAGCATAAAAAAAAGGAACACGTACACCCCCCCCAGTGAAATATCTCTTGTAAGGGAATTGGATGTTTCGCCCCCAGCAGTTCGCCCCCAGCAATTCGCCCCCGGGTACATTTCGCCCCCAGCATTTGGCCCCCGCACATTTCACCCCCACACATATCGCCCCCAGTTCGCCCCTGGACGTTTCGCCACCAGCAGTTCATCCCTGGATGTTTGTACCCTGTTTTGCCCCCAGAATTTTGTGTTTGGATGTTTCGCCAGTTTGCCCTTGTGGTTCATAAATTCCCGTCCGTTATCAATCCACATGTCACCAAAGTACTGTACAGAGTGCTGCACTTTTGTGACATGTTAAATCAACTGTTTCCATCTGTAAACCTCACAACTGATTGCATTATAGTGTCAGAGCATTTTGCCCGCAATTTTAACAAGACATTTTCCAAAACGTTTCTAAAACGCTTTTGTGTTACAAAAACATAACAAGAAACAAATAAACGGATTCAAAAATTTTAGTGTGAATGAGGCCTGATTTATGTGGGGAATGTAAAAAAAATAAACGGATTAAAAAAATGTAGTGTGAATGAGGCCCTAATTTATGTGGGGAATGTAAACCACTCTAAAATCTAAACATTTTGTGAACTTTTACCTGACCCAGCACTGACCAGCTTTTTTGCAAGTTTTGTTGCAGATGTAACAATTTGCATGTCAGGTGTCCTGCAAGTTGCATTAGACTAGCTTTTATTCCATCTTTACATCAGAATATATCAGTGTCTAAAATCTCTACAAAGAGAGAAGTGTACGAGCACAAAAAAATCAGTCACCTTTCACAGCAATTCACTGTCTACAAGTATGAATTCAGTTCTATCCAAACGTGGGAAGAAGAAGTTGGTCTACGAGAACGTCCGGGGGTGAAACGTCCGGGGGTGAAACGTCCGGGGGCGAAACGTGCGGGGGCGAAATGTGCGGGGGCGAAATGATAGGGGAGAAATGTGCGGGGGCGAAATGTACCTGGGGGCGAACTGATGGGGGCGAACTGCTGGGGGCAAATTGCTGGGGGCGAACTGCTGGGGGCGAAACCTCCTATAACCCTCTTGTAATGTCCACTTGGACTTAAAAAAAAAAAAAAAACTGTTTAGGTGTCAAATACTTTGATCGCTAATATCTTCACAATGGAAAAGCAAAATAAAAAAATGCATTTTTTTCTTGACTGCAGCTACTATTACATTATGTGTCCAGTTTTACATAAAAAAAATAGTCAAAGGTCCTCTTTAATTTAACACAAATAGTCTCTTGGACCTTACTAATCATATGACAGCTCTTAGATGAAGGCTGGAACTTCAGAGAAATATCTTGTAAGACCAAGGTATCACAATCTGACAGTATATCCCTCTGGACCATCTGTAATTACTTGGGTTAGTGCACAAGGGGTAAAGATAAAACCACCATACACGTTAGATGAAAGTTGGCCGAACACGTATATTTCCAGATGATATTGGGCATGTGAAGGATTTGGTCATTAAGCTCGGGTCGAGCAGATTGGAATACTCGGGTGCTGAACCCGAGCAACGAGCCCAATGTAAGGCTATGGGAAACTCGGGCATTTTTCTGGCGGTCCCCCCACCCGGCGATCTGCAGAAGGTCAAAAATTGCCCAAATCGATGGGAACAATGCTCAATTAAACGTCAGGCAGGCAGAATATATAGGCAGACAGGCAGGCAGGGTATATAGGAGGGTGCTTGAAAAACATAGCAGGGCACTTGGAACACACTAGTGCCCTCCGATTTTCATGCACCCGTCTCTTTAAAAAAGCCAGCCGGCAGTTCATCAGCCGCATACATCGGTACCCGACAATTTAGAACAGAAAGAATAGAGCATCACACATAGATTAGATAGATAGAAACATGTCAGTCACATATATAATAAGTACAGTGGCAGTGTTGGTTACTGTACTTGTCATTTAGTGTTAAAATAAAGGATTTATCAAAAAAAAAAAATTGGCGTGGGGTTCCCCGTAATTTTAGTCTCTAGCGGAGGTTAAGCGGACGGCTGGGGCAGATGTTTGAAACCTGGGAAGGGGGTAATACCCACGGAGCTTCCCAGGCTACTAATAACAGCCCCCAGCTGAATACCTAGCCTTTACTAGCTATTAAAATGGGGGACTCAAAAAAAATGACGTGGGGTCCCCTCTATTTTAATAGCTAGCAAAGGCTAGGCAGACAGCTGGGGGCTGATATTAATAGCCCAGGAAGGGTGCCATGAATATTGGCCCCCTCCCAGGCAAGAAACACCAGCCGTCAGCTGCCCCAGAAATGGCACATCCATAGGATGCGCCAATTCTGGCACTTAGCCTCGCTCTTCCCACTGCCCTGTAGCGGTGGCAGTGGGGTAATAGGGCTGGGGTTGATGTCAGCTTATAATGCCAGCTGACATCAAGCCCAGGTTAGTAATGGAGAGGCGTCTATAAGACACCCCCATTACTAACCCCATAGTCAAAGTTAAAAAAAACACCAACACCCAGAATAAAATCCTTTAATTGAAATAAAGACGCAATACTTTAATGTTCTAAATTAAGCTCTACTTACCGTATCGCCCAATTCCAGCTGAAGCCAACAATCTCCTGCAATAAAAGGAAAATAATAAACCAACCTCATCCTTACCTTTCCATGGACGGCTTCACCTCTGCTACATTGACATGACAGGCTAAATTGCAGCAGAACGCTGCCATCCAGCTTGCCATTCCGCAGACACTGAGAAGCTCCTCAGTGAAGCTCCTCAGTGTCTGGCTGTGATGGCATCCAGATGAGCTAACCTCATGCATGTCACTGACAGCGTGGGAGAATTCTCCTGCGCATGCGGTGGCGGCAAATGACGTCACCGCTTGAGCAGGAGAATTCTCCCACGCTGGGATGGCATTGAGATGGCAGGCTGGATGGTAGCAGAACGCTGCCATCCAGCTTGTCATCCTTCAGAGACATTGCCTGCGCTCTGCAGTGTCTCTGAACGTAGACCCTTATATTTCTTCATTTCTGCAATTCTCCCTAGCAGCTGGACATCAGCTTCTGGGACAAATCCGACTGATGACAACCCATTCTTGCCTAATCAGTGCTTGGAGTTAATCACAAACTCTGTGTTTTTGTTTGTCCATCCGCTTTTTGAGGATTGACCACAATCATTCTTCCAATTGTCCCAAACAGGATGATGGGGGCTTCATCAGAGAAAATAGCTTTACCCAATGCCTTTGCAGTTCGATTTCTGTACTTCTGAAAGAATGATTGTCCAGAGAAGAAAGGTGAGCTCTAACATGAGTCTTTTGTCATGCCAACATTCATGAGAGTGGACTCACACACAATTTTTCCTAAGAACACTGTTATAAATAAAGAATAGATCTAAACATCATCAAAGATCAACTTCTCCCAACGATCCTGTAGCCATTTGATGATGAACAATGCTTTTTCCAACATGATGGGGACCATGTCACAATGAAAAAGTGATAACCAATTGGCTCAGTGAACAAAGCATTGAAATTTTGGTTCCAAGGCCAAGAAACTCCTCAGATCTCCATCTCATTGACAACCTGTGGTCAATCCTGTAAGTAGGTGGACAAACAGAAATACAGAAATGGTGATAAACTCTAAGTACCGATTTGGCAAGACTGGGTTATCATTAGTTAGATTTAGCCCAGAAACTAATATCCAACTGCCTGGGCAAATTGTAGACGTCATGAAAAATAAGGGTCAACACTGTAAATATTGAGTCTTTACATGAACTTAATATATAAAAGTGTAAAAAGTTTTTCATTAGTCCACTAGAACTGAATGGAGCAATGGTTACACATGTGCATTATTGCTTCATTCAAATAGGTTACCTTGGCACCCCTGTTTTTGTGTTGTGTGGGTCTTTGTAGTTGGCCTCCAGTGATTATACATTTATCGCCTGTCCTAATGATCGGCGACAAATCCTTTTGTTTGGAAACCCCTTTAAATTGAGGTTGTAACTTTGGAGAAAGCTAATTTAAAATTTAAGAAGAAATAAAATTTATGTAAAAAAGATTACAAAAATTTAAATGTATAAAATGCGCTAACAAAATATTTAACAAATAAGCAGCACAAAAAACACAAATGCTGATTTACCCAGTGCATTCTCGCGTGTGGTGGGAAAATAATTAGCACATTAAACTCCACTCCAATTTAATTTGTTAGAGAGATGTAAATAGAATTAGATTTATTGCCAGCCATTTCAAAAGTTCAGCCCTACTTGTACTGAAATCCCCACTTGGGTAACAAAGCATGGCTGTCAGGTTATAATAACTCAATTATTATCTGGAGACCTCTGTATGCTTTTCTTTTTCCTGCCAAAATTCTTCCCTTCAAATACAAAGAAAGATAATATGCGCTGGAGAAAGGGATAAGTTATAGCCCAGAGGCATCATTAACGGTATACCGGAGCTTCTTAACATAAAGGACGGTGACAGTGTGTGGTATCGCTTGTAATGCACCAAATTGCTGCTCATTTCTAGTACGCTGTTTGCCTTTAAATCATAATTTGTTAGTATGGATAAGGAGACTGGAAGGAATATATTTAACCTAATGCTGACACTCTATTATATTTCTTATAATATGCAGAATATACAGTAAAAAGAGACAGATATATATATGTACTAATGGGCTCCCCTACAGACCAATGGTATATCTAATATACAAGTCTAGTCTAGCGGGGTCAATTTCCATCCCATATGTCACCAGATGTCTCTCTGACCACCCAATAAGCAATGATAGACATGTATTCTCTACCTCCCGGGTTTTGTATGATATAATACCATTGATGTCAGAAGTTTGTCTTTAAAAATAATGCATTCTTTAATTTAGTAGAATTATTTTTCATTGACATTTTTGCTTATACAATGTGAGCAGTAGAAGATATTTTTAGATTGGCTTCTTCATAATCTTGGACCCAAGATAAAGGGAACACCGTAGTTTATTTGATTTATATGCTGCATTTGCTGGAATTCCCAAGCTGACAATCGCCAATGACCAATAGCTAAAATAAATCTGCCCCATTGAGTTTAGGTTATGTGTATTCTTGTTTTAACATAACTTCTCAGTGTTCGATGGCAGCAAGGTTAATGGTGGGGGGAACATGGACAGTAAGGCAACTTTTGCAGGAAGAGGCTAAATAAACCCCAAGAAGATTGACATTCTAACTAACTTGGGGTAAGAGTAAAAAGAGAGGAGCTATTAGGGACAGAAACAGACATGATGGGTGGAGAGAAGCTTGGTGGGCTGCTGGGGAGGCAATGTCAGAGACAGTAAGGTAAGTAGTGAGTGGTAATGTGCCATCAGGGGCAGCAATGCACCCTGTTGGTAGGAATGCACCACCAGGCCCAGTTAGGCATTTGGTTTGTAGGAAGGAGCCACCCAGTCAGTGAGGCATTTGGTTTTTGGGGAGGCATTACCAGAGTCAGAAAGACACCTGGCGAGTATATAGGTGCAACCAAGATTAGACAGTCACTTGTTGGGTGGAGAGGTGTAATAGGGTGCTATTGTTTTATCTGTTGCAGGTTTACCAGTACAGGTAAAGCTGTTCTATTCCTCCCGCCACACTGACACATGCAGGAGGTTACACCAGGAAATTAGAGGTGAATCATTGCATCTCACACACTGAGAAACGTGTTCTAAGCTATGGTGGGGGCGTGTTCTTCTTTCCCTTGAGTGTTGCTGCCTGTTTATGATTGAGCAAAATCATACAGGGAGAAGAAGTACACGCCCCGAGTGAAAACTATGTGATAAAGCCCATTTGGACTTAATGGTAATTAACCTATTAGAGGACAAATAGTTTGATTGCTAAAATCTGTACAACAGAGAATCAAAATTAAAAAAAGGAAAACATTTTATTCTGCTATTATATCCTGTGTCCAATTCAAAATGAAAAATTTGGTGAAATGTCTTCTTTAAGGTATGTCCACAGCATTGCACAGATGATCATGGCTCCATAGAGGAGCTAAAATTAGAATATCTTTGATGCTTTTGTGAATGAATATATCACAACTTTCTCTTGAAGTTTGGAGCGCTGCTTTCCTATCTCTTTTATGTTCAAGTGATAAAATTGCTAGGTGTTCTCTCAATGTGACAGTCAAAAATCTAAAAATCACAACTATGGTAATTGAGGACTGGACTTGTGAAACATTGCAGCAAAGCAATTTTCGAACCTAACCTTAAAGGGGTTCTCCTGGTTTAGAAAAATATGGCATTTACAGGTTGCGTGCGGTACTCAATTATTTTTTAACTTTGTGGAACTGAATTGCAATACCAAATAGAATCTATGGATAGGTGTGGCGCTGTTTCAGTGAAAAAGCAGTTGTGTTTTTCTACTCCTGGACAAACCCTTTAAATACGGGTGAGGACTTGTTGCCTGCAGAGAATTGAGAGAATAACTTAAACCATGAGGAACATGAAATTGCCAAAAGATCTGTAGGAATGAGTGGACCGGTGGAAGTTCGGGTTCTGGTACCCGATCCAAACTTTATGCCAAAACGAGAACTGTTCCTGAATTTAAACTAGAACCTGAACCCCATTGAAAACAACTTTTGAGCTGGAAAATTCATTCTCTCTCTCGAATGGAGAAGTCCATGTTTGGCCCTTAGCACCGGATACTGTTTGGTACAAACCCAGAACTTTTAAGTTCAGGTTTGCTCATCTCTAATCATCAAGTATTATTAAGAAGCTATAGAGGCTAAACAGTGAGTTTTATATATAAAGAGTCTCTTACCAAGTGTCTCTAACACCACCTTAAATACATCAAAGCCATTAACACGCTGGTCAGTTCTGTCAAAAATACTTTCAGCAAGTTTATTATAAAAATATAAATGTTTCCACTACAAATCATTTTACATTAGTCTGAGGCCATCTAAAATTGCACATTATGAAAACTAAATAAGTCGTACTAAGTAATAAAAACAGTAAAAAGGAAAACAAATCATATAAATGCAGATTATGCCAATCTTCTCATTACATAATGTATGCTAAATACAGAGTGTAAACTAAATATATCAACAGAAATAAATAAGAAGTCAAATCAAATGACTTTAACATACAGACAAAATGATACTGATCGCGCAATAATATGAAAACTCTTGTTCTGTTTTTGTTTTTTTTGTTTTTTTTTAAACATTTTATATTTTCATTCAACCTCTTTTTTTATGGCAATGGCCGTGAAAAATTCTAAAATTACAAAGTAGGAAATTGAATGCTATGTTTTACATACATTATATACAAAAAAAAGCCAAGCCTTCTACATGAAGAGTGACAGACCTTGAGAAAGCAAGCCACACGGTGTATATAATAATAATAGTAATAATATATATCAATATATTGAGTTCTGACCATTAAAATAACATGCACTGTGGTCAAAAAACCTTATTTTCATTTCCAGCATACAGAAATAAAAATTCTTTCTGTAGAAATACTTAATTTAATTTAACATAAAGGTATAAGTAGCAGTCTGGTGACATGATGCAGGCTTTGAATTTGTAACATAAAGAATAAGGTCCATTATATATTATTTTTTTTACTAGCTACTTCAACTTTTGCTCTCTATAACTGCTAATTAATTACTTATTTTTTTCACAATTTTCAATATTTTGTAAAATTGGAAGAGATTGTCCAATTTGTCAATTGAGCTCCAAGCAACAAAAATCAAAATACAATTTTATCTACATCAATGTGCTTAGAAAATAATAATTTTTTTTTTTACATTTTTGTTATTTTTGTTAAATTCTAAAAGAAAAAAATACAGTTTTAGAAAAACACAATCAGCTAGAAAATAAGGCAACAATTCATTTTTAAATATTTTTAATAATACATTTGAAATGTTATGAATTTTTGTGAATTGTTTTAACCCATATATCTTTCAAGAAACTCTTCACTATTTTCTTTATACATTTTCTATGGCTTAACTATAGCCCAAAATCCATCGTATTGGAGATTGTGACCTAAAATGGTAATAAGTTCAATTATGTTGTCCCATAAACAACATATCTCACGAGGATAGATGATAAAAGTATAATCGCTGGGAGTCTGGCTGCTTGAACATTTACTAACTTCAAGAATAGGGTGCTCAAATTCCCCCTTATGAATGGAGTGGTTGTGAGCATATATGACCACAACTCCTATACATAGGGAATGGAGCAATGGTTGCACACGCTCACTACCGTCCATTCAAGCAGAACACCTTGGGACCCTCATTCTTGTGACTGTAACTTAGAGTCCCCTAACATTTCTATTCTGAGGTTAAAACTGCTTAAGGACTTTTGTGACATTACAATCATGTGACCATGATATCACCAAAAGTCCTTTAATTGCAGGAGTCTAGAGGCACTAAAGAGAAAACAGGCTGGTATGTAGGGCTGGTGCTAGGGGAAAGGCATGGGGGCAAACTGGGCAATTTCTCAGGGTCCCCATTCTTAGGGCCCACCAGCATTTCTATTTTGAGGCTAAGGATTCTTAAGGACCTTTGGTGACATCACGGTCATATGCCAATGATGTCACCAAAGGTGCTGTAACTGCAGGAGTCTAGAGGATCTGAAGAGGAGACAGGCTCATGTAGTGTATGAGCAGTGTGTGTACATTTTTATGCATATGTGCAAAGTGTGTATATACATGTGTATGTGCAGTGTGTATATACATGTGTATGTGCAGTGTGTGTATACATATGTGTATGTGCAGTGTGTGTGTGTATGTGCAGTGTGTGTATACGTATGTATGTGCAGTGTGTGTATATACATGTGTATGTGCAGTGTGTGTGTACACATGTGTATGTGCAGTGTGTGTACACATGTGTATGTGCAGTGTGTGTATACACGTGTATGTGCAGTGTGTGTATACACGTGTATGTGCAGTGTGTCTATATACATGTGTATGTGCAGTGTGTGTGTATACACATGTGTATGTGCAGTGTGTGTATACGTGTGTATGTGCAGTGTGTGTATATACATGTGTATGTGCAGTGTATGTATATACATGTGTATGTGCAGTGTGTGTGTATACATGTGTATGTGCAGTGTGTGTGTACACATGTGTATGTGCAGTGTGTGTGTACACATGTGTATGTGCAGTGTGTGTGTATACATGTGTGTATGTGCAGTGTGTATATACATGTGTATGTGCAGTGTGTGTATACGTGTGTATGTGCAGTGTGTATATACATGTGTATGTGCAGTGTGTATATACATGTGTATGTGCAGTGTGTATATACATGTGTATGTGCAGTGTGTGTATATACATGTGTATGTGCAGTGTGTGTGTGTATGCATGTGTATGTGCAGTGTGTGTATATACATGTGTATGTGCAGTGTGTGTGTACACATGTGTATGTGCAATGTGTGTGTATATACATGTGTATGTGCAGTGTGTGTGTACACATGTGTATGTGCAGTGTGTGTGTACACATGTGTATGTGCAGTGTGTGTATATACATGTGTATGTGCAGTGTGTGTGTATACATGTGTATGTGCAGTGTGTGTATATACATGTGTATGTGCAGTGTGTGTATACATGTGTATGTGCAATGTGTGTATATACATGTGTATGTGCAGTGTGTGTGTATATACATGTGTATGTGCAGTGTGTGTGTATATACATGTGTATGTGCAGTGTGTGTATATACATGTGTATGTGCAATGTGTGTATATACATGTGTATGTGCAATGTGTGTGTATACATGTGTATGTGCAATGTGTGTATATACATGTGTATGTGCAATGTGTGTATATACATGTGTATGTGCAGTGTGTGTATATACATGTGTATGTGCAATGTGTGTGTATATACATGTGTATGTGCAGTGTGTGTGTATATACATGTGTATGTGCAGTGTGTGTATATACATGTGTATGTGCAGTGTGTGTATATACATGTGTATGTGCAATGTGTGTATATACATGTGTATGTGCAGTGTGTGTGTATATACATGTGTATGTGCAGTGTGTGTGTATATACATGTGTATGTGCAGTGTGTGTATATACATGTGTATGTGCAGTGTGTGTATATACATGTGTATGTGCAATGTGTGTATATACATGTGTATGTGCAGTGTGTGTGTATATACATGTGTATGTGCAGTGTGTGTATATACATGTGTATGTGCAATGTGTGTGTATATACATGTGTATGTGCAGTGTGTGTGTATATACATGTGTATGTGCAGTGTGTGTATATACATGTGTATGTGCAGTGTGTGTATATACATGTGTATGTGCAGTGTGTGTATATACATGTGTATGTGCAGTGTGTGTATATACATGTGTATGTGCAATGTGTATGTGAGATTATATTTGAAAAAATGTTGATTTTATTTTTGTTCAAGAATAAATGTGGATTGTTGTTCATGAGAAAAAAAGACATCCCCTGAAAATAAGCCCTAACTCAACTATCAGAGCAAAAAATAATATAAGGCTGTGTGCCCACGATGGGTTTTTTAAGCGTTTCCGCAGCGGTAAAAACGCTGCAGAAAGCTTAAAAATGCATGGTAGAAGGCCTGCCATGTCGCCCAATGATAATCCGCATGTGCTGTGCACATGCTGCGGAAATTTCCGCTGCGGATTATCATTGCGGAAAAAAAACGCAGCAAAACCAATTATTTTGCGGAAGTGCTGCGTTTTCGCCGCCATTGACTTGCATTAGAACGCACCAATTCCACAAGACTGCATCTGTAGTTGCGGAATCCATGTGTTCAATGTGCGGATGATACCCGGGTGTGGAGGACAGGAGACTCTCCTCCACACCCAGGTACCCTAAAAGCTGTAAAAAAAAGAATAAAATAAAAAATAAAGATTATATTCACCTTCCGACAGCCCCCGGACTCCTTCCCTGTGCTTGCCGATAGATCGCGCAGGACTGAAGGACCTGCGGTGACGTCACAGTCATGTGATGGCAGGTCCTTCAGTACAGCGTACCGCGATCTGCCGGCAGCCAGCACAGGAGCGCAGCAAGACTGCAGGGGCCATCAGAAGGTAAGTATAGGTTTATTTTTTATTTTTTGACATTCTCTCGGGTCACACTATATAAATCCATGCAGTTTGCATGGATTTATATAGTGTGACCGAGTTGTCAAGCACTTTCCAAGTGATGCTAAAATCGCTTGGAAAGCGCTTGTCAATCCGCATGCGGAAATGCAAGTGAAGAACGCTTCACATCCGCATGTCCCTGGCAAGAAAAACGCATGTACAATCCGCATGTACAATCCGCATGTACAATCCGCATGAGTTTTTTTCTGCCAGGGAGATGCAGAAACGCTCAGGAAAAAATCCTGAGCATTTCAGCATCGTGGGCACATAGCCTAAGACCCTGTCTTAATTTCTGAGAAACACGGAGAAGCATATGCTGTTTATGGGACAGGTTTCTGCAACTAACAAAGTTATAATAGATACATTTTTTAACAGTTCTGAACAAATCCTGCTAGATCTCATTGTCTTATAAGTGGTCTGTCAGGTTTCTGTCTGACAATTAAATGGTACAATCAAGCATAGTTTTGAACTAGGGTCTACAAACTTCCACCAGTTCCTCTTGACTGGATCTTGATTTAAATCATGAAATATTTTGAGAAAAACATTAGTTTTTTTTCCATCAGAATTGGAAAAAATGGTAGCAATGAGTAATATCAAAAATATTAGTAATTCGGAAAAAATGTTCTATTTCCTTCACTCGACAAAATAAAAGTTATAGCAATGGGATCGTCTTTTGTTACATGGAAAACTAAATGTGGAAGCATTTTTATACAGTTTTACGGTATTTTTCATTTCTTCTATTCTGTATATAGTTTTACATTTTTTCTAATAAAACAGTCACCAAAGAACAACCAATCATGCAATGATATACCTGATAGAAAAAAAAAGCAATTGCTTCTTAATATATCACTGATATTGCTTAAAACATTTGTAAACTTTATTTGGCTGGACCATAATCGCAATATTGAATATTTTAGGAAAATCAACCAACAATAATATAATTATCTGTGACAGATTTTAGAACTGTTTCCTAGTTACTTGTTGCTTTGAAGCATAAAGGTTTTATATTATTTTTTAAATTCACAGAAAATCAAATAAAAGAAACAACAATAATTTTTTTTTGACTAATACAAAAAGAAGCGCAAAAAAAAGGGGTTATTGTTGTCAATTTGTTTTCAACTTTCATATATAATACTGAATTGAAAAGTAAAGTGATATTGAGGATTGTTTGCCATAGACAAAATTTCCACTTTTTTAATGAGTTTGTATGTGAAACCTACTTTTTTGGTGATTTAAAATTTTAAAGGGACCAATAATGATATTAACTAGCAGATATAGGGTTAATATGTAGGTTATGAAGGTGCCCAGCCACTGTACTGAAAGTGTGGCATCCGGGAGAATATTAACTTTATTTTTCCTGAGAGCCGCCAGCTTTCAGTTATGCAGGCGTGTCGGCGCGGCTACAGTCACCGCTGACAGCATTAAGATTGGAAGCTGAAAGCATACCCTGGCACTCACTGACAGCCAGCCCTGTATTGATGCACTGCTGAGCCATCTGTCAATCAGTGTCGGGGCATGTTTACAGCCGCTGCTCTCAGTGCTGTGAGCAATGACTGTTATGTCTCTGGGAAAACTGCATGACTGAAAGCCGGAGGCTCCTGGGAGAAATAAAGTTAATTTTCTCTCAGGTGTCACACTTTCAGTACAGTGGCTTGGTACCTTCATAACGCTATTATCCTGCAGATTAACCCTATAATGCTATTAACCTGCAGATAACAGACCTGACAGGTTCCCTTTAAAGTGTACCTATTGTTACAAAAACAGTCATATTTACTTCTTCTTAACCTACATATTTTCCACTTTTCCCCACTGTTGGTTTGCTGTTTCTTCATGGTTGGAGAGTAGATGGACTCTTCCTTTTGTGATGTTAGAACCATGTGTAGCCTGAGGCAATCAGTTTTTTTTGTCTGCCTCCTCTTGCTGCTTTGCTGAACCACTGAGAAAATAATCTGCAGCTGCATCCCCCTCCTCCCTCTATTCTATTTAATATTTTACAGTAAAATAGTTTGGGGGTCTGAGGAGGTTACTAAACATTTACATAAAGCCTAAAGATAAGGAAAACTGCTGAAACAGGAGGAAGATGACATTTCTCCTCTAACAAGATATATTACAGAGCTTAATGTATTGCCATGTAGTACTGCTTTATTAAAAAAGAAAGCTGTATAATTATAGGTACGCTTTAACAATTTAAGAAAATCCTTTACATGGTCAAACAGAGGCTACATTGGAAGCATTGTATTGAAAGTTTAATACGTATTAAAATAGAAATATAGCAACAAAGACATATTTTTAGAAACAAAATGCCAAATAAATATTCCCTTTACAAATGAACTCAGTGATTGAAAAATATCACATTTCCTGCAAAGTGGTTTTCATCTCTATCATAAATATGGTCTTTAATACTTAAGCTGAAAATGATAGGTCAAAAGTGAACCGCTCATGTTGAAAAGAATACACAATATTAGAGTTGAGCGAAAAGATTCACTGGACCTTGGCCATTGGTCATGTTGGTAGACTATGGCCTCTAGACCGGAGCCCTACAAACCTACTTCTACTTGCTTGGTTCCCCAACACCTCTTCTGATTAGGAGGCCTGGCGCAACGTCATTGTTGTGGAATGAAGTACAAATCACCATGTCAGGCTTCCTATACAGAAGAGGTCCTGGGGATGCTGTCACGTAGGAGGAGGTTTGAAGGGCTCTGGTTCAGGGGCCAGGGATTATGAACATGATTGCTGGACCAGGGTCCTTCAAATCTTTTAGCTCAACTCTACACAGCATATGTTCAATACATTAAATAACTATAAAAGTTAATAATAGAGAATGCCAGTAACACGTGCCATGAACATAGAGAGATCAGGCTTGAGCACTTTTAACCTGAAGGTCATTTAGGCTGGAGAGCGACTATTGGACAATTGATTCAGCTGTCTCATTGCATACTGTCCCTTAAATTTTTTTTCACAAAATTTTTGTGAGTTTTTATGGTGGCAGGTTGCTTGCTCCTCATGGACCTTTGAAACTGGATACAGCCTAACTGTACTTTACTAGTTCATTGACTGGTTTTCTATTCTCAAGGAACCAACAGATATGAAAATTTACTTTCAAAGATCTTCATTACAAAGGTGCAAATTAAAATCAACATATTGAAATATAAAATCTTTTTTGGTGTCAGTAGCTGCCTACATTGACCAAAAAAAGACATGCCGAATTCAGCTGTCCATGCATGGCAGTCTGGGTGCGAGTCTCCTAACCTGAGCTCAACAGCCTTATATATGCCTATGAGGCAGTTGAGTTTGGATCGGGAGGCCCCTAGCCAGGCTACACATCCTGATCAATACATAGACCATGTTTCACGGACATCTGAATTTGACCATAATCAAGAGCAAAGAAGGGAAACTTTTGACAGCTTTGCCATTTAGGTGTACATTACCTGTCAAACTTATTGTGAAAAACTATCAGTAAATGAAATAATGAACCCAAAAAAGTCACATTAATATTGAATAAATATACCATTAATTCCACAAACTGTAAAGGGTTATTCCCAAAAAAATGTTCGGCTAATTCCAGTATTCCCACGGACATTATATGGAAAGGAGGTCCTGTCATCAGGGCACTGCATCAGGGGTTGTTATAGTCTCTGCATACTACACATACGGGGTCAGCTTTCTGAGCTCTGCTTCGTGCTGCACCCAGTAATCTAAGTGATATATAGCTGGAATCAGGGTTTCTTTTCCTCCATTATGCTGCTCTCAGATGAGGTAACAAATACAGTTTCCCTTTACATGCTATTTATCTTTAGATTACCATTGTACCAGTATACTGCAGGGCTACTACTTGGTATATTTACTTGTTCTCAGGTCTTATGCACACAGCCATGTCTTCATTCTATATGGAATAGTGCATCTATAGGAGTGTAGATAGGTCCTTATTATACACTACTAGTTTCTTATACAGGCATACAGTGTTATTTTTTTCTCTGATCCCATACAAATACAACAGAAAACTGAACTGTGGAATCAATCACACTGCATGAGTTTGTCAGTTTCCTCCCTATAAACAATAGCTCTGTTGATACAACACCTGATGAAGCACTGTACTGCGATACCTCTGTGCTTATATAAAGGCTCTCTCCTGCTTGTATCAGCCTCCTCTGCAGTTTTCTAGGCAAGGATCATAGTGCTTACAAACTTTTTGCTATAGAGCTTATAAGTGCCGCTCTGAAGCTTCAATGTGTCTACACTCCATCGATGCTGCAAATGCAAATCTACCACAGCTTGCATAATCAGAGAGCACAGTGATCAGGTGAGTGGTACTACCATGTTACTGGTCCAAACTGTTAAAGAGAACCCGTTAGCACAATTTTGCAAGTTGAAGTAAAAGGCATGGCGGTAATGGCGTTACTATACAATTTAAGGTATCAATTTAATCTGTATAACAGTGTCATTACACCTATTACTTTAATTTGCAAAATCATGCTGACAGGTTATCTTTCATCAATCATGAGTACAGTGCCCCTCCGGCCAACAGGAAGCCAAGAGGCAGGGGAGCAGTATGCTCCTGAATAAAGAAGATACAACACCTCCTTTAAAGAAGCTCTCAAATTAAATTTGCTTGCACATATAACTGATTAATATTCCAATAAGAGATGTGGAAACTAGTGGTTTCAGTACTGGCAAATCTTAAAGAAGCACTCCCCATCAAAGTTTTAATCATCTTAACATATTGCAGTCATCATATTATATAGCACTGTGTACTTACAATTGCTAATTTTGCCGTTCTCCCAGTTAATTCTTCTCTTTTCCATTAGGTCTATGACATCACATGATTAAGAACAAACTAACTGAATCCTTCTAAGCTCTAGGTAGACACATTAAGTCTCATTTCCCTGCATGAGTCATCACTACAAAAGTCCCTGGCAGGGAGGATGAACAGAGCAGTTGGGTCAGGAGGTGAGGAGGGGATGGAGCTGGGCTACCAGGGACTTGGCAGTGATGTAGAATTGTAGTTCTAATGATGACTCATGCAGGTAAAAGAGACTTCCTGATTCTACATAGAGCTTAGAAGGATTCAGCTAGCCTGTTTTTATTCACGTGATGTCACAGACCCAATGGAAAAGAGAAGAATTAACTGGGTAGAAAGGCAAAATTAGCAATTTTAAGCACACAGTGCATATAATATGATTGCAATATATTAAGAGGATAAAAACTGATGGGAGGAGGAGGAGTGGTTCTTATCAGTTCTACTCGACATACAGGTCTGCAGTTTTTAGGCTATTTGTCTCTAATGGCCAGTCCATTTCTATGATTTCGCTGTTCAACTTCAAGTTGGATTGGCAGTAGTCACAGCATTCGGCATCTCGCCATGCACTACTAACCAGAAACAAGTTTAATATGAACATATACTGATTCTGTGTTAGGTTCACTTTAGACTTGGAAACATAAAAATCAAGAATTCCATAAAAAATAAGATTAACACAGATTTAACGTATTACAAATCTTGCGTATGACCTTGGTTGACCCTGTGATCAGATCTTGATATTTTGTCCATGGTAGACATCTGCTTTTTACCAGCACATATACATTATTTTTATTTGACCAGTAGTGAAGTTTTCCTGGCAAATATTTTGAAGAGTTTTCACTCGGATTTTAAGGCATTGTTACTCCCACGTAAGAGTGTGTGAGGTTTCCATACAGTTCAAGCTGCTCACTTCTTCCCAGGTTTTTAGGTATAATTGCACCATTGTTAAAAAATACATCTTCCTGTGTTTCGTTACACATTAACAGGTCCATTCTTTATGTGAAGATCTTGAGGCTTCACTGCATTCATCATTTGCATTCGAGGGCCAATGATTGTGACTCCGACTGTCTTCATATCGCTGCAATGAAGAAATATATCAGCATACAGTTTATATGGATAACATTTATATCAGTGCTTTTATTAAAGGGGATATACACTATTAGCATCTAGCCCCCGACTAGAAGCAATGTGAATAGCATGATACCAGACTGCTTCCATCAGAGCTTTGAATGGAGCAGCAGGACACATTTAAACTCCTCCCAACTGCAAAACATAAAGCATGAAACTGATTTTTTAAACTTCATATATACAGTATTAAAATACCCCAGACAAAGCAGACTGCGAAACAAGAGTGAACCATTGTATAGGCTATTGAACAATTACTCTGTTTCTTAATTTTTTCATTATTTTTTCTCCTGTGATTTGATTTCAGCAGGGGATGTATCCATCTCTTATGTACACTTTAGCATGCAGCATGGCTTTAGATATACCTTTACTTGTATTTCTTGCATAATATACCTTATTTTTACTTGACTTTTTTTTTTTATCTCACCCATGTCTGTTTTCTGTGTCTGCAGTATTTTATGGATTTATATGTTTTTATGTTATATATCAAGACCAATTTTACTGGTTCTTATATTTGCATCCTGCAAATTTTACCTTCAGGAGTATATACAGCAGTTAAAAAAAATAATTTGAACATCTGCAATAATCAAAAATGTATACATAGAGCCTCCGCGATGTAATTATACACCTATAATCAAACACTGTCAAGTCAATGGGTTACATATAGAAAAAAAATTTGTATATTCAGCTCACCTATCAATGTAGATCCATGGGAAATGCTCGGATGAAAAATCACAGTTGGGAAGGAATGGATGTGACTTGGAAAGTTAGTGAAAATCCAGCCCTTGATATTCCAGTGAGAATAAAAGCAAAAACTTTTATTGAAACATCCAACTTAAATTCGTAGAAACATTTTGAATCATAAATAAAAAAACACACAAAAATGCCTGTTCAAAACGCGTAGGTGTTTGCTAGGATGTCCTGTCTTTTAATGTTTCGATACAATTTTAATTTGGACGTTTCAATAAAAAGTTTTTGTTTTTATTCACACTGGAAATCAAGCTCTGGATTTTCACTAACTTTCCAAGTGAATAGTTACACATTTCTAATTGGGTATGCCGAAATTTAAAGGAGGTCGTGAACACCTTTTTTTAAGATAGATAGATACTAAAGAGAAAAAAAACTATACACGCCTTTGGTCTTCTATCATGGGTGTATTACGGACCTTGTACCGAGGCGTAATAAATCTGTATACATGAGGCCTCATGCTGTGTACTCGAAGTCGAGCAAGTTTAGAAAACAATTCAATCATTCTACTTAGGTAATACCAAATAAAAAGCCGTCTCAGGAAAACCTTCGTAATCTCTCATCAATGCCATGCATGTTTAGCGAGATTACACTTTAATGAGATACTGATTTAGACAGGAAGAGTTTTACATAGTAATTTACTTAAAAACTCATCAGATAATTATTCTTGTTAGCAGTCCACAAAAACGTCATGTTTTCATTAACTCTGCCGACTAACCCTTTCCAGTCCAGTTTTCTCTTTTTTTTTAAATAGTGGAAATGACAGCCCCGTGGATTTTTCCTTATGTCATTCTACAAAAATGTGTGTGTAGTATTACTTCCCTGAACTAAATTTGCCTATATATGCACGGTTCATATAAGGGTACATGACCTATTAACAGCTGCTTAGGTAACGTATTGTGGTTCAAAGAGACCGAAATTCTGAAATCAGCAAAATTAACCCAAATTACTGTCAGCCCAGTCTCCGAATGAATGTGAATCCTATATTATCACATTAGAGAACTGCCTAGATGGCAAATTCCTAATACTGTGCAACATTAGTATAGGAATTGCTTTCACTGTCTACAGGAGTAATCAGAATCTACAGCAGGACTTCAGGAGAAAAAGAAAATCCCCATGGCTTACCAGATTTATTACATTTTATAGTCCATGTCCTATTTACAGTTTATTGTTAAAACAGCCTAAATACTGTATATAAATTGGAAAACCAAAAATAATCATGAAGCAGATTTACATCTCTTCTGCAGTTTCTGGGAGTTATTGTTAAAGTATTTTAGAAAATTACTACTTGAGCAGTTCAATAAAGTCTAAATCCACCATCAAACTCCTCCATCAATTTTAGAAGAGGTGGTTGCATGAACTCGTGATCCTGTTGCAACCAAATGTTTGAACACCCTGAATTTTTCAATTTATAGCGATGTAATGATCATATGCATCCTCTTTTGTCTTTGATAACTGCCCCATTCCTCCGGAAAGGCTTTCCAATAGATTTCAATATATGGCTGCATTCATTGAGCCACTGGATTGCAGCTTTATAGAATAGCAGGATCCTCAATACACCAGAGAGAAGCCCACTGACCACTAGATAGTAGGTCCTGCGACCCTTTTTTGAATAGAGCCGTTGTTAGGCCTGCAAATTTCTGCTCCGTCCAATGCCTATCAGACTGATGGAGATAACAGTACTCTGCTATATCTGATTGAATGGAACAGTGTGGGGTGACCTGGAGACCATGGGGATCTGTGACCCATATTCCAATGATTGGTGGCAAATCCCAGAGCTAGGAGCCCAAATGATCACACACTTTTTACTCACCTTCGGGATAGGTGATACATGTGTTTCATAGATCAACTCCTTTAAAGGCGTATTCCCATTTTGTACTATTATGGCATATCAGCAAGGGTGAGGGTCTTCCCAATAGGGCTGGCATCTATCTTAGGAACAGGGGCCTGTTGCACACTTCCGTCAACAGAGATGTGTTCAGAATACCTCTCCGTTGCCAGCAGGGTGCATCAGCTCCCTGTTCTCAAAACAAATATAAGTCCTATTGGTGAATCTGAATTTTTCAATAATTTATGGTATGTTTGTGGATATGCCATCATTGTAAATAATGGATTTAAGTGTTTTCTTCACTGAAAAGATCCAGTATTTCCATTGCTATGTAGCATGAGGATCTAAAGTGGATCATACAAACAAAGCTGTCAGTTCCTCCCTGTCCCAGGTTTCCCAAGCTCTGCTCCCTTCACCTCGGTTGACTGCCCTCTGCTGTTCTCCACGTCAGGTTTTGCAGGTTGCCCGGTGTGGCTCAGAGACATCAGCTCCCTAGGCCTTTTAAGGCTCATTAGGACACACATCTGAACTTTAGGATTGAGATTAAAGACTCTAGATTGGCATACTCCACCTTCTGCCCTCACTGTGGTTTATCTGCTTCTACCCCTGTCGACCTTCACTTCATCTGTCCTGCTGCTCCTAAGATTCCTTAGTGTGCAACGTCCTGGCTCCCCATGTGCAATTCTGCCAGCTGCCCCCGGGGGTCCGTATACCCATCTGGACCTTGAGCTTAGTAGGTCCATGTCACAAGGTGAGCCTCATACAGGCACGCCTGTGGGTCACCCCTGACCATCAGTAAATTCCCCCATCTACACTGTTGTCTGAGGTGGTCAAGAGCTAGTGGTTCAACCTGGCAACATTTTCACATGCCACACTCTACCCATAAGCTGTGGTTGGTCTTCCACTTCACAAAAATAGAACTATGATTACAAAAACGCCTGTTAACACGGCCAAAGCTTGATAAACACACAGTTGTAAAGATGGGTTTATACACCAAGATGAAGTTGCTGAGTCTCAGAGCTCAGGTTGTGACTAAATTGCCTTAATCCATTAATTATAAGGCATGTCCACAGATTTTTGGCCATGTGGTGTACATAGAAATTACCTGAAGACTGGCTTAGCGGCACAGCGTTATTTTCATTTTGCATGGCTTAAACTCTCCAGTTGATCCTCTGTATTTATTAATCATTGCATCTGACACTAAAATAAGCCTTTTCCTTCATTCTTCTTCTATCGCTCACTCTGTCAGCGCTCAAACTGCTTAAAATCCATTTTTCCCCTAAGGCCTTCTCCAAATCCTCCGCCTAATCCTGGACATAGAGTCTGTTCATTACATATTGATAACGCCTTCATATAACCATGATTAGTCATCACGTTAATCAGGCTAGACTCATCCATAGGACTGTAAGAATGGAAAACTAATTAAGTGAACAGGATAGATAATATGTCAAGAAGAATGGACTGTGAAAAAGGTTTATTATAAGAGGTGGAATTATAAAAGGAATCTATAGCTGTGTCCAGTTTACTAGTATAGAACAGTCGCAAAAAATAAAAGTACAGTCTAAAGAATCGAATTCTACTTGAATTTTAGAAAAATCCGCAGTCATCAAAATACTGATTTGTTTGTACTTTATTTTCGCATCTCTGGACGCTATTTTTTGAACCGAAAAGGGCCATCGAAAGGTTAAAGAATAAAGAATAAATATCCTTATACTCACCTTACCACTCATCTCTATGGCCCCTCTGCTCACTGTCACCTGTCGGCTTCTCACTACATCTTTTGATCATCGCAGTTCATGCTGAGATCCCCTCTGATGAGGCCAGGGACGGTTCTGTGCATGTGGCGTCAAGGAACATGTTCTGACGTCAAGACACACTGACCTTTCTCGTGCTTGAAGATTCAGGGATTTCGGTGCGAGTGGCGGCGTCAAGAAGATGCGGACAGGTGGCGATGGGGAGAGGCCGGAGAGCTGAGCGGTAAGGTGAGTACACAGATTTTTCTTATTTTTTACATCTTATGTTTATTATCCTCTGGGGTCTACAAAAACCCCACCGCATAATAATGGTCATTACATTTGCGCAGAATAACATGTCTGCAAATTGAATTTTCCAAGAAAATCCTCGAGAACAGGCGAATTCAAATTTTGCCTGATCCGCTCATCTCTAGTATAGACACAATCAATAAAAACAGATGTTATATACAGTAGAACCAATTAACACAGCAAAAAAGGGCAACAGTATTTACCTGCTATGGTCACAGAAAGTAATGTACTATTAGGATGCAGTAAGCACACATAATAAAGATGGAGGCAACACAGGTGCACAATACTGATGAGACAACCACTCACAACCTACCAATTCATGGAAGGGGTGATTGCTTAGTATTAAAAGTGCACACAAAAAAGGCTTGTATAGGGTGCTGTTCACACACAGATAGTACATAGTGTCTGGCTTACAGCCTGTTAGTTACGCCCATACTATTAGATTAGGCGGGCTGCCCAGCACTATATAAGTGCACCCCACAAGGACTGACACCCTAGTTTACAAAGCCAACACTGATGGGCTTGGCTGCACCCTGAATAAAAATAATGTGAAAAAAAAAATTATATATATATATATATATATAAAATATATGAAGTATTGGTCGATATTTTGGTCAAAAATATACAAGCTCACAACCCGCGTCATACTTGCGAGTCCCTACACTAAAATTAAAAGCAAAGCCACAGAAAAGAATTAGAATTCCCCCAAAAATTCAAGAATTAACACAACAAAAAAGGGCAACAGTATTTACTTGCTCAGGTCACAGAAATTAATGCATTATTAGGATGCAGCAAACCCACTTAATAAAGATGTATAGTGGCTTGCGAAAGTATTCAACCCATTAGCTTTTTACTTCTTTTGCTACATTACAACCTATGTTTAAATATTTTTTAATCCGATTTGTGTGTGATGCATCAGCACTAAATAGTCTAAGTTGGTGAAGTGAGAAAAATATAGGCATAAATTACATTTATGGGATCAAATATCTAAAAATTGGCATGTAAATATGTATTCACCCCTTTTTCGATGAAGCCCCTGAAAATTTCTGGTACAAGCAATTACCTTCATAAGTCACATGCTTAGTGACAGGACGTCCATCTGTGTGCAATCTAAGTGTCACATGTCTGTCAGTATATAGCCACCCTTACTGAAAGGCCACAGAGGCTGCAACACCATTAAGCAAGCAAGCTAACCAAACAACACCATGAAGACCAAGGAGATCTCCAAACAAGTCAGGGACAAAGTTGTTGAGAAGTACAAGTCAGCATTGGGTTATAAAAAAATATTTTAATCTCTGATGATCCCCCGGGGCACCATCAAATACATTATCATCAAATGGATAAAACATGGTACCACAAGAAACCTGCCAAAAGAGGGCCGCCCCACCAAAACTTTTAGCCCGGGCAAGGAGGGCATTAATCAGAGAGGCAGCACATAGACCAAAGATAACTCTGAAGGAGCTGCAGAGTTCCCAAGCAGAGATTGGAGTATTTGTCCATACGACCTGTGGCCTTTACGGAAGAGTGGGCATAAAAAAGTCTTTACTTACACACAAAGATTGTAAGTCTCGTTTTGTGTTTGTCAAAAGACATGTAGGATACTCTCCAAATGTATGGAGGAATGTGCTGTGGTCAGATGAGACCAAAATTTAACTTTTTGGCCACCAAGCTGTCTGGTGCCAAACCAACACAGCTCATCACCCCAAGAACACCATCCCCACATTGAAACATGGTGGTGGTAGCATCATGCTGTGGGGATGGTTTTCGGCAGCATACTCAAGGGGAAGATGAATAGTGTGAATTACAGGGATATCCTTGAGCAAAACCTGTTTCAGTCTCTCAGTGATTTGAGACTGGGATAGAAGACAATGACCCAAAGCATACTGCTAAAGCAATACTTTAGTGGTTTAAGGGGAAGCATGTAAATGTTTTGGAGTGGCCTAGTCAAAGCCTAGACCTTAATCCAATGGAGAATCTGTGGTCAGACTTGAAGACTGCTGTTCACCAGAGGAAACCATCTAACTTAAAGGAGCTAGAGAAGTTTTGCCTTGAGGAATGGGCAAAAATCCCAGTGACCAGATGTGGAAAGCTCATAGAGACTTGTCCAAAGTGACTTGCAGCTGTAATTTCCTGAAAAGGAGGCTCTACAAAGTACTGACTTTAGGGGGGTGTATAGTTAATGCACACTGAAGTTTTCAGTTATTTTGTCCTATTTGTTGTTAGCTTCACAATAAAAATAAAACCAAATGTTCACAGTTATAGGCATGTTCCTTACATGAACTGATGCAAACGAAAAAAAACAGTGAAATTTCAGGTGGTGATGTAGCAATACACAAAAAATGCCATGGGGGCGAATACTTTTGCAAGCCACTATAGGTTGTGAGTGGTTGTCTCATCAGTATTTTGCACCTGTGTTGTCTCCATATTAATTAAGGGAGTTTTGTATCCTGAAAATTTTGCTGTGTAAATTTTTGAATTTTATGGGGAATATTAATTCCTTTCTGAGGCTTTGCTTTTAAGTTTTCTTAGAACCAAAATCTGTTTATAACAAGCTAAATGCTCGTTCATCAGTTGAAATTATTTTTTGTGCAGTGCAAAAATCATTGCTTTTGGTAATGCATTGTTCTGTGTAAACTAGACTGAGCGATCTATTATAGATTGTTCAGTGCACACCACATTTACTTTGGTCTGCCTGTGTACAGGCACGTAAATGACCGCCGATCGGTAGTCATATTGTGCCACTGGTTGGTCCATGTAAACAGACCCTTAGGGCTCGCTCACATGAGCGTAGAACTCAGATGAGTGCTATCTGATGTTTTATCACATAGCACTTGGACCCATGTTATACTATTAGGCAGTGCAGATCTGATATTTTTTCTCACACCAATTTAGTCTGTAGAAAAAAATCACAGCATGTTGTGAGTGGCTCCATATATCGGATCGCACACACCCATTCAAGCCTAATGGTGCATGTAAAACATTTGGATTGCACTCGGATGTCATCCGAGTGCAGTCTGATTTTTGAGGACACAGACAATAGAGAAGATGGAGAAATTAAGTTCTCCGTCTTCTCCACACCTATGCTCTGATTCTCTCAGAACAGAATCGTATCATAGTAAACTGACACTCTGCTCAAACTTTGACAGAGTTTGAGCTGAGTGTCATTAGCATAATCGAGCAGATTCTCTCACATCAGAGAATCATCACTTGTGTGACCCCAACCTTAGTCTTATTCTGTTATCCCCCTTATCTTGAATTAGGTCTGTTTGACTTCATTCTGACTGATATCAGGCATCTGACATCGGCTATTTCTCTGACTTTGGCTTTTGATTTCTGTATCAGTCCTGTTACACCAGATACTGATCCGGCTAGCTAGATTTCATTTGCCTCAGCCTCACTTCTCTGACTAGCAGCCACTCTGTGGTAGCAACTCAAGGTCCCCCGTTATAAGTCCAGATCCCTGTACAGAGATTAAAGGGTGAATGCAAAAGTTTCCTCTTGGATCTGCCAAATGGAGTGGCAGTGTCTGACCGAGGTAGTTTTTTTGAGTTAACAACCTCTGACACTCTAAACAAGATTCAAGGGTCTTTTCAGGTTCAGAATATGTATCTTTAGGATAGACCATCAATATCCAAGCAATGGAGGCTCACCTATTGACACCCACATAGATCAGCCGTTTAAAGGGGATGAAGCACAGGGCTAATCCAATCAATGAAGACGGAGCAAAGATAGATATAGATAGATGAGTGGGTTCAATAAACTCTTTGGCCAAGTTAAGGGTGCACTGATTGACTGTGCTTGATTTGAAAAATCATTTTTTGGTTTAAAATTCCTTTTAGGATTGTAATTTACCAGTAAATGCCTCATGCATATTTCCTATGCTTTTAAAAATAATTTCCACAAATATCATCATATCATACTCTGAAGATAACAAATATGAGCCAAGATACTCCAGAAATACTGTTGTTTCTTTACATTTTACAATATATTACAATTCAGGTTTGAGATTTACAAAATGTTTATGATCTCTATTAACAATGTAACAAAAACATTTACAGCGAAAACAGCAAAATGCAAGAAAAAAGGAAAGGATCTATAATAACTTACTCTAAAGATATTTTTGCAATAGTTTCGCAGGAGCTGTAGCTAACTCCTGACAGTATGTCCTTGCATTGTCCAGTCTGCATACTGTCTAGCCAGTCTCCCGGGGCTCGGTAGGTAGGATAATCAACACAGTTTTGATCTAGAAGTAGATTTGATGGCCTGTAAGAAAATTAAAGAGTAAAATTATATAAAACATACTTTAAAGGATTTTCTGTACTTTGGCAAAATTCAGTGCTCCATATTGTTCTTTGAGTATAATGATGAACCAATGGGGCAGATCCTCATCTTCTCTTGGCATTCTTGTCTTTTTTTTGCTGTTTTTTATTTCGATAAATGGGAAAACCAGATCATGATGACTAGTCTCAGAACATACCTAAGTCACTGACCACTGTGAATACTGTGAATACTTATGGTACCAAAAGACCCTAATTGGACTACCTCATTGTCATGGCTCAATTTAGGGATATGATCTGGTGACCTGTTACTTCAAAGTGGATTTGTACTTAGTAGTTCCAGCCCTTTAGCTTTACCCTGCTAGACTTAGGCTATGTGCCCACGATGCAGAAATGCTCCGGATTTTTTCCTGAGCGTTTCTACATCTCCCTGGCAGAAAAAACGCATACGGATTGTACATGTGGATTGTACATGCGGATTGTACATGCGGATTGTACATGCGGATTGTACATGCGAATTGTACATGCGGATTGTACATGCGGATTGTACATGCGTTTTTCCTGCCAGGGACAAGCGGAAGTGAAGCGTTCTTCACATGTCAACCCGCATGCGGGTTGTCAAGCGCTTATCAAGAGATTTTACCATCACTTGCAAAGTGCTTGCCAACTTGGTCACACTATATAAATCCATGCAATCGGCATGGATTTTATATAGTGTGACCAAGTTAGTTAAAAAAAAGAATATAAATGGTAAAAAATGAAAAAAAAAAACATTATACTCACCTTCTGATGGCCCCCGGTCTCCTTATCCAATGCTTCTGGTCTTCCTGGTGTCTCGCGGTTGTGTAAAAGGACCTTCCATGATGTCATTTAGTCATGTGACAGGTCACGCGACCGCCGACGTCAGCAGTCGCATGACCCATCACATGACTAAATGACGTCATGGCAGGTCCTTTTAGACCATCGCGAGCTGCCGGGCAGCCAGGACGCATCGCTATGGAGACCGGGGGCCATCAGAAGGTGAGTATATATGCTTTTTTATTTTAATTCTTTTTTTTTTTTTACAGGTACCATGGTACCTGGGTCTGGATGAGAGTCTCCTCTTCTCCAGACCCGGGTACCATCCGCACATTGAATCGCTTAATATCCACATGTGCACGTGTAGTCATGCGGATATTAAGCGATACAATGCAAGTCAATGGCGGCAAAAACGCAAAACAACTGGTTGTGCTGCGGATTTTTCCGCAATGATAATCCGCAGCCGAAATTTCCGCAGCATGTACACAGCACATGCGGATTATCATTGGGGAACATGGCAGGCCTTCTACCAAGTGTTTTTTAAGCGTTTCTGCAGCGGAATTGCCGTTGCAGAAATGCTTAAAAAACGCATAGCAGGCACACAGCCTTACACCGCTTATATTCTTGCTGTGTGTGTTTGTCTACCTTCCCAGCACCTTTTCCTTTTACCACTTGTAGGTTTCTGGGAGATTATTTTCATTTCAATTATTTTCTGGTTCTCCTTGCTATTCCCTCTTTTCATTTTATGAACGTGCTTTAAGTTTTTCACCCTGGGTCTTCATGTCCATCTGCACACCTTCCTCTCCCCTTGTTGGCAGTGTGTTGCAGCCTCTGGTTCCTCAGGAGGCATGAGAAACCCCTCAATGGCCTTTTAGGGAGTCAGCTCCGAGGTGGAGTTTTTAGTTTTGCAGCTAGGGATTGACTAGTCTGTACAGGGATCAGTTGGGTGTACGTGAGGCTTCTCTCTATAGTAAGTCTTCCTTACGCCCTTTACCCGTGTATGAGTGTAAAGATGATGAAGGCTGACCCAGCTGAAACGTGTTGCGTTTTTATCTTTGCATTTTAATAAACCGCATTGAAGAATCCTAGAAACACAGAGTGGAAGCGCCGATTTCTTGTATTTTTTTCTACAAATACAAATCTTAGAAGATTTTTCTACAAATATTTTTGTTAAGTTGAAACCTCTTGAAGGACCCTCCATGGTTTAACAAAGTGGCAGCAGATCGCTAACAAGGATTTTGTATGGAATACACGTTATCCTAGAGTTGTGCCTGTATGCAAAACCATAAATGGTGAGGAAAACCTTTTATTTGCTACCAATCATGATATAATCTACTACTACACTTAGAAATTGCTGCAGGGTGTAACCTAGAGGACAAGGGAGTGCTATCTAAGATTTGGAAGGATTTTGTAATACTCATTAAACTACACTCATCAACATTGAAATTGCAACATCATGGAGGAAAAGTCGTGGAATTATGAAAATTGCAGGATCTATAGACATGTTGATAATATGCAAGTAATGAAAAATTGGAAACAAAATTTTACAAACATCTCAATTTATTCAGTAATGAGAATGAGCGCCACAGACAGATATACACGCACTTGGCACAGACGCTATTAATAGTTGTCTGAGGAATGTTCTGTTACTCTGAATGCACTTGAGCATGGGAATCATCAAGATCTGCTGCTGACAACTCCCTTTGCCATTGCTCAGTAACATTTACAAAACGTGGCCTGGCATTGTCTTGTTGAAAAACAGCATATGGAACACCTTGGACAAATGGCCGTAGCACTTGTTCCAAGACCAAACCAATATGACACTGAATATCAAGCTGTTAGTGTACCTGGAATAAAGATTTGAGGGATCCAGTTAAGTTACATTATGCCACCCTACACTATAACCCCAGGAGTAGGTCTGGTGTGATATTCCTTCGTGTAAGCATCTTCACGCCATTGCCACCTTGGTCTCTAGAAAGAGACTAGATGCTGGAATGGAGGTCTATTCTCTTCAGCAATGAGTCCCTCTTTTGTTTTGGATGCAATGATAGCAAAAGATTGGTCTCATGAAAATGTGAGCAATACCATGAAGAGGTCTTTACAAGGGAACGTCACACTGGTCTTACTCTCAGGATTATGGCGTGGGATGGCACAATGTACGGTAGTCAGACCCCTCTAGTCTTCATTCCAGGTACAGTAACAGCGTAGTGTAACAATAATTTAGTCATGGAACCAGTATTAGGTATGACCAATTCTACAAAAGTCTCAGGAGCTGTTTTTCAACATGACATCAGGCCACATGTTGCTCGTGCTCCTGCGACCTGTGAAGAAGCCTGCAGCATCTCCAGACTTGTCTCTCATAGGGCACATCTGGAACATCATTGGACAGCAATTGCCAACCCGATAATGATGATTTCTGTGCCCAAGTGCATTCAGCGTGGCAGAAAATTCTTCAGACAACCATTAATAACCTCATAGATAACCTTTGCGTTTAAGTGCATCTATTTCTCCGTGTGGTGAACATACTCAATACTGAATAAATTGAAAAGTTTTGAAAATTTTGTTTCCATTTTTTCATTATTTGCATATCATTAACATGTCTATACATCCTCTGATTTCCATATTTCCATGACTTTTTATTTTTGGTGTTGCAATTTTTAGTGCTGATGAATATAAAATAATAAAAACGTCATCTAATAATTTCAATAAAACTCAGGTGTACTAAGTTGTGATCATAAGGTTTCAGCCTGTAATATGTATATGTAAGTGTAGATTTTTTTCTGCTCTTTTTTTGTTATAACCTTGTCAGCAGAGACTATTTGTTATGTTTGTAACCTTTATTGTGCTACATCCTTCATTTACTTGTCTTGTCTATCTCCATTTGTTATATTATCCCACCATTGCTGTAAAAGTTACTAAAAAAAAACAAAAACATAATTACGATAGGAAAAATATAATCAGTGACCACATTTTGTATCATTGAGATCCAGTGTGATAAGAACACACAAAACATCTTCCCGTATCTCCAGTTACCTGGACCCTTGGAAGGATAACACAGGGGGTGGGATACCAAGGTCAACTTCAGTCTAACGTAGTCACAACTAAACATTTAGGTCTTGAATTTTATGAGGTTCAAAGTTAATCTATTTAACATTCATTACATTCTTGCTCACAATTGTTTTAGGTGTTCAAATCTGAATCAACGTAATTAACTTTTTAATAGAGTTTTAACTGGATCTTAATGGATCTTATAATCACTTTTCACGTTGGTGAAGCTGTATCTATATTTTCTGTTTTCTGAATTCTGCAGAGAAGGAATGGGCTAACTTTGTCGATAAAAAAAAAAGATATTTTCCCTCTGGCAAAGTTTGAACAGGTTTTATGTGCTGGTAATATAACACCAAATAGCTACTGCTGTTAGCTAAAATAAGTGTATCACCTTTGGACTCATATATTTTGCTGGCAATACGTCTGTGATTCCCAGGACATTTTTGAAGTATTTATGAAGTGTTGCAGTAGGAAGGTATGTAAGGTTCTACCGTTTTTTCCTATTTTTTTATTTCGCTATGCAGAGTTACTGCTTTTTGATTCTTTTATCTGACGCACGAGTCCTTAGAATAAAGAAATTTGTCTTTCTGAATTGAAGAAAAACAGATTCCTCAGATTAGGGATTTAAGTAGTCAAAGTTAGTCTTTACGTTCATGACTTGGATCAAAGTAGAAATGAAATCGAAAAAGGAACTTAATTTAAATGTATGTAACCTCTGAATAACCAGTGATGTGAAGTATTATTTTACTCTTTCCAATGTTCCTCGGAGAACTCAATGTAGAAATTGGTTACTTCCCTCCTTGGAGAGGACATCTGGACAGTTTATCAATAAGAAGGAATGCGGTTATAGCAATGAAGAGTCTGTGATGTTTCCACATATGCATCAAGGGAATGTTGGTCTTCAAGATCATCTGCAGTCATCGGCATTTTTCGGACCAAGCTCCCAGTTAGGGGTCTAAACTTGAAATTTATGGACCGGGTGATGTTCGCCATGAGCTCACACTTAACTAAACAAATTAGATGGGTTTACATCCAGGCAGCTGTAAAGAAGTCCCGCCGTTTTCCACCTGATCTTTTACAGCTTTTCATAAATCAGTACCCACTAGGCCACAGACGGCAGTCATTAAAAAGACATCATGGAAATTACATATCTTCTCAGAGGAAAAAGAAAAAAAAAGTCTCCACCCTTTTTGTCTATCATAATATGATATATCATTGGTGTGTGGTAGATATAAACAATGTGTGGTAAAAATGAACAAATGTAGTAGTCAAGATAGTGCCAGATAGAAGCTACATGAGTCACTGGAAGAGATCACTAAAAGGAAGATTTATAGTTCTTGAGTTATCGTTGAGGACTCTTAGGCTCCAAGGAAATCCAAAATTATATCTGGGTACAATTAGCCAACTTCTTAACATTGAAGGAGCAGGTTTTGGGTTTGCCTAATCAAAATGAAGATCCTTGATTCAATAATATATAGGAACAGTTTTTATTCCACAATGTGTTTCCACACTGGATCGGTATCTTTCCCAAGTGTAAAACCAACTGTAGTTCGTTTTTCCACTTGAGAAAGAAGATGCCAATCCGGCGTGGAAACACATTGTGGAGTAACAATCACTTCTTTATAGTTTTGGATCAAGGATCTTCATTTTTCATTTTGGTTAGCGCAGCCCAAAACCGTGAATTGTCTGCTCCTTCAATTTGTTCTGCCAGGTTCATTAGAAAAACATCCCATTGATTTTAATAGATGAAAAATAATATGGTAAAAGGAAAAATAATGTTTAATACATCCCATGTAGCCTGTCCTGGTAATGGCCAGTGATAGAGAATAGAGCAAAGATGCAAGGGCAGCATAAGGAAAAATTAGCCATAAGTAAAAAGTAGAAAAGTAGAAGAGCAGAGAAAAGTAGAAGGGCAAGGACCAATAAGTTAAGTTTCTACTTTTGTAATTGACTGTCTACTATTCATTGAATGTACCCTCAGCCTTAAAGCTCCATTCCAGCATTTTTTTTATTTTAGGGTTGGAGTGGTGCTATTAATCTAAGATCTCTGACCCTAGTCTCATACTTGCGGGCTGCCGTCTTCTGCTCTTCCCGACGTCGCTCTGGTCCCGCTTTGGCCATCTTGTGACCACAACTTCTGACTGACCAGAAGTCAGAGGTAATGGTCACAAGCTCTAAATGTAAGTCTTGGAGAGCCTTCTTCTGCCCTCGTTCTGGCTCTCATAGTCTTACACTGACTAGTCATGTCCAGATTGCCCAGCAAACACTGGAGTGATCCGGTATGTCACAAACTGCTGGAGGATGACCAGAGCGGCACGAATAAAAGATGAAGATGGCAGCTGGTAAGTATAAGACTAGGGGCAGGGAGCTTAGCAGCATCACTCCAGCACTTCCATAAAAAAACACTGATGTGGAGCTTTAATAAGTTAAGGGTTCCTGTATAGCCATTCTAGCCATGATACTATTGATTTATTGGGGCGCATATATCACTTGCATGAACAGCACCATTAGTAGTTGTAGTAACTGACATAGGATACGTGGACCCCCTGTGGGCATGGGCCCTCAGGCCTTGTCCCAATACCCACATAGTCAGTGTTCAACAGATACTGTAAGGAATGGCTCTTATATATAAATCTGACAAAAAGGGGAAATATATCTAAATAATTTTAGGAATAAAATAACTGCGATATTTCTTAACAAATATTTTAAGCACATAATCAAAACCTATATAATGGCAACAAAAAGCCTAGGAATAAAAGCTAAATCTTGAGACTATTTGGCATGAAAGTGAAATAAAAAAAAAGTGTATTAAAGAAGACTTAGAAATGCTTTGCAGATGTTGCCAACTATGGGAGTGGGGAGGTCCCATTTATCATTCATTCTCTCGAACACTTTACTGTTTAAGTATACCTCTGACAATCATAATAAATAACCAACTTTAGGAACTAAATATAACTGAATATGCAAAATGTACGTATATAAATTAAAAAACATTTTCTATCTGTACAGCAGCAGTCTGCAACTTTGACTCTCCAGCTGCCCTGGGAGGTTATAGATTATGGCTCTTTAGATGAACATTAGTGTCTGTAGTCTGATTGACTGACCTCAGACCCATAACTTGGCTTTTGAGGAAGGAACTGTCATCTGAATTTATTATGCTTGCTTATATAGCACCATTAATTCTACAGCGCTTTACAGACATCATCATCACTGTCCCCATTGTTGCTCACTATCTAAATTCCCTATCAGTATGTCTTTGGAGTGTGGGAGGAAACCGGAGAACCAGGAGGAAACCCACGCAAACACGGGGAGAACATACAAACTCCTTGCAGATGTTGTCCTTGGTAGAATTTGAATCCAGGACCCCAGCGCTGCAAGGCTACAGTGCTAACCACTGAGCCACCATGAATCTTCTCTTCTGATTGGGTGAAATAGGTTAAAGGGAACTTAACACATTAGACATGCAGTACGATGTATGGTCAACAAGGTAAAGAGGTGGAACAACTAAGCAGATTAATTTATTTAAAGGGAATCTGTCAGCAGGGGTTCACTCACCAAACCATGTATAGAGTATGCGCATGTAGCTCTTTCAAAGACAAGCCCAGCAATACCTTTTACATGGCCAGCCCGATCCTCCATTACTAAGAAATCAGACTCATTGGCATAACAATTCAAACATTGAAGAGCTATTTATAGATCCGAAGCCTCTGTCACTCCAGCTCTATTTCCTGACCAACTCCGCCTCCTCTTGCTTGACTGATGGCTCCTTTTCCTGAAGTGACAGCACAGAGACTGTCAGCCAAGCAGGAGGAGGCAGTACTGGGTGGGGAAAACAACTGGAGTGACAGAGGCTTCAGATCCACAAACAGTTCTTCAGACTCATTTGTATATAAATTCACAAGCTGATTTCTTATTAAGAGGTATTGCTAGACCTGCGCATATAAATAGTTTGGGGGTGAAATGCTGCTGACAGATTCCCTGTAATTTCTGCTCATTCTGGGCACTTAGGTTCTACCAACTGATTGACAGCTATCTCTGTGTGCATACCTTTACAGTACACTGAAGACTATCAATCATTAAGATTGCCCACTAGACTCCTAAGCTCAGTGCGAGCAGGAATATAAATGAATGAAAAGCAAGTTACACTAAATTTTTTCCCGCATAACTATTGTAGGGGTTTGGTACTCACTCAGCTGCTTTTGAGGTAGGCACAGGAGTCAGTTGCTTTAAAATGTCCAAGGCAGGTTTATTCAGGCTTCATAAACCGCACTTTCAAAGTAAACCAAAACACAGCCTTGACCGGCACAAAGTAACAAAACAGAAAAATAAACAGTCCATACGGTGGTGAAGGTTCGCCCGCTCACGGTCAGTGTCCTTTAGCACAGACACGCTGGAGGTCTCCACACTTCCAGCCACAAACACTGAATGAGACACTCGGTCTCCATTTTATACAAATGCCCTGCGGTGGGGATATGTGAGCAGCCAATCCCACCGGTCTCTTATGACTGCTCGTAAAAAACAGACCTTATACGCCCTATTAACCCTGTCAGCACTATGTGTGCTGGAGCATGTTTTCGCGGTTTTACATCACTACCAACCTCAGCGATACATATCTCCCCTCAAGGACATGTCTGGTGGCCATCTTTCACTGTATATAAATCTGCGCAGCTCCTCCTGCTCTTGCCCGCAGATCAGACAGTGTTTCAAGTATCGGTTTCCTTTAAGGTTTTAAAATTGCATCTAATCTTTGGATTCCCGATCTGAGGATCAGGGCTTTGATTAGTGGGTTCTGACGCATTCCCTTCCCTATTTAGAGCATTTTTTGAAATAATAGTTCAGTTTAGTCACAGATGTCTCTGAAAGAAAAGAGAAAAGGTATTTTCCACCCTGTACAATCTTTGTTGGTTAGAAGTGTTCCTTGATGGTTAGCTGATTATAAAATGCCCCACTTAAGGAACCTTCAGTGATTGAGAGAGAACCCGGCATAAAGTGTCCAATTTCTTTGCAGCGCCACTGGAGGAGAGGTGAGGTATGACATATTCCACACTCTTTGTAGCCACTTTCTATTTGGCTAATAGATGAAGGCTCTCAACAGAGATCCCCTACATTAATTCATAATTCCATAATAGGGTATTTTCTAAAACTAGACAAGTATTTAACATATTATTGTATATTTTCTATGAGTCTTAATGCTTAGCTATAGTTATACCCCACTGATTATGGCCGTATGGTGTTTAGAAAGATGACAGAGCTTCGGTATTAGGACTTGTGCAAACGACTGTAAAAATCGGACAAGCACTATCAAATCGTTTTGATGGCTAGAACTCATCTCCATGGTATTCTATGGGGCTGTGCACATGTTCGATTTTTTACCTTAGACCGCGTCAGTCCGAGGAAAAAAATCAAAGCATGCATAAGTTGATTCCGATTATCGGATCACACTCGGCCATTCATGTCCATGGGGCCGCGGAAAAAAATCGGACTGCACTAGGATGAAATCCGAGAAAATCGGATCCAACTCTGATCAAACTTTGACCAAACTCTGATCAGAGTGTGATTAGCATAATCGGACCGACTGTCTCGGATAAAAAATGGTCGAGTTCAACCATTAATTTCATTGAGCCAGCACTGGTAGTTTATTCTTATAATTGCCCTACTGATGGTAATAGTTTTATGGTTATTTAATGTCTCGTCAGTTGTCACATGAAAGAATTTCCTTTTATTTTGCATAGACAGTTAAATCAAATTTGACAATCTCCTGTCTACATTCTTAATGATGCAAAACATCCAAAACGAACATGTATAAAAAGTCTAAATTTTCAAATATCATTTGGTTAAAAAAAGCCATTTTTTCAATAATTGGATGTTATGTTTATTTTTTTTTTTAATTCTGGAAAGCATGAAGCAATTTAGAGTGAAATTATAAAAGACACAGAAATGTTTTCTGCCAAAGATGGTTGAGGGCGTTGAGTGAGTTTGGTTTCTTATGGTATTGTGTAATGCATATAGACAAAAACATAGAACTCACTGGGTCCAATGTTGAAGCTTACAAATATAAATATCCAGTCTACCCTAAAAACCTCATTAATTCTCTTTAGGAAAGTTCTGGAAAGTAGTCTTGGGAGATGTGAATCATAAACTACATTTGCCTAGCAGGATGATGCTGTGACTCGGTAATCTATAATAGCCCTATTAGGAATAGTCAAGGGATGATTTACAGAATGGCTTCTCATATGCCAAACATCATCTATCAAGAGCTGCTCTTAAGTCCCCGCATAGCAGGTGGCAATCTGGAGTAATTGTACAAGCTTCCATTCAGCGTGAACATTGCGAAAGCAGACAAAGCTGCAATGACATTTAAGGCAAGCAGAAGTATGCGGTGAAAAAGGACTGCTGAAAAATAGAAGAAAGTGATCTAAAAATATTACGGTGTGGTTAAAAAAATAATATGCTAAGTTTCGTAAAAAATAACGAGACAATTTAATATTTAGGGGACCCTATTACTTTAAGTATAGATTATTTTTCCATTGATATATGTATTTGTGGGAATTTATGCAATATTATTTGTAACTTATTGATATAAATTCGAGCTCCTCATGGGCGGTTCTAAACAGTGATTGACAGCTACTTCTGTATTCATGCTCATACGTAAAGACTGACAATTATTTTGTAGGAACGCCCATTGAATATAAATATTTCAGCTATTGAGCTCAACGTAAATAGATTGAAGTATGAGTCTGCTGTATTCTTTCCTATGAGTTCCATTTTTTTGTGCTGTTTGATATAATAGCTTAGCTGCCGTTAAATATTTTCCAGACAAATCTTCAGTTTTTTTCGTTTTCTCCTCCCCTTATTCCAAGAGTTATAACGTTCTTATTTTTCCATCGACATAGCTGTAGGAGGGCTTATTTATTGCAGGACGAGTTTTACTTTTGAATGACACCATTCATTTTATCATGTGATGCACTAGTAAGCGGGAAAAAAATTCCAAGTGCGTCAAAATTGCAAAAAAAGTGCAATTCAAAAATGTTTTTTTGTGTTTTTCATTTACCATGTTCACTATACAGTAAAACTGACCTGGCAATATGATTCTCCAGGTCAGTATGATTGTGCCGATATCAAACATGCATAGTTTTCTTTTTTTTATTTAAGTGGTGAAAACTTTTTGGATATTTGTAAAAAGAAAAAGTTTTTTGCATGTGTTGCCATTTTCCGAGACCCGTAACTTTCTGGGTATGGAGCTGTGTGAGGGCTTATTTTTTGCACCCTATTTTTACTGAAACAATTTTGAGTACATATGATGTTTTAATAGCCTCTTATTGCAATAATGTGGCAGGGAAAAAACATAATTCTGGCGTTTTGATTTTTTTTTTCATTACGTCGTTTAGTGATCAGTAGTGTTGAGCGAGTATGTTCTATTAACCCTTTCGCCGAGTATGCTCGGGCCGAGCTCCGAGTAGTTACAGCTGCTCGGTGACATGGTTGAGTCGCTCCCGTGTGCATGATTTGCAACTGTTTGACAGTTTTATTACATGAGAGGAATGTCTGTTTCTTTTACATTCCTCACATGTAATAAAGCTGTCAAACAGTTGCAAATCATGCACACGGGAGCGATTCAACTATATCACCGAGCAGCTGTAAATACTCGGAGCTCGGCCCGAGCATACTCGGACACAACATACTCGCTCAACCCTAGTGATCAGATTCACTTATTTTATATTTTGATAGCTCTTAGTTTTACGAACGCAGCTATACCAAATATTTGTATTTTTTTTAATTGCTTTATTTTTAATGGGCCAAAAAGGGGGGTGATTTGAACATTTATACATTTTTTTTATACTAGTAAAATGTTATATTTCACATTTTACTGCACTTTTTTGTTTCCTTCAGGGACTTGAACCTGTGATCATCCGATCGCTTGTGCTATACACAGCACTGCTACAGCACCGTTAGGTATAACGAAAATAACGGTCTACTTTGAATGCCAGCTACAAGCTGGCTTTCACAAGAGAACTGTAATGACAGACACGGTGGTCTTCAGCAGACTCTCAACTGTCTTGGCAACTCATTGGAACCTCGCGATCACGTCATGGGGGCGCTGATGAGCGCATAGAATGACATGCCCCCCCCCGCCGGCATACATTAAATGCCACTAACAGAGATTGACAGGGGCATTTAACAAGTTAACAGCCTTGGGCAGAGCTCGGCTGCACCCGTCAGTTAAGAGGCAGATGATGGCTGAATAATTTAGCCATCATCTGCTGGGAAAGATGTGGGCTTGGCTTGTGAGCCTGCATCAAAGTTAGGGAAACGACATAGGACGTAACTGTACATCAAATGTTGTGAATGGGTTAAAGAAGGATTGTTAGAAGTGGATATAAAATATAGAATGTGTATAAAATAAAGTAAATGAAATGAAATTGCTGTTATAATACTAACAATAGGTATTACATCTACCTGTCACTTCAGGTGACCGTTTAGTATAAGCTACCATGTGTGTACATGAAGAATAAAACTATTTCTGTCCATTGTATGGCTTGTATTGTTCACCAAATGTTTCAGTCTATTTAGCTGCTAACTGTCCTCCATACAAGGTACATATAGACATGAGGGACTACAGCTCTCCTGAGTCTATGTAGCACATGTTTAGAAGCAGCAGTAGAATGAAGGACAATATACAGTAGTGCTGAGCAGTGTATCTGTGATTCTAGCTCTGTGGTGAGATGAACACTTACTAGAAAGCAGCAGTGCTGTCTATGTATGACTCTGCCTCTCTGTTACTCTACTCCTCCCTTCTCATTCTCCCTCCCTTCTCTATTGATTTCAATAGGCAGTTGTATCTGATTTCTCATAGGGCAGGCAGTTTGTCTCTGTATTTCAGCTGTTTTTCAGAGTAAATAGTCAAGTAGGTAAAAGGGTGGCTCATAAGTGGAGAAAGAAGCATATTTCTGTGATAACATATTACAACATTTCTTATATTTTCTTGAACTATTGATTTATACAAAGTTTTTTGAAATTATATTCACAAAGCAAATAAAAAATTGGTAAAACTAACAAATCAAGGCTGGTACTCGTAAGGAGTATTAGTACTATTCTAAAAGGTAGCACTAAACATGAAGCATCTGAAATCGTATTGCAGCCATGTATACTATGGCTGTATAGGAACGAATATTCTTAGTGAGTAGGGATGAGTGGACCCGTGGAAGTCCCGGTTGATCGGATTCGACCGAACTTTGGCCTAAAGTTCGGTACGGGCACAAGAACTGTATACGAACTTGAACCCGAACTCAATATAAATCATTGGGGACTCGAACTTAATAGCTGGAAAATTTCTCTCTCTCTCTTATACAGGCCGGGTCACGTGTTGGGGGATAAATATTGTGCCGGCCAATCACAGCCATGCCAACACTTGGCATGACAGTGATGGCTCCAGAAGTGCCCACAGTCTAAAAGCTTCTTGATTGGCTGCGCTGCAGCCTTTCAACAAACTTTATTCGGCACTGAAGCTGAACAGTGGAACGGACTTCCAAAAAAAAGTCGGTGTTCGGAGTTCGGCACTGGACACCGGTACGAACCCCGAACTTTACAGTTCGTGTTCGCTCATCTCTATTAGTGAGGATGATAGGCTGCAAAGCATTATAAACAATCAAAACTTTTGGGAAAATATAATGGCAGCTACATTTAAAATGATCTATTTCTATGAGATAAAGTGAACATAAAATTCTGACCTTGCAGCTGTATTGGCGATTACTTTCAGACTACTGGGATTTCGTATCAGCTTGTCCAAGATGCTGACAATCTGCTCAAACTTTGGTCTGTTGTTCCGATCCTTCTGCCAGCAGTCCAGCATGAGCTGATACAAGGCGGCCGGGCATTCCATAGGAGGTGGCAGCCGATATCCTTCATCCACTGCCTTAATTACCTGGTAATGGCAAAGTATTTATCAGAAGGATTCACTTCAAAGGGAATTCAGTCGTGTTTATTAAGCGCTATCCAACTTTACGTTGTACATCTTCTTTTTGTTAATCCACATTTCATTTACTCTTAATATTAATTATATAAAACATATAAAATAATTATCCATCTTCGCCATTGATTCTTTTTATTGTTTCAATGCATCTAACCAAGAAATGAAGCAATTTTGCATTAAAAAAAAATCTCCTGTTGTTTTCTGCCCGCAGCTGACGTACAGACGTAAATGTTTAGTCGCGCTTTACAAGGCCTGTAAAGTCTTCTCATACAGCAATACCGTCTTCTATCTATTCCCTAAGGCAGTGTGCACATTGAGCTATTTAGACACAGTCACTGAGTTTTTAGAGGCGATCCTGCGGCAGGAAAACGCCAATGATTGTTTTCCGAGATCCGCCATGCTGTCGTTCTTGTGCCATCTCAGCTGCTGGCAACTTTCACTCTATACTGCAAAGTATAGAGTGCAGGCGGCTTCCCAGCGGAAGATGCCCAAAGAATGACCATGTTAAAGCTTTCAACCACTTTATTGTTTCCAAACCCTGAAGAGGTTAAAAAAAAGTGACATAAGATGGAACATGTTCACAGCATTGTAGTTTTGACATTGCTGTGCACCATGTACATTTTATGGGGTGCTTTTGCGGTGGTTTTGCGGCGCTTTTTCATGCATATTGCAGGGTGTTGGGTGCTTTTACGGCACTTTTTCAGGCGTATTCCAGGGGGGGAATCCGCCTGAAAAAGACTTTGTGTTCACAAACCCCAACTCTTTGTAACTTAAACCCTTCCGGGCACAGCAAATTTTCATTCTTGCACTTTAGTTTTTTCTTCTCTTTTTGCAAGTGTTTGTAATTTCTCCATGCACATAGCCCTATAAGGGCTTTTTTTTTTTGCAAAATTAATCAAAGTTTGGAATGAATGAGTGTAATGTACTGAAACAGGAAAAAAAATTGGGTTAAATTGGTGCAATTTTTTTTTACAGGTAGGTAGAATTACAATGATGCCAAAATTGTATAGATTGTTTTTTAAACATATTTTAGTAATTAAAAAAGTTGACTGTTGCATTTCATATGCACTGGTGTAACATTAAAAAATGGTTGCAAACGTAGACCTTCCCTTTAAATATGGAAGATAGATGATTGCTGCGTCTTTAAAGAGAAGGGTATTTATAGCAATCCTTTAATAGGTCCATTTTGGACAAATGTGGATTTAATTAAAAAGCAAGGTAAACAGGTTCGGTAATAGCTCTAAACCCACGGACCACTTAAGGTGCCCTTCAAGCGTAAAGGTTCCTCTTAGGAAAAGAAGAAAAACATGAAATCATTGAATTACATGAGTACATTTGATATATACTCTTTGATGTCATATATGATCACTTAATTAGTCACCCGTTGTTTATACAAGGCTATGATAATTTAGGACATTTTTGGCAGAGTACTGAAAAGTTAAATTCCCTCTATGAACAAATAATCAAAAAGTGGAAAATGGTCTTTGAGATTATAAATACCTAATTTTTCTAATTGTTAGGGGTGATGTAAGAGAAGAGGAATGTGACAGGGGCTGAAGCTGGCAGATGTTATTGTATGTACAGTGCCTAATAGATGATAAGCCACGTACCAAAACTAAGTCTTAAATACTAATGACCTCTGTGATGTATTACTGTATAGTCAATGGTGTCCAAATCTGAGAAAATACTACTTCATACATATGCAGTAAAATTCCTTTAAGATGGCACCTGTTGGATTGTAAATCTGGATAAACTTGTACAGCACCTTGTCAGATTATCATTTGAATTATGCAACGTTCTCATTATGTGTCCTGGGGGTAGATCATTCTGGGTGATAAGTACAGTCATGGCCAAAAGTGTTGGCGCCCTTGAAATTGTTCCAGAAAATGAAGTATTTCTCCCAGAAAATTATTACAATTATACATGTTTTGTTATACACATGTTTATTTTCTTTTGTGTATTGTAACAACGCAAAAAAAAAACTGAGAAAAAAAAAAGCAAATTGGACATAATTTCACACAAAACCCCAAAAGTGGCCCGGACAAAATTGTTGGCACTTTTTCCAAAATTGTGGCTAAACAACTTTGTTTCAAGCATGTGATGCTCGTTCAAACTCACCTGTCACAAATAAGAGGTGTGGGCAATATGAGAATCACACCTGAGACCAGATAAAAAGGAGAGTAGACTCAATCTCTGAATTGTGTGTCTGTGTGTGCCACAATAACCATGGAGAACAGAAAGAGGAGAAGAGAACTGTCTGAGGACTTGAGAACCAAAATTTGGTTGGTTGTGCATGATTCTATAAATGAGTATGTATGTATACATGTATGTATGTATGTATACATATTCATAAGAGTTGAGCAAAAAGTTTTGCAGGACCCTGCAGTGGCGTCGTCAGTAATTCATGGCTGCTGGACTGAACCTCCTACTATAAAGGGATACTATTGAAATTAAAATATAACCTTCATTAATATAATTATATAATTTAAAAGGTATACTACTTCATATTATACAATGTGTTTTGTAAACCATAACCTTAATAAGAATTAAAATTACTACTACTCACAAAATACACATGTAAATGCAAGCTGAACTGCAGTACCCCAAAATGGCCACTACACAGAGTACAGAGACATTTATGCCATTTACAGAGTGGTGCCATTTATTTCTGGCGGCCGGGGGACCTGATAGCAGCTGATCAGTGGGGGTCGCTGGGTGATGGACATCCAACCATCTGAAATTGATCATTTACCCTAAGGATAGTTCACAAATATCTTTGTCCTGTACAACCCCTCCGAGTATGGACTGTGATGCTCGGATTGACCCCGGGTCTGCTGAGCCAAATGCTACAGCCTCATAAGAGATGTATGAACCTGGCTTTACACTTATATATGGGATAATATACCTTTCCCTACTGTAAAAGCACAAGACTCCATGCTCAATACATTTATACAGAACTTTGCGGAGGCACCTCATAATCTTTTACTTGTTAGTAGAAGGTAAATTATTTCCTATAAAGACACATCAAAGCTGCTGCAGAACCTCTTTATAAAGAAAGGGGGAGCACTACATGCGAGTCAATCAATGGCTGTCACAAAGGAAAGCATTTCCTACAAAGAGATCCCTGACAGATTGCCTGTGTAGGAAGAGATAAGCAGTGTCCGCAGCGCCGCTCATCTCTGTATAATCGGGAGGTTCTGACATCGGAATGTGAGGCTTAGACAGACACATGTTACAGAAGTGTATACAATACACTATAAGTGTTATTAGCACTCTCTTACATCTTGATTAGACATTTCCCAGTAAGGTCTCTCTCCGTATGACATGACTTCCCATACCACGATGCCATAACTCCACGCATCACTCGCTGACGTGAATTTACGGTATGAAATGGCTTCTGGCGCCGTCCATCTGATCGGTATCTTCCCCCCCTGTGGAAGTAAAAGTCATTGTTGAGTAATCATGCAATAACGGATCTTACAAATCATAGGAAATTTTATTTCAGGACTTAGTATAGAATATGCCAGAAGAAACCGGGCCCGCACACCTTTAGCATAAAATTAATGTACAGGAGCACAAATACACTATGTGGCCAATATACAAATATATACACGATGCTTCAGCACTAATGGATACATGAACTATAAGGCCACGTGCACACACTGAGTATTTGGTGAGTTTTTTACCTCAGTATTTGTAAGCCAAAACCAGGAGTGGAACAATCAGAGGAAAACACTAATAGAAACACGTCACCACTCCTGTATTTATCACCCACTCCTGATTTTGGATTACAAATAGTCAGGTAAAAAACTCACCAAATACTCAACGTCTGCACGTGCCCTTATAGTACATATTGGGGGTGCGGCCCTCTCCAGGACTCTTATCCACCCATATTTCCCACACAAGTTTTTAATTGCGAGCTTTGCCTTGTTTCTTTTTCACTCCCCTTTCAAATGAGGCTGCTTTGGCACATGAAGAGGTAGGACAATAGTGTTTAGGGACCATCCATATGAAATGGTCACCTTGACGTGGTTGGTTGGTTTCTGTGCTCTTTGATCAAAAAACGCTAACTAAGAACCTTAACTGCAATAGAGGAGTTCATGTATTCATTAATCGCACTGTGTTGACGCATAGTGTATGTACAGTATAAAAGAGTAGAGGCTATGTTCATATCACAATTTCTATGGGAGCAGTTTTTTTATGCGGTAATCTAGCAAACAGCACTAAAACATCCAATTTTTTATAGGTGCACGCCATCAGACCTATTTCACAGGCAGGTAAGTGTAAGAACTGCACTTCCGATGCTACATGAATATTTATTTAGTTCTGCCGAATGTGCACCGGCAAGTCTGAGTGACTTTCTGAACACTTTCGATTACAATTATGAAGCGCTTTATCAAGCTGCTTCTGGTTGTATAAACTTGTTTGACTAGACCCACAGAAAGCCAGAGAATCCTTGATTGGGCTTAAAAGGAATCTGTCAGCAGGTTTTTGCTATGTGATTTGAAGACAGCAGGAGATAGAGGCTGAAACACAGAATTCAGGGATGTGTCACTTGTCAAAGTGCGTGCTGTTGTTTACTAACTGTGAAGAATTCATCACTAAGAGATTAACATTGCTGGACTAGTCCGACAACGCCCCCTCCTGTTATAAGCACCTCACTGTATACTGACTTAGTACACAGAGAGCCTGGTGTGGGCATGGTTAGCTGTGGTGTGGGTGGGGTTAGCTTTCTCAGCTCTGCTTCATGCTAAATCAAAGAGCTCTGATTGTGTCAGAATCGCTGCACCCAGTAAATTAAGTGATATATCGTTGGATTCAGGGTCTCTTTACCTACATCATGCTGCTCTCAGATGAGGTAGCAAAATCCTGCTGACAGATTCCCTTTAAGCTCCGACACAACAGCCACATTCTCACGTGGAAACTCTACAACAAAGTCCAATGTAATGAATGGGAGTTGGATATTACTAAGATTACTTACAGCATAAAAAGAGTCAGCAACAAAATGTTCCACTCTGTAAAGTGCTCTTTATCTAGGATATGCTGTGGACCTTACAGGCATGTTCTCATATAGTATAAATACTGCGTTACTTTCTACTGCATTTTTTTTTACAGACAATCTGCTGTTTAAAAGTTCATGCAAAGCAGAAGTGATTTCATGAAAATTCATGCTTACTGTGCATTAAAGGTATTGTTCATTTGTGCATTTTTTGTAGTGCCAAGTAATTCTGCATAAATTGCATAAAATTGTTGCATCAAATCTGCACCAAAAATGCATAAACAAAACAAAAATCCAGCAAAAAATAGAGCAAAAATGCAATAATCAGAGCTGATTGCGATAGCATATTTTGATGCAGACACCTGCAAAAAATGCAGTGGAAAAAAAACCTTAATGCATTTAAAGGCAATGAGTAAAGTCTCCAACAGTATCCATATTAACATCCACAATTGAATTGAATTCTGTGCAAATTTCACTGCTTATATTGGTGTATATGTAATAGCTGCAGTGGGAGTATTGTGTACAGAGAATAAGCAACCATTCACAGTAGCAGACATTAATGCTTCTTTTTTTTGCAGAGCCATGAGACTTCAACAGCTTTTCCTACTCTTTGCATCCTGGAAAAAGAGGAGTAGCAGAGAAAGGCAACTGAATGGCTGAGCAAGCTGGAAAAAAAGGGAGGAGCTAGCTGGTCACAGAAATGTGTGGGTTGTTGTCCATTATTGAGTAAGGACAGTGAGGACCCAGGACAGGAACTTAGTGGGAGTGCTGACAGCTCTGCAGCCCAGTGTGAGAGGAGAACAGTGAGCCCTGGAGCTGTACCACACCTGCAGACCAGCCAGATTACCAGGAGTTGCCTGCTGCCTTACCTCAGAGGAGGATCTTGCCATCTATTCCATGTGTCCCTATGCATCTGCACTCTGCAGCCAAAAGCTGTATCCCTGTGTGATCTCAGATCTACTGCATCAAGGAGTTTATAATAGGACCATCATTGTAGGGGATTTTAAGCTCATTGTGTTATTAAGCACACCAATGATTCCTGAAAGCAAGCAAACATCTGCGGCAACTGGGCAGCAACGGAGGACTATTTCTTGCATTGCTGCAGCCATGATGTCACTAAAAGGGAAATTGTCATCCTTAACTGTAGTCCAGCAGTAGAAGTAGAATTGGGGAATATATATTTTCGTATTGTTTGTGTGTGACTTCAACCTAAAATTCCCTTCCACAAATGGGTCCAAATGTGCAAGAAAAGCCAAGGTGACTTTGGAGCAGATCACTTTCTACTAGCGTTTAGCACTTTTTACGATTGGACCAAAACTTCTTTGTCATTATAAACAATATGTTCTTATAATGCAATTAAAAGTAGACATTCGTGCTGAATATTGCCTGTATTGGTATTATATAATGCTATGCTATAATAAGGACCTGACACCGGCCATTATTATGTAATTATTTTACCTGGTCTAAATGCCGCAGCTCTGACTATGGAGTTGTTTTTTTGATTCTCTACATTCCTGAGATATGGCCCTTTCTTTCTTCTGTTTTATATATACACTGCTCAAAAAAATAAAGGGAACACTCAAATAACACATCCTAGATCTGAAGGAATGATCCTCATGTGGCTGGAGTGTGTCAGCAGTTCCTGCAAGATGAAGGCATTGAAGCTATGGACTGGCCCGTCCGTTCCCCAGACAAGAATCCGATTGAGCACATTTGGGACATCATGTCTCGCTCCATCCACCAACGTCACGTTGCACCACAGACTGTCCAGGAGTTGGTGGATGCTTTACTCCAAGTCTGGGAGGAGATTCCACAGGAGACCATCAGCAACCTCATCAGGAGCATGCCCAGGCGTTGTAGAGAGGTCATACAGGCACGTAGAGGCCACACACAATACTGAGACTCATTTTGACTTGTTTTAAGGACATTACATCAAAGTTGGATCAGCCTGTAGTGTGTTTTTCCACTTTAATTTTGGGGGTGACTCCAAATCCAGGCCTCCATTGGTTAATAAATTTGATTTCCATTGATGATTTTTGTGTGATTTTGTTGTCAGCACATTCAACTTTGTACAGAACAAAGTATTCAATGAGAATATTTCATTCATTCAGATCTAGGATGTGTTATTTGAGTGTTCCCTTTATTTTTTTTGAGCAGAGTATATATATCTACTATATAATTGGCTTATCCTGTCAGTCTGTCCGTCCAGGAAGCTCATTGGTCCGGCCGAGGCCAATCAGCGACGCGGGATTTCAGAACAAGATGGCTGCCGTTAGCGGCTCATCTGCCGCACGGAGGTCATCGGCGATGCAGCCGGGAGATGACCGGCTGCTCGCAGCAGAAGTACCCCGACCGGCGGCCTAGGCGGCGCCGCTTCCCGGCCTAGCCGCTGATCTCCCGACAGTAGCCGCATGGAGGTCAGCGGCGATGCAGCCGGGATATGACCGGCGCTAGTCGGTCATCTCCCGGCTGCTCGCAGCGGAAGTACCTGCACAGGCAGCGCTGCTCCCCGGTCCTCACTGACATGGTCTGATGATTGGTCACGGCCACCGGCGTGAAATTTAAAACACTGCTGTCCTGATTGGTCGCGGTCGGCGGCCGCCACCAATCAGCAACGAGCGCAGTCAGGCCGCGAATTGGCGCCGGATTTGAAACACGCTTCGCTGATTGGTCGCACCCGCCCGACCAATCAGCGACTGGTGCAGCCCGGCCGCGAATTGGCGCCGGATTTGAAACACGCAGGCCACCGCCGGGAGATCAGCGGCGACGCAGCCGGGAGATTACCGGTGCTAGCCGGTCATCTCCCGGCTACTCGCAGCAGAAGTACCCCGACCGGCGGCCTCGCTCCTCGGTCCTCCCTTCACACTTGCCGCGTGGTCAGCAATGTTGTTACAAGCAGTATTGACAACATAACGTAATTAAAAAATTCATTAGGGGCCACGGGGGGATACATTGGGGGGTTAATTTAAAGTAGTGCACAACCCATTTAAACACTGCTTCGCTGATTAGTTGCGCCCGGTCAGCCGCATACATATTCTAGAATACCCGATGCGTTAGAATCGGGCCACCATCTAGTCTATATATATGTATATATATATATATATATATATATATATATATATATGTACATATAGATATAAAGTGAAGGAAATAATTATTTGATCCCTTGCAGCTTTTGTTAAGTTTGCCCACTGACAAAGACATGAATAGTCTATAATTTTTAGGGTAGGTTAATTTTAACATTGAGAGATAGAATATCCAAAAAGTCAAGAAAATCACATTGTATAAATTAGATAAATATATTTGCATTTTGCAGTGAAAACTAAGCATTTGATACCCTACAAACCATTATGAGTTCTGGCTCCTACAGACCAGTTAGACGCTCCTAATCAACTCATTACTTGCACTAAAGGCAGCTGGCTTACATAGTCACCTGTATAAAAGACTCCTGTTCACAGACTCAATTAATCAGTCAGCCTCTAACCTCTACAACATGGGCAAGACCAAAGTGCTTTCTAAGGATGTCAGGGACAAGATCATAGACCTGCACAAAGCTGGAATGGGCTACAAAACCATAAGTAAGATGCTGGGTGAGAAGGAGACAACTGTTGGTGCAATAGTAAGAAAATGGAAGAAATACAAAATGACTGTTAATCGACATCCCTCTGGGGCACTATGCAAAATCTCACCTCATGGGGTATCCGTGATCATGAGGAACATAAGAGATCAGCCTAAAACAACACGGGGGGAACTTGTTAATGATCTCAAGGCAGCTGGGACGACAGTCACCAAGGAAACCATTGGTAACACATTACGCCTTAAAAGTTTAAAATCCTGCAGTGCCCGCAAGGTCCCCCTGCTCAAGAAGGCACATGTGCAGGCCCATCTGAGGTTTGCCAATAAACACCTGGATGATTCTGTGAGTTATTGGGAGAAGGTGCTGTGGTCAGATGAGACAAAAATTGAGCTCTTTGGCATTAACTCAACTCGCCGTGTTTGGAGGAAGAGAAATGCTGCCTATGACCCAAAAAACACCATCCCACTGTCAAGCATGGAGGTTGAAAAATTATGTTTTGGGGATGTTTCTCTGCTAATGGCACAGGACTACTTCACCGCATCAATGGGAAAATGGATGGAGCCATGTACCGTAAAATCCTGAGTGACAACCTCCTTCCCTCCATCAGGACATTAAAAATGGGTCGTGGCTGGGTATTCCAGCAAGAAAATGACCCAAAACATGCAGCCAAGGCAACAAAGGAGTGGCTCAAAAAGAACTACAGTAAGGTCATGGAGTGGCCTAGCCAGTCTGCAGACCTTAATCCCATAGAAAACTTAATGGAGGGAGTTGAAGCTCCGAGTTACCAAGCAACAGACTCAAAATCTTAATGATTTAGAGATGATCTGCAAAGAGGAGTGGACCAAAATTCCTCCTGACATGTGCGCAACCCTCATCATCAACTACAAAAAACATCTGACTGCTGTGCTTGCCAACAAGGGTTTTGCCACCAAGTGTTAAGTGTTGTTTGCCAGAGGGATCAAATACTTATTTCTTACTGCAAAATGCAAATAAATTTATCTAATTTATACAATGTGATTTTCTTGATTTTTTGGGGATATTCTATCTCTCAATGTTAAAATTAACCTACCCTTAAAATTATATGACGCGCCCCTGGGCCTGTGTCGCGCTGCGTTGCGCACGCGGGAGCTTACCCGGAGCCGGATCTCTTGAGGGTTGTAGTCTCGTGGCGGTGATCCAGTCCGTGCCCAGGGAGTCAGACTAAGTGGCGCTGTATTAGCGGTAGATGTTGGACGACTACGCCACCCGTTGAGTACAGCTAAGGAGCTGCTGCTGCAGGGCAAACCGCTGAGGCCGGTGGTAGGATTGTGCAGCGTGATAGTATAACCCCCAACGGGAGGGGTATGGCCTCAGGGCAGCCGACGTGGATGATGGGGGTAGCAGGAACCACTCGGAGACGGTACGGTGTAGTTCAGGGTCTTTACTGGTGACAACGATAGACCCTCCCGGAGTACTGGCTAGCGATTGGGGCCTGGTCAGTCCTTGAGCAGATGGGATCTCCCCTGGCCAGGCGGAGTTGTAGGCCTCCCAAACTAACGATACTCTTCTGGCTACCTTGCTAGAAGCGGGTATAAGTAGCCCACGTCCCTGAGTGTACCGTGTGGTGCTCACCCGTATGGCCGGTGACTCGGGGCCTTCTAGTTGCTTCCGCTCCACGACGGCGGTGCTGGTCCCACGCGTGTGACCGTGCCTTCGGGTTTCTGGGCCAGAGGACCTGCAATCCCCTGCCGGTCGGTTTCTGCTGCTGGATAGGAGTTAGTCCCCACAGCCTCGGACTCCGGGTCCGGTGATAACTTCTCAGTCAGGGCGAGCTCTGCAGCTGCCAGCCCCTGACTCCTTGTAGCACTGCTCCCACAGAGCTCCTGATGTTCTTTTCCTATATCTGCTTCTCTTCTCTGTCTCTACTTCTTCTCTACTCACTAACCCTGCCTCAGCCCTAGGTTTATATAGGGGAAGTTCTTCCCCTCCCAGGACTGGGCAGGAGGTGTGGCATGCACAGGATCCCTGACCAAGAGACCTCCCACCTGCTCTCAGACATAACATTGCCGTTACTGTGGAAACCAGACCCCTGGGGTGCCACATTCCCCCCTAGTGAAATTTAGTACTCCGGGACTAAACATATTTTTAGAAAAACATAACAAGGTATAAACAATAATAATACAATAAGAAAAACACATAAAGATGGTTACGGCGTGTCCGCAACCGGGTGCAGTCTTTGAAGAAAACAAAGGTGTCCATTTCACCAAAACAGGGAGACGTAACCAGGTAGGGGTCTGTCCTGCCCCGAGTCCTTAACAGTCTTTTAGTCCATTCCTGGGTTACGCTCCAACCAATTGTACAAGGATTCCCGGTAAATCCACCAAGGACTCCTAAAAATAACTAGAAACACATAATTATTTACAGGATATGGCCGCTCTCAGTCCTCGGCCAGTGGGGATAAGGAATGGCTGCTCACAGTCCTCAGCCTGGTTTAAGATAGGGGCACATGGGGAACAATTCACTAATCCCAACGGGGACCATATTTTAATTAGCAGCAGTCCTTGTACCCTTACGGGTAACTATTTACAGCTCTTTATTCACGCTACTTCCCTTCAGTAGCTATGTCCTCTTTGTGCTCCCTCCTGAGGGTAGTCCTCAGACCCGTCCGGATCCTCTTGGCTTTCCTCGTATTGGTAGTACTGCAGCTCCTCCTCGGTTAGCTGGTTTAGTATCTCTGCGACAGTCCTCCTCCCAGGTGGCCAGGACTTTACCTCCCTTTGGGCTGCCCCGGTTAATTGGGCCACCAGGATGCTCACTTTTTGCTCCTCTGTGAGGGGGTACACCTGGAAGAGGCTATCCAGCTTTTCTCTAAAGTCATGCAGGGTATGTGACTCCCCTGAGTACTGGGGTAGCCAGGCTGCCCCCGGGATATAGGGCATGGTGAAAGGCATGACCGCAACAGCGGTGGCGCTGGCGGGGGTTGAAGCGGTGAAGCTCTCCTCCGTATCCGGCATCCTTCTCCCCCCTAGTGGACCGTGGCCTACCTTGCGATGATCCTCTTCCGTAGGCCGCGGCTCCGCAGTGGATCGTCAGGGTTGAGGACCTTCCGTCGCGCTCCTGTGACGTCGGCGTCTGCTGGGCTCCTTCCAGGATCTTACGCAACGTCCGGACGTGAGGCGGGGTTTCAGTTCTCGCGCGCTTTCGGAGTCCACGCCCCTCTTCTTCCCGCGCGGCGTCCTCAAGATGGCGTCCAATGGCGGGAAAACTCCATGTATGGCGGGAAGAAGGCCGAAGATGGCGCCGGATGGCGGGAAAACTCCACAGATGGCGGGAAGGAAGCGGAAGATGGCGCCGGATGGCGGGAATCTTCACCACAGGTAAGTTTGAACAGTCTTTTTCAGGCACGCAGTACCCGGTGGTTGCGGGCACGAAATCCTGCCGACTACGCCAAAAGTTGACGCGCCCCTGGGCCTTCTGTGTCGTGCGGCATCGCGTGCACTGGGGCTTACCCGGAGCCGGATCTTTTGAGGGTTGTAGTCTCGTGGCGGTGATCCGGTCCGTGCCCAGGGAGTCAGACTAAGTGGCGCTGTATCAGCGGTAGATGTTGGATGACTACGCCACCCGTTGAATGCAGCTTTGGAGCTGCCGCTGCAGAGCAGACCGCTGAGGCCGGTGGAAGGATGGTGCAGCGGGGATGGTATAACCCCCAACGGGAGGGGTATGGCCTCAGGGCAGCCGACGTGGATGATGGGGGTAGCAGGAACCACTCGGAGACGGTACGGTGTAGTTCAGGGTCTTTACTGGTGACAACGATAGACCCTCCCGGAGTACTGGCTAGCGATTGGGGCCTGGTCAGTCCTTGAGCAGATGGGATCTCCCCTGGCCAGGCGGAGTTGTAGGCCTCCCAAACTAACTGTACTCTTCTGGCTACCTTGCTAGAGGCGGGTATAAGTAGCCCACGTCCCTGAGTGTACCGTGTGGTGCTCACCCGTATGGCCGGTGACTCGGGGCCTTCTAGTAGCTTCCGCTCCACGACGGCGGTGCTGGTCCCATGCGTGTGACCGTGCCTTCGGGTTTCTGGGCCAGAGGACCTGCAATCCCCTGCCGGTCGGTTTCTGCTGCTGGATAGGAGTTAGTCCCCACAGCCTCGGACTCCGGGTCCGGTGATAACTTCTCAGTCAGGGCGAGCTCTGCAGCTGCCAGCCCCTGACTCCTTGTAGCACTGCTCCCACAGAGCTCCTGATGTTCTTTTCCTATATCTGCTTCTCTTCTCTGTCTCTACTTCTTCTCTACTCACTAACCCTGCCTCAGCCCTAGGTTTATATAGGGGAAGTTCTTCCCCTCCCAGGACTGGGCAGGAGGTGTGGCATGCACAGGATCCCTGACCAAGAGACCTCCCACCTGCTCTCAGACATAACATTGCCGTTACTGTGGAAACCAGACCCCTGGGGTGCCACATATACACTGTTCATGTCTCTGTCAGTGGGCAAACTTACAAAAACAGCAAGAGATCAAATAATTATTTCCTTCACTGTATATAAAGCTATATCTATATATACCGTATTTTTTGGACCATAAGATGCACTTATTCTCCCCCATTTTTTGGGGGGAAAAATGGGTGCGTCTTATGGTCCGAATGTAGTCAAAATCTAGTTATTATGGTGCTTACTGTGACGTGGTGTTTTGGGGCGGAGGCGGCGCTGGCGGCGGCGATTGAGTGTGGTCATACTGCAGGTAGCGGATGGCAGGACAGGAAGAGGGATCACACACAGCAAAATCAGCGGTGCTGCCATTAATGCACTACGCTGCGTTACACAGGAGTTAGTTGGCGGACCCGGGCCAGATCACATGCTGCAGTGACGATTAAAAAGAGCCTCTTTTGCATCGTCACTGCAGGCCCGGGACCGCCCACTAACTCCTGTGTAACACTGCCATAATGAATTCATAACAGCACCATTTATCCCTGATGATCCTCTCCCTGCAGTGCGACCCAGCTCCCTCCAAACAAGAAACCGTGAGGCAAGCATTACCCTAGTTAAAGCACATACAGCAAAACACTGTACCACTGTGGTGAACTATAACTCACAGCATGCCATAGAAGATACAGGTCATGCTGGGAGTTATAGTTCTCCTCAGGGAAATCACATGAAATAAATGTAGGGTGAACTATAACTCCCAACATGCCATAGGAGCTGAAGGACATTCTAGGAGTTATAGTATATTTTACCACATTTTTTGCTTAAAAGTTTTTTGTCCTATTTTCCACCTCTAAAAACCTGGGTGCATCTTATAGTCTGAAAAATACGGTTTATACAGTGGGTACAGAAAGTATTCAGACCCCTTGAAATTTTTCACTCTTTGTTTCATTGCAGCCATTTGGTAAATTCTAAAAAGTTCATTTTTTTTCTCATTAAAGTACACTCTGCACCCCATCTTGACTAAAACAAAAACAGAAATGTAGAAATTTTTGCAAATTTACTAAAAAAGAAAAACTGAAATATCACATGGTCATAAGTATTCAGACCCTTTGCTCAGACACTCATATTTAAGTCACATGCTGTCCATTTCCTTGTGATCCTCCTTGAGATGGTTCTACCAAATGAGAATCATGAGCTCAAAGGAACTGCCCAAGGAGCTCAGAGACAGAATTGTGGCAAGGCACAGATCTGGCCAAGGTTATAATAGAATTTCTACATTACTCAAGGTTCCTCAGAGCACAGTGGCCTCCATAATCCTTAAATGGAAGAAGTTTGGGATCACCAGAAGTCTTCCTAGGCCTGGCCGTTCAGCCAAACTGAGCAATTGTGAGAGAAGAGCCTTGGTGAGAGAGGTAAAGAAGAACCCCAAGATCACTGTGGCCGAGCTCCAGAGATGCTCTAGGGAGATGGGAGAAAGTTACACAAAGTCAACTATCACTGCAGCCCTCCACCAGTCGGGCCTTTGAGGCAGAGTGGCCAGACAGAAGCCTTTCCTCAGTGCAAGACATATGAAAGCCCGCATAGAGTTTGCTCAAAAACACAATGTATATAGATAATTAGATATATAGATATATACACTGTGTTCCAAATTATTATGCAAATAATATTTTCTCGTCTCAAGCTGCACATAACACATCTGCATCTCTGGCTGCTATGGGCATAAAAGGGGACAAACTTATGGTGTGACCCCCGTGCTCCCCTGACCTCAACCCCATTGAGAACCTCTGGAGCATCATCAAAAGGAGTGTCTATGATGGCAGGAGGCAGTTCACATCTAAGCAACAGCTCTGGGAGGGTATTCTGTCCTCATGCAAAACAATTGAAGCAGAAACCATCCAAAACCTGACAAATTCAATGGACGAGAGAGTTCAGAAGCTCCTTTCGAACAAGGGGTCCTATGTGCAAATGTAACATCACCTAGAATAAAGTTTTGAGTTGAAAACTGTTTGATTTCAGTTTCTAATAACCTGCTAATGCTTATAATTTCAAAAATGACCATTTTTTTGTTCTTTATTAAAATGAAAAGGTTGAAAACTCTGCTGTGCTTAATAATTTGGAACATGCATTTTGAATGCAGTTTGAGTTTTTTATTTTTTTAAAAATATACTGTTATCATAGGCAGTTTGTACAAAAACCTTTCAATTGTACTCTAATAGTTATTTGACTGGAAAATTACAATGACTGCAATTCACATAGGTAATTTGGGAAAATCTGAGAAAATATTATTTGCATAATAATTTGGAACACAGTGTATACAGTGCCTACAAGTAGTATTCAACCCCCTGCAGATTTAGCTGGTTTGATAAGATGCAAATAAGTTAGAGCCTTCAAACTGCAAATGAGAGTAGGTTTTATGAACAGAAGCATAAATCTTACAAACCAAAAAGTTATGTTGCTCAGTTGAATTTTATTAAATTTTAAACATAAAAGTGTGGGTCAATTATTATTCAACCCCTATGTTTAATATTTTGTGGAATAACCCTTGTTTGCAATTACAGCTAATAATCGTCTTTTATAAGACCTGATCAGGCCGGCACAGGTCTGTGGAGTTATCTTGGCCCACTCCTCCATGCAGATCTTCTACAGGTTATCTAGGTTCTTTGAGTGTCTCATGTGGACTTTATTCTTGAGCTCCTTCCACAAGTTTTCAATTGGGTTAAGGTCAGGAGACTGACTAGGCCACTCCAACACCTTGACTTTTTCCCTCTTGAACCAGGCCTTGGTTTTCTTGGCTGTGTGCTTTGGGTCGTTGTCTTGTTGGAAGATGAAATTACGACCCATCTTAAGATCCTTGATGGAGGAGCGGAGGTTCTTGGCCAAAATCTTCAGGTAGGCCGTGCTATCCATCTTCCCATGGATGCGGACCAGATGGCCAGGCCCCTTGGCAGAGAAACAGCCCCACAGCATGATGCTGCCACCACCATGCTTGACTGTAGGGATGGTATTCTTGGGGTCGTATGCAGTGTCATCCAGTCTCCAAACGTCACGTGTGTGGTTGGCACCAAAGATCTCGATCTTGGTCTCATCAGACAATAGAACCTTGAACCAGTCTGTCTCAGAGTCCTCCAAGTGATCATGAGCAAACTGTAGACGAGCCTTGACATGACGCTTTGAAAGTAAAGGTACCTTACGGGCTCGTCTGGAACGGAGACCATTGCGGTGGAGTACGTTACTTATGGTATTGACTGAAACCAATGTCCCCACTGCCATGAGATCTTCCCGGAGCTCCTTCCTTGTTGTCCTTGGGTTAGCCTTGACTCTTCGGACAAGCCTGGCCTCGGCACGGGAGGACACTTTCAAAGGCTGTCCTGGCCGTGGAAGGCTAACAGTAGTTCCATAAGCCTTCCACTTACGGATGATGCTCCCAACAGTGGAGATAGGTAGGCCCAACTCCTTGGAAAGGGTTTTGTACCCCTTGCCAGCCTTGTGACCCTCCACGATCTTGTCTCTGATGGCCTTGGAATGCTCCTTTGTCTTTCCCATGTAGACCATGTCTGAGTGCTGTTCACAAGTTTGGGGAGGGTCTTAAATAGTCAGAAAAGGCTGGCAAAAGAGATCTTTAATCCACACATGTGAAGCTCATTATTCTTGGTGCCTGAACTACTTCTTAATACTTTAGGGGGACCAAACAGAATTCTTGTGGTTTGAGGGGTTGAATAATAAATGACACTCTGAATTAACTTTTAACGTTTTTTAAAAAAAAAAAAAAAATTTGCTGCAGTGCATTTCCCACTTCCAGGCTGATCTACAGTACAAATGTCACAATTAGAGATGAGCGTTGTTCTACACGAACTGTTCGCCAATCTCAAATTCGAGCTGTTTTGGGCGGTGTTCGAGCCGTTCGGCGAACACGAACAATTTGAGAAAAATTCGGCTGTTCGAGGTTATGTTCGATAACTGTTCGTGCACCAAAATCATAACTGGATTTTTTCTCAGTAATGATGAAAATTAATGTTAATACGCAGTTTGAGTGTACAGCGGGGTGGGGGGAGGGGCAGGGGATGGATCTCTGCAGGAACAATGAAGATTTCCATTTTTTTTTCTCTTTCCCGCATTTGCAGTGGGGAGGTGCAATCTGTCAGCCTATCAGCAGCGCACACACGGAGCGAAGTGCTTTTTTTCACACAAGCAAGGGCATGTGTCATTGGCAGTGTATGTCACATGTCCTTGCCCTATAAGACCAAGCCATTTTCACCGTCGCCACCATTTTCTCACTGCTGCAGCTGCGTGTTAGACGGCACCGCTGTTGCTGTGTGCGCTATACCTTGCTAATTTCAAGCCAATTTTCGCACAAATATACAGATAGCTTGGGAGTAGGGAATAGTTGTGATTGCAGTCCTTTTAAGGACTAGGTTACAGCATTTCCTACGACTTTTATCAGGGAGGTCTGTGCTCTTAAATAGATAGATTGTGGGAGTAAAGACTAATTGTAATTGGAGTCCTTTTCAGGACTAGGTTACATCAGTTCCTATCAGTTTTTGCCAGGCAGGTCTGTGCCAGTGCTGTGCAAGTTTTTTTCACAGCATTTGGCTGAATCTAGCAAAGCTAATCCTTTTTGGCCTATTGCAGAGTGTGTTAGTCAGTGGAGTAGCCTATCTGTGTTGCAAGATATACCACCTGTGTATAGAATACCAATTTTTTTACTGCACCTAGTGAAGTAAAATCTTTTGGGCATAGCATCATTTTATTAGTCCATCTATACTGACCTCCATCAGGTTGCAAACTGAATATATTTTTTTCTGCATCTACCTCTGAAAAAATATTGGGCTTCTAGCTGTGTGTGGGTCTTGTTCTATTAATCCATCTATACTGACCTCCATCAGGTTGCAAACTGAATATAATTTTTTTCTGCATCTAGCTCTGAAAAAATATTTGGCCTTCTAGCAGTGTGTCGGACTTTCTCTATTAGTCCATCTATACTGACCTCAATCAGGTTGCAAATTAAAAATAATTTTTATCTGCATCTACAGTACCTCTGAAAAAATATTTGGGCTTCTAGCTGTGTGTGGGACTTGTTGTATTAGTCCATCTATACTGACCTCCATCAGGTTGCAAACTGAATATATTTTTTTATGCATCTACCTCTGAAAAAATATTGGGCTTCTAGCTGTGTGTGGGACTTGTTGTATTAGTCCATCTATACTGACCTCCATCAGGTTGCAAACTGAATATATTTTTTTCTGCATCTACCTCTGAAAAAATATTGGGCTTCTAGCTGTGTGTGGGTCTTGTTCTATTAATCCATCTATACAGACCTCCATCAGGTTGCAAACTGAATATAATTTTTTTCTGCATCTAGCTCTGAAAAAATATTTGGCCTTCTAGCAGTGTGTGGGACATTCTCTGTTAGTCCATCTATACTGACCTCCATCAGGTTGCAAACTGAATATAATTTTTTTCTGCATCTAGCTCTGAAAAAATATTTGGCCTTCTAGCAGTGTGTGGGACTTTCTCTGTTAGTCCATCTATACTGACCTCCATCAGGTTGCAAACTGAATATAATTTTTTTCTGCATCTAGCTCTGAAAAAATATTTGGCCTTCTAGCAGTGTGTCGGACTTTCTCTATTAGTCCATCTATACTGACCTCCATCAGGTTGCAAATTAAAAATAATTTTTATTTGCATCTACAGTACCTCTGAAAAAATATTTGGGCTTCTAGCTGTGTGTGGGACTTGTTGTATTAGTCCATCTATACTGACCTCCATCAGGTTGCAAACTGAATATATTTTTTTCTGCATCTACCTCTGAAAAAATATTGGGCTTCTAGCTGTGTGTGCGACTTGTTGTATTAGTCCATCTATACTGACCTCCATCAGGTTGCAAACTGAATATATTTTTTTCTGCATCTACCTCTGAAAAAATATTGGGCTTCTAGCTGTGTGTGGGTCTTGTTCTATTAATCCATCTATACAGACCTCCATCAGGTTGCAAACTGAATATATTTTTTTTCTGCATCTAGCTCTGAAAAAATATTTGGCTTTCTAGCAGTGTGTGGGACTTTCTCTGTTAGTCCATCTATACTGACCTCCATCAGGTTGCAAACTGAATATAATTTTTTTCTGCATCTAGCTCTGAAAAAATATTTGGCCTTCTAGCAGTGTGTGGGACTTTCTCTGTTAGTCCATCTATACTGACCTCCATCAGGTTGCAAACTGAATATAATTTTTTTCTGCATCTAGCTCTGAAAAAATATTTGGCCTTCTAGCAGTGTGTCGGACTTTCTCTATTAGTCCATCTATACTGACCTCCATCAGGTTGCAAATTAAAAATAATTTTTATCTGCATCTACAGTACCTCTGAAAAAATATTTGGGCTTCTAGCTGTGTGTGGGACTTGTTGTATTAGTCCATCTATACTGACCTCCATCAGGTTGCAAACTGAATATATTTTTTTCTGCATCTACCTCTGAAAAAATATTGGGCTTCTAGCTGTGTGTGGGACTTGTTGTATTAGTCCATCTATACTGACCTCCATCAGGTTGCAAACTGAATATATTTTTTTCTGCATCTACCTCTGAAAAAATATTGGGCTTCTAGCTGTGTGTGGGACTTGTTGTATTAGTCCATCTATACTGACCTCCATCAGGTTGCAAACTGAATATATTTTTTTCTCCATCTACCTCTGAAAAAATATTGGGCTTCTAGCTGTGTGTGGGACTTGTTGTATTAGTCCATCTATACTGACCTCCATCAGGTTGCAAACTGAATATATTTTTTTATGCATCTACCTCTGAAAAAATATTGGGCTTCTAGCTGTGTGTGGGACTTGTTGTATTAGTCCATCTATACTGACCTCCATCAGGTTGCAAACTGAATATATTTTTTTCTGCATCTACCTCTGAAAAAATATTGGGCTTCTAGCTGTGTGTGGGACTTGTTGTATTAGTCCATCTATACTGACCTCCATCAGGTTGCAAACTGAATATATTTTTTTCTGCATCTACCTCTGAAAAAATATTGGGCTTCTAGCTGTGTGTGGGACTTTCTCTATTAGTCCATCTATACAGACCTCCATCAGGTTGCAAACTGAATATAATTTTTTTCTGCATCTAGCTCTGAAAAAATATTTGGCCTTCTAGCAGTGTGTGGGACTTTCTCTGTTAGTCCATCTATACTGACCTCCATCAGGTTGCAAACTGAATATAATTTTTTTCTGCATCTAGCTCTGAAAAAATATTTGGCCTTCTAGCAGTGTGTCGGACTTTCTCTATTAGTCCATCTATACTGACCTCCATCAGGTTGCAAATTAAAAATAATTTTTATCTGCGTCTACAGTACCTCTGAAAAAATATTTGGGCTTCTAGCTGTGTGTGGGACTTGTTGTATTAGTCCATCTATACTGACCTCCATCAGGTTGCAAACTGAATATATTTTTTTCTGCATCTACCTCTGAAAAAATATTGGGCTTCAAGCTGTGTGTGGGACTTGTTGTATTAGTCCATCTATACTGACCTCCATCAGGTTGCAAACTGAATATATTTTTTTCTGCATCTACCTCTGAAAAAATATTGGGCTTCTAGCTGTTTGTGGGTCTTGTTCTATTAATTCATCTATACAGACCTCCATCAGGTTGCAAACTGAATATAATTTTTTTCTGCATCTAGCTCTGAAAAAATATTTGGCCTTCTAACAGTGTGTGGGACTTTCTCTGTTAGTCCATCTATACTGACCTCCATCAGGTTGCAAACTGAATATAATTTTTTTCTGAATCTAGCTCTGAAAAAATATTTGGCCTTCTAGCAGTGTGTGGGACTTGTTCTATTAGTCCATCTATACTGACCTCCATCAGGTTGCAAACTGAATATATTTTTTTCTGCATCTACCTCTGAAAAAATATTGGGCTTCTAGCTGTGTGTGGGACTTTCTCTATTAGTCCATCTATACAGACCTCCATCAGGTTGCAAACTGAATATAATTTTTTTCTGCATCTAGCTCTGAAAAAATATTTGGCCTTCTAGCAGTGTGTGGGACTTTCTCTGTTAGTCCATCTATACTGACCTCCATCAGGTTGCAAACTGAATATAATTTTTTTCTGCATCTAGCTCTGAAAAAATATTTGGCCTTCTAGCAGTGTGTCGGACTTTCTCTATTAGTCCATCTATACTGACCTCCATCAGGTTGCAAATTAAAAATAATTTTTATCTGCGTCTACAGTACCTATGAAAAAATATTTGGGCTTCTAGCTGTGTGTGGGACTTGTTGTATTAGTCCATCTATACTGACCTCCATCAGGTTGCAAACTGAATATATTTTTTTCTGCATCTACCTCTGAAAAAATATTGGGCTTCTAGCTGTGTGTGGGACTTGTTGTATTAGTCCATCTATACTGACCTCCATCAGGTTGCAAACTGAATATATTTTTTTCTGCATCTACCTCTGAAAAAATATTGGGCTTCTAGCTGTGTGTGGGTCTTGTTCTATTAATTCATCTATACAGACCTCCATCAGGTTGCAAACTGAATATAATTTTTTTCTGCATCTAGCTCTGAAAAAATATTTGGCCTTCTAGCAGTGTGTGGGACTTTCTCTGTTAGTCCATCTATACTGACCTCCATCAGGTTGCAAACTGAATATAATTTTTTTCTGCATCTAGCTCTGAAAAAATATTTGGCCTTCTAGCAGTGTGTCGGACTTTCTCTATTAGTCCATCTATACTGACCTCCATCAGGTTGCAAATTAAAAATAATTTTTATCTGCATCTACAGTACCTCTGAAAAAATATTTGGGCTTCTAGCTGTGTGTGGGACTTGTTGTATTAGTCCATCTATACTGACCTCCATCAGGTTGCAAACTGAATATATTTTTTTCTGCATCTACCTCTGAAAAAATATTGGGCTTCTAGCTGTGTGTGGGTCTTGTTCTATTAATCCATCTATACAGACCTCCATCAGGTTGCAAACTGAATATAATTTTTTTCTGCACCTACCTCTGAAAAATATTGTGCTTCTAGCTGTGTGTGGGACTTGTTGTATTAGTCCATCTATACTGACCTCCATCAGGTTGCAAATTGAATATAATTTTTTTCTGCATCTAACCCAGCCAATAGTTTTGGCCTAATACCACAGTTTGGCCACTCAGCTCTGCTCGGTTACCATCCATTGTTTTTTTGTGCAAACAACTCCAGAGTTGTGAATTAGTTAACCACCAAAATGAGTGGAAAAAGGCCTGCTGCTGGTGGAAAGGGGAATAGGCGTGTTGGGAAGGGGAAAAAAGGTTGTGTCCGTGGGGTAGGTGTTAAAGCAACAGTAACATCTGCAGAAGAAAGACCATCTTCCAGCCAAACTAAAATGTCTACTTCTTTTAGCGGACAATGTGATAAGATCCCTTTCTTACGGCCACGCCAATCGCTACAAATTCCAGATGAGGCACAAAAACAGCAGGTGCTTCAACGGATATCAAGTGCTCCTTTAAGTGGGCTCTCCTCCACATCAACTTCAACATCACAAATACTCCAGTCCTCAAAGGTGTCACCCCAATCGCACTTGCTTCCTCACAGCTCCCAAATCTCCAGCTGCCCGTCTGAGTATGAGGTAGAACAGATGGTTGAGTCTGCAGAGCTGTTTACTCATACTATAGCCTGGGAATCAGAGGTCGACTCCAGCGCTTCTGTGAATCCAGATGAGGAAATGATCTGCACTGATGCCCAGAATCTTTATGAGTCGGATCCAGGACCAGACGCAGAAGGTTCTGACCATAATGTAGACCCTCATTCCCAAACTGTAACTCCTGTTGGTGGAGACAATGAGGAAGACGATGATAAGACTCAAATACCTGATTGGAGCGACAACTTTAGTTTTTTGTCAGGGCAGGAACAGGTTGGCTCTGAGGACGACGGGTGTGATAACGCACAGGGTGATGATGATGAGGTTGGAGATCCCACTTACTGTCAACCCACAGTCAGCCAAGAGATGAGGTCAGCAGAGGAGGTGGAGGAAGATGCTAGTGACGACGAGGTCAGGTTGCGCCTTCCTGGACAGAGACGTAGTACTGGAAGCACGTCAACAACTGCATCCTCAAACACAACTCTGCCTCTCACCACAAGTCGTGGTGGCTTTTCAGGTCGCATGGGTGCTAAGCCTTGCATAGCCTGGGCATTTTTTCAGATCGATAAAGATGACCCAACTCGTGTTATCTGTAACATTTGTCAGCAAAAGCTAAGTAGAGGCCAAAAAATACATAGTTTGAGTACTTCATGCATGAACCAGCACATGGACATGAAGCATAAGTTGCAGTGGGAAGCTCAGTGTGCTACAATGCGGCCTAGCCGGCCGGGCCAACCACCGTCTGCCATATCTTGTGCATCCGCGGCCTCTTCATCCTCTGTGACTGGGGGGACAGCAGTCACACCTGTTTTGAGGCACAGACCTGCCACCTTTTTACCCGCAACAGCCAGCGTGATTGGCAGGTCATCATTTTCTTTGGTGGTGGGAACACCAGCTGGTGTTGAGCGCTGTCCGACATCGATAGCACCACCTTTGGATCAAGGCAACCTAACATGTCCGCCTGCATCTTCCTCACAGACCGGCAGTTTGCCGGGGACACCCTTATCAACCCCGTCTAAGCACAATAGCCAGCCCTCGGTCCCTCAGATGTGGACAAGTAAAAGACCATTTCCTCCTAGCCATGAGAAAGCTAAGAGGTTGAATTTCACCATCTGCAAGCTCTTGGCTACAGAAATGCTGCCTTTCCGCCTGGTGGACACAGAGGATTTTCGAGACCTTATGTCCGTCGCAGTGCCCCAGTACCAGATGCCCAGTCGGCACTACTTCTCAAAGAAAGGTGTGCCTGCGCTCCACCAGCATGTCGCACACAACATTACCGCTTCTTTGAGAAACTCTGTGTGTGACAGGGTGCATTTCACCACAGACACTTGGACGAGTAGGCATGGACAGGGGCGTTACATGTCGCTGACTGGGCACTGGGTAACTATGGTGACAGCAGGACAAGGGGCTGCTGTCCAAGTCTTGCCGTCCCCACGAGTTGTGCGTCAATCCTCTTTATGTCATTTTTCCTCCACTGCTTCTGCCTCCTCAACCTCCTCTCGGTCTTCCACCTGCACCCAAAGCCTGTCTGGTCATGCCACAAGCTTTCTAACTGCGCAGAAGGGATCCTGCACACCTCCTTACTATGCTGGCAGTAGGGCTCAACGTCATCAGGCGGTTTTTACATTGAAATGTCTGGGAAATGTGAGTCACACAGCTGAGGAGTTGTGGTCAGCTCTGGAGAACCAATTTCATGAATGGTTGTCTCCACTGGACCTGAAACCAGGGAAGGCCGTGTGCGACAATGCTGCAAACCTGGGTGCGGCCCTTCGCCGGGGCAATGTAACACACGTGCCTTGTATGGCTCACGTGTTGAACCTGGTTGTCCAGCAATTTTTAGCCCACTATCCCAGACTAGATGGCCTTCTGCAGAGGGCACGGTCGCTGTGTGCTCACTTCCGCCGTTCGCATGCCGCAGCTCAGCGACTTACATCTCTACAGAAGTCGTTGGGCCTGCCACTTCACCGGCTAAAATGCGATGTGCCTACCTGGTGGAATTCAACTCTGCACATGTTGCAGCGACTGTGGCAGCACCGACAAGCCCTGGTGCAATACGTTCTGACGTATAGCCTGGGCCAACGAGATTCAGAGGTGGGGCAAATCACGCTGGAGGAGTGGTCTCAGATCAGGGACCTATGCACCCTTCTGCACAGTTTTGAAATGGCGACGAAGATGTTTAGTGCTGACGATGCCATTATCAGCATGACTATTCCGGTGATTTACATGCTGGAGCACATGTTAAACAGAATTCGGAGTCAGGTGGTGGCACAAGAGGAGGTGGAGGAAGTAGAGGAGGAGGAGTTGTATGCGGAAGGGCTAACATCTGCAAGGTCCAGACGGTCGGCAGCACCAAGGCGGCAGGCATGTGAGGGTGGGGGAGATGGTTTTACCAGGGCGCATGGTAGCAGCCAAACTAGTGAGGAAGGTGCAGGAGCCCAGGAAGAAGTGGAGGACGAACTGATGGAAGACTCATCAGATGAGGGAGACCTTGATCACATTTCTGTTGTGCGAGGTTGGGGGGAGAGGACAGAGGAAGGAAGCATGATTGTTACCTCGCCACCAACACAACAGGGACTTGGTGCTCCTGGATGCGCAAGACACATGAGTGCCTTCTTGCTGCACTACCTGCAACATGACCCTCGAATTGTGAGAATTAGAAATAATCCTGACTACTGGGTTGCCACACTGTTAGATCCCCGGTACAAAAGTAAATTTGCAGAAATTATTCCTGCCATAGAAAGGGATGCACGCATGCAGGAGTATCAGCAGAGACTGTTGCAGAATCTTACATGTGCTTTTCCACAAAATACCAGTGGTGCACGTAGTGAATCTCACAGTTCCAACTTGCCAACCGTGGGACCGTCAAGTGTTCAGCACTCAAACCGTAACAGAACCACAGTATCTGCTGGTAACAACAATTTTGCGGAATCATTTCACCACTTTTTTAGCCCATCCTTTGCAAGGCCACAGGAGACAAGAAGTCTGACACATAGTCAATGCCTAGAGACGATGGTACAGGAGTATCTCCAAGTAAACATTGAAGCCACGACTGTGTCACTGGACCCTTGCTCTTTTTGGGCTTCCAATCTGGATAAATGGCCGGAGCTAGCCACTTACGCCTTGGAGATCTTGTCATGCCCCGCAGCCAGCGTTCTGTCTGAACGTGTGTTCAGCGCTGCTGGTGGTGTGCTGACAGATAAGCGCACGCGGCTCTCCACTGATAATGTAGACAGACTCACGTTCATAAAGATGAACAAATCATGGATCCGAAACGACTTTTCTACCCCTGTGTCATCCGGGGGAGAGTAAAAGCTTGATGATTGGTTAAAATCACCCTACCAACCGTTTTAAGCTTTCAAATTACTAATCATGTTTATCTGTATCTTGGCTGGAAAATAATTTGGGCTTTGTGGCAGTGTGCAGCACTGATCCTATTAGGCCATCTATACTAAAGCTTCACCAGATTTAAAATTAAAAATAATTTTTAGCTGCATCTAGCCCGGAAAATAATTTTGGGGCTCCGAGATGCGCAAGACACATAAGTGCCTTCTTGCTGCACTACCTGCAGCATGACCCTCATATTGTCAGAATTCGAAGTAATCATGACTACTGGGTTGCCACACTCTTAGATCCCCCAAACTTTTCGATCAACCTTTTCATTTTAATAAAGACCAAAAAAATGGTCATTTTTGAAATTATAAGCATTAGCAGGTTGTTAGAAACTGAAATCAAACAGTTTTCAACTGAAAACTTTATTCTAGGTGATGTTACATTTGCACATAGGACCCCTTGTTCGAAAGGAGCTTCTGAACTCTCTCGTCCATTGAATTTGTCAGGTTTTGGATGGTTTCTGCTTCAATTGTTTTGCATGAGGACAGAATACCCTCCCAGAGCTGCTGCTTAGATGTGAACTGCCTCCCGCCATCATAGACACTCCTTTTAATGATGCTCCAAAGGTTCTGAATGGGGTAGAGGTCAGGGGAGCATGGGGGTCACACCATAAGTTTGTCCCCTTTTATGCCCATATCAGCCAGAGATGCAGATGTTTTATGTGCAGCATGAGATGGTGCATTATCATGCAGAAAAATGATCTTGCTGTGAAATACACGGTTCTTCTTCTTGAACCATGGCAGGAAGTGCTGTTTGAGAAAATCCACATACATTATGGAGTTCATCTTTAGCGCCTTCAGGGATCCTAAAGGGGCCGACAATCTCTCTCCCCATGATTCCAGCCCAAAACATTACTCCACCTCCTCCTTGTTGGCGCTGTAGCCGTGTTTGCGTGGGGTGTCCATCAACCAGCCATCCTCCACTCCATCCATCTGAACCATCGAGCGCTGCACGGCACTCATCCGTGAACAAAACTGTTTTGAAATCAGTCTTCATGTAATGTTTGGCCCACTTGAGCCGTTTCTGCTTGTGTGAAGTGGATAGAGGAGGTCGACAGGATGGCGTATGCACAGCTGCAAACCTCTGAAGGACCCTGCATCTTGTTGTTCGGGGGACGTTGGAGGCACAAGCAGCTTCAAAAACTTGTCTGCTGCTATGACAAGGCTTTTTTGCCGCTGCTCTTTCAACCTGACGTAATTGCCTGTAGGAAAGAGTCCTCAATTTGCCCTTATCAGCACGCACACGTGTGTACTGTGAATCAGCTACATACTTCTTGATTGCCAAGACACTTCATCCTGATCATCGCACAATGTTGATTGTAGTCATGCCTTGACCTAAACACTCCACAATTTGTTGCTTCTCAGCAGCCGACACATCCTTTTTCTTTCCCATTTTGGCAGAAAATGTAGGCTGCTTAATAATGTGAGAGAGCCTTCTTAAGTAGTCTTGCCTTTCATTGGACACACCTGCCAAACTAATTAGCACAGGTGTCTGCAATTGCTTACAGTGATATAAAGAGCCCTGACACACATCACCATCAATGAGTTTAACTGACAAACAAACAAATTCTTCCCTTATCACTCCTAAACACTTTTTGCATAATAATTTGGAACGCAGTGTACATGTGCTTTTCCACAAAACACCAGCGGTTCACGTAGTGAATCTTACAGTTCTAACTTGCCAACCGTGGTCTGTATGGAGTTGTTCAATAAAGGGCCCAAAATTAAGATAACATAGATGGGAGAGGTCTCTATGAATAGGAATTCCTAAGTATTTGATACCCTGTGAGGGCCAGGCAAAGGGAAAGTTGGACTGGATGGAATCCTATATGGATTTGGGGAGGGAGACATCGAGGGCCTCAGACTTCGCTGCATTGATTTTAAAATTTGACCATGTAACAAAGTGATCTATTTCAGCCATAACAGCATGGATGGATATATGTGATTGAGTGATATATACTAGGACATCATCAGCAAATAGAGAGCACTTGTACTCGGTGCCTCCCACCTCAATCCACCTAATATTGGGGTTATGGCGAATTGATGAGAGCAGGTGCTCCGTCACTAGGATGTATAAGAGAGGGGACAGAGGACATCCCTGCCTTGTCCCATTGGTGATTGTGAAAGGTGATGAAAATGTTCTGACGCACCCCCTGGGCCTTGGGACACCCGGAGCCGGACCCTTTTTGGTGGATGCTGGTGGTTGTAGTCTTCGTGGCGGCGACCCGGTTCCGTGGCTCAGGGCGGTCAAACCAGTGGCGGAACTATTTATGTGGTTTTGATGTTTAAATGTACGACTACGCCACCCGTGGATTGCGGTCAGAGTGAACCGCCGCTACAGGGCAGACCGCTGAGGCTGGTGTTGTGGGTGCAGCAGAGCGTAGCATAACTCCCCACGGGAGGAGTATAGCCTCAGGGCAGTGTATGCGGAGGATGGGGGTGATGGTGCAGGGCAGCAGCAGTAACGACACGGAGTCAGTGAAGCAGTTCAGGGCCTTTACTCACAGTTCTTATTATCCAGACCACGTCTGCAGGTAACGGCTGCCCACGTCGTACTGTGGTCACCAGGTGAGGGGCTCAGACAACTCCCAGATAACTTTGGAGCACTTCACAGGACCCCCTTTGTGTGTCCTTTGTATGGCCTTTCTTACCAACACTTCTGTCCGGCTGCCTCGGGCCTCCTCTTGGTAAACTTGGCGCCAGTTTCCCTGACCCTATGTGGTGCCTTCCTAGCGGGTGTAGCGAGGGGCTGCGCCACATAAAATGTCAGAGCCTCCGGTTTCTAGCTGAGGGTCGTTTCCTGCCTCCACTAGTTCGGGGACCGGTCTCCCCCTTTGGCCTGACCCCTCCACGCAGGTGGATTCGGGCGTGCGGTGGCGACTCGCCCGTCCGCACCCCTGGGATCCCTTCATTCCTCGTTCCTGGAGCCTTCTCCGCTCCTCTTCCTTCCTTCTCCCTCTTCCAGGCCTGGGCCTCTGTTACTAGGCCCGCCTCCGGAGCAGAGCTCATGCAGAGCCCCTGCTCCCTGCCACTTCTGCTCAGACTTCTCTGCACTGAACTAAGATGGTGCCCACCTTTTATACTCCCTTCTCAATGCACCCAGGAACTGCTTCCTCCCTGCTCCTGCACTACAGGGTTCCCCTTCCTCAGTGTTCCCTCCCCCCACTCCAGCCAGGGACAGGGACTGTCGTGCCCATCTCAGGGGCATATTGGTCGCCCTGCCCCACGGCAATGTGGTGTAATGCATGCAGGTGTCGGGTCCTGATCCACACTACATCCTTACCTGAGAGTGAGATATCACACCTCTGGGTGAGGTGCAATACCTCTGTAGCAACCGAGCCCTCAGGGTGCTACAGTTCCATTTATCTTCAGCCTAGGTGACGTATTGCGATACAGGGCCGTGATTTTGGCTATAAAAGGGTCCCCTAGACCCCTACCCCAAGCTTTTTAAGAGAATCATATATGGTGTGCCAGGAGACTCTATGGAATGCTTTCTCAGCATCCAACGAGAGTATCTAATTACAAATTTTTAACTGCATCTAGCCCAGGAAATACTTTGTGCCTAGTAGCAGTGTCTGCTAGTCAGCGGATTATCCCGGCTGTTAAGCAAGCTACACCACCTGTAGTTTGGACACTTCATTTTTTCAAAGGAAATGCTTCGGGACCACGGGATACTCAGTGAAGAGCATCAGGAGGCACCCCAAGGCATAGGGGCTCGGACTGGCAGTAGGATGCCTTGCGGTGGACAGCCGAGCTCGATCCTTATAAAAGCTTTTTAACTGCAGCAGCTTTAGTGGACGCTACTGGAGCTGGAATTACGCGGCTGCTGGCATGAGACTTGCCCTCCAATAGATCCTTGTAAATGGATTTAAAGTGTATTTATTCAAATTAGAGAGACAATTTAAATTAAAAAGCTTAGAGCTGCCTCCACCACAGGGGGGCTTGCTCGACCCACCAGCGGACAGGCACCAGTATTGGGAGAGGGGGGCTGGCCATCAGGGTTCACCGCGGCTCTGGCACAAACCCGGCGACACGGAGGTGGCACGGGCAGGAGCGGACTGGCCGTGTCGACTTCTCATTTTTTTGGTTTTAGAAGGGCATGACATGCCTATATCTGTGTCTCCCCCTCCTTTTACTCCTCCACCTCTTTTATTTTCGCATGACTATATGTACTTGTCACTTTTCCATGTGTTAGTTATGTCTTCTGAGCAGTTTGTCAGCTTTTGGACACCTTTGAAGGTGTTTTCTATGTGTTTCTATGTGTTTTTGTTTGCCTGCCATTGGTTTTAACGGTGTTCGAAGGTGTTCGACGAACAGTTCGACGAACAGTTCGGCGAACACACGGGTGTTCGACGAACCGAACCGAACTCGAACACTACGGGGGTGGCTCAACACTAGTCACAATGCCAAGTTAATTCCGCATGTGTCAACCAGCTAAATCTGCAGGGGGTTGAATACTACTTGTAGGCACTGTATATGTAGGTATTGATTCATTATTTGTCTTTTTTAAGTCACTTTTCTTTTTTTTCTGTCGTATGCAACCTTTAAAAAGCAAAAAAATACATTGTCCGATAAAATGTTGCAAAATTTGCACCAAAAATTCATACATAAATAAAATCACTCTGGGGACAATTGGAGTACATTTATACAAAAATATGTGACTTTTTGCAACTTTCAAACCCTTAGCACAATGACGAACATGAAAAAAATAATGGAAAAACAGGTGAAAAGCAACATAAGCTAGACCTATTAAGAAAGGCGCAAATGCAATAATGAATCAAGCCTGTAGTCTTTTTAGCTAAATGGGCATGATCATCATGAAGACAGAGAACAGTTGAGAATAAAGACCCCTTGGCTGAGATCTACATATAATAAAAAGGGGGCAATATCCTAAAAACGGATTGGCGCAGGAACACAAGAACAAAAAAAACTGTGTCAGATTCAGGAGAATAGTGGCAGAGACACCAGGTAAAATAAATATTATGTAGATTAATGGCAAGTGACAAGTCTTCTGTAAGTACTCACAACACTAATGGGAACTGATGAAAAAAATGGAACACTTTTACAGAGGACAACTCAAGGATTCATGATCAATTTCTTAAAGGGAATCTGTCACCAGATGTTTGCTAATCCATCTGAGAGCAGCATGATGTAGGGGCAGAGACACTCATTGCAGCAATGAGTCACTTACTGGGCTGTTTGTTCCAGTTTTGATACAATCAGTTTTCTCTGCTGCAGATCTAGCAGTTCTCTGAATGCTGAGCTCTATATAACCCCGCCCACACCACTGATTGGCGGCCTTCTGTGTACACTGTGCATAGGCAGAAAGTTGCCAATCAGTGGTGGGGGTAGGGTTATTCAGAGCTCATGAATATGGAGAACTAGATTGCAGCAGGTTTTCTAGTCCTCTAGTGATATGATCGCTGTTTTATCAGCAGGAGATTATCAAAACTACAGCAAGCAGCCCAGTAAGTGACACATCGCTGGATTCAGAGTCTCTGTCTCTACATTACACTGCTCTCGGAGTAGGTGGCAAAACCTGGTGACTGATTCCCTTTAAAAACCTGAATTTATGATCATGTCAATTCCTGCAGTCTGCATTGTTCACCATATCGATGGCAACGTCATGACAGCTAAAATAACACTTTGCTAATAATAAGACTTATGCGAGTAAGATGATTAAGAGGCTTGAATAACATGGCATCGTTCAGTAATCTTAGTATGATGACAGATAGAAATATAATGTATGATAAATACCTATGCACCCAATGACACCTCCCATGTGAAGAGGCGCCTTGTGTTCAGGGACGAGCTAACATCCTATTACAATGCTCGGCCATGTTCTTCTATCAGTACGGGATTACCATGGATGACAGCTGCGTTATCCTCTATGCTAATTGCACAGGATATACGCTTTGTGACCCTGACCTGTGTGTTTTCTTGTAAACTGACCTTACATATCAACATCATCTGTTCCAGGCCAAACTGCAACGTGAAGTGTAGTAGGGAAACCAATCCATGTAAGTTATAATTAGACATTACTTAATCAGGAATCTAGAAATGTACAAAGTGATGTAACTAATTTTAGGTATCAACACATTGGTAATGAATGCTCCCTAATACAGTTACATCCTCTTGTACGAATCCACTATGGCTGCCACTACGGCTCCGGTGGGCTTTCCCAGACACCTGAATGGCATGTACATGCAGTTATGCAGTAATACAGTGGCATGCAAAAGTCAAAATTACTATTATTGTGAACAGTTAAGTAAGTTGGAAATTAAATATTCTCTAAAAGGGCTAAAGTTAAAGAGGACACATTTCCTTTGTATTTTAGGTAAAAATATATAGAGATATTGTCATTTTTTACATTTTAAAAATTACAAAAAGGAAAATGGGCTGAAGCAAAAGTTTGAGCACTCTTGGAGATATGTGTGTTCAGATAAGTTTGACCAAGGTTTCAGACCTTAATTAGCCCGTTAGGGTTATGGCTTGTTCACTATCATTGTTAGGAAAGGCCAGGTGATGCAAATTGCCCAGCTTTATAAAAACCCAGCCTCCTCTAACCATATACCAAAAAACAGCAGCCATGGGCTCTCCTAAGCAATTGCCTTGCACTTTGAAAATAGAGGAGGCCCACAAAGCAGGAGAAGGCTATAAGAAGATAGCAAAGCGTTTTCAAGTTGTCCTTCCCTCAGTTTGAAATGTAATTAAGAAATGTCAGTTAACAGGAACAGTGGAGGTCAAGATAAGGCCTGGAAGACCAAACAAAATTTTTATGAGGGCTGCTCGTAGGATTGCTAGAGAGGCAAATCAGAACCCCCACTTGACTGCAAAAGACCTTCAGAAAGATTTAGCAGACTCTATAGTTGTGGTACATTGTTCTACTGGTCAGAGACACCTGCACAAATATGGCCTTCATGGAAGAGTCATCAGAATAAAACTTCTCCTGCAACCTCACCATAAAATTCAGTGTCAGAAGTATGAAAAAGAACATCTAAACAAGCCTGATGCATTTTGGAAACAAGTCCTGTGGACCGATGAGGTTGAAAAAGAACTCGTTGGCCAGAATGATCAAAGATATGTGTGGAGAAAAAAGAACACAAATTCAGAAAAAGAACATCTCGCCAACCATTAAGCATGGGGGTGGATCAATCATGCTTTGGGGTTGTGTTGCAGCCAATGGCACGGGGAACATTTCACGGGTAGAGGGAAGAATGGATTCAATGAAATTCCAACAAATTCTTGTTGCAAACATAAAACCATCTGAAAAAAGCTGAAGTTGAAAAGAGGATGGCTTCTACAAATGGATAATGATCCTAAACACACGTCAAAATCCACAATAGACGACCTCAAATGGCGCAAGCTGAAGGTTTTTCAATGGCCCTCACAGTCCCCAGATCTGAACATCATTGAAAATCTGTGGCTAGACCACAAAATAGCAGTGCATGTGAGACGACCCAGGAATCTCACAGAACTGGAAGAATTTTCCAAGGAAGAATGGATGAAAATCCCTCAAACAAGAATTGAAAGACTCTTCTCTGGCTACAAAAAGTGTTTACAAGCTGTAATACTTTCAAAAGGGGGTGTTACTAGGTACTAACCATGCAGGGCGCCCAAACTTTTGCATCTGCCCATTTTCCTTTCGTAATTTTTAAAATGTAAAAGATGAAAATATATATTTTTTTTTGCCTAAAATACAAAGGAAATGTGTCATCTTTAACTTTTAGAAATCATTTCAACTTCAACTTGCTTAACTGTTCACAATAACAGTAATTTTGACCAGCGGTGCCCAAACTTTTACATGCCACTGTACATCATATACGCCATTACTGCTGCATAAATAGTCAGATTTATTGTTTAGGAGTCTGTTAAAGACAAAACAGAAAAATCTGAAAAATGTTTGAACCGCACATACAACTGGGAGAACTCCACTTTTATAATCCCGGATCCAAATTTCTTTTACCACTAAAATACCGTAATTTAGAATTGAACATAAAATATACAGTAATTGTCATTAGCGGTTCTGTGGTATGTTTTATCATCTGTGATCTAGATTTCACCCACTGATCATAGTTAGAACTTTGTCTATTAGGATCTTAGGACTAATTTCTCAGTCATCCAGCTTGTGCAATAAAATGCAGTAAGAGGCGATCAAAACATTGTATCTACCCCAAAATGGTATCAATGAAAACATCAGCTCAGGGAGCAAAAAATAAGCCCTTACCAAGCCCCAAATCCCGAAAAATTGAAACTTTATGGGTCATGGAAAATGGCAGCAGTAGCAAAAAATGTTCTCAAAAATTTCCGAAGTTTTTTCACCACCTAAATAAAAAAGAACCTATACATGTTTGGTATCTGCGTACTCGTACTGATCTGGAGAATCACATTGCCAGGTCAGTTTCACCATATAGTGAACATGGTAAATAAAAAAAAACAAAAAACAATTGTGGAATTGCCCTTTTTTTGCAACTTCAATGAACTTTGAATTTTTTTCCTTCTTTCCAGTACATCACATGACAAAATGAATGGTGTTATTCAAAAGTACAATTTGTTCTGCAAAAAATAAACTCTCAAATGGCTGTGGGGAGGGGAAAATAAATAAAGTTATGGCTCTTGGAATAAAAGGAGGAAAAAGCGAAAGCGCAAAAACGGAAAATCGCAAGGTCATGAAGGGGTTAAACCAAGAACTTCATGTTCACTTTTTTCAAACTTTGCTTAGCTGCTATATATCAATGTGTAAGTTTCGGATGTGTGGTTCATGTCTTTCTCTACAGCTGGTATATTACATTGCATTTTATTATACAAGCTGTACACTGACTACATTGTATCAAAGTGTCATATTTTCAGGGTTGTCCCATGAAAAGATATAATAAAATATTTACAAAATTTGTGAGGGGTGTACTCAGTTTTGTATGTGTATTTTTTTTATTGTTTTAATGTTTTATTTTTAATGGGGCAAAAGAGGGTGATTTGAACTTTTTTTTATTTTTTCGTAATTTTAAAACCTTTTTTTTTTCACTTTTCACTGTGTTTAATAGTCCCCTTAGGAGACCTGAAGCTGCGATCACCTGATCGCTTGTGCTATACGTAGCAGTGCATCAGTACTGCTATATATAGCAGAAATCACAATCTAATATGGGTCATCAGCAGATCCTCGGCTGTCGCGCCAACCCATTGGCGCCCTGCTATCACATGACAGGGGTGCAGGATGAATGACGGGCTTCCGGTCGGCGCGTGTTAAATCCCGCTGCCAGTGATTGACAGTGGGATTTAACTGGTTAACAGCAGCGGGCAGAGGACCGCTCCATCTGCGGCTGTTAAAGGCACATGATGACTGATTAAATCAGTCATCATGTGCGGGGAAAGATGTGGGTTGGAATGCGAGCCAACATCACAGGCAAGAATACGACCTTTGACGTAAACATGCATTAAAGGTCGTGAAGCTGACTGCCAAGTCACAGTGAACCTCTTGGTGGGTCCCTAACCTTGGAGGTGCAGCACAATGCCCCAACCACAGTCGCAGAGATAATGCATCCTGCTGCCCCAGCGCTCCCATGCTACAAGGCTGAGCCCCCATGACTCAATGTATAAGTTTTGGATGTGCAATCCATGTGTTTTTCTACAGATAGGCTATGTTGCATGGTCTGTCCCCTCTTTTTATTTTTGGCCCAAGCATTTTTAATTAATAGAAGAATTTTTTAGCTACACCCGTGCCCGCAGAGGATCTTCATTTCTCTCCTTCTTATGGTGAAAAAAAATCATCCTCCTATCATTTGTACTGCACAGATTAATCCTTAATTGAATCTTTTTTCTTTGTTTAAATAGTTGTATACAAGTGAGTAAAATAAATAAATAAATAAATTAAGGGAAATTTTACATAATAGGGGGAATAAAAACAAAAAGGGGATTAAACACATAGGGATAATGAAAAAACAAACAATGCAAGAATATAAGCTAAGAAATGAGAAAAACAAGCTATACCTTAACAACCTAAACTAAAGGAGAAGGTAGAAGGTAAGGAAAGGGAGAGCAAAAGAGGAAGAAAGAAGAATGGGAAGAGGAGGGGAGAGGAAGAGGAGGGAAAGGGGAAAGGAAAAGAGGAGAAATAGGAGAGGAAAGAATAAACTGGGAAGGGAGAAGGAAGGAAAGGAGGGGGAGAACAATATTGTTATCTGAGAAGTGTTTAACATGGCTAACACATAATGTACATTAGAATATATGTAAAACACATTCCATGTTTTAGAAAAAAAACTGTCTAACAGTTAGGAGTTATAATAAGAAAGGTAATCTAAGGCACAACTGAGCAAAAATATGGCAACTTTTCTATTATGCAATTCTGCGCCTTCCTTGTTACTTCTCTAAGAAGTGTGCAGGACTTAGTAAGAGGGGATCTTGCCTAACTACGCCTGGAACATTTACTATAATGTGTGCCTGAGATTGATGCAGGTTATGCAGAAATTCTATGACATTTCAATGCTGGGGTAAATTATAATTTTTGGCACCTGGACAGCTCAAAATTTATTAAGAGGCACAATGAGTCTTACTCCAGCAAGATTATGTATGAAACGTTAGTCTTGATAAATTCACCCTATATTTTTTTAAAGAAGCTATGTCACCAGATACAAACTGCATACATTATTTAAAGATGTTTTCCACTACTAATTTCGCCCCCTTTCAGCTTCCTTTACATACAGTGCATACAGTGATGGCTGTCAGTCGCTGCCAGGACTGCTCACTGGACCCAAAATCCCAGAAAGAGGAGAGGTATTAGTTGATTAAATTACAGGTTATACTGAATCTTTTCTCATAAGCTATATATCAATCTGCTCAGCTCCCCCTGCTCTATAACATGGGGCCTGCAGATTGGACTGTAATTTCATGGTAACAGGTTCCCTGGAGAACATACCATATAAAATCAAATGCTCACAATATGAGTCTGTATAATTCTATGGGCATTGAATCCCATGGATGCCTAACACCCTACAATTGTCGATATTTATATGGCTTCTATGGTTTCCTGCATTGTGTACCCACCATGGAACACTGACCATCTATGAAGCACAATGCAGCAAAAGAAAGTGATCATTAACAGCTGGCAATTTATTCCATATTAAAATGAAATGCAGGAAATCTGATGTGAAAGTTTTCTATTCGTTTTATTTTATTTTTCGCCGCTCCATGTATCTTGAGCCTTTTTAATGTTATTGAGGCTTGTGTATTACACGAGTGAGAACAAAACTTGGACACCTGGTTCTCGTGTTTATTTTCCAGACCCCGGATCTGGAACATAACACCTGGACCTGTCTCGTGTGTGTATTATTCCCTTGCCATATTTTACGTATTGATTTTAACTTGGATCACATCAATGGAATTTGTTTGTGTGTTTTTCTAGCACAAGAATGAAAGTGTTTGGTTGGTGTGGAGACTTTCCAGCTATAAATTCAGCTCAGGACAGACTTGCTAGGAAATGCCGAACACAAAGTAACAATGGGCAGGTTATGAGAGCTTTTATAGAATATCTAGGACGACATGTACTGCACGCCAGATCAACGCCACTAATCCGTCTCCACACATGTGCTTTTCACATTCATACAAGGGACGTTGTGTTTCTTCGCCAAATACCCAGCACTGAAAAAAGTTATGTCAAAGTATCCCGAGATATGATCATACACGGCGCTGCCAATTAAAAGCCCTGCACGAGCATAGCGAGATTGAGGAACGCCCTGATCCTCTGGGCTACTGATAAAACTGCTATATATACAATAAGGTCAGTAATGCCCCTCTGATCACAGCACCCAATGTTACCCATAATACAAAGTGTAAAATTTCAATGATTATTTTTTTCTAATATACTTTTTAGTATTGTACTTAATCTAGTTCCTATTTACGTTCAAAGTCTGCATTGCCAATTCTGCAAAAAATGGCAGATAAATTAGTATAGCACAATGCGGCAATTTCCCCCTGATGGAAACCAGACTGACCCCATTAAAGTTAAAGGGGTCCATAGGATCTGTTGGTGACTATCATGAGACAGATCCGGCATTGCTGTTATTTTCATTGGGAGCAGAACTTTCAGTATTTTTTTTTAAAGTGCCACTCCAGCATTTTTTTTATTGCAGCACTGGAGTGGTGCTACTAATGTAAATATCTTGTCCCTAGTCTTGTACTTACCAGCCGCTCTATTCATCTTTTATCCGCAACGCTCCAGTTGGTCTCAGGCTGTTTGTGACCTGCTGGATCACTCTGATGATGGGTGAGACGGAAGTTACTTCTCAATGTAAGTCTATGAGACCCTGTGACCGTTACTTTTGACTTCCGGTCAGTCATAAGTTGCGGGCACAAGATGGCACCACGGGACTGGAGCAGCGCTGGGAAGAGCTGAAGACGGCAAGTGGTGAGTATATTACTAGGGGAAAGGAACTTAAGTTAGTAGCACCACTTCAGCACTGAAATAAAAAAAATGCAGGAGTGGTGCTTTAATATTCTCTTGAGCCTTTACTAAATTCCTTGATTTTTCACAAAGGTAATTGATGCCTCGTGACAACTGTTGTTACAGTGGTCAGCCATTATGGCGCTGGGTTTTTCAAAACCCAGTCTTTGTTTTCCCTCTTCATTTCCTTGGTAGAGTTGAGATAAAAAATTTGTGCAAGACCCTGATACGGCATACATACCAATGCCCTGTGGCAGAAGGACCAGGACACTACGAACTTTCTTGGCTGACAACCAAGGCACCTTTTGAAGTTATGAAGTTGGGCGCAACATGCCAACCAAGGCACTTGCAGTGCAATGGTCCCTCTGCCATGGAGTCCTGACATGGATGCTGGATTAAGGGTGTCCGCGTAAACCACACGGAGACATGTTCATTTTTTATCTGCAGCATGGATGACATGGGCCAATACAAGTCTATGGGTCTGTGTAAAACACGTAAAGCACAGCATCAGTGTACAGTTCATGTGCCATCTGTAAATGTTTAACATTGCAAAGTGTGAGGAGCTGCCAATTTGCTAAAGACTATGATACTCTTCCAGCATGGACCACCAATTTCGTCAATATTATTATTGTGTTTTATTAGTTATTTACTTATGTTTTATATAGTTCTGCTTGCTTGTCAATATGTGCACGAGATTCCCTTGTAAAATGTACAGCATTCCACTAACCTCATCTGTATCTCATGAGTCTCTAACCATTGTTCCAACAGCCAATAATCTCATTATGTGAGTGTTGATTGTAGACACAGTCGAGCCTTCATGACAGGAGGTTTTACATGCAGTCTCAGATGAAGGCTCCTGGAAGGTTCTTCATTGTTTCAGCTAACAGTAAATGCTTAAGGGGGAGGGTGTCATCACATCTTACCATGGAGGGGGCTGAGCCCAGAGATGGAGAAGGGATATGTTTTTAGGGTGAGTTGATGGAAGGATACCAAAGAAATAGGACCTATGGCTGTGGATGTGGAGCTGATGGATAGATGGCTTATTGAGTGTTGGAGATCAGTTATCAACTGGGCTGGATAGACGTGCTACAGTTGTGGATATGTTGTTGGATATAAAATTTATTCTAGTAATGTTGTTACTAGACATCTGTGCTTCCATTGTTTTATCTGTCATCTGGAGGATCGTGGACTGTGGCAACAGACTATACTGGCTGGAGATACAAAATCTGTGGGCCAACCAAAAGTTGGGAGTCAGTGAGTATGGCCTTATACAAAGCCAGTGGAACTACTGAACCCAGATTGGGAACTTAAGGACTGAGAGAACTGTATTTTGGCCATTTACTTGAAATTGCTGCATTACCATGGAGGTGATTAATAAAATATTGTTGCATCGTTAACCTGCCTAGGTGATTACTTACAACCCACAACCTCAGATCTTCACACAAAGTATAGGAGAAGCTTTGTAATTTCTTTTTTTTAGCGATACTGGAAAATTACTGATGACACACTGATCCAAAACATTGATGACACTGGTACTGTATTTTCCGGTACCGGTTTTAGGTCACGTTCACATGTTCAGTATTTGGACAGTATTTTACATCAGTATTTGTAAGCCAAAACCAGGAGTGGTTGATAAATACAGAAGTGGTGACGTGCTCCTATTATACTTTTCCTCTGATTGTTCCACTCCTGGTTTTGGTTTACAAATACTGATGTAAAAAACTGACCAAATACTGAGCGTGTGAATGTGGCCTTATACGGGCAGTCCAATTAATCAACCAGGAGGCTCAAGGTGAGCAGTAATCTAGGTCCCCACCAAAACGTAGTGTACATTATGTAAGGAACATTACCTCTCTGGCTACAACATATGGACGTACTTGTCATCTTTGGGAGATGCTCATCCAAGAGGTTGCTATCTATCGGCCAACATGTTTCCCATAGCCGTGCCACGTTTCAGATCTTGCCTGTCACATCTTTTCCGTGCGTCTGCTTTACCTCTTACACTTGCCCTGAAAGTGCTTCTTAATGCCAGGGATCTTAAGAATGACGGAGCATCTCCATATTACACACAAAAGACCTTTGCTTCTTCCCGGCAGGTGTCTGCAGCACCCGGGGGGATTCTCAAACTCTTCCAGGAGTGCGGGAGGTCTTCCCTTTTTCCAGAAGCCTCCTACACATTCCAGGAAAGTTGTCAATTAGGTGTATGGAGGTTTCCATTGTTTTTTTGTGCTTAATATAATTACTTTACATGGAGTATATGATACAATAAAATCCGTAAGGTGATAGCGGATACTCTCACAAGTCTTCTGAGAACTGAGTAATATTATCTCCACACTCAATGAGGCTGAATACATAAATGAATTATTACATGTGGTGGGAAGAATGCGGAGCAAATCAGACATATAGTATTTTTCTCACCCTTGTCGTATAAGCCGCCTCAGGATCATCCTCCAGGACACGAGACAAGCCAAAGTCAGAAACTTTGCACATCAGGTTAACGTTTATGAGAATGTTCCTCGCCGCCAAGTCACGGTGGACGTAACCCATGTCCGAGAGATATTTCATGCCAGATGCAATGCCGCGCAGCATACCCACCAGCTGGATGACTGTAAATTGAGCATCGTGTTTCTGGAAGGAATTTCAAGCACACAATTGAGATGCTAATTGGCCATTAAATTATTGTGAAGAGCCTGATAGAAATTATCAATTACATTCCTGTTTATAATTATCTCATATCTGGCAAATTTACTAGGATAATTGTATTAATTTAGCTGATATCGAATCGTACATAGTTGTAATATACTGGCGGTACACGCCGCACTCTCTGGGGCCTAATGTAATGAGGCTAAAAGCCACAAATGGCAGAACTGTGCACAGGGCAAAATGTCTGAATAAAATACTAGCAATAAATTCATTATAATCATTATAATAGACTGCTTCTATATAATTCTAGCACTGAACATCATACTGCATACATGTATACCAGCATTCGGATAACAATTATCTGATGTGTATGGCCATCTTAAAGTGTTATCCAAAAGTACAGCTGCCAATGCTAAACAACAAAATTGTAGCATTATCCACCCATTCTTTCTCTCGACTATCCAGCATCGTCTTTGTTGGCATGCAAGTGACAGGTGACCGCTGCATCTAATCAGTGACTTCAGTGTACATGTGCCATAATACTGGTATCACTAATCAGCCATGGAAACAATGACACCAGTAATACAGCACATGACTGCTATAGCCACTGATTGATTACATGCAGCCGGCACATGACCAAAGACCGGGAGGAACGCAGCAGGGCTGGCGTTGGCTCATGGGGAAAGAATGGGTGGGGGCAAAGTGGCTCAGTGGTTAGCACTGCAGCCTTGCAGTGCTGGAGTCCTAGGTTCAAATCCCACCAAGGACAAGATCTGCAAGGAGTTTGTATGTTCTCCCTGTGTTTGTGTGTGTTACCGGGTACTCTGGTTTCCTCCCACACTTCAAAGACATACAAATAGAGAATCTAGATTGTGAGTCCCAATGGGGATAGTGATTATAATGTATGTAAAGCGCAGTGGAATATGATGGAGCTATGTAAGAGAGTAAAATAAAAAAATAAATCAGCTGCTGTTATTAAAAAAACATTAAAGTTGGATAACCCCTTTAAGACTAATGGTAATGCAACTCATACTGTTCTTACCTAATGTATACTGTATAATTGGACGTTTCGGTTTTCTTTTGTATTGCAGGCAAGCAGAAGGTAAAGTCTTGGATGGGAGGTATGTGTCATCGAAGTGGCTAGCCATGGTGATGTTTATTCCCGGAGGAGAAGGCTCCAGCAATAGTAGGTTGCAGAGAGGTTTTTATTGGGACCAAATTTTGAATCCAGGTTTTAGGAGTGACCAGAAGAGCTTGGGTGGGAATGGTCACTCCCATACCTCCAATTTGGGCTTTGCATGTTCTATTTAGGGCAGCTGAGCTATCTTAGGTCTGTCTGTGTGTGGGAGGAGGAAAAGACTCTAGTGTTTGGTTAGTCCCTGCCAGAGACTGAGAAAGCTGGACTGTTATCTGAGTAGGTGAGCCCGTATTTGCTGTATGAACGTTTTTATTTATTTTCTTATACCTTTATGCCGAGAAGAGGCTGTTGTTATGTTGAGTCCTCCAAAGTTTATGAAAGCAATAAACATTGCATTACTAGACAAGAACCTATTGCTTGTGTGTACGCTAATGGTTGCCAAAGAGCTTATATTATGAACTTAAAGGGAATCTGTCATCAGGATTCCCCACTCCCCAAACTATTTATATGCGCTTGGAGCTCTTTCAAGTCCAGCAATACCTTACATGACTGTTCCTCCGTTACTGAGAAATCAGCGTTTGAATTGATAAGCAAAGGAGGCAGAAGAAATATGGTAGGTCTGAAGCCTCTGTCACTCCAGCTCTATTCCCTGCCCAGTGCCACCTATTCCTGATTGACAGCCTCTATGATGTATGACTTTAGGCAAAAGAGCCATCAGTCAATTAGGAGGAGGTGGCGCTGGGCAGAGAATAGAGTCGGAGTGACAGAGGCTTCAGATCTACCATAGTTCTTCAGCCTGATTTGCATATCAATTCAATCACTGACTTCTCAGTAATGGAGAAACGAACTGGCCATGTAAAGGTATTGCTGGACTTGTCTTTGAAAGAGCTACATGTGTATATAAATAGTTTGGGTGGTGAAATCCTGCTGACAGGTTTTTAAAAAGTGAAAAAAAAATTGATTTTAAAGGAAATATAATAAAATATAGAGTAAGATTTAGGTTAAGTGTAGAATGCAAACCAACTTCAGCCCTAATCGGCCAATAATGACATCGTAACGTATGGTACAGAAAATGTGGGATCTGTTCAGTAGTAACACATGCAATAATGACAATCAGAGGGCTACAGCGTGACTATATATAATTGTGGGAATGATATTATAATGAAGAAACCTGTCACTCATGAGTGTATAATGTAGTCTATTCTCATCGTAAAATAACTACACATTTCAGGATGTTCTCTACTTACCCGGAGGAAGCTGTCTAGAGAGCCGTTCTCCATGTATTCGGTCACAATCATAACCGGCTTGCCTGGAAAGATTTCCATACAAATTACTCTCTGTGCATTTCCCGACACTTTATAATAAATCCAAACGTTAGAACTTACTTTTAGTAACTACTCCTTCCAGCCGTATGATGTTCGGATGCTCGAATTGTCCCATAATACTGGCTTCCCCCAGGAAATCCCTCCTCTGTTTTTCTGTGTAGCCAACTTTCAACGTTTTAATGGCCACGCTGATTTCTTTTTTTGATGGCAGTTTTAGGCGACCACTGCATACTTCACCGAATTCTCCTGCGGAAAAATGGTCAGAAAGTAAAAACTTAAGCAAGAAAGTGCAGAAATCAAAGCAAATAGTGTAAGAGCATAGAAACACCTTATATACAGATGTATCGAAGGTTAACAGGACTCAAGACACACCATCCTGATAGGTGCTTATCTCACTTTAGAGGATTAAGTTAATATGGTGGTATTTGTTACACACTGTACAACTGTAAGGAGATAGACATACTGCCCATGTTCCCCCTTGAAGAACATGCGCATTGTTGTATTGTGTAATGTGAACTGTGACATGCTTTAATAGTGTTGGTATAGTGTCCTGCCCGACAGCAGGGAGAGTCAGAGTTAAAGATTAGGACGAGCCCAGAGTGGGAGGGGAAAGGTGAAGGGAAAGTTTCCTGTCAGGACATCAGATAGGGCCCAGTGTGCGGGAAAAGCAGGCCTAAGGTCTGGTCAGTCAGCAGAGCCGCATTATTTGGGTGTCACTAATGTGAGAGGAGACCGTGACAGAGGATAGCAAGATCCTAGTGGAGATAAAAAGAGAAGTGACTGAGAGGCAGAGTGATCAATAGGAGACGGGTTCTGGGATGGATCGCTTAGCAGTTCATAACTCAGAGAGGTAATTAGCCAGGCCGGAACAGACAGCGTGAGATGAAGAAAGTGGCCCGGGCGGAAGTTCTAAGGTGTCAGTAGCATAGAAGCTAAGTACCAGCCATATTGAGGGGAAAGAAGATGCGGGACCGCAGGTTGAGAATAGGCCTCATTAACTGGACTGTAGTACTGAGCTGGGCTGTGGTGAAGGAAGGTGAACTAGTGGAAACAGGAATCAAGTGCATTAACAAGAAAGGAACAGTGACTGTGAATGAAAATGCTCCATATTGTGAAGGAAATGTTCATTAAGCTGTGTACCCACTACCAACTGTATATATTCCATCTCAAGTTTTCGTTCAGTAAAAAGTTTATTTTTGACCGGTGGTCTCCCTCATAGAAGTCCTCAACACCTGGTCCTGGCCAACCATAGTCATGGGTAACATGCGGCCTGCAAGGGAATATCGCCCCATAGCACAAGTCCACACACCCAGCCAGGAACCCAACCTTCATGGACATGCTGGGGCAGAAGAGATGAGTACCTCGCCCATGGCTACTGCCCTGCACCACGTTACACAATAAATTACTTCTTTAATTACCAATGTATTATAGCACAGTTCCCTAGGCACCATCTAGTATGAGCACACAGTTTAGCATCACATGGTATAGTTAGTTGTATTCTTTTTGGGAGAGCATTATATGGTGGTGGTGGTGGGTAACACAAGGTATCGCACAGGACAAGTGATGAGCGAGTATGTTGGGTTAACCCTTTCGGCAAGCATGCTCGGGCGAGTATCTTCAGCGTACTCGGTGATATGTTTGAATCACTCCCGTGTGCATGATTTGCGACTGTTTGACAGCTTTAATACATGTGAGGAATACTTAAGAAACAAGCATTTCTCACATGTATCAAAGCTGTCAAACAGTCGCAAATCATGCACACGGGAGTGATTCAAACATATCACCGAGTACGCTGAAGATACTCGCCCGAGCATGCTTGCCGAAAGGGTTAACCCAACATACTCGCTCATCACTACACAGAACCCTATCCAACTTTGGGTACATTAAGTCCCCATAGATTCTCATGGGATTTGTATTATGGCTGTGAATATGAGCCCATGATAAATAATAAAGTGATGGTTGCTGGCTTGCACCTTCGTAGCCTTCTACTGAGTTTGACTGCTCTGACTATTCAGTGAGTTCAATGATCCATCAGATTACAATGTGCTCATTATAGGACGTAAGAGTAATTCCGGATTCAGGCTGCAGTATTGTTCAGTCCATCGCTGAAGTTATCGTGATCCACATATATGTATAAACTTTTTTCTAAAAATGTCTTTTTTGGATCTGAACAATGTACGGTATACACCTTACTACAAATACATAAAACCATCAGCAGAGCAGAGTAGCACGGGGTTATTTTCTGCAGCCATTTGCAATCTAATAATTGAATGACTCTTGTCTTCCTGTCATTTCTAATTAGATAAAACGGCGCTTGTAATCGGACAACATTACAGGAATAAAGATCTGCAGCAATGCGGCCTCAGTGCTGCACAATACATGAATATGGCACATCTGCAGATGTAGCAGAGCGTTGTCTGTGGTTTTGCACAGGGCTGCAGATAAACCTAATATCTGCTCACAATTAATATGATGTACAAATAGTCCAGCCACAAATAAAGCATTACAAATCAGAAACTGCTACAAAGTCCAGAGATAACATTGTCAATGGTATAATTCAAGAAAAGATGGATAAATGGATTGCTGTTGTTTTTTTTGTTTTGTTTTTTTTACTTAAATGTATTTCTTTTGTGCTAAACATATTTTTTGCAATTGGGTTTCATTAAAAATTTAGCAACGTTTGCAGTCTGTGGCATCTGTGTTGCACGTGTCTATTGATGGCTGCAGAATAAGTTAACTGAGAATCTGTCAGTGACCTTATTCTGATGGAGTTTTTTTTACTCTTCAATCTGTCTTTGAGAGCTTTTCTTTAAAGTTTCTCTAGAGTTTTTTTTAGAGATGATTTATGATCACATGAAGGTTCAGCTACACTACGATGTGGTTTGTGGTCGGGTTTTCCCACAAACAAAAGTTGATTTTAATCAATAGATCTTGGAATAATAATAACTTTCCCAATTGGATGTGTTTAAATAATATGTTCTTGTGCTGAGATAATCTTATAAATGTGCCCCTGCTGTGTACTGTGTAATGGCTGTGTCTGACCGTACAGGAACATGGTCTGATCATACCACAACTCCTGGGCAGGGGAGGAAGCAAAAGAGTATACAGACAGGACAGCAGGGGATCGCAGCTGATTCTTTCTTTGAAATAAAACATTGTTTAATAACAGGCAGTGAAATGTTTTACCTCACAGAAAGAATCATCTGTAATCCCCTGCTGTCCTGTCTGTATACTCTTTTGCCCCCCCCCCGCCCAGGAGAGAATGTTTCGACTTGCTGTACGAAAAAGGTGAGAAGAAAGGTGAAAGACGTAAAAAATATTTTTGACTTTGCGCAAAATTTGTGAACCTGCGTGTGCCATTTTGAAGAGCTTAGAGCAAAAAAAGTCAGCGAATATCATAATAAATAAATAAATAAATAAAAATGATGTATGTGGGTTTCACCAAAGGGATAAATGACAAATAATTCTGCTACATCAGTATATATAATGTCTAAAGTCTACGTATTCACCATCTTCGGAGTCGCTGCCATACGAGTCATCAGCAGAGCGATGCAAACTGCTCGGCATTAATATTTGATTGTATATTTTCTGCACACACTATATTATTATTGGCTAATAAAAAATAACTAGGAGGCATTAAAATCAACGCAGAACCTGTGGTTTTATAGAAAGCATTTCCAGATACAATTCCCCAAGTAAGAAACGCATTCTATTAAACATGTTTTCCTCGCCTGTACAACCATGTTGGTTCTTTTAAAGGACCAGACCTACAAATAATCAAAGCGACATAAATAGGCTGATAATAAAATCTGGCGCTGGGACATTTTGTAGCGGGCCTGTTAGGTGCATTGATAAATTACAATTCCCAACATGAATTGCCAGTCACATTTTAAAGGACCACAAAGGCCAAAACGTAATATGCTTTATATAAGATGACGTTCTCTCCCAGGTGTATGTATGCAGCTTGTATAATGAGGGCTATTACTGCCAATGCAACCAGTCTCATAAAGTGACATGGCCAATACCAGAACATTACTCTGCACCTGACAGCAAATGTGTATGCCATACATCCCTAGGTCTGTCAGTACTCTCACTTATGTTTTGTGGATCCGTCACTAGGGATGAGCGGACCCGTGGAAGTTTGGGTTCTACTACCAGACACAAACTTTATTCCAAAGTTTGGTTCAAGGACCAGAACTTTATCCAAACTTGAACCAGAACTCAAACTTCATTGAAAACAAAGGGGACAAGAACTTTTGATGAGGAAAATTCTCTCTTCTATCGGACGGAACTCTGAACATTCCGGGAGAAGTCCATGTTCGGAGTTTAGCACCAGACACTAACTGTCCAGTACGAACCCCAAACTTTTAAGATCGGGTTCGCTCATTTCTACTGACTACGCATATATTACATATATCTCTTACATAAATAAGTGATCCAAATATATTTAGCTTCTTACCTGCTCCAATCACTTTATCTATTGATATACATGTGGAGTCCAGCTCCTTTGCGAATTCATGAACCGCTTGGCTAGGATCTTCGTAGGTGTGAGGATCTATGTAGGTCCTAAGGCCGGGAAACTTTACTGTTAAGGAAGAGAAATATTAAATCGATTTACCCTTGTGCACACTTGTGGGGCATCTTGTGAGCATCTTTAAGATAGAGAGAATAATTGGATTAGGACAATGGCTGTTCCTGAATTACAGACAGTACATAAAGGTTTTGATTAATGAGGGAGTTTCCAAGTGTGTTCAAATCCATGAGAGAAACATGAAAATTCACCCCTTTCCCCCATCACTCACATTACCAACTTTTAACATGTATTACATCACATATTTTACAAATAGTCATTTAGTTTCAAAACTGGTGAATTATTCTTGGTGGTCTTGAGTGGCTTAATTTCTAATATAATCGTCTAGTGTATTAAAGGGTTAACATCTAAATACCCCTGGAGGCGTAGGATAGTTTAGTGGTCAGATGATCATTATTTGTTATTATTTGGTTTATAGTAATGGGGAGGTTAATGGTTATCATCCAGGCTACCTATTATTTAAATACCTTTTTTTTCCTTGAGAAAGGAACCGGTAATGCACTGAAACGCATTGGTGTGAATAAGAAACCTTGCTAATACTCTCCGGATCCCATCCTTTACGTAAGCGCAGCGCACACATTGTGATAATCTCCGCTTTGATAAACTGCTATCTGGACGGTCCTCTCCTCCAGCCACGGGGCTGCAGCTGCGACACATCAGGCTTCTACAGGTGTAGTGTCCTCACATAACCCTTACAGGTGAGCGCTACCATCACCCTCACCCCCATCTTGTTCCTTATGGTACTGCCCCATCTGTCCCATCCAGAGTTAGTAATCTATATTTTTACATCTCTGGAGAAGAATCCGTAAGTGCTCTCAAACAAACAACCAAGAAATTATAAAGTTCTGTCTGCTACTAGAGGGGGTTCACAACAGAATAATTTATATAACTATCAAAGAACCTGTGTTGAAACCCAGGAAAAGATTTCCAGGTACTCAGAACCCTCCATGTACAGTAAGAGGGCTGAAAACAACGGTTCCGCTAACCCATTAGTTACTGTTTGGTGGCAGCTAAGTATCACAGCCAATACATGTTCTGCATGGAGCAGGCTCAGCTCCTGATCCTGCTCCATACCATGATCACTGCATTTCTTTATGCTGTAATTGCTCATTTTCAGCTGTGTATTCTGTGTATGTGAAGAGTGCTGCAGCAGCCCAATCAGGCAGGACTTAAGTAAGTTGTCAGAGAAGGGCTGGGCAGAGAGTGTGAGTGACAGATAGAGATTATATAAATGGGTCGTCCGGTGAAAACAAGTTATCATCTATCCAAAAGGTAGGTGATAATTTGTTGATTGGTGGGAGTCCAACCACTGAGACCTTCTATCCTTGTTAAAATGGAGTGGCAGTGTGCATGCTTGACCACTGCTTCATTCACTCCCTGTGGGGCTACTGGGCAGCGTGGTAGCTCAGTAGTTAGCACTGTTGTTTTGCACCGCTGGGGACCTGGGTTCAAATCCCATCATGGACAACATCTGCAAGGAGTTTGTATGTTCTCCCTTTGCTCACGTGGGTTTCCTCTAGGTTCTCTGGTTTCCTCCCACACGCCAAAGACATACTGATAGGAAATCTAGTTTGTGAGCCCCAATAGGGACAGTGATGATGATGTCTGTAATGGTCTGTGAAATATGATGGTGATATTTAAGCAAATCATTATAAATAAATACTGAGCGCTACACTCGACTTTTTCCAGTAACACCCAAGGAGAATGAATGGAGCTGTGGTCAGGCATCTGACCCTCTGCCCCATTGGAAATATAGGTTCCCTGTTCTGAAGATTGGTGCGGGTCCCAGCGGTCAGATGCCCACAGTTCAGCATGTGTCAGGATTCCTGTTGTTCTTCTACAGTTTGACCACTATTGTTCACCTTAATAATTGTGCCGCAATCCCACTCCTTACCACTGGAAACTGCTGCTGTGTTCTGCAATTGCCCTTTACTAAGATGGCAGATTCTGAATCTGTGGGATCCATCTTGTTTCCTGTTTGGGCCTACTTAAAGCCACATGGATCTCTCACTCATTGCTTGAGTATTGTGTCTAGCTGTTTAGTCTAGTTCCAGTCTCCAGGTCCTGAACTGTCTTACCCAGACTGTTCTCACCTATCTACAGATTGTTTCCTACAACTCCTTCACCAACTCCAAGAACTTCTACTACCGATTGCTATTCCTGCTTGTGCTCCTTAGGCCACTGAATTTCAGTAGTGCTACGCCAGTATCGTAAAAGGCCCTGAAGGTGAGGAGCTTTAACATGGTGCCAATTAAAGTAAAAAATGACTGTTTAATTGACTGTTTAATCCCAGGTGATGAGCTGCCATGTTTTATCATCCAAGTGGCCGGTGTGTACCTGGACAGTGAAGAGTTTGCCACGGATATCATAAAGTATGGTGATGGTGAGGAGTTCACCATTAAGATCGTGAGACTTGTTGTAGGAGTGTTAGTAAGCCTGCTCAACACACTCACATTAATAATACAAGGTTGTCATTAGATGACATAAAAACCTTTACCTTATTTATCAAATAGTTTTGTAAATATTTGTCAATAATAAAGTGATGTTTCAAAGTAGATCCATTAGTTCCTTCCAGTCTTCCGGGGACTGTCCTGTATTTTTGTTCTTTCCTTTTTCCACCCTCCTATTTATCTGCCGTAATTCTGTCCTTTCTATTTATTTTACAGAGGAAATCGAAGGTTAGAACTGAGCAGCTCCTTCTGTTTAACACATAAATAATGGCACATTGGTTTCTCCTAATACTCAGCAAGTTTAATTAATTTTCATATAATAAATGGCCCTGGCTGTTTTACGGAAATACGCTCTAATTCAGCAGAAGGGTTTAGAGATGGCTGAGCGGGATTTGTAACGTGTTAAACGACAAATTAATTTTAGGGCCACGACTATCCACAGACAGGTTAAAGAGAAGGAGAAGGAAATAGATCCTTTTTCTACAGAGACTGGGTGATTTTGTTTGCGGGGGGGACTCGGCATAAACAGGGCTCTTTGTTAGGGGTTTGGGTGTTATGCTGGAACGCTGATGAATTGTTTCATTGTATAAAAGGTGCTATAACTCGCTGCCTGTAAAAACAATACAATTAACAAACACAATTAAGGCCAATGTAAACATCGCCTCTGGCGAAACCATAAACTGCCTGGTAATGATCATTCAGAGCCACAACTCCCCAGATGGGGAACAAGATCCATGGAAAGATGGAAAGATTTGTCCTTTCACTAGCTATAGGAACTTTATGTATAAGGTGAGAATACAGAATAATGATGGCGAAAAAAGTAATAACTCATGAAGCACAAAGCAATATTGTAAGATGGATAGATATACTGCAAATAGATAGAAAGATATGGAGAAATAGATAGATATATGATAGATAGATAGATAGATAGATAGATAGATAGATAAATAGATAGATATATGATAGATAGATAGATAGATAGATATATGATAGACAGATAGATAGATAGATAAATAAATAGATAGATAATAGATAGACATAGATAGATAGATAGATAGATAGATAATAGATAGACATAGATAGATAGATAATAGATATATAGATGCCTTTATTATCCTGACATGTAGCGAGCACTTGGGTTATAAAGGATCTCCTTTTTTCTTTTTCCACTAAATATTGAAGTGCCGCCTCATAGTTACAGGTAGATGTTTATTATATTTCTATCATTACGGTATTTCATCATTTTGTCCATGTTCTCAGATGAGCAGGTGAGGTTATAATGACTGGTAAATACGTTACAAGTGATTGTCACTGATTGTGTTGCAGGTTGATCCCCATACACTATAGTTTTCCTGCTGTCACCGATTGTGGCCGATTACAATGACTTGGAAACGAGAAAATCATCACAATAATTAGCACCAACATTCCTTTAATGTGCTATAAAGCGATCTCACACTACTCTGTTGTCTGCGGTTAATAAACTGTAACGTGACCCGTCAGATTACCAAAGCAGCTTAGGGCAAGATACAATGGTCAGATGGAGGCGCCACAGAGCCAGTGATGGAGCTGCTGTACCCGGGCCGTGATCCACATTTATTAACAATGGCGTGTTATGTATAAATCATATTGGAGAATTTAAAGGCAGTTTTCACTTAAATGGGAAAGGAGCTGCAGTATCACAGAACGGCCACTAAACAGTGTATGGAGCTGTTGTCACTACTGGACCTAACATCAGGTGACCGGTGGTGGTGCCATGTGTTGGACCGCCACTGGTCTTAAAATAAGGACCTATCCTAAGTATAGTTCATCAATATCTAAGACCTGAGCAACCCATCTAATTTGTCAACAAGTCTTCCAGTGCATGTGGAGCTTGATCAAAATCACTTTCTCACCGTCTTTCCGCATTGGAGTGTGAAAAACATTTACATTTGGCACAATTCTAGATTTTTGGCCTAGGCAACTGCAGCAGAAATCAGGCATAAGCTGCGCCTATGTGAACAATCATCTAAAGAAAGATGTTATTCTAAAGTCAAATGAGACATATTATCCAGGAAAATATCTTATAAACCCGAATGTAACCTCTGCAAAGACCACCTCGGTGGGAAGACCATGCTGTATTCAAAACAGATTTATTGTGACAGGTTTTCAGTTCCGCCATATATTAAGCATACTGGTCAATTACATCACTTTAAGAAGACCACCTCATTAAAGGACCACTTACAATGCAACTTTCATAGTCGTTTCAGAGAGGTTTCATTGTTCATTTATCTATCTACCTATGTATCAATCTATCTATCCCTCCATCCATCCCTCTATGTATTATCTATCTCATATCTATCTCATATCCATCCATCTATTCTGGATCTTTACTTTTCTGCATTTTGGTTTCATTTGATAATCTGATGCGTTCCTTTGAAATCATAATTGCTAAATTTCTAGGCCTTCAGTAGTGTAGGGTCACCGTTGAATAATTCAAATAGTTATCATCCGCACGGCTACAGTGTACTGTTTCCTTGTGCCGAATTCTCCTACACTTTACTTGGACCTTGTGACAAACCCAGCTCCGCTACAATGCTTGGTTACTTTGGTTTTCCGCGGGCCAGTTCTGACCTGTTACAAACTCAGCTTTACCAAATCACTGAGTGAACCCTACTGTACACAATGGATCGTATAAGAAACTCAGAGCTTCTGTAACAACACTACCATATGGTTGCACTATTCAGCTGAGCTTCTCTGGTTCCTCATCGCTGAATTCCCTCGGATTCCTTGTGGATTACAAATCTGCTACAACACATCCCTTGATTTCCGTTTACTTCTCCTGTTGCCTTTGCCACCACAGCTTCCATTGCTCCATCTGGATTTCCCTACAGCATCAACGTCATCTGTCCGTGCTGCATAACAGCCGCTCATCCGGACCAAGGGACTGGATGTGACACTTCACCAGTTGGGACATCTATCTACCACATATCTATCTATCTATCTATCTATCTATCTATCTATCTATCTATCTACCACATATCCATCTATCTATCTATCTATCTATCTATCTATCTACCACACATCCATCTATCTATCTATCTATCTATCTACCACATATTCATCTATTTATCTATCTATCTATCTATCTACCACATATCCATCTATCTATCTATCTATCTATCTATCTATCTATCTATCCAATATCTATCTATCCAATATCTATTTATCTATCTATCTAATATCTATTTATCTATCTATCTAATATCTATTTATCTATCTATCCATCACATATCTATCTATCTATCTATCTATCTATCACATATCCATCTATCTATCTATCTCTCTGTATATCTATCTATCTAATATCTATTTATCTATCCATCACATATCTATCTATCTATAAATAGACAGATATTGGATAGATAATCCAATATCTACAGTATGTATTCATCCATCTGTCCATATACGTCTATCCATATCCATCCATCTATCCATATCCATATCATCCATCTATCCATATCCATCTCCATCCATCTATCCATCTCCATCCATCTATCCATATCCATCCATCTATCTATCCATATCCATCTATCTATCCATCCATCTATCCATATCCATCCATCCATCTATCCATATCCATCTATCTATGTATGTATCTATCTATCATCAACAGATAATAATGGTATATTACTCTAGAAAAACTTGCCTTTTCGGGAGTTGCATTTAATCCCTCAATCCCTGTAATGAGAGCAATGTGTAGACTATGGATCATTACAAAAACAATTCAGTGAGCACTGGTTCACTGAAAAACCTACAAAATAACAAAAAAACCCTTCCTGAATGCTCCATTTACTGTACACGGCTCAGGAGCTAATGTTCCAGAGATGTTTCAGACCATGTAATAATGAGGTAAGCCTTCGCTCTGACATTGTGGTTTTGGCGTTCTCGCCAGCAGAGAACTCGATGAGGAAATGATAAGCGTGTGTCAAATTAAAGCCAACGAATGATTACATGAAATGTACCATACAAAGGATCACAAAAAAACCCCGTCGGCCCGATATTGTGCCCTTGACACCCGCGGTCTTTTGGAGTTTATACGGCAGAAAATAAGCTTAGACATTGTGAGGGAGATTTCTTTGAGTGCAGCCTCCAGAGACCGGGTGAAGCCGGGCTACAATGGCCGTAATCTCTTCGCACCAATAATTAGGGGCAGCACATGTCGTAAATGGCTTCTGTCATGAATAACAGATAATAAACACATGCACATGTGTTAAGCCCCTCTGTTCTACAGCTCATTCTGAGCAAACACAATCATTTTCCCTCTCCTTCTACCAGCATGATCCGCCCTGGGGCTAACGAAATGTAAGAGGTGCTAGTCAGACAGGGGCAGCTGAGGAGGTGAAACACTTCTCCGGGCCTTTGATGGGAAGTCCTGGGATTTTCAATATTGCTGCAGCTCGCAGCTCCAGCCGTGATTCTTCATTCACAGCAAAGTATGGGAAAAAGCCACAGTTGTTTTAAAAGATGGCTTGTCTTAGCTGCATTTATTGACTTTGTGCCGGTCGGGCTGACATAATTCACAAAATATAAATAAACTGAGAAATGCACGGTTACACATCTGACACTATTAATATTAGTCAGTGAGATCCAAGAGTGAAAGCTCCTGACAGCAGCGACATATAAAGAAGACAAGTATGGAAGATGTGGTCATGGAGGCCCCGGAGCCAAACTAGTCATGGAGGCGACAATGGACAGGTTTTTTTTTTTTTTCTATAATTAATAGTCAAGATGTTCAAAATTAAATCGATTTTCTTCACTACAATTTGCTTCTTTTTTTGTCTACAAGGTGTAAAAAAAAACAGAAATAGACCTTTTAGCCTTCACAAGATGTAAACGGGCGTAAAAATAAAATTGTCACATTTTTTTGTTGTCTCAATAATGAGAATAAAAGGAATAGGTCACAGTCATCACAAATTGACCTGTTGTTCAAGTGTCCAGATTAAAAAAAAAATTCTGAAATCTTGCAGTTTTCATTCTGACCTGAGCCTAATAATTAGGCTGACACTTCTTGTTTTTTGGAGATCACTTCTCAGTAGTTATCTCATAATCATTACAGACAGGATTACTATGGAAGTTAACACCTATATACAGATAACACAAGATCCACAGTTCAAAGAGGTGATGAACATAGTTTACTTCCTTCCCCCCTCCCTGCACAATCACCTCTGCGCAGATCAAAGAGCATGCCTAGAAAACTCTACTATAGAAGTTCATGAATACCCAAGATTATTGCTATGTAAGGTCCATGTGGCTGATAATAGAGATGGCTGCTCTATAGAGATCTCCTGCCCACTTTGCTTTATTTTGCTCAGCGTAAACTGACCTGCGGTGCGTGTTTCAAATCTGAAACATGTCAATTTCTTTTGCGGTTACGCTGAGTTTTATGTGCAGATTTTTCCCAATAGACTTGTATTAGATGCGGAAAATCTGTAGCTAAAAAAGCATGTGTGATTTTAGTGTGCTTCCATGGCAGAAAAGCATAGAAAATGCTTGTAATCAGCACATGACTATACAAATATAGTTTTGTCAAAGCCAAATACCTGGAATACCAAAAACAAAACAGCTTTATTTTTAACATGACATATCAAAAATAGACAAAAATGTAGCGTCAAAACATTATAAAAAGAAATGTAAAAAATTCATATATTCTGAAAGTTACGTTTGTTAATGTAATCTGATTTGTATTCTAAATAAATATGGAAAAATAAAAATAGCGCAATGAAAAAAGTAACACCATTTATTTTATAGGTGCAGAAATGGTGTAGCAAACTCACCAAAAGCTCATCATGGGAACGTATCCTAAAAAATGCTCAAATGCAGGATGAATTTCTTGAAAAATCAAAAAGTCACTAACAGAGTTATTCACGCCAAAAAACTGGAAAAAAAACCGCAATGATGAATCTGGCCCATATTCTTTAGGGTCTCTTCATTCAGCAAAGTCATAATGGAATAAAAAAGGAGTTTTCTACTAGAAGCGATGCTTCATTTAGGCCATGGTGTTGATTTGGTTGCTTTTACCACGATGGGTACGCAAATCCTTCTTAATTGTCTGCTGCCAAATTAATTATAAGAATGTGTGCAGACAATGAAAGAATCAAGACACTTGAGTCTAGTCAGATCAAATATGGAAGTTCTTCTAATTTATTGAAGAAGTACATAACATTTATAGCAAATCTCTTGGAGTATTTCAAAGGGTGCGTAATCTTTAATAGAGTTGGTTAGCCGCAATAATTGCCTTTTATGATCAGAAGCAGAATATAAAGTAAGCTTCTTAAAAGTCACATAGCATAGGTGTGGTGCAGGAAGCTAGCGCCATTTTGGATGTCTCCATATAATATTGACATCCATAACAGTGTGACTGTAATATCCGCACCCCTATGGTTAGGGCCCCTATTGCCAGAAATTGTGGAAAGTTTTGTAGGCTCCAAAAAAGTCAGAAAGGAAAGATCTGAATTTCTATCCAGCAGGTAATAAGTGAAAATATAATAAAGCATGCTCCACCCGTCACATTTCCACTGTCTTATGATGTATGTTCCCAAGTCTGCTCCGCAAGGACCTCACAAGTGCTTATTCCAGGAACATCTTCCTTCCATACAGGTGCTTCTATCATTAGCAGACGTGATGTGTCTGTATAATTAATGCAGTGACTCTCGTGTGAGGAGATCCTGAATAACTGCCGCACTTCCTTTATCAGGGGAACGAGTATTTGAGAAGTTCCGATATTAAAGACAGCATTAATTAGCTGCAAATCTAAAATATTCAACAGCACAAGTCTGCCGGCCTTCCTTGAAGGATGAACTTTTGCATCTTTGACTTAAAAGAGAGAATATATCTTTCAAGGAAATAGAAAAAAAAAGTATTTATATTGAAAGACGAAGACTTCTGGGAACAAAATACTAATTGAGAATTTAGCATTTGAATGATATGGAAAAAGTGCACAAGCAAATGACTTAAAAATATCTAACACTGGATGGATTCTGTCTAGCTTTTAACCTTCCTGTCAATCATCTCACTTTATCATTTTGATATTTCCTGATTCTACGGGGAACTTCATGTCATTGGGCAGTAAGATGAAGCCTTGTCTTCTATCGAATGTATGAAACTTAATACATAGAAGAAGAAGAAAAAACAAACACCTAACAAAAGTTTCCTCTGTAGGAAATATGGCAAGTTCAGTCCTTTTTGGGTAATCCGTTTTTGAGTTAAAGGGGTTGTCCACTACTAGGACAAACCCTTCTCATACCCCATGCTGGCCCAGATAAAATAAAAAAGCTTATACTCACCTCCCATGCCGGCATTCGCGGTCCTGGTTGTGGTGACACGTGACCTCGGCGTCCAATCAGGGCTGGCGTCACTGTCCCTGCCTTTGTACGAATGGAACATGAATAGGAAGTCAGAGATTAGCTGCAGCCCAGACTTGCTCTTCATGTTCAAAACCTTAAAAGGCGGGGACAGTGATGCCAGTGCTGATTGGGCGCCGGGTATCACGTGTCACTACAACCACACAAGAGCTCCGGGGAGAGCGAGTACGAACACCACTGGAATGATGCCGGCACGGGAGGGGAGTATAAGCTTTTTATTTTATTGGGGCCAAACATGGGGTATGAGAAGGGGTTGTCCTAGTAGTGGACAACCTCTTTAAAATGGTCCTCCAGTGATCATCTTATCAAAAGGGGTCAAGTTTTTCAGACCACAAGAATCTGAAATATGTGATTGAGATACTTGACATTATAGAAACACTGTATCTTACCATAAATATGTACCGTAATTTTTTTTTTTTTAAATGTTGCTGTTCTCTAGAATCTGGCATAATTTTACTATTTTTTTCCCTGCAATTGTCCATTCATGACATATGGAACCTCTCTTGCCTGTATGTAAATCTAGTGTTTTCAGTCAACTGAGATTGGTCCTCAACCCTTTCCTGTGGGGGGTTTCTTGAGGACCACACCCACTTGACTAAACTACAAGATTGATATATAAAGAAGATGGGGCCAAATCTCAAGAGCAGAGAAGCGCAGGAACGCAAAAATTAAGCAATGCAAGATTTAGGAGAACAGTAGCATTTACACTACGTAAGAAAATAAACATATTTATGGCAAGTGACAGGTCCTCTCTGAACTAACACATGAATAAAATAAGAATCGTGGGCAGTTTGTGGGCTGAATGGGGCCAAGAGTTAATATCTGCTAATTTACAGTCACGGGTATAGTCTTATTTATCGGATATAGAATTAAACTTGTGAGTTTGATATTGGATAATCATATCAGAAAATATTCAGGGAATGAAAATGATAATAATTTTTATTAGTTGTACCACTTCTGTGAAGGCATTCCTTCATTTATTTCCAGATCCCCTGATAAATAATTTGCATCCTGATCCAATTTTAAGATTTTTCTCTTGTGGGAGTGTCTCTCCTAGTAATATAGGCTGAATGTGAGGTCTCTGTGTATCCAGGATTCACTGCTTATATTTCAGCACTGTTTTTATATTGCACTTATTTCCTCTCAAAGTCTAAAGCCTCCTTTCTTCCTGTTATCCCTAACACTGAAAGAAGGGGGGAAGATTACGTGTGAAGCTGAACATAGTTTTAACATTTTCAAATATACAGTACTGTGCAACAGTTTTAGGCAGGTGAGGAAGAAATGCTATGAAGTAGGAATGCTATAAAAATAGAAGTGTTCATAGTTTATTTTTATCAATTAACACAATACAAAGTGAATGAACACAAGAGAAATCTACATCAAATCAGATACTTATCCATCATGCAATACCATTAGGGAGCAGTTTGATTGGCTCCAAATTTATTCTGCAGCAAGGCAATGACCCCAAACATGCAACCAAGAACATTAAGAAATATCTTCAGTGTAAAGAAAGACAAGGAGTCCTGGAAGTGATAATATGGCCCCCACAGAGCCCTGATCTCATCATCATTGAGTCTGTATTAAATTACAGGAAGAGACAGAAGGATTTGCACAAGCGACATCCACAGATCTGTGGTTAGTTCTCCAAGATGTTTGGAACAACCTCCCTGCTGAGTTCTTTCAAAAACTGTGCACCTACGAGAATTGATGCTGTTTTGAAGGTAAATTGTGGTCACACTATATATATTAATTTCATTAAAATTTCCCTTGTTCACTTAGCATTTTACTACTTAATAAAAATATACCATTAACATTCTATTTTTAAAACAATTTTTACTTTGGAGCTTTTTTTTCACACCTGTGCAAAAGGATTGCACAATACTGAATATCTGAATAATGCAAGCTAGTGTTGTCCAATGAAAAAAAAATAACTATTTGCTATCAATTTGCATGGCATTTTGCTATTGGAAACAACATCGATGTCATTTTGAACTCTTATTTTTTCTAGCATGGAACATCTACAGAAGTTACGACTTAAAGAGTAACCGTCATGTTAGTTCTTATTTAATAAATCAATGGCGCACATGAAAAAAATCAACTTTTTTATATATCTTTATCAGAGAATTTTCCATCTCCTAGATTGATCTTTCAGTCTCAATTCAGGGGTAAAATCTGTCTGCACTGAAGACATTTTCCTATTACTGAGATGGTGATTGGTGCATATAAGTTTCTAAGGAGAGGGGAGGAGCTAGAGGAAGATACAGACATTCTCTTGCAAGTTACAGTTCTCCATAGAACTTTATGAGCACCAATTGTCATCTCCCATCTTAGTAAAGGGAAAACTATATTCACTGAAGACAGATTTTACCCGCAAATTGAGAATTTTGAATGATCAGTCCAAGAGGAGAAAGAAGCAGATTTGTCTAATAAGAAATATTGCAAAGCTTCTTATGGTTACGAGTGCTATTGATTTATGAAAAAATAAAATAAAACGACAAATACTCTTTAATGTATAAAAATAATTTATACTTATTTCCCAATTACAGGTGTTAAAATACTTGCTTTCGTAAATGACTTTGAAGCAGAAACACCTTATCAAATACGACAAGTTACACAAGTGTGGAAACACTTCTTTTATGAGATTTTCAAATTTGATAAAACGATGCTTAGAAAGCAGTTTTTGTGCCAAAGTCTTTTTACAGCCAGAAGCTGTCTTGGATTTAAGCTTTCACAGGAGAGAAAAGTAGAAATTTTTAGACTTATTGTGTGAGATCCAGTCATTTACCCCTACAAAGGCAGCCAGGAAACTATTAAATTACACAAACACCCCTAATTCTTACAGTCAAAATAATACTTGTTTATCTTAGCATAAAAAGTACAATTCAGGAGTGACATAATCATGTAAGCTGTCAGTAGTACTTTATAAAACCTAGTGAATGACGGTGTGATCCAGCCTGCTACAGCACAACAAAAACAATGAAAAAAGAAAATCAGTACATGGACTAAAATAATTTATGGATGGCGAAAGGATTATTTAAACAAGCAAATTTGGGTTTGGGGAGGTTCATCATCCTTCCAATACTTGGTCACCATGCCGATTTTGCAATTAAATTCTGAGAGGTACAGTCCATCAAGACCACAATACTTCAATATTTCTGACATTGTATTGATGTGTAGAAAATTCTACATTACCTCCGTCATTCTCTGTTTTTCCCAGGGACAAAAACTTGCCCAAAAATTGACAATTTCGCAAAATAGTTCAAACCCAAATCGTACTCATATAATAATGCTTAAAGAGGGCTGCATTGTAATATACAACACCCCTATACTTTTAGTTTTTTGTTTCTACCTTTCGTTCCTCCTGAATTTCACTTTATTTCAAGCACGCAGCTTGTTTAAATCTGGCTCCACCAGACCAGGCAGCTTACTGGGCTTTATTTTCAAAGCTCACAACCAAAGCTAAACCCGTCCCTGGCCTCAGTGTCCAGTCCCACCCTCTGTCCAGCCCACTACACATTCATTGGCAGTTAGTATGTGCCCCAGCCCCACCCTCTGCCTGCCCACTACACATTCATTGGCTGTTAGTATGCGCCCCAGCCCCTGCTCTATACCCGCCCACTACACGTTCATTGGCTGTTAGTATGTGAACCAGCCCCACCCTCTGCCCGCCCACTACACATTCATTGGCTGTTAGTATGTGCCCCAGCCCCTCCCTTTGCCCGCCCACTACACATTTATTGGCTGTTAGTATGTGCCCCAGTCCCTCCCTCTGCCCGCCCACTACACATTCATTGGCAGTTAGTATGTGCCCCAGCCCTAGCCTCTACTCGCCCACTACACGTTCATTGGCTGTTAGTATGTGAACCAGCCCCACCCTCTGCCTGCCCACTACACATTCATTGGCTGTTAATATGTGCCCCAGCCCCACCCTCTGCCCGCCCACTACACATTCATTGGCTGTTAGTATGTGCCCCAGTCCCTCCCTCTGCCCGCCCACTACACATTCATTGGCAGTTAGTATGTGCCCCAGCCCCAGCCTCTACTCGCCCACTACACGTTCATTGGCTGTTAGTATGTGAACCAGCCCCACCCTCTGCCCGCCCACTACACATTCATTGGCTGTTAGTATGTGCCCCAGCCCCACCCTCTGCCCTCCCACTACACATTTATTGGCTGTTAGTATGTGCCCCAGTCCCTCCCTCTGCCCGCCCACTACACATTCATTGGCAGTTAGTATGTGCCCCAGCCCCAGCCTCTACTCGCCCACTACACGTTCATTGGCTGTTAGTATGTGAACCAGCCCCACCCTCTGCCAGCCCACTACACATTCATTGGCTGTTAGTATGTGCCCCAGCCCCAGCCTCTACTCGCCCACTACACATTCATTGGCTGTTAGTATGTGCCCCAGTCCCTCCCTCTGCCCGCCCACTACACATTCATTGGCTGTTAGTATGTGCCCCAGTCCCTCCCTCTGCCCGCCCACCACACATTCATTGGCTGTTAGTATGTGCCCCAGCCCCAGCCTCTACTCGTCCACTACACATTCATTGGCAGTTAGTATGTGCCCCAGTCCCTCACTCTGCCCGCCCACTACATGTTCATTGGCTGTTAGTATGTGCCCCAGCCCCACCCTCTACTCGCCCACTACACATTCATTGGCTGTTAGTATGTGCCCCAGCCCCACCCTCTACTCGCCCACTACACACTCATTGGCTGTTAGTATGTGCCCCAGCCCCGCCCTCTGCCTGCCCACTACAAATTCATTGGCTGCTAGTATGTGCCCCAGCCCCACCCTCTGCCCGCCCACTACACATTCATTGGCTGTTAGTATGTGCCCCAGCCCCTCCCTCTACTCGCCTACTACACACTCATTGGCTGTTAGTATGTGCCCCAGCCCTGCCCTCTGCCTGCCCACTACAAATTCATTGGCTGCTAGTATGTGCCCCAGCCCCACCCTCTGCCCGCCCACTACACACTCATTGGCTGTTAGTATGTGCCCCAGCTCTGCCCTCTGCCTGCCCACTACAAATTCATTGGCTGTTAGTATGGGCCCCAGCCCCACCCTCTACTCGCCCACTACACACTCATTGGCTGTTAGTATGTGCCCCAGCCCCGCCCTCTGCCTGCCCACTACAAATTCATTGGCTGCTAGCATGTGCCCCAGCCCCACCCTCTGCCCGCCCACTACACATTCATTGGCTGCTAGTATGTGCCCCAGCCCCACCCTCTGCCCGCCCACTACACATTCATTGGCTGTTAGTATGTGCCCCAGCCCCACCCTCTGCCCTCCCACTACACATTTATTGGCTGTTAGTATGTGCCCCAGTCCCTCCCTCTGCCCGCCCACTACACATTCATTGGCTGTTAATATGTGCCCCAGCCCCTCCCTTTGCCCGCCCACTACACATTCATTGGCTGTTAGTATGTGCCCCAGTCCCTCCCTCTGCCCGCCCACTACACATTCATTGGCAGTTAGTATGTGCCCCAGCCCTAGCCTCTACTCGCCCACTACACGTTCATTGGCTGTTAGTATGTGAACCAGCCCCACCCTCTGCCTGCCCACTACACATTCATTGGCTGTTAATATGTGCCCCAGCCCCACCCTCTGCCCGCCCACTACACATTCATTGGCTGTTAGTATGTGCCCCAGTCCCTCCCTCTGCCCGCCCATTACACATTCATTGGCTGTTAGTATGTGCCCCAGCCCCAGCCTCTACTCGTCCACTACACATTCATTGGCAGTTAGTATGTGCCCCAGCCTCTACTCGCCCACTACACATTTATTGGCTGTTAGTATGTGCCCCAGTCCCTCCCTCTGCCCGCCCACTACACATTCATTGGCAGTTAGTATGTGCCCCAGCCCCAGCCTCTACTCGCCCACTACACGTTCATTGGCTGTTAGTATGTGAACCAGCCCCACCCTCTGCCAGCCCACTACACATTCATTGGCTGTTAGTATGTGAACCAGCCCCACCCTCTGCCCGCCCACTACACATTCATTGGCTGTTAGTATGTGCACCAGTCCCTCCCTCTGCCCGCCCACTACACATTCATTGGCTGTTAGTATGTGCCCCAGTCCCTCCCTCTGCCCGCCCACCACACATTCATTGGCTGTTAGTATGTGCCCCAGCCCCAGCCTCTACTCGTCCACTACACATTCATTGGCAGTTAGTATGTGCCCCAGTCCCTCCCTCTGCCCGCCCACTACATGTTCATTGGCTGTTAGTATGTGCCCCAGCCCCACCCTCTGCCCGCCCACTACACATTCATTGGCTGTTAGTATGTGCCCCAGTCCCTCCCTCTGCCCGCCCACCACACATTCATTGGCTGTTAGTATGTGCCCCAGTCCCTCCCTCTACTCGCCCACTACACATTCATTGGCTGTTAGTATGTGCCCCAGTCCCTCCCTCTGCCCGCCCACTACACATTCATTGGCTGTTAGTATGTGCCCCAGTCCCTCCCTCTGCCCGCCCACCACACATTCATTGGCTGTTAGTATGTGCCCCAGCCCCAGCCTCTACTCGCCCACTACACATTCATTGGCTGTTAGTATGTGCCCCAGTCCCTCCCTCTGCCCGCCCACTACATGTTCATTGGCTGTTAGTATGTGCCCCAGCCCCACCCTCTGCCTGCCCACTACACACTCATTGGCTGTTAGTATGTGCCCCAGCTCTGCCCTCTGCCTGCCCACTACAAATTCATTGGCTGTTAGTATGGGCCCCAGCCCCACCCTCTACTCGCCCACTACACATTCATTGGCAGTTAGTATGTGCCCCAGCCCCACCCTCTGCCCGCCCACTACACGTTCATTGGCTGCTAGTATGTGCCCCAGCCCCACCCTCTGCCCGCCCACTACACATTCATTGGCTGCTAGTATGTGCCCCAGCCCCACCCTCTGCCCGCCCACTACACATTCATTGGCTGTTAGTACCTGCCTCAGCACTGAACGCTGTCCTTCATCCCAGCATTGGAAATAACAGAGCAGTGTCCTCATCTGTGGAGAGCAGCCTCCTCCTCACCACTCATCTATAGTGCTAATAAAGCTGTCACATGTGCCCCTACATTAGCACTCATAGGTATATTAATACTGTATAATGAAAACTATATATAGCGCCTAATGTGGGTCTAAAGTAGATCAATATAACGGGTAAAATATACAGTGGGGAAAATAAGTATTTGATACTCTGCCGATTTTGCAAGTTTTCCCACCTATAAAGAATGGAGAGGTCTGTAATTTTTATCGTAGGTACACTTCAACTGTGAGAGACAGAAACTAAAAATAAAAAACAGAAAATCACATTGGATGACTGTTAAATAATTAAATTGCATTTTATTGCATGAAATAAGCATTTGATCACCTACTAACCAGCAAGAATTCTAGCTTTCACAGACCTGTTAGTTTTTCTTTAAGACTATGTGCACACTATGGCTATGTGCCCACGTTGCATTTATGAAGCAGAAAATTTCTGCTGCATAAATGCAAGTCCTCTCCCGGAAAAACGCATGCGGAATTCCGCACGCGTTTATCGCGCATTTTTCGCGCGTTTATCACGCGTTTTCCACATGCGGAATTGCCTTGCGTTTTTTATGCATTGGGCAAAGGCAATTCTGCTTGCGGAAACGCAAAATTAAATGACATGCTGCGGATTTTTGAACGCGGCATAAACGCTGCGGAAAAATCCGCAGCATGTGCATAGAACTTGCGGAATCCCATTGGGGAACATGGGGTGCGGATATACATGCGTTTTTCAAGCGTTTACGCTGCGGAAATTCCGCAGCATATACGCTTGAAAAATGCAACGTGGGCACACAGCCTATGCGTTTCTGGTGCGTTTTCGCTGACTGGTTCCCTTTAAAAGTAGTTTGTCATCCTACACTTCCGGCTAACTACATAGCATTGTAGAGGACTAGTGATGAGCGAGCGTGTTCGTTTAACCCTTTCGCCGAGCACGCTCAGGTGCTTTCCAAGTATCTTCGGTGTGCTTGTATATTAAGCTCGAGTCACTGCCTCTGCATGATTTATGGCTGTCAGCCTCAACACATGCAGAAATTGCCTGTTTGTTAGGAAATCCTCACATATGTTGAGGCTGACTAACAGTCACAAATCATGCAGACGCAGGGACTTGAACTTAATATACGAGCAAGCCCAAGATACTCGGAAAGCACCTGAGCGTGCTCGGCGAAAGGGTTAAACGAACACGCTCACGCATCACTAGTCCTCTAGAATGCTATGTGGTTAGCCTGAAGTGTAGGATGACAAACTACTTTTAAAGGGAACTAGTCAGCAGGTTTTTGCTATGTAATCTGAAACCATCACAAAGATTTGGCTGATTCCAGTGATGTGTCCCTTACTTGGTTTCGTTTTACTGTTTCAATAAATTCAGTGTTTTATCAGCAGGACAATATCACTACAGGACTAGGTGTATTGTGCCTCCTGGTCCAAACACGCCCCCACCACTGATTTGCAGCTTTTTGTCAATATACAGTGTACACAGAAAGCAGCCAATCAGTGATGTGGGCGGGGCTACACAGAGCGCTGCATTTAGAGCTCTGCTAGATCTGCAGTAGAGAAAAATGTGACACATACACAACTGCTGCACCCAGTAAACTAAGTGACACATTGCTGGAATCAGGGTGTCAGCTCCTATATCATGTTGCTGTCAGATAATATAGCAAAAGCCTGCTGACAGATTTCCTATAAAGTTTGGCTGTTGCTGGTTGTCCTTTAGAAGGTCAGCTATTATTTAAGCTTTATTAAAAATGCTCCATGGGGAAAAAAAAGTTTGCAAATTAACTCTCTTTCATAAAGAAAGGTAATCTAGCCAGTGTCATTTGCAGGCAGTTACCCTATAAACCAATGTCCTACCCCTTATTGAGCCTTTATGTGGTGCCCCTGAGGGTTCGACAGCCACAGGGATGCTGCACCTCTTCAATGGGGTGTGGTGTTCCTCCTTTGAGGTAAGAACGGTGCAATGGTCAGGACCCCACCTCCACATCCAACACCACACTTCTCCCACCAGAGGGGGCTAATAGGCACTAGGGTGCTGCCCCTACTGGTATATGGGAGACTGGGGAACCACAAAATAGGGGGGAACCATTTAGTGGGTGAGGGTGAAGGACGCACATTTAGTTACACTTAATATTTCATATTTAATAAACAGCCATCTTGGCTCATGGTTCTTTGATTGTGATCTCCATCCCTGAACGTGGCTTCTGGGTGAACCTGCAGCGGATGGAGACACGGCCCTCATACCCTGGCCTTGGGTCGCGGGGCAGGTTGGAGTTAACGTATGTCTCAACCCGGTCAAGGACCATGACCAAGAAGGCCCGGAGCTTAGGAGTGTAGCTCCACCGCAAAAGGATTCCAGGGGGATGCAGACGGAGCGGTATACGCCACTTGTTCTCGCTATTCTGGCCTAGTCAGAGGGATTCCGGCTGCAAGAGGGGTAAAGGCCCCCGACACCTGACTTTGCTACTCTACGTCCTAGTCAGGGAAGCCTGGCAGGCCCAGAGGATCCCACCGGGTAAAGGAAGGAGCGGAGCTGCCACCCGTACCCTTTTTCTGAGCAAAGTCCAGAGGGAGACCCGGCCTATCTACACACACACAGACAGGAAAGGACCCGGTCTGAAGTCTAGGAACTCTCTGGTGTGGGGTCCTGATTGAGCACTTGAATTACTCGGAGGTTGTCGGACCCCCGTTCCTGGTGACCGCAGAACTCCGCGAGGAGCAGGGAGAAGCCTTGCAGCTGTACTCTCCACCGTGAGTAAAAACCCTGGAAGTCAACCCCAATGGCCTCCGGACTCTTTATTTCGGCACTGCACCGCACCACATAGCACCAGACCTCCTATACTACAACCCTCTCCATCCTTGTCTCTGCCCTGAGGCCCTGCTCCGCCTGTGTGGAGTAGTATCAATGTCGGCTGCCACAACATCCCGCCTCAGAGGACTGCAGCAGCGCTGGTGGCCTTCACCAGGTACCACAGGTGGTGTAGTTGATAGCAACCATTCAACCCTGATAGCCCGTACCACCCTTTTTAATGCAACGGCCCTGGGCACGGAAAGGGTCCAGGCCACAGCTGCATCCCAACATAGGACCCGGCTCCGAGTAGTCCCCCATCTTCCCAGGGTTAGGGCTGTGAGCGTCACATTTACATGACTAGGGTACTTCCAAAAGTGCATCAGGGGGTCTCAGCAGTCAGCCAAATCCTATTCTCAAGTAACCTGCAACATCAGTCTATAGATGACTGTTTGGCTGGGAGAATAGTTGATAATCTAGCTATCTCCAGTTAGTGGCAATGGTGAATTTTTTCTTTCTTTATGAGAAATCATTTGCATACGTAAAATTATTAGATTCCTTTAAATTAACTAGAATCACTGCTTCAGATAAATAACTCAAAGTTTAAAGCAGAAGGAGAATGAACAAGAGAGAACGAGGACAGAATGTGATGACATAATGTAGTAATCGCGACTTTTCTGCCTTCTCTGCAATATAATTAGTAAGACATTTTATACATCCAGCTGTATCAGCCTCCTGGTGTCATTTATCCATTCACTAGAGACACAATTTATCCGCATTTTACGTCTGTTTATGGCGTTCACAAAATCTTCAGCTAGTTCAGCATAATTCCAAAGTCATTTCCGTCAATGAATTGGTACCAAATGGTTACCGAACAGGCGGAAATCTGCCACGGCTCACCAATAAAACGGCAACAGCATTAAATCTGAAAAGTTCCTCCGCACATAAAAATCCATTCGTTTGTCAACAAGAGATATCAGAAGAAGTAACGGGAATGTACAAGTTGGGCAAATGGTTATGGAGAAGGATACGTTAGAGCAATGCTATCTTTGGCCGTCAATGTGTAATTCTGGAAATTGAATTTAATTTGAGATTTCATATCTTTACTAAAATAAAACATAATACTTCTTCACATTGACTTTGAAATGTAGCATCACCTATGGCTGGATCTAACCATGTAAACACTGTGATGCCCTTCATCCAATATTGCCGAGGTGTTCTGCGTTGTGTTACAGCAGTCACAAAAAGCTCCATTGATCCAGTACTGCAACATACAATGGTCTTCCTTGGAAATTATAACATTAAACCACATTCTTTGTACAATGTTAGGCCTCATTTGACATCTGTGTTGTATCGTTTGTTTCACGGGTACAACTGTTTCGCTCTGGATCTGGCTGTAGAAGGTCACTGCGCTTGGCACTACAGACGCCTTCTTAATTCTTCTTCCTTTAGGACCCAGCGGTGACCTCACTGCTGCTGCTGATTGACACATCCTTTCCTGGGAGTTAAAAACACTCAGTTTACTCCAGGGAATCGCCGGTTCTACTTTTATGTACCTTTGTGCAGGCTTGAAGCACTAGCGGTCGGCTAGCTTTTTCTCTGGTGCCCTTGGAGGACAGTTGGCGTTACTCCTTTGGTGTCTGTTCAAGCTAAGTTTATCCCCTTTTTTTGTCTACCTTGTTGTCTTTAGTTTGTAGTGGGGCCTGACCAGTGCTCACCCTTCCCCCTCCCTATCTAGGGCCTATATCTAGGGACTCCCAGGTCTTAGGTTCCTGCTCGGCGATAGGTGTGGAACCTATATAGGAACGGTAGGGTAGGAAGGGTGATCTTCCCTTCATGTTGCACTTAGTCTTTCCCACACCTTATGTGACAACAACGTGTACCCATTATAATCTATGGTGGCATTCAAATGTCCACCTTTTTTCCGGCAGCACGGATGACAAGGGCCAATATAAGTCTGTGGGTCTGAGAAAAACATGTTCAGCACATGGATGGCATCGGGGTTTAATATTGTGAAGTATAGGAGAAGCTTCGGAATTTATTTATTTTTTTATCCATCCGTGAAAAACACTAATGACACCAATGGTAAAAACAAACACACGGATATCACACTGAAGACACACTGACATATAGCACTGATGACACTGGTACGATTTTTTCATATACGTGTTTAAACATGGATGTGTGACTGAGGCCTTACAGACACTGATAAAGTGTCTATGATCAATTGGCCAATCAATGTATCAGAACAAGGTTTTGAAGGACGTTAGGGACTACAAGCTCTTGTACCCCTGAAGAAGTTATTTTAGTGGCAAAACATGTTGGGGTGGTCTTTTGCGTTAGATTTTACCAATTGTGGTGGCAGTCCCATGCACAACTAAGGTGGTAGTTTCTGCAGACACACCACCAACACAACTGTTGCAGCAAAAGCAGAGTTGAGATACAGTGCTCTCAATTAGACAGCAATATTGTAAGGCTAACTGCCCACGAAGCAGAAATGCTCCGCATTTTTTCTGCAGCTCCCTGGCAGGAAAAACGCATGTGGATTTTACATGCGTTTTTCCCACCAGGTAGAAGCGTTTGTCAAGCGTTCTTCACATGCATTCCTGCATGCGGGTTATCAAGCGCTTTTCCAAGCGATTTTAGCATCACTTGGAAAAGTGCTTGAAAACTTGGTCACACTATATAAATCCATGCAACAGGCATGGATTTATAGTAGTGTGACCAAGTTAGTTAAAAAAAAAGAATAAAAATGGTAAAAAAAAACCCCATTATACTCACCTTCCGATGGCCACCGGTCTCCTTCTCCGGTGCGTCCGGTGTCTTGGGCGGCTCGCGGTGGTGTAAAAGGACCTTTCATGACGTCATTTAGTCATGTGACAGGTCAAGCGACCGTCAGCGGTTGCTTGACCTGTCACATGACTAAATTACGTCATGGAAGGTCCTTTTACACCACCGCGAGCCGCCCAAGACACCGGACGCACCGTGCAGGAGACCAGGGGCCATTAGAACGTGAGTATAATGTTTTTTTTTCTTTTAATTCTTTTTTAACTACAGGTACTATGGTACCCGGGTCTGGATGAGAGTCTCCTCTTCTCCAGACCCGGGTACCATTCACGCATTGAATCGCTTAATATCCGCATGTGCACATGTAGTGATGCGGATATTATGTGATTCAATGCAAGTCAATGGCGGCGCGTCCGCAAAATTAATGGACATGCTGCAGATATTTCCGCAATGATAATCCGCAGCGGAAATTTCCGCAGCATGTGCAAAGCACATGCGGATTATCATTGGGGACCATGGGGCACGTATTACCAAGTGTTTTTTAAGCATTTTCGCTGCGGAAATTCCGCGGCAAAAACGCTTGAAAAACGCATAGTGGGCACACAGCCTTCAACCCATAGCTGGAAAACGTACTCCACTAGTGTCATTTTAGTAGTTTAGTTAGTATTGGGTATATGATATCATTCATTGTTATTCATCATCCATGTATACCCTTTCACCATTCCATGCTCCGAACCCTGTTATATAATTAATATGGATAAAACATGACAAATGTCCATCAAATTCAACCGAGTGATTGGAAAGGATAAAAAGAAGGGGTATACTGTATATGCAACCACAATGCGAGATTCAGGCCGCCTAGAAGAGGAAACCTTTCCCTCCTTATCCTAATTGTTATTTCTGTATTACTGAAGGGCATGAACTGATTGGTTGTCCATTAGCAGAACAGTACAGTGTTATTTCTACCATACTGCCCTCTACCTGTGCCAAGATGAATTGCTTTGATGTTGGCGCCACTTATCTCAGGATCCAAAAGTAACTTTATGTTCAACCATAAAAGTGATTCTGCCAACTCCCTCCGGCTTTTATGTAAGGGGTTTTGTGACCTGTATTAGTGATCAAGTTACTATTCTTTACTTTCCACTCTTCTCATTCAGCCTGACATTTCAGGGAGGCGGGGGCCTCATTATGTTTCATAGAGCCTCATGTTACAATATGTTTAAAGGGGTTTCCACTACAACGATATTGATTACTCTGCATAAGTCATCAATATCAGCTTGTGGGGGGCTGACATTAAGCTCCTATTATTTGAATAGGAGCTGATCTGCATTACCCAGCGGCAGCCACTAAACAGTATGGTGGAGCGGAGCTGTTCTGCTCCATACACAGTTTATAACTGAAAATACAGCACTTGGGAGAAAATTAACTTTATTACTTCCAGGTGCTGTCGGCTTTCAGTCACACGGGGGTGCTAGCGGTTTGAGTGACAGCTCACAGCACTGACAGTGGCGGCTGTGGGAACACACCCAGCACTTTGACTGACAGCCGCCTCTGTAGTGCATCAGTACAGTGTTGTGAGCAATGACTGTAGTCGATCCAGCACATCTCTATGACTGAAAGCCGGCAGCTCCTGGGAGGAAATAAATTCATTTTCTCCTGGGTGCCGCACTGTTAGTACGGACACCGGGCAACTTTCTAATACTACTAACCTGCAGATTCACCCTGGATAATAGTTTTATCCAATGTCACAGGTTCCCTTTAAGTTACTATAGTAATCTCGTAACAAATTATTTTTATTTCTTAAAGTACGGTTGTAAAGTCTGAAAAACAGCTGCGCTATTTGCAAATTTAACCTGATGAATCAACTGCAAAGTTACGTCATGATTTAATGAAGTGAAATCTGTGTACTTCAAAGGAAACTATGTAAAACTGATGAGAACGTAGTCCACTGAATCATCGAGAAGCGAAATCCTCCCCAGGTCCTGGGGTAAGACATAACAGATATGAATATCTGAGCATCTTTAATAAATACATTCACTGTATATACAGTAGTTATATAGTTATAAGTGTACGCTTATTAGTGGCTTCTACGAACACATTTTGTAATTTACACCAAGATAAGATTTGTTCAAGGAGTAGGTGGTCCACTAAGGCTACAAAGAGAAGGGGATCCAGTTAATGGAGTTCAGCCTTTACATGTCCTATTATTTCTGTATCTAAATAATTAATTTTTGGAAATGGGACAATAAAATGTCTCACAGCTACATGGCTACACTTCTGGGACTGATATTGGTCATTTGCATTCTCAAACCACCATCTTGGACACCATACCCTTCATACTTAAAGAGTAACTAAACTTTCAGCAGTTTCTTTAATACTTTGCATAGACTTTAAAGGGAACCTGTCATGTCCAAAAATGCTATTAACCTGCTGATATAGGGGTAATAGCTTTCTGACAGCGTGCAGCCACTGCTTTGTGAGCCCGGCGGCCTCCAGCTTTCAGTCATCAGTACAGAACCGACTGACTGAAGCCTCGCTGGCCACACCTCTATGACTGAAAGCCGGAGGCTACCGGGAGGAAAAAAGTTAATTTCCTCCCAGCAGCCGGACCTTTAGTGTGGGCACTGGGCAGCTTCAGAATGCTATTAATCTGCAGATTAACCCCAAATCTACAGGTTAATAGCATTTTTGACATGACAGAATGCCTTTAATTGTCTGCAGAGCTGTGAATTTGTTCTAAAGACCCCCAAGAAGTGCACAGCTAAGGAGACAGGAGCCCACTGCTCCTACCCGAGAGCACGCAGAGTAGGGATTCAATAGAAAGCATAGCTTATAGAGGTCATGCTTTCTATTGAATCCGTACTCCGCGCTATGTGGTTGTGCTTTCTAATACATGCACACTTCGCTCTCTGTGCGTTTCGGTAGCAGCGGTGCGCTCCTGTCTCCCGAGCTGCATACTCCTTGTGGTCTTTCGAGCAATCCGTCAGATCCCAGACTACCACTGATAATGCAGGCAATGAAAGTTCCTGCAAAATATATAAAAACTGTATAAAGTTTATTAACTCTTTAAAGTCCATGTGCAAGAGACAAAGTTGTGCTGAATGTCTAGTTCATTCATGATCAGCTGTGAGGCGCATCTCCCTACAGCTGTCACCATACCCCTCACACCTTCATATTTTTCATTACTCCTTTCTCCCCTATTCCTTGTACACTCTGTACGTCTGACAAAGGTCTATGGTGTTAGTCTGAAACATTACAATATTACACACCTTGGACTGTCTAATAATCATCACCATCTCCGCCTCTAACAGAGTGCCGAATTCTTTCAATACATTTGCCTCTGCAGGGTAGGACACTCTCGATTACCTAAACTCCATGATTGCAGTTTATAATTCATGATCAGGACATTCTCCATTCCTTTGTATTTAGATAGAAAAATAACCTTTTAAGATTGAAAGAAAAATGTCATCCATTGTGTCAAAAACAGAATCTCGGGTCTGAAACTTTCATTGCCAAGTGAGCTGGGGGCATAGGAAATATAATAATAATTGTCATCAATTCAAATGATCGATACCATGCAATACCTGGCTATGCCCTGTGTGTGAGTTTTTTTTTGTTTCTAATGGTCTTTTGCTCGATCTTGAGCCATGACTTGATGGATGAATGATCTGTAGGAAGTCTGATCTTGTACTAGACTAGATAGGTCCACCAGGGCCTTCTCTGCCGTTATCTTGATAGCATCAAACCATCGGGTTGCTGGTCTTCCTCTTCGCCTTGTTCCTTCTATTCTTCCGACCATGATGTCCTTCTCCAGTGATTGCTCTCTTCCTATGATGTGGCCAAAGTAGGAAAGTCGTAGCTTGGTGGTTAGAGATGAGCAAATACGAACTTAAAAGTTCGGCGTTCATACCGGACAGTTAGAGTCCGGTGCTAAAATCTGAACATCGACTTCTCCCGGAAGTCCGATGTAATGTTCAAAGTTCCGGGGGAAGAGAGAGATTTTCCAGCTCAAAAGTCTGGGTCCCATTGTTTTCAATGGGGTTCAGCTTCTGGTTCAAGTTTGGGTACAGTTCTGGTACCCGAACTGAACTTTGGAATAAAGTTTGGGTCAGGTATCACAACCTGAACTTCCAAGAGTCAGCTCATCCCTATTGGTGATCCTTGCTTCGAGTGACATGTCTGACTTGATTTGTTCCAAAATTGATCTGTTTGTTCTTCTTGCCATCCTTGGTATTGATAACTTCCTTCTCCAGCACCACATTTCGAAGGCGTTGATTCTTCTTCTGTCTTGTTTCTTTATCATCCAGGTTTCGCATCAGCATGTTACCACAAAAAAGACCGAACTTTGTGCGAGTAAAGGGGGGTATCTGCTCTACCTTAGTCCCGAGCAGGCTTAAGGTCAATGGTTGCCCACCCAGTAAAAGATGCAATGTTTCACATTCTTTAATAGACGTCAATGAAAAGAAAGGTGTACTAAAAAAAGACTTCTGTAAGTCTACAAGCGGAGAATGCATGACGCATCACAGATCCATGTTTAGAGAATTGGTGGCATCCCATGACCACTCTACGATACCTAGAACCCTTTAATTGAAATTATATTTCCTTTTTAACCCCAATGTGTATTTTAATCAACGTTAATGACTTATTGTTAATAACACTTGTGATGCAGCTGATAGCGGGTGTATGGCGTGCTATGGCACTGCAGTAAGAGATGCTACCAATAGGTGTCACATGCTGTATGTAGTAATGCTGCGGTGCTACCTCGGTTCACATGGCTCCGTGCTGCAGCCACAGCTAAGGGAATACAAATGTGAATACATTGTTCCCACATAATCGCTGGTAAATGGAACTTATAAATCACGTTACTTACAGTGACCATTTCCAAAGTGAAGTCTTTTTTCATCGGGGCTGTGCACTGATTTATTGTATCCACAGAACCTACAAGAGCAAAACACAAACATTCATTTCCTCAATGATGCAGGAAAACATATTTACCTTGTGATAAGATAGCAAATGTATTGTTAAGGGACCGGCCCTGCGGTGGAAGTGGCGGCAGGTCATTAAGTGGCAGGAGAGGCCAATTAAGGGCTGGATAAGTCGTGGCCAAAAACTGCGACGTTCATTACTTATGAGTCTAACACAAAGGAAAAAACACAAAGTGTATTCACCTATACAAAGAACCTGGACATGAAACTCTGACGTGAGACCTTTATCATATTACTACTATTCTTTATTACTAAGTGATATCTTTATTTCTGTTTATTGTAATTCCTTTTTCTTAGAATTTTCATTTTCAACTATTCCTTAGGAGCAAACATATTGTCATACAAATTATTTCATTATTGTCTCACGGATTGCAATTTTACTGTCGCCCCAGCCTTGAAGGGAATCAGTCAGCAGAATTTTGCTATGTAATCTTAGAACATCATGACGTAGATGCAGAGACCCTGATTCCAGGGAAGTGTCACTTACTGGACTGTGTTTTGCTGTTTTAATATATTAAGTGTTTTATCAGCAGGAGATTATCACTACAGGACTAGCTGCCTCGTGCCTTCTAGTCCAACCACGCCCCCAGCACTGATTAGCAGCTCTGTCACTATACAATGTACACAGAAAGCAGCCAATCAGTGGTGTGGGCGGGGTTATACAGAGCTCAGTATTCCAAGCTCTGCTAGATCTGCAGCAGAGAAAACTGTGGCTCTATCATAACTGCTGTACCCAGTAACCTAAGTGATACATCGCTTGAATCAGGGTCTCTGTCTCTACCTCATGGAGCTGTCAGATTACATAGTAAAACCTGCTGACAGATTCCATTTAAAATATATAAACACAGGCAGAGACATTTTTTTACTTAAATGCATGTATTTTGTGCTAAAAATATTTTTTCTACTTGAATTTCTTAAAAGTTTTGCTTGCTGTACTGTTTTGTCTGTTGCTTGATGCAGAGTGAGAATTGGTCAGTGAGCTTGTTCTGACTGAAGAGTTTATAACTTATCTCCCTTCTGAACTCTTCTTAGCTGATTTATGACAATTAAGCTCAACTCTGAGGTCATAAGCCACCTGAGAGGAGTTCAGAAGATGGAAAATAAGAATCATAAACTCTTCTTTCAGAACAAACTCACTGACAGACTCTCAGATGACTCATTCTGCAGTCAGCAATAGACATAGCAACACAGAGGCTATAGAAGGCAAACAGAGCACAATTTTTAACGAAAGTCCATTGCAAAAGTTATTTTAAAGCCAAATTTAAATGCATATAAGTAAAAGAAATGTCCCATTGGTGTCTAAGAGTGCATTTACACTGCACAATGCAACATGTTTGCCAGTCGGTGGTCATTTAATAACCTGTTTACACTGGCTGACCCAGCTTCACATGCACATTGAACGATCAGTAATAAATGGTTCAGTGCACGTAGTCTGCCATTGTTCTCGGCAGCACAGTACTGGTTTACACAGGAAGATGCGCTGCCGAGAACGATGATCTTATGTGCAGCCCAAAAGATAATTTCACTTTGCTCATTCGTCAGATGATTGGTAGCTAGTTTAGATTTAATGATTATCATGAAATGAGAGTTCTTAGAAAATCTCGGTCATAATAATTGTACAGTGTAACTAGACCTTAAAGCAGGGGTCGACAAAGTTGTTCAGAATCTAGGAGCCAGCCAAAAAATTTAGGAGCCAGAATTTTTTTTAAGCAAACTTGGTTTTTAATTTAACAAAAAAAACATTACAAACGTTATAAACAACATTTTACTTTTAAAGATAATAAATATTATATTTTGATATTTTAGATTTTAGGCAACATTCTAGTGTTTTTCACTTTGCTTTTTGTGGCCATGAACATGCCTTGTGATTTTAGAGCTGAAGTACCAGTGGTCCACAGCCTTGGCAGGATCCTTTTTTGTAGGAACAACACTTTTCTAAATCAATGAAACAACATACTCACCTTAAATGTTTTTTGGAGGGAAAAGTAAAGATAAATTGTTGTTACGTTTTTTTCTTGACATTTTTTTTTAAATTTTTACGAATGCTTTAAAAATTGCTTTTTAAAAAAAAATAAATAGATGTCATTACATTTATAAATTTTTTATATTCTCAGTTTTTTTCTCAGAAAAATCAAAGAAACTAATTTTTTAAAAAAAATGCCTGTTCCGTTTTTTTGTTGACAAGCTGTACATATAGACCCCCTCACACACGGCGTCTCCCCGGGGAGCACGGCCTTTGTATGTACTTACACAGGTAGCGGGAGATGAGAACGGGCCCCCGGCCACAGCGATCCTTCCCCCGTAACCCAACTCTCCCTGTCCAGTCCCGGAGCATAAGGGGGCGGAGCAAAGTGGAGAAGGCGGCCTGAGCGATACTGTCCCTGCTTCCTCCGATTGGATGACTCCGTGCAGGAGGTGGGATTGGATTGAGAGTATTTTTTTTTCTTCTCAACTCCTCAACTCCTCAAGCACCAGGCAACATTTTCTAGGCGCCAGACAACATTTTCTAGGCGCCACTGGAGACCAGGCGCCTGGGTTTGTCGAGCCCTGCCTTAAAGGGAACCTGTCAGCGGGAATGTCCATGTTAAATCTGCAGCCTAATTTTCGTTTAATTATCATGATAAATTTCCTCGGTGCTTTGGGGCGGGACTTGTGGGTGGGACTTTGGGTAGGGTCTTTGGCTCAGAGGTCTAAGCCACAACGCCTTCGCTTTCCGCATTCATCACCTTGGTCATTTAAATTTTGGGCTGACACTGTCCTAGCTGTGGGTGGCGCTCTCGCAGATTCAGCTGGTGGGGGGTCTTCATCAAAATGGTGCCGGCACATGCGCCACCTCTGGTGCCATTTTCATGAAGAGCATCGGAGGTTGATCTGCACATGCGCCGGCACCATTTTCATGAAGACTGTCACCAGCTGAATCTGCGAGATGGCGCCGGAGGAGCCAAAGCGCAGAATGAGATCAGCCGAGATCTCATTCTGCGCATGCACCACAGGTCGATGCATGCGCCTGAGGTCGATCTGCGCATGCGCCGGTGCCATTTTCATGAAAAACACAACCAGCTGAACCTGCGAGAGCATCGCCCACAGCTAGGATGGTGCCAGTCCAAAATTAAAATGACCAAGATGATGAATGCAACAGAGGCAGCGCAGGGGCCGTGGCTGAGCCCTCTGAGCCAAAGACCCTACCCACAGTCCCGCCCCGAATCACGAAGCACCGAGGAAACCACAATTTATCATGATGATTTAACGAAAACCAGGCTGCAGATTTTTACGCTAAGGGTATGTATTAAATCAGTATGACAGCGCCATTCTGCCCATACCTTTAGTTTAACAAGGATATTCCAGCTGACAGGTTCTCTTTAAGACTCATCAGCCCACATGAACCTTGTAGATTAAAATAAAGATGTCCAGGCACTGAGCTATTCACAGCCCCTTTGTTGTAATGATTATAGAGGGATTGTATTCTAAGGGTCCATTTACATGGACTGACTGGCATTAATAAAATAACCACTGACCAGTAAACCTTTACTAGCCTGTTTACACAGGCAGGCCGAACAAGCTGTAGTAGATCTGTAGATCGCTCAGTGCACATAGGCTGATGAGGTTCTTGGCAGTGGCGAAACACCGCTGAGAACGATGATTTTTTGTGCTACGCAAAAGATCATTTCACCTGATGAACGAGTGTTATTCGCATTCATCAGGTGATCAGCAGCCTGTTTACACTGCAAGATAATCATGAAACGAGCATTTTTATGAACACTCGTTCACAATTATCTTTCGGTGTAAATACAGCATAATTATAGACTATCAATCGTTTAAGACTTGAATGTAACCAGTCCTTGTACTGAAAGATCTTCCATTCACAAAAGTCAATTGCTTGAGTGATTAACCTGCTTATTATTTCTTTGGTGCCTGATTACGACTCCCACATGGTGACCCAACCAGGATCCACTTTGGAATACGGTTTAGGAAGGAGAGAGTGACTTATAGATACGGTAGTGATCTAGAGGAGAGCATACGGCTTTCAATGGCGCCCGTACAGCAGCACGTGGAGGCTGGGCGGCCGCGGACTAACCACAAGAGAAAAGTATGCACATAATAATTAATCTACTTCTACAAAGGTCTCGGAAGGAACAAACAGCAACATTTTAGGCAGTAAGTGCCAAATTGCTAAGGTGGCTCCTTATAATAACGGGGGGCATTTAGCTTAATTCATGGGTCAGGTACCTAAGGGTCTAACACTTTTTTAAACGAATTCAGATGTAAAAAGCTGGGATACAAGTCTTCATGAAAATGTTCATTACTTCAATAGCCGCTTTGGGAATGCTGGCTATTATCATTGAGGTACATATATAGCTCCCCATTATCTATCCAGCATGCTGGGCCATAATGACTAATGATCTCATATGTTCTCCCTATCTACTTCTATTTCTGCTGTGCCTGCCTCACGAGAAAAGACCGAAAAAAAATCAATAGCTAAAACTGTATATCAAGCAATTCAAAACCCAAAATAGCAAATCAGTTTACTACTCCTAAAAAAATGTAGATCAAAGAGAACGAGACCTTAACATCTAAAATGTTGCATTAATCTACAGGAAAACACGTGTGCATTGAGCTTGACAAATTTGAAGAATGAGATCTTGAACAATTTAATAGAAACACAAGGGAAACGTCAGGTCCATGTGGTTATGAAATCTAATCCTGCAGGGCTTGAAAAGCCACTTGCATAGCGTAGTTTACACATAATCAGCCGGTACAGCCCAGGGTTCTCATAAGTGCCTAAGATGTCACACCTGGCTTTAATAGAAATAACATTGCGCATGAGATAGTAAACTTAATCAGGCATACACAGGTCAAATCTCAGGCAATCTTATTTAATAAGGTGTGAAATACAGCTACAGAAAACAGCAAACAGCTCACAAAGCAGCAGAAAAACACAACATGATTATGTTAACAGGAAGAAAATTGTACAATAACGTGGGAAATAAAACAAATCAGCAACGGCATTTTATTGTTTTATTGCATTCTTGTTTATGGTCTGATACTAGATCTGTATTCAGTTTATGCTAGAAGATGGCTTCATATAGTAACTGTCTACCCCAATGGTCTCCAACCTGTCATGCTCTCGGATTGTGGATCCACTGCGCAGGGCTTACCCTTGGAGGGACATGGCTAAGCGGCTACCAAGTTTTCACTAGAGGTCCTGATGGTGTAGTTAGACGTGAGCTGCAGGTAGCCGCCAGGTTCCACTTCTATGGCAGTCCTTGGTACTGCAGCAGCTGACCAAAGGGTCATGATTGCAAAAAGGCTTCAGAGTCCAAGACAGGACCAGATACTGATGTTGGTTCAGACAGTGCGGGTTCTGAACACTTGACAGGACAGACACTGGTGCTGGTTCAGATAGTGCAGATTCTGGAACACTTGATAGAATGGACACTGGTGCTGGTTCAGACAGTGCGGATTCTGGAACACTTGACAGAATGAGCACTGGTACTCGGAGTACCTGGCAGGACAGGATTCGAAATCACGTGTAGACTGGATGTCAGAGCCTGTTCAGACAGAATAGGATCGGGCTCAGACAGAACTGTATGTTCGGACGGGACGGGCTCAGGAGTAAGTTCTAATTTAGACAGGACGAGTTTAACAATAGGTTCAGGTACAGACAGGATGGGTTCAGGGGTCAGCATCAGGTTCAGGCGGGATGGATTCAGCGATAGATTTAGGTTCAGAATGGAGTGGTTCAACAACAGGTTCAGGTTTTAACAGGACAGGTTCAGGAACAGGTTCAGGTTCAGACTAGGACTGGTTCAGGAATAGGTTCAGGGACCTGACAAACAAAATAACAGGTACAAACTCAAATTAAGCACTAAAGAGGGCATTGTACAGGCACCTTCCTACAGGGCAGTATGTCTTAAGTACTAGATGCATCACAGCTATTGGCTGGGAGCTAATCTTGAGTGCGCGCGCTGCTCCTTTAAGAAACGGGGAGCGCGTGCATGCACTAAGTGCGATGCTGGGAGACCTGCGCACTATGCACATGTGGTGCCCAGCTGTGCTTGGAGCCACAGATCCTAGAAGAGTGCATTGATGGAATCCTCCACAAGAGGCCCCCATAAACATTCACACATCTCCACCTTCCTCCTCAGACCAGCAGAGGGAGCCCATTAGGGATATAAAAAGGGAAGGTGGAGCTAGGCAGCTGAGTGATTCAGCAGTTCCTCTGAAGAGTTCCTGCAGTAGAGAAGCCTGAGAGAGGTTAGTCTGCAGTGGAGCTCAGTCTAGTTTAGAGAACTCAGCTAATAGTTCAGCAGTGGAGCACGAGGCTCCTGCTAGCTAGATTCAGGGAGCTCAGTTAGAGCTTAAGGTGTGCCGACGCCATAAGATCGGTGAAGAGCGGCAAGCTGCCGTTAGTGTGAGTAGCCAAGAGAGGGCCCAAGCGTGGCCGAAGGCGAGTGGAAAGTGAGTAGCAGTGGGGGCAGAGGAGCTTACCCAGCTCACCCCAAAACATATACCGGACACCTGGTCCAAGCTTACCGGGATCTCTACGACCCAGTAAGGCATAACTGGAATCCCTGGAGAACTACAGGTCCCAGGTTCACCAGAGAGCTGATACGTAACAGAGCCAGGAGACACATAGTAAGCTGGGAGCGTGCACTCCAAGAGAAGGCCCTACCACAACGTCAGCCGATGCAGGACAGAGATAAAGTTAGGCCTAGCTTCAGGCAGGTCAGAAACTTACTACGCAGAGGCAAGAAACAAGAGGCACTGAAGCGACTGCTGTGTCCGTCCCCGTTCTTGCTCTGACCTGGCTGGGTCTCGTCTGTTCTGCATCCCCCTCTCTGTACGCTGCCCTGAGGCCTAGCTCCACCTGTGGGGAGCTATACCATCGAGCTGCCTTATCACCGGCCTCAGTGGACTGCCGCAGCGCTGGTGATTCTCACCAGAAACCACAGGTGGCGTCACGAACTTTCATAAAATTAACAAACAATCCCCTTTTAAAAGCTGACCCCAGGGTACGGGCCCGGGAGCCGACCACCGCGACATCCCCAAAGGAAAGGCAAAGGCCCGGGTACCGAGTCGTCCCCATCCCCCTGGGCGGGTCACACAGGTCCTGGGATCAGGAAGCTGCTGCAGGACAGGGATACGCCGCAGAGCGGCCGTGACGTTGAGTGTGTCGGCGTCCCTGACAGGGAGGATGGAGATGGACCATGCAGGCACGCCGGCATTAGCGTTATAGTACACCTCCCTTATGCCCCCTCTTCTTCAGGCCCGCAAAGAATATCAGCAGTAGAAGTGGGGCACAAATATACTCCCTGGACTACCACAATCTCTCCTTGAGGACAAATCCTCTCCAGAATACAAGAAAAAAAGGTTTCATCCTTGGGCCTCTGGAGCAGAAGAGAAGACCTGGTCCAGGAAAAGAATTGAAGTTACCTTCTCCGGGTCAATCTTCAATTCGGTATACGTCCTTGAGGGGGTGAGGATCCCGGAAGCAGGTCAATGGAACCATCGTAAGGTAAGCAATGACTCTGCCCCCTCCCATCGAAAACTTCAGCACACGACCAACAAGCAGATGGCAGACCCGGCGGAGAAGACCGTACCACCAGCGGCCGGACTGGAAGTACAGGGAACAGACACCTTTCATGAAAAGAATGTCCCCAATGAAGCACCTCACCGGATCTCCATTCTAGGACGAGCTCATGAATACGTAGTCACTAGTGTTGAGAGAGCATGCTCGACACTGCTCGGTACTCGCCCGAGCATCTCACTACTCGGGATGTTCGGCGAGCACCGAGCATTTTCGGGTTACTCGGGCAGGAGCTCGGGTCTCCGCCCTGCATGTTTGGCGCTCTTTACAGAGCCAATGAACATGCAGGGATTGCCAGACAGTCACTGTAATGCCGCAGCCATGTTGGTTGCGGGTATTACAGTGATTGGCTGGCCGCACAGCGTCACCTTGAGTATTTAAAACTGGGCGCCGCAATCTTGGACACAGTCGCTCCGGATCAGACAGTGTAGGGAGAGTGCTGCTGCGCTAGGGAGAGATTTATACTGCGAAATAGGTAGTGTAGGGTCTCTAAAGCCTGCAAAATCAAACAAACAGTCCTTCTGAGGACTAATATCCATACCAGATATCTGACTGGCAGGCAGGCTGTATAGGAGACGCAGTGGTTATACCAGCAAACACTGCATTATAGTCCTGTGTGCTGCTGCTGCTCAAATTGCTAGACTTAGCCCCAGGTCTAAGGGGCCAGGAAAAATCCTTTTTTTTTCATCTAAATCCTCTTTTTTTTTTTTTTCCTCAGTCAGACTGTACAAATACCCGTCTTATTAACCTTTTGGTATTTCCCCCCCCCCCCAAAAAAAAAATTGAGTGTGTCTGTGAGTGTTCAGACACAAATATATCTGTTTAAAAGAGTCTGGTTTCGGCCAGATAACTAGATCTGTGGTTTTGCAGTTCCACGGTTCAAATCTCTGTATTATCCACTTTTTTGCCTTTTTTCCATTAAAAAAAAAACAGTTTGAGTGTCTCGCTGACTGTTTAGACACAAATATATCTATTTAAAAAAGTCTGGTATACGCCAGGAAATTAGAACTGTGGTTTTCCTCTTCCACGGTTCAAATCTGGGTGTAATCCACCTTTTTGCCTTTTTTACATAAAAAAAAAAACAGTTTGAGTGTCTCGCTGACTGTTCAGACAAAAATATATCTGTTTAAAAGAGTCTGGTGTAGGCCAGAGAAATAGAACTGTGGTTTTCCTCTTGAACGGTTCTAATCTCCTTTTTATTACCCTTTTGCCATTGATAGTGCGAGTGAAAGCTATTTTACAATGGGCAAGGTGCGTGGCAAGGGACGTGGAACTGGACGTTCTGGTGATGATGCGTGCAGAGGACAGGGCCGTGGCCAAGGTGAAAATGTGCCACAACCAAGAGCCACATCTTCTCGCTTCCAGTTCTTGACCGAATTACTAGGGAAGCACACAACAATACCACTATTGCGAACTGATCAGTGTGAACAGGTTATTAATTGGATAGCAGATAATACTTCCAGTCACCTGGGCTCCACCACCTCCGGTCTGTCTTCCACACGGTCAAGTCTTTTTAGCCGTGAGTCTCGACTGCATACTCCTCACCCTGATGCTTCTTCCTCCCACCATACTGAGTGTCGTCAGACAGCAACTGATCCCACAGTTGGACACTCTGAAGAGCTGTTCACTGGTCCATTTTCATATTTGGGCCCCTTGCCTGCTCCGCTTGAAGTGGTGGAAGAGGAGATCCCATGTAGCGATGGCCAAATATTTGAACAGCCACGGCCACAGGAAGGCGACGCTGGCAATTTGTCACAAGAGGTGGACGATGACGAGACAATTGCCACGAAGTGAGGAGGAGGACCGTGGTGCGGAAGTGGAAGAGGAGGAGGTGGTGAATGATCTAGTAACTGACCCAACGTGGCAAGAGGACACGCAGAGTGAGGCCAGCAGCACACAGGGGGAGGGAGGCAGAGTACCCCAACAGGCAGGAAGAAGCAGTGTGGTGGCCGCAGACAGAAGGTGGGCCAACCGTTCCCCATAACACCAACACGAGGGACGTTGCCAGTACAACCGGTAGGTCTTCCAGAGTCTGGAATTTTTTTAAAGACTCTGCTGATAACCACAAAAAGACCATTTGTACCACTTGCCATGCCAGCATCAGCAGGGGTGAAAAAACTACCAGCCTGACCACCACCAGCATGATCAGGCACATGGCAGCAAAGCATCCGACTTTGTGGGGCGAACCCCAGGGTCGACGACCAGTGTCAGCGGGTGTCACCACTGCTTCTTCCGCTGTTATGCGAGTAAGAGAACCCCCTGTTGTGCGTGCAAGGCAATCCCCTGTCCATACTGCATGTAAAGATGCCCCCTCCTCTCAGTCTTCACTTGTTATGGCAGTTCTCAAGAAACAGCATCAACGTCCAGGTCCACCGCAGCGTTCAATTGTCCATATCCCAGACCTTTGAACGAAAGCGCAAATTCGCCGCCAACGCCCCACAGGCCACAGCCCTAAATTCGCACATTTCATAACTGCTTGCATTGGAAATGCTGCCTTTTAGGCTGGTGGAGACAGAATCCTTCCGCAACCTTATGACGGTGGCCGTCCCTCGGTACTCGGTTCCCAGCCGACACTATTTCGCCCGGTGTGCCATCCCCGCACTACACAAGTACGTGTCCCAAAACATCTGCCGTGCCTGTTATGATCTGAAACATAAACTAAGGAAAGATAGGGGAAAGCTGTCCCTACAGTAAGACTAAGCTGAATCCCTACGATGTAGCGGGCTGCCTGTTCCTTGCGAACAGACCCGCCTTAGTCCTCGGCTAGTCTGAACGAAGACCTATAGAATTAAGGGAGGGGTCCTGTGAGGCAGTGACCGGGATCGTATACGAGGGACGCTATATATCCCCCAGAATGTGTACAGAGACCTATTAAATCTATTGGAGTGCATTGCAGTCACAGACACAGCTGCGGCTGCAATGCAGGAATGAAGGGGAGCAATGACCTGGTCAGACTACCTGGCTAAGGCAGATTAAGTAAAACCTGGCAGGGCCTTCATTTCTTGGAGGAGGTCACAGGAGGCAGTGGGGCGCCTCCTCCCTCCAACCCGGGTTTTCCAGTGGCTCTTGCCACAGGTCCTTTAAAATCCCTGCACTAAGGATTAGTGGTATTCTATGTTGCAACCTGCTAGGAGCATAGCAGGAAAGCTCAGCAGGACTGAGGGTGGCTGAACCACCGCCTAGGAAGGCTCTGCACCTGTCAGGCTCTGAGCAGTCCAGCGTGGCCATTGTCTCCGCCAACCGTTGTTTATGGACTCATGTTAACCCGGCTGCGAACCGGAGGACTTTGTTTACCCGTGAGTTGCTGAATAAAAGCTGTTTATGTTGGACTTGCTTGGGTCACTGCCTCAGTTACTGCACGGTGTGAACACCGCCGCCTTACAGGTCCCTAAATGAACTAAGGACTGGGACAAAAATGGGACACCTCCTAAACAGAAGTTTTTTGCAGAGCACAAAAGAAAAACTGACAAAAAGTACTAAAGGTCCCAGAAGACCAAGCGAACTAAACAGAGATAAGCACCGAAGCACCTGGCTAGAGAGACAGTCAAACAACACTGAAGTCCAGCAAAGCCAGAAGGGCGGAGCTGCAATAAATAGGCAGATGGTCACGTGACCGCAAAACACAAGATAGAAAAAACTAACAGGAGGGTTCTAACAGTGCCCTCAACAACGCAGTTACTGGGAGAGTCCACCTGACAACGGACACGTGGACAAGTGCTTGTGACCAGGGACGGTACATCTTCCTGACGGCACACTGGGTAAACATAGTGGAAGCCGGGACCCTGTCGGACCTTGGGACGTAACACATCCTCCCCACACCGAGGATTGCGGGCCCTATGTCAGTCAGAGTTGCCCCCACAGTGTACAGCTCCTGCGCATCATCCTCCTCCTCCTCATGTTCAGCCTCCATCTCAGATATCACCACATCAGTTACAAGCTGGAAGCACTGCAGTACTGCCTCAGCCAAGCAGCAACAGGCTGTGCTGAAACTCGTAAGCTTAGGTGATAAACCTCACACTGCTTGTGAGCTGTGGACAGCTGTGAAAGAGCAGGCAGATCTGTGGCTGAGACCGCTGAACCTACATCCAGGCATGGTTGTGTGTGACAATGGCCGTAACCTGGTGGCGGCTCTGAGGCGAGGCGAGATCACACACGTACCATGCCTGGCTCATGTGCTTAACCTCGTGGTTGAGCGGTTTCTTAAATCGTACCCCAAGTTGCCCGATCTGCTCGTCAAAGTACGCCGCCTGTCAGCACATTTTCGGAAGTCGGCTACAGCTTCCGCCGCCCTTGCTGTGTTGCAGCAGCGTTTGCAGCTTTCGGCACACAGACTGGTGTGTGAGGTTGGAACTCTACCCTCCACATGTTGCAAAGGATTTGTGAGCAGAAGAGAGCAGTTGTGGAGTACCAGCTGTAACAAGGCCGTTGATATTCAGGTCAGACTCCACACATAAGACCTCAGGAGTGGACCTGGATGTCTGACATATGTACCATCCTGACAAACTTTGAGGAGTCCACCAAGATGGTGAGTGGCGATGACGCCATCATTAGCGTCAGCATCCCACTTGTCTGTCTTTTGCAACGCTCTCTGCAGAGAATTAAAGAGGAGGCATTGCAGCCAGAGTATGAGGAGATGGATCAAGAAGCCGTAGTGGGCGACTACACAAAGCCCAGCCTCATCTCATCCCAATGTGCGTTGGGGGACAATGAGGGAGAGGAGGAGGAGGAAGAACAGGAGCTGGTATCATGCGCTGTAGACGGTAGTACCTGTACAACTGTCATACCGTCGGTTCAGCGTGGGAGGCCTGAGGAAGGGGGGGAGGGTGGAGGAGGAGGAGAGCATGGTCAGTCGTCATCTTGGTGAGGACAAGGAAGTCTTGCCCGTTACCAGTCTGGCACGCATGGCTGACTTTATGTTACGCTGCCTTAACCGTGACCCTCGCATTGTCAAAATGTTGGGTGACAGTCATTACTGGTTGGTGACACTTTTAGACCCCCGCTACAAGGAGAACTTTCACTCTCTTATTCCTGAGGTGGAGAGGTCTACAAAAATGGGGCAGTACCAGAAGACCTTTGCTGCAGAACTGTTAAAAAAATTCCCATCTGAACACGCTAGCAGCAGAGGTCACAGTTCGTTGCCCAACCAAGGCTTACAGGTGAGAGAGACGCAACTCCAATCCAGCAGAGGCAGGGGAGCACTGTCAACATTCTGGGACAGTTTTCTGAGACCTGCCCAGCTTACAGGCCCTGAGGCGCAGGGTACTCTCACAAGGAGTGGAAAGTTTCAAAAGATGGTGAGGGAGTACCTTGCTGATGGTACCAGCATCCTCCGTGATTCCTCTGTGCCTTTTAATTATTGGGTATCCAGGCTGGACACTTGGAATGAACTCGCTCTGTATGCCTTGGAGGTCCTGGACTGCCCTGCCGCTAGAGTGTTATTGGAGCGTGCTTTTAGTGCCGCTGGGGGAATTATAACTGATAAGCGCACTCGCCTGTCAACTGACAATGCTGACAATCTGACCCTTATCAAAATGAACAAGGGCAGGATTGGGCCAGACTTCTCATCACCACAAAATGACAGCAGAGTAACAAAGTCAAATCCACTGTGTTATTTCAGGAGGTGTATTCCCATGCACCGCTTCATACCCACACATGGGTATACGCTTCCTCATTTCGGCTGTTTTTTGCTCTTCTTCTTATCCTCAGCTTCCAACACCACTATACCACCAGGATGACCGTGGTCCGTGTTGCCAGCATTGCAAGTTCCTCCATCCTAATTTTTGGCAGCTTTTGCTAGGAAGGCATAGGCAAAGACTATGGGAGACCCACTCCCCAATAATGGGAATAATGTTTTTAATATGCTGTACTGCATGGCTCTGGTAAGGGGTATTGCAAGTTCCTCCGTCCTAATTTTTGGCAGGTTTTGCTTGGAAGGCATAGGCAAAGACTATGGGAGACCCACTCCCCAATAATGGGAATAATGTTTTTAATATGCTGTACTGCATGGCTCTTGTAAGGGGCAGTTTAAGTTCCTCCGTCCTAATTTTTGGCAGCTTTTGCTTGGAAGGCATAGGCAAAGACTATGGGAGACCCACTCCACAATAATGGGAATAATGTTTTTAATATGCTGTACTGCATGGCTCTTGTAAGGGGCATTAAAATCGTCTTGTTAAGCTACTATGACCTCCACGTCTCTTCCAAGGGGCATTAAAATCGTCTTGTTAAGCTACTGTGACCTCCACGTCTCTTCCAAGGGTCATTGACATTGTCTTTTTATTCCACTGGGACCTCCACCACACTTCCAAGGAGCATTGATATTGTCTTTTTATTCCACTGTGACCTCCACCACTCTTCCAAGGGGTATTGATATTGTCTTTTTATTCCACTGCAACCTCCACCACTCTTCCAAGGGGCATTGATATTGTCTTTTTATTCCACTGGGACCTCCATCACTCTTCCAAGGGGCATTGATATTGTCTTTTTATTCCACTGGGACCTCCACGATTCTTCCAACGGGCATTGCATTTCCTCCTAATTTTAGTCAGCTTTTGCTTTTCAATCCATAGGCGAACACTAAGGGAGACCCACTCCCCAATAATGGATAGAAGGTTTTTAGTATGCTGTAATCCACGTCTGTTTCAAGGGGCATTGCAGTTCCTCATAATTTTTGAAAAGCTTTCCATTCACTGCTTAGGCCAACAGTGTACAGGAGACCCAGTTGCTATAAATGGAAAAAATGGTTTAGTTAAGGCCCTCTGACCTCCATGTCACTTCCAAGGGGCATTGGAGTGCCTCGAAATTTTTGGTAGGCATTGCACTCACTGTATGCCCTATAACTGTGTAGTCGAACTGCTCCTTTTGGTACAGAAACATATCCTGCAAGACGTGTGGTTGACTGGCCTGATATTGATGTGAATGGTCCCTGTTCCTCCTGCTCTTTCTCCTTTGCCACCACCTCATCCATCATTCATCACCTGAAGCTTTGTTTTAACGGGAGTCATAGAACTGGGATAGTAGCAGGAAAACATCCAGCAATCCTCGGAGGAGATAGGATATGCGCCAAAACGCTGACCACCTCAGGGTAGCCGCTACTACATACATGCGCTTGCATTCCAAGGAACAGAAAGCTAAGGAGATGGATGGCCTCATGATCATGAATAATTTACTCGATGTGTAGGAGGCCGACCACTGCTGCTGTCTACCTTCTGAACTTTGTGTTGAAGCCTGATTGACCCAGGACCCGCAATCCTCTATGTCTGGAGGACAGATTCCGCCTCCACATGCCTAAAAGGCTCAATTTCAAGTGCAAGTAAGCAAGCGGTATGGGGGTGGGTGGGTGGCAGGCGGCATACTTGCACTTGCATTGCAAGGAATGGGGGAGGTACAATTGAACACTGCCCTGGGACAAGGACTTGAACGGGGATAGTTGCAAGTCTGCAACGACAGGTGCAGGGCGGGAGGCATCTTCGCATGTGCCATGAACAGGGGGTTGGCGTGCACACACTGCAGTGGAATAGGCTGTCCTTCCCACTAAATGCACTGGGGAGGGCACAGGTAATGTTTTAGTATGCGTGTTTGTGTATAAGGCGCACCGGGACAAATAGGGGCGGCTGGGGACCGAGTGTGGACACCCGGCCGCCAGGCGGCTGGGGACTGAGTATGGATACCAGGCCGCCGACGCAGCCATGACATGGTGGCCGGCATCTGCCTGCACAAGCCTAAAAGGCCTCATTTCAAGTGAAAGCAAGCTAGCAGTATGGTATTGCAGCCAGGGGGTGGGTGGGTGGGTGGCAGGCTGCACATTTACGCTTGCATTCCAAGAAAACAAAGCAGATGCTAACTTCTATCACCATCATCATGCTCCTCACCTTGGCACTCAAATCTCCTGATGGAGAAGCCAGGGCCCACCGGAGGAGTCTGGTTGTCTGGTGGGCTCGTCCAATGCTGCCCTAAAGCAGGCCAGGCTAAGAAAAGTGTGGGGAAGGTTATCGGGAAAAATAGTGGTGGCTGGGGACTGAGTATGGAGACCTCGCTGCCGAAGCAGCCATGAGGTAGTGGCCAGCTTCGGCCTGCTCCAAACTAAAAGGCCCCATTTCAAGTGCAAGCTAGCAGTATAGTATTGCAGCCTGCGGGTGGGTGGGTGGTTGGCTGCATATTTGCGCTTGCATTGCAAGGAATGGGGGAGGTACAATTGAACACTGCCCTGGGACAAGAACTCGCACGGGGATAGTTGCAAGTCTGCATCTTCTGATGCGGCAAGGATCACTGCTGATTGGCACACTTTTAGGCAGTGACCTGGGTGTCAGAGATGCTTCCAGGGGTCTTCCCCATGCTGTTCCCATGTCTTTTCAGCAATGTATGTATGTGTCACACAGCACATGGCCAGATAAGGTTGTAAAATGTTAAAATGACATTTCCCGGTGAATGCATTTGTTACGGTTGAAAGCAATACAAAAGTGCAAAAGCACATAAAAAATGCTACTTGTGAACATAGCCCAAGGTGTGGAGGAGTATTTTTGTTTTTGGTTATTTATTTTACCTTATACACAAGTCTTTACCCTGGAAAGGATGTTCCTTAACATATTTTATTGTGAGCCCGTAAAAGTGACTTAATACCTCTGACCACGTTGTTGACAGCAGTGACCTGGGGGTCAGAAATGCTTCCTGGGGTGATCCCCATGCTGTCCCCATGTCATTTGAGCACTGTCACTATCATTTTGGGCACTTTTTAGGCTTTCTACAGACTGCCGGGGGTGCCGTCGCAAAAATGCTCGGGTCTCCCATAGACTAACATTGGGCTCATTGCTCGGGTCGAGCACCCGAGTAACACGGTGAGCTCGGCCCGAGCTTCGAGCACCCGAGCATTTTAGTGCTCGCTCAACACTAGTAGTCACGGAAGACCCAGGAGTAGTGGGTGACACAGACCAGGCAGCACATAAAAAGTGATTTTCTCTCTATGCAGCATTCCTACCTGAACCCTGAACCTGAATTCCTACCCTACCAGTACCAACTTGAATGACTTTGTATAGGGCCTTTCCCTTGATGGTGGACACCTTCAAAGGACTTTGGAGGCCTCAGATGGGAATCTGATACCGATCCACCACAGCTTGCTGCAAGAAATTTCCGACCCAACCGGCATCAAGGTAGGCCGTCTCAATGAACCAGGTGCCTCCAGAGGATACTGATACATTCAAAGTTATTGGTGGAGAAGTATTACTGTCGCCCAGGGTAGCCTCTCCTACAGACCCTAGGCTTTGAAGTTTTTCTGACTGATGAACATAATCATGCACCTACAGGAGTGGGGAGTCGGCTGTCAGACAAAAGCCAGACTTTCCATTGAGAAAGCAAAGAGAGTTCATTACCGTTTCTGTATAACCAATCACTGTATACACTGTATACACTGGATGTAGTATAGGAAGGGTTGATAGCGGATCCTCCTCCAGACCCAGTGATCATATGATTGTTGAGTGTAAGGAGGGAGCAGGAGCTGCTGGGTCCTAAGAGACCCAGTTATCTCTTTTAAGTATAGACTTAATTTCCCCTGTAACTAGGACTAATACATCAGTCTCAGTTACAGGTGAAATCTGATAAAAAAAAATATTTAAAATGTTGAAATGGGAGAGGACAATGTGTGAAGAAAATGAAAATAAATAAAAAAAATAAAGCCGCTGCCAATCCAAATTGATTTTTCTACTAGTCCTCATAAAAAAAAAAAAAGAGTATAAAGTAAAATAAAAATTAGGCCCAGTGTATTCCAAAAAAGATGCAACCGAACAAGGAAAAAATTTACAGCTCGTTAAATTTTGTGTATGATAAAAAAAAAGTAAAATGTGTCTGGACAGACATGAGGGAATATGGCCATGCCTTGAACAGGTTAACAAAAGCTTTTCTGATCTACCAAGGCAGAAGTCATACCCACCCTTAGCTGTATACAGTATACAGTATATACAGCATCTAATGAAAGGAGCTGTAATAAGGACACCAGAATATCTAAACAATTCATTACATAGGATGCATTTGAAGGTCTGTATGACCTCCAGGGTTCTACTGAGCTAAACCTATATTATCATTATTTCAGGTTGGTATATCACATCTTAGTTGACAGAGTCACGTGGTATGGTATAATCATGTGGCCACATCATCCACTAGTTTTAAGTAGTGATTTTATTTATTCATATAGCATGAACATATTCCAGAGGAAGGTAGAGAGATTGGAGTAATTGGACTCTGATTCTACTAGGTCTATCTGAATTAATATTTTAGCATGTTATTGGAAAGTGGGAAGAAACCCACAGAAACATAGGTGGAATAGATGAATCCCATGTAAATTTTGCCCTTGGTTGAATTAAAACCCAGGTCTCCAGTGTAACAACTAAGTCACCATACTACCCTGATCCCAGCAGAACTCAGCCATACTCATCGAATGCCTGAAAATGATCTACATTATTAAAGATTGGAGCCAAAACTGTAAAATTTGCTATATATTTGTAAATTTTAAGTTTTGTTAAAAATAATTTATTAAAGGATAAATGATAACTGTGTGGGTCCACCCCCTGATGACCCAACTGATCGTGAGAACGAGAGTGAGCATGTGCAACCTGCATACTTTTCAGTCTCTATGGGAATGGTGGTCACACATGAGCACTACTTCTTCCATAGGCTCATTCAAATGAGAGGTACAATAACTATTCATGTGCACTACTGCTCTATTGGCATAAAGGAAAGGGTATCCCTGTTCCCGAAGTTCAATGGGGTCTAAGTGGTTGGCTCCCAAAGAATCATACAATAATCAACTATCCACTGTTCATCATTGTAAATCCCTTTAAATGGGGTGTCCTATTTTAGAAAACTTTATGAAATGAGTAGCATTAGATATAAAAACTGAGCACTACTTACCCATTCCGGGTCCACCACCGCTGCTCCGGTCTTCATTGTTTGGCTGCAGTGGTCACATCATGTTGACAGTTTTGCAGCCAATCAGTGAGCTCAGAGGCTCCTGCAATCTACACAGACAGAGTCACTGACATCATTGGTGTAGGCAAACAATAGAGACCAGGTCAGTGGTGGACGCCGGAAAGGGCTATAACGCAGTTTGCTTTTTTATAACTAATAATATCGATATAGTCCCAAGTTAGCGTCACATGCAGCGTATCATAGAGATCCTAAGAGAAGAAGCATGACTATGATCATATATTAATGTAAATGTGAACAACTTGATAGAAAAATAGATAAAAACATATTAAAAATGTAATTCAAGGAGTCCATAAAAAGTGAGGAATCAGGAAGGGAGTAAAAGGGCAGGGCGGCTGAAGGACCCCACAGGTGGCACAATGCAGATGAGCAAATGTTCAAAACATAGTAAAGATAAATAGATGAAATATACATAAAGGAAACGTGTGGACCAAAAGTTTGGACACACCTTCTCATTTAAAGATTTTTCTGTATTTTCATAACTATGAAAATTGTACATTCACACTGAAGGCATCAAAACTATGAATTAACACATGTGGAATTATATACTTAACAAAAAAGTGTAAAACAACTGAAAATATGTCTTATATTCTAGGTTCTTCAAAGTAGCCCCCTTTTGCTTTGATGACTGCTTTGCACACTCTTGGCATTCTCTTGATGAGCTTCAAGAGGTAGTCACCGGAAATGGTCTTCCAACAATCTTGAAGGAGTTCCCAGAGATGCTTAGCACTTGTTGGCCCTTTTGCCTTCACTCTGCGGTCCAGCTCACCCCAAACCATCTCGATTGGGTTCAGGTCTGGTGACTGTGGAGGCCAGGTCATCTGGCGTAGCACCCCATCACTCTCCCTCTTGGTCAAATAGCCCTTACATAGCCTGGAGGTGTGTTTGGGGTCATTGTCCTGTTGAAAAATAAATGATGGTCCAACTAAACGCAAACCGGATGGAATAGCATGCCACTGCAAGATGCTGTGGTAGCCATGCTTGTTCAGTATGCCTTCAATTTTGAATAAATCCCCAACAGTGTCACCAGCAAAGCACCCCCACACCATCACACCTCCTCCTCCATGCTTCACGGTGGGAACCAGACATGTAGAGTCCATCCGTTCAACTTTTCTGCGTTGCACAAAGACAAGGTGGTTGGAACCAAAGATTTCAAATTTGGACTCATCAGACCAAAGCACAGATTTCCACTGGTCTAATGTCCATTCCTTGTGTTCTTTAGCCCAAACAAGTCTCTTCTGTTTGTTGCCTGTCCTTAGCAGTGGTTTCCTAGCAGCTATTTTACCATGAAGGCCTGCTGCACAAAGTCTCCTCTTAACAGTTATTGTAGAGATGTGTCTGCTGCTAGAACTCTGTGTGGCATTGACCTGGTCTCTAATCTGAGCTGCTGTTAACCTGCGATTTCTGAGGCTGGTAACTCGGATAAACTTATCCTCAGAAGCAGAGGTGACTCTTGGTCTTCCTTTCCTGGAGCGGTCCTCATATGAGCCAGTTTCTTCGTAGCGCTTGATGGTTTTTGCAACTGCACTTGGGGACACTTTCAAAGTTTGCCCATTTTTTCGCACTGACTGACCTTCATTTCTTAAAGTAATGATGGCCACTCGTTTTTCTATACTCAGCTGCTTTTTTCTTGCCATAATACAAATTCTAACAGTCTATTCAGTAGGACTATCAGCTGTGTATCCAGCAGACTTCTGCACAACACAACTGATGGTCCCAACCCCATTTATAAGGCAAGAAATCCCACTTATTAAACCTGACAGGGCACACCTGTGAAGTGAAGACCATTTCCGGTGACTACCTCTTGAAGCTCATCAAGAGAATGTCAAGAGTGTGCAAAGCAGTCATCAAAGCAAAAGGTGGCTACTTTGAAGAACCTAGAATATAAGACATATTTTCAGTTGTTTCACACTTTTTTGTTCAGTATATAATTCCACATGTGTTAATTCATAGTTTTGATGCCTTCAGTGTGAATGTACAATTTTCATAGTCATGAAAATACAGAAAAATCTTGAAATGAGAAGGTGTGTCCAAACGTTTGGTCTGTACTGTATATAAAGTATATTTTCTCTATAACTTAACATTGGCAAGTATGGTATACAGAATAGTAAGCACTCACCTTCCTATAAGGATGTAAACAACCACGGTGAGCAGGATAATTACTATCGCCGCTGAGATGCCAATCATTACCACTTGACTATTCTCACTGGAGATGGAGAAAGCTGGAACAGTGAAAGAATAAAGGAAAAGTGTTAACTCATCAGAAATGAAATGACTGATCTTTCTACACATGAACTAGAAGCATGATAATCCTGTTAGAGGCATTACAAGCTGTGACATTCATTAATACAAACATTCTTTCCAATGAAATTATCATAAAGCGCCCTCCTATGTATAGTATTAAACTATATTGATTCAATCTTTGTAGTCTGACCAGAAGGAACGGTTGCATACAATGGGGCCTACTTATAAAAACATTTGTTGAACTACCTCCCCCGGATTAATATTTACGGCTGGTCCCTTGTCTGGTTTCCTCTATAGCTCTAGGTCATATGACAGGTTTTATGCTAGAAATACGCAATAAATCTCTATTTCTCTAAAACTCCAAGCTATGGGCACCTATGACATGTAAAAAATTTTTTTTTACATATGGTAGTGGTTATCTTTAGTTAAAAATGTTCAATAAGTTTCCGTCTGCAATCTTCATTCCTTCATCAATTCTCAGACCTCTTGATATCTTGATATGCAGTTTGTAAGCTGCTCGTAGTTTCAGATTTTACTCATATGAAAAAGTCAATCACAGTAAGACATGTCGGATGTAAGGTCTGAGTGTTTAGGGTCCTGCTTTCTTCACTAGCTCTCATGCATGAGCACAGCTTCATTCCTGAAAATATCACCCCTTCTACAGCTCAAGGAAAATCATGTGCACTCCATGCCATCTAAATCCTCATTGATCTGCCCTCCCTAATAACTTGGGTGCTTTCCTCCCTCTCTCTCCAATTCTCCAATTTGATCTGCAGTGTACAAACCCCTCACCTCCCTTCTGCTATTTATTACACTGTGAGAAGTTAAAGAAAAGAGACATGTCAAAAACAGAAAAGTTCTGATGGATCCATGTCAGATTTTGCAGACTAGTTTGTTATATGAAGAACTGTACAGTAATTCAGTTGTTGGACCATTCTTAAAAAGCACAATTTAGAAAAGTATTCCACTCTTCAATGTCACCCGTCCGGTCCTTGTCACATATTCTGATGCCCCATCGATCTCGCTGAGATCCCCTGTCATGCTAGGAAAGACTTCTGGTTCTGATGAGACCAGTGATGGTTCTGCACAAGTGCGTAAAAAGATATGGCGTCATGACATCATGACCTTACTCACGCATGTGTAGAACCATCCCAGACTTCAGAGCCAGAAATCCAGCTCTATTGTGAGTGGCGGAGATAACAACATGCGTCGAGGACCAGACGGGTTATGGTGAGGAGTGGTGGGGCTGGATAGTTGAGAGTAGTATACGGATCTTTTTTTATGTTTTAACCTTCCGATGGCCCGCTATAGAACATAGAAATGGATAAAATTACGAAAGCGAAATTACAAAAAAAATCTGCATTTTGATGAATGCAGTTTATTGTAAAATTCAAGTACAATTTAATTTCACTCAAATATATAGGTAAATCCCATAGTAAAGTGACTTTCAAAGTTTCATAACTTTCCATGCTGGACAAAATTATAAAAAAAGAAAAGAAAAAAAAGTTTAGTTTCTCTTTGTAATTTTCATTTCCTGCCTGAATATACAGTCATATGAAAAAGTTTGGGCACCCCTATTAATCTTAAGCTTAATGTTTTATAAAAATTGGTGTTTTTGCAACAGCTATTTCAGTTTGATATATGTAATAACTGTTGGATACAGTAATGTTTCTGCCTTGAAATGAGGTTTATTGTACTAACAGAAAATGTGCAATCTGCATTCAAACAAAATTTGACAGGTGCATAAGTATGGGCACCTCACCAGAAAAGTGACATTAATATTTAGTAGATCCTCCTTTTGCAAAAATAACAGCCTCTAGTCGCTTCCTGTAGCTTTTAATGAGTTCCTGGATCCTGGATGAAGGTATTTTTGACTATTCCTCTTTACAAAACAATTCCAGTTCAGTTAAGTTTGATGGTCGCCGAGCATGGACAGCCCTCTTCAAATGATCCCACAGATGTTCAATGATATTCAGGTCTGGGGACTGGGATGGCCATTCCAGAACATTGTAATTGTTCCTCTGCATGAATGCCTGAGTAGATTTGGAGCAGTGTTTTGGATCATTGTCTTGCTGAAAGATCCATCCACTGCGTAACTTCAACTTTATCACTGATTCTTGAACACTATTGCCAAGAATCTGCTGATACTGAGTGGAATCCATGCGTCCCTCAACTTTAACAAGATTCCCAGTGCCGGCATTGACCACACAGCCCCAAAGCATGATGGAACCTCCACCAAATTTTACTGTGGGTAGCAAGTGTTTTTCTTGGAATGCTGTGTTTTTTTTGCCACCATGCATAACGCCTTTTTGTATGACCAAACAACTCAATCTTGGTTTCATCAGTCCACAGGACCTTCTTCCAAAAAGAAATAGGCTTCTTCAAATGTGCTTTTGCATACCTCAGCCGACTCTGTTTGTGCGTACTTGCAGAAACGGCTTCTTTCGCATCACTCTCCCATACAGCTTCTCCTTGTGCAAAGTGCGTTGTATAGTTGACCGATGCACAGTGACACCATCTGCAGCAAGTTGATGCTGCAGCTCTCTGGAGGTGGTCTGAGGATTGTCCTTGACTGATCTCACCATTCTTCTTCTCTGCCTTTCTGATGTTTTTCTTGTCCTGACACTTCTGGCCTTAACAAGAACTGTCCCTATGTTCTTCCATTTCCTTACTATGTTCCTCACAGTGGAAACTGACAGGTTAAATCTCTGAGACAGCTTTTTGTATCCTTCCCCTGAACAACTATGTTGAATAATCTTTGTTTTCAGATCATTTGACAGTTGTTTTGAGGAGCCCATGATGCCACTCTTCAGAGGAGATTCAAACAGGAGAACAACTTGCAAGTGGCCAGTTTAAGTAGCTTTTCTCATGATTGCATACACCTGGCTATAAAGTTCAAAGCTCAATGAGGTTACAAAACCAAAAAAAGTGCTTTAGTAAGTCAGTAAAAAGTAGGCAGGAGTATTTAAAACAAGAAAATGATAAGGGTGCCCATACTTATGCACAGGTCAAATTTTGTTTGAATGCAGATTGCACATTTTCTGTTAGCACAATAAACCTAATTTCAAGGCAGAAACATTACTGTGTCCAACAGTTATTACATATATCAAACTGAAATAGCTGTTGCAAAAACACCAATTTTTATAAAACATTAAGCTTAAGATTAATAGGGGTGCCCAAACTTTTTCATATGACTGTACATGGATATACATAGCCTTTAAAGGTATGGTTCCCCTTTGTCGGTTTATGAGTGCTCCGCTTCCCAGCCTGATGGCTTCCTGATTGTTGGGAGCGTGGGAACTCATGCTTGATTAACATATTGGACCAGAGGCATCTTTGAGCCGCTGACCAGAGCCATGTGCTCTGGATGGTGCCCTATGAGGCAGCTTTGCCTCTGTAGCATTGGCAGTGCAGTGGTACTGCCGCTCGCTGGGAACGGGAGTGAACACCTTTGTAAGGTCAGGATCTGCCTATGATTACATGCCCATATAAGAAGCGAATGATGAGCTGGTTACTTTCCTTGGCACTTGGGAATGATGCTATATTGTGCTGAGGTGTTAACAGTATATGCTGCGTATACATACTAATTAACACTTCTTTCCTTCGGATTGTGACAACGTTGTGGGCGATCCAAAAATGATGGTGAAAATGTAACAAGGAAACCACCAGGTTACATCAGGTGTAATTCACAGACGTTATAAATAGAGGGGATATTTAGCAAACATAATCAGCTCTAAATGTGCTGCTGCTGAATTACATTATCACATATGATCAGCCAGAATGAAGTTATCGGAATTTCCTGTATTGTCGCTAAGCTGAAGGTACTGCAGATCGCCCCCATATGTGGATGTATTTATATCATTCTTAAAATAATTTGACTAATTTCCCATCATATGCACATAATCAGAGGTGGACATATCAATGCTGCAACTGGTGCAGCCACAGGGACCCAAGAGGTAAAGGGGTCATTACCACCTCCAAAGCAGGTGAAGTTGAACATTATGATAAGCAGTTGGACTGCAATGGGCCCATATATTGTTCTTGCACAGGGGCATCTTCTGTCTGTGTCCGCTCCTGCGCATAATAAATATCTCACAGACAGAAGGCTCAACTCTGTGGACTCCCAATACACGCGGAGGTGGCTATTAACAGGCACATCCACAATGAGCAGTAGTCATGAATGTATGTGCTACTCGCTACAGAAGGCTAATGCAATTAATAAAAACAACCAAACAGATCTTTAAAATCATATATCAAAAATTGATATGTGGCAAATAAATTTGCGCAAATTTCATTACTGGAAAGCTTATAATTGCTCTGAAAATACACGTGGGGAGAGACAGAACCCCGCTGCCCGTAAGAGCTTACACTCTACAGGGGAGAGAGAGAGGGGACCCTGCTGACCATATGAGCTTACATTATACAGGAGAGAGAGAGAGGACCCTGCTGACCATAAGAGCTTACACTCTACAGGGGAGAGCGAGAGGGGACCCTGCTGACCATAAGAGCTTACACTCTACAGGGGAGAGCGAGAGGGGAACCTGCTGACCATAAGAGCTTACACTCTACAGGGGAGAGCGAGAGGGGACCCTGCTGACCATAAGAGCTTACACTCTACAGGGGAGAGAGAGAGGGGACCCTGCTGACCATAAGAGCTTACACTCTACAGGGGAGAGAGAGAGAGGGGACCCTACTGACCATAAGAGCTTAAACTCTACAGGGGAGAGAGAGAGGACCCCGCTGACCATAAAAGCTTACACTCTACAGGGGAGAGAGAGAGGGGACCCTGCTGACCATAAGAGCTTACACTCTACAGGGGAGAGAGAGAGGGGACCCTACTGACCATAAGAGCTTACACTCTACAGGGGAGAGAGAGAGGACCCCCCTGACCATAAGAGCTTACACTCTACAGGGGAGAGAGATAGGGGACCCTGCTGACCATAAGAGCTTACACTCTACAGGGGAGAGCGAGAGGGGACCCTGCTGACCATAAGAGCTTACACTCTACAGGGGAGAGCGAGAGGGGACCCTGCTGACCATAAGAGCTTACACTCTACAGGGGAGAGCGAGAGGGGACCCTGCTGACCATAAGAGCTTACACTCTACAGGGGAGAGCGAGAGGGGACCCTGCTGACCATAAGAGCTTACAATCTACAGGGGAGAGCGAGAGGGGACCCTGCTGACCATATGAACTTACATTATACAGGAGAGAGGGAAATGACCCCGCTGACCATAGGAGCTTACACTCTACAGGAGAGAGAGTGACCCCACTGACCATAAAACCTTACACTCTACAGGAGAGAGAGGACCCTGCTGACCAAAGGAGCTTACACTCTACAGGGGAGAGAGAAAGGACCTTGTTGACCATAAGAGCTTACACTCTACAAATGAGAGAAGAGAGATTTATCCAATGACTCTGGAGATGGAAAACAGCTCTGCCATACAAACTGTTCTCCACTGGGACCCGCTGATCTGTGATGGCCCCGGTACTGACCACCACTGTACCAGGTGTGATAATGCGCTAGATGTCCTAGGTGCAAAGCATTATGGGGAGGCCTGTGCAGCAATACTCAATGGCATTATCCTGCTCTTTGATGCTTCAGCAGTGTGGGAAATGGTGCCTGGTAGAGATGAGCGGTGTTCGACTAGAACTGTTCGCCAATCTCAAATTCGAGCTGTTTTGGGCGGTGTTCGAGTTGTTCGACGAACCCGAACGATTTGCAAAAAATTTGGCTGTTCGAGGTTATGTTCGATAACTGTTCGTGCACCAAAAGCGTGTCCTGCATGTCTGGCGCTATTTAGAGCACCAATCATGCAGGGATTGTCTGCCACTCACTGTAATGCCACAGCCATGGTGGTTGTGGCATTACAGTGATTGCCCAAATCGATGGGAACAGTGCTCACAGTGAAACATGAAAAGCCGGCAATTCATCAGCGGCATACACCGGTACCCGACAATTTACAACAGAAAGAATAGAGCTTCACACATAGATTAGATAGATAGAAACATGTCAGTCACATATATATGAAGTACAGTGACAGTGTTGCTTACTGTACTTGTCATTTAGTGTAAAGGATTTATCAAAAAAAATAATAGTGTTTTCATGCACTGTCTCTTTAAAAAAGCCGGCCGGCAATTCAGCAGCGGTACCCGACAATTTATAACAGACAGAATAGAGCTTCACACATAGATTAGATAGATAGAAACATGTCAGTCACATATATATGAAGTACAGTGACAGTGTTGATTACTGTACTTGTCATTTAGTGTAAAGGATTTATTAAAAAAAATAATAGTGTTTTCATGCACCGTCTCTTTAAAAAAGCCGGCCGGCAATTCAGCATCTGTACCCAACAATTTAGAATAGAAGAAATAGAGAATCACACATAGATTAGGCAGATAGAAACATGTCAGTCACATATATATGAAGTACAGTGACAGTGTTGCTTACTGTACTTGTCATTTAGTGTAAAGGATTTATTAAAAAAAAATAATAGTGTTTTCATGCACCGTCTCTTTAAAAAAGCCGGCCGGCAATTCAGCATCTGTACCCGACAATTTAGAATAGAAGGAATAGAGAATCACACATAGATTAGATAGATAGAAACAGGTCAGTCACATATATATGAAGTACAGTGACAGTGTTGCTTACTGTACTTGTCATTTAGTGTAAAGGATTTATTAAAAAAAAATAATAGTGTTTTCATGCACCGTCTCTTTAAAAAAGCCGGCCGGCAATTCAGCATCTGTACCTGACAATTTAGAATAGAAGGAATAGAGAATCACACATAGATTAGATAGATAGAAACATGTCAGTCACATATATATGAAGTACAGTGACAGTGTTGATTACTGTACTTGTCATTTAGTGTTAAAATAAAGGATTTATTTAAAAAAAAATTGGCGTGAGGGGTTCCCCTTAATTTTAGTCTCTAGCGGAGGTTAAGCAGACTGCTGGGGCAGATGTTTGAAGCCTGGGAAGGGGGTAATACCCACGGAGCTTCCCAGGCTACTAATATCAGCCCCCAGCGGAATACCTAGCCTTTACTAGCTATTAAAATGGGGGACCCCCCAAAAAAATGACGTGGGGTCCCCCCTATTTTAATAGCTAGCAAAGGCTAGGCAGACAGCTGGGGGCTGATATTAATAGCCCAGGAAGGGTGCCATGAATATTGGCCCCCTCCCAGGCTAGGAACACCAGCCGTCAGCCGCCCCAGAAATGGCGCATCCTTAGAATGCGCCAATTCTGGCACTTAGCCTCGCTCTTCCCACTGCCCTGTAGCGGTGGCAGTGGGGTAATAGGGTTGGGGTTGATGTCAGCTTATAATGCCAGCTGACATCAAGCCCAGGTTAGTAATGGAGAGGCGTCTATAAGACACCCCCATTACTAACCCCATAGTCAAAGTTAAAAGAAAACACAAACACCCAGAATAAAGTCCTTTAATTGAAATAAAGACACATTCCTTTATTGTTCTAAATTAAACCATACTTACCGTCACGCCCAATCCAGCTGAAGCCAACGATCTCCTGCAATAAAAGAAAAATAATAAAGCAACCTCATCCTTACCTTTCCATGGTTCCCACGACAGCTTCAGCTCTGCTACATCGAGATAACAGGCTGGACCGCAGCAGAACGCCGCCATCCAGCTTGTCATCCCGCAGACACTGAGAAGCGCAGGCATTCTTGCGCTCTGCAGTGTCTGGCTGTGACGGCATCCAGATGAGCCGAGGTCATGTCCAATGAACTCGGCGCACCTCATGCACGTCACTGACAGCGTGGGAGAATTCTCCTGCACTCAGCACTTCAGCGTGAGAATTCTCCCACGCTGTCAGTGACGTACATGAGGTCAGCTGAGTTCATTGGACATGAATGAGCTCACCTCATGCACGTCACTGACAGCGTGGGAGAATTCTCACGCTGTAGCGCTGAGTGCAGGAGAATTTTCCCACGCTGTCAGTGACGTGCATGAGGTGAGCTGAGATCATTGGACATGAATGAGCTCACCTCATGCACGTCACTGACAGCGTGGGAAAATTCTCCTGCACTCAGCGCTTCAGCGTGAGAATTTTCCCACGCTGTCAGTGACGTGCATGAGGTGAGCTCATTCATGTCCAATGAACTCAGCTGACCTCATGTACGTCACTGACAGCGTGGGAGAATTCTCACGCTGAAGTGCTGAGTGCAGGAGAATTCTCCCACGCTGTCAGTGACGTGCATGAGGTGAGCCGAGTTCATTGGACATGAACTTGTCTCATCTTTATGCCGTCACAGCCAGACACTGCAGAGCGCAAGCAAGCCTGCGCTTCTCAGTGTCCGCGGGATGACAGGCTGGATGGCAGCTTTCTGCTGCGGTCCAGCCTGTCATCTCGATGTAGCAGAGCTGAAGCTGTCCTGGGAACCATGGAAAGGTAAGGATGATGTTGGTTTATTATTTTACTTTTATTGCAGAAGACATTGGCTTCAGCTGGAATGGGCGTGATGGTAAGTATGGTTTAATTTAGAACAATAAAGAATTGTGTGTTTATTTCAATTAAAGGACTTTATTCTGGGTGTTTGTGTTTTTTTAAATACTTTACTAGAAATTCATGGTGGTCATGTCTAATATTGGCGTGACCCCATCAATTTCGGGCTTAGGGCCAGCTGATAATGCCAAGCTGGCCTTAACCCCTTTATTACCCAGTGAGCCACCGCACCAGGGCCCTGGATGAGTTGGGTACAGCGCCAGAAGATGGCGCTTCTATGAACGCGCCATTTTCTGGGGCGGCTGCGGACTGCAATTTGCAGCGGGTGGGGCCCAGAAAGCTTGGGCCTCCCTGCGCTGCGGATTCCAGCTCCCAGCTGCCTAGTTGTACCTGGCTGGGCACAAAAATAGGGCGAAGCCCCACGCATTTTTTTTTTTAATTATTTCATGAAATTCATGGAATAATTAAGAAAAAAAGGGCTTCCCTATATTGTTGTGTCCAACCAGGTACAAATAGGCAGCTGGTGGTTGGGGGCAGCCCGTCCCTGCCTGCTGTACCTGGCTGGACACAAATATAGTGCGAAGCCCCACGTCAATTTTTTTTTAATTATTTCATGAAATAATTTTTTTAAAAAAGGGCTTCCCTATATTGTTGTGTCTGGCCAGGTACAAATAGGCAGCTGGTGGTTGGGGGCAGCCCGTTCCTGCCTGCTGTACCTGACTGGACACAAATATAGGGCGAAGCCCCACGTCAATTTTTTTTAAATTATTTCAGGAAATTCATGAAATAATGAAAAAAAAATTGATGTGGGGCTTCGCCCTATATTTGTGTCCAGTCAGGTACAGCAGGCAGAAACGGGCTGCTCCCAACCACCAGCTGCCTATTTGTACCTAGCCGGACACAACAATATAGGGAAGCCCTTTTTTCTTAATTATTCCATGAATTTCATGAATCTAAAAAAAAAATGCGTGGAGCTTCGCCCTATTTTTGTGTCCAGCCAGGTACAACTAGGCAGCTGGGGGCTGGAATCTGCAGCGCAGGGAGGCCCAAGCTTTCTAGGCCCCACCCGCTGCAAATTGCAGTCCGCAGCCGCCCCGGAAAATGGCGCGTTCATAGAAGCGCCATCTTCTGGCGCTGTACCCAACTCATCCAGGGCCCTGGTGCGGTGGCTCACTGGGTAATAAAGGGGTTAAGGCCAGCTTGGCATTATCAGCTGGCCCTAAGCCCGAAATTCATGGGGTCACGCCAATATTAGACATGACCACCATGAATTTCTAGTAAAGTATTTAAAAAAAACACAACACCCAGAAAAAAGTCCTTTAATTGAGATAAACACACAATTCTTTATTGTTCTAAATTAAACCATACTTACCATCACGCCCATTCCAGCTGAAGCCAACGATCTCCTGCAATAAAAGAAAAATAATAAAGCAACATCATCCTTACCTTTCCATGGCTCCCACGACAGCTTCAGCTCTGCTACATCGAGATGACAGGCTGGACCGCAGCAGAACGCTGCCATCCAGCCTGTCATCCCGCAGACACTGAGAAGCGCAGGCTTGCTTGCGCTACTCAGTGTCTGGCTGTGACGGCATCCAGATGAGCCGAGGTCATGTCCAATGAACTCGGCGCACCTCATGCACGTCACTGACAGCGTGGGAAAATTCTCACGCTGAAGCGCTGAGTGCAGGAGAATTTTCCCACGCTGTCAGTGACGTACATGAGGTGAGCCGAGTTCATTGTCGGCTCATCTAGATGCCGTCACAGTCAGACACTGAGGAGCGCAAGCATGCCTGCGCTTCTCAGTGTCCGCGGGATGACAGGCTGGATGGCAGCATTCTGCTGCGGTCCAGCCTGTCATCTCGATGTAGCAGAGCTGGAGCTGTCCTGGGAACCATGGAAAGGTAAGGATGAGGTTGCTTTATTATTTTTCTTTTATTGCAGGAGATCGTTGGCTTCAGCTGGAATGGGCGTGATGGTAAGTATGGTTTAATTTAGAACAATAAAGAATTGTGTCTTTATTTCAATTAAAGGACTTTATTCTGGGTGTTTGTGTTTTTTTTTTAACTTTGACTATGGGGTTAGTAATGGGGGTGTCTTATAGACGCCTCTCCATTACTAACCTGGGCTTGATGTCAGCTGGCATTATAAGCTGACATCAACCCCAACCCTATTACCCCCTGCCACCGCACCAGGGCAGCGTGGAAGAGCGAGGCTAAGTGCCAGAATTGGCGCATCCTATGGATGTGCCATTTCTGGGGTGGCTGACGGCTGGTGTTTCTAGCCTGGGAGGGGGCCAATATTCATGGCTCCCTTCCTGGGCTATTAATATCAGCCCCCAGCTGTCTGCCTAGCCTTTGCTAGCTATTAAATTAGGGGGGACCCCACGTCATTTTTTTTGGGGGGGTCCTCCATTTTAATAGCTAGTAAAGGCTAGGTATTCAGCTGGGGGCTGATATTAGTAGCCTGGGAAGCTCCGTGGGTATTACCCCCTTCCCAGGCTTCAAACATCTGCCCCAGCCGTCTGCTTAACCTCCGCTAGAGACTAAAATTACGGGGAATCCCACGCCAATTTTTTTTAATAATAAATCCTTTATTTTAATACTAAATGACAAGTACAGTAACCAACACTATCACTGTACTTATTATATATGTGACTGACATGTTTCTATCTATCTAATCTATGTGTGAAGCTCTATTCTGTCTGTTATAAATTGTCGGGTACAGATGCTGAATTGCCGGCCGGCTTTCTTAAAGAGACGGTGCATGAAAACACTATTATTTTTTTTGATAAATCCTTTACACTAAATGACAATTACAGTAAGCAACACTGTCACTGTACTTCATATATATGTGACTGACATGTTTCTATCTATCTAATCTATGTGTGAAGCTCTATTCCTTCTATTCTAAATTGTCGGGTACAGATGCTGAATTGCCGGCCGGCTTTTTTAAAGAGACGGTGCATGAAAACACTATTATTTTTTTTGATAAATCCTTTACACTAAATGACAAGTACAGTAAGCAACACTGTCACTGTACTTCATATATATGTGACTGACATGTTTCTATCTATCTAATCTATGTGTGAAGCTCTATTCTGTCTGTTATAAATTGTCGGGTACCGCTGCTGAATTGCCGGCCGGCTTTTTTAAAGAGACGGTGCACGAAAACACTATTATATTTTTTAATAAATCCTTTACACTAAATGACAAGTACAGTAAGCAACACTGTCACTGTACTTCATATACATGTGACTGACATGTTTCTATCTATCTAATCTATGTGTGATGCTCTATTCCTTCATGTCTAAATTGTCGGGTACCGGTGTATGCCGCTGCTGAATTGCCGGCCGGCTTTTTTAAAGAAAGCGTCTTCTGAGCAGTTTGTCAGCTTTTGGACACCTTTGAAGGTGTTTTCTATGTGTTCCTATGTGTTTTTGTTTGCCTGCCATTGGTTTTAACGGTGTTCGACGGTGTTCTAAGGTGTTCGACGAACAGTTCGACGAACAGTTCCTCGAACATCCCGGTGTTCGACGAACCGAACCGAACCCGAACACTACGGGGGTGGCTCAACACTAGTGCCTGGCAATAATTGTTTTGTGAACCGCGAATTGAATCTCAAAATATTCAAATTTGCATCCAACCGCAAATTTCAGGAAATGTAACTCAAGCGCAATCCTCCGCATATCAATGCAATCATCTCGAGTGCTGAGGCTCCAAAATGAAATTTTGCTCTGGGCGTTGGAAAGCTTAGTTATTACTCTGGATGGAGTACTATTTGGTATATAAATAATAAAAAAAAATGACAATATATCTTTATATCTTATTAAATGAGACCCAGTTTTCTAATTAAACCCAGAGCGACTGAAATGAAAGAAAAAAAATAGTGTAAAATGGAACCAAAATAAAGCTAAATCTGCTTTACTGGCATCGTAATGAAATTGTAAACATTATTTTTGCTCGGGTCTACTTGCCAAATCGCTAGTTTGTTCTTGTTACAGTTCACAACGTATAGTTATCATAGTTTGCATTAAACTTTTATTTACAGTCACTACCAATTCCAGCAATCTAAGAACAAGCATATAATTGACTTTAATTCACATGTAAAAACACATGTGAAAATTGGATCTGGAGAGCTGTACCATTGGCTGCAACAATGTGACTGTGGGTGGCATATTGGATTTCACTTCTAATGTATGTTTACATGAGTTTGTGTAAGGGCATCACTTCTACGCTCATTTACAGCTGCGGCTTTTCAACAGTTGTGTTAGGAAGGAAGCAGCGGATAGTTATCGAATGATGAATACCCGGGCCTTTTTTGGCACATAACATTGCTAGAACAGGTTTTCTGTATATATTCATGGATAAAGTGTCACATTTACATGTTTTTATCTGTCATTCTGGTAATTAGAGTCATTTAAGGAAAGATTATGGCTTAGTGGTATAATTGGTGCTGTCTAATTATAAGACATCCTGTTATGTAGAATATGGCATCCAGACCCTATAAGAAAGACTTCACTCTTTGATAGATTTTGAGATTTTCCAATGTTTTACCATTAAAAAAGAATGATTTGATTCACTTTGAATCAAAAATACGGCAAAGCCTCAAAAAGATGAGGACTGTGTTCAACCCATTACAAGCTGTTTATCAGCCCTACTAATATCCAGGTGACCTCAACATATACAGTACAGACCAAAAGTTTGGACACACCTTCTCATTTAAAGATTTTTCTGTATTTTCATGACTATGAAAATTGTACATTCACACTGAAGGCATCAAAACTATGAATGTGGAATTATATACTTAACAAAAAAGTGTGAAACAACTGAAAATATGTCTTATATTCTAGGTTCTTCAAAGTAGCCACCTTTTGCTTTGATGACTGCTTTGCACACTCTTGGCATTCTCTTGATGAGCTTCAAGAGGTAGTCACCAGAAATGGTTTTCACTTCACAGGTGTGCCCTGTCAGGTTTAATAAGTGGGATTTCTTGCCTTATAAATGGGGTTGGGACCATCAGTTGTGTTGTGCAGAAGTCTGGTGGATACACAGCTGATAGTCCTACTGAATAGACTGTTAGAATTTGTATTATGGCAAGAAAAAAAGCAGCTAAGTAAAGAAAAATGAGTGGCCATCATTACTTTAAGAAATGAAGGTCAGTCAGTGCGAAAAATTGGGCAAACTTTGAAAGTGTCCCCAAGTGCAGTTGCAAACACCATCAAGCGCTACAAAGAAACTGGCTCACATGAGGACCGCCCCAGGAACGGAAGACCAAGAGTCACCTCTGCTTCTGAGGATATGTTTATCCGAGTCACCAGCCTCAGAAATCGCAGGTTAACAGCAGCTCAGATTAGAGACCAGGTCAATGCCACACAGAGTTCTAGCAGCAGATACATATCTTTAACAACTGTTAAGAGGAGACTTTGTGCAGCAGGCCTTCATGGTAAAATAGCTGCTAGGAAACCACTGCTAAGGACAGGCAACAAGCAGAAGAGACTTGTTTTGGCTAAAGAACACAAGGAATGGACATTAGACCAGTGGAAATCTGCGCTTTGGTCTGATGAGTCCAAATTTGAGATCTTTGGTTCCAACCACTGTGTCTTTGTGCGACGCAGAAAAGGTGAACGGATGGACTCTACATGCCTGGCTCCCACCGTGAAGCATGGAGGAGGAGGTGTGATGGGGTGGGGGTGCTTTGCTGGTGACACTGTTGGGGATTTATTCAAAATTGAAGGCATACTGAACCAGCATGGCAACCACAGCATCTTGCAGCGGCATGCTATTCCATCCGGTTTGCGTTTACTTGGACCACCACTCGTTTTTCTCTACTTAGAATTTGTATTATGGCAAGAGAAAAGCAGCTGACAGTCTATTTAGTAGGACTATCAGCTGTGTATCCACCAGACTTCTGCACAACACAACTGATGGTCCCAACCCCAATTATAAGGCAAGAAATCCCACTTATTAAACCTGACAGGGCACACCTGTGAAGTGAAAACCATTTACGGTGACTACCTCTTGAAGCTCATCAAGAGAATGCCAAGAGTGTGCAAAGCAGTCATCAAAGCAAAAGGTGGCTACTTTGAAGAACCTAGAATATAAGACATATTTTCAGTTGTTTCACACTTTTTTGTTAAGTATATAATTCCACATTCATAGTTTTGATGCCTTCAGTGTGAATGTACAATTTTCATAGTCATGAAAATACAGAAAAATCTTTAAATGAGAAGGTGTGTCCAAACTTTTGGTCTGTACTGTATGGCTATGGGTTCATCATTGCTTTGCTGTCACACACTACCTGAACAGTTTGTTCAGTGTATTATGGCTTTCTTAACCTATTTCTATGGATAAGCTGTAACGTCCTTTTACTATCCAGATTCACCACAAAATGACTGCTGTATTTCTTGCTTCTGCTTTTATACAGGCCCTTCCTGGTTGGCTATGCAATGTTATCTGATGAGATAGCTGCAAGGCACTATGGGTAAGCCTGTCTGAACTCATGTCATACTTTTCTGATTGATGCAATCTTCTCCATTGTGTAAAATGGCAACAGCTGGAAGTGAGTCGCAAATTGCTTGATTTCACCAGGTTCAGCAAATTTTCAAAAATTGTACACAATTTCAATTTGAATCAAATTGCTTGGCTCCTCTCCATCTTCCAGATAACTCATGTTCATATAAACTACTGGGACAACCTTCAATGAGTCTGAGCAAAACTCTGCTGCTTGTCAATGAATGCTTGTCACTTCTTCAAGGTGCATCTGAAGAAGCATGCGAAACGACCATTGAACTGAACTGAGATAAGGAAATATAGCTATTGCATCTGGAGGAGGCATCATGCAAGATGCAAAATGGCCCTCTTGATGAAGTGCTATTGCTCGTCTGCTTGTATTTTATCATCAATTATGGAAAAGGGACCAAGTCAACTTTTTTCGGTGAGTGCTGTATTAGTTTCTACCTATCTAAACCGATTTCAGGTGCCATATGTACTGTAGTGCTTTACATTGAATACTATATTAATGAGGTATTGTTTGTTTTTTAGGAGAGAATAATTATATTACTATATATGTGATGAAAAAAATCTTACTAGTAAAAATATGTAGGGACTCCATGTGTAACGAAACAGGCTCCATGAAATTAAGAAAAAGGTATTTAGCTATTGAGGATACAAAGGAAGAGTCTCACCTTGTCACTTATAGGAACCCGAAGGCGTCAACCATTTCTTTTAGGTAGGGTCCAACCCAAATATCTGATAGACATATAACCCAGCTCTGGTTCTGGTTTCCATCTGAAGAACAGGCTCTGGCATGAACTTTCATGAGTGAAGAGGTTGCCCTCTCATACATGACTCTTTTCATTAATTTCAGGGTTTGCTCACACTAACGTATATATATTCTTTCATGTGAGAGAATCTGGCCGATTATGCTAATGACACTCGGCTCAAACTCTATCAGAGTGTGAGCCAAGTGTCATCTGAGAGTGAACTTAATTTCTCCATCTTCTCCATTGTCTCTGTGAGAGTACATCAGACTGCACTCGAATGTCATCCGAGTGCAGTCCGATGTTTCACACCCACCCATAGGCTTGTATGGGTGTGCATGGTCTGATTATCGGATGCACTTGCAGTATACTGCGATTATTTTCTCATGCCGATTCAGTATGAGAAAACAATCGCAGAGCTACACTGCCCCATAGTATCATTGGGCCGGGAGCTATCCGGTAAAACATTGGATAGCACTCAGCTGTGTTATACGCCAGTGTGAGTGAACCCTAAGGCTATGTGCACAAGATGCGTTTTTGCGGCATTTTTTAAGAGCGAAAATGGGCCAAAAATGGGCCAAGTCATCCGTGTGCCAGCTAATGCAATGAGAATCCTGAAGTGCTGTGCACATGATCAGGAATTTTCCTGTTAGGATTGTCATTGCATTTAAATCTGCAGCATGTCAATTTTTTGTCTGTTTCAGCAGCATTTTTCACCCATTGACTTCAATCGAGTCAGTCAAATCCGCAGCAAAAGCGCAGGCATAAAAATATTTGCGGATTTACTGCGGATGTTTGCTGCGTATTTGACTGACTCAATTCAAGTCAATGAGGCAAAAACGCACAAAGAATTGACCATGGGAAACTACTCCCCCATCATCCTACAGCCTCTACCACTGACAATAGCGAGAGCAGACGCGGCTGAGGGCAAAAGTAATCTCTTCAGCCGATGTGTGTGCACAGTGTAAAAAAAAAAAGTAAAAAAAATCTATATTAAAATAAAAAACACCTTATATTCATCTGTCCGCAGTACCCCGAGTGTCCCACGGCGATCCGATGACACGGCAGCATTTTATACACTGACAGGAGCGTGATCACTCCCGGCAGTGTATAGTGCTGAACTGCCGGGAGTGAGGTCACTGGAATTCAATCAGCTGATTTTCTCACACAACACTGATGCAGTAAGTGAGGGCACCGGAGCTGATCAGCTGATCTTCAGCTAATGAACTCAAGTGACCTCAGTCCCAGCAGCTCAGCGCTATACACTGACAGTGATTGCTGGTGTGACTGCTGTAGAAGTGACCTAGATCTTCATGGGACACTGAATTATGTCACCAGTGCGGACAGGTGAGGCATATGGTTGTTTATGTTTGGCTTCTAACAGTAGATGATGGTTTCTGGGATTAGGCGTTAGTTGAGTATATGGTGTTTTTTATGTTTAAATAAATGATTAAAACCGTGTGTAATTTTATTTAAAATAAAAGACTTTATTCTGGCCATGGCTTTTTTTCAAAAACTTTACTATGAGGTTAGTATATAACGCCGGGGTTAGTCTTATAGATGCCCCCCATAACTAACCTGAGCTTCATGTCAGCTGGCAATACAAGGCTGACGTGAACCCCAACCCTATTACACCACTTGCCACCACACAAGGGCAAGTGGGAAGAGCAGAGGCTAAGCACCAGATTTGGCAGATGATGCGGATGTGCCATTTCTGGGGTGGCTGAGAGCTGATATTATTAGCCTCGAAAGGGGCCAGGATCCATGGCCCCTTCCCTGGTTATTAATATCAGTCCGCAGCTGTCTGCCTAGCCTTTGCCAGTTAGATTTTCAAGGGGGACCCTACGACAATATTTTTCTGGGGTCTCCCTGTAATCTAGTCAGTAGAGGCTAAGCAAACAGCTGTAGGCTGTTATTAATAGCCAGGGACCATTTTTGACTAATGGCCCCTTCCCCGTCTAGTAATAACATCCCCCCAGCGGTCAGCTTTCCCTCTGCTGGTTATTAAAATGACGCGGGAGCCCACGCCATTTTTTTTTATTTTAGGCTATGTGCGCACGATCCGGGCGTAGCAGCGCTTTGGACGCAGCATATTTTTGCTGCGTCCAAAACGCTACATTCTATTGAATGCAGGTAAATCTGCATGTGTTCACTGAACCATGCAGATTTACCGCATTCAATACATTCTAGTGGTCAATTTTCTGTTGTGAAGACTAGCGACTCCACAAGTTCATTTGACATGCTGCGGTCCTGAAAGAAGCGCCTCATGTCAGTGTCCGGGGGTGATCTGCAACCTCAGTTGCACGCATAGTGGACATGGGATTTCTAAAAATACCATCCAATATGCTGTAACATCTGGCTGCTGCGGGTTTGACGCTGCATAAATACGCAGTGTCAAACCTGCAGCATTTCCTGATCATGGGCACATACCCAAACTAACCCGCAACATGTCAATATCTGTAGCAGAGACGCTAGTCTGCAGATTTTGACCGAAAATGTCATTACATGCGGTGGAGTCGCATGTACTGACAAAACAAGTGCGGCATTAGAACACAGTGTTTTGGATGCAGCAAAAATACGCTGAGTCCAAAGCGCTGCTGGTTGCTGATTGTGTTGATGTAGTGGCTAACCTGTTATGATCTGCAACATGTACTAAGGAAAGATAGGGAAAAGCTGTCCCTACAGTAAGACTAAGCTGAATTCCTACGATGTAGCGGGCTGCCTGTACCTAATGAACAGACCCGCCTTAGTCCTCGGCTAGTCTGAACGAAGACCTATAGCATAAGGGGAGGAGTCCCTAAAAGAACTAAGGACTGGGACAAAAATGGGACACCTCCTAAACTGAAAAGTTGTTGCAGAACACAAAAAGACAAACTGACAAAAAGGTACTAGAGGTCCCAGAAGGACCAAGCGAACTGACAGAGAAAGGCACCGAAGCACTTGGCTAGAGATACAGTCAAACACTGAAGTCCAGCACAGCCAAAAGGGCGGAGATGAAATATAAAGGCAGATGGTCAAGTGACCGCAAAACACAAGATGGAAAAAAACAAACAGGAGGGTTCTAACAGTACCCCTTCTTTTATGAGGATCATCTGGATCCTCCAGGCCCAGGCCTATCCGGAAACCTCTTGTGGAAAGCTTTAACAAGCCTAGGAGCAGAGACATCATCCGTCCTTGCCCAGGAGTTGTCTTCGGGACCGAAACCTTTCCAGGAGACAAGATACTGTAATCTCCCTCTATGCCATCTAGAATTCAAGATACGAGAAATTTCATATTCGCCGTCTTCCACCACAGGAGGAACTGTGACAGTGGCATCCCTATCTGACACATCAGCCTTTTTCAACAAGGAAACATGAAACACAGGATTAATCTTCTAGGAAGTAGGGACATCCAATCTAACAGCAGACGGGTTAACAACCTGAAGCACTTTAAATGGACCCACAAACTTAGGACCCAGTTTTTAGAGGGAATCCTCAACCGCAGGTTCTTCGAGGACAATCAAACCATGTCACCCACAGTAAACAAAACCTCCTTACGTTTCCTGTCAAAATACTTCTTGGACTTCGTGTCAGCCTCTTGCAGGTTGCAATGTACATTAGTCCAAACTCTCTCCAAATCGCCGGAAAAATTCTCCTCCTCCGGCACCGCCGACCCCAATTTGGAGAACGAACCAAAAGACGGATGTCTCCCAGTACAACAAAAAAAAGGAGAACACCAAGCTGAGGAGGAAGTATGATTGTTAAGAGCAAATTCTGCGAAAGGCAGAAACTCAGACCACACCTCTTGACTGTCTGCCACAAAACAACGCAAAAACTGTTCTACATCTTGGTTCTTTGTTTCAGTCTGTCCATTAGACTCAGGATGATACCCAGACGAAAATGACAAATGGACTCCCAACCTGTCACAAAAAGCACGCCAAAAGCGAGCCACAAACTGAGGTCCTCTATCAGAAACAATATCCGTGGGAACGCCATGAAGCTTGACAATCTCCTTAACAAACGCCTTAGCGAGTGTCCTGGCGCAGGGCAACTTAATGAATGGAACCAAATGACACATCTTACTAAAACGGTCCACGACCGCCCAGATGACAGTAAAACCCTCAGACACAGGAAGATCAGTAATAAAATCCATTGTGAGATGTGTCCAAGGAGCACTAGGAGCCTCCGGAGGGCAAAGCAACCCCACAGCAGGAGTATGTGAAGCCTTTGAACTAGCACACACAGCACATTGACGCACCCACTTGATGACTTCTTTCAGCCATGCAGGCCACCAAAAACTGTGAATGATAAGACTCTGAGTCTCAGAAATTCCTGGATGACCTGCCAACTGAGACTCATGACACTCCACAAACAAATCTCTCCTAAAGGTTCTAGGCACGAACAACCTCCCATGGTGAGTGTTAGATGGGGCATCATTTTGAGCTTTCAGAATCCCATCCTCCAAAGCGGAATCCAATGCTGACACCACAACGCCTTTCTGTAAAATGCTCTCCTCCTCCTCGGCACCGACCGCAGAAGAGAAGCTACGAAATAAAGCATCGGCTTTAACATTCTTAGTACCAGGGATATAGGTAACAGAAAAATGAAACCGAGAAAAAAAAGTGCCCACCTAGCTTGACGGGCATTCAAGCGCTTCAAATTCTTATGATCTGTGAAAACCGGAATAGGAAATCTAGCGCCTTCCAAAAAATGACGCCAATGTTCAAACGCGAGTTTAATAGCCAGCAACTCCCGATTTCCAACATCATAATTCAGTTCGGTTTCTGAAATTTTTTTCGAAAAGAAGGCACAAGGATGTACTCCATCCCTGTTCTCCTGAGACAAAACTGCTCCGACCCCCACCGATGAATCATCGACCTCGACCAAAAAAGGCTTGGTCTCATCAGGCTGTATAAGTATAGGGGCAGAACTGAACCTCTCTTTGAGATGCTTAAACGCTTCAATGGCCTCAGTAGTCCACTGAACCGTATTCGCACCTTTCCTGGTGAGATTGGTTAGAGGTTTAACAATTACAGAAAAATTCTTAATGAATTTCATGTAATAATTGGCAAAACCCAAAAATCTCTGTATAGATTTCAAACCAATAGGCCTAGGCCATTCCTGCACAGCCTGAACCTTCACAGGGTCCATCTCAAAGCCCTCGCTGGAGACAATGTAGCCCAAAAAACTAATTTTCTGCACAACGAACTCACATTTCTCCAGCTTAGCAAAGAGAGGATTATCACTCAATAACTGCAAAACTTCACGTACACTCTGCCAATGGGACTCTAGATCTGGTGAATAAATCAAAATGTCAACCAAATACACAACCACATTCTTACCAATCAAAGGTCTCAGGATGTCATTAATAAGGTTCTGAAAAAATGCAGGTGCATTCGTAAGACCAAAAGGCATCACCAGATTCTCAAAATGACCTACCGAAGTGTTAAAAGCAGTTTTCCATTCATCACCCTCCTTCATACGTAACAAATTGTATGCCCCCCGGAGATCAATTTTAGAGAACCACTTGGCCCCCACTAACTGGTTAAACAAGTCAGGAATTAACGTTAATGGGTAGGAATTGCGTACAGTAATCTTATTAATTTCACGAAAATCCAGACATGGACGTAAACCCCCATCCTTTTTCTTAACAAAGAAAAATCCAACTGCCACAGGCGACTTAGAAGGTCTAATGTGACCAGCAGCCAGGCTAGTCTGTATGTACTCCTCCAAGGCCTTTCTCTCAGTGATAGTCAGATTAAATAAGCGACTCTTGGGAAGAGTAGCTCCCGGAACAAACTCAATGGCGCAATCATAATCCCTATGAGGAGGTAAAACTTGCGACTCCTCCTCTGAAAAAACACTCCAAAAATCTTGAATAGGTACAGGTTATTCCCCTTTTTCCACAGCCGCAATGCGACCATTACAACATTTATCATAGCACTTCGGACTCCAAGACTTAATCACATTAGTAGACCAGTCCAGTAAAGGATTGTTCAGTTTTAATCAAGGCAAACCTAGAACGACTGGAGAGGGTAAATTATCCAATACAACCAAGTCCAAAATTTCTTGGTGAACTCCATTGATAGTGAGGGGAAATGCAGCAACCTTGTGAGTAATACATTTCAAGGGAGTGGTATCAATTGCAATCACAGAAATAGGTGATGACAAAGGTTTGGATTTCAATTTAAGTTTTTCCAAAAACCCTTTATCAATCACAATAAGTGTTGAACCACAAACCACAAATACCTGAAATTCAATCAAATCTCCCAGCAAAGTAGTACTCCCAGAAAGAAATACTCCTGCAGAGCGTAAACAAGCAATACGGGCGTACCTGACCTTTTTTTTTTTTTTTTTTACTTAAACGATGCTCACAATACTTAATCAAATGGTCAGCTTTACCACAATAAAGACACAATCCCTCAACGAACCTCCGGTCTCTTTCCTGAGAGCGGAGTGACATCGCCCCAACCTCCATCGGTTCTCCGCCGTCTGAGCAGATTTTCTGGGGACTAGGACCTGACATTACAGGAGTCTTTACCTCATTCAGCCGGAACCTCAGCCTCCTGTCCACACGAACAGCTAATTGCATGGCATCCTGCAGATTCTCAGGTGCAGGGAATGCAATTAGCAGATCCTTAACCCTTTCACTCAGACCAGCAAGAAATAAACATTTCAGCGCAGGATCATTCCATTTGACTTCTGAAGCCCATCTTCTGAAGTGTGTGCAATAATTTTCAACATCACCTGACCCCTGACTCAAACGCCTGAGTTCTGCCTCAGAAGATGAGATTCTATCAGGATCGTTATATAATAGACCCATAGCAGAAAAAAATTATTCTACAGACCTTAAGCATGGATCATTAGGTTGGAGAGAAAAGGCCCACCCCTGTGGTTCATTGCGCAAAAGTGACATAATAAAACCAATGCGCTGTGATTCATTCCCAGAGGACCTTGGTCTCAAATGAAAATATAACAAACAAGCATTTTTAAAGGAAAAAAAATCTTGCTGTTTACGATAAAAAACATCAGGCAGTCCTACCCTGAGTTCCACAAAATGCGCTCCAGAACAGCTACTCACGTGTTGCTGTAGCTCGGCCACCTCCAGAGACAATCCCTGCAAGCGTTGAGCCAAATCCTGGACGGAAACCATACTGATCCCCAAATTTCTTTCCTTTTAGTTTTTTGGGCTGGACTTACTGTTACGATCTGCAACATGCACTAAGGAAAGAAAGGGGAAAGCTGACCCTACAGTAAGACTAAGCTGAATTCCTACGACTGCTTGCATTGGAAATGCTGCCTTTTAGGCTGGTGGAGACGGAATCCTTCCGCAACTTTATGACGGTGGCCGTCCCTCGGTACTCGGTTCCCAGCCGACACTATTTCGCCCAGTGTGCCATCCCTGCACTACACAAGCACGTGTCCCAAAACATCTGCTGTGCCTGTTATGATCTGCAACATAAACTAAGGAAAAATAGGGGAAAGCTGTCCCTACAGTAAGACTAAGCTGAATTCCTACGATGTAGCGGGCTGCCTGCTCCTAGTGAACAGACCCGCCTTAGTCCTCGGCTAGTCTGAACGAAGACCTATAGCATAAGGGGAGGGATCCCTAAAAGAACTAATGACTGGGACAAAAATGGGACACCTCCTAAACAGAGAAGTTGTTGCAGAACACAAAAAGACAAACTGACAAAAAGGTACTAGAGGTCCCAGAAGGACCAAGCAAACTGACAGAGAAAGGCACCGAAGCACCTGGCTAGAGAAACAGTCAAACACTGAAGTCCAGCACAGCCAGGAGGGTGGAGCTAGAATATAAAGGCAGATGGTCAAGTGACTGCAAAACACAAGATGGAAAAAAACAAACAGGAGGGTTCTAACATAACCAAACAGCTGTGAGATATTCTTAATAGCCAGGGAGCATGTTTGTTTGTCTAATGGCACCTTCCTAAGCTAAAAATAGCAGCTGCCAGATGCCCCAGAAATGACATGAATGGGAATTAGGGATTATGGGATTAGGTGTCGCTGACACCAAGCCCTTTGTTTAGTGATGAAGAGGTGTCAACCAGACACCCTCATTACTAATGTTCAATTGGAATAATCAACAGGAAAACCAGCACCTACACCTCCAATCACTGCTTCATATAGCAGGACTAAGCACCTATCCCTTCAAGTCCTGGGTGCAAAAAAAAGCTTCCATTCATAGACAAAAAATACTGTGAATAGTTCAAGAAAAGTGGAATGCACTCACCGGACTGTGTTAAAATGCTTTTTTATTTTTTCTTCTTTGAAAGAAGAAAAAATAAAGAAGCATTTTAACACAGTCTGGTGAGTGCCTTCCAGTTTTCTTGAACTACCCTCATTACTAAACCCGTAAGTAAAGAGTTAAATAAACACACACACTCTGAAAGTAAAACACTTTATTTCAAATACAACAGACACATTCTTTAAGCATTTAAATTAACCAATATACTCACCCTAGGTCTGACGGTAATCCAAGGGTTAAAGTGCTGTCCCACGTTACGTTATTTAGCTTCAAAAAGCATTCATTGCTGTACAAAAACGCATAAAAAAATGCATCAAAAACGCACCAAAACGCACGTTTTTGCTGCAGCGTTTTTGCTGCCAAGAGATGCAAAAACCTTGCAGAAATTTCTGCATTAAAATCCTGAACGTGCGCACATACCCTTAATGGAAGCTAAAAAGAAATTCGTAAACACTCATGGAATTTCCCAGATTGGAACAAACCGTTTTAAGCATTATTTTAAGAATTAAGTGTATTTTGCTGTTTACTGCCTGAAATTCAATTTCTACATTTTGGTGAATTTATAGCTTGATCCCCAGCTAAGTAGAAGAAACATGATTTGATGAATAAATATTTCTTGATCACAAGCATCAGAAACTACCTAAATAAATACATCAGCATAGCACTTTCACTAAAATTGTATTCCTCGCTGGTACTGCGCTCCCTGGCTTTTATCATGTCACACTTCCAATTCTATCTCCTGTTACTTTATCTTTTTTTATTAAATGTTTGGAGTCAACCTATCTCGTTTATCATGTTGACACATGCTTGTTGAAAAACACTTAGAATTTATGGCGTATGCTCTTGCTTTTTACTGTACTCAGATGTAATGGACTGTTAAATGTGCATGACAATAAAATTATAGAAAACCACCACTACACTTCTGGGGTAAGCAGTGGGGTATAAAATCCCACCTGTACCGAATATCACCATGCACTTCAGGAATGTTTAAAACAAGGAAAATCCATCATTAAAATTGATTAGTGTTTGATCAATATTTACTTTAAATTCTTAAAATAAAATGAAATGAAAAATACAGAAGGTACATAAAAAATACTTTTTGTATCAAAAATATTATCCATCGCATTCATTAAAGGGGTTGTTCACTTTCAGAAAATGAAGGTAGGTTATTCAAAAGAAACAAACCACAATGAACTTACTCTCACGGGTACATCGGTAGGTCTCCACCGATGGTCCCGATGTCTGACAACTTTGGCCAGGTACACCGGTAGGTCTCCACCGATGGTCCCGATGTCTGACAACTTTGGCCAGGTACACCGGTAGGTCTCCACTGATGGTCCCGATGTCTGACTACTTTGGCTCAGTACACCGGTAGGTCTACACTGATGGTCCCCATGTCTGACAACTTTGGGCAGGTACACCGGTAGGTCTACACTGATGGTCCCCATGTCTGACAACCTTGGCCAGGTATACCGGTAGGTCTCCACCGATGGTCCCGATGTCTGACAACTTTGGCTATGGCTAGATACACTGGTAGGTCTCCACTGATGGTCCCGATGTCTGACAACTTTGGCTATGGCTAGATACACTGGTAGGTCTCCACTGATGGTCCCGATGTCTGACAACTTTGGCTAGGTACACCGGTAGGTCTCCACTGATGGTCCTTATGTCTGACAACTTTGGCTATGGCTAGGTACACCGGTAGGTCTCCACTGATGGTCCCGATGTCTGACAACCTTGGCCAGGTACACCGGTAGGTCACCACCAATGGTCCCGATGTCTGACAACCTTGGCCAGGTAAACCGGTAGGTCTCCACCAATGGTCCCAATGTCTGACAACCTTGGCCAGGTACACCGGTAAGTCTCCACCGATGGTCCCGATGTCTGACATGTCGACAGTGCAGGAGCCTGTCAGTGAGCTCAGCTCTGAAGTGGGCGTACCATTTACACTGGCTGCGCCCCTGAGCTTGCTGGTGCCGCAGCCAATGGCAGACACCAAAAGCATCGGAAGACTCGCCGATAGATCCGGGGAAGGTGAGAATAGGGCAGTTTGTGCATTTCAAATGAATAGTGCATGGATGACTTACATGTTGCATCAGGGTGCTGTCCTTTCCAAATATGGGGGGGGGGCAGATTTAGATAAGACAGATACGTAAAGAGTGTAATACAATATATTTAAAGCATGTGAACACTCCAACTTTGATACATTTTTTTTTCATTTAAATGCATATACTGTATATTGGCTTAAAAATCATTTTTGTTATTGAGTTTTGTTAAAAAATTTGCACCGCTTGGCTTTTACAGGCTCTTCAGACCAGATTTATCATTTATAGGGTTCTTTTTTTTTGCCTTCTCGTATTTGTTAACGCTTTTTGTGCCAAATTCTTAAAAATGGCACACGCGGTCCATAAATTTGTTGAAAAATTTAAAAAAACGCTTTTAATTTTTGTCTTTGACAACTTTTTAGAACCAAATGTCGCAAATCATTTATAAACGTTGCAAAAATGTGGCAAATTGAAAACTCAATAAACCTTACCCGAGGCAATGGACTGGAGTGAGTTATGGCAAAAAAAAAAGTGATGTTTGGTCTCATAAAGGCGCATTGCATGAATCTGACTAAAACATCTAGAAAAGTAAATTTGTCAAGGAAAAATTAAAAAAAAAGACTTCAAAAAGAAAGACAACTTTAAAAAAGGTATAAAACTTAGAGAATAAAAAGGAAATACTAAAGACACTAATGAAGAGCAAATTACTCCAGAAAACTGGAAAAACAGCAATGATGAATCTGGTGCTTTTTTTTTTCCTGCACATTGCTGGCTATTGAATGAATTATCTGAGAATCTGTCAGTCAGCTCCTTCTGTTGAAGAATACGTAATTCTTTTTTCTATCTTTTTCTGAAGTTCTCACAGCTGATATATTACCACAAAGTTCAGCTTAACTTTGATTTGGTCTGTGGTCATAAATGGCACAAACGTTTTCAGAAAAAAAAAAAAAACAGAAAGAAGAATTACAAACTCCCCATCAGAATGAGCTCACTGATGTAATTCTAAATAACTCATTCTGCAGCCAGCAATAGACACAAAGGCTATAGACAACAAAAAGTGCAATATTTTTACTGAAACTGCAAACATGATTTTTATTCCAAATGGCATGCATTTACAGAAGTACTCCCATCAAAAATGTTGTCTTCTTAATATATTGCAGCCATCATATTATCTATATTATATATGACTGTGTACTTACAATTGCTAATTTGCTTTTCTACCCCGTTAATTCTTCTCTTTTCCATTAGGTCTATGACATCACATGATTAAAAACTGACTAGCTGAATCATTTTAAGCTCTATGTAGAAACAGGAAGTTTCTTTTCCCTGCATGAGTCATCACTAGAACTACAATTCTACATTACCCTAAAGTCTCTGGCTGGAGGAGGAGCGAAGCAGTTAGGAATTGAAGAGGGGAATGATAAATGCAGGGAAAAGAGACTTCCTGTTTCAACATAGAGCAGATAAAAGAGAAGAATTAGCTGGGTAGAAAGGCAAAATGAGCAATTGTAAGTACACAGTGCTGTATAATATGATGACTGCAATATATTAAGAGGATAAATACTTTGATGGGAGTGCTTCTTTAAGTTAAAAAATGGCCCTATGGTGTCCATTTCTTTTAAACTATCAAATTGCAAATTAAAATAAAAGAAGAAGGCACCAAATATTGTAAGGGAATATTTGTTTTCTACAAAAAAAAATAAAAAATAAGCAGTTGATAATATCATCAACACCTCATATAGATACGTACAATCAGGACTCGTTTCAAACTCAAACTTGCGGCTGTTCGATCCATAACCAGCGGCTGTCCGAGCCCGGAGCTGGAAAATGTAGGTAGTATCAGGCTTAAGACCGCTGATGGTCACATTAGTACCTCTGGCTCTCAGGATGGTGTAACTCGTTTCCTGTTCCTGCTTTTGGAAACAAATATTTTCGTTAAAATCAATAAATAAAACATAAAACACGTAGCAAATCGTTATCATGCCGATGCACAGCAAAGGCAGCCATCGCTGAGATACAAGAGAACGTGGCATTTAAGTTCTCCGGAATCTCGAGATTTTATGTTTCTAGGTTGCACAATTTTTATATGAATTCCTATATGTACAGTTATGGTTTTCAGCTGCTTGTTGGGCAGGATATCTGACATCTGAAACATATTATTTTCACCCTGATAGCATTGTTTGAAGTCTGAAATATCTGGTAATTAGTCTGAGCCATCAGATAATTCACTTTTAAAGCCGTATAAAGCTTTGTGATGTTTTAATTTAAAAGTCTGACGAAAATTCCACCAACGTTTGATCAGTCCATAAATTCTGCATTTTTCTGGAAGTCATAAGTTATAGGGACCTACATGTATAGGGTAATGTATTCCATAACTTTATGCGTTTCGTTTATGATCCCACAGAACAATGATGATGATTTCTAGGGGTCTTAATGATCTTTGATTATTCAGTTTTATGGGACTTCAGAGAAACATTTACTCACCTAAGAGAAGGGACATAGTCATTTGTCCTACGCAGGTAAATATCTATTCTTGATTTTTTTTTAATCTAAATTGGGTCAAAATCTGTTGCATTAAACTATTAACAAAATACCTTGCATTTATTATGCAAAGTTCCAAATCTGCTACAGAGATGGATATAAAAGAAAATCTGATAGCCACCACTAGAGGGAGCTCTGCATAATATTGCATACTGTTAAGGAGTTACTCAGTAAAACTGTATGCTTAAAGAAAAGTTGTCAAGTTGCACCTGGTGTGTGACTGAGTGCATGTTATATAGCAGGAAGAGCTGAGTAGATTGATATATAGCTTTAATGGGAAATATTCACTATACTTTGTAATTTAAGAGTTTTATTTATTGATAGCTCAGTGATAGCTATATAGTGTATCTATGCACGGTAGAGGGGTGTGAAACTCCCAAAATTTGATATTGGCAGATTCAGTCAATTCGGGGGTGGGGTTATTGAAATAAGCAATAGACACTACTCCAGTCACATGCCAACACAAGCAATGTTATTCTGTATTGTGCAGGTGACACTGAAAGAAGGGGACACCAGGTTTAAATAAACTATATTAGTAAGTTACAGAACTTACATAACTTAAAAGGAATCTGTCACCAGGTTTGTGCAACCCCATGTGAGAGCAGCATGATGTAGGGGCAGAGATTCTGATTCCACCAATGTGTCACTTACTGGGCTGCTTGCTGCAGTTTTCATAAAATCACAGTTTTATCTGTTGTAGATCTAGCCGTTCTCTGATTTCTGAGATCTGTATAACCCCGCCCATACCACCGATTGGCAGCTTTCTGTGTACACTGTGCATAGGCAGAAAGCTGCCAAATCAGTGGTGGGGACCGGGTTACACAGAGCTCATGAATATGGAGGACTTCCTGGCAGCAGGTTTACTAGTCCTCTAGTGATAATCTCCTCCTGATAAAACAGTGAATTTATCAAAACTGGAGCAAGCAGCCCAGTAAGTGACATATCACTGGAATCAGGGTCTCTACATTCGGAGCCAAAAGCTGGTGACAGGTTCTCCTTAATTTCTGAATTTTTATGTATTGAAAACTCCTTCATACAGGAATTCCAGTGACAAACATTTATGACATTTTCATAGCATATGCCATAAATGTTTAATAGATGTGGGTTCCAAGAATGTGCCCAGCAACTATCTTAAGAATGGGGCACTGTCACACACTGCGGTCAGTGAAAAGGTGGTTAAAATTCCCAGACAAATGGATGGAAATCCTGACCAACTCTCCACTGACAGCAGTGTCCATCAGTGCCCTGATCTGGAAAAACACTAGATGGAGATCCCATTGGCGAAACCTGCATCAGTTATACACTTATGGCATTTACATATACAATATGGGAATACCCCTTAAACCATTGGTTTTTACTGCTGTCTTTTGCTTATTTTAGGAACATCCCAAAAATTCCGCCAACTGTGTGAGCAAATTTATCTTTACTTTTATCTTTTATTTATAGGATTAGTGTTCCTTTTACACAAAAATAAAACTGCTCTCCAAAAAAAATGTCTCTGGCCTGTAACTAATACCTTGAAAGAGAATATATATCGATAACATTTGGAAAGCTTCTCAGACTTATTCTTGGCAGATACAATAGGGTTTGTTAAGATTTTGCAGTAATTACTTTTCTTCCCACCTTTTCATAGTACTTGACCTCATAGTCCAAGATGATCCCATTTGGGTGTTCCGGCTCTTGCCAAGAAAGGGCAATACTGTTTCTAGATGTCCGGTCTTTTCTAATTACAGTGACAGGCGATGGAGCTGCGGAGGAAAGGAGAAAGAAGACGAAAATATTTACGGTTGGCGAGGAGTATTGGTTTGCATATGAATGCTTGTTGACGATATCTGGCTTTGTATCAAGAGCGAGCAGCTGGGTTCTAGCTCTGGTAACTTATCGAGGAGCATGTTGGGCCTGGAGACAAATGAACTGACATTTTCTATTAGCGGAGCACTGGTGGCAAGTGAGCAGATGTTTCTAATATGCTACTAGAACGTAACTAATGAAAACACTTGCGCTATTAAAAGGGTAGAAAATTAATAGAGATCTGTGAGTGCTGGATCTCAGGCCACGTTCAGGATATTGTCAGCGACTTGTGTTTTGAAGTGAATGGCAATTCATTTTATATCTTTTAACGTCAGCGTTCACCGAGATGTATGTTAATAATTATACACTTATTCATGATAATGGCCGCCCGTAAATGCATACAATGGGAAGCTCCAGGAGAGTTGTATAAACAACTTACTAATGTGCTTTTAAGTAAATTTCATTATTTTTATGCCAAGACGTGAACATTCGCTGCTAAATAAAATTGGACTTTTTTTTCCTATGAAAAAATAAGTTAATTCATTGAGCTTTGCACAAAAATTCTATGAGCGAGACCTGTAATCCCACAATACAGAGTGTATTAAATGAAAAAACGAAGGCAGCACTCCAATAAATTGTGCTAGTGTGTCCACATTTCTGCACAAGTTATTGGAGTGCTGCCTCCTTTTTCTCATTATCTTAGTGGACAAGTTGGATATAGGTCCATGAGGTCTTGAACCCATTATTTAAAGAGGTTGTCCACTATTTTTACATTGATGGCCTATCCTTAGGATTGATCATCAATGTCTGATTGGCCGGAATCCAAAACCCGACACTCAGCACCAGCGCCGATCAGCTGTTATTGGTGTCGGTAGCCGCCGTCTAGAAGTCCTTACTTGCTGAGCTGCTCTGTCTACTTCTAGTGGCTGCTGCCACTAAATCAATAGGAGGCGGATGTGGAGTAACAAGCCCCGGCCACTACAAGTAGACGGAGTAGCTCAACAAGTGAGTAGTAGTGGCCGGCTGACGCAGCTGCCACCATAAACAACTGATCAGCGGGTGTGTCAAGTGTCGGACCCCAGCCAATCAGACATTGATGACCTATCCTAAGATCAATGTAAAAGTAGTGCACAACCTCTTTAATATTTTTGGTGCTGCTTCACTGTGTTGTTATTTGATATATCGTTAGATTAACCTACCTATTTTTTTTATAATTCAAAACGGAAAACAGCACCGAGCTAGTAATTTGGGTACAAATCCGTGAAAACTGACAATGTGTCCCCCTTCATAAACGCAGCAAAAATAGCAGCACTTCAAAGTTTCAGAGGAGCAAAAATAAATCATTTATTTGCCCAAATTGCACAACATGAAATATGGTCAATAAAGAAGTTGGTTTGCTTCACTGGAATTTTGGAGTGAAGCTATTTTTGCTGTATTATCTATAAATTTATTTGTCCACAGCGGGGCGCACAAACCATTGATGCAGCCTGTGCAATCACACAAGGACCATACACTCGGTATGTATATTTAATGTATTTATTAAATTGATTGTAGCTAATTGTAAATTAGTAGCAATTTAAATATAGTATATATATATATATATATATATATATATACACAAACACACACATATTATATATATATATATATATATATATATATATATATATATATATATATTATATACCCCAAAAGTTTGGACACACCTTCTCATTTAATGATTTTTCTGTATTTTCATGACTATGAAAATTGTACATTTACACTGAAGGCATCAAAACTATGAATTAACACATGTGGAATTATATACTTAACAAAAAAGTGTGAAACAACTGAAAATATGTCTTATATTCTAGGTTCTTCAAAGTAGTCACCTTTCGCTATGATGACTGCTTTGCACACTCTTGGCATTCTCTTGATGAGCTTCAAGAGGTAGTCACCGGAAATGGTCTTCCAACAATCTTGAAGGAGTTCCCAGAGATGCTTAGCACTTGTTGGCCCTTTTGCCTTCACTCTGCGGTCCAGCTCACCCCAAACCATCTTGATTGGGTTCAGGTCTGGTGACTGTGGAGGCCAGGTCATCTGGCGTAGCACCCCATCACTCTCCTTCTTGGTCAAAAAGCCCTTACACAGCCTGGAGGTGTGTTTGGGGTCATTGTCCTGTTGAAAAATAAATGATGGTCCAACTAAACGCAAACCGGATGGAATAGCATGCCGCTGCAAGATGCTGTGGTAGCCATGCTGGTTCAGTATGCCTTCAATTTTGAATAAATCCCCAACAGTGTCACCAGCAAAGCACCCCCACACCATCACACCTCCTCCCCCATGCTTCACGGTGGGAACCAGGCATGTAGAGTCCATCCGTTCACCTTTTCTGCGTCGCACAAAGCCACGGTGGTTGGAACCAAAGATCTCAAATTTGGACTCATCAGACCAAAGCACAGATTTCCACTGGTCTAATGTCCTTTCCTTGTGTTCTTTAGCCAAAACAAGTCTCTTCTGCTTGTTGCCTGTCCTTAGCAGTGGTTTCCTAGCAGCTATTTTACCATGAAGGCCTGCTGCACAAAGTCTCCTCTTAACAGTTGTTGAAGAGATGTATCTGCTGCTAGAACTCTGTGTGGCATTGACCTGGTCTCTAATCTGAGCTGCTGTTAACATGCGATTTCTGAGGCTGGTGACTCGGATAAACTTATCCTCAGAAGCAGAGGTGACTCTTGGTATTTCCTTTCCTGGGGCAGTCCTCATGTGAGCCAATTTCTTTGTAGCACTTGATGGTTTTTGCAACTGCACTTGGGGACACTTTCAAAGTTTGCCCAATTTTTCGCAATGACTGACCTTAATTTCTTAAAGTAATGATGGCCACTAGTTTTTCTTTACTTAGCTGCTTTTTTCTTGCCATAATACAAATTCTAACAGTCTATTCAGTAGGACTATCAGCTGTGTATCCACCAGACTTCTGCACAACACAACTGATGGTCCCAACCCCATTTATAAGGCAAGAAATCCCACTTATTAAACCTGACAGGGCACACCTGTGAAGTGAAAACCATTTCCGGTGACTACCTCTTGAAGCTCATCAAGAGAATGCCAAGAGTGTGCAAAGCAGTCATCAAAGCAAAAGGTGGCTACTCTGAAGAACCTAGAATATAAGACATATTTTCACTTGTTTCACACTTTTTTGTTAAGTATATAATTCCACATGTGTTAATTCAGAGTTTTGATGCCTTTAGTGTGAATGTACAATTTTCATAGTCATGAAAATGCAGAAAAATCTTTAAATGAGAAGGTGTGTCCAAACTTTTGGTCTATACTTATATATATATACATACGCACACATACACGTGGTCACAATTGTTGGTACCCCTCATTTAATGAAATAAAAACCCACAATGGTCACAGTAATAACTTGAATCTGACAAAAGTAATAATAAATTAAAAATCTATGAACAAATGAGAGTCAGACATTGCTTTTCTGCTTCCATAGAATTTAAAAAAAAATTAAACTCATGAAATCGGCCTGGACAGAAATGATGGTTCTTCTTCTTAACTTAATATTTTGTTGAACAACCTTTTGAGGCAATCACTGCAATCAAACGATTCCTGTAACCGTCAATGAGACTTCTGCACCTCTGGACAGGTATTTTGGCCCACTCCTCATGAGCAAACTGCTCCAGTTGTCTCGTGTTTGAAGGTTGCCTTTTCCAGACGCCATGTTTCAGCTCTTTCCAAAGATGCTCAATAGGATTTAGGTCAGGGCTCATAGAAGGCCACTTCAGAATAGTCCAATGTTTTCCTCTTAGCCATTCTTGGGTGTTTTTAGCTGTGTGTTTTGGGTCATTATCCTTTTGCAAGACCCATGACCTGCGACTGAGACCAAGCTTTCTGACACTGGGCAGCACATTTCTCTCTAGAATCCCTTGATAGTCTTGAGATTTCATGGTACCCTGCACAGATTCAATACACCCTGTGCAAGATGCGGCAAAGCAGCCCCAGAACATAACAGAGCGTCCTCCATGTTTCACAGTAGGGACAGTGTTCTTTTCTTGATATTCTTCATTTTTCCGTCTATGAACATAGAGCTGATGTGCCTTGCCAAAAACTTCCATTTTTGTCTCATCTCTCCATAGGACATTCTCCCAGAAGCTTTGTGGCTTGTCAACATGTAGTTTGGCCAATTTCAGTCTGGCTTTTTTATAATTTTTTCTCAACAATGGTGTTCTCCTTGGTCGTCTCCCATGAAGTCCACTTTGGATCAAACAACAACGGATGGTGCGATTTGACACTGATGTTCCTTGAGCTTGAAGTTCACCTTTAATCTCTTTAGAAGTTATCCTGGGCTCTTTTGTTACCATTCGTATTATCAGTCTCTTTGATTTGTCATCAATTTTCCTCCTGTGGCCACGTCCAGGGAGGTTGGCTACAGTCCCATGGATCTTACATTTCTGAATAATATGTGCAACTGTAGTCACAGGAACATCAAGCTGCTTGGAGATGGTCTTATAACCTTTACCTTTAACATGCTTGTCTATAATTTTCTTTCTAATCTCCTGAGACAACTCTTTCTTTTGCTTCCTCTGGTCCATGTTGAGTGTGGTACACACCATGTCACCAAACAGCACAGTGAGTATCTGTATCCCTATATACAGGCCCACTGACTGATTACAAGATTGTAGACACCTGTGATGCTAATTAGTGGACACAACTTGATTTAACATGTCCCTTTTGTCACATTATTTTCAGAGGTACCATCATTTCTGTCCAGGCCTATTTCATGAGTTTAATTTTTTTTTAAATTCTGTGGAAGCAGGGCTGAAAAGCAATGACTGACTTTCATTTGTTCATTTTCATAGATTTTTAATTTCTTATTACTTTTGTCAGATTCAAGTTATTTCTGTGACCATTGTGGGTTTTTCTTTCATTAAACGAGGGGGACCAACAATTTTGACCACGTGTGTATATATATATTATACATATACACACACACACTAGGATGAACATGCGTTCTACAGAAAAAAAAACTTGCTTTATTCAAAGTCTCACCACCTATAATCTTTACACATAATGATCTGGAATATCCTTAAAAAATTGTTTCTTTTGGTTGTGTTTAAAAGGTGGCTGAATGTCCTCAATGTCAGCCCTTGGACACTTAATAGGCGTTAAAATAAGATTTGGGTAGTTTTAATATAGAGCAGCAATAAGGGCCCCACTGCTCCTTGAAACTCTCTCCAACTTGCTTATTTGTAATTTGCAAAGAATATTTAATATTAATATTAGTTTATATTTCCTTTTTCCAGATTACAGACAATATGCAGTATTGTTCACGGTTTTAGGTAAGTTTAATCTTTAAATATTCCCGCAGCAGCCTACACCACTCCCATTGTGTCTTTTACTGTCTAATTACATTTTTGCCGGAAATTCACTTACAAATTATTATTATAAATTAAAGCAAGTGTTGATGAGCGATATTAGGGTGGTTTACAGCAAGTAGGGTAAAGTGACGTTGATGTCATTCGACACGACCAGTAGTAACACTGGTACAGAGGCCAGTGCGTGTGGCCTCTTGCAACAGAAATTACAGAAAGAACTGCTGAGTTTGCCGTGTAGGCTCCACATTCACAAACTAATTGTTGCAAGCGTGTTTGATAAATTGTGGACGGCATCAACAGGTCCAAATATGAAGTTATTGGAGAGACTTTTGGCTGCCTGGAAACTGTATAAAACCAAGTTTTCGGCTGGAATGGAAGATGACATAGTTTCAACTGAGCTAGGTCCACTTAAGTAGTGTCTCGTTGAATTTTGCACCAACCAGCTTGCACAATGCCATCCAAGAGATGATTACAAGGAATTATTAACACTGGCACTCCTGTTCCTTGGTTCGCTGGCAAACCCAGATGTACACATCAACACTCCAGGTGCCGATCATCGGGCCCGATGGATGGTCAAGCTCATATACGCTCTGAAGATCTTCATGTTTCATCACCAACTTTGTTTAACTTTGACAGAGTTAAAAAATCTCCGACAATTTTGCACTTTTACTCTCGGCTTTTACTTGAAGGCTTGGTACCTCTGTCAGATCCCAGCCACATTGCTGTAAAATGACTTGATATTACGGCAAGAACTTGGAGCATACAAAGGAATCAATGCGGCTGTTGCTGAGGCAGCAATAAAAACTTTCAGCAGACACCTGTGGTACCTCAGTGAGATTATGGTGGGTTTGGCTTTTTTTGACTGAGGTTCAAACTGCAAAAAAGCTTGAGATGGTTCTGGCTCTGCAGAAGGAAGGCAACGATGTCTGCTCAACTCGCGTGCAGCTTGCCGAAGACCTTGTGTAACACATGAAGCTTCATCACTTCATGTCGTTCAACACAAAAAAACTGTTTGTTGCACTGGAAATAAACCAAGATTTTCTTCTTCTGTGGCACACCAATGCAAGTTACATCAATGCATCCTCAAAAGTCACAGGATTGAAAATCGTGAATGATGTTGCCAAATGCTCAATTGCACTCATGAGTAGTGTTGAGCGAATTTGTTCGGCATTTCAAATTCGTGTTCGCGTTCGAGGTTCCAACTTGTTTGCGCAAAAAAATTGGCTCCGCCCACGAACATCCCTGATTTGCCACAATGTCACGCAGATGTCACTACTCAACACTACTCATGAGTACATTCAATTCGTTACTGAGCACTCCAGAAGACCAGGAACAGTTTATTCTCCAGTATGTGGAGAAGCATCGACATGACTATCCTGAACCAATTAAAGCAGGTTTCGCTAAAAAAAGTCAAACCGTGGAACTTCTGTAAAATTGTACATTTACTTTGCTGCAAGACATTTATTACAAATAATTGTTAGGGTTGTGATGATTGAGCTACCAGTAAACAATGTTGCAATGTTACGAAATTTTGTGTAAGTTACAATCACAACAAAGGGAATTATACCAAGGGGTGAGACCTAAAAATTTACACAAAAATTGACCAATTGTTCTATCTATCTATCATAATGTAACTGGCCTATGCAAATAACATTTCCATTCTCACTAAGTTCTTTGTTTGGGCTTCGTGCCCCCATTGCTTCATCTATGGAAATAAATTTAACATTGCAATTCGGAAACTTAACCTTAAAGTGTTGAATGTAATACAAGGACCAACTGTGTGGGTACATGTGCAACCAAAGGAGCATTACTGATTTCCTGTCACTGTGACCGGGAAGAAAAGACGGATTTACTGTGAATAAAGTCTCCGTCATTCTGAAGAGCATTCCAATCCCTTTTATTGGATTAGATCTGATTTTGTCTCCTGTCATCAAAACACAATTTGTAAGGAAGGTATTAGAACTTTCTTACAAAACGAGGTATTGAAGCAAGTTAAAATCTGCGCTAAGCTGTAGATTAGCAATCATCGCTATAGCTACAGTACCTGCTGTTTTCAAAGGCACCAAACCCAATGATTTTGCTGTTGTTGGCACAATAAAGGGATTTTAACGGGTATAACTTTTTTAACGCTTAGTCTTTATACTTTTTCCACCATGAATCACAGCATTCCAGCTCCAGTCATTGTATCATATATCTGGAAAAACAGTTTTACAATTTTGAAGTAATCCAGTATATTTTCTTAAAGACATGCTGCAGCTTTTATTTAATAAATTAAATATATATATTTTTTATAATTTAGGGAACAATACAATGCTCTAAAATAAGAGATTAATCTACTTCTCATATATCTTCTTCCCATTTGCTAGTAAAGCAGACTTTTATAGATAACCTGCACATGTCTTTAGCATTCATTTGCACTATTTTCTTCTAGTTTGCACCTTTGTAGTGATTTTGCTTTGCTAGATATAAAAAATGTAAAAGTTTTGTCTTTTTAAAAAAGTCAAAGTTTTGGCACAATTCTACTCTGCTGCATGGGTGATGTAGCCAAGCATAATATAAACGATACCCCAAAAACATTTGTCTTGTGCCTGAAAATATACATTATGCTTTAGTAATAAATTGATTAATGGCTGTTAACCATTTAGATGCTGCTGTCAATCTCTGACAGAAATTAAATTAAATGGAACGTGCATCAGTCCTCTCACAAATCAGCTCCCTTAGCCCCCCACTACACAAGCGATACATCACTGGAATCAGGGTCTCTGTCTCTACATCATGCTGCTCACTGATGGGGTGGCGAAAACCTAGTGACAGATTCCTTTAAAAGGTTAAATAACAAGATCTTTTATAAGTGGATTATGGATTATCCATTATGGATGTGGAAATACAAATATATAATTTTTTTCTGATATCTCTTGATATTGGTCATTTTTTCATTTAGACATAATTAATCTGCGACATCAAAATGCCCTGGTTGAGAACTTACCCTAACTATGAAAACTACCTTTGCTAATCTTAAGGGCACTTTAACACCGGATATAAAAATCTAATGCATATATTCCTGTTAAATTTTCTGCAGCAAATCGACATCAAAATCTGCTGGTGTAACATGATTTTGCTGTGGCTCTGGGGTGGAATTTAGCATAGAATTCTCATCTCTACATTGAAAAGAGTGAAATCCACTATGAAAATTATCAAGATAAATTGACATGATGCAGAATCTAAAGATCGACACTGCACGTCAGACTAGTTTTAAATAAAATAATTAACTAAAGAATATTGTAGCACTTGGAAGAGTTTTGTTAACAATTTCAACCAATTCCTAAAATGTACACTGTCTCAAATATGGTCATCAAATTGAATGTCCTAAAGACCTTTTCCATTGGGCGATGTTCACTTGTTCTACTATTGCCCAGTTCAAACAGGCCGAAAGGTCAAATGACACACAGTAAACTGATTGTAAGCCATTGATTACACCTTTTGTATACAAAAACTTTAGATCTCATTGTGTAAACAGTAGAGATTGGAGAATTAGGACTTTGGTCAGTAACCTGTGACCACTGGTGTTATGATACTGGTGTAGCACTGCTGGAATAAAGTGGTCGAAGGAGCACGAGCAGGAACAACAAGTGGTAGTAGATGTTCTTGGAGTTAGCAAAGGAGTTGTAGGAAACAATCCATAGATGGGCATCATAGAATGTTAGAGTTGGAGGGGACCTCCAAGGTCATCTAGTCCAACCCCCTGCTCAATGCAGGATTCACTAAACCATCTCAGACTGATGTCTGTCCAGCCTCTGTTTGAAGACTTCAATTGAAGAAGAACTCGCCACCTCTCGTGGCCGCCTGTTCCACTGGTTAATCACCCTCACTTTCAAAAAGTTTTTTTTTCTAATATCTAATCTGTATCTTCTCCCATTCAGTTTTATCCCATTGCTTTTAGTCTTTCTTTGTACAAATGAGAATAAAGCTGATCCCTCTACAGTGTGACAGCCCTTGAGATATTTGTAGACAGCTATTAAGGTAAGACAGTTCAGAGCTGGAGACTGGAGCTAGACTAAACAGCTAGACACAATACTCAAGCAATGTATGAAAGATCCATGTAGCTTTAAGTAGGCCCAAACAAGAAACAAGATGGATTCCACAGGTTCAGAATCCGCCATTGCAGTAAAGGGCAATTGCAGAACACAGCAGCAGCCTCCAGTGGTAAGTAGTGAAATTGCAGCATAATTATTAAAGTGAACAATAGTGGCTAAACTGTAGAAGGACAACAGGAATCCTGACAATTGGACAGGAGATCTGTGAATCTCTTCACCTCTCTGCAATCCTGGCTCTCCTTTCCATTAGCTGGGCTGGTGTGACATCTTCATTGCAGTGTGACAAACACGCATCTTCACGTCAGTCCACCTAATCAAAAGAAGAGTCGGGAATGCCAGAAGGTGAGGAAACTCAAAGGATTCCCATCCAGCAGTCACAGATCACTGTCCAGGCCGATGGACCGGAGTCTGCAAATTGATTCTCCCATCTTTAGTAAAGAGCAAATGTGCTGATGACAATAACAAAGGGTTTTGCAAGAATTATTGCTTATCGATGATTGGTGGTCATTGCGGCCAATTGGTGTGCCCATGTAAAAAGACTTAACTTGCATATACTTCCTAAGATTACCTAGAAAGCCAATGGTGTAATGTCCATACTCAACATCACCACTGATAAGATGTTTAAGGTGCATCACCGAGCACTGCCTCACAATGGCCCAGTCTATATTAGGATGCACATTTTTGGGTGGAGTTCATGCAAATCCTACCCATTTTCAGTGTGGGAAATGTCAGAAATTGACAACATATTTTTTTTAAAAAAAATTCAATACAATCAAAGCAAATTCAGAAAACTTGACAAAATCTGTAATTTCCCCATCCTCCATCCCCCTACCACTCATAATACTAATGTTATCCATTTTGGCTAAAGGGCTTTTGAGCCCCCTGAGGCACCAGGACATGGGTATAACTTCTACCTGTGCACTCCATATAGTTTCACCCTTGTAGGAAACCTAACAAAATTGGAATTTGGCTCACAACACTTTAACAATTTCACTTGATTTCAAGTGTAAGTTAGACTCAAGAATTAGATTTCATGTTATAAAAGAGACAAAATAACAAAAATATAAAATGACAATACCACATACGCGGGTCACAGGAGCTCCTAACTGAAGTCTCCAGGAGTGAATCAGAGCCTTGATTAGCAATATTACAGTCTAATGAAGCATTCCCGAGACATCGTCTTCATTCCACATCCCTATTGTTTGGTGAATTTATCTGTGCCACAGTAATTATCTCACCGTTTTATTTCATTGAAATCTTTCTTGAAGACACGCTCCCCTGCCGCTTCCTCATTAGCTTTTGCCTAACAGACATTTTAGGAGACTATTTTTAGCACATTTTTCGCTAATACATACAACAGGAGAGACGGAAAAACAAGCCCCAGCAGAAAGGAAGGGTATGAACTACTTCAAAAACCTCTGCGGGCTTTACGCTAAGTAAACCAGGGCAGAGCTTCCAATTATATACGCCGAGAGAATTCTTATCAGATTGATGACTTTCTTAACAACACGTTCACTATTGTACAAGATACCGGACAGGGCTATAGAGCCGCAATTCCTCTACAACTCTACAATTCCAGGGGAGATTATTACTATGAAGAATATAGATATTGTATGATCACATGAGTCACACCCCCAATTTTTAAAGGGGTTTTCCACTACTAGGACAACCCCTTTTATTCCCCATGTTTGGCCCCCGATAAAATAGAAACACCCACAGTGGGTATGGAAAGTATTCAGACCCCTTTAAATTTTTCACTCCTTGTTTCATTGCAGCCATTTTGTAAATTGTAAAAAGTTCATTTTTTTCTCATTAAAGTACACTCTGCACCCCATCTTGACTGAAAAAAACCCCCAGAAATGTAGAAATTTTTGCAAATTTATTAAAAAAGAAAAACTGAAATATCACATGGTCATAAGTATTCAGACCCTTTGCTCAGTATTGAGTAGAAGCACCTTTTTGAGTCTTCTTGGGAATTATGCAACAAGTTTTTCACACCTGGATTTGGGGATCCTCTGCCATTCTTCCTTGCAGATCCTCTCCAGTTCTGTCAGGTTGGATGGTGAACGTTGGTGGACAGCCATTTTCAGGTATCTCTAGAGATGCTCAATTGGGTTTAGGTCAGGACTCTGGCTGGGTCAGTCAACAATGGTCACAGAGTTGTTCTGAAGCCACTCCTTTATTTTAGCTGTGAGCTTAGGGTCATTGTCCTGTTGGAAGGTGAGCCTTCGGCCAAGTCTGAGGTCCAGAGCACTCTGGAAGAGGTTTTCATCCAGGATATCTCTGTACTTGACCGCATTCATGTTTCCTTCAATTGCAACCAGTCGTCCTGTCCCTGCAGCTGAAAAACACCCCCATAGCATGATGCTGCCACCGCCATGTTTCACTGTTGGGTTTGTATTGGGCAGGTGATGAGCAGTGCCTGGTTTTCTCCACACATACCACTTAGAATTATCACCAAAAAGTTCTATCTTTGTCTCATCAGACTAGAGAATCTTATTTCTCATAGTCTGGGAGTCCTTCTTGTGTTTTTGAGCAAACTCTATGCAGGCTTTCATATGTCTTGCACTGAGGATAGGCTTCCATCGGGCCACTTCTCCATAAAAGCTCGACTGGTGGAGGGCTGCAGTGATAGTTGACTTTGTGGAACTTTCTCCCATCTCCCTATTGGATCTCTGGAGCTCAGCCACAGTGATCTTCGGGTTCTTCTTTAACTCTGTCACCAAGGCTCTTCTCCCACGATTGCTCAGTTTGGCTGGACGGCCAGGTCTAGGAAGACTTCTGGTGGTCTCAAACTTCTTCCATTTAAGTATTATGGAGGCCATTGTGCTCTTAGGAACCTTGAGTAATGCAGAAGTTCTTTTGTAACCTTGGCCAGATCTGTGCCTTGCCACAATTCTGTCTCTGAGCTCCTTGGGCAGTTCCTTTGAGCTCATGATTCTCATTTGGTCTGACATGCACTGTGAGCTGTGAGGTCTTATATAGACAGGTGTGTGCTTTTCCAAATCAAGTCCTATCAGTTTAATTAAACACAGCTGGACTTCAATGAAGGAGTAGAACCATCTCAAGGAGAATCACAAGGAAATGGACAGCATGTGACTTAAATATGAGTGTCTGAGCAAAGGGTCTGAATACTTATGACCATGTGATATTTTAGTTTTTCTTTTTTAATAAATTTGCAAAAAATTTCTACAGTTCTGTTTTTTTTAGGCAAGATGGGGTGCAAAGTGTACTTTAATCAGAAAAAATAATGAACTTCTTAGAATTTACCAAATGGCTGCAATGAAACAAAGAGTGAAAAATTTAAAGGGGTCTGAATACTTTCCGTCCCCACTGTATACTCACCTCCCGTGTCGGCGCCGTTCCAGTGGTGTCAGCACTTGCATTCCCGGGGCTCAAGTGAGGGAAACGGTGTCGGCACAGGAGGTGAGTATAGGTGTTTTTATTTTATCGGGACCAAACATGGGGAATGAGAAGGGGTTGTCATAGTAGTGGAAAACCCCTTTAAAGGAAAGCTATCATCAAAAATTACATATTGATTAAATCAGGTTTGGAATTATTTTTTTTTTTATTTGGCAATTTTTTTTTTTTTACATATTATAATTTGTATTAAAATAAAAAAATAGAAATCTTGCAATTTTTACGTTGTCCTCTGAGGCATTGTTTACTTTCACACATATCACTAATTTAATTAAACTGTACTAATACTAACATTCAGGCTCATGTGAGTACTTCAAGACATTTAGGTTTAAACTTGGGAAAATCACAAAAATAAATGGGTTTCTCATCCTGCTGTATCTGCTTTTATTCACTAAAAATACAGCAAAAACTGATGGTAGCGCTTTTTTGCTGCTTTTTTATATTTACTCATTGCTAGTGTTGAGCGATACCTTCCGATATCAGGAAATATCGTATCGGATTGGATCGGCCGATACCGAAAAAGTATCGGATATCGCCGATTCCGATACCGGAAACCAATGCAAGTCAATGGGACACAAATATCGGAATGAAAATAAACCCTTTCTTTCCTTGTAGGTTAATTCTACATGAAGTAAAACAACTAAGAATAATGTAGAATGTATTACACGAAAAGCCGGCAATTCAGCAGCGGCATTCACCGGTACCCGACAATTTACAACAGAAAGAATAGAGCTTCACACATAGATTAGGTAGATAGAACCATGTCAGTCACATATATATGAAGTACAGTGATAGTGTTGCTTACAGAACTTGTCATTTAGTGTAAAGGATTTATTTAAAAAAATATTAGTGTTTTCATGCACTGTCTCTTTAAAAAGCCGGCCGGCAATTCAGCATCTGTACCCGACCATTTAGAATAGAAGGAATAGAGAATCACACATAGATTAGATAGATAGAAACATGTCAGTCACATATCTATGAAGTACAGTGACAGTGTTGCTTACTGTACTTGTCATTTAGTGTAAAGGATTTATATAAAAAAATAATTGTGTTTTCATGCACTGTCTCTTTAAGAAAGCCGGCCGGCATTTCAGCATCTGTACCCGACAATTTAGAATAGAAGGAATAGAGAATCACACATAGATTAGATAGATAGAAACATGTCAGTCACATATATATGAAGTACAGTGACAGTGTTGATTACTGTACTTGTCATTTAGTGTTAAAATAAAGGATTTATTTAAAAAAAAATTGGCGTGGGGTTCCCCTTAATTTTAGGCTCTAGCGGAGGTTAAGCAGACAGCTGGGGCAAATGTTTGAAGCCTGGGAAGGGGGTAATACCCACGGAGCTTCCCAGGCTACAAATATCAGCCCCCAGCTGAATACCTTGCCTTTACTAGCTATTAAAATGGGGGACCCCCCAAAGAAATAACGTGGGGTCCCCCCTAATTTAATAGCTAGCAAAGGCTAGGCAGACAGCTGGGGGCTGATTTTAATAGCCCAGGAAGAGTGCCATGAATATTGGCCCCCTCCCAGGCTAGAAACACCAGCCGTCAGCCGCCCCAGAAATGGCGCATCCATAGGATGCGCCAATTCTGGCACTTAGCCTCGCTCTTCCCACTGCCCTGTAGCGGTGGCAGTGGGGTAATAGGGCTGGGGTTGATGTCAGCTTATAATGCCAGCTGACATCAAGCCCAGGTTAGTAATGGAGAGGCGTCTATAAGACACCCTCATTACTAACCCCATAGTCAAAGTTAAAGAAAAACACAAACACCCAGAATAAAGTCCTTTAATTGAAATAAACACACAATTCTTTATTGTTCTAAATTAAACCATACTTACAGTCACGCCCATTCCAGCTGAAGCCAACGATCTCCTGCAATAAAAGAAAAATAATAAAGCAACATAATCCTTACCTTCCCATGGTTCCCACGACAGCTTCAGCTCTGCTACATCGAGATGACAGGCTGGACCGCAGCAGAACGCTGCCATCCAGCCTGTCATCCCGCAGACACTGAGAAGCGCAGGCATGCTTGCGCTCCTCAGTGTCTGGCTGTGACGGCATAAAGATGAGCCGAGGTCATGTCCAATGAACTCAGCTCACCTCATGCACGTCACTGACAGCGTGGGAAAATTCTCACGCTGAAGCGCTGAGTGCAGGAGAATTTTCCCACGCTGTCAGTGACGTGCATGAGGTGAGCTCATGTCCAATGAACTCAGCTCACCTCATGCACGTCACTGACAGCGTGGGAAAATTCTCAAGCACTCAGCGCTTCAGCGTGAGAATTCTCCCACGCTGTCAGTGACATACATGAGGTGAGGTCATGTCCAATGAACTCAGCTCACCTCATGCACGTCACTGACAGCGTGGGAAAATTCTCACGCTGAAGCGCTGAGTGCAGGAGAATTTTCCCACGCTGTCAGTGACGTGCATGAGGTGAGCTGAGTTCATTGGACATGACCTCGGCTCATCTTTATGCCGTCACAGAGAGACACTGAGGAGTGCAAGTATGCCTGCGCTTCTCAGTGTCTGCGGGATGACAGGCTGGATGGCAGCGTTCTGCTGCGGTCCAGCCTGTCATCTCGATGTAGCAGAGCTGAAGCTGTCGTGGGAGCCATGGAAAGGTAAGGATGAGGTTGCTTTATTATTTTACTTTTATTGCAGGAGATCGTTGGCTTCAGCTGGAATGGGCGTGACGGTAAGTATGGTTTAATTTAGAACAATAAAGAATTCTGTGTTTATTTCAATTAAAGGACTTTTTTCTGGGTGTTTGTGTTTTTTTTAAATACTTTACTAGAAATTCATGGTGGTCATGTCTAATATTGGCGTGACCCCATGAATTTTGGGCTTAGGGCCAGCTGATAATGCCAAGCTGGCCCTAATCCCTTTATTACCCAGTGAGCCACCGCACCAGGGCCCTGGATGAGTTGGGTACAGCGCCAGAAGATGGCGCTTCTATGAACGCGCCATTTTCTGGGGCGGCTGCGGACTGCAATTTGCAGCGGGGGTGGCCCAGAAAGCTTGGGTCTCCCTGCGCTGCGGATTCCAGCCCCCAGCTGCCTAGTTGTACCTGGCTGGGCACAAAAATAGGGCGAAGCCCCACGCATTTTTTTTTTTAATTATTTCATGAAATTCATGGAATAATTACGAAAAAAAGGGCTTCCCTATATTGTTGTGTCCGGCCAGGTACAAATAGGCAGCTGGTGGTTGGGGGCAGCCCGTTCCTGCCTGCTGTACCTGGCTGGACACAAATATAGTGCAAAGCCCCACGTCAATTTTTTTTTAATTATTTCAGGAAATTCATGAAATAATTAAAAAAAATTGATGTGGGGCTTCGCCCTATATTTGTGTCCAGTCAGGTACAGCAGGCAGGAACGGGCTGCCCCCAACCACCAGCTGCCTATTTGTACCTGGCCGGACACAACAATATAGGGAAGCCCTTTTTTTCTTAATTATTCCATGAATTTCATGAATTTAAAAAAAAAATACGTGGAGCTTCGCCCTATTTTTGTGTCCAGCCAGGTACAACTAGGCAGCTGGGGGCTGGAATCTGCAGCGGAGGGAAACCCAAGCTTTCTGGGCCCCGCCCGCTGCAAATTGCAGTCCGCAGCCGCCCCGGAAAACGGCGCGTTCATAGAAGCGCCATCTTCTTGCGCTGTACCCAACTCATCCAGGGCCCTGGTGCGGTGGCTCACTGGGTAATAAAGGGGTTAAGGCCAGCTTGGCATTATCAGCTGGCCCTAAGCCCGAAATTCATGGGGTCACGCTAATATTAGACATGACCACCATGAATTTCTAGTAAAGTATTTAAAAAAAACACAAACACCCAGAAAAAAGTCCTTTAATTGAAATAAACACACAATTCTTTATTGTTCTAAATTAAACCATACTTACAGTCACGCCCATTCCAGCTGAAGCCAACGATCTCCTGCAATAAAAGTAAAATAATAAAGCAACATCATCCTTACCTTTCCATGGTTCCCACGACAGCTTCAGCTCTGCTACATCGAGATGACAGGCTGGACCGCAGCAGAACGCTGCCATCCAGCCTGTCATCCCGCAGACACTGAGAAGCGCAGGCAGGTAATGTATGAACTAATTTATTGTAGGTAACCACTGGCCACCAATGACATGTATTTAACATTTATTGGGGACACAGTAGGGCAATTTAAATAGCAGGATCAGGCTGATGGGAACTACTGCTCCCATCGAGCTGATCCTGCTGGCACGAGTGGACGGGGGACAGACATAGGCCGATGGGAGTAGTAGTGTCACATCGGCCTATGTCTGCCTGCACGCACAGACACCGCGCACACCCGCACAAACATCGCACAGACACCCCACACACACACGCAGACATCGCACACACACCCCGCACACACACGCAGACATCGCACACACACCCCGCACACACACGCAGACATCGCACACACCCCGCACACACACGCAGACATCGCACACACACCCCGCACACACACGCAGACATCGCACAGACACCCCGCACACACACGCAGACATCGCACACACACCCCGCACACACACGCACAGACACCCGCACACACACTAATCATGACCGGTCTGATGGTCTGGGAGGTGAGGCTGACCTGTGCGGCCGTGGGAAAGTTCATGTGAGTTCATGCAATGCAGTCAAGCATGAACTCACATGAACCCTCTGAGGGCAACGCGGCGACTTCAAATGAACAGCTGATCAGCATCACCTGATACCTCAGCTGTTCATTTGAAATAACCGGCGGGAAAGCGCAGCACAGAACGGGAAAGCCGGCGGTGAAGTCTTTTCACTGCCGGCTTCCCCGCCCGGGTCCTTCGCTCCTTGGTGCTGCGCTCCCCGCCCGGTCCTAATTTATGATTGGGATTGGAGGTGGCGAGGGGAGCGGAGGCTGCGGGGAAGCAGTATGGGGCTGTGTGATTGTTTAAAAGCCGGCGGCTTTTTACCGCGCGCCGGCTTTTAAACGATCAGGAGAATTCTCCCACGCTGGGATGGCATTCTGATGACAGGCTGGATCTCAGCTGAGCGCTGCCACCCAGCTTGTCATCCTTCAGAGACACTGCAGAGAGCAGGCATTATGGGAACTTCCGATTCCGGTATCCGATATTGTAAAAATATCGGAATTAAGTATCGGAATTCCGATACCGCGAATATCGGCCGATACCCGATATTTCAGTATCGGAATGCTCAACACTACTCATTGCTTTTTATGGGTGAAAAAAGGCTATAAAAACGCTGAAAGAAGGGACATACTGGAGTTTTCAAAAGAGCAGTAGTTTTCCAATTCAGTCAGGAAAAAATTCAATATGTGTACATGAGATTTCTGAAATCTCATTGCTTTTTGCTGGTGCTGTAAAAAGCAGCCTTTAATTTGCATAAACAAATGCAGCAAAAAATTAAAAAAAGCGCAGCAAAAATTCAACGTGTGAACATACCTTAATATCTGTGATCTAATATATTAGGCTATCATTTTATTCTGTTTCCTATGACCTAAAAAAATATTAAAAAAATATTTTTGCTATGTTTCCATGTTCTGAGACCTATAATGTTTTTTATTTGTTGGTTTAAAGGGCTGTTTGGGGGGTTGTCTTTGATATGACATTTTTATTGATACCATTTTGGGGTAGATATGACTTTTGATCACTTCTTACAGTATATTTTTTTGCAGTGTTGAGGTGGCCGAAAAAAATGAAAATTCTGGCATTACCATTTAGATTAATTAATTTTATATTTTGATAGATTTAACTTTTATGGATGTGGAGATAAAAAAAAATAATAAATATAGATATGATTTATTTCTTTTTTTTTAATGAGGGAAAAGGGGGGAATAGTTTGAATTTTTATATCTTTTGCATTTTTTTCATATTTTTAAAACATTATCTTTTACATTTTTACTGCATTTTTTAGTCTCTTAGGGAGGCTTGAACATAGAATCAGCCAGTTGTGCTATATACAGCAAGACGCCAGCACTCTTGTATATAGTAAAAATGACGGTCCCTATAAACACCAGCCATGGGCTGGCTTTCATACAAGTACGGTCATGAGAGGCACAGGGGTCTTCAGCCAATGTTATGGCAACCCATTGGCACCCTGCAATCACGTTGCAGGGAGGTCAATGGGCAGTTAAAACAGTTCGCCCTCCACACTGCGTGCTGTAAGTGTGGTTGCTAAAGACTAACAGCAGCATTTAACAGGTTGCTAGTCTTGGGCAGAGCTCCATTCGGGGCTGTTAGGGGCAGAATATGACTGAATAATGCAGCCATCATCTGCCAAGAAATATGCAGGCTCAGCTCCTGAGACAGCATCAAAGAAGGGTACCAGACATATGACATACCAGTACGTTATATGTCAGTAAAAGGTTGTTTTTCATTTAATGGAGTTTGATGAAAGAATTTGTTTGATCGGCTTAACAATAAATCCATTGAATATTTAGGCTTAAAATCTTTTTGTCTGATGGGAAAATAAAACACAAACTTTTTTTTTTAAACAAAGTTGGACAGCAACAGCTTCCTCAATTTTAACAAGAAATAGAAACATTACGTTCCTTACTACTGAGTCTAATTATGAGTTGTCATGATGAAATTCAAGAAAATTGAATCCTTGTGGGATTTCCATTTTTTACTTTAATTTTCGGGGTGATTTGCTATTCAGACCTAAATTGGTTGGTGATTTTGGTTTCCATTGGTCGCTAATATGTTACTTAGTTCTAAACAAATTGCGCAACTTATCTCAATAAAGATTTTCATTCATTGAGAGTGTACACTATGTAAAGCCTTAGTGACGCCTGGTGATATAAAGGTTTGCTGTAAAGGGCTAGTCTAATTCCACCTGATAAAATCAACCACGTAAAAATATTACCCAACCATAGAAAGCCTATGTACTACTGCACAGAGTACAGACTATAAAATGAGATCAAGAATATTAGGGACCCCCTATTTGTTTCCTTTTATGCTTTTTTACCATTTTTCACATTTTGTGCTTAAACACAACAACAGTGCAACTTGCAGACAAACTATAAAACATTTAGTGTCAATGGAAATCCAAGATGTTGAAAACCTGATTATTAGTATCAATTTCAGTAACCTTGAGACTCCTTTAGAGGCTAAGTGTGAAAATCTCTGGATTTAGGAAAGATAAAGGTGTGAGGATATAACAAGTAATAACCCGCAAAAGCCGACATAGTAGAGTAGACCTGACTTCTCGCGGATTTCTCAACTTTGTTCGATCTCTCATTATACCCCGATCTCTGAACAGCTGCATGTAATATTTTTCATACACTTTGTTAGGATGACTGGGATTATCATTTTCATATGCTTATACCAGACCTTTGGGGATAGTGGGATTAGTTAGATGTGGAGATAAAATATGTGCATCTTTCAGCTATGCTCTTACATCTTCAGCTAATCTAAAAAACATTCCTTTGCGGACGGGACCTGGTAATCTTTTTAAGCAAGCTTGGTATAGCGGTAATGCAGACGGGCCTGTGTACCGAGTATGTCATTTGTATAAGCACATGTGGCCTTCAGAATAAAATTATATAGTAACTGCATAAATCACAACATAAGAATATGTTATTGGTTTTAATTTTTAGGTTAAAGTTGTGTAAGGAAATCCTGGGATCTATGTTATATTGGAATATTATACTTTTGACTACAGGGTTTAACTAATTATAAATAAGTTATTGATTTTATAATATACATTATTAATAGGTATGAGCGGACCCGTGGAAGTTTGGGTTCTGGCACCCGACCAAAACTTTTTTCCAAAGTTCGAGTCGGGAACCAGAACTGTACCCGAACTTGAACCAGAACCCTATTGAAAACAATGGGGATCCGACTTCCCCCTGAACTCTGAACTTTGCAATGGACTTACGGGAGTCTTCAGTGTTCGGCATTTAGCACCGGTGCGATCCCTGAACTTTTAACTTAGAGTTACAAGGTTTACAATGTCAAACTGGCCATTCACGGAACAATCTGTTTTGCCTAACAGAAGAATAGCCTGTGTTTAAATGGAACCAGTCATCAGGTTTTCCCTTCTAAAAATGTTGAACTCTACAACCCCTCTATTTCTGCCCCACAGCCCGGTATACTTTGTAAGAACACGGTGAAGTTGTCTGATAAGTTCCTCCGATTGTGCTCGGCATACCCTCTGAGCATGTTAATGCAACGCCCCTAAACCTCTGACCTCACATCATCAAAAGACTCCAAAATCTGGTGCATGCTCTGCAGTGGACACAGTTACCTCATGGACATGAGCAGGAGCAATATTTTGTAATTCATTCCCATCAGAGGAGGAGTGATGTTAGTAAGCACAAAGTTAGATGCTAAGCATGGTCCGGAGACTCCCATCGGACCGCAAGGTGCTCCTTCTCATACTGCAACTTCAAACTGTTTATGACAAGCTAAGAGATGGGTTATTTTAAAGTTATTACAAGGCATAAATAACAAGGTGGCATTTGTTTAGATAGGGGAACCCTGATAGCAGGCTTCCTTTAACCGCTTCACACATATGGGCATGACTCGCCCAGGGGGATATGGGGGAAACTCGGTACCCGGGCCTTTACCTTCTTGGGATGTCACGGCAGCAGTCGGCTCCTGGGCCCGTACCCTGGGGTCACTCTTTAAAAGGGTTTTTTTACTTGAAGGGATGAATAACAGTTTTGTCTCATGACGCCACCTGTGGTTTCTGGTAATAGGTACCAGCACTGCTGCAGACCTCCGGGGGTGATGGGATGGCAGCTAGGATGCTTCGGTTCCCCACAGGCGGAGCGAGCCATCCGGGGCAGGGGTGATGGAAGGAATGCAGGTGAGAGGTGGCCAGGTCGGGTCAGGGGAGAATAACAGACACGCACACAGGGGGTTCGCTTCAGTACCTTTACTGGTGTAGACGGCAGGTACGGTCCAGGGTACTTGATAGGAAGGGTGCACTTCTGGACTCTCCCCAGTGAGCGGGTATAAGGCCTCCTGATCCGTTTCTTCCTCTCACTCTGAAGCTTCTGACCAGCCTGAAACTAGGCCTAGCTTCTATGCTGTTTCACTCTCCTAACCTGTATGCTTGGTGGTAAGAACTTTCCTCTGGATACCACTATCACTGGACGCTGGGGCCTTCGTGGTTCCTAGTTCTTTAGATGATTGTAGCTTCAGGTTGACCAGGGGTCTAGAATCCTCCTGGTATACCGGTTATTCCTACTGGGCGTAGAGGACCCTGTAGGTGTGGACCCGGTGTCCGGCTTGTGTTTTGGGGTAAGCCTAAGATGCTACTCTACCCCATAACTCCTCTCACTCTTCTCCTTGCCTCCGGCCACGCTCTAGGCCCTGAGGCTTCAGCACGTGCTTTAGGCCCTGGCTGGCCCTCAGCACAGCAGCTCACATGCTGCTCCTTCACTGAACTCCAGTGCCAGCACACTCTGCCTGCCTAACTCCACCCTCCAATATATATATCCCTAACAGGGCTCCCTCTGGTGGTATGAGGTGGAAGGGTGGAGGTGTCTGTTATGTAATGAGGGCCTCTTGTGGAGAAGTCCATCCATGCACCCTTTTGGGTCCTGTGGTACCTGTAATAGCAGGGTGCCACAGGCATAATTGTACATCCCGTGCTAGGATGACCATGTGTAGAAGGGGTCCTGGAGCTGAGCTCTCTCCGCATGTGGTAGATGCCAGCTATGTTACATAGCCAGCATTTGTCTGCAGTGGCTGGAGCTAAGTTCAGATTGCTGCTGTTAACCATTTAGATGCTGTTATTAATCTCTAACAGCGGCATTTAAATGACATTGCACCAGACCTCTGTGATGTGATTGCAGTCCGCCGATCCATTGCCATGGCGGTCCATTCTTACCATCCTGGTACTTATGAAAATGACAGCCACAGGATGAGCTTCATTGGAGAACACAATTTACACTATACACTGAAATACTGTAGTATACTGCAATACTATATACTGTAGTGTTTCAGTATATAGTATAAGCAATTGCATGACCATAGTTTCAAGACCCCTAAAAAGGGTTTGCGAATGGTTTGCCATGTCAGCCGTGGTCGAAGGCCCCCATTTGTAACATTTTGGCAACATTTTGAAAATGACAGAAACAGATTGAGCTTCATTATAGACCACAGTTTACAGTATATACTGAAATACTGTGGTATTGCAGTATATAACATAAGCAATTGTATGTTCCCAGTTTCGAAACCACTAAAAAGTGGATGAAAAAATGTACAAAGTTTTGAAAAGTATAAAATATATAAAAATTTTAATCACTCCTTTTTTACCCCATTAAAAAAAAGAAAATAAAAGAATAAATAAATCTGGTATCTCCACATCAGTAAAAGTCTGATCTATCAAAATCTAAAATGTATTAACTCATACAATAAAACCATAAAGAGAAAAAAATTAGAAATGCCAGAACTGTATTTTTTCGGCCACTGTTTCTCCATAAAAAGAACACAATAAAAAAAACAAAAACAATCAAAATCTCATAAGTACCCCAAAATATTATCAATGAAAAGGTCTACTCATCACTCAAAAAAAAACAAGCTGTCAGACAGCTCCGTGCACAAAAAATTAAAAACATTATGGGGTCTTGGAATATAGCCACACAAACCAAAAATATTTGTTTACATACATTGAAGGAAATAAGTATTTGACCCCTTGCTGTTTTTGTAAGTTTGCCCACTGACAAAGACATGAACAGTCTATAATTTTAAGGGTAGGTTAATTTTAACATTGAGAGATAGAATATCCCAAAAGAATCAAGAAAATCACATTGTATAAATTAGATACATTTATTTGCATTTTGCAGTGAGAAATAAGTATTTGATCCCCTACAAACCATTATGAGTTCTGGCTCCTACAGAGAATGGAAGAAATACAAAATGACTGTCAATCGACATCGATCTGGGGCACCATGCAAAATCTCACCTCGTGGGGTATCTTTGATCATGTGGAAGGTGAGAGATCAGCCTAAAACAACACGGGGGGAACTTGTTAATGATCTCAAGGCAGCTAGGACCACAGTCACCAAGAAAACCATTGGTAACACATTACGCCTTAAAGGTTTAAAATCCTGCAGTGCCCACAAGGTCTCCCTGCTCAAGAAGGTACATGTGCAGGCCCATCTGAAGTTTGCCAATGAACACCTGGATGATTCTGTGAGTTATTGGGAGAATAAAGGAGTGGCTCAAAAAGAAGCACAGTAAGGTCATTGTTAGAACCTTGCTCTTAGTTTTTTTTTTCCTTTGCTGGTCACATGACCTTGTTGGCCTATTTAATCCTGCTCCGCCCTTCTGGCTTTGCTGGACTTCATTGTATATCTACTTTCTAGCTAGCCTGTGCTCTGTGTCTTGCTCTGTTAGTTTGCTTGGTCTACTGACCTCTATGTTCTATATATTTTGTTTGTTCGTCTGTCTGCTACTATTTCTGTTAGGAGGTGTCCCATATTCCTCCCAGTCCTTAGTACTTGTAGGGATTCCTCCCCCACATCTATAGGTCTCCGTACAGACTAGCTTAGGACTTTAGCAGGTCTGATCGCAGGATCAGGTTCCCTGTTACATCGTAGGGATTAAGCTGAGTTCTATCGTAGGGACAGATCTCCTCTCTTTCCTTAGCTCTGGTAGCAGAACATAACAGTAAGTCCAGCCAGCAAATTCTCTAAGGAAAGATTTTTCTGTTCCATCATGGTGTCGGTTCAGGATTTGGTTCATCGCCTGCAGGGACTCTCTCTGGAGGTGGCCGAGCTCCGTCAGCACGTGAGTAACTGTCCTGGAGCACATTTCTTGGAGCCTAAGGTATGTTTGCCGGATTTATTTTTTGGTGAACACCGAGAATTTTTTTTCATTCAAAAATGCTTGCTTATTGTATTTTCGTTTGAGACCTAAGTCCTCTGGGGATGAATCCCAGCGTGTAGGGTTCATAATGTCACTTTTGCGCAAAGAGCCTCAGGAGTGGGCCTTTTCTTTGCAACCTAGTGATACATGCTTCAGATCAGTGGATAGTTTTTTTTCTGCTTTGGGACTATTATATGATGATCCTGACCGTGTCGCATCAGCTGAGACTGAGTTGAGACGTTTAAAACAAGGATCAGGTAATGTGGAAAAATATTGTACTCATTTCCGTCGTTGGTCTACTCAAACAGGGTGGAACGATTCTGCTCTGAAAAGTCTATTTCTTGCTGGGCTCAGTGAAAGGGTTAAAGACCTGCTAATTGCTTATCCTACACCTGAAGATTTGCAACAGGCTATGCAATTAGCTATACGGGTGGATAGAAGACTGCGTGCAAGGGTTAATGAGAGCAAATCCTCTGCTATGTCAGTTTCTGGTTATGAGAATGTATGTACTAACAGTGGTGAACCGATGGAGATTGGATCGGTGGCACCTCGCTCTCAAGAAAAAGACCGTCGATTTTTTGAAGGCTTGTGTTTCTATTGCGGAAAATCTGGTCATTTGATTAAAGGCTGTGAGCTTCGTATGAAGAAAGAAAAAAAAATGGTCAGTCATGCCCGTATTGCCTGTTTAAATTCCAAGGGTGTATTTTTAGCTGCTTCCACGATTGCTCAGGAAAAATTAATGGAATTTCGGGTGTTTGTCGATTGTGGGTCTACTCTGAATGTTATTGATGGGGGATTCGTGGAAAGACTCAATTTAAAACCTGAACCTTTATCATCCCCCATTGCTGTGGTTTCTGTGGATGGTTCCCCTTTGAAGAATATTACTCTCAAGGTCTGTGAATTTCCTCTCACTATTAATGGTGTTCACCATGAGAAATTGGATTTGGTAGTGTTGAATAACTTGCCTTCTCCAGTAATATTGGGATTGCCCTGGTTAAAATTTCACAATCCTGTACTGGATTGGTCTACCAGTGAAATTAAATCCTGGAGCCATAAATGTTATGACAAGTGTTGTAATGGGCGTATTGCAGCTTTGGATAGGGGAGAATTGCCTGTTCCTATTCAGGATTTTTGGAGAGTTTTTTCTGAGAAGGAATCGCAGGTTTTGCCTCCCCATAGAGACTATGATTGTTCTATTGAATTTGTCCCTGGAGCGACTCTTCCTAAAAGTCGTTTATTTAACCTTACTATTCCTGAGAGGAAGGCTTTGGAGGAATACATACAGACAAGTTTGGCCGCCGGTCACATTAGGCCCTCTAAGTCTCCTGTGGCGGTTGGATTTTTTTTTGTAAAAAAAAAGGACGGCGGTTTACGTCCTTGTCTGGATTTTCGTGAGATTAACAAAATTACTGTACGCAATCCTTACCCACTGCCATTGATTCCTGATCTGTTTAACCAGTTAATGGGGGCCAAGTGGTTCTCTAAAATTGACCTTAAGGGGGCATACAATCTGTTGCGCATGAAGGAGGGTGACGAATGGAAGACTGCTTTTAACACTCCTGTGGGTCATTTTGAGAATCTGGTTATGCCTTTTGGTCTTACTAATGCTCCTGCATTTTTTCAGAATCTGATTAATGACATCCTTAGACCTTTGATCGGTAAAAATGTGGTTGTGTATTTGGATGACATTTTGATTTATTCGCCGGATCTGGAGTCTCATTGGCGGAGCGTGCGTGAGGTATTACAGTTATTAATGGACAATTCGCTTTTTGCTAAGCTGGAGAAATGTGAGTTCGCTGTACAGAGAATTAGTTTTTTGGGCTACATTATCTCCAGCAAAGGTTTTGAGATGGATCCGGTTAAGGTTCAGGCTGTGCAGGAATGGCCTAGGCCTATTGGTTTGAAATCGATGCAGAGGTTTTTGGGTTTCGCCAATTACTATAGAAAATTCATAAAAAATTTTTCTAGTATTGTCAAACCTCTGACTGATCTCACCAGGAAAGGTGCTGATGCGGTTCAGTGGTCTTCTGAGGCCATTGAAGCTTTTGTGTATCTCAAGGAGAAGTTCACCTCTGCTCCCATCCTTATGCAGCCTGATGTTACTAGGCCGTTTTTGGTTGAGGTTGATGCTTCCTCTGTGGGGGTTGGCGCAGTATTGTCTCAGGATAACGGGGATGGATTACATCCCTGTGCCTTTTTTTCAAAAAAATTTTCGGAGACTGAACTGAATTACGATATTGGTAATCGGGAATTATTGGCTATTAAACTCGCATTTGAACACTGGCGCCACTTCTTGGAAGGTGCGGAATTTCCCGTTCAGGTTCTTACGGATCATAAAAATCTGATATATCTTGATGCTGCCAAGCGCCTGAATGCCCGTCAGGCTAGGTGGGCACTGTTTCTCTCGCGGTTTAATTTCTCCGTTACTTACATCCCTGGTACTAAGAATGTTAAGGCGGATGCCTTGTCTCGCAGTTTTTCTCCCATAGTCGGTGCTGAGAAAGAGGAGAACATTTTACAAGAAGGTGTTGTGATAGCTGCTTTGGACTCCGTTTTGGAAAATTAGATTCTTAAAGCACAGGAGAATGCCCCTTCTAATACTCCTCATGGGAGGTTGTTTGTGCCTGGGACCTTTAGGAGAGATTTGTTTGTTGAGTGTCACGAATCTCGGTTGGCAGGTCATCCCGGAATCTCTGAGACCAAGAGACTGGTGGGTCGCAGTTTTTGGTTGCCTGGATGGCAGAAGGAAGTCATTAAGTGGGTGCGTCAATGTACTATATGTGCTAGATCTAAGTCCTTACATACTCCTGCTGCGGGGTTGCTTTGTCCTTTGGAGGTTCCCAGTGCTCCTTGGACACATTTGGCTATGGACTTTATAACTGACCTTCCTCCCTCTGAGGGTTTTACTGTCATCTGGGTGGTCGTGGACCGTTTTAGCAAGATGTGTCACTTGGTTCCTTTCGTCAAACTGCCCTGCGCTAAAACTCTCGCTAAGGCCTTTGTCAAGGAAATTGTCAGACTTCATGGCGTTCCTACTGACATTGTTTCTGATAGGGGTCCTCAGTTCGTGGCTCGTTTTTGGCGTGCCTTTTGTGATAGGTTGGGAGTTCATTTGTCGTTCTCATCCGGATATCATCCTGAATCTAATGGCCAGACAGAAAGGAAAAACCAGGATGTTGAGCAGTTCTTGCGTTGTTTTGTGGCAGACAATCAAGAGGGGTGGTCTGAGTTTCTGCCACTTGCTGAATTTGCTCTGAACAATCATACATCTTCTTCTGCTGGTTGTTCGCCTTTTTTTTGTTGTTCTGGGAGACATCCGTCGTTTGGGTCGTTCTCCAAGTTGGGATCTGCCGTGCCTGAGGAGGAGAATTTTTCCGGTGATTTGGAGAGAGTTTGGACGGATGTGCGTGGTAATCTTCAGGAGGCCAACAGAAAATCTAAAGACTACTTTGATAGGAAACGACAGGAGGTTTTGTTCGCTGTTGGTGACATGGTTTGGTTGTCCTCTAGGAATCTGCGGTTGAGGATTCCTTCAAAGAAATTGGGTCCCAAGTTTGTAGGGCCCTTTAAGGTGCTTCAGGTTGTCAACCAATCTGCTGTTAGGTTGGAGGTTCCTACCTCCTGGAGAATTAATCCGGTATTTCATGTCTCTCTGTTGAAAAAAGCTGTTGTATCGGATTGTGACGCCTCTGCCTCTGTTCCTCCGGTGGTGGAGGACGGGGAATATGAAATTTCTCGCATCCTTAACTCTAGACGGTATAGAGGTAGTTTGCAGTATCTTGTGGCCTGGAAAGGTTTCGGTCCCGAGGATAACTCTTGGGTGAGGTCGGATGATGTTTCCGCGTCCAGACTTATCAGAGCGTTTCACAGGAGATTTCCTGATAAGCCTGGTCCTAGGGGATCCGGAGGATCCTCTTAGAAGGGGGGGTACTGTTAGAACCTTGCTCTTAGTTTTTTTTTTCCTTTGCTGGTCACATGACCTTGTTGGCCTATTTAATCCTGCTCCGCCCTTCTGGCTTTGCTGGACTTCATTGTATATCTACTTTCTAGCTAGCCTGTGCTCTGTGTCTTGCTCTGTTAGTTTGCTTGGTCTACTGACCTCTATGTTCTATATATTTTGTTTGTTCGTCTGTCTGCTACTATTTCTGTTAGGAGGTGTCCCATATTCCTCCCAGTCCTTAGTACTTGTAGGGATTCCTCCCCCACATCTATAGGTCTCCGTACAGACTAGCTTAGGACTTTAGCAGGTCTGATCGCAGGATCAGGTTCCCTGTTACATCGTAGGGATTAAGCTGAGTTCTATCGTAGGGACAGATCTCCTCTCTTTCCTTAGCTCTGGTAGCAGAACATAACAGTCATGGAGTGGCCTAGCCAGTCTCCAGACATTAATCCCATAGAAAACTTATGGAGGGAGTTGAAGCTCCAAGTTGCCAAGTGACAGCCTCAAAATCTGAATGATTTAGAGATGATCTGCAAAGAGGAGGGGAACAAAATTCCTCCTGACATGTGCGCAACCCTCATCATCAACTAGAAACAACGTCTGACTGCTGTGCTTGCCAACAAGGGTTTTTCCACCAAGTATTAAGCGTTGTTTACCAGAGGGATCAAATACTTATTTCTCACTGCAAAATGCAAATAAATTCATACAATGTGATTTTCTTGATTTTTTGGGGGGATATTCTATCTCTCAATGTTAAAATTAACCTACCCTTAAAATTATAGACTGTTCATGTCTTTGTCAGTGGGCAAACTTCCAAAAACAGCAAGGGATCAAATAATTATTTCCTTCACTGTACTTCTGAATTTTTTTTCACCACAGTAAAAAAAAAAAATACAATTTTGATATTGCTGTAATCGTTCTGACCTGGAGAATGGCATTTTCAGGTAATTTTTTATCATACAATAAACACCGTAGAAACAAAACCCAGGAAACAATAGCAGAACTGCTTTTTATTCTTCATTTCATGGCACTTATAATTTTGTTCCCCTTTTTCAGTACATTTATGGTAATGGTGTCATTTAAAACTACAACTCATCTCGCAATAAACAAGCCCTCGCATTTCTATATTGAAGGAAAAATGAAAAAGTTATGGCTCTTGGACGAAGAGGAGAAAAAGACAAAAGCGAAAAAACAAAAACTTGTCAATCCTAAAGGAGTTATTATGGTTTTTCGCAAAATGAAACTTAATTTACCTAAAGGGCAGAGACTCATAAAAAAATAAATAAAAAAAAAGACAGATTTAGACATTAAACTCAAATCCCAGTTAAAAGGAACCTGTCAAGTTATACATGGAGTCTTGTTTGCAAGCAGCATATTATTGAGAAAGTGATGCTGAGCAGATTGATTTATAAATTGTAATTTATTATTTATTTTACAGATTTATATATTATCATTTTAAATATTTTTATTTATGTATTATTTGTAATTTTAGATGTCCTAATGAAATAGTGTAAAGGTGAACAGTCAATCTAATGATCATATTAACGGGTAGAGCTGTATCTTGTCTTGAAAAGTGGTAACTCCTATTTTTAAGATGGTGCTTTTCCATAAATATTTATTTTCAAGTATTAAAAGACTTCCATTTTTTGCAATATCCTGATTTTATAGCTGACACTAGTTGCACCAGTATACAATTAGGATTTGTAGAATGCAATACAAGTTAAAGCATGTAAATGCAAATTACGGCTCAATCAGAAGTCAGTTTTTCCATGTACAAGTTATATCTACTGTATGTTTTTCACAGATAGAACTTGTATCCATTATGGTCTATGGGGTGATTTACATGTCTATATATTTTTGCGAATCGAATAGTCTGCAGAAAAACACGAAGACATGTCTGATTTTGATCAGTTCTAGATCAAACTTTCCAATGCAGGCCTATGGGTCAGTGAAAAATCTGATGATGCTCATGTTTGATAGAGGAAGCTTAAAAAAACTTCTTACATACAAAAAAAAAAACTTGATGAAACTCTGATGACTAGTGTTGAGCATTCCAATACTGAAATATCGGATATCGGCCGATATTCGCGGTATCGGAATTCCGATACTTAATTCCGATACTTTTACAATATCGGATACCGGAATCGGAAGTTCCCATAATGCCTGCGCTCTGCAGTGTCTGTGAAGGATGACAAGTTGGATGGCAGCGCGATCCAGCCTGTCATCAGAATGCCATCCCAGCGGGGGAGAATTCTCCTGATTGTTTAAAAGCCGGCGCGCGGTAAAAAGCCGCCGGCTTTTAAACAATCACACAGCCCCATACTGCTTCCCCGCAGCCTCCCACCCCGATCCTCCGCTCCCCTCGCCACCTCCAATCCCAATCGTAAATTAGGACCGGGGGGGAGCGCAGCACAAAGGAGCGGGGAGCGAAATGGATGCGCCATTTCTGGGGCGGCTGACGGCTGGTGTTTCTAGCCTGGGAGGGGGCCATTATTCATGGCACCCTTCCTGGGCTATTAATATCAGCCCCCAGCTGTCTGCCTAGCCTTTGCTAGCTATTAAAATAGGAGGGACCCCACGTCATTTTTTTTTTGGGGGGGTCCCCCATTTTAATAGCTAGTAAAGGCTAGGTATTCAGCTGGGGGCTGATATTAGTAGCCTGGGAAGCTCTGTGGGTTTTACCCCCTTCCCAGGCTTCAAACATCTGCCCCAGCCGTCTGCTTAACCTCCGCTAGAGACTAAAATTATGGGGGATCCCACGCCATTTTTTTTTTAAATAAATCCTTTATTTTAACACTAAATGACATTTGAGGAGTTAATAAAGATGCAGTCCCTAAATTATTATTTATTTTTTTATTAATTTTTCCCAAAACTTTTGACGTGGGCTTCGCCATATTTTTGTATGCCAGCCAGGTACAGCATCCAGCTTCTATGAACGCGCCATTTTCCGGGGCGGCTGCGGACTGCAATTTTCAGCGGGGGGGGGGGGCAGAAAGCTTGGGCCTCCCTGCGCTGCAGATTCCATCCCCCAGCTGCCTAGTTGTACCTGGCTGGACACAAAAATAGGGAGAAGCTCCACGTTTTGTTTTTTTTTAATTATTTCATGAAATTCATGGAATAATTAAGAAAAAAAGGGCTTCCCTATATTGTTGTGTCCAACCAGGTACAAATAGGCAGCTGGTGGTTGGGGGCAGCCCGTTCCTGCCTGCTGTACCTGGCTGGACACAAATATAGTGCGAAGCCCCACTTCAATTTTTTTTTAATTATTTCAGGAAATTCATGAAATAATTAAAAAAAATTTATGTGGGGCTTCGCCCTATATTTGTGTCCAGTCAGGTACAGCAGGCAGGAACGGGCTGCCCCCAACCACCAGCTGCCTATTTGTACCTAGCCGGACACAACAATATAGGGAAGGCCTTTTTTTCTTAATTATTCCATGAATTTCATGAAATAATTTAAAAAAAAAATACGTGGGGCTTCGCCCTATTTTTGTGTCCAGCCAGGTACAACTAGGCAGCTGGGGGCTGGAATCTGCAGCGCAGGGAGGCCCAAGCTTTCTGGGCCCCACCCGCTGCAAATTGCAGTCAGCAGCCGCCCCGGAAAATGGCGCGTTCATAGAAGCGCCATCTTCTGGCGCTGTACCCAACTCATCCAGGGCCCTGGTGCGGTGGCTCACTGGGTAATAAAGGGGTTAAGGCCAGCTTGGCATTATCAGCTGGCCCTAAGCCCGAAATTCATGGGGTCACGCCAATATTAGACATGACCACCATGAATTTCTAGTAAAGTATTTAAAAAAAACACAAACACCCAGAAAAAAGTCCTTTAATTGAAATAAAGACACAATTCTTTATTGTTCTAAATTAAACCATACTTACAGTCACGCCCATTCCAGCTGAAGCCAACGATCTCCTGCAATAAAAGTAAAATAATAAAGCACGCTGTCAGTGACGTGCATGAGGTGAGCTGAGTTCATTGGACATGACCTCGGCTCATCTTTATGCCGTCACAGCGAGACACTGAGGAGCACAAGCATGCCTGCGCTTCTCAGTGTCTGCGGGATGACAGGCTGGATGGCGGCGTTCTGCTGCGGTCCAGCCTGTCATGTGAATGCAGCAGAGCTGAAGCTGTCGTGGGAACCATGGAAAGGTAAGGATGAGGTTGCTTTATTATTTTTCTTTTATTGAAGGAGATCGTTGGCTTCAGCTGGAATGGGCGTGATGGTAAGTATGGTTTAATTTAGAACAATAAAGAATTGTGTGTTTATTTCAATTAAAGGACTTTATTCTGGGTGTTTGTGTTTTCTTTTAACTTTGACTATGGGGTTAGTAATGGGGGTGTCTTATAGACGCCTCTCCATTACTAACCTGGGCTTTATGTCAGCTGGCATTATAAGCTGACATCAACCCCAACCCTATTACCCCCTGCCACCGCTACAGGGCAGTGGGAAGAGCGAGGCTAAGTGCCAGAATTGGCGCATCCTATGGATGCGCCATTTCTGGGGCGGCTGACGGCTGGTGTTTCTAGCCTGGGAGGGGGCCAATATTCATGGCACCCTTCCTGGGCTATTAAAATCAGCCCCCAGCTGTCTGCCTAGCCTTTGCTAGCTATTAAATTAGGGGGGACCCCACGTTATTTTTTTGGGGGGTTCCCCCATTTTAATAGCTAGTAAAGGCTAGGTATTCAGCTGGGGGCTGATATTAGTAGCCTGGGAAGCTCCGTGGGTATTACCCCCTTCCCAGGCTTCAAACATTTGCCCCAGCTGTCTGCTTAACCTCCGCTAGAGCCTAAAATTAAGGGGAACCCCACGCCAATTTTTTTTTAAATAAATCCTTTATTTTAACACTAAATGACAAGTACAGTAATCAACACTGTCACTGTACTTCATAGATATGTGACTGACATGTTTCTATCTATCTAATCTATGTGTGATGCTCTATTCTGTCTGTTATAAATTGTCGGGTACAGATGCTGAATTGCCGGCCGGCTTTCTTAAAGAGACGGTGCACGAAAACACTAATATTTTTTTAAATAAATCCTTTACACTAAATGACAAGTACAGTAAGCAACACTATCACTGTACTTCATATATATGTGACTGACATGTTTCTATCTATCTAATCTGTGAAGCTCTATTCTTTCTGTTGTAAATTGTCGGGTACCGGTGTATGCCGCTGCTGAATTGCCGGCTTTTCATGTCATTCTACATTATTCTTAGTTGTTTTACTTCATGTAGAATTAACCTACAAGGAAAGAAAGGGTTTATTTTCATTCCGATATTTGTGTCCCATTGACTTGCATTGGGTTCCGGTATCGGAATCTGCGATATCCGATACCTTTTGGTTATCGGCCCGATCCAATCCGATACGATATTTCCTGATATCGGAAGGTATCGCTCAACACTACTGATGACCAAAGAATTCTGATTTAAAAGTCTAATGACAATTGATCCGTTTTATTTTGCATAAGAAAAATCACTGATGTCCGAATGAGCCCTTATAGCACCTAAGAGTCTTCAAGGCAAATATATTCTAATGTCTTTACATTTAGATGCTTAGTAGAAGACATTTAGTATGTTGCATATGGATCTCGTTCTAAATGGTTCTGGTAAAAACAGACTGTTTACAGATGGCATAGAAAACAATACAATTCAATAGCACATTGAGAGTTGGTCCACGCGATGAAAACATGTTCTTCACATATCTGACATATCTATTTATTTCTGTAGTCATATGCTTCACATAAAATGGAAGTGCTGACAAAATCACAAGGCTAAAAAGAGAATTATCTCCGATAAGTTTTTGTTTGACAAGTGTGAAGCATGTCATCGGTTGTCAAGTCCTATCATTAGCAGAAGTTCTCTGCTTCTTCCTGGAGGAACGGAAAACAGATGTTTAGCTCGAAAAGTTTATGTAGTGCACAATGGAGCTCCTCATGCCTCGGCGAAGCTACTAACTAACTGCATTATCATGATTGTTTGATTAGAAAACAATATGGCTGCAATATGGCCCATTTTTTTAATTAAAAGCACATAGTGGATAGGTTGCTCATTTTAGCACTAATACGTCTCAAAAGAAAGATATATAGCCGAATCATTATTGTATTGTTTTAGTCTATAATTTTATTTACCAATATGGCTGAACTTTTACCAAATGTCGAACCAACAATACTTAAAGCATTGATCTCAGTTCTATCTTCTGATTTCATGATATACAATTTTTTTTATATTTTAGGAGGAAATCTTCTTTAAAGATAATGCTAGTTATTTTGTAATTTTACTCAGATGGGATCCCTTATATGATACCATTGATTATTGGAAACTCTAGAAACAAAATGAAGAAGACTTCTTGTCTTGGAAATGATAATTCATATGAAACTAACAGCCATTTTTTTTTTTTAAAAAAAAGTTAATACTCAACTTAAAATTAAAACAAACACACAAAAAAAAGATTTCAAAATAAATCATGTACCCGTCAATTCAAAAGGGCTTGGTAATAGCCACTCTCCTTAAGAGGACACTTTTACCCTTATACGTGGATCTAGTCTTTGTTGGAAAAGACCCAGATTTGTGTCTATAGACTAGCTGCTGTCTGTTATGGTAAAATGAGGGACGTGGTGTCTGCTAGTGGTGTCAGAATGTCATTAGAAAAATCAGATTATAAAACTACAGTAAAAAACATTGGTAATAATACGCAAGGTGGATTAACCCCTGCACGACCTTGGGATTTTCCGTTTTTTGTTTTTTTCTCCCCTTCTTCCCAGAGCCATAACTTTACTTTTCCGTCAATATGGCCATGCGAGGGCCTGTTTTTTGTGGGACGAGTTGTTCTTTTGTACAACTATTGGTTTTACCATATCGTGTACTGGAAAATGGGAAAAAAATTAAAAGTGCGGTGAAATCGCAAAAAAGTGCAATTCAACAATTGTTTTTTTGTTGTTTTTTTTTACCATGTTCGCTAAATGCTAAAACTGACCTGCCATTTTGATTCTCGAGGTCATCACAAGTATGTGAATACTAAACATGTATAGGGTTTTTTTTTTTAGGTGGTGAATTATTTTTCCAATATTTGTGTAAAAAAGGTGCCATTTTCCAAAACCAGTAGTGTCTCTATTTTTCGTGATCTGGGGCCGAGTGAGGGTTTATTTTTTGCACATTGAACTGATGTTTTTATTAATACCATTTTGGGGCAGACACAATGTTTTGATCGCCCGTTATTGCATTTTATTGCAATGAGCAAAAAAACCCCATAATTCTGGATTTTTTTTTCTCATTACGCCGTTTACTGATTGGATTAATTTTGTTTATATTTTAATAGATCGGGCGTTTCTGAACACAGCGATGGAAAATATGGTTATTTTTTTATTATTCAAGGGGGGGCGATTTCAACTTTTATATTTTTTAAAACTTTTTTTCTACTTTTTTACTTGCTTCAATAGTCCCCTCAGGAGACTTGAAGCTGCGATCTTTAGATCACTTGTGCTACAATCCTTCAACCCTGCTATGCGTAACAGAAATCATCATCTCTTATGAACGCCGGCTACAGGTCGGCAATAGTAGGAGATCTGCAATGACAAGCATGGGGGTCTTCTGCAGACCCATGGCTGTCATGCCCACCCATCGGCGCCCCGCGATCATGTGACAGGGGCGCTGATGGGTGGGGTTTGTTACGCCGATTGGTGGGTCCATTAACCCACCCTATTGTTTGGTCAGTAGACCCTTAGCTAAAGTGTCAGGGCAGGAACAACACACAGGGCACAACAGGGTTATATAGAAACCACCCCTCACATGTTTGCTTCTGCCGTCCATTTTATTCGGAAGAATGTATCTCATTAGGACATATTGGTGAGATTGAACCTTTTTATATAAGCACTGGTATTTTGAGCACTTGCACTAGTAAGGAGGTCCTTTTGTGTCTTTTTTTCTAGGTTTTTCTTTTAATAGTACCATTAAAGATTATATTTTATTGTATCTACATTATCTAGCTCTCCTTGCTGATAATAGACATTTGCATACTGAAAGTTTAATTGGGATATCTGATTCTAAATCAGACTGCAGCTTATTCTTTCCGTCTGGAGAAATCCCATAATGTCTTTTCATGGCAATTGGGTAAGTTTCGATTTAGTTTTAATTATCTAAATCTGCCCAAATTTCAGAAGATTCACTAATCTAGCTGGGAGGCAGAAACAGCGTCAAAAAGAGAAGAGGAAGATGTTATGCTAGAAACTGGCGTGGACACATCTGTAGCTCACAATTACTGGTGGACTCTTGAGAAACATGAACTAGGTGCTCTATGATCAGAAAACAAGGACCCCAAATATTGTTCTTGCACAGGATCCTCCATTTTCTGTGTATATAGGTTAGATATAGCTAGAGATTGCTGTTATAACATTTCAGCCTCTTTAGGACCTGTAAACCACATTTTGATGCCCTGGGAACTGTAAAGTAACTATGTGGTAGCCTGGCAGCTCTTAATAGGGTTTCCACAAACAGGCTTTGCTCACACCACTCCACTTATCAGGTCCCAGCAAATGCCTGACCTTTACAAGGATCTAGACTTAACGGGAACCTGTCAACAGGATTTTTTTACCCCAAAATAATGACATGTGCCTAAAAGTGTTTTAATGCTGATGAAATATTAATAGTAAAATTATTATTTTGTGTTTCTGTGTTAGAGAAATTTTCTGTCAATGAGCCACAAGTGCAGCGCGGCAGGATTTGGCACTTATACCGCAGCTCTTCTGCTTCTCTCCTTATTCCACACTTGCCGCCGGCCTCCAGTCTCTGACAGGTTACTCTTGTTTCAGTGTCCTGACTCCCCAAGATTTTGAAGGCACCGTTATTGCTTAGGGTGGTGCATGTGCACTAAGACCTGATGACTTTCGATCTGCACATGTGCCACCCCAACGGAGGAGACGACCCCAGGAAATGACAGTGCTTGCACAAAATCTCAGGCATTGCTTGCACAAAATCTCAGGTTTGGGAGGCAGGTCAGTGAAAAAAGAGTGACCAGTCAGTTAGAGACCGGAGGCAGGCGTCGAGTGTGAAAACGGAGAGAGGAAGGAGATCTGTATTTGCAGTGTCCAGCCTCGCTGAACTTTTGTCTCATAAGCATAAAGTTTAAATGATGGATTTTTGTGAAACGGTAAAATTAAATTTTACAAGCAAGGTAAAGATTTAATCTGCATTATTGAACTTTTACACAAATTAAATTGGTTAAGGGTATAAAGACTTGATGACAGGTTCTCTTTATGCAGGGTGCCCTGTATTACCTCCAAGTACTGGCTCCTGGCCGGTTGAGTGAGCTGGCAGAGGAGGGTGTTTAGCCAGGTCATAATCAGAAAGGGCAAAAATAGGACAAAATCCAAATACAGGAACATGGTTAGGAAATAGCAAAAGTCAAGTCCAAGAGGAGAGTCAAGATCAGAAAAAAAGGCAACTGGAACAGCAAACAGTCCAAGGTCAGTAACTATTAGCAACAGCAAATTCGAGCAATAGGGCATCACAATCAGCAGACCAGTGTAAATATAACACTAGATGCAGCAGATTGCTGAAGACTACTGGGGGTTTAAATGGGCTGTGGCCTCCAGGCTCCCAGCAGAGAGCTTATTACATCTAGTTCTCTGCAGCAAAGCACTGATTCATTGGCTGGAGGGACCACAAGTCCCAGCTGTACTTAAGTTTAACTAAATCACGCTTGAGTCGCCCAGTGGCATCAGCAGTGTAAGCGCGGTGCCACCTAGCTACAGAGGCAGTAGCAGTAGGGGCGTATTCAGACACGGATGTATCAGGAACATAACAATGATAAATTCTTCTGATGAAAGTGAGATTCATGGCTGTAGTGAAGGATTCCTGCCGGCTCAGTCGAAAATAAATGATGTAACAGTAATCCTTAATCAGGGCGTAGATGGATGGGTTTAGACTATGTAGCGTCAAGGGCAGGGTTGCAGTTATAATATTCATTTTTCTCTTGCTTATTTCAATGATAAGAGTAATGAGATATGCTCATTCAACTGCAAAAGCAATTTACCAGACTCCGGGAAAATCTTATGTTGGAGCCATAAACTTAATTGTTAGTATTTCTACTGTTATTACAGAGGACAAACAGAGGAGCTCTCAAAGGCTTCACACGAGTGCAGCAAAGCACGATCCTCGCACGTACTTTATACAGCCATGTGTACGGTAAAGCCATTCAGATGACCTCCTGTGATGAGGAGCTGGGGATGCCACAGCCAGTAAAACCTCACGCAGGTGTGTACGGGGCTTATATTATTTTTAATTTGGCCACTATCAAAAGGGATGAAGTTTATCCAACTACATAATGTCAAATGTTTCGCTGATATGTTGACATACGAGGTGCAGAGAACTAGGCTGAATCATGGATGTCGGCAGCATTACTGGACTGTAAGATTTACTGTAGACGTATAATATACTGGGAAAAGTCAATCTGTGAACATTCACTGCCCACGCGTTTCACTGACGGGAAAATTGTGATCCCAAGTGAATCACATAGCCATTTATGATGTTATTGGCCATTCATTTATAATGCAACCTTTCTCATTATAGAGCTAATTTTAGTGGATTTTTAAAAAAATTTTTGCATGCCCCATATTCACTGAGAATTTTTGCAGAATTCGTTGCCGTCCAAACAATTTATATTTATTAATTCTTTTGGGTGAGGGAATTTTTTTCTGCATTTTTAATGTATGATTTTTACCATACAGCATAAATAAAAAGTTATTTTTATTCTATGGGTCGGTATGATAAAGGATATTATGAAATATTTCCAGATGTAGTAATCTTAAAACACATGTTCGGTATACCACATGCCACATTCTGAAGAGGTAACAAATAAATTATTAATAACCTTCATTTTTATTTTTGGTAGGGGAAGAAAAAGCAAACTCAGTTCATTCACTTGCAGTATAAATGCCACAATAACTTTATATATTAATATAGCAATAATAAGTTGGGTATTTTTGCGTTTTTAACATTTTTTTAAAAAAACCCACTTTTTAAGGATTTTTTTTTAATAGTGATAAAATAGTGAAAGTCAATTAGGCCTCGTTCAGACGTCCAGTTCTCACATATGTGTTCTATCCATGGTTTTTTACAGATAGGACAAGTACCCATTATAGTCTATGGGGCTGTTATTATGTATGTGCATTTTTGAGGACCGTGCAACAACAACCAATCATGGAGGCATGTTCATTTTTGAGCTGCATCATGGATTTAAATTGCTTATGGAAGTCGATGGGTTCATGAAAATCCCTGACCGCGCATGGATGGCATCAATGTACAGTCTGTGAGCTATCTGCAATTAACATTAATGTATAGGAGAATATCGTAATTTATTTATCCATCCGTGAAATAAATCACTGATGAAACACTGAAGGTAAAAACTGAAACACGGACCAAATATTGGATGAAAAACACTGAGGTACATGAAAAAGAACTGATGTCTGAATGAAGCCTAAAGAGCACCTAGCCTATTTCTAGACTCTTGACTGCCATGGCCACATTCAGCGACCCAATCACATTGTTGGGCGCCAATAGTGACAGAAGAAGCTCTCTCCCTCGGTCTAACCACCTAGATGCCATGGTCTCTATTGCTTGTGATATCTAAGGGGTTGTGCAGCAGTTTTGTGAGTTATATGGAGTAATATATTAGTGCTAAAAGACTTAGCATAAAAGTATTGTGTTTCTCCTTTGTCGTTATGCAGATTTTTATATGAAAATTCAGACGCATTAATAGAAACCAAGGTATAGATATTACGGCTGCATAAATAGAATAGGCTTTATCCCTGAGAAGGTCCAAAGGGTAATAAGCCACATTATAAGTATAAGGCCACGGCCCCACTATCACTATTTGGTCAGTAATCGGTCAGTATTTTTTCTCAAGAGTGGGAGCCAAAACCAGGAGTGGGTGATAAATGCAGAATTGGTGACTTGTTTCTATTATACCTTTTCTCTGATTGTTCCTCACCTGGTTTTGGCTCCCACTCCTGAGAAAACATACTGATCGAATACTGACCAAATAGTGATAGAGGGGCCGTGGTCTTATAAAGAACATGAGTCTTGAAGATGACTTCTGTAGCGGTCAGTTGAGTGGCGAAACTTGAACCTCATTGGCTCCATTGTGAAATCTCCAACAGGGCCACCCACTGTCACAGATCATTAATAAAGTTGGTCTTCTCATATGAGTCAAAGAGACATTTTAGGCCTCCTATTCTGAAACCTTCGCAACCACTATAGTTATATTTCAGTCAGGCCCGGCGTCAGCACCCGGCGCACCCGGGCAAGTGCCGAGGCCCTGAGCAGGGAGGGGGGCCCACTTGCCGTCGAGCACCCCTGTGCGCTATGGGACCCGTGAGCGGTGAGATGCCAGTGGCAGCGCCCGCCACCCCCCCTTTCTCAGGGCCCCGGCAGTCGGTGGCACAATACTTACCTCTCCTCGTGCCTCCGCAGCAGCTCCGATGTCTTCCGCGTCCTCTGACTGTGACGTCTCAGGTCAGAGGGTGCGGTGACAGCAGAGGGCGCAGTGGAAAGATGTCACCGCACCCTCTGACCTGAGACGTCACAGGCAGCGCAGAGCGGGAAGACGCCGGCGCGGGTGAGGAGTCTGGAGCAGCGGCAGCAGGTGAGGTGAGTATTTTTTTTTTTTCTTTATGTATGGATGCATGGGGGGGGGGGGGTGATGACATCCTGCATGGGGCATTATATGATGGGGGGGGAATGACACTGTGCATCTGGCATTATGTGTGGGGGGGGGCATAGCCTGCATGGGGCATTATATGGGGGCCAGTATCCTGTATGGAGCATTATATGGGGGCCAGTATCTTGTATGGAGCGTTATATGACGGCCAGTATTCTGTATGGAGCATTATATGGGGTCCATTATTCTGTATGGAGCAATATATGGGGCCCATGATACTGTATGGAGGACTATGTGGGGCCCATAATACTGTATGGAGGACTATGTGATGCCCATAATACTGTATGGAGGACTATACTGTCCGGTCTGAACTGTGCGCTGCGAGGATTCGCTGGTTTCTGTGCTATTGTGGAATTTACAATAGATATCACTCATGTAATGTAAGAAGTGAAATCTTTGCATTGTACTATATATATATTTCTCTGCGGTATCCGTGCATCACGAATTGTGGTATGTGTTAAAGGGGCTAATGGAGAAGACCATAGCATAGCCGATGGCGTATAAAGACTTTAAGATGTCTCGTTGGGACATCCCTTTTATTGTCATGATGCCGGTTACACTACAGGTTATAAGACCTGTTGGGCTGACGCTCATATGGACGGTGGTAATCTGTCACAACATAATGGAGAAACTGAATGTGAAGAGAAAGCAGCCATTGAAGGTAACAGCTGTTCACCATCATTCTTACAAAGTTCATTACTCCGTACATTTGGGGAACAGCTGTGATTTCTATAACATCGGCGGCAGTTGCGAGCTTCTAATGGCCATAGAGAAGTATAAAATTATAAAAACACTATCATTTTTTACTGCGCCGAGTGTTCTGCTGAATTTCCTTGATAATAGGAGTCGATGACTCTGGTATAATGATACATATGGGTAATTCACGGTAAAAGGCAGAGGGAGGAAATCTGAGCAGTATCACTAGCAGTCAGCCAGGAATGTTGGACGCAGGGGGTCATTTTCACATCGCTTTGCTCTGACTCTTCATAACAGGACCTGGATGAGATAGCGCGGCATATTTATTGACTAAGAAGCTTTTTGACAAATGAGCAAAAAAACAGAACAGTAAGGGACTTTTTAATAAGCCATAGCAGATTTTTACACTCAGGTTTATGAAACAGAAGATGTTTTCCATAATAAAAAAAAAGAAGAATTCGTGCAGAGCTGTCTATTAGAAAGGTGGTAAAATGATCTTGTAATTGAAGCTGTTTCAGGTTAAAGTGTCATAAAGTGAGAATGTTGATATAATTGTATTGTGGAAAGAAATGGCACATTTTCTCCCCTTGTTTCTAGGTAATCACATATAGGAATTTATTGCAGCTCTTGTGCAAATTTACACTCACTGAATAGTGATAGAGTTTGCAGTCACCACATGGCCACTATGTCTGTAGGCAGTGTCGGATTGGGGTGCCAAGTGCCCACCAGTAACCAACTCCAGGGCCCCACTTTTCACCTACATACAAATGTGACATTATCCTTAATCACAAATGTGTATATAACAATGAGCTGGGTAGATTGTTACATGAATAAGATGCCTCCTTGGCCTGTACATAGTGATTCATGTATATTGTGCCAAGTACTGCTCATATGAGAGGGTGGTGGCCCACCAGAGGATTTCCCTGTTATCCTGTGGGCCAGTCCAAGTCTGTCTGTAGGAACCACATTGTGATACTATGAGAACAATGCGAAGGTGCAATAATATATAGCATAGTCATGTAATCATTATACAATAAATCTAATAGTTCATTTTTCTAATCCAATTTGAGTATCATTCACACCACCATGTGAAGTAACTGCCAAGTTTTTGGTTGGCACCAGGATCCAGAAGTGTCAACCCACTCACTGATGCCTTCGGGGAGTCAAATGTTGCTCTACCACAAAAAAAAAACAAAAAAAAACCACAATAACAGCCCATTAATCTGAAACTATGTTCCCACTTGACAATATATCAGACTTTTACTGTATATTTCATTGGAACATGGATGAAGCCAAACACTATTGCTGCACAAATAATTAACTATTTTAGAATTTTTTTTCTAGTCCATCCACAATACCTTCCAGCAATCCCTATAAATTTCCTGGCTTATAATTTATGCCTGCCAAACAGACAAGGTGGGCTGGGATAAAGGATACCCTCATAAAGCACCACTCCAGTGTTTTTTTTTATTATAGTTCTGGAGTAGTGCATCTAATCTAAGTTCCCTGCCCCTAGTCTTATACTTACCTGTCGCCATCTTCACCTTATATCGCTGCCGCTCCCGTCGGTCTCCAGCAGTTTGTGACCTGCCGGATCGCTCCGATGTTTGCTGGGAGAGAGGGAGGTCACTTTTCAATGTAAGTCTATAAGATCCTCGTTCTGACTCATAGATTTGCATTGAGAGTTTGGGACCATTACTTCTGATTTCCGGTCAGTCCGAAGTTGCGATCACAAGATCGCGCCACGGGGCCGGAGCGGCACCGATAGAAGGTGAAGACGGCGGAGGGTAAGTATAACGCTAGCTTCAGGGACCTAAGATTAGAAGCACCACTCCAGTGTTGAGAAAAATGCTGGAGTGGTGCTCTAAGGTTCCTATACACATTGTATAAAGGTTGGTCCAGTGGGATCAGTCGGCCATCTAATTTATACAGAGGCCTCCTGACTATCACTCTACAGATTACGTCGGAGAACATAAGGATGGACTGGTTGGGAATAAGTCATCCAGTGGGGAGATAAGCCATGACTAAATGATTCCGGTATATCCCGTCTGATAGAGAACACAGAAATGTTCAGCCAAGCCGAATGTTCCTGCGTATGTGGGAGATGGGAGAGATAACTGTGAGCCAAACTACTATTTGACTGACAGTTTTCTAATTTGCATGTCCAGTTTTAGTGTTTGATATGGACACTCTAGAACAAACATGTCACTATATTTGACCCGCGACACCAGAACCACCACCCCTACTTGGGACCATTATTCTGTGTGGAGGACTGTCGGGTCCATTGTTCTGTATGGAGCACTATGTGGGGTCTATTATACTGTATGGAGCACTATGTGGGGATCATTATTCTGTATGGAGCACTATGTGGACCTATTATTCTGTATGGAGGACTATGTGTGGTCCATTATACTGTATGGAGGACTATGTGGGACCCATTATTTTGTATGGAGGACTGTGTGGGGCCCACTATACAGTATACTGGTTGGCCCACGACTTTGTCCAAGTTTTTCATTTGGGCCCTCTGCGTGTTGGAGTTTGACATCCCTGCTCTAGAACAAATAAGTAATTTTGTTACAGCCCAACATGGTGGAAACTCCTGCATAGATCAACATCTCCAATGCAATTTTTTAGGACTTAGAAAAGAATCCTTTCAGCAGAAAAACGGTGTGAGAAATCCCTTTAAATGGATTGGCCGGGATTAAAAAAAAAGACTAAGCACTAGAAATCTGTTACCAAGTGAGTGCTGAGGCCAGTGATTGGCTGCAGTGGTAATATGAATAATGAATGATGTCATCACAGAATGTCTGGTGAGGACTCAATAAATAAGCAATGGTTATTTTATTATTTAACACAATTTTTTTTACCAATACTTGACTAACCCTTTAATTGTTGCCAGCTACAGTATTCTACTAGGACGACCCCATCACATGATCTCATTATGATCTGGGAAAACTCAACCTTAAGTATTATCACCTAAATGTTTCAGGAAACAGAAAACGGACTTATCTCAGATTCTTTCAGGAGACTGAATTATCAAGGCTTATTACACTCAGGGTTTAAGTGATTCCTTCACTTCTTCTTGGCAAATCAAACTGTTCTTTTAAATCATGAAATCTTTGTTTATTGCAACTGTTTGAGCGTCAAAAACTGAACATATCCCAGGTACGAGGGTCTATCTCCCCTCTAATGGGCCGCAGCTGTGAAAACAACCCTTAAGCCATCCATTCGCTATATCATGTCATCATGGAGGTTTAATAAGCCTACTATCTGCTGAACCTTTTTATTAGGACCAGTGGGAGGAAAATAAATATATCAAATACGGAACATCTGAGCCTGAGATATTAGACGCTTTTTAGAGCCATATATTGTGGCTTGTATGTGCTCTACGTCCAGGCCATAAACCTAGGAAAAGGCTATAAAATACATTGAACATTATCTTTAAAAGTAGATGCTTCTAAGTACTAAATTATTTGGCAGAAGTTATTTAATTTTGACGTATTTAATGACTAAGGAAAGAACACGGCATCTGTGGCGGCTACATACTTCCAGGATTGCTCCCCCGAGTGCGGAAACACCACTGCGATGAGTAACTTAAGCGTTTTGTAAATGGTTCCCCATAATATCGGACAGGTTCATTGTTCTGCCTCTCTCCCTGCAAGTATCTGAGGCCATATAATAGATACGCTTTATTTCCTATTTTATAGATATTCTCAGAAATTCATTGGAATAATATTTCACTCATTGGGAAAAGGGAGGACAAAGAGTTATTGAGTCAAATTATCAGGTGGATCGAGGGGAAAGAATTAGTCAAAGGGTTCAGTCTCATTGTATTGTAGCTTGATGGGAATCGTTCTCCAGATTTTTTTTCCACCTAGTCTGAGAGTAGCATAATGTAGACACAGATTCCAGCAATTTGTAACTTACTGGGCTACTTGCTGTAGTTTTGATAGCAACACTGTTTTACCAGAAGGAGATTATCACTTGAGGACTAGTAAACCTGCTGGCATATAGTCCTCCATATTCATTAGCTCTGTAAAACCCCACCTCCACCACTGATTGGCTGCTTTCTGTGTGCACTGTGCCTAGGCAGAAAGCTGCCAATCGGTGGTGTGGGGGGGGGGGGTTATACAGAGCTCAACATTCCAAGCTAGATCTGTAGCAGAGAAAACTGTGATTCCATAACACTTGCAGCACCCAGTAAACTAAGTGAGACATCACTGAAATCAGGGTCTGTGTCCCTACATCAAGCTACTGGCAGATTGCATAAAAAAACCTAACACAAAATAAGCAAATACCCTGCAGTAACCTCTAGTATTAAAACCTTACCATATGTCAAGTGACATAATGTGAATAAGGGCTGAGAAGGACCGAAACCCGGCTAATTGACACCCAGCCAAGGGAAACTATATGAATGTAATGTCTAGCTCAAGAAAAAGGGTGGCCATACCCTTATTTGCACACGGCGGAAAAAAAGATTTCAATATTAGAGGTTAGGACCGTCCCAAATAGGGTCACCTTGGCGTGGTGCGATGCCTTTTATGTTTTTTTGATCAAAGTTATGTTAACTAAGCACCCTATATTATTTTCATGCACTATTATTTATTGCAGGGTATTTGCTTCTACTGTTGTTATTTTAGGTTTTGTCTGTTTAGTGGCCAGTGTGAACATGCGCCTACATGCTGCTTGCACACCAATTTATATTCCAGTTCATCTCTTTAGGTTTTTGTATCAGATTACATAGCAAATACCTGCTGATAGATTCCTTTTAACATTTGTACATACCTTTTCACAGTTTTTTTTCTATTTTTCTGGTTTTAAAAAAACTTTAGTACTCTTTAAAAGAAATCATGGTGTGAGCTGCCATTTTTTTTAGACCTATTTTATCTTCTATTTTTTGTTTTTCAAGCAGTATTTTTTTTGGGGGGGGGATATGTATTGTTTAGATTGATTTTATCTGCACTTTTGTAGGAAGTGTGGTGACCAAAATTAGACAAATCTGCATTTTCTTTGGAATGCGAAAATAGGGGGGTGATTTAAATAATTTAATAAAAATTAAAACCATTTTTTTTTAGTTAAAAAACATTTTAGTCCCCCTAAAAGACTTGAAATTGCCATACTTTGATTTCTTGCACAATGCGATGCAATATTTTGGTATAGCAATTTTTGGTGAAATTTACAATTTCCTTTAAAACCCTGTCTCATGTCGACCCATTGGCCCCCTGTAACTGTGGGGCTTAGCAGTCACAAGCAGTTTATGGGAAGTCAGGGTTGTTACAGGCCCTACAGATCGTGAACTAAATGTAAGTAAATGCTATTGCAAATTAAATATGAATTGACCGCTGTTCCTAACAACAGGATGTGAAATTCTCCAGAGATCATTCATCCAGATTATTCATTTCTGATGCTCATTTCCTTCTTTTATTGAAAAATGGCAATTATCTTTATATGTAATATAGAGGGGGTTTTTAAGACAATTATTCTATTCCAATACAAAATACACTTTGCAAATGTATTATTTCTGATAAACAGAAAGGAAGCAGAATATGCAGTATTTTGTACTTTAATATTTTATTATGATGAGTCTCAAATAGTCCAGTCATCTAAATGTACTATACTGCTTACATAAGACCTGTACCAAATATTTTACGAGCTCGTCACCAGTGGAATAGCTCAAAACTTGTGGGCCCCAATGCAAAATCTTCCACAGGCCCCCCTGACTATTACAGGTCTATTATTGTTCTTATTATATGGGCCAAAGGGACCTTTTGGCCCCCCCACCAAGATTCTAGGGCCTAAGTGCCACTGCAACCCCTGCACCCACTCTGGTTACACCCCTGCTGGTGACATAGACTTCGCCTATTAAGCAGGACGCATATTATGTCCTGTAAATAGGGATGATCGGAATCGTGGAAGCTTGGGTTCAGCTGAATTTGAATCCAAAGTTTGGTTCGAGTAGCCAAACTTGACCCCGGACCAGGACCCCATATAAATCAATTGGGACCCGAATTTTGGTGCTGTAAATTGGTCATAGTAAGGGCTAGGGGACTGCAAAAGGAAGCAAAATGGGGGTAAAAGCAGGATAATTTCCCGGAAAACAAATGATTTCAAATAACACAGAATAAAAAAAAAAAAATAATAATTAGCCTCGACTCTTCCCGATTGCCCTGGTGCATTGGCATTTGGGGTAATGGTTTTGGGGTTGATGTCAGCGGTGTAATGTCCACTGACATCAAGCCCAGGGGTTAGTAATGGACAGGTGTCGCATTACTAATCCCATAGTCAAAAGAAATAAACACACATTCAAAAGTATTTTATTTGTAAAAATCGCTCCCTGACAATTTCTCTCTTTCCCACCATTTATTACAAAAAAAAAGTCATCCACAGGGTCCAGCGTACGACAAATGAAGGTCCCATGAAGATCCCCGTCTTCTTCATTAAGTGTATGGAGCTCCGTTCAGATAATGAAGCTCCATAGACTGGAACAGCAGCAAATGCTGGGTCTTACGCTGTACTCCATGAGACCTGGCTGCTGTGAAATGAGGTGCATCAGTAAGGTTACCTCAGTCACTGTTCATCAGTCCGGGACTCACGCTGCCCTTGTGAGAACCGGCCACTCTGGTTAGATGGTTATTAAAAATAGGAGGGGGAGGGCATGTCATTTTTTTTAGGGTCCCCCCATTTTTAATAACCAGCAAAGGCAAAGTAGACAGCTGTGGGCTGATATTAATATGCTGGGAAGGTCCTTGGATGTTAACCCTTTCCCAGCATAATAAGACCATCTCACAGCTGTCTGCTTTCCCTTGGCTGGTTCTAAAAACAGGCGGGACCGCATATCGTTTTTTAATTATTTATTTATTTCATGATGTCAGGCCAGGTCACGTGCTGCGTTGGCCAGCTTTCCCATACTTCTGAATTATTATGCAGTACAGGCCGCTGTGCATTGTTCTGGTAGATTTCACATTCATGACTCTCGGACAACAGTATGGCAATCCCTATCAGGGCTGTAACAGTATTACGCCGTATTGGATATCGGCCAGTTTTCACAGAAACAGATATAACTAAGTAAGGCTGTGTGCCCACTATGCATTTTTCAAGCGTTTTTGTCGCAGAATTTCAGCAGCGAAAACGCTTAAAAAACACTTGGTAATACGTGCCCCATGGCCCCCAATGATAATCCGCATGTGCTGTGCACATGCAGCGGAAATTTCCGCTGCAGATTATCATTGCGGAAAAATACGCAGCATGTCCATTAATTTTGCGGACACGCAGCGTAATCGCCGCCATTGACTTGCATTGAAACGCTTGATATCCGCATCATTACATGTGCACACGCGGATATGAAGCGATTCAATGTGTGGATGGTACCCAGGCCTGGAGAAGAGGAGACTCTCATCCAGACATAGGTACCATGGTACCTGTAAAAAAAAAGAATTTAAAATAAAAAATAAAGATTATACTTACCTTCTGATGGCCCCCAGTCTCTATAGCGATGTGTTTGTTGGGCGGCTCACGGTGGTGTGAGGACCTGACATGACGTCATTGAGTCATGTGACAGGTCACGGGACCGCTGACGTCAGTGGTCGCATGACCTGTCACATGACTCAATGACGTCATCGCAGGTCCTTCACACCACCGCGAGCCACCGGGGAGACAGGACGCATTGGAGAAGGAGACCGGGGGCCATCGGAAGGTAAGTATAATCTTTATTTTTTTACCATTCTTATTCTTTTTTTTTTAACTATTACTTGGTCACACTATATAAATCCATGCCAGTTGCATGGATTTATATAGTGTGACCAAGTTGTCAAGCACTTTTCCAAGTGATGCTAAAATCGCTTGGAAAGCGCTTGTAAGCCGCATGCAGAAATGCATGCAAAAACGCTTGACAAACGCTTCTACCTGGCGGGAAAAACGCATGTAAAATCCGCATGTAAAATCCGCATGCATTTTTCCTGCCAGGGAGAAGTGGAAAAAATCTGCAGCATTTCTGCATCGTGGGCACATAGCCTAATAGCTGAACAGATTTTTTTTTAATAAAGTGGTAAAACTGCTCTCTTTATAGGCCGAACCTACTGTACGCTGCCAAATATGCTGCGTTAATATCCAGTAATCAAAGGTCTTCCAGTTATTCATCTTCGTACTTAGGTTAATAAAGTAAACTGATAAATTCAATGATATTTCATTATATGCAACATTCATAAATAAATATATTTTGATAATTTCATTTAACAGCCAGATTAAGTAAAGTGCTATTTTGGCAAGAATAGAAGGCCAAAGGATTATACGAGGACTGAACCCATAAAACATGGCTAGATTTCATTACATGCTGCGTAGACACAGTTTCTGTTGCATCTAAAATAATCTTGTGTTTTAACACAAAGATAATAATATTATATCATTACATGATTTCAATGATCTTTCTATATTACAACCTATCATGAACAATCCGCCGTTTTGCCTGTAGTCCCATGTAAATTACAAATAACATCATAGTTTCATAATGATTTCCCCATAGAACAAACACAATTCTCCTATATCTATAGGCATACACAAAACATTTCTATCTATTTTCTACACTTTGGTGATGTGCAGTATAATATTAGTGCAGATTATTATTTTAAGTAGAAAAATATATTAAATATATACATCTAAAACAGATTAATTTTGAAGGAATTTCCTGATGTCAGGAAAGTGAATTAGAATCCTGAAGCCTATTGCACATGTTGCTTATTTGTGACTTGCTGATCTGGTGCAGATTCAAAGGGGATATCTGGGACTTAAAAGAAAAACTGTGCCTAAGCCCTAACAGGCATATAGTTGCTAACAACTGTTGTGTCTGGTGCTGGCTATTGACCGCTCCTGCCGGTGATTCAGCTGCTCCCCGCAGTTAGGCAGTGGGGAGCCAAATCTCATTGAGCATTATGTTGACACTCATGCCTTGTTTACAGAGCAGAGTGGAAGAGAAGATGCTATTCTGTCAGCTGCTCCCTGCTCCCAGTTTCTCTGCCTGTTGACAGGGCGGGACTACTGGTGTCATGCTGACTGACAGCCGGCTTCCCACAATTAGGCGGCGGGGAGCAAGCAGTCAATCAGCATGACACCAGTAGTCCCGCCCTGTCAGCAGGAAGAGAAACTGTTGCTCTGTTGACGTGACATCAGCAGAAGTCTGTGACCGCTCTGTGCCAGCGACTAACTGCCTATTAGTGCTTAGGCACATTATTATTATTATTTTTTTTTTTAAGTCCCGGCTATCCCCTTTAAAACTGCAGCATGTCAATGCTTTCAGCGTTTTTGCCGCAGATTTCACCCATACTAACGAATGGGAAAAATCTGCACCAAAAAAGCTAGTAAACAAAGCAAAAATGCACATTTTTTTCACTGTATTTTTCCTGCCAAGAAACGCAGAAATGGTTCAGAAATCTCTGCACCAAATACTTAACGTGTGCACATACCCTTATACTTCTACTTCTGCCGGATCCAAATTTGGCTCAAAAATCCAACGTAAAACTGCATTTGTGTTTCGAGACTTGCACTCTATTTCTATCTTTGCCAAACAGAACCAAAAACTTCACTAACAACAACACGTGTGAATCTAGTCTAAAGGACACGATCTTACACATTTTTCACAACATCTAGAGTCAATGCATATAATGTGGTTTTAATGGTTTTTTTCACAAGTTTTCTTCAGAACCAGCAAAGTAAATCAGCCAAGTGAATTCGTTCGTTAAAATCTGATGTACACGCTGCATTTTTTATTATTTTTTCCCTTAAACTGCCCAGCTGCGCGGGTTTTAAAACCTGCAGCATGTCAATCGTTTCTTTGTTTTTGCTGTGCTTTTCCCTCATAGATATCAGTGGAAAGCTCATTTTCAGCAACAAAATCATTGTTGCATTTTGTAGCTTTGCCTGGAATTACACACACAAAAAATGAGGGGGTGACGTTACAGGAGCAGGAAGGACCACAAGACAATGCAACCTTGTGCATAAAAAAAAAATATTAGAAAAATGTAATAAAACATAAATACAATGTGAATCAAAGGTCACAATAATTGATGTGAAATTGACTTGCAGAAATAAACAGTGTGCATTGACCTTACAGCATAATGCCTGTGTTTTGCATGGTAAGATGTGCTTTTTAATGAATTTGGAAAATCTTGTAGTGGCAGTGTCCCAAAAACAGAAATATACTCCAATTACAGAGTACATTTCTACCATAGTTTACCCTACTTTGTGGTGTAAATGATGATGCGTTTTTTGGCCATGCTTGATCACACCTAAAAGTTGACGAAGCTGTCTGGGTCCCGTGTGAAAATGCCAAAATTCACAAAAGTTTTGCAAACATTGTACAACATTTCATCCATTTTGGCCCCGATTTATCAAGACTGGTGATGTTGGAGTCAGAAACTTCTGATTCATTAAGAGGCTCATCAAACCTCTTGATAAATAAGGAGCATCTGACAAGTGGCATAGGCCTATATGCGCCTTGACACAAATCTTACTGTAGTAAAAGACTGTGTGAAACTGGCATAAAAACTCCAAAAGTTGCAAAATTCTTGCACTACTGCGCATCACGTAAAACTTTTACGCCTTTTCAAAGTTATTTTCGCCAGAATTCTGGATGAACCTAACCTATGTTGCCCGAATTCTGGCAAAAACTGTTCGATGAATCAGGTTCTTTTCTTTATATCTGTCTTTTGCTCATGATCCTGTCATGGCTTTAACTTCAAAAATGGCAAAAAAAAAAATCTGACTGCAGAAACATACCCTAAAACCTGTAGCATCACCCTAAGAAATCAAATGTGTTGTACAAATGACCCTATTAAAAGGGGTAGTCCGGGACTTTTTATTTTTTTAATTGTAGGCGGGTAGTTGCTACCTACCTGCGTGTTCTGCCCAGCGCATATCTCTGCCGGAACAGAGTTGTCACAGATCGTTCCTGCTAGCGTTTCTGTGGCTTCTACTGAAGCCACGTCGACAGAGTAGCATCTTCTCTTCCACTCTGCTCTGTAAACGAGGCGTGACTGTCGACATAATGCTGAATGAAATTTGGCTCTCCACTGCCTAACTGCGGGGAGCCAGCTGTCAATCAGCATGATATCTGCAGTGAAGAGCTGCAGAATCGCCGTCTGGAGAAGTCAGTGACTGCTCTGAGCTGGCGCCGGATAGAACAAACAGGTAGTTAGCAAATACCTGCCTGTTAGTTCTTAGGCATATAGTAAAAAAAAAGACCTTAGTCCCAGAAAACCCCTTTAACCCCTGACCCTCAGGTGGCGGATCACCCTGTGATATTAAATGTCACACATATTTATCCTAAATGAATAATTATAAAAATGCCCCCCAAAAAAGAGAATTATCACACTCTGAAAAGGAGTAAAAGCAGCACATGTATAAAATAATGCAGCGCCATAGCGCTCCCAGTCATTGCTGTTGAGTATCTCTTTAAGAAACCACAATCCTTTTGTATAAATTACTTTGATTGATTCCCGACGATTAAACTTCACTAAATACTAAATTTAAAATCAGTTAATGTTACAAGTGATCTTCAGGTTCTCTTGTATCCTGGAAATGTATCAGTCAATTTCCTGAGAAGTGCGCTGCGTATAAATAGCCTTATTCAGGATGTGCTCAGTAGGGTCAGGTTTCCTAAATTGTAACTAATATCTTGCTGTAATTTCCTTGCGCTGCTTCCTAAATGGGTTTTTTAAATGACGGGAGCGCTCTTAACATTGACCTGTGCAGCCCTAAATATTTTCCTCAACTGCATTACCCAGTGATTGATTCTAAACTACTCGCTGGGAGCTGATTTAACAAATGGTAGTAATTGTGCATTCATTAAATGTTTTGTGGTAGCCGGGAAAACAAGACATTAGGAAGCTTTCATTGTTAATAATAAATCCACGTCCTGTCTGTTTAGTGGTGAATCTATTACAGTAAGAAAATGTTACCTTTACTTGTCACATCAGGTCTATGGGAAGATAATATCAAGGCTGAAATGCTTAAAGGGAATCTGTCAGCACAAAATGACTGTTCAAACCAAGCACAGGTGCTCGGTGCACCCTTAGTGTGGCCAAATAGTTCTATGCACCTTCCCACTTACTTGTCTTTTTATCCATCTCCGCCCTTCTCTGGCTCCTGTAAAGCCAGAACTATCAAGGGATTGGCAATAGATGGTGTACTAAACTGATTGGTCACACCAAGGGTGCACTGAACGCCTGTACTTGTTTTGAACAGTCATTTTGTGCTGACAGACTCTCTTTAAAGGGTATGTGCACTCAGCATATTCTTTATGAGGACTTCAGAGTGAAATGCACACCTCATGCACGTAAGTAGAGTTTCTGCAACCCAGTCGAGATGCATTGGAATATTTTGTCTCAAAAAGCTATCCGAGGGGTAATGTTTCTCTTTGCAGAGAGTGACATGTTAAGCATATCAAGGTGAGGAGACTTTTAAGCTGCAATGCTCCTCTGGAAAATATGCAAATTATCTCTTTAGAGAGGAAGAGAAGTAGAACTCTACTGCCACCTATAGGAAGTAGCAATCCTAAAAGTCAATATCGACCCTTTAACGAACCTTGTCACATGACTTAGGATAATAGCCAAAACCAAAATCTCAATTTGCAGACAGTATTTCGGGTTGCTGCCCCTCGTCAGTGCAAAGTGTGAGATATGGTTTGGTTGGGTGAGAGGCGTCTGACCAGGGGGCAGTGTCCCGATATTGCCCCCTGCTCAGACGCCTCTCACCCAGCCAAACCATATCTCACACTTTGCACTGACGAGGGGCAGCAACCCGAAATACTGTCTGCAAATTGAGATTTTGGTTTTGGCTATTATCCTAAGTCATGTGACAAGGCTCGTTAAAGGGTCGATATTGACTTTTAGGATTGCTACTTCCTATAGGTGGCACTAGAGTTCTAGTTCTCTTTCTCTCTAAAGAGATAATTTGCATATTTTTCAGAGGAGGACTGTGGCTCACCTTGACATGCTTAACATGTCACTCTACGCAAGGAGAAACGTTGCCCCTTGGATACCGATCTCACCCAGCCAAAACATATCTCACACTTTGCACTGACGAGGGGCAGTACCTTAAAACACAGTGTCTGCAATTTGAGACTTTGGTTTTGGCTATTATCCTAAGTCATGTGACAAGGTTCGTTAATGGGTCGGGTCGATATTGACTTTTAGGATTGCTACTTCCTATAGGTGGCACTAGAGTTCTTGTACTCTTCCTCTCTGAAGAGACAATTTGCATGTCTCGAAATCTAAAATTAGCAAAAATAGTTTTGCGACTATGATAAATTATAGATGAAATATGAATTTCATTTTACATAAAGTAACGAGGGAACACTAACCTGCCTGGTTGGTGGTGATGCTGACCGCTGCAATGTGTCTGGCTGGTATACTCTGGTCAGAGACGCCATTCAAAGATTCTATTTCAAAAGTATAGTTGGTGTGTGCAAGTAAATCCATGATGGTCACAGTGGTGTTGGTTAAACCAATCTGTCGGGGAATAAATCTCAAATTTCCTTTGCAAGATTCACAGAATTTGAAATTTCCGCCGCATTTCTTGCAGAGTACGTTGAAGGTCAGATCTTTTCGTCCACCAGTGTCCAGCGGCCAACTCCAGTCTAAAATTACTGATGTTTCATTAATATTTGAAATAAGGTTTCTTGGCGCAGATGGCGGTCCTATGGAGAAAAATAAGGCAAAAGTGTGAAGGGTGGAATGGATTATTGAGTTTAATACATACTGTGAAATCTACTCTTAAATATAACACAATCCCAAGAACCCGATCTCTGAGACATTATGGCATGGAGTGCGGTGCTAACTCGCATGATGTTTCCTCTATGGACACATTACACATCCATGAACAAGTCATACGGTAGCAAAAAAACACCTTGCATTTTTCAGGTGGTTCATAAAATATATGCTAAGTAGCTATTTGGGATTTCACCTTAAAGGAAATGGCTACCGTTTTACTTAAAGAGGTTGTCCACTACTTTAGCACTGATGACCGATGCTTAGGATAGGTCATCAATATCTGTTCGGCTGGGGTCCGACACCTGGCACCCCCGCCAATCAGCTGATATCGGTGGCAGTGGCAGCCTCCACCGGCCGGAAATACTCACTTGCTGTCGGGGTGTTGGACCCTGACCGATCAGACATTGATGACCTATCCCAAGTATAGGTCATCAATGCTAAAGTAGTGAACAACCTCTTTAAAGAGAGTATGTCAACAGTCTGGGGCTGCCCTTTTTATTTAAGAAAAACATGGGCAGTTTCAGACTGGTGACTTTTCCAAAAATCACCTATTAACAAAAGAGGTCCCAAATATCCCTAAAGTCAATTCATCTACGGTTCATTTACATTTGATTTTATTTTCTCATTTACCTTCATGTACATTGATCGCTTTCCGCTGTATTAATGTCACAGTACGTAGTAGACTGTGGAATAAGTTAAAGGGAATCTGTCAGCAGGTTTCTGTTACCCATCTGCTTCATAATGGATGGAAGATCTGGATGGGACAAATGCGCACAGATGGGACAGTACCATAAGGAACAAGATGGGGGTGAGGGTGATGGTAGCGCTCACCTGTAAGGGTTATGTGAGGACACTACACCTGTAGAAGCCTGATGTGCCGTAGCTGCAGCCCCGTGGCTGGAGGAGAGGACCGTCCAGATAGCAGTTTATCAAAGCGGAGATTATAGCGATGTGTGCACTGCGCTCATGGAAAGGATGAGATCCGCAGAGTATAAGCAAGGTTTTTTACTCACAAAAACTCATTTTGATGTAGGAGTGAAGCACAATGAAGGGCTCTGTCACTTTCAGCTCCGCTTGTTGTCATTTTGATAAAATCAAAGTTTTTTCTGCTGCAGATCTAGCAGTTCTCTGAATGCTGAGCCCTGTATAACCCCGCCCACACCACTGATTGGCAGCTTTCTGGGTACACTGTGCCAATCAGTGGTGGGGGCGGGGTTATACAGAGCTCATTACTATGGAGGACTACCTGGCAGGAGGTTTGCTACTCCTTTAGTGATAAAATCACTGTTTTATTAGCAGGAGATTATCAAAACTGCAGCAAGCAGCCCAGTAAGAGACACATCACTGGAATCCTAATTCCAGTGATGGGTTTCTTACTGTGCTGCTTGCTGTTTCTACATTATGCTACTCTCAAATTAGGTTACAAAAACCTGGTGACAGATTCCTTTCAACAGCCAAACCACGTCAGTGACCTGATTCTGACAAGTTCTGCAACCCTTATCTCCCTTCTACCGAACAATCTTTTAAGCTGATCTATTCTATAATCAAACTTTGAAGGGGTAATCCCATCTCCAAGATCCTATCCCAATATATAGTAGGTATAATAATAATAATAATATTAAAAAAATACCTCCAATTAGAAATGTAGTCTAGCTCTTCTGATTCTTTATGTCGCTTACCCCATGTGCAGGGCATTGCAGTAGCTTAGGCATCCATGGTTAGTTAGTTAGCTGTTAGTGGTCGTAACCATGCATATGTAAGCTAATGTAATGCTCTGCACATGGTGAAAGCGACATAGAAAATCAGAAGAACTACAGTGGGTACAGAAAGCATTCAGACCCCTTTAAATTTTTCACTCTTTGTTTCATTGTAGCCATTTGGTAAATTCTAAAAAGTTCATTTTTTTCTCATTAAAGTACACTCTGCACCCCATCTTGGCTGAAAAAATACAGAAATGCAGAAATTTTTTGAAAATTTATTAAAATGTAATGAATGTATGAACATGTTGTTCACACTGACTTCAATGGCTAGTGTCCACACATGTCTACACAAAGAAGCTGCTTTCAGTTAATGAAGAAGTTGGATATTTACTATAGGGTTTCCATGATTTCCCAAGTATATACTGTATAAATATATATACAGTGCAGACCAAAAGTTTGGACACACCTTCTCATTTAAAGATTTTTCTGTATTTTCATGACTATGAAAATTGTACATTCACACGGAAGGCATCAAAACTACAACCATCAGTTGTGTTGTGCAGAAGTCTGGTGGATACACAGCTGATAGTCCTACTGAATAGACTGTTAGAATTTGTATTATGGCAAGAAGAAAAGCAGCCAAGTAAAGAAAAACGAGTGGCCATCATTACTTTAAGAAATGAAGGTCAGTCAGTCCGAAAAATTGGGCAAACTTTGAAAGTGTCCCCAAGTGCAGTTGCAAGAACCATCAAGCGCTACAAAGAAACTGGCTCACATGAGGACCGCCCCAGGAAAGGAAGACCCAGAGTCACCTCTGCTTCTGAGGATAAGTTTATCCGAGTCACCAGCCTCAGAAATCGCAGGTTAACAGCAGCTCAGATTAGAGACCAGGTCAATGCCACACAGAGTTCTAGCAGCAGACACATCTCTTCAACAACTGTTAAGAGGAGACTTTGTGCAGCAGGCCTTCATGGTAAAATAGCTGCTAGGAAACCACTGCTAAGGACAGGCAACAAGCAGAAGAGACTTGTTTGGGCTAAAGAACACAAGGAATGGACATTAGACCAGTGGAAATCTGTGCTTAGATCTGATGAGTTCAAATTTGAGATCTTTGGTTCCAACCACCGTGTCTTTGTGCGACGCAGAAAAGGTGAACGGATGGACTCTACATGCCTGGCTCCCACCATGAAGCATGGAGGAGAAGGTGTGATGGTGTGGGGGTGCTTTGCTGGTGTCACTGTTGGGGATTTATTAAAAATTGAAGGCATACTGAACCAGCATGGCTACCACAGCATCTTGCAGCGGCATGCTATTCCATCCGGTTTGCGTTTAGTTGGACCATCATTTATTTTTCAACAGGACAATGACCCGAAACACACCTCCAGGCTGTGTAAGGGTTTTTTGACCAAGAAGGAGAGTGATGGGGTGCTACGCCAGATGACCTGGCCTTCACAGTCACCAGACCTGAACCCAATCGAGATGGTTTGGGGTGAGCTGGACCGCAGAGTGAAGGCAAAAGGGCCAACAAGTGCCAAGCATCTCTGGAAACTCCTTCAAGATTGTTGGAAGACCATTTCCGGTGACTACCTCTTGAAGCTCATCAAGAGAATGCCAAGAGTGTGCAAAGCAGTCATCAAACCAAAAGGTGGCTACTTTGAAGAACCTAGAATATAAGACATATTTTCAGTTGCTTCACACTTTTTTGTTAAGTATATAATTCCACATGTGTTAATTCATAGTTTTGATGCCTTCAGTGTGAATGTACAATTTTCATAGTCATGAAAATACAGAAAAATCTTTAAATGAGGTGTGTCCAAACTTTTGGTCTGTACTGTATATAATATGTGTAAGTGTGAAATTTGTATTTACGCCTTGTAGAGTATCCTGAAAAAACACTGCCTTGTTGATAGCAGGAAGGCTTTTTGTATAGTGACTGAGATCACATACTTGTACAAGCCATTGACGGAGGGTCCTTATCTGCCCGGTAATAATTCTTCTCGCACACACATTGTGTGGCACCTTCTTCCTGAGTTGAGCTGTGTGGAGGACATTTGCCACATTTAAGGTTCCCTGTGACGGCTTTGTAAAATCCTGGTCGGCAAGCTGAAATTAAATAGAAAGTCTGGGATTAATTTTTGCTTCACTCGTGAGCTAATTTATATCATCAACATGTTTGATTTGTTCTCATGTAAGTCACAAGGAAAGTATAAAAACCAAAAAAATAATAATAATGCTAATAATAACATTGACCAGTATCCTGTGGTGGGCAGACAGCCTTTGGCAAAAAAGCAGAGTTGAGCTCTCCTGTTTGCAATTTGTAGACAGTTTTTCTAGTAATTTCCTTCCAACTAAAAACCCTCATACCACCATAAACTGTGCCAGGATAATAACGCTATACAGCTTACTACTACTATAAAGTTTCCAAATAATGCTCCATTAAAGAACCTTCATATTTCTGCCATATGGTCCCCACATAATACTACACTTAAGCTCTAAAATATTACCACAATAGACTGCTAATTGAGATTACAGCTTTTTTATCCTGGGATTCCTGATCATGGGGACAACTTGGAGACATGGGCTCTGGGCAACAGCCTAGTTTGGCATCTCCTTTTATTTGATCCAGTTTGTAAGAAACTTAATCACTGGTTTATGCCATGAAGATGTGTAAAAGAATAGACAATGTATCTACTATGGAGGAGGGGTGTACCTTTCATAAATGAAGGGTGAATGTACCATAAAGAAAGGATGTATGTACCATAAAGGAACGGTGTATACACCACTAAAAAATGGTGAATGTGTAAAGGAGGCAACAGGGATGTCACTGTGCCCTCCATAGTGTGCACTAAGGATTCGCTGACTCCCTGGCAAGAAACCAAATAACAGGAACCGTTCAACGTGGATATATTTACAGTCATCCGCTATGGAGGCACTTCTTTGAATATTACAAAACATCAGAACTTTTCCAAAGATATATACAATCTCTGGTCTGTCCACCTATTCTGGTGTGCCTGAGCTTGCGTCTCCATCTGGCATTCATCCATTCTGTCAGAGGCAAATCAATCTTTAAGGGCAGCAGGTCTTCTCCACCAGGGACAGTCACAGAGGCTATGTTCCCTCTGTAGTCCGGTGCAGCACACAGTTCAAGATGTTTCATCTACTCATCTGCTAGCCACCACTCAGCTACATGGCTCTTGCTGACTATATAGGCCTTCTGCATCTGACTATAGTGAAGGTAAGACGGCCCATAAATAACCTCCGTCTGTCATTCACACACTGTCTGCCCAGCCTCTTTCAGACTGCCAGACACTAGACGTAAACTACTAAGCTGCTAAAGGATCAGCATGACTCAACAGTCTTCACAGGGACACGGCATGTACCGAATGCATCATAGGAAATTAAAATATAGAGAAGTGCACTGAACATAAGTCCACGTGAGGGCTAAAAACTCACAAATCGCGCAGGTCGTTATCTTCCTCTGGCAGTGATGTGACCTTGCAATAAAATACAATGGCATATAGAAAAAAAACAGTACAAAAGACAAATGCAAAATAATAGTGTCAACATGCCCAAAATAATAACAGCCTACCAAGCAAGAGGGTCGCTAAAGTCCACCAACAACCTCTACAAAAAAAGAAGAGATCTATGTACAATAAAGCAAAGGTGTTTGTACCATAGAGAAAGAGTGTATATACCATAGACAAAGGGTTTATGTATCATAGACAAAGGCCCCGATTCATCATTTGCAGGTTTTTTTTAAGTCACTTTCCTTTTTTGTCTCATGGTGCTAGTTGTCATTTTTTTGCCATATTCTTTAAAATGGTGCCAATGATTTAAGAAAGTCAAAAATGGTCTTGAACTGTTTTTTTGATTTCCTGTAGCCAAAAGTCGCACGTTTCACAAAACGGTGCAAATATTGCACCAAAATACTGGCGTATTTAAAATTACATCAGGAAGGACTGGAGTGGAATTTTGCTACATTTTGACACTTTTTAAAAAGTTGCAAATGATGAACCAGGCAAAAACTGGAAACACTAAACTCCTCCCACAAAGCGTAGAAAAATAACAGGCGGGAACATAAAACAAACTTAAAAAAAGTGCAAATAAAAAAATAAATTGGGGGCGGACAAAGAAAGGCTCAAATCACACAAAACTAAAGAAAAAAACAGGTGCACGGGCAATGATAAATTGGGGCCAAAGGGTGTAAGTATCCTAGAGGAAGGGTGTATGTACTGTGATGCAGCAGACATCCCTTTAATGGTTCAGTGTTTTTTGAATGACCATGTACCTTCCCCTTTAACTGACTGGTCACATGACCGTGACATCACACAGGTCCTTATGCACACAGAAGGTCTGGACACATGACTGTGACATCAGTCAAGGTCCTACCTGTGTGGGGGTGTTCCTGTGTGTGGGAGTTCCTGGGTGTTGGGAGTTCCTGTGTGGACACCGTGTGAGAGGCACGAGGCTGTTCCCTGTGTGTGGGGGGAACACCGCTCATGTGAGGCCTGGTGGACTCCTGGGAGGTGAAGCCTGGATCCCTGTGTGATAGTGTGGGGGATGCCAGTAAGCCTCGGAGTGCCACACAAGCGTCCTGGAGGGTGAAGCCTGGGTATGATATTTGTAATATGCCAGTAAGCCTTAAAGGGAGTGACGGCTGGAGACCACGTGTGGTAATCCGCAGAGCCACAGTGGTGGCGTATGAAAAGGACTATAAGAGCTGAAGCCGGCAAAGGTAATACTCTTGTGTTATGGACATTTACATGGACATTGTTTTAGTATTACCTTGTGGAAGGCTGTAATTAGAGCCAAGTGGGCCGGTCTGCCACTTGGGCTCGTGGACTTTATCAGTGTCTCGGCGGGCCACGGAGCTGGACCCGGAAATAAGCTGTTTATGAAGTGTAATAAACTGCTGAGCATTGTTGAAAAACGGAAAGCTTATCATATGTGAGTTGATTTATGCAGCGAAGCAAGTATCCCCCAGGATAATAACTAGCGCTGCCTTACAGTACCAAAGAAGAGTAGTGTGTGTACCATAACGGAAGGATGTATGTACCATAGAAGAGTAGTGTGTGTACCATAACGGAAGGATGTATGTACCATAGAAGAGTAGTGTGTGTACCATAACGGAAGGATGTATGTACCATAGAAGAGTAGTGTGTGTACCATAACGGATGTATGTATGTACCATAGAAGAGTAGTGTGTCTACCATAACGGAAGCATGTATGTACCATAGAATAGTAGTGTGTCTACCATAACGGAAGGATGTATGTACCATAGAAGAGTAGTATGTCTACCATAACGGAAGCATGTATGTACCATAGAAGAGTAGTGCGTTTACCATAACGGTAGCATGTATGTATCATAGAAGAGTAGGGTGTCTACCATGAAGGAAGGATGTATGTGGCCATAACGGAAGCATGTATGTACCATAGAAGAGTAGTGTGTGTGCCATAACGGAAGGACATATGTACCATAGAAGAGTAGTGTGTACCATAATGGAAGGATGTATGTACCATAGACAAAGTGTGTAAGTACCATAGATCAAAAGTGTAAGTAACATAGAAGTGTACATGTATGTACCATAGAGGAAATTCTTGTGGCGCTCATGGTCCTTCCCAATGGGTGTCAACCTGCAGAGACTCATTCCTATTTTATAAACACAACTACACTAGCAAACTCCGGCCCCTGAGGAGTGTCCTAAACCAACACCAAGATACATTACGATTTTTTCTACACAGCCCCTACCTGCCTGTATATATCACTGTAAAACACTACATACTTGTTTCAAAGACCATTAGCGAAATGAACAATTTAGGAATCTGGAAGTAATCAGGAACAGGTATATTTTGTAGATATAGAAAGGAAATATTAAAGTATTAAGTAGTGATGTATGCATCTTATCTGAACATGAGGGCACATTAAGGACATGGACCTTATCTGCTGTACAACACAGACAGTGGATGGAAAGACACACAAATCATTTGGTTAAGTCTCTATAGCCTGTACCTTCTGGAGGTTCTGGGGGAGTGTAGGATTTCACAACCACATTTATTTCCAGTATTTAACAGACATTATCACATGGAGCTATACGTGGTAATATCACAATTTATTATCTGTTTTATGACATTGGACTGCACATAAATATACTGTATTAGCACAGTAATAAAGAGTACCAAAATGTAGCCACATAGTGGATGATTTAAAAGGGACCTGTAGTTATAGAGATGATTGAGCCTCACACCAAAAGTTTAAAAGTGGATGATTAGTCAAGAGAAACACTGAAAGCCTCATCTGCAAAACTGATTTAATAGAAAAACAAAGGATACTATTAATACCTTTAAATAACAATGTAACTGATGTTTCATTTTTATGTGCATGTGGACATTAAGCAGATGTATGAGCAATCAACTCAGTATATACATACAATGCCATAATCGACCTTAAAGGGTTATTCCCATCTCCAAGATCCTATCCCAATATGTAGTAGGTGTAATAATAATAATAATATAGCAAATACAATTAGAAATATAGTATAGTTCTTTTGACTTGCTATATCACTTACCCAGTGTGCAGGGCATTACAGTAGCTTAGGAATCCATGGTTACCACCACACAGTGACAGTTGCAAGTCGTCGGAACCATCGATACCTAAGCTACTGCAATGCCCTGCACATGGGGTAAGCGACATAGGTTATCAGGAGAACTATACTACATTTCTAATTGGAGGTATTTGCTAATATTATTATTATTACACCTACTACATATTGGGATAGGATCTTAGAGATTTGAATGCCCCTTTAAGTCAACTTGCACTCAGGGTCCAAACTCTGGACCTCCACCGATCCTGAGATTTAAGGGATCACAGAACTACTGAATCCATTTTTCAGTTTTTCCTCTGCACTGGGGCATTAAATGTGGCTCAGTTCAAGTCAATGTTGCTGGCTTCAGATGGCTGGCCAGTGTTGGCGTATAAAACAGCTGCAAACGTATCCTGGATGGACTGTGTTGAGCACAGCAGATGGCAATGTGTTAACTGTTAAAGCTTGTTGATATGTATGTAGTTCCTCTTTACACTATGCTGTATGACCTTTCAGTTTTGTTTGTGTCGGCTCTTTTCTGCAGCCTCCATGTATGTGATGATTGAGATAATGGTAGCTGAATGTCCCAAGTAGAACAGTTCATTCTCCCATAATGTCTGAGTGCAGATGATTCTGCTGAAAGCTGAGATCTACAACGAGCAGAAAAAAAACTGCAATAGAATAGAGCACTAAAGTAGTGTTGTGTCCCCTTCATTCTCAGGATTATGGTGGTCCCAGAGGTTGGAAAGCTTGCGATCAATAAGTGATCGCATATCCTAGCGATGATATTTTCTACATTTCTACATGCATTATGTATTTACCTCATGCAAACCTTTGAGTTTAATAGAGCAATAATGTAACACTAGATGGGGTCCAACTACACCTCCTTTTATTACCCCGTAATTTAGAGCTTCATAAGATGATACACCAAGTGTCTCTGTACCACAGGGTTATAGGTAGAGATGAGCGAATATATTCAAGTGCAACTGAACTCTGCATGAATTTTACAAAAATCGGCATTCACCAATAAGTGGATTCTTTTGTCATTTGCCACCCCGCAAATTCAGCATAATGGCGACCACTGGCCTTCAAAAAGTTAAAAAACAAAGAAAAATCCTTGCCCATCACTTTTCTGGCACCTCTACCTCTTATCGTCACCCGTCTGGTCCTCATCGCATTTTGTGATCCATGTGGCGAGCGCTTAAATCCGTGCACCTCTCACACTGAGCGGGGACTTATGGCTCTGATTATGGCCTGGACACGCAAGGTCTGAGTGCACATGGTGACATCATGCCCTGGTGATCTTTCACGCACTTGTGCAGAACCCTGCTGAGCCTCAAAGCCTGAAGTCCTGGCCCAGTGTAAGAGGCTCAGGGATTTCAGCGCTTGCCCTGGGGATCAGAAGAAGCGAGGAGGACGGTGAGGAGCGAAGGGACCAGAGAGGTGAGCAGTGAACTGAATATAAATATTTCTCTATTTTTTACATCTCACGTTTATTATGCTCTGGGGTCTGCAGAGACCCCAGTGCATAATAAGGGACATCACATTTGAGGAGAATAACTTCTCTGTGAATCAAATGATCCGCTCATTTCTGGTTATAGATACTTTATGTACAGTCTCCTTTACATGGTGCTGTCTAAAGCAAAGCAAAACAAAAACAAAACAAAACACCAAAACATACCAATAACCCAGAAGATTGGGATTATTTGTATGGAAATTAGAGTATAAATCTAACATCTACAGCTGGACAATTCTAAACACTTTCCTTTAGGCTTGGACTGGCCCCACGGGAGAACAGGAGAATCCTCTGGTGGGCCACCACCCTCTTATATGAGCAGTACTTGGCACTATATACTTGATTCACTATGTAGAGACAAAGGTGGCATCTTTTTCATTTAACAACCTACCCAGTTCATTGTTATATAGATTTTTGATTGGGGATAATGTCACATTTGCATGTAGGTGATTAGTGGTTACTGGTGGACCCTTGGCACCCCAATCCGACAATGCTTCCCTTAGACATACCTTCTATGATTGACGTTGAAGACAATTGTCACATATATGCTAGAAGGTTCTGTTTTGTACATCGATGACATAACCGAGAAAAAATATGTAAAATGACGTGACAATGCGCTGTCACACGCTGCTACATAGTGAAATATGAAAAGCCAAACACCTTCACACTTCTTAAAACAAGTCTGACATGTTCTGCTTGTGCTAAAATGCAGAAAACACTTCCGTAAGAGTGGGAAATGGCATTCAGATCACTATACAGAGGAAACGTCCCAGTGGTGTTTCCATCTGCTCTACAGAGTACACGGTGGAGCACTGGGCTGTACCATACATTGTAATAAGTGCACCATTGTCTGCCTCTTCTCCTGGGAGAGAGGTGACTCTGTCGGCAACAGTTTGGCCGTTTCCATGACATATACAGAAAGCTGTTATGGTGGAAATGAACTGTTTGCATCCATGCTGTCAAGTATAGCCAAAATCCTACACTTGATCCTATGGGAATAATTTCCTAAGCACACGACACATTCATAACTGTACGACTGCCCTGGGAGTCTTCTCTCTGCTTACTTCACACAAGTTAGAGTTTCTTTTTTTCAAGTTTACAGCTGATTACCCTTAACCCTTTAAATCCACAAGAATTTTAAAATAAGAGATAAAAAGTCTAACATTCTAAATAAAAAAATGATAAAAATGTGGTTATAAATAATTCATACCGTACAGACACTGCTCCTTTGCAGTATTCTGCTACACCACTAGATTAATAGATTGTAATACTAGAATATGTTATGCCTTTTTATTTTCAAAGAAAACTATTTTTTTTTTTTTTTTACGTTCTATAAAACCGAAATGTAAGTGAAGTATATTGTATTACACAGAATTAGTGGAATTAAGACTCCAAGTTTAGACAGTCGCTTTTCAACTGTCTTTCGGAATGAAAAAGTTGGACCTTAAAGGAAATAAAGGAGTTGAGTACATTTACTGGTGATAATTTACTTTTTTTTTTTTTCTAAAGAGGGAGCGCAAATGAGTATAAAAAGCCAAGGTGTTATGCTGGCGCACATTACATTACGAGGTCCAGTTTTTAAAGGGGTGAAAATTTGTAAAAGTCAAAAGAGGTTAATACACCAAACAAAATAGTAGAATAAATAGTAGATAAAATTCTGGCTGGTGGAATACAAGTGTGCACAGTACATACTGTACAGTGATTGTGAATGCATGGTTACGTGATCTACCAAAATGTCATTAGGAAAGTTAACCCCTAATCTCAGCGCTACAAGTGATACACACAATGACAAATAAGATTTTTTTCCTATCCATAGTATTTAGAGATTCACTATGCGGACAATAATCAGTAGAAGGAGGAACAATTCGGCACATTCGATGTATAAAAATTCTTAAACTTTTTTCAAAAATTCACCAAAAACATGTAATCCAGTAGTGCATTAAAACCTGACGCGTTTCTGATGCTCAAGTGCCCTTAGTCATAGTCCTCACAGTTAGAGTTAGGTTTTAATGCACTACTGGATTCCATGTTTTAGTTTAATTTTTGAATAAAGTTTAAGAATTTTTATACATTGTATGTGCCGAATTCTTCCTCCTTCTACTGATTACTGGCTGTGCTCCACCAGCAGAACTGAGACCCACCACACAGATTACAACAAGAACCACTGGACTGCACAGCGTGGTGAGCTCTAATTTCTCTATATGGACAAAAGTATTGGGACATGCCTTCTAATTATTGAATTCAGGTTTTTTATTCAGCCCCACAGGTGTATAACATCCAGACCTTCGCCATGCTTCGCCATGCTGTCTGCCTGTCAGGTCTTGAACCCAGCAGCTCTTGTGCACCAGGCAGCAGCTCTTCCCTCTGAACTATTCAGCTCACTGGACAGTTCCTGGTTAACCCAGATTCTAGTACCTGTGTTGTTCCTGAGCGGCTTCATCCTGTGATTTCGTGATTGAACACCCTATATACACCTGGCCTGGCACCTCCTTTCTTGCAAGATTATTGAGCTCCCAGCCTTTAGTCAAGCTCTCCTTTCACCTGCTGCCTCATACAAGATTATACTGCTGTTTCTGTGTACCGACTCCTGGCTTTTCCTGACTACACAACCTGCCAGTGCTGCCCCTAGTGATTGCAATACCACTACTCCAACCCAGTTCTTAACACTGCCTTTACTAATGTGTGGGAAAGAATGGTTTGTTCTAAAGGTCTCACCAATACCAGCATGATCCTGTAATAGGAGCCACCGGTGAAACTAGTTAGTTCATGACATTTCTTCCCTACTACATCTTAATCGATAGACTATGGGGACACAAACCAAATTATTTTTCAGTGTATTTATTGTACAAAAGTAATAAAATATAAGTAAAAGTTTGGTATTGCCATAATCGTTCTGACTAGGGATGAGCGGATCCGAGGAAGTTGGGGTTCTGGTACCTGACTCAAACTTTATACCAAAGTTCGGTTTGAGTACCAGAACTGTACCCGAACTTGAACCAGAACCCGAACCCCATTGAAAAAGAATAGAGGAAGTCCGTGTTTGGCGACTAGCACCGGACACTAACTGTCCGGTACGAACACCGAACTTTTAAGTTCGGGTTCTCTCATCTCTAATTCTGACCAACAGAATGTAGATAACTCTTTATTTGCGCTACATAGAGACCGGTGTAAAATGTAAAAAATTATGTTGTTTTTTCTATTCCTTCCCATAAGTTAAAAAAAAAAGATAATTCATAAGTTATATGTTTTACAAAATGGTGCCACTGATTAATACAAGTAATCCTGCAAAAAAAAAAAAAAACCACGATTTTATATGGATAGCTAGATACGTCAAAGGGAAAATAAAAAGTTACAGCTCTTTGAATGCAATTGTAAGAAATAAATAAAAAAAAAAGGTCCCGAAAGCCCAAAATAGGTCAGTCCCGAAGGTGTTAACGCAGCTTGAAAACCATGGGACGTGCTTTAAAAATAGGGTTCCAATAAGCCGCTGTATCCTGGACATGTATTTAAATTGGGCAGTGATGGAATTGTTGCCCGAGGTGAAGAACAGCTTTTCTACGTGTCCTCCTGATATTCATAGGAAATCACATCATTCGAGACATTTTATTCAGATTTGTATCTATAATTACGGTATTTCTTATGGTTTATACTCAAACTATCACCAGATTTTGCAACCTAAATTTCTGATGCAATCCACACCTAGCTGAGTAAGAACACTGCAAAGCTCAATCTCCAAAATAAATAATTAACAATATCAATAAATATCCAATTATTTCCCATCAAATATGCATCCACATCTCACTGCGACAACCGATGCATGAAATCATGTACGCTATTGTTATATCAGGCGCATGTTCCCATCTCCACCCAGATTTATTAAAAAATCCAGCCCCGTCTGCAAATTCATTTCCCCGTTGTGTCATGCACCAACCAAGGCTATTTCCAATGATTCAGTTTACAATAAACACCCGATGCTTTCATAGCAGAGGTCCCGTGTTCCAGCCATTGCATCATAGACAATAGAGGCCAGACGAGGAAGAATTGCAGGAAGCAACTTGTTTTATATTATAAATAGTTTCCATTATCTTAGCACTTGGAAACAACAAGTACTCCCGCTACAAGGAACGCGCTGCCGCACATGTGCTACCATTGAAATTGTGAAGAATGCAGTTCCTGGTGTCACGAAAAAGTACAATACATGAACTATGTATAAATAAGGAGGACTGCAAGACTATTGAACCTAGAAATGGCATCTTTGCAGTGGTATAAATATCAGCGGAGCATTCATGCCCACTGCTATGGAACTTATCGACAGTATGGCAGAAGTATATTGGAATGTGCAGGAATCAGGGATCCAAAGGCAATATTTAGGGTCCTGTCACCACTTAAGTAGTGTTGAGCCACCCCCGTAGTGTTCGAGTTCGGTTCGGTTCGTCGAACACCCGTGTGTTCGCCGAACTGTTCGTCGAACTGTTCGTCGAACTGTTCGTCGAACACCTTCGAACACCGTTAAAACCAATGGCAGGCAAACAAAAACACATAGAAACACATAGAAAACACCTTCAAAGGTGTCCAAAAGCTGACAAACTGCTCAGAAGACACAACTAACACATGGAAAAGTGACAAGTACATATAGTCATGCGAAAAGAAAAGAGGTGGAGGAGTAAAAGGAGGGGGAGACACAGATATAGGCATGTCATGCCCTTCTAAAATCCAAAAAGTGAGACGCCGACACGTTCAGTCCGCTCCTGTCCGTGCCACCTCCGCATCGCCGGGTTTGTGCCAGAGCCGCGGTGAACCCTGACGGCCAGCCCCCCTCTCCCAATACTGGTGCCTGTCCGCTGGTGGGTCGAGCGAGCCCCCCTGTGGTGGAGGCAGCTCTAAGCTTTTTAATTTAAATTGTCTCTCTAATTTGAATGAATACACTTTAAATCCATTTACAAGGATCTATTGGAGGGCAAGTCTCATGCCAGCAGCCGCGTAATTCCAGCTCCAGTAGCGTCCACTAAAGCTGCTGCAGTTAAAAAGCTTTTATAAGGATCGAGCTCGGCTGTCCACCGCAAGGCATCCTACTGCCAGTCCCAGCCCCTATGCCTTGGGGTGTCTCCTGATGCTCTTCACTGAGTATCCCATGGTCCCGAAGCATTTCCTTTGAAAAAATTAAGTGTCCAAACTACAGGTGGTGTAGCTTGCTTAACAGCCGGGATAATCCGCTGACTAGCAGACACTGCTACTAGGCACAAAGTATTTCCTGGGCTAGATGCAGTTAAAAATTTGTAATTAGATACTCTCGTTGGATGCTGAGAAAGCATTCCATAGAGTCTCCTGGCACGCCATATATGATTCTCTTAAAAAGCTTGGGGTAGGGGTCTAGGGGACCCTTTTATAGCCAAAATCACGGCCCTGTATCGCAATACGTCACCTAGGCTGAAGATAAATGGAACTGTAGCACCCTGAGGGCTCGGTTGCTACAGAGGTATTGCACCTCACCCAGAGGTGTGATATCTCACTCTCAGGTAAGGATGTAGTGTGGATCAGGACCCGACACCTGCATGCATTACACCACATTGCCGTGGGGCAGGGCGACCAATATGCCCCTGAGATGGGCACGACAGTCCCTGTCCCTGGCTGGAGTGGGGGGAGGGAACACTGAGGAAGGGGAACCCTGTAGTGCAGGAGCAGGGAGGAAGCAGTTCCTGGGTGCATTGAGAAGGGAGTATAAAAGGTGGGCACCATCTTAGTTCAGTACAGAGAAGTCTGAGCAGAAGTGGCAGGGAGCAGGGGCTCTGCATGAGCTCTGCTCCGGAGGCGGGCCTAGTAACAGAGGCCCAGGCCTGGAAGAGGGAGAAGGAAGGAAGAGGAGCGGAGAAGGCTCCAGGAACGAGGAACGAAGGGATCCCAGGGGTGCGGACGGGCGAGTCGCCACCGCACGCCCGAATCCACCTGCGTGGAGGGGTCAGGCCAAAGGGGGAGACCGGTCCCCGAAACTAGTGGAGGCAGGAAACGACCCTCAGCTAGAAACAGGAGGCTGTGACATTTTATGTGGCGCAGCCCCTCGCTACACCCGCTAGGAAGGCACCACATAGGGTCAGGGAAACTAGCGCCAAGTTTACCAAGAGGAGGCCCGAGTCAGCCGGACAGAAGGGTTGGTAAGAAAGGCCAGACAAAGGACACACAAAGGGGGTCCTGTGAAGCGCTCCAAAGTTATCTGGGAGTTGTCTGAGCCCCTCACCTGGTGAGCACAGTACGACGTGGGCAGCCGTTACCTGCAGACGTGGTCTGGATAATAAGAACTGTGAGTAAAGGCCCTGGACTGCATCACTGACTCCGTGTCGTTACTGCTGCTGCCCTGCACCATCACCCCCATCCTCCGCATACACTGCCCTGAGGCTATACTCCTCCCGTGGGGAGTTATGCTACGCTCTGCTGCACCCACAACACCAGCCTCAGTGGTCTGTCCTGGAGCGGCGGTTCACTCTGACCGCAATCCACGGGTGGCGTAGTCGGACATTTAAACATCAAAACCACATAAATAGTTCCGCCACTGGTTTGACCGCCCTGAGCCACGGAACCGGGTCGCCGCCACGGAGACTACAACCACCAGCATCCACCAAAAAGGGTCCGGCTCCGGGTGTCCCAAGGCCCAGGAGGCGCGTCAGAACATTTTCATCACCTTTCACAATCACCAATGGGACAAGGCAGGGATGTTCTCTGTCCCCTCTCTTATACATCCTAGTGACGGAGCACCTGCTCTCATCAATTCGCCATAACCCCAATATTAGGTGGATTGAGGTGGGAGGCACCGAGTACAAGTGCTCTCTATTTGCTGATGATGTCCTAGTATGTATCACTCAATCACATATATCCATCCATGCTGTTATGGCTGAAATAGATCACTTTGTTACATGGTCAAATTTTAAAATCAATGCAGCGAAGTCTGAGGCCCTCGATGTCTCCCTCCCCAAATCCATATAGGATTCCATCCAGTCCAACTTTCCCTTTGCCTGGCCCTCACAGGGTATCAAATACTTAGGAATTCCTATTCATAGAGACCTCTCCCATCTATGTTATCTTAATTTTGGGCCCTTTATTGAACAACTCCATACAGACCACGGTTGGCAAGTTAGAACTGTAAGATTCACTACGTGAACCACTGGTGTTTTGTGGAAAAGCACATGTACACTGTGTTCCAAATTATTATGCAAAAAGTGTTTAGGAGTTATAAGGGAAGAATTTGTTTGTTTGTCAGTTAAACTCATTGATGGTGATGTGTGTCAGGGCTCTTTATATCACTGTAAGCAATTGCAGACACCTGTGCTAATTAGTTTGGCAGGTGTGTCCAATGAAAGGCAAGACTACTTAAGGCTGTTTCACATTATTAAGCAGCCTACATTTTCTGCAAAAATGGGAAAGAAAAAGGATGTGTCGGCTGCTGAGAAGCAACAAATTGTGGAGTGTTTAGGTCAAGGCATGACTACAATCAACATTGTGCGATGATCAGGATGAAGTGTCTTGGCAATCAAGAAGTATGTAGCTGATTCACAGTACACACGTGTGCGTGCTGATAAGGGCAAATTGAGGACTCTTTCCTACAGGCAATTACATCAGGTTGAAAGAGCAGCGGCAAAAAAGCCTTGTCATAGCAGCAGACAAGTTTTTGAAGCTGCTGGTGCCTCCAACGTCCCCCGAACAACAAGATGCAGAGTCCTTCAGAGGTTTGCAGCTGTGCATACGCCATCCTGTCGACCTCCTCTATCCACTTCACACAAGCAGAAACGGCTCCAGTGGGCCAAACATTACATGAAGACTGATTTCAAAACTGTTTTGTTCACGGATGAGTGCCGTGCAGCGCTCGATGGTCCAGATGGATGGAGTGGAGGATGGCTGGTTGATGGACACCCCACGCAAACACGGCTACAGCGCCAACAAGGAGGAGGTGGAGTAATGTTTTGGGCTGGAATCATGGGGAGAGAGATTGTCGGCCCCTTTAGGATCCCTGAAGGCGCTAAAGATGAACTCCATAATGTATGTGGACTTTCTCAAACAGCACTTCCTGCCATGGTTCAAGAAGAAGAACCGTGTATTTCACAGCAAGATCATTTTTTTGCATGATAATGCACCATCTCATGCTGCACATAAAACATCTGCATCTCTGGCTGATATGGGCATAAAAGGGGACAAACTTATGGTGTGACCCCCATGCTCCCCTGACCTCTACCCCATTCAGAACCTTTGGAGCATCACTAAAAGGAGTGTCTATGATGGCGGGAGGCAGTTCACATCTAAGCAACAGCTCTGGGAGGGTATTCTGTCCTCATGCAAAACAATTGAAGCAGAAACCATCCAAAACCTGACAAATTCAATGGACGAGAGAGTTCAGAAGCTCCTTTCGAACAAGGGGTCCTATCTGAAAATGTAACATCACCTAGAATAAAGTTTTGAGTTGAAAACTGTTTGATTTCAGTTTCTAACAACCTGCTAATGCTTATAATTTCAAAAATGACCATTTTTTTGGTCTTTATTAAAATGAAAAGGTTGATCGAAAAGTTTGGGGGATCTAAGAGTGTGGCAACCCAGTAGTCATGATTACTTCGAATTCTGACAATATGAGGGTCATGCTGCAGGTAGTGCAGCAAGAAGGCACTTATGTGTCTTGCGCATCTCGGAGCCCCAAAATTATTTTCCGGGCTAGATGCAGCTAAAAATTATTATTAATTTTAAATCTGGTGAAGCTTTAGTATAGATGGCCTAATAGGATCAGTGCTGCACACTGCTACAAAGCCCAAATTATTTTCCAGTCAAGATACAGATAAACATGATTAGTAATTTTAAATCTGGTGGAGCTTATTATAGATGGCCTAATAGAATCAGTGCTGCACACTGCTACAAAGCCCAAATTATTTTCCAGCCAAGATACAGATAAACATGATTAGTAATTTGAAAGCTTAAAACGGTTGGTAGGGTGATTTTAACCAATCATCAAGCTTTTACTCTCCCCAGGATGACACAGGGGTAGAAAAGTCGTTTCGGTTCCATGATTTGTTCATCTTTATGAACGTGAGTCTGTCTACATTATCAGTGGAGAGCCGCGTGCGCATATCTGTCAGCACACCACCAGCAGCGCTGAACACACGTTCAGACAGAACGCTGGCTGCGGGGCATGACAAGATCTCCAAGGCGTAAGTGGCTAGCTCCGGCCATTTATCCAGATTGGAAGCCCAAAAAGAGCAAGGGTCCAGTGACACAGTCATGGCTTCAATGTTTACTTGGAGATACTCCTGTACCATCGTCTCTAGGCGTTGACTATGTGTCAGACTTCTTGTCTCCTGTGGCCTTGCAAAGGATGGGCTAAAAAAGTGGTGAAATGATTCCGCAAAATTGATGTTACCAGCAGATACTGTGGTTCTGTTACGGTTTGAGTGCTGAACACTTGACGGTCCCACGGTTGGCAAGTTGGAACTGTGAGATTCACTACGTGCACCACTGGTATTTTGTGGAAAAGCACATGTAAGATTCTGCAACAGTCTCTGCTGATACTCCTGCATGCGTGCATCCCTTTCTATGGCAGGAATAATTTCTGCAAATTTACTTTTGTACCGGGGATCTAACAGTGTGGCAACCCAGTAGTCAGGATTATTTCTAATTCTCACAATTCGAGGGTCATGTTGCAGGTAGTGCAGCAAGAAGGCACTCATGTGTGTTGCGCATCCAGGAGCACCAAGTCCCTGTTGTGTTGGTGGTGAGGTAACAATCATGCTTCCTTCCTCTGTCCTCTCCCCCCAACCTCGCACAACAGAAATGTGATCAAGGTCTCCCTCATCTGATGAGTCTTCCATCAGTTCGTCCTCCACTTCTTCCTGGGCTCCTGCACCTTCCTCACTAGTTTGGCTGCTACCATGCGCCCTGGTAAAACCATCTCCCCCACCCTCACATGCCTGCCGCCTTGGTGCTGCCGACCGTCTGGACCTTGCAGATGTTAGCCCTTCCGCATACAACTCCTCCTCCTCTACTTCCTCCACCTCCTCTTGTGCCACCACCTGACTCCGAATTCTGTTTAACATGTGCTCCAGCATGTAAATCACCGGAATAGTCATGCTGATAATGGCATCGTCAGCACTAAACATCTTCGTCGCCATTTCAAAACTGTGCAGAAGGGTGCATAGGTCCCTGATCTGAGACCACTCCTCCAGCGTGATTTGCCCCACCTCTGGATCTCGTTGGCCCAGGCTATACGTCAGAACGTATTGCACCAGGGCTTGTCGGTGCTGCCACAGTCGCTGCAACATGTGCAGAGTTGAATTCCACCGGGTAGGCACATCGCATTTTAGCCGGTGAAGTGGCAGGCCCAACGACTTCTGTAGAGATGTAAGTCGCTGAGCTGCGGGATGCAAACGGCGGAAGTGAGCACACAGCGACCGTGCCCTCTGCAGAAGGCCATCTAGTCTGGGATAGTCAGGTTCAACACGTGAGCCATACAAGGCACGTGTGTGACATTGCCCCGGCGAAGGGCCGCACCCAGGTTTGCAGCATTGTCGCACACGGCCTTCCCTGGTTTCAGGTCCAGTGGAGACAACCATTCATGAAATTGGTTCTCCAGAGCTGACCACAACTCCTCAGCTGTGTGACTCACATTTCCCAGACATTTCAATGTAAAAACCGCCTGATGACGTTGAGCCCTACTGCCAGCATAGTAAGGAGGTGTGCAGGATCCCTTCTGCGCAGTTAGAAAGCTTGTGGCATGACCAGACAGGCTTTGGGTGCAGGTGGAAGACCGAGAGGAGGTTGAGGAGGCAGAAGCAGTGGAGGAACTTTGACATAAAGAGGATTGACGCACAACTCGTGGGGACGGCAAGACTTGGACAGCAGCCCCTTGTCCTGCTGTCACCATAGTTACCCAGTGCCCAGTCAGCGACATGTAACGCCCCTGTCCATGCCTACTCGTCCAAGTGTCTGTGGTGAAATGCACCCTGTCACACACAGAGTTTCTCAAAGAAGTGGTGATGTTGTGTGCGACATGCTGGTGGAGCGCAGGCACACCTTTCTTTGAGAAGTAGTGCCAACTGGGCATTTGGTACTGGGGCACTGCGACGGACATAAGGTCTCGAAAATCCTCTGTGTCCACCAGGCGGAAAGGCAGCATTTCTGTAGCCAAGAGCTTGCAGATGGTGAAATTCAACCTCTTAGCTTTCTCATGGCTAGGAGGAAATGGTCTTTTACTTGTCCACATCTGAGGGACCGAGGTCTGGCTATTGTGCTTAGACGGGGTTGATAAGGGTGTCCCCGGCAAACTGCCGGTCTGTGAGGAAGATGCAGGCGGACATGTTAGGTTGCCTTGATCCAAAGGTGGTGCTATCGATGTCGGACAGCGCTCAACACCAGCTGGTGTTACCACCTCCAAAGAAAATGATGACCTGCCAATCACGCTGGCTGTTGCGGGTAAAGAGGTGGCAGGTCTGCGCCCCAAAACAGGTGTGACTGCTGTCCCCCCAGTCACAGAGGATGAAGAGGTCACGGATGCACAAGATATGGCAGACGGTGGCTGGCCCGGCCGGCTAGGCCGCATTGTAGCACACTGAGCTTCCCACTGCAACTTATGCTTCATGTCCATGTGCCGCTTCATGCATGAAGTACTCAAACTATGTATTTTTTGGCCTCTACTTAGCTTTTGCTGACAAATGTTACAGATAACACGAGTTGGGTCATCTTTATCGATCTGAAAAAATGCCCAGGCTATGCAAGGCTTAGCACCCATGCGACCTGAAGAGCCACCACGACTTGTGGTGAGAGGCAGAGTTGTGTTTGAGGATGCAGTTGTTGACGTGCTTCCAGTACTACGTCTCTGTCCAGGAAGGCGCAACCTGACCTCGTCGTCACTAGCATCTTCCTCCACCTCCTCTGCTGACCTCATCTCTTGGCTGACTGTGGGTTGACAGTAAGTGGGATCTCCAACCTCATCATCATCACCCTGTGCGTTATCACACCCGTCGTCCTCAGAGCCAACCTGTTCCTGCCCTGACAAAAAACTAAAGTTGTCGCTCCAATCAGGCATTTGAGTCTTATCATCGTCTTCCTCATGGTCTCCACCAACAGGAGTTACAGTTTGGGAATGAGGGTCTACATTATGGTCAGAACCTTCTGCGTCTGGTCCTGGATCCGACTCAAAGATTCTGGGCATCAGTGCAGATCATTTCCTCGTCTGGATTCACAGAAGCGCTGGAGTCGACCTCTGATTCCCAGGCTATAGTATGAGTAAACAGCTCTGCAGACTCAACCATCTGTTCTACCTCATACTCAGACAGGCAGCTGGAGATTTGGGAGCTGTGAGGAAGCAAGTGCGATTGGGGTGACACCTTTGAGGACTGGAGTATTTGTGATGTTGAAGTTGATGTGGAGGAGAGCCCACTTAAAGGAGCACTTGATATCCGTTGAAGCACCTGCTGTTTTTGTGCCTCATCTGGAATTTGTAGCGATTGGCGTGGCCGTAAGAAAGGGATCTTATCACATTGTCCGCTAAAAGAAGTAGACATTTTAGTTTGGCTGGAAGATGGTCTTTCTTCTGCAGATGTTACTGTTGCTTTAACACCTACCCCACGGACACAACCTTTTTTCCCCTTCCCAACACGCCTATTCCCCTTTCCACCAGCAGCAGGCCTTTTTCCACTCATTTTGGTGGTTAACTAATTCACAACTCTGGAGTTGTTTGCACAAAAAAACAATGGATGGGAACCGAGCAGAGCTGAGTGGCCAAACTGTGGTATTAGGCCAAAACTATTGGCTGGGTTAGATGCAGAAAAAAATTATATTCAATTTGCAACCTGATGGAGGTCAGTATAGATGGACTAATAGAACAAGTCCCACACACAGCTAGAAGCCCAAATATTTTTTCAGAGGTAGATGCAGAAAATTTTTTTATTCAGTTTGCAACCTGATGGAGGTCTGTATAGATGGATTAATAGAACAAGTCCCACACACAGCTACAAGCCCAATATTTTTTCAGAGGTAGATGCAGAAAAAAAATATATTCAGTTTGCAACCTAATGGAGGTCAGTATAGATGGACTAATAGAGAAAGTCCCACACACTGCTAGAAGGCCAAATATTTTTTCAGAGCTAGATGCAGACAAAAAATTATTTTGAATTTGCAACCTGATGGAGGTCAGTATAGGTGGACTAATAGAACAAGTCCCACACACTGCTAGAAGGCCAAATATTTTTTCAGAGCTAGATGCAGAAAAAAATTATATTCAGTTTGCAACCTGATGGAGGTCTGTATAGATGGATTAATAGAACAAGTCCCACACACAGCTAGAAGCCAAAATATTTTTTCAGAGGTAGATGCAGATAAAAATTATTTTTAATTTGCAACCTGATGGAGGTCAGTATAGATGGACTAATAGAGAAAGTCCCACACACTGCTAGAAGGCCAAATATTTTTTCAGAGCTAGATGCAGATAAAAATTATTTTTAATTTGCAACCTGATGGAGGTCAGTATAGATGGACTAATAGAGAAAGTCCCACACACTGCTAGAAGGCCAAATATTTTTTCAGCGCTAGATGCAGATAAAAATTATATTCAATTTGCAACCTGATGGAGGTCAGTATAGATGGACTAATAGAACAAGTCCCACACACAGCTAGAAGCCCAAATATTTTTTCAGAGGTACTGTAGATGCAGATAAAAATTATTTTTAATTTGCAACCTGATGGAGGTCAGTATAGATGGACTAATACAACAAGTCCCACACACAGCTAGAAGCCCAATATTTTTTCAGAGGTAGATGCAGAAAAAAATATATTCAGTTTGCAACCTGATGGAGGTCTGTATAGATGGATTAATAGAACAAGTCCCACACACAGCTAGAAGCCCAATATTTTTTCAGAGGTAGATGCAGAAAAAAATATATTCAGTTTGCAACCTGATGGAGGTCAGTATAGATGGAGTAATAGAACAAGTCCCGCACACAGCTAGAAGCCCAAATATTTTTTCAGAGGTAGATGCAGATAAAAATTATTTTTCATTTGCAACCTGATGGAGGTCAGTATAGATGGACTAATAGAGAAAGTCCCACACACTGCTAGAAGGCCAAATATTTTTTCAGAGCTAGATGCAGATAAAAATTATATTCAATTTGCAACCTGATGGAGGTCAGTATAGATGGACTAATAGAGAAAGTCCCACACACTGCTAGAAGGCCAAATATTTTTTCAGAGCTAGATGCAGATAAAAATTATATTCAATTTGCAACCTGATGGAGGTCAGTATAGATGGACTAATAGAACAAGTCCCACACACAGCTAGAAGCCCAAATATTTTTTCAGAGGTACTGTAGATGCAGATAAAAATTATTTTTAATTTGCAACCTGATGGAGGTCAGTATAGATGGACTAATAGAGAAAGTCCCACACACTGCTAGAAGGCCAAATATTTTTTCAGAGCTAGATGCAGATAAAAATTATTTTTAATTTGCAACCTGATGGAGGTCAGTATAGATGGACTAATAGAGAAAGTCCCACACACTGCTAGAAGGCCAAATATTTTTTCAGAGCTAGATACAGATAAAAATTATATTCAATTTGCAACCTGATGGAGGTCAGTATAGATGGACTAATAGAACAAGTCCCACACACAGCTAGAAGCCCAAATATTTTTTCAGAGGTACTGTAGATGCAGATAAAAATTATTTTTAATTTGCAACCTGATGGAGGTCAGTATAGATGGACTAATACAACAAGTCCCACACACAGCTAGAAGCCCAATATTTTTTCAGAGGTAGATGCAGAAAAAAATATATTCAGTTTGCAACCTGATGGAGGTCAGTATAGATGGAGTAATAGAACAAGTCCCACACACAGCTAGAAGCCCAAATATTTTTTCAGAGGTAGATGCAGATAAAAATTATTTTTAATTTGCAACCTGATGGAGGTCAGTATAGATGGACTAATAGAGAAAGTCCCACACACTGCTAGAAGGCCAAATATTTTTTCAGAGCTAGATGCAGATAAAAATTATATTCAATTTGCAACCTGATGGAGGTCAGTATAGATGGACTAATAGAGAAAGTCCCACACACTGCTAGAAGGCCAAATATTTTTTCAGAGCTAGATGCAGATAAAAATTATATTCAATTTGCAACCTGATGGAGGTCAGTATAGATGGACTAGTAGAACAAGTCCCACACACAGCTAGAAGCCCAAATATTTTTTCAGAGGTACTGTAGATGCAGATAAAAATTATTTTTAATTTGCAACCTAATGGAGGTCAGTATAGATGGACTAGTAGAGAAAGTCCCACACACTGCTAGAAGGCCAAATATTTTTTCAGAGGTAGATGCAGAAAAAAAATATATTCAGTTTGCAACCTGATGGAGGTCAGTATAGATGGACTAATAGAGAAAGTCCCACACACTGCTAGAAGGCCAAACATTTTTTCATAGCTAGATGCAGACAAAAAATTATTTTGAATTTGCAACCTGATGGAGGTCAGTATAGGCGGACTAATAGAACAAGTCCCACACACTGCTAGAAGGCCAAATATTTTTTCAGAGGTAGATGCAGAAAAAAAATATATTCAGTTTGCAACCTGATGGAGGTCAGTATAGATGGACTAATAGAGAAAGTCCCACACACTGCTAGAAGGCCACATATTTTTTTCAGAGGTAGATGCAGAAAAAAATATATTCAGTTTGCAACCTGATGGAGGTCTGTATAGATGGATTAATAGAACAAGTCCCACACACATCTAGAAGCCCAATATTTTTTCAGAGGTAGATGCAGAAAAAAATATATTCAGTTTGCAACCTGATTGAGGTCAGTATAGATGGACTAATACAACAAGTCTCACACACAGCTAGAAGCCCAATATTTTTTCAGAGGTAGATGCAGAAAAAAATATATTCAGTTTGCAACCTGATGGAGGTCTGTATAGATGGATTAATAGAACAAGTCCCACACACAGCTAGAAGCCCAATATTTTTTCAGAGGTAGATGCAGAAAAAAATATATTCAGTTTGCTACCTGATGGAGGTCAGTATAGATGGACTAATACAACAAGTCCCACACACAGCTAGAAGCCCAATATTTTTTCAGAGGTAGATGCAGAAAAAAATATATTCAGTTTGCTACCTGATGGAGGTCAGTATAGATGGACTAATACAACAAGTCCCACACACAGCTAGAAGCCCAATATTTTTTCAGAGGTAGATGCAGAAAAAAATATATTCAGTTTGCAACCTGATGGAGGTCTGTATAGATGGATTAATAGAACAAGTCCCACACACAGCTAGAAGCCCAATATTTTTTCAGAGGTAGATGCAGAAAAAAATATATTCAGTTTGCAACCTGATGGAGGTCAGTATAGATGGAGTAATAGAACAAGTCCCACACACAGCTAGAAGCCCAAATATTTTTTCAGAGGTAGATGCAGATAAAAATTATTTTTCATTTGCAACCTGATGGAGGTCAGTATAGATGGACTAATAGAGAAAGTCCCACACACTGCTAGAAGGCCAAATATTTTTTCAGAGCTAGATGCAGATAAAAATTATATTCAATTTGCAACCTGATGGAGGTCAGTATAGATGGACTAATAGAGAAAGTCCCACACACTGCTAGAAGGCCAAATATTTTTTCAGAGCTAGATGCAGATAAAAATTATATTCAATTTGCAACCTGATGGAGGTCAGTATAGATGGACTAATAGAACAAGTCCCACACACAGCTAGAAGCCCAAATATTTTTTCAGAGGTACTGTAGATGCAGATAAAAATTATTTTTAATTTGCAACCTGATGGAGGTCAGTATAGATGGACTAATAGAGAAAGTCCCACACACTGCTAGAAGGCCAAATATTTTTTCAGAGCTAGATGCAGATAAAAATTATATCCAATTTGCAACCTCATGGAGGTCAGTATAGATGGACTAATAGAACAAGTCCCACACACAGCTAGAAGCCCAAATATTTTTTCAGAGGTACTGTAGATGCAGATAAAAATTATTTTTAATTTGCAACCTGATGGAGGTCAGTATAGATGGACTAATAGAGAAAGTCCCACACACTGCTAGAAGGCCAAATATTTTTTCAGAGCTAGATGCAGATAAAAATTATTTTTAATTTGCAACCTGATGGAGGTCAGTATAGATGGACTAATAGAGAAAGTCCCACACACTGCTAGAAGGCCAAATATTTTTTCAGAGCTAGATACAGATAAAAATTATATTCAATTTGCAACCTGATGGAGGTCAGTATAGATGGACTAATAGAACAAGTCCCACACACAGCTAGAAGCCCAAATATTTTTTCAGAGGTACTGTAGATGCAGATAAAAATTATTTTTAATTTGCAACCTGATGGAGGTCAGTATAGATGGACTAATACAACAAGTCCCACACACAGCTAGAAGCCCAATATTTTTTCAGAGGTAGATGCAGAAAAAAATATATTCAGTTTGCAACCTGATGGAGGTCAGTATAGATGGAGTAATAGAACAAGTCCCACACACAGCTAGAAGCCCAAATATTTTTTCAGAGGTAGATGCAGATAAAAATTATTTTTAATTTGCAACCTGATGGAGGTCAGTATAGATGGACTAATAGAGAAAGTCCCACACACTGCTAGAAGGCCAAATATTTTTTCAGAGCTAGATGCAGATAAAAATTATATTCAATTTGCAACCTGATGGAGGTCAGTATAGATGGACTAATAGAGAAAGTCCCACACACTGCTAGAAGGCCAAATATTTTTTCAGAGCTAGATGCAGATAAAAATTATATTCAATTTGCAACCTGATGGAGGTCAGTATAGATGGACTAATAGAACAAGTCCCACACACAGCTAGAAGCCCAAATATTTTTTCAGAGGTACTGTAGATGCAGATAAAAATTATTTTTAATTTGCAACCTAATGGACGTCAGTACAGATGGACTAATAGAGAAAGTCCCACACACTGCTAGAAGGCCAAATATTTTTTCAGAGGTAGATGCAGAAAAAAAATATATTCAGTTTGCAACCTGATGGAGGTCAGTATAGATGGACTAATAGAGAAAGTCCCACACACTGCTAGAAGGCCAAACATTTTTTCATAGCTAGATGCAGACAAAAAATTATTTTGAATTTGCAACCTGATGGAGGTCAGTATAGGTGGACTAATAGAACAAGTCCCACACACTGCTAGAAGGCCAAATATTTTTTCAGAGGTAGATGCAGAAAAAAAATATATTCAGTTTGCAACCTGATGGAGGTCAGTATAGATGGACTAATAGAGAAAGTCCCACACACTGCTAGAAGGCCACATATTTTTTCAGAGGTAGATGCAGAAAAAAATATATTCAGTTTGCAACCTGATGGAGGTCTGTATAGATGGATTAATAGAACAAGTCCCACACACAGCTAGAAGCCCAATATTTTTTCAGAGGTAGATGCAGAAAAAAATATATTCAGTTTGCAACCTGATTGAGGTCAGTATAGATGGACTAATACAACAAGTCTCACACACAGCTAGAAGCCCAATATTTTTTCAGAGGTAGATGCAGAAAAAAATATATTCAGTTTGCAACCTGATGGAGGTCTGTATAGATGGATTAATAGAACAAGTCCCACACACAGCTAGAAGCCCAATATTTTTTCAGAGGTAGATGCAGAAAAAAATATATTCAGTTTGCTACCTGATGGAGGTCAGTATAGATGGACTAATACAACAAGTCCCACACACAGCTAGAAGCCCAATATTTTTTCAGAGCTAGATGCAGAAAAAAATTATATTCAATTTGCAACCTGATGGAGGTCAGTATAGATGGACTAATAGAATGATGCTATGCCCAAAAGATTTTACTTCACTAGGTGCAGTAAAAAAATTGGTATTCTATACACAGGTGGTATATCTTGCAACACAGATAGGCTACTCCACTGACTAACACACTCTGCAATAGGCCAAAAAGGATTAGCTTTGCTAGATTCAGCCAAATGCTGTGAAAAAAACTTGCACAGCACTGGCACAGACCTGCCTGGCAAAAACTGATAGGAACTGATGTAACCTAGTCCTGAAAAGGACTCCAATTACAATTAGTCTTTACTCCCACAATCTATCTATTTAAGAGCACAGACCTGCTTGATAAAAGTCGTAGGAAATGCTGTAACCTAGTCCTTAAAAGGACTGCAATCACCACTATTCCCTACTCCCAAGCTATCTGTAGATTTGTGCGAAAATTGGCTTGAAATTAACAAGGTATAGCGCACACAGCAACAGCGGTGCCGTCTAACACGCAGCTGCAGCAGTGAGAAAATGGTGGCGACGGGGAAAATGGCTTGGTCTTATAGGGCAAGGACATGTGACATACACTGCCAATGACACATGCCTTTGCTTGTGTGAAAAAAAGCACTTCGCTCTGTGTGTGCGCTGCTGATAGGCTGACAGATTGCACCTCCCCACTGTAAATGCGGGAAAGAGAAAAAAAAATGGAGATCTTCATTGTTCCTGCAGAGATCCATCCCCTGCCCCTCCCCCCGCCCCGCTGTACACTCAAACTGCGTATTAACATTAATTTTCATCATTACTGAGAAAAAATCCAGTTATGATTTTGGTGCACGAACAGTTATCGAACATAACCTCGAACAGCCGAATTTTTCTCAAATTGTTCGTGTTCGCCGAACGGCTCGAACACCGCCCAAAACAGCTCGAATTTGAGATTGGCGAACAGTTCGAGTAGAACAACGCTCATCTCTATACTTAAGTAGACATTTTGCAGAGATTAAAAAGAAAGTTTAAAACTTTAGCACACTTTTTCAGTAGAAAATTTGGATTTGTAGATGTTTTCTGATCTTCATAAAAGAATAAAATTGCAAAGTATTTGTACAAACAAGTAACTATTAGGCTATGTTCACACATCATGGTTTTTTCAGCATTTTTTGATGCATTTTTTTATGCAAATTTTCAGCTGCATTTTGCAGTAGCAGCAAAGTCTAGGAGAAACCAGAATTCTCTGTTCAAACATCATGTTTTTTTTTGGTTCCATATTTTGTGCCTTGGTTGGCTTTTTGGAAAATAGAGCATGTCACTTCTGTCAGTGTTTTTTCACCCATAGGAAGTAATGGATGGTGAAAAAACCCGCTGAAAAAAAAAATGCATCAAAATTAGTATCAGCGTTTTTGATGCCAAAATAGAATGGGGCTCTTTTTTTTCACAGAACTTTATGTACATGCATAAAAAGAGACAGAACGACAGTGAAAAAAAACGCTGAAAAAATGAACCAAAAACGCATCAAAACTGAACAAAATGCACTTGAAGATCAGGATTTGCTGCAGAAATTTGATGGCAAAAAAAAACAAAAACCATGATGTGTGAACACACAAACACACACACATTGCATGATACTCAGACACACACACATTGCATGATACACAGACACATACACATTGCATGATACACAGACACATACACATTGCATGATACTCAGACACACACACATTGCATGATACTCAGACACACACACATTGCATGATACTCAGACACACAAAAACACATAGAGTCATGGCCAAAAGTATTGAGAATGAGACAAATAGTAATTTTTCCAAAGTTTACTGCTTCATTTTTGTAATGGCAATTTGCATATACTCCTGAATGTCAAAGAGTGATCAGCTTAACAGCAATTACTGTACTTGCAAAGTCAATATTTGCCCAGAAAATGAACTTTAACCCCCAAAACACATTTCAACATCATTGCAGTCCTGCCTTAAAAGGAGCAGCTAACATCGTTTTAGTGATTGATCCATTAACACAGGTGTGGGTGTTGATGAGGACAGGGCTGGCGATCAATCTGTCATGATTAAGTAAGAATGACATCACTGGACACTTTAAAAGGAGGCTGATTCTTGGTATCATTGTTTCTCTTCAGTTAACCATGGTTATCTCTAAAGAAACACGTGCAGCCATCATTGCACTGCACAAAAATGGCCTAACAGGGAAGAGTATTGCAGCTACAAAGATTGCACCTCAGTCAACAATCTATCGCATCATCAAGAACTTCAAGGAGAGAGCTTCCATTGTTGTCAAAAAGGCTCCAGGGCGCCCAAGAAAGACCAGCAAGCGCCAGGACCGTATCTTAAAACTGTTTCAGCTGCAGGATCGGACTACCAGCAGTGCCGAGCTTGCTCAGGAATGGCAGCAGGCTGGTGTGAGTGCTTCTGCACGCACTGTGAGGCGGAGACTCTTTGAGCAAGGGCTGGTTTCAAGGAGGGCAGCAAAGAAGCCACTTTTCTCCAGAAAAAACATCAGGGACCGACTGATATTCTGCAAAAGGTACAGGGAGTGGACTGCTGAGGACTGGGGCAAAGTCATTTTCTCTGATGAATCCCCTTTTCGATTGTTTGGGACATCTGGAAAACAGCTTATTCGGAGAAGAAGAGGTGAGCGCTACCACCAGTCTTGTCTCATGCCAACTGTAAAGCATCCTGAAACCATTCATGTGTGGGGTTGCTTCTCAGCCAAGGGAATCGGCTCACTCACAGTCTTGCCTAAAAACACAGCCATGAATAAAGAATGGTACCAGAATGTCCTCCAAGAGCAACTTCTCCCAACCGTCCAAGAGCAGTTTGGCGCCCAACAATGCCTTTTCCAGCATGATGGAGCACCTTGCCATAAAGCAAAGGTGATAACTAAATGGCTCATGGAACAAAACATAGAGATTTTGGGTCCATGGCCTGGAAACTCCCCAGATCTTAATCCCATTGAGCGCTTGTGGTCAATCATCAAGAGACGGGTGGACAAACAAAAACCAACAAATTCTGGCAAAATGCAAGCATTGATTATGCAAGAATGGACTGCTATCAGTCAGGATTTGGTCCAAAAGTTGATTGAGAGCATGCCAGGGAGAATTACAGAGGTCTTGAAGAAGAAGGGGCAACACTGCAAATATTGACTTGCTGCATTAACTCATTCTGTCAATATAACCTATTGGTACTCATAATATGATTGCAATTATATTTCTGTATGTGATATAAACATCAGACAAACACTAATAAAAACCAGAGGCCAGCAGATCATGTGAAAATATAATTTTGGTGTCATTCTCAAAACTTTTGGCCATGACTGTACACTGCATGCTACACATGAACACACTGCATGTTACATACACAAAAAACCCACAAACTGCAGGTTACACACATACGCACTGCATGCTACACAGACGCACACAATGCAGATTGTGTGTGTAATATGTAGTGTGTATACAAACACACTGCACGCCACACATACTGTATGCTACACACAAAAACACACATATGGCATGTTACACACACACTGCACACACAATCTACATGTTACACACACACACAGTGTAAGGACATAACAGGCTCTCTTCTTCTTCCAGAGAAGTCCACAGCTAATTCATACTCTCTTGTCTACTCCAATCTCCCCACAAGACGTAGGTGTGATTACAGTCTGTGTGATGTGACTATTACTGGAAGAAACTCCACCCAGATGACTAATTGAGGGAATTTGCATATTCTATACATATGCATGGTAATAATGCTGTTAAACAGCCAAACACTGGAGAAGATGAGGCAGATTAATGGGTACAATTTACGTGACGGTTTTCTATACGTATTATTTCTGTCATCCTTCTGCAGCGCATTCTCCTCCGCCATCCTGTGAGTTGTCTTTCCATTGTTTCCGTCCTTACTAATAGTTCAGTACCCGGGTCAGATCCGTTCAGCTTTATCAGCGGTGCTGTAATAAACTCCTATCTGGAGGGTGCGGAGAACCTTTTAAGCAGCTGTACGCTGACACCGTATAAGCCCCCAAGTGGTGAGATGTAGATGTCACTGCAATTGTTGTGATCATTTATCTGAGCTGTTGAAGGAAGATATGTGATTTTTCATTTTTTGGGGGAAATGCACAAAAAAGAATGTTCCGTGTTATCTAGTGTCACTTGCCCCCTCCTTTCTTCTCAGGTTCTCTAGTTCATTTGTTGCAATTTTATTACCAGTTCAACAGCTCGGGACTGAAAATGAAACACCTTCCTGTTCTACGCCACGCTATTTTGACCACAGCTGGAATTAAAAATCAGACTTAACACATTAGTGTTTTCGGCTTGAGAAGGTGACTCCTGCATTAGTAAGATCGGTGGCCCGTATGTTAAAATGACGCAAGTCACTGATGACAGAAGGAGAAACTGACTATGTAAAGTCAAAGGAGGAATACAGGACAGTTTCAAGAAACAATACATGTACTAGTAGTGTACCTGTTTACCATAATAAAGGGATGAAGAAAAAAACAAAAACTGAACTAGACTATAAAACTAGTATATGTGTAAAGTGTAGAAGCACATTCACAATAAAAATGAGCATATACCCTTCACCAAGTAAATAGTAATAGTACATGTAAATAACATAGGGTACTTAGCTAATGCTATTTTGATCAAAAAAGCATAAAAGCCATCCCACCACGACACCCATCGGGACGGTCCTATCCTGTCTAGTATTAAAATTACCCAGTGGCGTAGCCCCTGTAAGGCGGCGGTGTTCACACCGTGCAGTAACTGAGGCAGTGACCCAAGCAAGTCCAACATAAACAGCTTAATTCAGCAACTCACGGGTAAACTGGACAGTCCTCCGGTTCGCAGCCGGGTTAACACAAGTCTTTAAACAATGATTGCCGTGGACAACGGCCACGCCGGGCTGCTCAGAGCCTGACAGGTGCAGAGGCTTCCCAGGCGTGGGTTCAGCCACCCTCAGTCCTGCTGAGCTTTCCTGCTGTGCTCCTAGCAGGTTCCAACATAGAACACTAATCCTTAGTGCAGGGATTTTAAAGGACCTGTGGCAAGAGCCACTGGAAAACCCGGGTAGGAGGGAGGAGGCCGCCCTACTGCCTCCTGTGACCTCCTCCAAGAAATGAAGGCCCTGACGGGTTTTACTTAATCTGCCTTAGCCAGATAGCCTGACCAGGTCATTGCTCACCTTCATTCCTGCATTGCAGCCGCAGCTGTGTCCGAGACTGCAATGCACTCCAATGGATTTAATAGGTCTCTGTACACTTTCTGGGGGATATATAACGTCCCTCGTATATGATCCCGGTCACTGCCTCACATATCCCCCACCTCTGTTCAAACTTGTGGGTTTGAACATTTGCCACCATACAGGGTGCCCGGAACAGGGCATCCGCGTTTGCTTTCAACTTCCCAGGGTGATGTTCTACAGAGAAACTGAAATTTTGCAGTGACAGGAACCACCTGGTGACTCGCGCATTCCTCTCCTTGGCATTCCTCATCCATACCAAGGGTGAGTGGTCCGTCACCAAGCGGAACTGACGCCCGAGTAAATAATAACTTAGTGATTCCAAGGCCCACTTAATAGCCAAACACTCCTTCTCTACCACGCTATAGTTTTTCTCTGCCGGGACAAGTTTCCTACTCAAGTAGGTGACCGGGTGCTCTTCACCATTCACTTTTTGTGACAATACCGCCCCTAGGCCTACCTCCGAGGCATCTGTCTATACAATGAAGGTTTCCTTGAAGTTGGGGCTTACGAGGACCGGCTGTCCACACAGAGCCAACTTCATGGACTGAAAAGCTTCTTCTGCCTGAGGGTTCCACCGAACCATTACCAATTTTTTTCCTTTCAAGTGATCGGTCAGGGCCGCCGTTCGCCCAGCAAAATTAGGTATAAACCGGCGGTAATACCCAAGGATGCCAAGGAACGCCCTCACCTGTTTTGTACTAGACTCTTTAGGCCAGTTTTTTATGGCCTCAACTTTATTGATTTGGGGCTTGATAGGCCGAGGAGTATCACATACCCAAAATATAGGGCTGCTTCTAGCCCTATCGCACATTTTTTTGGGTTTGCCGTTAACCCCGCAACTCTGAGAGAATCCAGCACCGCTTGTACACGTGATAGGTGCGTATGCCAGTTGGTGCTAAAGATGATAATATCATCTAGATACGCGGACGCGTACTCCTGATGGGGCTTGAGCACTATGTTCATCAACCTCTGGAATGTAGCCGGGGCCCCATGTAACCCAAAAGGTAAGACCACATAGTGGTATAGACCCTCCGGAGTTACGAAGGCGGTCTTTTCCTTCGCCGAATCTGTGCGAGGTACCTGCCAGTAACCCTTGGTGAGATCGAGCGTGGTAAAGTACTGGGCCTGCCCCAGTCTCTCAATCAGCTCGTCCACCCTGGGCATTGGATAGAGGTCAAACTTTGACACTTCTGTAACGATTTCCAGAAATTGAATGAAGCGTAGCGATCCGTCTGGTTTTGGAATCAGTACGATGGGGCTAGCCCACTCACTCCGTGATTCCTCTATGACGCCTAACTGAAGCATTTGTTTTACCTCAGCCGTGATGGCTTGCCTCCGGGCTTTGGGTACCCGGTACGGTCTTATTCGCACCCTTACCCCAGGTTCGGTGACAATGTCATGTTGGAGAACCGTAGTCCTACCCGGTAGCTCTGAGAACACGTCGGTATTGAGCTGCACCAGCGAGCGAGCCTCCCGTCGCTGCTGTTTAGTGAGGGCATCACTTATCCTGACATCCCCCTCGGACTCTTCCCTGGCTGAAGGTAGAGAACTCTCTGGCGATATGCCCGGGGTGACGTCTGTAACTAAACACTCTCGATCTTTCCAAGGCTTTAGCAGGTTTACATGGTAAAGCTGCTCAGGTTTCCTCCTTCCGGGCTGATACACCCGGTAATTTACCACCCCCACTTTTTCTCGAACCTCATATGGCCCTTGCCACTTGGCCATGAGCTTACTCTCGGCTGTGGGCACCAGTACTAACACCCGAACGCCCTTGTTAAAGGACCTGACACTGGCTCTTTTATTATATGTGCGCCTCTGGGCTGCCTGGGCATCAAACAGATGTTCTTTCACAATGGGCATGACCGCCACGATCCGGTCCTGCATACTAGCCACATGTTCAATTATACTCCTATGTGGAGTCGGCTCTTGTTTCCATGTCTCTTTGGCTACGTCCAACAGACCCCTAGGGTGTCTGCCGTACAATAACTCAAAGGGAGAGAACCCTGCGGAAGCCTGGGGTACCTCACAGACGGCGAACATCAAATAGGGTAGCAACATGTCCTAATCCCTTCCGTCCTTAGAAACCACCTTTTTTAACATGGACTTGAGGGTTTTATTGAACCGTTCTACTAGCCCGTCGGTTTGAGGGTGGTACACCGAGGTGCGCAATTGTTTAATTTTTAGCAATTTGCACAGTTCCCTTGTCACTTTGGACATAAAAGGGGTCCCCTGATCCTTCAGGATCTCCTTAGGTAGTCCAAGGCGACAGAACATGGCAAATAGCTGCCGTGCAATCAGTTTTGCCGAGGTGCGGCGTAGTGGTATAGCCTCCGGGTACCGGGTGGCATAGTCGACGACCACCAGTATATGTTGGTGGCCATGGGCGGATTTTACAATGGGTCCTACCAAGTCCATTGCAATAAGTTCAAAAGATACCTCTATCACTGGCAGGGGTACCAATGGGCTACGGAAACTTGCGGTGGGTGTGGTTAACTGACATTCGGGGCAGGATTCACAGTACCTTTTGACCTCTGAATAAACCCCAGGCCAAAAGAACCGCTGCAAGATACATTCTTGCGTCTTTTTCACCCCTAAGTGTCCACCCAGCAAGTGTGTGTGTGCCAAATCTAGAACTACCCGACGGTACGACTGAGGTACCACCAACTGTTCCCCGACCTGGTCCCTGATCTTATCTATCCTATAGAGCAACTCACCGTTGACTACCATGCGTGGAAATTCAGTAGCTGCACCGGGCTGTTGGGCTACGCCGTTTACCTCTACCACCCTTTCCCGCGCCTGAGTCAGGGTGGGATCCTGTAGCTGAGCCGTCCCAAACGTGTCCCGGGACACTTCCAGCTCGGGGATCGATGGGGTCTCCTCGACCTCTCCTGCCAGCACCTCTAAGGGAAACCTATCGGGGTCACACTCTGTCCCTAGGTTGGACACCCCTACGGCAGGTTCGTCGGGTACACCGCCTGTAATACATTTTACCGGGGGAGAGTGGATTTTGTTTTTCCACAGAGTCCAGAACAGGGGCAAGTCTCTTCCCAACACAGTCCCATAGGGAAGAGTTTTTACCACCCCCGCCACATGTTTTACATCTCCATCTTGAGTCCAGGAGGGCCTTCGTGGGGTACCCATTAACAAGTACCTGGCATAGTTGGAGTTCACTGTCCCGGGGGTCGGCGCTCACTGTGCAGACGGTCTGGGCATACATTGAGACCCGGCGGCTATATCCGCAGTCCATGGATTCCGTAGTCAGGGGACAATTAGCAACCACATGTCCCAGCCCCTGACACCGCCAGCACCTAAGGGTGGAGGTACTGTTAGGTCTTATGACAGTTTGGGAGGGAATCGGTCTCCTGCCACTCTCACTCCGATGTTCACCTTCAGCGCGGGTACGGTGCTGACTGTCCCCAGCAGAGGGACGCGACCCCTTTCCCGACTCCTGGGTTGGCAGGGATCGGCGTGAAAGCCGCGAGGGGGCAGAGTCCCGGGTAAAGTCCTGAGTGGCCGAGTAGCACTCGATCAGGCTGAACACCTGGTCGAGTGTGCCGGGGTCCCCTTGCCCCACCCAACGTTGGATAGCGGCTGGCAGAGTCCTCACTAGCCAGTCAACCACCACCCTCTCCACCATATGGGCTGGAGACAAAGTCTCAGGCTGGAGCCACCTCTTTACCAGCTGCAGGAGGTCATAAACCTGAGACCGGGCAGGTCGGGTCTCCACATAGGCCCACAAAAACACACGCTGAGCCCTCACGTATGTATTGACCCCCAGCCGGGCAAGGATCTCACCTTTGAGCCTCTGGTAGTCCTGGGCGTCCTCTCGACTCAGGTCGAAGTAGGGCTTTTGGGCATCGCCAACCAGAAATGGAGCCACCACTTCTGCCCACTGGCCGGTCTGTAGGCTTTCCCGCTCCGTTGTGCACTCATAAATGGTCAGGAAGGCTTCCACGTCGTCCTCCGGTCCCATCTTCCTCAACGCTGAGTGAACCTTGTCCCGGGCCTCTCGACGTTCCGGGGCTGATGCCGTCGATGTCTCCCGCAGGGCAGCAATCTGTTGCAGCAACAGTTCGCTTGTTTTTTGCTGCTGCTGGTACAATAGCTGTTGCTGCTGATTACGCTGTTGCTCCCGCTCCTGCTGTTGCCGCTGAGACTGCAGCAGCTGCTGCTGGGCGAGTGTCAGCTGCTTTAATAGCTCGTCCATTTTGTCCATGGGGTGGAACTGAAAGGTGGCCGGCCGGATTGTGGTCATGCAGCTGCCGGTGGGGTATGCCTCAGTCACAATGCCCGCATTCTCCACCAAGCTGTAAGGCGGCGGTGTTCACACCGTGCAGTAACTGAAGCAGTGACCCAAGCAAGTCCAACATAAACAGGTTTATTCAGCAACTCACGGGTAAACAGGACAGTTCTCCGGTTCGCAGCCGGGTTAACACAAGTCTTTTAAACAACGGTTGCCGTGGGCAAAGGCCGCGCCAGGCCGCTCAGAGCCTGACAGGTGCAGAGGCTTCCCAGGCGTGGGTTCAGCCACCCTCAATCCTGCTGAGCTTTCCTGCTGTGCTCCTAGCAGGTTCCAACATAGAACAACACTAATCCTTAGTGCAGGGATTTTAAAGGACCTGTGGCAAGAGCCACTGGAAAACCCGGGTTGGATGGAGGAGGCCGCACCACTGCCTCCTGTGACCTCCTCCAAGAAATGAAGGCCCTGCCGGGTTTTACTTAATCTGCCTTAGCCAGGTAGTCTGACCAGGTCAATGCTCAGCTTCATTCCTGCATTGCAGCCACAGCTGTGTCCGTGACTGCAATGCACTCCAATGGATTTAATAGGTCTCTGCACACATTCTGGGGGATATATAACGTCCCTCATATACGATCCCGGTCACTGCCTCACACCCCCCTTTTAGTGCTAGGTATTTCTTCTATATAGCTTCCCATGGGCAGGTGTCTGAACAGTCGGGCCCCTGTCCTGCACGGCCCTAATCTAATTTTAGGTTGGCTGACATAAGGTAAGGTTTTAATACTAGGGACACGTTAGGACCGCCTTGATGGATACACCTTGTTTTGGTTGGATGACTTCTATGCTTTTTGATCAAAACAGCGCTAAGTACCCTAAGTTATTTACATGTACTATTACTATTTACTTGGTATAGTGTATATGCTCATTCTTGTTTTTCTCTTTGGTTTCTTCACATTAAAGGGAATCTGTCACCCTCTGGGCGATATCAGACCTCTACTATGGGAATACAGGTTATAGAAAAGTAAATTTATACATACCTGTATGGCCAATAGTAGAGGTTTGATTGCAGAGAAATGTGTTTTTATAAACTCCGTTTTCCACAGGCTTGGCATCCGGGGGACACCAAGAAATCCCCGCCTATCTGATTATTATTCCCCGAAATCCCCGCCTATGTGATTAATTACCATATTCTCCCCCTACCCTGCACGTCACAGGGCCCTGTGACGTGCACTGTACTCACTGACTTCCCGGGCATGCACAAAGCGCCGCTCACATAGAACGCGCTTTTCTCCCTCCCGGACCCCGTCTGCCTATGCACTGCGCTGCAGGGAAGTGACAGTGACTCCCCAGCAATAGAAACCTGCGGCGCAGTGCATGGAGAGACGGGTCCGGAATGAAGCTCTATGTGAGCGGCGCTTTGTGCATGCCCGGGAAGCACAGTGACGTGCAGGGGAGGGGGAAATATGGTAACTATGCATATAGGCGGGGATTTGGGGGAATAATAAGCACATAGGCGGGGAATTCTTGGCGTCCCCTGGACGCCAAGCCTGTGGTAAACAGAGTTTATTAAAAACACATTTCTCTGCAATCAGACCTTAACTATCGGCCATACAGGTATGTATAGATTTACTTTTCTATACCCTGTATGGCCATATTAGACGTCTGATATCGCCCAGGAGGGTGACAGATTCCCTTTAAAGGGATGGTCTAATCACAGTTGACTAATATATATTAAATATGATAAATAACAGTGGGGTTCAGCTCCAAGTGATCCCCAGCTGATTGTGCCTGAAGAGGTAGACAATGGCTGCTCATTTTCCTTGCATCGGCCCCTACCAGTAAAATGTAGCCTTACATGTGACCAGTCATATACGGTGTCTGACAACCAATAGCTGCAGCTATGAACAGATATGCTGGAAATGGCTATGCATTTACAGAAATGGACCCTACGCAACAATATGTTTTAAAAGATTTCTCATTGAATTAATTGATTTTATTCCGAAAGGAAATGTTGGATTTTGGTATTGTTCGTTGAAACTTGAAAATAAACAACCACTTTAATTAGTGTGAATATTTAGAAAAATCATTTTATTTATATTAGTTTTAATGTCTGTATGGGATCAATACTTTCTTTTTCTGCCTGGTTCTCTTAGGTGCCATATTCTCGGTAACAGGAAGTGGCAAGAAATGGGAATGCCAGATATCACTTCTTTCATTCAGAGATGATGCTCTCCCATGAAGTGGAGACTCTAGATTATTAAAAGTCACCTCCAAGATCAGGAGAGCTCAACCTGTGGTCCATGGGTCACATGAAGCCTGTGATACCATTACGGGCAGCCCCCAACTATCTGGCCACAGATATGACTGTCTGTGCCTGGTGACTGCTCCTATGTAGTTTCTATGTCAAAGATAAAAGGATTGCCATGTATTTTGGAAGCAGGGTTGGGATAATACCAATGGTGCACTATGCGGCTATGTTGGAACCCCTTATTTTTGGTAGAATGGAGGTCTACTGAGAATAATGAAATAAGTCACATACATGATAGGAGATAGTCACCTACATACAAGCTCTCTTTCCTTCAAAGAGCAGACGGGACAGAAGGGGACCCTTATTCTTCAGATAGAGTCTTGGAAGTGGACCTGGCTCATATCGAGCTTTATTGCTGTCCTTGGAATGGCCTCAGTCTGACAATGTGGCCTTCAGACAAGAAGCAGATTACACAATATAGACATAAGAATCATACACTAAGGAATTAGAAGCACTGAAAGTAAACCAATAAGAGTACAATAAAGAAGGCTGCTCAAGCTTATATATTTATTAACCCGTTTATAACGTATAGGCGCGACATAGGTCGCCTCCCTCTCTTTGATGAGGGCTCCAGTGCTGAGCCTGCATCTTTTCAGGCACATAACAGCTGATCTGATCACCTATCATGTGCCCCTAACAGCCGCGGGTGGAATCGCGATCCACCCACGGCTGTTAACATATTAAATGCCACTGTCAATCTCTAGCAGCAGTATTTAACATGATCGCGCCCAAAAAGCGTCACTAACTCCACTCATCGGCACCCCTATCACATAATCGCGGGGAGCCGATGGGTTGGCATGGCACCCGGGGGTCTGCAGTAGCACAACGATCACAAGATTCAAGTCTCCGAAGGAGTCTACTAAAGGACTAAAGCAAGTGAAAAGTAAAAATAAATAAATAAATAAAGTTTTTAAAAATATAACAAAAATATAAACGTTCAAATCACCCCCTTTTGCCCCATTGAAAATAAAAAAAAAAATAAATAAATAAAATGATCTATCAAAATATGAAAAGAATTAATCCAATCGGTAAATGGCGCAATGAGAAAAAAAATCAAAATGCCAGAATTGCATTTTTTTGGTCGCCGCAATAAAGTGCAATAACAACAGGTGATCAAACTTCAAATTTTGGATTTTTTTTCTCACTTAAAAAAGAACCTATACAGTTTTAGCATTTCGTGAACATGTTAAAAAAAAATTGAGGAATTGAACTCTTTTTGCAATTTCACTGCACTTGGATTTTTTTTTCTCATTTTCCAATACACTATATAGTAAAATTAATGGTGTCATTCAAAAGTACAACTCGTCCCGCAAAAAAAAACACGGCCTCACACGGCCATATTGACGCAAAAATAAAAATAAAATATGGCTCTGGGAAGAATGGGAGCAAAAAACAAAAATGAAAAAATGCAAAATCCCAAGATGGTGAAACCATCCAAAACCTGACAAATTCAATGGACGAGAGAGTTCAGAAGCTCCTTTCGAACAAGGGGTCCTATGTGCAAATGTAACATCACCTAGAATAAAGTTTTGAGTTGAAAACTGTTTGATTTCAGTTTGTAATAACCTGCTAATGCTTATAATTTCAAAAATGACCATTTTTTTGTTCTTTATTAAAATGAAAAGGTTGAAAACTTTGCTGTGCATAATAATTTGGAACATGCATTTTGAGTGCAGTTTGAGTTTTTTATTTTTTTAAAAAATATACTGTTATCATAGGCAGTTTGTACGAAAACCTTTCAATTGTACTCTAATAGATATTTGACTGGAAAATTACAATGACTGCAATTCATATAGGTAATTTGGGAAAATCTGAGAAAATATTATTTGCATAATAATTTGGAACACAGTGTAACCCCACCCACTCCACTGATTTCTGTGTACACTGTGCATAGGCAGAAAGCTCCCAATCAGCATTGGGGGCAGAATTATACAGAACTCATGCCTATGGAGGACTACATAGCAGCAGGTTTACTAGTCCTCTACTGATAATCTGCTACTGATAAAACTTAGTTTTTATCAAAACTACAGCAAGCAGCCCAGGGACAGATCACTGGAAACAGAGTACATTATCCTGTTCTCCGATTAGGTGGCAAAAATCTGGTGATAAATTTTCTTTAACACACACGTTTTTTATTTTAGGTATTATTTTACAAGTGTTTGGTAGATTTTTTTTTTTTATTTAAACAGTTTTTATCAGTTCCATATAGAGCTCTAAGGCTGTGTTCACACACATGCAGTCTTTTTGTTTTTTTTTTCTACACAATCACTTAATTTTGCAGTATTTTCATGGCAAGAGTAATTGATTGTGCAGGGAAAGTCTAATGTCCCACGACTGATATTCGAGAAAACTGGTTGGATTCTGCTAATCCCATTCTGGTCAGAGTTTTCTCAGAATCGGTAATTCTCGTTAAAAAAAAAAAATAAATAAAAAGTTCAAAGCAAAATTCCAAACTAACTTGGTGTCTGGAGGTATAATGGGATATCGCCTATGTAACGTGAACTGGAGAGAGTGGAGGACCTCTGGTTATGTTCAGTTATGACAGAAGGGAACTGAGGAAGGTGCCGCTCATCTAGGGTTTCGAAGAAGAAGGTTATTCAGGTAAAGACGTCTCCAGTCACCCCAGAGTCAGCGGCAGTGGTCAGAGGCGGCTGCAGAGACATCAATGTTCTCGTTTTGCCTGATCTCACATAGCCGAGCTTTTATACAAAGCAGAAAAGAAAGGGAAGGAACATCCCTCTCAACTCGGATGTCTTACCCACCACCACAGATGGAGAAGAAGAAAGAGCTTATTGTCTATGCAGATGTCGTTAACGAAACAGCTCTCCAGAACAATCCTGACTGAAGACCAACGTGTTTAACCCTACAAAGGACCAGAACGCCGGCAGAAAGGGTAAAACGCTGCGAAATTATTCAACAAATATTGCCAGCTGTTTGTGTTTTCGGGACAATGCCCTCTTGATCGGGACTAATGATGTAGCCAATGGCTCGGCAGCCGTGCCAGCATCAGCGCTGATGAGATAAATTGGCCGCTAGCAAGTCTATACTGTAACATCTTGTCTTTGCTTAAAGATGACATGATTGCTTGATTGCCAAGCCTGTCTGCGGATAGAAGAAAGACTTGGAAAATTCCATTAAACCTCTTAACTGGGTAATGAACATACTTTTCTAAAAAGTGACTTGTAAAAGCATGGCTCCGGTAATTACTATAGGGCCGAACTGTAACTGCTCGTAACCCCAGAGTAATTATATTTTATGCATGAAAACTATGATTAGGTTTTCCTTGCACTTAACCTGTTGTCATTTACATACAGAGGCAGATCTGATATACACTATATGACAAAGGAAGAAGGGCGCCACTCCTAATGATTGAGTGTTCCAGTCACACCCATTGCAAAATGGTGCTTAAAACGTACGAAAACCTTTAACAATGAAAAAAATTACTTTTTCCTTATGTTTATGGTTACCATTAGCTCATATAGTTGCACTAAGTTTCAGCTGGCAATGTTTATTCTTTCATTTTCAGACCCTATGGATGTGCAATTTGGATCAAGTTTTAGATTTTTATCTTGTGTGAGTATCTCTCCCAGTAATATAGGCTGGATGTGATGTCTGTGGTTTCTGCCAGTAATATAGGCTGGATGGGATGTCTGTTGTCTCTGCCAATAATACAGGCAGGATATGAGGTCTGTGTGACTCTGCGAGTAATATAGGCAGGATATAAGGTCTATGTGTCTCGGCCAGTAATATAGGCTGGATGAGATGTCTGTGTGTCTCTGCCAGTAATATAGGCTGGATGAGATGTCTGTGTGTCTCTGCCAGTAATATAAGCTGGAGGAAATGTCTGTGTGTCTCTCCCAGTAATATAGGCTGGATGTGATGTCTGTGTGTCTCTGCCAATAAAATAGGCAGGATATGAGGTCTGGGTCTGCGTATAAAGAGTACCATTGCCTTCACTTGCTTTCATGTATCAGCACAGGTTCAATCCTTCACTTATTTTTTCTCCATGCTCTTTCCTCTTTGTATATAGCTTGTTTAATAGAGATGAGCGAATAAATTACTCACCTTACCGCTCCCTTCTCTCACCCCTCTGCTCCCCACCATCACCTGTCTGGCCCTTGTTGCATCGTCACGTTGATATTACCTGGACAAAGACTTCTGGCTTTCCATCTAATTCGAAGGCCCAGTGTTAGAGGCCCTGGGATTTTCAGACCAATCAGCATCGATCTGAAGCTGCAGCAAGGACTGGACGGGTGACGGCGAGGAGTGGAAGGGCCAGAGAGGTGAGTAGTGACGTGAGTATAAGGTGTTTTTAAAATTTTTTACATCTTATGTTTATTATGCTCTGAGGTCTAGAGAGATAGGGGTCACTAAATTCCCGAGAAAAAATGTGCAATCAGGCAAATTCAAATTTTGCCTGCTACGCTCATCTCTACTGTCTCTTCTCTCTATAAATACTTTAGATACTGTCCCTTTTCTCTACTGCAGATCTGTGTACAGTCCTCTCTGACCTGTTATCTCTAACACTGAGAGAAGGGGGACAGAGAGACACTGGCAGGAGCAGGAGCTCTGGAGGATTTGCATGAGTTTTGCAGAGAATTGAGATAAATAAAGGACTTACAAACACTCTGCAGCAGTAAGATGGTAGAACATTTGGAAAGTTGCTATAATTTGCCTGAGCAGCTGCACATAAGCTTAAAATCACCATGTGTAAATCCAAGCATTGTAGCTGGATTCCAGAGCAGAGTAAACAAGTTTTCTGGAGTAATGAATCACTTCTCTGTATCTTTCAAACTGACAAAGAAATCTTAGTTAGGCACATACCAAGAAAACACTAATTACCTAAATACATATTTCCTAGTGTAAAATTTGGTACAAAGAGCACAGTTTTATAGGGCTGATTGTCAGGATGGTGTCCCTTATTTCCAGTGAGCAGTAATGTTAAACACTTTTTTATTAAGTTCTTGACAAATTTGTCCAAAAGGGTAAAGTATATAAAAAAAAGTATGCCCAACCTGCCGGTCAATGTTTTCTTGGCTACAAAAATGGCATGTCAGCAACCAGGTGTGACCGCTGCAGCCAATCCCTAGTTGTGTACCGCTGAGGAAAGTGATTGATTGAATGCTACAGAAAGTAACATTCATGGAAATCCTATAACATCCCGTGCTTGGTTTCTGGTGCCAAATGCTCCTCTTGCACATGAGAGGCTCTACTAATGACATGTAATGGTTGCATAGTCTGGGCAATAGAGATGAGCGGATACTTTGAATTTTGAATTCTTTGGCTTTGCTGAATTTTCTCCCAAATTTTGTTTTGCAGGGAATAAATTTGTGTGAATATCAGTATCGGAAAGCTTGTAATTGCTTGTGGAAAGGCGAGAGATAGAACCACCTGACCATAAGAGCTTACACTCTGCAAAAGAAAGAGACTTACCCAGTAACTCTGGAGATGGAAAATGACTCTGCCGTACAAACTGTTCTCCACTGGGAACCGCTGATCTGTGATGGCCCCAGTACTGAACACCACTGTACAAGGTGCCATAATCCGTAAGATGCCATAACTGCCGGGCATTATGGGGAGGCCAGCTTGGTGCCGGGAAAAGTTTTTTTCTTTGAGAACAGCAAATCATTTGACTTTGCTTGAAACCGCAAATTTCAGGATATTCAACTTGGACTCAATCCTCTGCAAATCAATCCGCTCATCAATAATTGCCACTAATTTCACACTGGAGCTCTTCAACCTTCAAGTCACACTTTGTATTTCAATTAATATTCTAGTAGCAAACAGAATATGTGTCCATTTACTTACATGCATTACTGATTTATTTCTGTAGTGTAGCTGGAAAGTCATGGACCCCGATGTACACACTGTAACAGCGCCCAGCACACACATTTTATATTATAACACGGACTTCTTATCAGGGCTGTGGAGTCGGTAAGCCAAACCTCCGACTCCGACTCCTCAATTTCTATGACACCGACTCCGACTCCACGACTCTGACTCCCTCATACATGGCTCATGTTTAAGTGATAAATTTACTGTAGCACAGATTAATCTCAGCTAAAAGTCTAGACCCTTAGATCAGGAATAGGACAGACATTTATAGGACATTTCATAACTTTCCCAAATTCTTATGAAAAAATATTCCCCACAAACTGCACTGAACTACTGTACCCAATTTTTGGAGTCGGAGTCGGTCCATTTTATACCGACTCCGCCTCCACCAAAAAGGGTTCCGACTCCGACTCCACAACCCTGCTTCTTATATAGCTGTGTTTATGTAATGAGCTTAGATTAAAAAGAGTCCATGCTATGCAGTCCAAAGACAGTCTACATGTGTCAGGGGTAATGGTGAAGACTATTTTAATATATTATTGCAGTCTCTACCATTCTTTTCATCTCAGATAAAGCAGTGATACAGAATATATTTTTCACTGATGAAATGCGGGGGACGTCCACGTGACCTGAGGTTGGTCCAGGCCATAGTCATAAATGGAAATAGTTATAGGAACCTATCCCATTTTATTGTGGAAAAACAAACACAGTAAAAGTTATTTACAAAAACTTGCAGGCGTGCATAGCTTTCCATTGTGCACAGATGTTCCTAATTTCCTCACTTGTATATACACCCATATTTTAATTAAGGTTTCCCCCCCCTCCACCCCCCATGGAATAATAAAAAATCAGTAGTCACTGCTTAGTGTTTCAGAATTGTCTGGAAATACGCATGGATGCACTTCACTTCCAAACTGATCTTACCACCATTATGGACGGTTTCCCTTCGTTCATTGAAAGTGTTCTGTTGTAGATCACATTTATAGAAAAGCACAGGAAAATAAATGGAATTTCTTATAGTAATGCATTAGAAAATGTATTTCCTGTATAAAGATGTACAATACATGCTGTTTATTATCTAACTTATATCCTATAGGTTCATTCACAGCGTAAAGAGGTTGTCCACTTCTTTTTCATTGATGACCTATCCTTAGGATAGATCATCAATGTCTGATCAGTCGGGATCCGACACCCAGAATCCCGCCGATCAGCTGTTATCAGTGTCATTGGCGGTAGCCGTCGGCCATCTTCTGATAGTGGCCGGGGCTTGGTACTACACATATGCCTACTATTCAAATAAGTAGGAGGCATATGTGTAGTACCCCATCAGAAGGTGGAGTAGCTCCGCAAGTGAGTCCTTCCGACCGGCGGCTACCGCCGATGACACCGGTAACAGCTGATCGGCGAGGGTGCCAGCTGTCAGACCCTGACCGATCAGACATTGATGACCTATCCCAACAATAGGTCATCAATGCTAAAGTAGTGGACATCCTCTTTAACCCATTCCATGCCAACAGCTAAAATAACTTCTTCCTTTAATTTCCTTTGTCACACAATTCTTTTAGCCTTTTTATATCTTTCATGTTTATATGCTTAGCTGTGCAATGGAAAACTGCATCAATGAGTACATTATTTCATTCAGCAATTTGGTAAAGCAGGGTAACCCCATGAAGCTGAAATTCCAGAAATAGTATTCCCTCTGAGATGCGTCTAAGACATCTCCATCAGCCAACGAGTAACCTGCTCTGTACTAATGGGGAGCAAAAACCCCGGAACTGTGCTGCATCCTAAAGATGGGTCTCTGGTTTGGCTACTGGAAGTGACCTTACATGCTCATTAAAAACAAAATGTATCAAAAACTTTACAACTATTTAAAGCTAGAAGTAGCCCATTTAGGGTTGTCATGAGAAGCAACAGAGTGCTGAAATCAGAGATACCCTAGCCTAAGCATAAAATCAATTCCTTCATATCCTATATCTTCTGGTTGTGACTGAGCAGCTCTGAAATGTCCCACAATGCTGTAAGGGTTAATCACAGTTTACTGTATTGTTGGAGATATGTGATGTAATATATGATATGGCCAGTAGTGGGCAGCGGAGAGGCCAGAGTTGCAATGCAGGTGTTTGGAAGTTAGTGACTGTTGCTGGGGGAGTTCAAGGACTGAGTGAAGCAGCGCATCGTTGGAAAAAGGTCTGGATAGAGTGGTGCGACTCTGGATCTGTTGATGACTCTGGGAAGCGTAGTTCTGTTTGACATGAGCCGATTTGGTGAGGACAACCAAGGACACAGCATCTTGGGCTAGGCCACGTGAGGCCTTATTTCTAAGGACTTAGAGAAGCCCTGTGTTTGAGAGATCGGCATTCTCTAAGAGATTCAAGTCAGTGTTTCTGATTATTCGGGACTCAGCCCAGCAAGGACACTTCAGTCTCAGGACGTACCGGTGCCATTTACAACTGAATATATATGTGCATATATAAATAACTTTATGGAGGTCTAGTTAGTTAGAGGAAAAGGCCTCTTCTGTAAGAGACACTTCAAAAATACTGCTCCAAGTATGCGATTACTAAAGTACTGGCACAACACTGTCGTTTTATGGATATATGCATAGAAAGGGTTAATCGCATGTATTTTTGCTTGCATATAACTGTTAGTTCTGTTAACTGTACCTGTGTATACTCTTAGTCGGTCTTATTTAGAGTAACTGTTGTCATTGTATTTGGTATGTATACGCTGTTTACCTACCATGCTTTCCTTGGTTTTATAAACTGGTTAGTAAATGTTCATATTATATCATCTAATCTTTGTGCGTGTCCGCTGATTGCTGGTGTACCCCTCGTCCTGTGGCTGTCTCTCCCACGTTTCAATACATTGACAATTCTATAAAAATTAAAGGGGTGGTCTAGTTTAGAATGCCCATTTTCATACACCCTATTAGAGATCCCTTACTCCTTTATTAATAATTCTGCTCTTATAAGTCTGTTCTCCCTCCTATAAGTTTATTAATACATTGATAATTAAGTGATGCCAACAGTGGGTGTGTCCCTACACTGTCCAATCAGTGTCAACAGTACACATAGAGACACGCCCCTTTGACAAGGAGAATGACACAACTTCTAGAAGGAATAACAGAGGAACAGCACCAGATACAGTTATAAGAAAAGATGCTCCGGTATTGGTATTTCCCGAGGAATACAAGTAATAATTACTAAAACAGATATTTCAAGAGTCCTCTTTAAAGGGGTTAAGTGTGGACTAGATAAAAAAAAGTTTGCTTTTTTTTTAAATTGTTCTTTTCTTGTCTATGGCCTCTGTCAAGTTTTGTAGCTTAGATACATTTTCTTGTATAAGGATGGGTTGTAATACCAGACACAGCCCATGGGTAAGGGAGACGCAGTTTCTAAAAAAATAATCAAAAATCCTTTTGTTCCATAATCCTTAGTATTTTAACCAATCACCAGTAAATAAATATTAAGGAATTGGAGCAATTATCATTAATGATGGTTTATGGATCTGTAATTACATTTGTGGCTTCATTGCTAGGATGAATATAAAAACATTGAATAATAAATAAAACTAACGCTTTTGACTTGAGTTTAGGGGATATCTACTTAGCATACATTTTATTCTAATATGACTTCATTTCAATAAAGGTGCTTAAACTCTATTAAAATTGTGTCTCATCATTAAAGTGCTGGGAAATCTGCTGTCACATCTAATTACAGCACTAATGGAGTAATACACAGATAATAGGAATGGATCTAGTGTTGCTATACATGTCAGTGCACTCTGCTCTGCTGTGACACTGCGTGGAGAGCCATAAACACGGCTACAGTAATACCAGACTTTCTCTTGGCGCTGATCATTAGGTTATGTGCCAACATACCAGATTGAGCGCTGCTATCCACCTGATGTCAGGAGGTATCTGCCCAGAGTATTACACACATGATGGCTTATTGCTACTGAGAAGAAATGTGTTTCTATTCATCTAATATTTTCAGTGCGATCTACTGTATGTCTTAATTTTTTAACAGATTTTTTGTTGCACTTCTTTTTACTTAACAACTCAGACATCTCTTGATTATAGAAACAGATTAATTGACCACCAGGGTCACATATACAAACGGTTCTCTACAATAGGACAGCGCAGCTCAGTTCAACGTCTATAATAGCAATTCATACAGAAGAAATGACGTATGAGAACATTATTTACCAAAATACACAATTTTTATTAGTACAAATGCATAAAAAACATACAAAGTGGCATAGATAAATTGATGATAAGCTATAATTAAGATACCAAAGACTGAGCAATCACATGTAAAAGAAATTAGAAATCGCTAAGTGGAGCAAACAGAGCTAAGGGTATGTCAAACAAGTCCCCTATCCTAGCCATAGGCATGTAATGTGTCTGAGCTCCATTCAGATGTTAAAGTGCACAGTGCATAGCTAATTTGTAAGGACACAAGTCCATTTAACACATAGAGATAGGTAAGGATATAACACTACTCACATGTGTATTTGGTCAGTCCAGGTACCGTCACCCCTACGCGCGTTTCGGCGCTGTGCCTTCTTTTATGCTGTACCCCTACATTATATTATGAAACCGTCCATCCCCATTGGCAGCTTATGACCACAAGCTAGATCTACATTGGCTGCTTATGACCAATAGGTAGCTCTGTTTCCCGAACAAAAGACACAAAAGTGGAATTCACACAATATAAAATTCTTAACATACCCCCCCCCATGTTAGGAACCCCTACTCCCCCCACCACCCATTATTTGTTCAAGACTACTAGGTACTGCCATAAAACTGGTTATGATGACCAAAATGCAGCACTATTTGTAGACAGAATACGCAAAAGGTAGAATTTAAACCATTGAATTTGTTGAAAACTTTGCAGAACGCAATATATTCTGACGATATGATAGTAGAAGCATAGTCAAGAGGTCCGGGGTCAGTACCAAGAGGGCTTGTAATAGACAAAAGGGAAGAGACAAAAGCATAGTCAGGTCACAGTCCGAGGTCAGAGGATCAGGAAGGTAGCGGATCAAGACAAAGGGGTAAGGCAAATAGAAGGTCAAAAAGGTAAATTCCAGGTTGGCAATGGAGATGAGAATACAACTCAGAGTACAGAGAAAACACACACATCACTTGAACAAAACCCTCTTGGTACTGTCCCCAGACCTTTTCACTATCCTGCCTCATTTTAAGTCCATGAATAGTGACCAGCATCACACTGAGTAGTAACTGGCATCATATTTCAATTAACCAACGTGTGATAATTAACAGAGTGCTAAATAGCCCTTTAATCACCCAGAATGAATGACACCTGCAGGAGATCCCACAGACCCAGCCAGATAGTACTGAGCTGAAGCTGAGCTGTCAATCACAACATTAACACCTCTGCCTCAGACTGGGCGGCAGAGCTGTCTTTCAGAATCCAGACAGCTCAGCCAGTCCTCGATCCCATAGGACGGCAGAGTTTTCATTCACAGTGTCCCTAGGACAGCGTGAGTGGTGGAATTATGACAGGCAGTATGTATAATGCATACTTGTAGTCCACCATTCCCGATGTCGGCACCGGAGAATCCTCACAGTGCGCAGTGCTTGCGATGTAAGCATTCACAGATAGACTGCAGACTTGTAGTTTAAGATTGGACAATGATTGGTAAAAATGTCCTTCCTATACATAAATGGTGCGAGAGCAACTACAATGGACATCTCTTGATCCTAATGTGGAACCCCAGGGGTCTGGTTACCACAGTAATAGCAATATTACGTCTGTGAGCAGGTGGGAGGTCTCCTGGTCAGGAATCCTAAGCATGCCACACCTCCTGCCCAGTCCTGGGAGGGGAAGAACTTCCCCTATATAAACTGGGGCTGAGGTGGGGTTAAAAAAGGAAGAACACAGACAGAGACACAGTCTGGTCTGGTGTGGAGCAGTTGCAGGGAAAGTGACAACAGGAGCTCTGTAGGAGCAGGAGTGAGTGCCAGAGGCTGGAAGCTAGATAGCTCGCCTTGGCTGAAGAGATCTCACCGGACACGGAGTCCGAGGCTGTGGGGACTGTTCCATACCCAGCAGCAGAAACCGACCGGCAGGGGATTTCAGGTCCTCTGGCCAAGAAACCCGAAGGCACGGTCACACGCAAGGGACCAGCACCGCCGTCGTGGAGCGGAGGCTACTAGAAGGCCCCGAGTCACCGGCCATACGGGTGAGCACCACACGGTACACTCAGGGACGTGGGCTACTTTTACCCGCTTCTAGCAAGGTAGCCAAGAAGAGTACAGTTAGTTGGGGAGGCCTACAACTCCGCCTGGCCAGGGGAGATCCTGTCTGCTCACGGACTGACCAGACCCCGACCGCTAGCCAGTACTCCCGGGAGGGTCTATCTTTGTCACCAGTAAAGACCCTGAACTACACCGCACCGTCTCTGAGTGGTTCCTGGTGCCTGCGTGCAATTCTACCATCCCCATCATCCACGTCCGCTGCCCTGAGGCCATACCCCTCCCGTTGGGGGTTATACTACCCACGCTGCACAACTGTACCACCGGCCTCAGCGGTCTGCCCTGCAGCGGCGGTTTCGTAACCGCATTCAACGGGTGGCGTAGTCGAACAATATCACATCTGCAACTAAAAACATCGCCACTTAGTTTGACACCCTGGGCACGGACCGGGTCACCGCCACGAGGACTACCACCCCCAACGGATCCGGCTCCGGGTATTCCCCAAACATGGCCCAGGGGGCGCGTCAACTTTTGGCGTAGTCGGCAGGATCTCGTGCCCGCAACCACCGGGTACTGCGTGCCTGAAAAAGACTGTTAAACTTACCTGTGGTGAAGATTCCCGCCATCCGACGCCATCTTTTGCCTTCTTCCCGCCATCCGTGGGGTTTTCCCGCCATTGGACGCCATCTCGAGGACGCCGCGCGGGAAGAAGAGGGGCGTGGACTCCGAAAGCGCGCGAGAACTGAAGCCCCGCCTCACGTCCGGACGTTGCGTAAGGTCCTGAAAGGAGCCCAGCAGACGCCGACGTCACAGGAGCGCGACGGAAGGTCCTCAACCCTGACGATCCACTGCGGAGCCGCGGCCTACGGAAGAGGATCATCGCAAGGTAGGCCACGGTCCACTAGGGGGGAGGAGGATGTCGGATACGGAGGAGAGCTTCACTGCCATAGCCACCGCCAGCACCACCGCTGCTGCGGTCATGCCTTTCACCATGCCCTACATCCCGGGGGCAGCCTGGCTACCCCAGTACTCAGGGGAGTCACATACCCTAAATGACTTCAGAGAAAGGCTGGATAGCCTCTTCCAGGTGTACCCCCTCACAGAAGAGCAAAAAGTGAGCATCCTGGTGGCTCAATTAACAGGGGCAGCCCAAAGGGAGGTAAAGTCCTGGCCACTTGGGAGGAGGAGGACTGTCGCAGAGATACTAGCCCGGCTGAAGGACACCTTTGATACCCGTACCTCAGCCGAGATCAAGCTTAGATTCTACGGGTGCAAGCAGCGAGCACATGAGAATATAAGGGACTATGCACTAAACCTACAAGAGGCCCTGAGAGCCATTAAGCAGGCCGACCCTGACGGCGTGGGAAACGAAGACAAGCTGTTGACTGAACAATTTATAGAGGGTCTACATTGCAATGCCCACCGAACCCAGTTGCGAGCAATGGCCTTACAGGACCCTCATCTGGACTTTGCACAGTTCAAGGACAGAGCCATCCGGGTGCTCCGAGAACCGGCACCAGGTGGCGCTGTGACCCACAAACGCCCCGCTACCACTTACCACCAGGAGGCGGCGCCCTTGTCGGCAGGGCCTGTGGGAGCTGATGCGCAGGCTTTAAACAATGACCCGGCTACAGACCTGCACCATCAGGTCCAAGAGCTAACTAAAAGCGTTGTCGCGCTAACCCGAACTGTGCAGTCTTTACAGGTTTCTACTCCAGGGAAGATCCAGCTGGCATCCGGACCGGAGGATATCCCGTGGCGCCGACCAAGGAGGACCCCACCGGCCAGAGGAAGACCCAGCGACCGATACAATGAGGACGGACAACCCATCTGCCGCCGCTGCAATCAACCCGGACATATGGCAAGGTACTGTCCTTTAAAACTGGCACAACCTGGGGTAGAGGGCCAACCCCTAGGAATAAGATCACCAGGCCCATCGAACTGGCGTGACAAATACGTGGGAGGACGTCCAGTCTTGCCTGTGGTACTGGATGGCATTCCTATGAGTGCCCTACTTGACACCGGGTCACAGGTCACCACCATCCCGTACGTGCTCTTCAAGCAGTACTGGAATGACTCGGATATAACCCGCTACCCAGACGACTACTTGAGTATCATCGCCAGCAATGGTCAGCCCATGCCACAGATCGGATTTAAAGAGATGACCATTAAAATCGGTAAAGTCGAACTGGCAGCACAGGGACTGATCATTGTGGACATTGACAAGCGCGAGAGTCACCCAAAGATAACTCTAGGAACTAATGTGATTGAAAATTGTCTTGCAGAGGTGATTCTTATTTTACAGCAGGTTGCCAAGAACGCCAGCTCCGGCGAGTGCTCCAAAAAGAGATCCGGGCACTGATGCGACGGCAACAGGTGGAACTCTCCGGTGGTGAGATTGGTAGCGTGAGAATGTGTGACCCTTTCCCTATTGCCATGCCCCCGAAAAGTGAAATGATGATTTGGTGCCGGGCAGCTATTGGTCTGAGAGGTAGAGATTACCAGGCAATGGTAGAACCAGTCTACTCAGATAGTAGGCCCACCATCTTGACGGCACGGGGGGTGGTTGATGTACGCCATGGGAGGGTGCCCGTTCGCATAATAAATATCGGGAAGAGGGAAGTGTACCTGCCCCGGTATGCTACGCTAGCCAAATTGTATACCATCAACCAAAATTCTGTACAGTCCGTGGAACCCTTGCCTCCATCTCATCCAGAGGAAGGTAACGGCTCTAAGCAACAAATGGAGGACTGGTGTCAGCAACTGCATTTGGGTACTGACTCCACACCCGCTCACCAAAAGCAGGGAGTCTACCGGGTGATCCAGGAATACGAGAGAGTGTTCAGTAAACACCCGCTAGACTTCGGGCGAGTGAAGGGAGTGGAACATCACATCCCCACGGGAGACCATCCTCCCATAAAAGAGAGGTATCGTCCCGTACCCCCTGCACATTACCAACACGCCAAGGGGATGCTTAGAGACATGAAGGAGGCTGGGGTAATCAGGGATAGCTGTAGCCCCTGGGCAGCTCCACTAGTCTTGGTTAAAAAGAAAGACAACACTATGAGAATGTGTGTAGATTACCGGAAAATCAACCGTATCACACACAAAGATGCGTACCCCTTACCAAGGATAGAGGAGTCTTTGGCTGCTTTAAAATCTGCTAACTTCTTCTCCACTTTGGATCTCACTAGCGGGTACTGGCAGGTTCCTGTAGCAGAGGCGGACCGGGAGAAGACCGCATTCACCACCCCGATGGGACTTAGCGAGTTTACCTGCATGCCGTTCGGACTCTGCAACGCACCAGGAACCTTCCAACGATTGATGGAATGCTGTCTGGGACACCGGAACTTTGAGACGGTCCTGCTGTACCTGGACGATGTTATAGTTTATTCCAAAACCTACGAGGACCACCTGAAACACCTGGCGGAGGTGTTTGAAGCCCTGGCAAACTACGGTCTGAAGGTGAAACCGTCGAAGTGTCACCTGCTAAAACCAAAAGTGCAGTACCTGGGACACGTGGTGAGTGCTGACGAAGTGGCCCCCGACCCTGATAAGATCACCGCGATTAAGGAATGGCCAAGACCCTCCAGCGTAAAGGAAGTGCGGCAGTTCCTCGGGTTGGTAGGCTACTACCGAAGATTCATTCCCGGTTTCACCAAAAAGGCAGCTCCTATGCAGGACCTCCTGATAGGCCAGTCTAGGAAGGCCAAGAACCAGAAGCCGCCCTTCAGATGGGAGAAGCTGGAAGAAGAGTCCTTCCGCCAGCTGAAGATGGCCCTCACGGGGGATGAAATCCTGGCGTACCCTGATTACAGCCAGCCCTTTATCCTCTACACCGACGCAAGTAACATCGGGCTGGGAGCCGTACTGTCCCAGATCCAGCAGGGGAGAGAATGGGTAATTGCTTATGCCAGCCGAAAACTGCGACCCACCGAAAGAAACCCTGAGAATTACAGCTCATTCAAGCTAGAGTTCCTGGCAGTGGTGTGGGCAGTCACCGAACGCTTTAAGCACTACCTCGCCTCTTCCCGGTTCACCGTGTACACGGATAACAACCCGTTGACACACCTGGACACTGCAAGACTCGGTGCCCTGGAGCAGAGATGGATGGCCCGCCTGTCCAACTATGAGTTCACGATCAAATACCGGGCAGGACGCTCCAATACCAACGCGGATGCCTTGTCCAGAATGCCAAACCTGCCGGACGTAGGGGAAGATCCAGAGGAATTGGAAGAAGTTGAACTCCCCGCGTTTCACCGTCATGGGACTACCCAGTATTCCCACCGTGTAAGGGGTAAGCAATCCACTACGTTCAACCCCTTACCTCATTACAACTGGGCGGAAACGCAGGACAGTGACCCCGCCGTCCGACGGGTGAAGGAGATGCTGACTCAGCCAGATGCCCGCCTTGACCCAGACGCTCCGGAGGAGACCAAGCAACTGTGGGCTGAGAAGAGTCGACTGTTCCTTTACAAGGGGAAGTTGTGCCGCAGAATGGTTAACTCCCGGACGCATGAACTGGTCTGGCAAGTAGTGGTGCCAAGAAGAGACGCGGCAATGGTACTGGAGGCATACCACGACGGAGCTGGGCACTTCGGATGGAAGAAGCTGGAGTTCCTGCTGCGCGGGCGGTTCCACTGGGTAGGCATGAGAGGAACCATCGAGAGGTGGTGCAGAGACTGTGGTCCATGCAACCTAAGAAGGAAGGACCGTGCCAGCCAGAAGACCCCCCTGCAGTCCATCGTCACCAGGCAGCCGTTGGAACTGGTAGCCTTGGACCATGTAAAACTGACCCCCAGCAGAAGTGGCTACGTCTATGCGTTAACCATCGTGGATCACTACTCCCGGTTCTTGGTTGTAGTCCCCGTCAAGGACTTAACGGCTCAAACAGCAGCTAGAGCCTTCCAGCAGCACTTCTGCCGTCCACACGGATACCCAGAGCAGGTGCTGACGGACCAAGGACCTGCCTTTGAAGCGGAAGTCTTCCAGGAGTTCTGCACTCAGTATGGCTGCCGGAAGATAAGAACAACACCCTATCATCCGCAAACCAATGGACTCTGCGAGAAGATGAACCAGGTGGTGATAGACCTTCTGAAAACATTGCCCCTGGAAGAACGCAGTCTGTGGCCTGAGAAACTGCCTGATCTGGTGGACCTATACAACCACATCCCTGTAGGTTCTACCAACTGTTCCCCGGCTTACCTAATGAGAGCAAGACCTGGTAAGCTGCCTGTTGATCTGGATATGGGAGTCCTGACACCCGAGGACACTTCACCAGAAGCAGACTGGGACACAGAGAGGCAGCAGCAGTACCGGAAAGTACAGGAGAGCGTTGAGCGAAGTCTCTGTCAAGCAAGAGAAAGACAGGAGAAGACTTACAACCAGCATGCTCCCGTTGTTCCCCTGGTACCTGGAGAGCAGGTCTTGAAGAGGAAAAGACGGCTCCACAAGTTGGACGACCAGTGGGAGAAGGACCCGTACACCGTACTGCCATCAAGCCATGAAAACCCGAAAGTCTGCACAATCAGTAAGGATGGAGGAGAAACCACAGCCATTGTCTCCCGAGATCACCTGAAGAAGTGTCCCGAGCAGCTACGAAACCCTGAAGAAGATCAAGAAAACCCTCGACCCGCAGAGAAAAGGGAAGAGATGGTCAGTACTGTACTCGGAGACTTCCCTCGGTCTTGGACACAAGTAAATGGCGCTGTTGTGGTACCCGTCCTCACCTTCCTCCAGCCAGCATCCCAAGTGCCTACGGAAAAACAGGTAGAGCTGGAAGAGCAGCCGGTCCAGGAGGCAGAAGACCCCACACAAGCAGACCAGGAGAATCGACCCTCTGCTTATAGTGAGCCTGCCGTGCCCCTAGTGAGCCAAAGAGTCCGTAGACAGCTGCCCAGCTAACCTTTGAGAGCTCCTACACCCTGTAGCTCAGGACCGGTCAGTAAGCTCCGTAGGTCTACTAGGGCCACTAGAGGCCAGTTGCCCGTACGTTGGAGGATCTAAAGTGTTTAGACTGTTTTATTAATATTTACCTGTTTACTGTTGCTTGTAAATAATTATGTTTTTCCAGTTATTTTATAGGTATCTTTTGTGGATTTACTAGAACTCTATTGTATATATGTTTGGAGCGTAACCCAGGAACGGACTAAGACTGTTAAAGACTCGGGGCAGGACAGACCCCTACCTGGTTACGGCTCCCTGTTCTTTGGTGAAATGGACACCCTTTTTGTTTCAAAAATTGCACCCGGTTGCGGACACGCCGTGACCACTTTAACATGTTTTTCCTTATTGTATTGTTCCTGTTTATACCCTGTTATGTTTTCAAAAATATGTTTAGTCCCGGAGTACTAAATTTTACTAGGGGGGAATGTGGAACCCCAGGGGTCTGGTTACCACAGTAATAGCAATATTACGTCTGTGAGCAGGTGGGAGGTCTCCTGGTCAGGAATCCTAAGCATGCCACACCTCCTGCCCAGTCCTGGGAGGGGAAGAACTTCCCCTATATAAACTGGGGCTGAGGTGGGGTTAAAAAAGGAAGAACACAGACAGAGACAGAGACACAGTCTGGTCTGGTGTGGAGCAGTTGCAGGGAAAGTGACAACAGGAGCTCTGTAGGAGCAGGAGTGAGTGCCAGAGGCTGGAAGCTAGATAGCTCGCCTTGGCTGAAGAGATCTCACCGGACACGGAGTCCGAGGCTGTGGGGACTGTTCCATACCCAGCAGCAGAAACAGACCGGCAGGGGATTTCAGGTCCTCTGGCCAAGAAACCCGAAGGCACGGTCACACGCAAGGGACCAGCACCGCCGTCGTGGAGTGGAGGCTACCAGAAGGCCCCGAGTCACCGGCCATACGGGTGAGCACCACACGGTACACTCAGGGACGTGGGCTACTTTTACCCGCTTCTAGCAAGGTAGCCAAGAAGAGTACAGTTAGTTGGGGAGGCCTACAACTCCGCCTGGCCAGGGGAGATCCTGTCTGCTCACGGACTGACCAGACCCCGACCGCTAGCCAGTACTCCCGGGAGGGTCTATCTTTGTCACCAGTAAAGACCCTGAACTACACCGCACCGTCTCTGAGTGGTTCCTGGTGCCTGCGTGCAATTCTACCATCCCCATCATCCACGTCCGCTGCCCTGAGGCCATACCCCTCCCATTGGGGGTTATACTACCCACGCTGCACAACTGTACCACCGGCCTCAGCGGTCTGCCCTGCAGCGGCGGTTTCGTAACCGCATTCAACGGGTGGCGTAGTCGAACAATATCACATCTGCCACTAAAAACATCGCCACTTAGTTTGACACCCTGGGCACGGGCCGGGTCACCGCCACGAGGACTACCACCCCCAACGGATCCGGCTCCGGGTATTCCCCAAACATGGCCCAGGGGGCGCGTCACTAACACATCCATGCACTGAACGCGGTAGGATGGTTCACATCATCTATGCTGATGCCGCATGAAGCTTAAAGTGGATCTGTCCTCATTTTTCCCAATGCAAACAGAATACATTATTAAGTGCATCTCTTACACCTGATGAGACTGATGAACTTACTATGAAAATCTATTTCAGAATGGTTGTACAATTCTAATACTGAAAAGAGGCATTTTGTAGGACCTGTGACCAACAGAGAGAGAGCTCATTAGTCCATTTGCTTTCATAGTCCACTCATCCAACCGGACTTACAGCTGCAGCTTGTACTGAGCAGTGTGAGATTTCAGCAGCAGTGTGAAGAAGGGGCCACGAGGTGCTATCGATCAAGCCGGGTGGATGGAGATTACGTTTAAAGTATTCAAAAAGCATTATACATTGATTGTTACTTAGATTTGTAAAGTAAGTACACCGGCCATGTTAGTTCTATGAGATCTATGTGAAAACTGGTAACAAGTCCTCATTAATTTGCAGAGTTAAATTCACTATTCAAGATCAATTAGCAAAAGTGAAAAGGGACAAAAAACGTCTCTTGATGTTGATGACTATGTACATTCATCCATTAGGGGGTCAGCTCATTAACTGCAGGGGTTGATTCCACATTTGCTGGAACTGCAGGACATTAAACACTCGCTGCTATATACGGTTACAGATTACAGCAGTTTGCTGGAGATCCCAGCAGTAGGACACCCTGTGACCATATCACTGGGAGCCTGGTATAACAAAACTGGATTGTCTAAAGTGGGCAATGAAGAGGATCTGCTACAACGCAGTCCTCTTTATACTGCATTGTTGATTGAAGATCCTACTTAAATAGTACCTACTAAATTCTTTGAATAGACCCATCAGTCATCTTTTCAAAGGGTCATTTACAGACTCGTACTGTAAGCTCAGCGTTGTGTTCCTCTAAGCTGATTGACTATTTATGCAATGCAAGAGGAGGTTGCCATTGTATATTTTATGTTTGCTCTATGAAAATAGTGCAGAGTTGGAGGATGATTGACAGAAAACAAGTTATGCCCTATCCTCTGGATAAGGGATGTCTTATCAATCACTGGGGATCTGACCACTCTCTGGAAGCCCATGAATGGGGCTCAGCAGCCCGGTCTTGAATGGAGATGTTCATGCTCGATCTCAACTCCAATAAAACTTTCAAGATCATTTTTCATTTTTTCTTCCCCTTCTTTCAACAGCCATAGCTTTTTTTTATTTTTTCCATATGAGGACTTGTGTTATGCGAGATGAATTTTAGGTTTTAATGACATCATTCCCTTTATCATTCAATGTGCTGGAAAATGGGGGAATATTCCAAATGAAATGAAATGGTGATAAAAACAAAATGCAATTCCGCCATTGTTTCTTTGGGATTTTATTTTTATAGCGTTTATTGTACAGTAAAAATGAACCAGCAATATGATTCCTCAGGTCAATACCAAAAAATTGTATCACCATTTTCTGAGACCTGTACCTTTTTTTTTTCCACTGAAGGACCTGTATAAGAGCTAAGTCTGTTGCAATGTTTGGACTCCGATGGAGAGAGAGAGAGAGAGAGAGAGAATATTCTGGTTCAAAAGTCTTGTTTTCAATGGGGTTTGGGTTCTGGTTCAAATTCGGGTAAAGTGCTGGTCCCCGAACCGAACTTTGGAATAAAGTTTGGGTCGGGTAACAAAATCTGAACTTCCATGGGTCCGCTCATCCCTAGTTGTTAAGGAATTAATTATCTCTGGGACTGTTGTAAATAGTGAAGCATTGTACTCGGCTTTCTCTGGCAGTCCCATTCAAAATGAATGGAGTGCAGCACGCGCACATACACTTCAATCAATATGGGGTTGTAAAGCTTTCTGCTCAGGGTTTCAGAGCCCAATCTTGGGATCACTCGAGGTCCAAACTATCGCACTCCAAGCAATCTGCAAGAGATAACTTGTTTTTTGGGGGAATAACCCTTGAAGAAATCTGGTCTACTGTAACCAGGTCCCAATAAAATCTCAGGAAATGTAAATATATCAACTTTTACAAGCATTTATCTGTAGTAAATAGGAGCGCTACCTATCTGTAAAACTACTTTGCCCCATACTGTAACGCAATACGTTGCTGATCTTTTAATATCCAATACACCAACATGTGATTGTAATCTCGCGCAGCAGATTTATGGCAAATGCTCCTATTTTTATTTTGAACATTTCACGTCTTGTCTCTTCCGTACGGACAAACAAGTCTGACTAATCACAATAAGACGTGGCTGGTAGGTAAGATATATGATGACACAGTATTCCATTTCTCCAGCTGTCTCACATCCAACTGAGTTTGGCACTCGGCAGTTGCTTCTGATTTGGAAGAGCTTTTATAACGGGCTAAAATTCCAGCCATACTCATCAGGACACCAGACTAAGCAGCTGGGAGGACGAGGATAGCGCAATGTGTTTGGAAGGTTTGTTTAGTCTAGCGTATACAGTATTCCCTTTAGAAGATGTTTGTTTACACGTGATATAAATTGGGACTTTTACAGAACCCCCCGGTATGAGATGTCGATAAAATACAAAAATTCTTTAGTCGTAAACACTGATTATTTTGTTTTCGATGCATTCTAAACATTTGTTTATTCTGTTTATGGAAAATCTGAAATTATACATGTAATCAATCTGTTCAATATTCACAATATACAACAAGATGAACCCTAAACTATATGGCAGTACCCCAACCACAAGGGAATATTTATACACATCTATAAATGGAGCCTTGACAGTTGAGGCAGATACATACATTATTTTGGTTTCCCCCTAACACTTCACTTTAAGATGCGCTTGTGAGTTACAGATTGCACTGTGAAACACAAAACGCAAAGTACAAGTTTTGGAAGATATTTTATGGTCTCCATCACTTTTAGAAACCATTTAGTGGGGACAATGGCACCCTTTTAACATTAGCACAGGATCTAATGTAGGAGAGTCTGTCCTGGTGACAAGTGTCTTTTAATTAATGCCATGGATAAATAAGATCTATTAATTGTTAAGTAGATTTTATTTTGTTTTCCAACTATACATCCCTTTGTGCTCAAGGACAATAGTTGTCTACTTCCAGACATATTGAAAGAAAAGCTTTTCTAAACTAGGACATGGAAAAAGTGGAGTTAACATGTGACAAAAGTTTAGGCAATGATTTGTATTTAGTGCCCATATAGGGCTTCAGTTGGAGTCTCCGTTAGAGCGTACCTTTCACTTCAGTTGTCTATACACACAGCAGCAAAATCGACTAAATCTGATTTCTGCAAGACTGGGTGATTATCCTATGTGTATGAGGGTGTACACATTCCTTCTCTTTTCGCAAGAGTTGATGTTGGAGTAAAGAAGGATCAGGAGTGCTAAATTTCAGTACGCCTGATCCTTTCTATTCTCATATGTCTGGCATCAGCTTTTCCTCTTTTCCATTGAGAACTCAATAATGTAGAACTTAGGACACATATATCAGGATGGGGTGGTGGTGGGGGCAGAGAATAACTGTTGATCTTTTGTTAGTTCAGTCATCTTTTGAAAGTTGGAACCTTTAATCGGTAGAGAAAGTTCTCCTGCACCATTAGCACATCTCCATGTTTCATCGTTATGGACTCCAAACTAGTTGGAACGTTGAGTCATTGAGTCATCTGTGGAGCATCAGGCTGTACACTGTCTACGGCTCATCTGCAAGAGCTGCCAAGAATATTCAATAGACGACAAAGGGTTACACCCCTTAGAAAATCCCTTTTTCTCTTCATTGTAGTGATTACAGGGGTATTACAACTGGTAACAGTATAAACCAAAATGTTTCCAACTAATCGGAATATTTTTGAGAATAAAAGTGAACCACTTGTAGTAGACTTTATATGTACATGAGCCATTGTGATCATATAAGTATGAAAGCTACATCTGTACTTGTGGAAAAAACTTTATTGAATGTATAAAACATACAGATTGTTACATATTATTTGAAACAGCCAACGACTGAATAATGCTGCAGATTTATTTATGTGATTCTCTTATGAAGACGAACATAAATCAGTAGTAGTTTAAGGAAATGGGGTTGACCTATAGATTTATAGCACAGCAGAAAACATATCCATATATCCGAATACAATGTAATTCATTTCATCCTTCCTGAGACTGAACCACATTTTAACTTTCCACCCATATCATTATCTATACCCGGGACAACTTCAATAGCTTCTCTAGAGCTGCATCTTCTCTTTCTCCCTTTCACACAATCAAAGCTGCTTCCACAATACATTACTGATCTCCTTATTCCTATTCAAGGAATATGAGTCAATCATTTCTTAAACTCTATCACCTCCTAGTCTTTCTATCATTGTAAAGGACTTTTATTTCTTTCTTGAGATACATGAAAATGTTGAGGAATTCCTCACTTTTTGCCTCCATCAAAAATGTCTAACATTGCTACATAATTTGCCGGCATACATCTTAAAGCAGTATAAAGGTTGATTGGATTACCATAAATGCGTTTTTATTAAAGTATTTAAGTATGATTGTGTTTTAGGGCAACACTTTGTGTTTTTAAGGCACTATCTAATCTCTACGCATATTCTGTATGTAGAGAGTTATAAAAATAATACAAAGAAATCTCAAAATAGTGTTAAACATAAATACTATATTTAATTTATTTTGTTTAGTTCTTTTACTAACATATTTTGATGAGAGCATTTTTTGTACCTTTCTTTAAAAATTTCCCCAAAAAAGTAGCATTTATATATACACAGTATAAATGGTTAAAAATATATCATCCACAGTTCATAACCAATAACAGAAACAGGACATTAGTCCTAACAGATTTACGTCAGGTCTTTTGGCTGGGTTCATTTTGAGAGCACAGGTTAGGACATTTGGTATTTGCTGCTCTCTCCATTTTGGCTCATTTTTATATACAGTTGTGTTTTTCCTTACCGTTCCTTTTAGCTTGAGATACCCAAGATAAGTGGTGCGAGATAACCAACGTGGAAGCAATGCAAATTTTTTTTCTGAGTCAAATCTGGTCAAATTTTTTCAAAAGGTTACTTAAGCCAAGAGGAAAGGTAAAGAAGGGCACATTCTCACGAAGACATTTGGTAAATTAATTAGTGATGTTGAATTATACCAGATCATCTGATTATAAAACTAATAATTTGTGCAATATAAATTAGATAATTTACCAACATGCCTAAAAGACAACTCAAGCCTAAATGGATCCACAGCATTAAGTTTTTAGTCCTTCTACAGTCCTTAATTTGTTCTTTAAACTATGTGTCCTATATGAGAAGTAAAGACACCAAGTAGTATCCCACTTATTAAATTACGCATCTGGAAACACAAGTGTAAGGGTCTTCTACATCGCGTTCAGGAGATCCATTGTCATGTATGTTTTTTTTGATCAAGAAGAAGATCAGATGTTGGCAGGAGGGAGAAACAATTTTTTTAAGAAAATGTTCTCTTTTGTGCTTAGATTTGATTCTTTCTTTGATCAAAGAAGGTTTACAGTATAAGAGATAACCAGAACATGATGTACAAGGAGTCCAAAGGCCAATGTACACATTAGAAAAAAAGTCATCCAAAACCTACTGGCCAACCAATAGATGTGTAGGGTTGTCTTCTCACTGTCACCCAACAGCTGATGCCAGGGGCTATAAAAATCAGGTACTTGAAATTCAAATGCCTGATTCTTTTATTCTGAAGGGAGATGAGCCACTGCCAGAGCTGACTGGCAGGGCCTTTCTCCTCTCTCTTCTTGGAAAACACATCATTATACAGATGAGCTAAGCACTCATATATATAGAGCAGTTGGGAGAGATGGCTGTCTGCCGAACTAATGTTCGGTTGACAGTTATCTTACGTCAATGGCCGGCTTATGCAAAGTAATATGTATGGGTTAGCCCAGTTATCCCCCAACTTCTGGGTGGTTTA